>NC_139682.1:10299040-11499040 GCF_964106915.1 Podarcis gaigeae
CTCCTGAAGCCATATCTTCCAACTGTGGCTGCTCAGTTTCTCCCTCCCCTGCCAGTGGCAGAGTAGACACAGTTTCTTCTTCCGAAGGCAAAGTAGGTACAGATGATCTATGTGTCTGCAAGGCTGAAGTTAAAGTTGTTAAAGTTGTTTGTCTGGTTTTGGGTCCCTTTTTTCTTGCGTCACTCATTCCAAAGTTATCTAAAAGTCAAGGTCAAGCTGAGTTGTTCCCATGAGAAAACAACAGCCCAGAGGTAAACAGTCAAACAGGAGGTAGGGAAAAAGAAAGTAAAATAATATCACTGCTGTAAATCCCAAATCCTCTAGGGGGAGCTTAAAATGTCTTAAGGAAAGAGTTCAATTCTCATAAATTTGCTAAAGTCAAATTTAATGTCCAAGGACCTTCAGTAGCAGATATTTAAGCAGAGTTAGTGTTAACAGCATTACATTGTTTCTAGCAGTGCTGACTGGTACTTCAGATGATGTTTCAAAATAACAAGTCCAATAACCCTCAGATTGTTGCAAGTCCCGATACACAATAACCAAGTCTGCAAATCTGACAGCTCTAATACTCAGGCAGCTCCAGCACCTGGGTTTCTCATTCAAATTTGTGGTTCCAGTAGAAGAAAGTTAGCTCAGTCCAAATAGAAAAAGAAATCATATAATTAGAGTCCTTATTTTGTTTAAAATAAAAGCAACTTCAATGGATGCTCAGATCTTTTAGATTGAAAGTTTCCTCTAAGCCTCCACTCCTCCAGCTCTTTGCTTTGAAGTTCAGTAGCAGCGGAAGACGGACTTCCTGATTTTATGTCTCTCCGCTTTCGGCCAGATTCAGTGTTTTAGTCTCAAATTATAAAAGTCCTTCTTTACTCACGGATTGTTGCTTTTTTTCTGAGTCAAAGTTTCCAGGAAAAGAGGTCAGCGCTCACCGGCAGCAGCTGTGCGGCTTCACTCCGCAGATTTGCGATCACCTCACAGCGCCGCGATACCCCCTCTACGTTCCGGAGCCCCTTACGGGGTTCCTTCTGCGTTTTGGGAGCCGCTTCTGGCGCCCGCCGAGTCTCAGGACCACAGGCTCTTGCTGCCTGTGGGTTTCCGATGTGGGTCTCCGCTTCGCCGTAGCGGACGACCCAGTTTCCGCGGAGCTTCCTCCTCACGAAGTGAAGAGGACCGCCATTACCATTCGCACCGCCTCCAGAAGACCATCCTGAAGCAAAGTTCTTAACCTGAAGCACTATTTCTGGGTTAGCGGAGTCTGTAACCTGAAGCGTCTGTAACGTGAAGCATATGTAACCCGAGGTACCACTGTATCTTCATAGATCCCAAGTATGTCTGCCTGCGCATAGGAGAGCATCTCGCTACAGGCAAGCTTGGTTCAAGTGAACTGCAAACAATAATTATTGTTTCTAGTTAACAATTTGTATCTTGTGTATAGAGATGCAGGTGGTTTCTTTTTCATCTGCAGCGTGCATCCTTCACAACCTGAGACAGCTTGTGGAATCTGGAACTTGTGATAGACCCTTCCATCATTATCTGTAGGACTAATCAGCTTCAAGTAAACAAAGGAAAACCAATTAAACACTTTTTCCAACAAGGAAGCACACTATTGTTTGAAAGCAGGCAGCTGTTCCTTCTGATGAAACCCCCCACCCCACCCCTGGAACTGGAACTAAATTTCATGCTGTTCGATTAAGCTTGCCGGTATGAGCTCTGATTTATAACAAAAGGTTTGCTTTTCTGTTTTAAATCAGTGCCAATAGGGACTTGTAGACAATTCAGAGACCAGGCACCTTGAGGACAGAATCTTGTTTTCTCAGGGTACAGAAATGATCTGGCTATTCATTTGATTATCTATTTGGAGGTATCTGTTTTTGGGTGGGGGTGGGATTGTAACTCAGCTGCAGACATTTGTGTATCATCAGCAAGAATGGTTGATGCTAACCTGTGATCATCAGAGGCAAGCTGTAGCCTGGCATATTGATGTCCCCTGACTACTGGTTATAAAGTGAGCCAATTGGTTAGGAAACTCTTGGTGGATTGGGCAAAAAGAGAACAATATTTCGTCTTTGTAATCAGTAGTAAGCATTTAACTTTGGGTGTTGGTTGAATTGGTAGCTCTTAGAGCTTGTAAATGTTACAAATGTTTGGTTGGATCCCTGGTCAGTTGTTCTACAAATGCAGGATATTCTGGTGGTGGCTGCAGAATTTGGACCCTTGAAAATCTTTCATTGTTGATCATTACTAATCTTATGCTAAACAAGGTGATAGTTAAGCCTATAGCAGTGGCGTAGCGTGGGTTGTCAGCACCCGGGGCAAGGCAAGTAATTTGCACCCCCTAACCCATGGATTTGTGCACCCTAACCCTAACCCCCAGATGTTGCACCCGGTGCGCCTGGCCCCCCCTGCACCCCCATGCTACGCCACTGGCCTATAGTTCACAATTTCCTCACCCCTTAGTGACATATCCCCAATATGATGGTGTTTAGGTACCCCTTAAATCATGGGTAGGCAAACTAAAGCCCGGGGGCCGGATCCAGCCCAATCACCTTCTAAATCCAACCTACGGACGGTCCGGAAATCAGTGTGTTTTTACATGTGTAGAATGTGTCCTTTAATTAAAATGCATCTGAGTTATTTGTGGGGCCTGCCTGGTGTTTTTACATGAGTAGAATGTGTGCTTTTATTTAAAATGCATCTCTGGGTTATTTGTGGGGCATAGGAATTGGTTCATTTCCCCCCCCAAAAAAATATAGTCCAGCCCCCCACAAGGTCTGAGGGACATTGGATTTAGAAAGTGATTGGGCCAGATCTGGGCCCCGAGCCTTAGTTTGCCTACCCATACTGTAGAGCCTAAACTGCCTTCTTGACCTCAGCCACCAGTTTTGCATTACTTCCCTTGGCCACTGTGTGGTCCCAGAGAGCTGTCTACATCATTGCACCTGTAAAACAGGTGAGGCAGTTTGAGATGTCCTCAAAGCCTACAGAGCCCATGCAACAGGATTGCAACCCTGCTCAGGCCCATCCAAGGCCTTGTGGTAAGTTATCCTAAAGCTTCTGGGTTTCTTTTTTTCTAATCGAGTTGAAAATGAATGCTGTTATACCACCCCTCTCTGAATTTATTAATATTTAATTTTCAGATGTTTGTCTATGCCTTCTTCAAAGTGGGTAGATGTTGTGCATTTTTTTTAAAAAAAAAACCACAGCGTTACCAAGTTGACGTAGCTATACAGTGGTACCTCGGGTTACATACGCTTCAGGTTACAGACTCCGCTAACCCAGAAATAGTGCTTCAGGTTAAGAACTTTGCTTCAGGATGAGAACAGAAATTGTGCTCCAGCGGCACGGCAGCAGCAGGAGGCCCCATTAGCTAAAGTGTGCTTCAGGTTAAGAACAGTTTCAGGTTAAGTACGGGCCTCCGGAACGAATTAAGTACTTAACCCAAGGTACCACTGTACGTAAGTGCTTTCTTCAAAAGAATAGGACTTCACTTCGAAACAAGCTTGGTTCTCATCTGCGCTATGCTTTTAAAACTGTGTCATACCACTTTAAACAGCAATGGTTTCTCTCAAAGAACCCTGGGAATTGTAGTTTGCTAAGGGTGCTGAGAGTTATTAGGTGATTTCTAGTCCCCTCACAGAGCTACAATTCCCAGAGTTCCCTGGGAAGAAAGAGGGATTGCTTGTTAAACCATTAATTAGTAAATGCTATCTTTGTAAACAGATACAACATTTATCATGGAGTTTTTTTGGGGGGTGGGGGACCCTTGAATCAGGGACCCCGGGCAAAGACCCTGTTCAACCCACGCTTGTTCCAGCCCTGCCTATGTGGCAGATGAGGCTGAGAGCTTGCAACTAGCCCAAAGTCACCCAGTAAATTTTGTGGCCAAGTAGGGCTTTAAGAAGGACGTGGGTGGCGCTGTGGGTTAAACTACAGAGCCTAGGACTTGCCGATCAGAAGGTTGGCGGTTCGAATCCCCGCAATGGGGTGAGCTCCCGTTGCTCGGTCCCAGCTCCTGCCAACCTAGCAGTTTGAAAGCACGTCAAAGTGCAAGTAGATAAATAGGTACCGCTCCAGCGGGAAGGTAAACGGCGTTTCTGTGCGCTGCTCTGTTTTGCCAGAAGCGGCATAGTCATGCTGGCCACATGACCCAGAAGCTGTACGCTGGCTCCGTTGGCCAATAAAGCGAGATGAGTGCCGCAACCTCAGAGTCGGTCACAACTGGACCTAATGGTCAGGGGTCCCTTTACCTTTTAGGCCTTTAAGCACTGGCCTCCCAGTACTACGCTTTTAGTATTAATCTATTAAGCATTGACACAGGAAATCATGGCTGTTCTATTTTGGAAACGACACTTTAGTAAGGGGAAACTGCCATGTTGTGCATATTTTTCCACTCCACTTTTTAAAGGAAGCAGTTGTTTTCTATTTTTCCATCCCACGTTTTAAAGTAAGCAGGTGGCATCTGTTTGGCAAACAGACAAAATGAAACGAAGAGACAGAAGGAATGGACTCACTTTGTATGCACATCATGACTGAATTAAGGCCACTTGACCATCGTAGTTGAAAAGGCTCTGCCTGCAGAAAACAGCACGATGCCCGTGTTGCTCTTGCTTGAAGCCCTACTTGATACCATAGTCCAGGGATGGTGACTCCCTGTGTAAAATCCTGGAAAGCAATGGCCATTCAGTGTAGACTCCATCTCCTCAGAGTATCGCGAAAGAACGATGTCAATCAACATTTGATGATCTCCTTCTACCAGTCCACAATAGAAAGTGTCCTTTCATACTGTGTCACAGTGTGGTGCACTGGTTTGACATCAATTGATAGGAAGTGCCTACAGAGGGTGGTGAATTCAGCACAATATATTATGGGCTGTCCTGTGAATCTGCTGGATGACATTGTTGTGTATTGAGTCAAAGGATTTTATATCTGTATTATTATTGTCTGTATTTGCATTAGGGTAAAGTAACTGCCTTTTGGTTCTAGAGGGTACAGCTACTATTGGTTCATTTAAGCTGCTGTATTTGGATCCTCTGTCTTATTGGTTTCCTCCAAAAGGCAGGACGGTGATTGCCTGAGATTGTTCCCTCCAAAATGTATCCTTTCTAGCTAGTTCCCTGTCCCTATAAATGTAGCTCTCCCCTCCTCAAGTCTCAGTCTTGTTTGCCTTAATAAAGAAGTGTTACTAGAGAACTGTCTCCAGCATATTATGCCAAGAGAACTGAAATCACAAACCCCACATCACAACAGACATCGCGAAAGAACGTTGCCTCGGGAGAGTGAGGAAAATTCTCAGGGATGATTCACACCCTGGCTGGCACTTTCTTGATCTCCTGCCCTCAGGCAGAAGATATAGAAGCATGATTAGTCGCACCAACAGGGTAAAGAACGGCTTCTATCCGTGGGCTGTTAGGCTGCTGAATAAAAAGATAACAACAGGGCAACTGACTTTTTGGTTTGGTGGGTGTGCGTCAGTAAACGAAGGGAATTAAGACTAAGAGAGCTGAGTGGGAGGTGCTCATGTAATCTCACTGTATACACATCATACAAGTGACACTAAAGCATTTCAATTTCAATTTCAATTCAATAATGCTGAGCTATATGGACCCAATGGTCTGATTCAGTATAAAACAGGGGAAGGCAATGCGGTGCCCTTCCAGATGTTAATAACTCCCTGACCATGTGCAATGCTGGCTGGGGTTTGATGGGAGGAGGAAGCCTCCATTAGTTACCCCTCCTCTAAGCAATGCAAAGTAATACAGATGTTGACTTGATCCTGACAACAGTGGGAAGGGGATATTCTTACATTTTTCCAGGGTCTTATGCCTGTTAGGTCACTTGTGGTTATAAAAGCATTCATTTGTGTCAGTAGACACAGGACAGTAAACAGAAAAACACAACTGAACAGTGAAAACTTCCAAATTAAAAATTGTACAAATTAAGACTCAGAGAACGCCACGGTGGTCGTTTTTCTTATTTCATTTCTTTTCATCACAGCCGCTGAGAATTCTGTGGACTTTGCTGCTGTGAGGGACCTGCAAGGAGGAGTTCCATAAGCACTAGATGGACACCTTAGACAAGATAATAATTGAGTGATTAGCTGTTTGTGTGAATCTAGGAACATAGGGCACTGCCTGTGTATAGGAAGCCAAGTCAGATCATGGGCCCATAGAGTTCAGTGTTGCCTGCACTGATTGGCAGTGGCTTCCCCAGGCCTACACAGAGATGTCATTCATTGAAACTGGGATCTCCTGCATGCAAGGCAGATGCTCTCTCTCACTCTCCATTAAAAGAGCAAAATGACAATACACAAAAATATTTTGAGTCACTTCACAGAGTTGTATGGGACCCTGAGGGCCATCTAGTCCAACCCGCTGCAACACAGGAATATGCGGCTTTCGCATCCAGAGGTTGAACCCACAACCATGGAATTATCAGCACCATGCTCTGTTATTATACAGAGATGTAAAGCCCAGAGGATAAAACAACCACTTTGTTGTTGTTTCAGTTTTTTGTTTGTTTTTCCCTGGACCTACTCATGAATATTGATAAATGCAAGTTTAAAAAAACCCACAGGAGAACACCATATTTTGAAATCCACAGATAGGGTTTGATATTTGGATTAGAGAAAAAGGAAAATGCCATCGCCAGCCTAACATCATTTGTGAAAGGGGACTAAAGTTTGCCAGTTTCCCCCTCCCCAATTCGATGCTCTCTGAAATGTAAATAGAGAAGATAACAGCTAAACCATTTAAGATTCCAATCTTGGCCCATCTTTGCAAAACGCCATAACAAAAAGCCTTCCAGTTAAGCCGTCCAGAAGCAAATGTCCTGGGAACTGCTATGGGGAAACCAAGGGAAATTCCATCCACCCCGGGGGGCAGTAACTGATTGGAGATAAAAAGCTTATCAGGGGTCCCCATAAATCCGCACACTTTTTAAACAAAATGTCAGGCTACAGCAGCATCCATCCGGATCTGTGTCTGATTTAGCTGCTCAACCCATCGGAGAATTGCAGCTGCATCCTAGAAGATAGCATTTCCTGCGTTCTGTTGTGAAGTAACCGGCTGATGAGTTTCACATATGCAGCCATTATTGGTATCACTTTTAACAGTGGTGGCATGGCCCCAGTATTGTTGAGAACTGCTGAGAGTGTTTATAAATGGCGGCAATGTTCCTGCTAGATAAACACCAAGGCCCACCGGGTGCAAAAAGAAGTTTCTGAGAAGCTTTCATGCAGAGGGCATGCCTTTAAAACCCCTTGCAGTTCAGAGATCCACTGACTCTAAGCAGGGCTGTTCTTCTGTTTACCTACCACAACTAAACGGCGGTTGATAGACCAATAAATTTGTCTAAACCCTTGTAAATGCTCACTCTGAGTTAACAGCCTTGGACACATCTTGTTGTGGTGAATGCCATAAGTGAGTTATGTGTGTGCTTGAAGACTTTCATGCCTCTCTCTGTCCTGAACCCTATCAGCAGCCAACTTCAAGACAAACAAAGGGCTTTGCATCCATCTGTCCCTGGAGACAATGGAGGAATCCACATTTGGAGGTGAAGTGAAGCTATTGGAAGGTTGCGTTTCCTGCTGTGACTGGACTATTGCAGAAGAGACATGTTTTGTTGCAGCTGTGCAAATTTGAATCCAGATTGCTGACTTGTTCCTTCAAAGGGAATGCAACCTCTATCAGAATAGGATTCCCACATAATTCCTAGACGTTGAGAGCTACCCATCCACAACAAATAGGTTTCCTCCCCACCCCAATTGGGAAACTTCTTATATGTCTGCATCTCATGAGGCAAATGAAATTTCAGCATAGCTATGTCACATTACAACCTCTGCTGCAAATCCGGAACCATGTTCGTACTTCCGAACCTTTAAAGCGCACATATAACAAATGTAGCAAGTTGAAAGAACCCCCCGCCCCCGAATAAGTAAAGTCTTTTGTTTAGTTGTTTAGTCATTTAGTCGTGTCTGACTCTTCGTGACCCCATGGACCAGAGCACGCCAGGAACTCTTGTCTTCCACTGCCTCCCGCAGTTCAGGACTCCCTGGTCCTGAATGGGGTAACTGTGCCCCTGAAGGACCAGGTGCGCAGCCTGGGAGTCATTTTGGACTCACAGCTGTCCATAGAGGCGCAGGTCAATTCTGTGTCTAGGAGCTGCTGTCTACCAGCTCCACTTGGTATGCAGGCTGAGACCCTATCTGCCAGTGGACTGTCTTGCCAGAGTGGTGCATGCTCTAGTTATCTCCCGCTTGGACTACTGCAATGCACTCTACATGGGGATACCTTTGAAGGTGACCCGGAAACTGCAATTAATCCAGAATGCAGCAGCTAGACTGGTGACTGGGAGTGGCCGCCGGGACCACATAACACAGAAAGATCTGCATTGGCTCCCAGTACGTTTCCAAGCACAGTTCAAAGTGTTGGTGCTGACCTTTAAAGCCCTAAACAACCTCGGCCCTGTATACCTGAAGGAGCGTCTCCACCCCCATCGTTCAGCATGGACACCAAGATCCAGCACCGAGGGCCTTCTGGCAGTTCCCTCATTGTGAGAAGTGAGGTTACAGGGAACCAGACAGGGCGCCTGCCCTGTGGAACGCCCTTCAGATGTGAAGAAAATAAGTAACTATCTTATTTTTAAAAGACATCTGAAGGCAGCCCTGTTTAGGGAAGTTTTTAATATTTAATGCTGTATTGTTTTTAACACTCGATTGGAAGCCGCCCAGAGTGGCTGGGGAAACTCAGCCAGATGGGCGGGGTATAAATAATGAATTATTATTATATTATTATTATTATTCTCCTTGTGCCCTCCATCTTTCCCAACATCAGGGTCTTTTCCAGGGAGTCTTCTCTTCTCATGAGGTGGCCAAAGTATTGGAGCCTCAGCTTAAGGATTAGAAAAGAAAAGAAAGCCGTAGCCTAGAGGAAAAAGAAAACGGGGCGAAGGAGGAGGAGGAGGCAGAAAAACCACTTTCTGTATCCTGGATGGCAGCCAAGCAGAAGCCTCCAGACGTAACTGGCTGTACTTTTGAATAAATAAAGTATACTATTCATTGTATCAAATTGTAGATTTCTTTTTTTTATTATTGGTTTTAATTCATTTTGCTACATCAAACATTAAAACAAACAAAGAAAACATACATAACACATAGACACAAAAAAGAAATACATAAAAAAGAGAAATAATAATAAAGAAAACAAAAGAAAAAACATCTCTTCACATAAGACACCAACAAATTAACTTACATTAACTAAATAACACACAACACTGATTGACTTCCCTTCATCTCGGTTTCAGAATATATTATATGATTTTTTATCTGCAGTTTCTTTTCCTCATATAACTCTTTACATCACAAGTGTTACGTCACACCTACTGTGATTTTTAGATTTTTTACCTCTGTTTCCATGTATGTCATAAATTTATTCCATTCTTTATTAAACTTTATGTCTTTTTGCTTTCTTATTTTCTGTGTCATTTTTGCCAGTTCTAAATAATCAAATAGTTTGAATTGCCGCTCGTTTATAGTTGGGATTTTTGATGTCTTCCAATTCTGCGCTATTGGAGTTCTGGCAGCCACTGTCGCGTACTGAAAGAGTATTTGATCTTCCTTTTTGATTTCCTCTCCAATTATCCCCAGCAAAAAGGCTTCGGGGTTTTTTTAATAAAAAAAATAACAAATTGTAGATTTCATTGGTCTCATAAAGTTCAACAAAAAAGCAGAAGACCCAGTGGATCAGTTCTTTCTCTAATCAGTTCATGCATAAGGTCCATACATGTAAACGTGTCTATTCCACCTGTCTGTTCATAGAGTCCAATAACCCACTTGAAGGGTTGTTACAGCTCCACAGAATCCTTTCACAGAGTGTTTAAGTGTGAGCATTGCTCCTCCTGCAAATATGCCTTGCAGGTAAAAGAGTTTTAACAATAAAGAAGGTTTGAACGTTATGAGACTGTTGAAATCTACAGTATGATACAATGAACAGTATACTTTATTTATTCAAAAGTACAGCCAGTTACGTCTTGTGTGTTTATTGAGTATGTTTCACGTAACCATAGGTTTATTGTTGTTTTGTTAAAGAAGAAGCCTCTAGCTAAATATGAATGAATGAACCTGAATTTAATTTGGGGGTGGAGGAGAGAGAACCTGGTACGTTGGCCTCTTGATGAACAAAAAGTTATTGTTCGTAGGCCCTGTGAATCCTGCACCAAACTGGCTTGGTGGCTTCGGGAGAAGCCGGAAAAGAACTATGCAAAGTGAAGTGTCAAGAGGAGTGTTCACATGTTGTGTGCAACAAGCAGTTGTTTTGGTTAAGTTGTGAGCAAACATATCAGACAACACAGCGATTCTTCAGGCAGCTCTTGTTTATTCACAGGCCAGAACAGAACTGAACTGAAGGGTTCAGCCAGGGGAACTGAAGGGTTCAGAGCTCCACTACAACGCAACAGTAACAACTTTCTGTAACTATCCAATCACTGAACGTCACTTTCAATTCCGTATTTGCATATGCGGACCTGAGTGAAAACTATCTACAGTATCCCCCTGCTGACCCAGGGTGAGAACGTCAGTACATAACAGTTTTGGCACTCACCCGACTTCCCATCACCAGTGTCATTGCAGCTCACAGGGAAGGTGAGTCAGTGAGGAGGTCAGCATGGTGCAAATGCACTGATGGAACCAACCTAGGTTGGGATGCTTCCAACAGCTTTATATCAGAGGCTAGCCATCCCAGTTTTACAATATCCATTGCTCTCCCCACCCCACCCCACTTATTAAATTTAGCTTTTTCAGGAAATAATGGTGGCAACAATAGGGTTTTTTATAGCAATAGGTTTTTTGAATATATATATATATATATATATATATATATATATATATATATATGATCTCGTTTTCTTGATTTCCATTATATAACAATTTTTTATTGATTTCCAATATATAACAATTACTAAAAAGAGAGAAAAATAGACAAAAACAAAATCCCAACTGGCCCACTTCCCGCTCCAGGACAGATCAATCTGGTTAAATTTGCCGGAGTCTAATCTGTGATTTCAGTAGTTGCTATTCTTCAGGGTTATCAGTAAAGTATTTTATAAAATACTTGATGCTCCCAATTTTAAGCCCATTGGTTACCGGCACAATAAACTGAATTAACGAGAAATCCTAACAGCCTAACTCCTCGATCTATTTACATGAAAGTTAATGCTAATAAATTCCATTGATTGGTGAGACTTATTCCCAGATTTCCTTTTTAATTATGGGAACACTGCCACCAGCATCATTAAATTTATATACTACTGTTCACAAATAAATCCCAGAGGCTGCTTTTTGTGTGGCTTCTTCGTGTGAAATGCAATTGGCATTATGCAAAAAGAGCCCTGATGGATCACCTAGCCCATCGTCCTGTTCTCACAGTGGTCAGCTAGATGCCCGTGGGAAATCCGCAAGGAGGACCCAACAGCACTCTACCCACTTGTGTTTTTACACATTTTTTAGAATTTATTTAACATAATTATTACAAAATATAAGCAAAATATTTCCAATGCATATATATTTCAGATAAGCACATGTATATTAAAAAAAGAACAAAAGAGAGAAAAAAGAAGAAAAGGAAAAAGAAGAAAAAATAGAGAGAAAAGAAGAAAAGTTGGAAGAATTTCTTCCAAATTTATTCTACAAATATCCCAATATGTAAATATGTAAATTTCATTGATTGACTTCCATCGCTTACACTGCACTTCCTATATACATTTTAAGCAAGATTTTATCTGTTATTCCATATTATTCCCATACAATATCACACAAATGTTCTAATCAATAAGTTTTCTAAATCTTTCATAAATCTATTCTAAACACAACCAACACTTTACAATACAATCAAAACTTTACATTTAATCTTTGTCTACATAAATAACATAAATGCAGACAGATTTTTTATATGCCTGTTGTCTTTGTTCATGGAGTTTTCTTGGCAGGGATACTGGAGTGGCTTGCCGGTTCCTGCTCCAGGTGGATCACGTTTGGTCAAAACTCTCCACTCTGACCTGTCCATCTTGGGTGGCCCTGCATGGCAAAGCTCATAGCTTCTCTGAGTTATTCAAGCCCGTTCGCCACGGCAAGGCAGTGATCCAAGAAGGGGTGATGCTTTTGAATTATGGTGCTGGAGGAGACTCTTGAGAGTCCCGTGGACTGCAAGAAGATCAAACCTATCCATTCTTAAGGAAATCAGCCCTGAATGCTCACTGGAAGGACAGATCCTGAAGCTGAGGCTCCAATGCTTTGGCCACCTCATGAGAAGAGAAGACCCCCTGGAAAAGACCCTGATGTTGGGAAAGATGGAGGGTACAAGGAGAAGGGGACAGCAGAGGACGAGATGGTTGGACAGTGTTTTTGTAGCTATGAACATGAGTTTGACCAAACTGCGGGAGGAAGTGGAAGACAGGAGTGCCTGGCATGCTCTGGTCCATGGGGTCACGAAGAGTCGGACACAACTAAATGACTAAACAACAAGACAAAGATGATTTATTATCTACCCACTTGTGATTCCCAGGAACTGGCATTCAGAGGCATATTGCCTCCAAAAGTAGATGTGAAACACAGCCATCATGGATTACCAATAGCCAATGTATACTTCAGGCCAGAAAGAGTCGTCCTTTGGCTGCACACTGAATGAGGGTACAACTCATTCTAGCTAGCCGGAGAGATTATAATTTTTAATGGGCTCGCATTGTTTCCCTGCAACTCCGTCCTCACCCAAGTTGCTGGCAAAAATGTCATGCTGGTTTCGACTGAAGATGCTTCTTCTAGATGTCTCAGGATTACATTTTGTGTTTTGAAGAGTTTGATCTTGTGTTTTTAAAAGGCTTAAGGGTTTTAATGTATTTTTATGGCATGTTTGTGTTAAGAAGGAATCTGACTCTGAGCTTTGAAGAAGGGCAAAGTAAATCAAATAAAGCCATGCAGTAAATAATTCACCACTGCTGCCGCTGCTTTTTATATATAAAGAGAATTGTCTTATTTCTAGGATCAGGAGGCCATAGCAAAATAAGAAGAGATCTGCTGGATCAGAGCAATGATCCATTTGTTTTCAACTAGATCAGGGGCCGGCAACCTAAGGCCCATGGGCCGCAAGCCCACGAGCCCACAGGGATCATTTAACCGGCCCACGAGCCACCCCCAAACCGAGCCGTCCGCTTGGCGAATCCCCACGCACTGTGCTAAATCAGCACAGCATGGCGTGGAGACTCACTTTCATGGTGCTGAAAATCGCTTCTGCACAGACACAGACGCTGGAAATCTCCACTGGAGTGAACCGGCCCAGGCAGGGTGAACCTTGCTGACCCCTGAACTAGATGGCTTTAGGAAAGTAGGGCACAGAGACAATTTGTCTTATCCCCTCTTAATGCCATTTAAGCCAATGGCTATTACCACATCTTGTGACAGTGAGTTCCATAGATAATTTCCCGTAATTACTTGTTTCCATCTTAGAGCTGATTAGAGCTGATTCATGCCTTGTTTTAGAACAAGGATACAAAAGGTACTTGAGTTCAACAGTTAAGCTATGTCCTTGGTCTGCATTTAACGCTAAGCCAAAGTTTGGTTTAGCATAAACAGGCCAGTTCCTGTAGAGGAGATTGCAGCTGCTATCATCCTGCCCTGATCCAACTGGTGCTGTGAGCTAAGTCATGGTTTGCTTCAGCATGCCACCTGAACCTGGGCTTCTGGTCTGTCTCGTGAACCACAAGCTGTAACCATGGTTTGTTCTCCAATACAGCTTGCAGCTAGTCTGGAGGAGACAAACCATAGCCTGGCTTTGTGTTCATTCACATGAAACAATGGTTTGGCTTAGCACTACATGTGAATGGAACTTTTATGTGCTTTAAAAAAAATACACCTTATACAGTGGACCCTTTGGATACTAATTAAATTCTTCCTGGGGGTCTGTACTTAACCTGAAAACTCTGTAACTTTAGGCGCCACTTTTGCACATGCGTGCAGTGCGAGGAGCGGTGAAACCTGGAAGTATACACTTCCGGGTTTGCTGCGTTCGCAACCTGAAAGTTACATATCCAGAGTGGTATGTACCGGTAACTTGAGGGTCCACTTTATGTGCTTTGATGTCAGTGGTGAATGGTGTGTGATCAGCTTTCCTGTGATAAACAGAGAAGCAGGGGCCTGTTCCTCTCCTAGTTTCCACTGCTGGTGTCTATAATTCAAGTGTGGATTTGTGGGAGACTTGTATCATACCCTAAAGGTAAAGGTGAAGGACCCCTGACAGTTAAGTCCAGTTGCAGACGACTCTGGGGTTGCGGCGCTCATCTCACTTTACAGGCCAAGGGAGCCGGTGTTTGTCCGCAGACAGCTTCCAGGTCATGTGGCAAGCAGGACTAAGCCACTTCTGGCGCAACAGAACACCGAGACCAGAAATACCGTTTACCTTCCCACCAGAGTGGTACCTATTTATCTACTTGCACTGGTGTGCTTTCAAACTTCTCAGTTGGCAGGGGCTGGGACCGAGCAATGGGAGTTCATCCCATTGCAGGGATTCAAACTGCCAACCTTCTGATCAGCAAGCCCAAGAGGCTCAGTGGTTTAGACCACAGCGCCACCCACGTCCCACCCTTGTGGAGGGATAACCAATAGGGTGCAACTCTCATCAGTGCCTGCCAGTTTGATAAGGATAGTGGGAGTTGCTCACAGACATCTGGAGG
The DNA here is from genome assembly GCF_964106915.1 of Podarcis gaigeae. NCBI lineage: Eukaryota > Metazoa > Chordata > Lepidosauria > Squamata > Lacertidae > Podarcis > Podarcis gaigeae. The sequence goes on from NC_139682.1 coordinate 10,313,753, forward strand.
GCAGCATGTCGTATGCCCTGGCCCTCGAAGAGACATCTCTCTAACAGTTGCTAGTCTTCTTTCTAAAAAGCTATAATTTTCATATTCAGTGAAAATCTGCAACTTCCATATGCCCATGTGTGTAGAGGGGGAGACTCTCCAGAAATTAATATGGAAAGCAATAGTTAAATTCTCCCTTCCAAGCCTTGTGATTTTGTCCTAAATTTGCAGCCTAGCTGTGTGACATTAAGTCCAACTTTTAAAATGTCCCTGACAGTGACTTCTTAAGCTGCAGCCAATATTGAAAATGAATTGGGTCAGAATCTTTTAAATGGAAAGGGTTGTTTACTCAACCCAGTGCCAGAAAAAAACATGAATCCACCCACTTCATTCTCATTCAAATGGCCTCTGTGCTCATAGCTGAACTGGCGCACGCACACACACTGGAATAAATTCTAAGTCCACCAATAATATCATTTTAACCATATCTCCAGTCATCTCTGTTGTTCCTTGGGAAAGATTTAGATGGAAAGAGCAGCGTGAGGGTAGGCGTGAGCTACTGTTCAGTTATCTGGATTCAATCCCTTTCTTCGCTTGAAAGTTCCCACGTCTATGTCCAGCTCACCCATTACCGTTTCCAGGGTCACTCTTGCAAATATTTCCTATGTCCTGATACTTATGAAATTCAAGTGGTGAATGCCTCCAGCAGAAGACTTTATTCCTGACCAGCCCATAGTCAGCAAGCCTGGAGACCGTTAACATCTTCAGATAGAATCTGAGTCGGGAAAAATTTGGTTCCTTCTAAGTGTGTGAAGGGACGCGGGTGGCGCTGTGGGTTAAACCACAGAGCCTAGGACTTGCAGGTCAGAAGGTCGGCAGTTTGAATCCCCACGATGGGGTAAGCTCCTGTTGCCCAGTTCCTGCTCCTGACAACTTAGCAGTTCGAAAGCACGTCAAAGTGCAAGTAGATAAATAGGTACCGCTCTGGCGGGAAGGTGAACGGCATTTCCGTGCGCTGCTCTGGTTTGCCAGAAGCGGCTTAGTCATGCCGGCCACATGACCCAGAAGCTGTACGCCGGCTCCCTTGGCCAATAAAGCGAGATGAGCGCCGCAACCCCAGAGTCGGTCATGACTGGACCTAATGGTCAGGGGTCCCTTTACCTTTACTTTTAAGTGTGTGAAGGTGCATCTGAATGTCTGTGAAAAGCCTTCCTCCAGGAATGAAACTGGGATGTTATGTGTGTGAATTTTCAGGAGGTGAAGGATGAGGTCTTGCATCCTTGGGGAATGTAGGCTCAGGCTATACATCTCCTTGGTTAGATATTAGAAACTTAAATTTAATTAAAGCTAGCTATATTCACAGCCTTCTTGATATAGGACTGTAATCTTCTGCTTTTAATTTGGCATAGCCCTATGAATGAACTTCTCGAACGCAGCTCCTTTATTTTCTGGTGTTCCTGCTGCATCTGATACCTGTTCCATATTCATTCAGCCAGCCAGCCATTTATCCATTAATATAATCAGGCAGCTGGGTTGCAGGAAACAGAACAACTAGATCAGGCTAAAATGCGGGTGGGTGGGTGTTAATTTAAAAAAATACAAAACTGCATTTGAAAAGTTGACTTTTTTCAGACGGGTGTGTGTTAAAACAATTCATTATTTTGGGTAGGGATGGAAGAGAAATGCAGTTCACATTTTAAGGCAAACCTACCTACACAGCACTTTCTTTCTTTTTTAAAATAATAATAATAATAATAATAATAATAATAATTTATTTATACCCTGCCCATCTGGCTGGGTTTCCCCAGCCACTTTGGGCAGCTTCCAACAAAACACTAAAATATAATAACCTATTAAACATTAAAAGCTTCCCTAAACATTTTATTAAGCTTTATAGAGAGAAATACAAAGCTTAATATCTTTTCGTTTTCCTTTTCTTTTTTTTAACTAAACCAAGACTTTTATTTAAGTACAAAAAGGGGGGAGGGGGAGAGGAAGAAAGAAAAAAAGGAAAAAGAAAGAAAGAAAGAAAGAAAGAAAGAAAGAAAGAATAATAATAATAATAATAATAATAATAATAATAATAATAATAATAGTAATAATAGAAAAGAGGTTAAAAGAGAAAGATAGAAAAATAAGATTTGGAAAATAAGTTTCTGCACTTTCTGAAGCAATACAAGAACCAAAGCAGCCTTCCTTTGAAATTCGCCTTTCTCCAAATCTTACACTACGATGAGGATCCTTGTGCTGAACGCTTTTTCTGCCATTGTGTATAATAGACACTTTGTTTGAACTTCTTCAGTGATCAATTTCTGGTTTTGCCCAGGCAAGTCAGCTATCTGAGTTAAGTAATTTGGACAGCTTCCTGCTTAATCGTCAGCCATTCTTAAAAATGCACATAGCCTAATCTTCAAACATGCCTACAAAGCAACTGATGGTTAAAGGGATCAAAGCAATCTGCTGAGAGTGGAGCCCCAAATATTTCCTTCACAAGCATTGGAGGGAGAATTCTCTCCCCCCCCCCCCCAGCTATGCTCTGCAAGTTTTTCATCTCCAGAGAGACTAATTAGTATTATTATATCTTTGGTTTTAGTGCATATGGGGATTTTGTGGCAGTGGTAATACCTCTGGCTAAGCAGTGGTGATATCACAAAGCAGCGACGATGTCACAGAAGACGACTGATGTCACCCAGGCCGTGCAACGGCGATGTCACAGACAGAGGGAGCAGCAGTCAGAGCTTTCAGGTAGAAAGCCCTGAAGCTGAGCTGTGCAGGAAGCAAGCAATTCCAGGAAACAGGAAACTCTCATGAAAAGGGTAGGTGAAGTGTGAAAAATGAAGCCTCAGGGGAAAGGAGCCTTTAAGGAAGGATGAGCTGAAGAAGCCAGTGATTTTAGGGATAGAATCAGCATGGCCAGAGAAGCAGGAGATGGGTGGGGGAGGGCACCACTATGTAAGACTGGGGGCACAAACCTGTGATGTAAAAGTAAAGGTAAAGGGACCCCTGACCATTAGGTCCAGTCATGACCAACTCTGGGGTTGTGGCGCTCATCTCCCCTTATTGGCCAAGGGAGCCGGCGTACAGCTTCCAGGTCATGTGGCCAGCATAACTAAGCTGCTTCTGGCGAACCAGAGCAGTGCACGGAAAGACTATTTACCTTCCCACTGGAGCGGTACCTATTTATCTACTTGCACTTTGACGTGCTTTCGAACTGCTAGGTTGACAGGAGCAGGGACTGAGCAACAGGAGCTCACCCCGTCGCGGGGATTTGAACTGCCGACTTTCTGATCGGCAAGTACACCCACGTCAAACCTGTACAAACCTACAATTCTGTGAAAGGATCCATGGTCTATGGGTGTCACCCATACCCACCCCAGTAGCTCGAGACAATGAGTCCACAGTTGACACAGTACTATCAAGTATATTCCCCTCCCCAAAGGCCAGAACCTTGCCTCAGTTGGCCTTACAGGTAAAGTCGTAGTGACTGGTTAATGGGCAGTGGTTCTAGGATAGATGGGCAGTGAAAAGTGCCCTCTAATTTGGATAAGCTCATAGGCGGCGGAGGTTTACAAATGCTTTTTTGCTTCACTTTCAAATGACAGGTTTCTTCCTTAGCTGCCATCTCAGTCACGAAGACTGCTTTGGATACCTGTGAGGTAATTGTTATAGAACAGTCACTGTTATACCAACAGTCACTGTGAGGTAGAATCAAATGGCCATTGTGAGGTAATAGTTGTAACCAACAGTCACTGTGAGGTAAAACAGAGCAGGTGTCCTCATAGGTTTTGTGAATTTCTCGAACAATTTGAAGGGTAGCATTTTGTGAGGGACTGTGGTGGTGTATTGGGCAAACAAACTGTAGAGACCTGGGACCAAATTCCTTCTCATCCATTAAGATTACTGGATGTTCCTGGCCCAGTCCCTTTAAAGGTAAAGGTAAAGGTACCCCTGCCCGTACGGGCCAGTCTTGCCAGACTCTGGGGTTGTGCGCCCATCTCACTCAAGAGGCCAGGGGCCAGCGCTGTCCGGAGACACTTCCGGGTCACGTGGCCAGCGTGACATCGCTGCTCTGGCGAGCCAGAGCCACACACGGAAACGCCGTTTACCTTCCCGCTGGTAAGCGGTCCCTATTTATCTACTTGCACCCGGAGGTGCTTTCGAACTGCTAGGTTGGCAGGCGCTGGGACCGAGCAGCGGGAGCGCACCCCGCCGCAGGGATTCGAACCGCCGACCTTTCGATCGGCAAGTCCTAGGCGCTGAGGCTTTAACCCACAGCGCCACCTGCGTCCCCCCAGTCCCTTTAGCCCCTTTCAATTGCTGGCATCCATCTGTCTCAAAAGACAATGGAGTGCGCCTCCGAGGGTGAAGCCAAACCACTGTGACCACAGAGATCAGTAACTCCTAACTGCTGCCTCCAGTGTTGTTTTTGCTGTGTTAGCAGCAAGTGAGCTCCCTGGGATGCAAGCCTGGGCAATGTGTATGGAGGTCTTGGGCTGCGCAGACGACAAGATACACCCACCCCTTGGTCTCACTGATGTGGTCCAAAGGAAAACAGAGCAATATGTTGGGTACCGACTTGGCTGCAGGAGTTGCTGGAAGGAGGTGTCCAAGACACCACCCAAGACACCATCAGTTACATGAAATCTTTAAATTAGATTGGAAAAAATGGTTTTTTCAGACCAAAGCTCACAATTTGAAAAAGATCTTTTACAAAACAAAGAGAAACTTTTGTCCAAAATGTGTAATTTGTTATTAGAGTGGGAAACAAAAGACGAGCTTGTCAAAGCCTCAATGACACACTGGGCAATAGATATCAGTCACAATATAGATTTTAACCTCTGGGAAAAACTCTGGAAAAGTGATCTGAAGTTCACAGCTTGTTATTCTTTGATGGAGAACTACTTGAAAATGATTTACAGATGGTGTCTAACTCAGGGTAGGCTTTGCTAAGATGTATGACTGAAGTGCTGGAGATGCAAAGAGGTTGAGGGAACATTCTTTCATATGTGGTGGACTTGTAAAAGGGTAAAAAGAGTATTGGGAAATGATCTATAATGAATTGAAAAAAATGTTTAAAAGTACTCCCCCCAAAAACAAAACAAAACACCAGAGTCCTTTCTGTTGGGGATAATTCAGACTGAAATTCCCAGGTGTCGAAAAAGGTTATGTATGTATGCCACTACTGCGGCCCATGTTTCGTTAGCCAAAAAATGGAAAACGAGTGAGTCCCCAACCAAAGAAGAATTAACATATAGAATCAGAGAACAAGAAGAACATACAGTCATACCTCATTTACGTTTGCTTCAGGTTGAGCATTTTCAGGTTGTGTCCCACGGCAACCCAGAAGTACCAGAAAGGGTTACTTCTGGGTTTCACCACTCGTGCATGCACAGACATGCAAAATGATATCACGCGCATGCGCAGAAGCAGTGAATCGCGACCCGCGCATGCTCATGTTCTGCTCGTGTTGCGAACGGGCCTCTGGAACAGATCCCGTTCGCAACCAGAGGTACCATTGTACATTTAGAGAAGATTGGAAAACGTTTATTGAATATATGGGAAATAATTGTGTAGAGCTGAAAACGCTGGCAGCATTAAGATAAATTCAACAGTGTAAATAAGTGTTGATGGATGCAATAATGGAATACTGAGTGGTATAGTTTTTGTAAAATATGCGGGGATTTCTGATATGTAAAATGAACCACGGAAAGAGAAGAGAAGTCAATGATATCTTAAGAATATAAAAATGAGTACCGTATTTTTCGCCCTATAGGACGCACTTTTCCCCCTCAAAAAATGAAGGGGAAATGTGTGTGCGTCCTATGGGGAGAATGCAGGCTTTCGCTGAAGCCTGGAGAGCGAGAGGGGTCCGTGCGCACAGACCCCTCTTGCTCTCCAGGCTTCGCGGACCTCTCTGCAAGCGGGGGGAGCGCTCCCGCTGCTTGCGGAGAGGTGCCTGCATGCGGAAGCCTGGGCGCGCTGAGCTCAGCGCGTCCAAGCTTCGCGCACCTCTCCGCAAGCGGGGGGAGCGGCGCTCCCGCTGCTTGCGGAGAGGTGCCTGCATGCGGAAGCCTGGGCGCGCTGAGCTCAGCGCGTCCAAGCTTCGCGCACCTCTCCGCAAGCGGGGGGAGCGCTCCCGCCGCTTGCGGAGAGGTGCCTGCATGCGGAAGCCTGGGCGCACTGAGCTCAGCGCGTCCAGGCTTCGCGGACCTCTCTGCAAGCGGGGGGAGCCAGCCCTGGGCTCCCACGCTTGCAGAGAGCTGCCTGTTTGGGGGCTGGGGTCAGGGGAAGCTCCGGCGGGCCTCCCCCACCCCAGCCCCACGCCTGGGGGGGAAATATTTTTTCCCCCTTTATTTCCCCCCCAAAAAACTAGGTGTGCCTTATGGGACGGTGCGTCCTATAGGGCGAAAAATACGGTACTTAAAATTGTAAAACAGAAAATTTAATAAAAATTATATACAACAACAAGAAGAAGACACCACTCAACTGTTTAAGGGACTCCAATCTGTATTTGTGTCATTAGACTTTTCTTCTCCCAAAGATGTCCCACAAAGGAGCGGGTATGGATTTTTCCTTGGGGTTTACTCCCAAAGCCTTTCTCACAGACAAGTATAACTGTAAGGCAGCAGAGCTTTAGGATTAGAGGATACTCAACATCTGCGTACAGCCAACACGAAGAGTCACACCTCCAACATACCACTGATGAAAATCGTGACAATTGTCTTTTGGTCCTGAGTTTTTGCAGGAGCTAGCTGATTTGTGTGAGAGTGCGAAACCAAAAAAAGGAGCTTCTTTTGGTCTGGTGGTCTGGCATGAGCCAGCTGATTTGTGCCAGAGTGCCAGACCCCAAAACAAGACATTCCATGATTCGATCAGAAGCTGGAATGTCTTCTGTAATTCAGGAATGCCCTGCTTATATTGAGAGGGGTATGAGGAATGTGTTCTCACCCTGAACTTCACCCTTTGGGGATTTACAGTCGTACCTTGGGTCACAGACGCTTCAGGTTACAGACTCCACTAACCGAGAAATAGTACCTCAGGGTAAGAACTTTGCTTCAGGATGGGAACAGAAATCGTGCAGTGGTGGCAGTGGGAGGCCCCATTAGCTAAAGTGGTACCTCAGGTTAAGAACAGTTTCAGGTTAAGAACGGACCTCTGGAACGAATTAAGTTCTTAACCCGAGGTACCAGTGTAGTTGTTTATCTCCTTGACATCTGATGGGAGGGCATTCCACAGGGAGAACACCTCTGCTGAGAAGGCCCTCTGCCTGGTTCCCTGTAACTTCACTTCTCGCAGTGAGGGAACCGCCAGAAGGCCCTCAGAGCTGGACCTCAGCTGAACGATGCGGTCAGAGAAACTCCTTCAGGTATACTGGGCCAAGGCCATTCAGGGCTTTAAAGGTCAGCACCAACACTTTGAATTGTACTCGGAAACGTACTTTGTGTGCTGAGGGGAGCACCCCTACGCAAGGCTTGGTGCCAACAAGGTTAGTCAAGATTGCACACTTCCCCATGCCAGCAGGGACCCAACAGATGAGAATCATCGCAAGAGCAATGTCACACTTTGGTCCTGCTTTAAGGCTTCCCACAGACATCTGGCTGGCCACCATGAAAGCAGGATGCTCAAATCAATGGTCCTTTGGCATGACCCAGCAGGGCTTTTCTTGTTTGAAATGTCTGAGTGAAGTGCTTTTGTCATGATAAAAGTGGGATGCATAGGTACATAGGGGGCCTCAAATGAGAGAAACAGCTGCCCATTGTCAATGAGTCTCCTTCTTTCTTTCTGTGTGCAATGTTTTACATTTCTTTTTTTTAAAAAAAAAGGAGCAAAAACTGTCTGCTCACAAATGCCTGTGTTTAGAGCAGCTTTCGATGAAACAGGCCCAGCAGCTATGAATTCCAGAGGTGCTTCCTGCCACAGAGGAATGCCCAGCCTTTTCATCTCTGCTTCTCCCCTCTTTGTCACCTTGCCATCCTTAACAGAACTAGGACGGTTGCCAGGCTCAGCCTAGGCAAGGGTAAAAAAATGACACAAAACACAGCATTCCAGGATTCCTCTTATCTGGGATATTTCAGAGGGTAAAACCTGAAGGAGGGAGGAGAAGGAGGAAAATAGTAGGCCGGCAGGCACAGGGGAGTGATTTCAGAGCAGAAATATGTGCCCGGAACACTCCCTCTTTGCCTCTAAGGCAAGGAATTTGCCATCCCTACAGAGGCAGCCGTTTATCAGTCCATCCCCCTGTCACCTGAGGGGTCCAGTGGAACTCCTTTTGCTGACATCAAGTCTCTATCTTGGGGAGGGGCAGCCCGCAATTTATGCACGCCTTATAACCTGCACAGTGCTGCATTGTTTGAAGACCCGATGGTTTCCCTCGACATAAATTATATGGGAAAGCGAAGTCCCTTTATGGGCTTTTAACGCAGCCGTTTATGCCGGCAAGGCAGAGTCAGGAAGGGAAATAAATGGCAGTGCAAAGAAGCAGGTTATGTTAGCAGACCTGACGGCAAGCTATTTTCTTCTCCTTGGTTGCCTTTAATGTTCGGATAGGAACTGTGAAAGAAAGGAAATGTTTGTCTGTGGTTTGAGGAGGGACTAAATAAACACAACACTTAAATTCCAAGTGGTGATGTATACGGGAGGGCCTTGTAACAAGTCAGATCATGGGTCCCATTTAACCTAGCCTCATCTATTCTGACTGACAGCACTTCCCCATTGTCCTAGGAACATAGGAAGTTGTCTTGTGCTGAGTCAGATCATTGGCCCATCTAGCCCAGTACTGTCGACACGGACAGGCAGTGTTTTTCCAGCGTCATAGGCAGCTTCTTGCCCAGCCCAGTGATTACATTCAAAACATGTGCTTTACCTTGACCTATGGCCCTTCCTGCAGACTAGATGTCACAGTTCAGGACAAATGTATTTTGTTTAGTTTTTGTCAATCTACCCTGCTCACTTTGGCCACCTCATGACATTACTTTGGCCACCTCATGAGAAGAGAAGACTCCCTGGAAAAGACCCTGATGTTGGGAAAATGGAGGGCACAAGGAGAAGGGGACGACAGAGGACGAGATGGTTGAATAGTGTTCTCAAAGCTACCAGCATGAGTTTGACCAAACTTCGGGAGGCAGTGGAAGACAGGAGTGCCTGGCGTGCTGTGGTCCATGGGGTCATGAAGAGTCGGACACGACTAAACGACTAAACAACAATGTCAGGGAACTGCCATCGGAGCCAGAGGGAGAGGGAGGGCTCCAGAGGGGTTCAGGAGAGCGTCTCAGGAGGGAGAGAAGCAGCCCATCTTCTGGGGAAGGAATTCAGCGTAGCACCAGTGGAGAAGGGGGGCAGATGGGGGAATCGGCGAGGTGGCTCCATGACTCCTCGCCGGAGTCCAGCGGGGAGAGCACGGGTCCTCCGCTGCCCACACCCTCCCTGCGCAGAAGGCTTCCGTGCAAGGAGAGTAGGTGGTGACTAGAGCTTCTTTGCTGGAAGAAGTTCAAGAAACGCCCACTGACGGATTCTGCCAGCGATTGAGAAAGCCACGGGTGAGTGGCTGTCCGGACAGAAAGGGTTCACCCAGGTAACCCAGCCAGGTGTGGCGTCGATTTACGCACGAGCAACCCCTAGAACGGGACGCAGGTGGCGCTGTGGGTTAAAGCCTCAGCGCCTAGGACTTGCCGATCGAAAGGTCGGCGGTTCGAATCCCTGCGGCGGGGTGCGCTTCCGCTGCTCGGTCCCAGCGCCTGCCAACCTAGCAGTTCGAAAGCACCTCCGGGTGCAAGTAGATAAATAGGGACCGCTTACCAGCGGGAAGGTAAACGGCGTTTCCGTGTGCGGCTCTGGCTCGCCAGAGCAGCGATGTCACGCTGGCCACGTGACCCGGAAGTGTCTCCGGACAGCGCTGGCCCCTGGCCTCTTAAGTGAGATGGGCGCACAACCCCAGAGTCTGTCAAGACTGGCCCGTACGGGCAGGGGTACCTTTACCTTTACCTTTTTAACCCCTAGAACCATTACAAACAACAACCCTGCTCACACATAAACCCTGGGGTTGTGGGTCAGGGTTTAGCGGCAAACAGCAAACAACGCTTGCTTGCTTTGTGAAAAGATTGCATGGTTAGTGCTGTGGCTTAGTGGTGGAACATTTGTCTTGTATGCAGAAGGTCCCATGTTCAGTTCCCAGCATCTCCAGATAGGGCTGAGACCCATGAGGGATTTGCTGCCCTGGTGGATTCTGCCACCTGAAGCAGGTGCCTTACCTTGCCTCATGCATGGGCCGGCCCTGCCAATACTGATTCATCTAAGGAGTACTTACTCTTAGCTGGCATTTAGCCTATAAGTAAAATATAGACACAACACATAGGCCAATAACTGTTGGAGCATATATAATAGAATAATGATATCATTCAAAAAGTGGAAATAAATCTATTAGATTTAATAAATCTAATAGAAATAAATCTATTCATATATATAATATAACAGACTAGTGGCAGAGAATGTCAAGCCATGTGTTCAAGACAGGTGTCAAAGGTCAGCCTCACAATGGTTATTAACAGAAGATGTCTCAAAAGTCTAAAAAAATAAAGTTTTCTGAATAGTTTTTCAAAACTTTCAACGAACATAAGACGTCCCAAAAGTCTCAAGGACAGTGTTTCTGGAATGATACTACTGTTTCGTGGTAGTCTTCATCAGCTAAAAATACAATACAAAGCATACAACCAATGAATGATAACAGTATTGAGCTACCCACATACACATTGTATAATAAAACTAAATATACAAAACAAAGTGTATAAAGATACATACCCAATATTTTTCACAAGAATATGTAAGTAAGATTCATGCTACGGATCTGTACGCATTATTGTTATATATTTGTCCTGTGTAACTGCTCCTTATGGGTCTAGTTTGCATTGATATGCTGTACTTGCTAAACTGTCTCTTTAAGTATATCATCATTAGAAACACTTGTGCCTTACTTGATATATCCTATGCAATTGAGTTGCAAGTATCAGCAGCTACACTACTAGTGAGCACTGATCTGTTATCATTTATTGGTTGTATGCTTTGTATTGTATTTTCAGCTGATGAAGACTATCACAAAACAGTAGTATCATTCCGGAAACACTGTCCTTGAGACTTTTGGGACGTCTTCTGTCGAGACTTTTGAAAAACTATTCAGAAAACTTTACATTTTTAGACTTTTGAGACGTCTTCTGTTAATAACCATTGTGAGGCTAACCCTTGAAGCCTATCTTGAACACATGACGACGTTCTGCACTACTAGTCTGTTACATTGTATATATGAACTCTAATAGATTTATTTCTACTTTTTGAATGATATCATTATTCTATCATATATGCTCCAACAGTTATTAGCCTACGTGTTGTGCCTATATTTCTGTGATTGGTTCTTATTGCAACACAGAGGTTTGTTTTTGGCGTATAAGTAAAATATACGCATGCATTCTTCATATTTGTCTGTAGCGTGTATTTCATCTCATGGGCTATTAAAATATTGTATTTACTATATTCCTTTGTGGGACATGGGTGGCGCTGTGGGTTAAACCACAGAGCCTAGGACTTGCCAATCAGAAGGTCGGCAGTTTGAATCCCTCTGACGGGGTTAGCTCCCGTCACTCAGTCCCTGCTCCTGCCAACCTAGCAGTACGAAAGCACATCAAAGTGCAAGTAGATAAATAGGTACCGCTCTGGCGGGAAGGTAAACGGCGTTTCCATGCGCTGCTCTGGTTTGCCAGAAGCGGCTTAGTCATGCTGGCCACTTGACCCAGAAGCTGTACACCGGCTCCCTTGGCCAATAAAGCGAGATGAGCGCCACAACCCCAGAGTCGGCCATGACTGGACCTAATGGTCAGGGGTCCCTTTACCTTTACGATGTTCCTTTAACTTGTAATTGAGTGTTTTGCCATAACTCTGCTTCTTTGAAGAAGAGCTTTGCTGAATCAGGCCAGTTGCCATCTAGTTCACTGTTCTCACAGTGGCCAACCAGAAACGTGTCGGAAACCCATAAGCAAGACTCAAGCACGAAAGCACTCTCCCCTCCAGCTATTTCCAGCAGCTGGAGCTGTTAGAAAGCAGTATTGATGCAATGTTCCTCAGGAATGCAGAAAAGCCACCCAGTTTGGACCCGGATTTTTCCATTCTCTCTGGCTTTTGCTAATCTTTATGGGGTTTACATTCCATCCATCATATTTATAACCAGGCATTGGGACAGGGGATTTAGAGCTGGGGTCCTGGACATCATTCATGCAAAGGCTCTGCTTATCTCAACTGATGGAACTGCTCATCTGCCGGATCCAAATAACTTTCTTATCTCTGCTCTTCCGCATGCATTCAAGGTGCAAATCCTGATTTTAGGCCTTTTGCGGTGGGGCAGGGAATCTGTGGAACAGCTGACTTGAAATTTTGCACATTGTCACGCTTGGTCACTCTATATACAAAATCTCCAAAACAGGAAGGATGGATCAAACATTTATGGCAGGACTAATCAGAGAAGGCTAAAAGATATGCTATATTCCTTTCAACCTGAACAGAAGGGTTTGCTTTGGGTTTTTTGTTAGTTATTCCCATTTCTCCAACTTTCAGAGTAACCTCCTTCACATCAGCATGATCGCAGCGCATTGCCCAACAATGCACAAAATACAATAGTACATAAAATGCAACATTTATTAAAAACAACCCAATTAATAAAAATAAGCAATAGCAGAGCAGCAGCTTGAGAATAATTTTTAAAAAGGTTGCTAATTTACTCCAAATATCTGGGAGAATGGGATTGTTTTTACTTGCTGGCAGAAACCCTACAGATCTATGACCTATTTGTCATGATTTCATCACACAAAGCAGATTCAGAGTTTAGACTATGTTCAACCTTAACTGAGCATTTGATTTGCATTTATCCTACAATCATCCTGGTGTGCTTGCAGGGTGTTTACATATCTTGCTATTAGTCATTTGTTCACCCACACTTTTCGATGCATTCCCCTGTCACTTTCCAAAAGGCAAAGTCTGTCCTTGTTGCTCTTGAAGACAGATTTGCACTAGGGCAGGGCGGAGGGTGGGGTGGGACTTTGGCCTGGCACACAGACGCCATTTTGGCCTGCCAGGCTGTATTTCCTAAACCACCCACACTTGGTGTCATATGTAGGAATTTGAGGGTCCCTGCAGAGATAGCACAGTTGATGGAGGATGAGTTGAAGTCTGCCTGGCTGACTGCATATCCGAGTCCCTCATGGGCAGATGAACTGCACAGTAGATCCCTGCTGAAAGCAGCCTGGCAAGAGTTAGCAAACCCCCTTGAACTGCAATTCCCAAGAGCCTGACAGCTGCCTGGCTCCAGGTACTAAACCATTTATGAGCAACCTTTTGTCCCTTATTCTTTCTTCTTACGGTTCTTGGTTCCATCTGCACAGTGCATTTAAAGCAGTATCATGCCACTTTATTTATTTATTTTTAATCATTTTTATTTGATTTTACAAATATAAATTTATAACAATCCAAATGCCAAATCCATATACTGTATAGAGATTTCTCTGAATCTCGCAACTTCTCCCCACCTCCTCTGTGGGTCCTATTGTCAACATTTACAACTACATATTATTCCATAATCTATATTTTGTATCCATCCATATTATCCATAGTATTTGTTACATTACAAGTGAGATTAAAATCCTGCTAATGTTTTCATCTGCTTGCCGTGGTCTTTTAAATAAATTATAAATTTCCCCCATTCTTTTTAAAAGTTTTTGTCCTCTTGGTTTCTGAGTTTCCAGTGAGCTTTGCCATTTCAGCATAGTCCATCAGCTTAGCTTGCCATTCCTCTCTGGTAGGGACTCTTTCTTCTTTCCATCTCTGGGCTAGTAACATCCAAGCAGCTGTAGTCACACACATAAAAAGTCTTTTCTGCTCCTTTAGAATATCAGTACCTATAATTCCTAATAGAAAAGCTTCTGTTGTTTTAACAAAAGTTATTTTAAACTTTTTTTTTATTTCATTATATATCATCTCCCAGAAAGCTTTCATTACCTTGCACGACCACCACATATGATAAGAGGTACCTTCTTTTTCTTTACATTTCCAACAGATGTTTGTACTTGTTCTATACATTTTTGCTAACTTAGTAAAGGTAAAGGGACCCCTGACCATTAGGTCCAGTCGTGGCCGACTCTGGGGTTGCAGCGCTCATCTCGCTTTATTGGCCGAGGGAGCCAGCGTACAGCTTCCGGGTCATGTGGCGAGCATGACTAAACCACTTCTGGCAAACCAGAGCAGTGCACAGAAACGCCGTTTACCTTCCCGCAGGAGCGGTACCTATTTATCTACTTGCACTTTGACATGCTTTCGAACTGCTAGGTTGGCAGGAGCAGGGACCGAGCAATGGGAGCTCACCCCGTTGCGGGGATTCATTTTTTTTTTTTTAATAAATTTTTATTAGGGGTTTTTACAAAATAAAGTACAAAAATAAACAACCTTTCTTTTATCTCAACAGAGTTTCATGACTTCTTTGGACTTCCTCGCATCTCCCGCTGCCATTTTCATCGTCATAAATTTTTCCCAGCAATTTATCATCTAATTTGCAAATTTTATAACCACTTATTTAAATATAATCCTCTGTAAATTAATTTCCCTTAATCTCACTTCACATCCCATTTCGATCCGATTTTGTGGTGGCCAATTATTTATGATCAAACATCCTACTTAACTTTCCACCAAATCACAATATTTTTGTAAATAAATCTTAAATTTCCTCCAATCTTCTTCAACCCTCTCTTCTCCCAGGTCTCGAATTCTGCCAGTCATCTCAGCCAGTTGCATATAGTCCATCAGCTGCATCTGCCATTCTTCCAGAGTGGGTAGATCTTGAGTTTTCCACTTCTTGGCGATAAGTATCCTTGCTGCTGCTGTTGCGTACAAAAAGAATGTTCGGTCCTTCTTTGGCACCATCTGGCCGACAATGCCCAGGAGGAAGGCCTCTGGTTTCTTAAGGAAGGTATACTTAAATACCTTTTTCAGCTCATTATATATCATTTCCCAGAAGACCTTCACCCTGGGACAAGTCCACCAGAGGTGAAAGAATGTTCCTTCATTTTCCTTACATTTCCAACATTTGTTGTCTGGCACATGGCATATTTTGGCTAGTTTAACTGGGGTCATGTACCACCTATATATCATTTTCATTACATTTTCCTTCAGAGCATTACATGCCGTGAAGTTCATCCCCGTGGTCCACAACCTTTCCCAATCCTCAAACATAATATTATGCCCAATATCCTGTGCCCACTTTATCATGGCCGACTTAACCATTTCATCTTGTGTATTCCATTTCAACAGCAAGTTATACATTCTTGAAAGTACTTTAGTCTTAGGTTCTAACAATTCTGTTTCCAACTTCGATTTCTCCACCTGGAATCCTAACTTTTTATCCTTTTTAAAAATTTCTTGAATCTGAGCGTAATGTAACCAGTCTCGCACTTTGTCTTTCATTTTTTCCAAACTCTGCAATTTCCAATTGTTACCCTCTTTCTCTATTATTTCCCAATATTTCGGCCATTTGGCCTCCATATTGGGTCTTTTTCGGGCCTTAGCCTCCAGAGGTGATAGCCATCTTGGAGTTTTATTTTCCAATAGGTCTTTGTATTTTGTCCAGACATTAAACACTGCTTTCCTGACAATATGGTTCTTAAAGGCCTTATTGATCTTAACTTTGTCATACCATAAGTATGCATGCCAGCCAAATGCGTTGTTAAAACCTTCTAAATCTAACACATCAGTGTCCTCTAGAAGTAGCCAGTCTTTTAGCCAGCAGAAAGCTGCGGCTTCGTAGTACAACCTTAAGTCTGGCAGGGCAAAGCCCCCTCTTTCTTTCGCATCCGTTAATATCTTAAACTTAATTCTGGGCTTTTTGCCCTGCCAGACAAATTTAGAAATATCTCTCTGCCACTTCCTGAAGCACTCCGTCTTATCCACAATTTGCAATGTTTGAAATAAAAACAACATCTTAGGCAATACATTCATCTTAATAGCAGCAATTCGGCCTAACAAAGAAAGCTTCAATTTTGACCAACTGTCCAAGTCTCTCTTAATTTCAGACCAACATTTTTCATAATTATCCTTAAATAGACTCAGATTTTTTGCTGTTATGTTTACCCCTAGGTACTTTACTTTTTTAACCACAGCTAGTTCTGTTTCTCTCTGAAACCGTTCTGACTCTGCATCTGTCAAGTTTTTTCCCAACACCTTAGTTTTCTGTTTGTTTAGTTTAAAGCCCGCTACCCGACCAAAGTCCTGAATCAATTGTAACACTCTTTTTGTACTAGATTCTGGCTCTTGCAATGTCAAAACAAGGTCATCTGCAAAAGCTTTAAGTTTATATTGTTTCACTCCGATCTGAATCCCTTGCACCAACCGGTCCCCTCTAATCAAGTTCAAGAGCACCTCCAGGACAGAAATAAACAGCAAGGGGGAAATCGGGCAGCCTTGTCGTGTCCCTTTTTCAATCTTAAACTCTTCTGTAACCACATTGTTAACTATCAGTTTTGCCTTTTGTTCTGAATAAATCGCGTCAATCCCATTTTCAAAACCCCGCCCCACTCCCATTTCTTTTAAATTCCCCTTCATAAATTTCCAAGAAATATTATCGAAGGCCTTCTCCGCGTCTATAAAAATTAGAACTGCTTTAGTGTTAATATTTGTTTGCAAAAGTTCCAAAATGTCAATAATGTTCCTTGTATTAGCAAATAAATGTCTTCCTGGGAGAAAGCCTGCCTGGTCTTTATGAATTATCTCATTTAAAACTCTTTTGAGTCTTCCTGCCAAAACGTCAGCAAATATTTTGTAATCCACATTTAAAAGGGAAATGGGGCGGTAGTTCTTAAGTTGTGTCTTTTCAGTTTCTGATTTTGGTATCAATGTGATGAAAGCTTCCTTCCACGATTCAGGCGCCTTCTTTCCCTCCATAATTTCATTGCTGACCTCCATCAATGGTTGAATCAAATAGTCACTTAATGTCTTATAGTACTTGGAGGTCAAGCCATCTGGCCCTGGAGACTTGCCCAACTTCATATTCTGAATGGCCTGTTCTATCTCTAATCGTGTTATTTTACTATTCAGGAGTGATCTATTTTCTTGTGATAGTTTTTTAGGTCCATTTTTCTCCAAAAATTTTGCAATCTCTTCCTCCTTTTGTGGCCCTTGAGTGTACAATTTCTTAAAATATTTCTGGAAACATTTTCTAATTTCCACCGGGTTCTGAATATTCCTTCCTTCTATTTCCAAATTTGTTACTATGTTCAACTTTTGTCTCTTCTTCAACTGCCATGCCAGCAGTTTCCCACATTTATTAGCCGATTCAAATGTTTTTTGTTTCATTGATTTAATCTTCCATTCTATTTCCTGATTTATCAGTTTGGAATATTGTGCCTGGTGAAGTTTAATTTCTCTCAAAATCGGCTGTGACTTCGGGTTTACTCTTAGTTTCTTCTCTAACTCTTTAATTTTCCCCAAAATCTTGTCCTTTTTCTCATTTTGTAGTCTTTTCTTTATAGCGTTCTGTTGTATCAAGAACCCTCTCATCACAGCTTTGCTTGCGTCCCAGATTGTTCTTTTTTCCACAGCAGTGTTCAAATTTATCTCAAAATAGTCCTTTATTGTTTTTTTGGCCTTCTTGATAATCTCCTGATCTCTAAACAAGTTGTCATTCATCTTCCATCTAAAGGAGCCGGTTGGTAATAATGTCATGTCCATTTTCAACGCGTTATGATCGGAGCAGGTCTTTGGGCAGATTTCCACTTTCTTCACCTTAGGAGCCAGACCTCTAGAAATCCATATTTGGTCAATTCTTGTCCAAGTCAGTTGGGCTTCAGAGAAAAATGTTCCTTCTTTCCCTAAGGGGTTCTTTGTCCTCCATATATCAATCCAGTCCATGTTGTCTGTCATTTCAAAAAAGGTCTTTGGTAGTCTGCCTTCTTTAGTAACCTTTTGGCTTTGTGACCTATCCATGTTTGTAGAAACGATCCCATTCATATCTCCCATCATAATGATGTTATCATAGTCCAGATAATCCAGCATAATCTCATGCAACTTCTTGTAGAATTCTGATTTCCCTTCATTTGGAGCGTAGATTCCTAATATCAAAATTTTCTCTCCTTGGTGCTGTATTTCAATTGCCAAAATTCTTCCATGTTCATCTTTAAATAGAAATTTTGGTGAGAGGCTCTCCTTTGCATATATCACCACTCCTCTCTTCTTAACTAAGTCCGAAGATATAAATTCTTGGCCTAACCTTTTATTTACCAATATTTTTCTGTGGAGCCTAGTCACATGTGTTTCTTGTAAACAAGTAATGTCTAGTTGCTCCTTTTTTAATATGTGAAAGATTTTCTTCCTTTTTTCCGGGCTGTTACAGCCATTTATATTCCAACTTAAAAGTTGCAGAGACATCCTGGATAGATCTGTTTAGTTTCCTTGGGATGGTATTTTGTTCTGTAAGTCTTCAGGGTTCTGAGGTACAGGCACCTGTGGTGGTTCAGGCCCTGAGGGTAGTTCAAGTCCTTTATGAAGGTCCTCTCCGTAGGCAGTCAAAAACTTATCCCTATCTTCCAAAGTTCTAATTTTAATCTTCTTCCCTCTAAAGGTAAAAGATAGTCCTTGGGGAAAGTCCCACCTAAAGATGATTGAGTTGCTTCTCAGCAGTTTTACTAAGTCCAAATATTCAGATCTAAGATCCAACAGCTGTTTAGGAATGTCCTTAAAAATCTCAATTCTTTTGTCCGAAATATTCAAAGAGCTTCCGTAGTGCAGGCCCAAAATCTTGTCCCTTTCCTCCTTTGATCTCAACGTAATCAAACAGTCTCTGGGCCTTTCTCTCTTTGTGAGTCTTCCAAGTCTGAAGGCTGACACAATTTTAAAATCTTCCTCCTCTA
This sequence comes from Podarcis gaigeae, assembly GCF_964106915.1. Lineage (NCBI taxonomy): Eukaryota > Metazoa > Chordata > Lepidosauria > Squamata > Lacertidae > Podarcis > Podarcis gaigeae. The sequence goes on from NC_139682.1 coordinate 10,332,658, forward strand.
GACCCCAGAACTTGGAGAATTCTTTGGTCAGAAACTCAGCTAGATTACCTTCTTCCACTTCTGGTATCGATCTTATCCTTAAATTAATCTCCCTGTTCCGAAGTTCCAACATGGAGAGATAGGTCTGGTGTTCCCCAACCTGCTTACTGAGCGGCCTTACTTCTTTTTCCAACTCTCCCACTCTTTGGCTGGTCTCTTCGGCCAGTTTCTGATTTTCACCTGCAGCCTCCTTCAGTTGTCCGATTGCTTGTGCATTCTGTGCAACTTGCCCAGATAATTTGTTTAAAGTTTCTGTATTAAGGTCAATTTTCGCAGTTTGTTGGTCAACTTTCCTCTCCAAAGACTCCAATTTCTCAAGAATTCTCTCTAGTACAGAACCAGATCCTCCTGAGGCCATCTCTTCTAGTTGTAAATCCTCAGTTTCTTCCTCCCCTGCCTGTGACAGGGAGGTGACTTTTTCCTCCGAGGGCAAAGTGGGCACAGATGATCTGCGTGCTTGTGAGGCTGCAGTTACGGTTGTCAGAGTTGTTTGTCTGGTTCTTAATCCCTTTCTTTTTGCGCCACTCATTCCAAAGTTATCTAGCAGTCAAGGTCAAGCTGAGTTATTCCCATGGGAAAGCTACGGCCCAGATGGTAGCAGTCAAACAAAGGGCCGGGAAATAGAAAGTAAAACAATGTTTTTGTTGTAAATCCTCAATCCTCTAGGGGGAGCATAAAATGTCCTAGGAAGAAGAGTCCATTCCACATACGAAATCTGAACCAATACTTAGGGATCTTCACAAAAGTAGTTTTAGCAGAGTTGGTTTTAGGTTTGCCACAATATTTCAAGTTGTGCTTACTGGAGTTCCAAAATGCAAAAACGTAACCATTCTGAACTCCCTCAGACTGTCTCAAAGTTTAAATAGAATGTATCCAAATTTGCAGTCTGACAGTTCTACTGCTCAGGCAGTTCTGACACCTGGGCTTCTTAAACAGAGTTGTAATCCACAAAGAAAGGAGTATATAAGTCCTAATAAAAGTCCAAAAATCAATTGCTTACAGTCTTTAAAGGGAAAAGTAATTTCTGCGGGTGCTCAATCTGAGCTGTCAAAAGTTCTCTCTATGCCTCCACTCCTCCTGCTCTTTGCTTTAAAAATCAATGGCTGCGGAGGACGGACTTCCTTTTCCTCGTCTCTCCGCTTTCAGCTTATTTTCAATATTTTTAGTCCCGAAATTTAGTAAAGTCCTCAATTACTCACGGGTTGTTACGTTTTGGAATCTTGTGATGAAGGAAGAAAGGTCGGCGCTCACCGGCAACGGCAACGCGGCTTCGCTCCGCTGAATGCGCATAGACCCACAGCGCCGCTACCCCCTCTGCGATCCGGAGCCCCTTACGGGGTTCCCTCAACGTTTCGGGGGTAGCTCCTGGCGCCCGCCGGGTCCCGAGACCGCAGGCTTCCGCTGCCTGCGGTTTTCCAGAATGGGTCTCCGCTTCGCCGTAGCGGACGACCCTTTTCCAGCGTAGCTTCCCTCTCCCGGTTAGGAAAGGGCAGCCATTACCGTTCGCGCCGCCTCCGGAAACCCCGTTGCGGGGATTCAAACCACCAATCTTCTGTTCAGCAAATCCTAGGCTCTGTGGTTTAAGCCACAGCGCCAATTACCACCGGTACATCATTTTCGTATAATTCTCTTTCAGCGTAGAACATGCCGTGAATTTCAGACCTGTTTTCCATAACCTTTCCCCATCCTTCATCTGCATATTACGTCCCAGATCCTTTGCCCAGTGTACCAGATTTAACCTGTTCATCTTTTGTATGCCATTGCAAGAGCAAACTGTACAAGCATCACACCACTTTAAACAGTCATGGCTTTCCCCCAAAGGATCTTGGGAAAGGTCGTTTGTTAAGGGTGGTGAGAGTTTTTAGGAGACCCAGACAATATCCAGAGTGGTGTCACAGTCAGTCCCTCTTCCTAGGGAACTTTAGGGTGAATGTAGACGTGAGTCCATTCTGTGAGTCTAAGCCTTATCAAGGAAGAAATGTCACATTACTCAGGAAAGCAGTGTTGCAAGCACGTTTCGTTTCAGAAGGCAAAGGCTGTTTCCACTGAGGAGCAGAATTCATTGCTTCTTCCACATACCACCAATGCTGCACAAACCGTAATCTTGTTATCAGCAGACCACCCAAGACCCTTCTGTTCCCATTTGAGCATCCCCCAATAATGTAAACAGTACATCCTAAATCCTATTAAAGACATTGATTTAAAAGGCATAGGGAAATTTCAGAAATGTGTGTTAGGTCCTGTCCTATCTCCTCTTGCATGTTTTATTTATTGAGGGCTGGGAACAGTTTTAACAAATTCCTTAGCGTGGTGGAAAAACACAATAGGATTCTGTCGCCTTTAAGAACATCCCTGAAAAAGCATAAGCTAACTTCCGAGTACAGAATATATTTAGGGATGTCAGTACATTCCGTTAAGGAATACAGTCAGGCAAAATGGATGAGACAGTAAATGAAGATTGATATACACAAAGTTTCTAGAAAAAGTGAGCCCACGATGGCTTCTGTGAAAGCTGCTGTTGGGAGAGATCGCCCATCGGCTCTGTGGGTGGCTGCCCTCCACAGTGAGCCCCAAGGGCTGCAATTTCAAGAATTTCTCTGGATAGCAAAGGCTTTCCATATTCCAGCTCACATGTTCTAGACTGGCATTGTCCACCTAAGCTGGAAGCAAATGTCTGTTCTGAAATGTAGCTTAGAGAAAAAAAGATTGAGAACCACTGCACTAATGGGTCCTAACCGACTATTTGAAGACCAGTGTCTAGTCCAACCCCCTACTATGCAGGAATCAAAGCTTTAAAAATCCCAGACAGATGGACATCCAACCTCTGTTTAAAAACCTCAAATGAAGGAGAGTGGTCCTAGACATTGTCCATTCGGCTCTTGAATGGCTCTTACCATCAACAAATTCTTCCTGATGTTTAGTCACAATCTCCTTTCTTATAATTTGAATCCATTTGTTTGGGCCTTACCTTCTGGAGCAGCAGAAAACAAGCTCTCTCCATCTTCCATGCATCAGTCCTTCAGGTATCTGTCATTCCACCTCACAGTTTGCTGTTCTCGGTAGCTTTGAGAATACTGTCCAACCATCTCATCCTCTGTCATCCATTTCTCCTTGTGCCCTCAATCTGATGTTGGGAAAGATGGAGGGCATAAGGAGAAGGGGACGACAGAGGACGAGATGGTTGGATGATGTTCTTGAAGCTACCAGCATGACTTTGACCAAACTGCGGGAGGCAGTGGAAGACAGGAGTGCCTGGTGTGCTCTGGTCCATGGGGTCACGAAGAGTTGGACATGACTAAACAACTAAACAACAAGCTAAACAACAACAAGCTCCTAAACAACCTCCAAACATACCCAACTCCTTCAATGGTTCCAATTAAGGCTTGGTTTCCAGACCCTTGATCTTCTTGGTCACTCTCCTCTGCAAACGTTCCAGCTTGTCAATATCCTTCTTAAACTGTGGTGCCCTGAACTGGACACAGTATTCCAGGTGGGGTCGACCAAGGCACAATAGAACAGTACTACTATTACTTCCCTTGATCTGGATATTATACTTAGGTTGATGCAGCCTAGGATTGCATTAGCATTTTCTGCTGCTGCATCACACTACTGGCTCATGTGAAACTTGTGGTTTACTATGACCCTAAGATCCTTTCTACTGTCAAGCCAGGTGTGCCCCATCCTAAACCAGGTGCCTCCCATCCATTCTCATTTAATGTATGAGAATGGTGTACTGTAGAATACATGTGTTTACATAATAAGTAATTTATAGAACATGTTCAGATTTTCTTGTATGAATTGCAAGGGCAGACAGAGAGAATTAGGCTCTCTTGCCTTTATAGCAGACACTCAACCATTATACTGACGGCTACCAATGACTCTTGAAGCAAAGTATATTAATTAACAAATTTTCTCTCTTTTGTTTTAGTTAAACCCTTTAAGGTGGATCACTAACTAAAAGGTGGATGTTTGAAATGTACAATTATTTTTATTACTTCCATTAGCTTAATGATTTTTAAAATTGTTATTTCTATACAGGCATACATTACGTATCTATAACTTTTATTATATAATAAAAAATACCATATATTGTAGGTCCTGTAGTCCAGAGAAAATATTATTAAAACTACCCCCAAATTATCTTCACCCGAGAAGGGGGATGACAGTAAGATACTAAACTCTCGAAAGGCCATTCACTGTCTTTCAGCCTAAACTACCTCACAAGGTTGTTGTGAAAATAAAAGGGAGAGGCAGAGAATCATGTATCCTTTCAGGAAAGGTGGGATTTGATTGTAACAGTAAATAATATATTAGAGCTAGCAGTGATGTAGTAGTGGAAGCAACTGTAGCAGCAGTAGTAATAAGATTCTAAATTTGGTTTCTTAAATAAAATTTAAAAAATCAAAGCTACCTAACTTAAGCTTTCGTAAGAAATCCTTTATTATTATCCACTGTGTAAGCAGAAGGAAGACCTCTTCCAATTCCCTTCCCGTTGGGAGACATTTATAGATAGCCTTGCAAATGAAGCATCACATTCCTCTGCTGAAGGAATGAGAGGGAAATGAATGGTTGGAGGCGATGATTGCCCACATCTTGTCAGGAAGCTCATCAGGCATTCCTCAGATGGGAAGCGTAACTGGAGAGGGAGGAGAAGGATGTCTCCAAAATACCCTTCCCCTTAGATTGACTTTCGGATAAGGAGAGTGGGCCAACATGACAAGTCTCTTTGATTTAAGAGTCTGCCTCTCAGGCATCTCTGCTATGGGATAGCTGCACACTATTTTATTCCTGCCGGGGTCGTGTTGGGTAATGAGGGTAGACCCTCTGGCTGCAAGTACAGAACTGTAAAGCAGTGAAGTGGATGGGCAAGGCTTTTAATAGGATGTGGGGTCTGGATGTGGGTGGGGAGAAACGGCTGGATTTCATCATAGCAAGAAAAATATTTCTGTAGTATGCTGTGGGGGCAACCAGGATAGATGTGAAGGAATCCAAGAGGGGGGGGACACAACCAAAGACACACACCCCAGGGATGGTCTAGCTGGGCCTTCACCCACCCCTGAGAGATCTACCATCAACCCCTCTGTGGGAAGGATTCCAGGGGAGAGAGGTATAGGAGAAGACCAACTTGGTTTCTGCTCCATATGATTTCCACCCCCCACACTACATGCCCCAAAGGGGCAATCTTCTATTATTAGCTTATAGCTGGAATGAAGCTTGCTATACAAAGATAAGAGCTATATTGGTGGCTCTCCTCTGCCTTTAACCCTCACACACCACGGCAAGCAGCTCCTGGGGCAGAAGGGCAGGAACCCCAAAAGGGAATGCAACTGATGTGCTGGAAAAAGTCCCCTGCAAGAGTTTTATGGTGTGCCCCTCCCTGGTATCAGTGCAGATTATGGAGGCTGGTCCTTAAATATTTTTAATGATAAAACAAGCAGACAAATAAATCACTATGTTATAAACAAAAATCTGCCCTTTCCCCTTATGGGGTATCCAAGAGCCCATATAGAGTCCTTACATAGGTTCCCTATTGGTAGGAGAAAATAATAGAGGTCAACCAGAGAATATTGAGAAGCAAAGCAGCTCGTAAGCCTGATCTTTATTGAACTGTTGCAACAGGGTGCTCCCCTCACACTCAGGAGAAAGGAGGAGGACCCAGAACAAAGGTGTGCCCGCCCTTATATAGACATTTTAAATTCCCCATCTTGGAGCTCAAGACCACCTCTCCAAACATCATACATACCTCACAGGAGGGGTGTAACCCAAGACCACCCCCCAGATACATCATACCTATGTCACAGAAAAGGCGGTCTACAGCAGAAATCTGAGTGTGTTGTTTATCTCATCTGACAGGTTTACCTGTTAATGCTCACTTGATTGGATACCCTGGGGAGCCTGGCCAGTCTTTTGTAATGTTAAATACTTAGTTCCTAACCCAGGTCACAGGCTCACCCTATTCAAACACAGACAGACATACTCTTAAGACAGGATCTGTAAAGGAAAAGACAATGGGGAGGCTTTCCCATTTTCCTTTGACCTTGCAGAGATAACATTTGGTCTGTTGGGAATCAAAAATGGTTTCAGGTTGGTCTTCCTGTGCTGATCTATGTACGTTCTTGGTTGGTACATTTATGAACATTTAATATATATCTAAGACCTTAAAATTCTTATCACAACTGCTAAGATGCACCAACAATTGTGAGGCCTGGGGAGGCTATATTGATGCACCCCCCAGCAGTTGCCGGTGGCTACGGACTACTTATGACATCATAAAAGTACACGGCATCTGAGTGGATGAAAAGGTGGGCCTTTTCCTCTTCCCCAACAGAACACAGCAGGCAGCAGCTGAGACAGTCAGCATTGCTCAGTCTTCTTCCACCTGGAGAAGGTGAATTGGCGGATGGATGGAGGTGATCACCTGGCTGTGGGATGCTATGGAGTAATAACAAGGCAAGTTCACTTGCTGAGTGGGGGACCTTGGCTTGAAGGCAGCTGATATCCATGATAGATAGCAAGCCAGCTGATGTCTAGTGATGGACATAGTGGAAGCTGGTAGGTGCTGGTGGTCAGTGGTGGAGTTTGGAAGCCAGTAGATGTTGTAAGGCGGAAGCAGGCTGATGTTTGTGGATGCAAGCTGGTTGACATTCAGCTTCGGAAGCTGGCAGATATTTGTGGGTAGTAATAATGCATCACGACTGAGATGCCCCCAAAAATGTCATGACCTAGGGAGTGTTAGTTTTTGCATTTTGGTGAAAGGAAAACAATCGCAATTTCCTAGGGCTGCCAGACACTCAGCAGGGCCAACCTGAAGTCTCCAGGTTTGCCTGCTAGCTTCATTGTATATTAACCATTTTGGCTTGCCTGAAAATCTGGATTGCATTTTACACTTGAGAGGGCAAACGTGGAGCGCATAACGCTTTCACTGACATGCAGGCCCACAGCTCTCTCCACCTGTTGCTATAACTGGCGTGGTTAACAAAGCAAAGAAAATGCAGCCAGATGCATTTTTGCAGATGACTGTTATTTGCATTCATCTCCCTGGCTGGTGCGACGACAACCCACTCCTCCCACCCCCCACTGCCCAGCGCTCTACTAATGCGACTGGGAAATTCAGAACTGCCAACATTTGCCCGAATCGCTGGGAAACTCCAAGATAAAAGTGGCAGCAAATCTGCAAAGCCGGCAAGATTTGTCTTCATTTGGAAGTCCCAGCGATGGACATTTCTTGATCTACTTGGCTTACTGTACAGTTGGCTTCCCTGGTTTCTGCCTTGCTAGTCCTACAGAATACCAGCTTCCACCGCTAAGAATACATTCCAACCAGGCAAAAGCACTAGAGAAGGATGCACACCAAGCCCTATGAAAGGCGTGGAGTGATGTGGCCTGGAGACAGTGGCATGCTGCTGCTGTTGGGCATTCTTTATGCCCTTCCTCCCTGCAGACCTGAGGTTCCCCATTCCTGTACCCGCTGCAAATAACAGAAAAGTCATGGGAGCCTTGCTTCATCATCTCAAAACGGGCAGAAATTCCTTCCCCATCCACCAGCCCATTGTATTAAATTAAGTTACAGTGGTACCTCGGGTTACATATGCTTCAGGTTACATGCGCTTCCGGTTACAGATTCCGCTAACCCAGAAATAGTGCTTCAGGTTAAGAACTTTGCTTCAGGATGAGAACAGAAATCAAGCTCCGGCGGCGCAGCAGCAGCAGGAGGCCCCATTAGCTAAAGTGGTGCTTCAGGTTAAGAACAGTTTCAGATTAAGTATGGACCTCCGAAACGAATTAAGTACTTAACCTGAGGTACCACTGTACAATGATTTCAATGTGCTAAGCTCTTGCACCACCCATCTCCAAAAGTTCTAGGCAAGTTGCAACATTCTGGGATGGCAATGTGGGAAGGATGAACTGTCTCAGACTTAATGCTCTGCATTATCGTGTTGTTGATACTCACTTTGCATTCTGGCAAATTACCGTGGAATTTGTTTCCCTTCTCTCCCCCTTATTCAATGGTTACTAATTCCAGTTTACCAAAAACTCAGGGATCTGAAATTCTCCTGTGTGGTCTTTGTAAGCGCCAGTGTTGGTATCATCCTATCCCTCCCAGCACAATTAATTGATGTGGAATTATTATTCAAGCATTTACTATGCTGCTGAGCCTATCATGATAAATGAATTTGTGCAGTGTGACAGCAAGTCGTCATAATGAGTTAATGATGTATATTAATGTTGGGGGCATACATGCAAACCCTGCCTGACTCAGTCACATGAGAGAAACTTAAAGGTAAGGGTAGAGGGACCCCTGACCATTAAGTCCAGTTGCAGACTACTCTGGGGTTGTGGCGCTCATCTCGCTTTACTGTCCAAGGCAGCCAATGTTTGTCCGCAGACAGCTTCTGAGTCATGTGGCCAGCATGACTAAGCCACTTCTAGAGAACCAGAGCAGTGCACGGAAACACCGTTTAACTTCCCACCAGAGCAGTACCTATTTATCTACTTGCACTTTTATGTGCTTTTGAACTGCTAGGTTGGCAGGAGCAGGGACCGAGCAACGGGAGCTCACCCCGTTGCGGGGATTCGAACTGCCGACCTTCTGATTGGCAAAAATTGGCTCTGTGGTCTCAGGCTTATCAGCTTCTATTTAAGCAACAACAACAGCCACCCCAAAAAATGCAGTTCCAGCTGAGGTCAATGGACCAAGGTTTTTCTCTTAAGTAGGACTAACACTGGATATAGCCGAACATATATAGATGAACATTTATTGAGGTATGCAAATTCTTGGCTTGACGCATGTAGCTTTGTGCCACTTTATTGCTTTGTAAACAGCCCTCCCATTAATCTATAATTTGGTTTAGCCAAGCGTTGAGCAGGACTCCCCAGTCTGTTTCAGGAAAACCATAGCTGAAATGTAAATGGCCATGATGCATTGCAGTTAGCTGCGATGTCCTGTTGTTTGCTGCTCGTTTGATTTATAAAATACATACGCTACAAACTGAGTGGGAAAAGGTCTTCATTTCGAACATTTTTTTAAACATTCCATTGAGCTCCCCACACCCTTTCTTCAGAAACAGCTGGTGGGCTTCAGAAATTCAATTGTTCATATTTCATCTGGGAAAACACATGCAGGGGAAAGAGAGACACACAGGTGGAGAAGCAGCAGAGTGTAACCCAAAGCCTTTTCATTTACAAAACACCACTTTCTCTTCATTCATGGCCATGCTGGGTTTATAAAAGCAAACCATGCTCCGTGATTGTTAAAGGCGGCAGGGGAACAATTGCAACTGCTCAAAAAAACCCCAACAACAACCTTCATTTTTCAGTTTTGGGTTAGGGGAAAACTTACAACAAAAAATCCCTCTAAACCCCCAGCAACTGTGAGTCTTAATGGTAGTTTCCACGAAGCTGCCTATATATTTGCTTGTTAGTTTATTGGCATATTTATTGTACCCTACCTTTCTTCTTCCAACAAACAATAAGAGAAGTATTGGTGGCACTGTGGGTTAAACCACAGAGCCTAGGACTTGCCGATCAGAAGGTAGGCGGTTCGAATCCCCGTGACGGGGTGAGCTCCCGTTGCTCGGTCCCTGCTCCTGCCAACCTAGCAGTTCAAAAGCACATCAAAGTGCAAGTAGGTAAATAGGTACCGCTCCAGTGGGAAGGTAAACAGCATTTCTGTATGCTCTGGTTTCCGTCACGGTGTTCCATTGCGCCAGAAGTGGTTTAGTCCTGCTGGCCACATGACCCGTAAAAAAAAGGTAAACATTTGCCGTAAAAAAAAGGTAAAACGCTACGGACATATGAGCAGTGTTTCACTATTATAGCAGCATAAAACAATTAAAAATTAAGCGAGAAAAAAGACAAGGCAGTAATAATAATAATAATAATAATAATAATAATAATAATAATAATAATAATAATTTATTTATACCCCGCCCATCTGGCTGGGTTTCCCCAACCACTCTGGGCGGCTTCCAACAAAACACTAAAATACTATACCCTATAAAATACAATAACCTATAACATTATGAACGTAAAAAGTATGATGTCATGTGTCCATCTACATTATGAAAAACATTCCTTAAACTTTCCTTAACGTTAAAACCATGCGTGTAGATCTGCCCGTGTTTTGTTGCAGTTGGGGCAGATGAAGGCGCCTTGTTGTGATGCTGCAGATGTACCATGGTGTTTTTTCTTTCTGTGCTCCTCCTGGCGGTCATCCCTTCTCTGATCTCCGCTATGGTTGCCCGACCCGACTGATTGTCTCCATGTTTTCCTGGGATTCCTGCACAGTGCAGTTAATGCTGCCAGCCTCCGTGTCATGTTTGCAGACATCTTTTATCACCAGCATCAATCTCCTGGTTGGCAAGAGCTGTGTGGCGTAAATGGTGACAATTATTTAGTTAAGAATTAGAAAAACAGCTGTTTGCACTGGGTTCAAAGAAAACAAAGCAGAACGTGTTTGGCTCAGCAATGGAACCGGCTTTGAGGCTGCCTCGAGACAGGCATGTGCCCATGCTTAGAGTGCAGTGTAAACTTAAAAGGGAAAGAATATATATTTGGGCCCTCGCCAGGTAGACAGACAGCATGAATGAAAGAAACACCTGTTCTGGCTTTGTGCAGAGTTTGAAATCATTTGATTACAGGGAAAGGTACAGGCTGACCTTAAAGTTAATTGAATTTTCTGGTGAGGAGTTCTAGGGGGTTTCCTCCATTTGGACTGGGTTACGTACATGTATATTCTGGGCAAAACACTTATGGATGGAAGGGAGGTGATAACAATGAGACAGGCTTTCAGTCAAAGGGTTAAGGATTGTTGAATAATTCAAATACGAATAAGAGTTGGCTTCTTCTTATTTTCTTCTAATCTGTCTATGCAGCCAAGAGACTGACGGCTTCATAGCCACATTAAATTGAGATATCTTTCAAGGTTACCTTGTAAAAAATTACAAAAGCTTGCTTGATTATATTACAAAAAAGAAAAGAAGAAAAGATTGCATTTCAATCCACTAGGGGAAAGATTGGAGTTGTATCCAGTGTTAGTGCTACTCAGAAGACAGTCCATTGAAATTGATGTATGTAACTTGGGCACATTTGTTTCAATAGGTCTACTCTTAAGTACAATCCTTGGGTGCTAAGCGAGTCACTGCAGTTCCATAGAAATTGGAAAGCAAAGTAAAAACCTTACACCTTTGCTGGTGTTGGAGCACGGACACTTGAGTTCAAAATTCTTCCCAGCCATTAAACTCACTGGGTAACCGGGAGTCTCTATCTCTCAGCCTAACCTACCTCACAGGGTTGCTGTAAGAATAAAATAGCCTAACTCTAAGCAAACTTCTCTAAGCATATTCTGTCAGCCAAAGATTTGAGCTTTAATGTTCATCCCCCCCTCCTCGCCTGTGTGTGCCTGCGCCCACCCCAAATCTGCTCTGGAAGATTGGGGGGAACCCCCAGAATAGATTTAAGGGGTGCACAGGGAGAGAAGTGGGGAGTTCTGTTGTGCAAGCTTGTGCTGAATGAATGAGTTACTTTGTGCTACTTTGGATACAACCTGGGATACAGAGCTCTTGCAGCACCTTTCTGATAATTTTTAATGAAGCATACAATGGAGAGAATCTCCATGCTCGTGTGGATTTGTTAGATGTGCCTTGATGGTTCACACTCTTATCGTGTTCATGGTTTGCAATTAACATTTGGGGATTTATTTTTATTTTTGAAAATGCTAATATATCCTTTCATGACCCGTGATTGAGTGCACTGAAATAGCAAAACTGCACTACAGTGGTACTTTGGGTTACAGATGCTTCAGGTTACAGACACTTCAGGTTACAGACTCCGCTAACCTGGAAGTAGTACCTCGGGTTAAGATCTTTGCTTCAGGATGAGAACAGAAATCGTGCAGCAGCGGCGTGGTGGCAGCGGGAGGCCCCATTAGCTAAAGTAGTACCTCAGGTTAAGAACAGTTTCAGGTTAAGAACGGACCTCTGGAATGAATTAAGTTCTTAACCCGAAGTACCACTGTATTTGCAATAGACTTAGGCTGTTGTCAGGGGTTCAGAAGGAGAGACACAGGAGGGGGAGCAAATGGAGAGTGAGGAGGAGGAGTACGAGGGGGGCGCAGGCAGTGACAGTGGCCAGAGTTATTCCACAAGCCTCTCTAGCGAATCGGAGGACTCACAGAAGGGAGCGCCGGTGGCCAGAGCGAAGGGGGGTCCAGGGGGGAAGCCCCAGGAGGAAGGGGCCAGCGGGGAGTCCCTGAGCAGCAGCTGGAGATCAGGACCAGCGTCTCCACCAGAGCGCAGTGGGGAGGGGGACTCCCAGGAGTCGGGACCAGTGTCCTCACCACCAGAGGGAGGAGAGGAGTCAGGTTTGGCAACACCCACATCAGGAAGCGGGGAAACGGTCAGAAGGAAAGTCACCGGCTGGGCGCGCGCGCCAAGTTCAAATGTACAGGAGCGCGGCACAGCGGGGAGCCCGGGAAGGGAGCCAGGTCCTAAAGCCCGCCGGAGGGAGGGGCAAGACTCAGGAGGCTCAGCGTCAGAGGAGTCCAGGAAGGAGGGAACCCCAGAGGGCAGAAGGACCCAGCGCAGGAAAGAGCAGCGCAAGAGGTGGAGCCGGGCTAGAATCTTAAACTGGTGTGGGTGGAGCAGTGAGTCAGAGGGGACTTAGCCGGTCTAGCGTCAAGACGTGGGTCTGCGCGCCCAGAGCTTGGAAATGGAAACTAAACTTTAATAAAGACTTTTGTATATAACATCCACTGGGCGTTGGTCCTCTGTGAGCTGGGACCTAGCGGCTGTCCTGACAGTAAGTCCCCTCTCACTTGTCCACCAATTCTACAACCTCGTGGAGTGTGGGAAAGCAGCGAGGGGTGAAGATTGGTGCTTCGCGAGCTCACGAAAACCAGGGAAATGACTACCGAAGAGAAGATAGCGAGTCTGCAAAACGCAGTGACGCAGCTGACTGCAGAAATTGCGGCGTCCAGAAAAAAGGAGCAGGAAGCAGCTGTTACCTGCCAGGATCTGCGAACCAGGTTAGAAGTGCTAACTACACAGAGGCTACCGGCCGCCAGACCAGAAGGGATTGGGCTGGGGAACAGAGGAGGGAGCCTTGTGTCTCACTTCAATGGGGACCTGCAGGAGTATCCTAACTTCAGAGCAGATGTACTATATGCACTGCAGCTACTTGACAAGGACTTTAAAAATGAGGAAGAAAGAGTGGGATTTATTGTTTCGCATTTACGGGGAGAGGCGAAAACGTGGCTGCGCAATCTCTGGAGAGATAAGGATCCAGCCCTACAAGATGCGGGTGCCTTCCTTAAAGTGATGGATGCGTGTTTTTTGTCTGAGATTGATGTGGATATCGCTAGGAAACAGATTCACGGACTAAGACAAGGTAGAGCCACTGTAAGGCAATATCACTCCCGTTTTTTTGCATTGGTGAACGCACTGGGGTGGGAGAGAGATTCGCCTGCCGTCAGAGATCTGTTCTGGGAGGGGCTAAACGGAGCTGTGAAAGACGAAATTGCAAGGGGGGAGAGACCCCAAACCACCAAGGACATTGTGGAGAGGGCACTCACCATTGGGGTTAGGCTGGAAGGACGCTCTTGGGACAAAGAGGAGGGGCATTGGGGCCGCACGCCAACGAAAGCACCACCCCCCTTTCCCAAGGAAGCGGCGCGTGCTCGATCCATGCCTCCGCTGGGAGGAGGAGAGGAGCCGATGGAGATAGGTGGTGCTAAGGCTCAGTCCACAGCCGGAGCCCTAACGCCGGGAGCAGTCAAAATGAAGCCTCCTAGAGGGACCAGGAAGTGCTACATATGCGACAGTGCTCAGCACATGGCGAAAGAGTGTCCCCAGCGGTTTCACAAGCACACTGCAGCTGCAGCGACAGTAACAGAAGCAGTTCAGCAGAGTGAATCACAGCAGGAAAACTCCACTGTCTGGCTGGAAATGGAGTCACTGGGGGCCAGCCAGACAAGTCAGTGAAGCAATCCCCAGTAAGGTTACAGCCCACAGACCCCCTCCCACCCAAACCAGTAGTGCAGCTCACCGCATCCCTTCAACTTCCCAATGGGCTCACTGTAGAGATCCCCATTACGATTGACTCTGGGAGCAATGCAGATTTTATAGGCATGGACTTCATCCAGCAACATGGCATAGCCCTTCTGCCAGCGACGGTACCTCTGAACGTCATCACGGTGGACGGCAGGGAGCTACTGGGAGGGCAAGTGCTGCAGCAGACGCCGCCAATGGTGATGTGCATTGGTAATCACCGCGAAGTCATCAGCTTCAACGTCACCCGCCTGTCCGACACGCCCATTGTGTTGGGCATGAGTTGGCTGGACAGGCACAGCCCGGCATTGGCATGGTACCAGCGTCAACTGACCTTCTGCTCCTCCTACTGCGCAGAACACTGCATCCTCGTTAACCAAGAAGATGAGGGGCACGAAGACGGACCACAGCTGCACTTAGGCATGTTGCGAGCGGTACCCAACAAGTACAAAGAGTTTTTGGAGGTCTTCTGCGAGAAGGAAGCGGACAAGCTGCCTCCCCACAGACCCTACGACTGCAAGATTGACCTCCTGCCGGGGGCGACGCTCCCGACGGGGAAGCTGTATTCCATGTCTGAGGATGAATTGCAGGAGCTCAGGGAGTTCATAGATCACAACTTGAAGCGGGGATTCATCCGAGAGTCCAAGGCGGTGGGGGGCAGCCCTGTATTCTTTGTAAAGAAGCGGGACACGCCCCAAAAGAGGCTTGTAGTTGATTACCGCGTCTTAAATGCGAAAACTAAGCCCTCAGCCTTCCCTATGCCCAAGATCGATGACCTGCTGGCGACGGTGAGGAAGGGTCGCATCTTTACCAAGTTGGATCTGCGCGGAGCGTACAATCTCATTCGCGTGAGGGAAGGTGACGAGTGGGAAACGGCCATGTTTACGCCGTTGGGCACCTATGAATATAGAGTTATGCCTTTTGGATTACAAAATGGCTCCCACTGTTTTCAAGCATTCATGCATCATGTCTTGGCGGGTCTTCTCTACAAGAAGTGCGTCTGCTTCCTGGACGACATCCTCATCTTCTCGGAGTCGCCGGAGGCTCACGAGAGAGATGTCAGGGAAGTCCTGCAGCGGCTGCGGGAGCACCGGCTTTACGCCAAGCTGGAGAAGTGCCAGTTCGACAAGACGGAGGTGGACTTCCTGGGCTACAAACTGTCCGACAAGGGACTCGCCATGGACAGTACCAAGGTACGGGCAGTGCTGGACTGGAAGAGCCCACGCAATCGAAAGAAAGTCCAGAGGTTTGTCGGCTTTGCCAACTTTTATCGCAAGTTCATCAAGGGTTTCGCCATGCAGACAGCGGCCATCACTGACACCCTCAGTTCCAAGAAGAAGAAGTTCATCTGGATGGAGCAGGCAGAGCAGTCCTTTCAGAAGCTCAAGCACCTCTTCGCGTCCGAGGAACACCTGCTACACGTGAACCCCAGCAGGCCCATGAGAGTGGAGACGGACGCGTCAGACAGGGCCGTGGGGGCCGTCCTGTTGCAGCAAACCCACCAGGGGGACTGGAGGCCGTGCGCTTTCTACTCCAGGAAACTCAGCAAGTCGGAGCAGAACTACACCATCTGGGACAGGGAGTTACTGGCCATACATGCAGCCTTCAAGGCATGGCGGCATTTCCTCGTCGGGGCCAAACACACGGTGCAGGTCCGTACAGACCATAAGAACTTGGAGTACTGGCGCACGGCGAGGTTCCTGAACCAGAGACACATCCGCTGGGCGGAGTTCTTTGCAGATTTCGACTTCAGAATAGAATACATCCCTGGAAACAACAACATCATGGCGGACGCGCTGTCCAGGAAACCGCAGTATCTCGAAGAAGAGGCGGCGGCGGCGGCCAAGCATATTTTCGCACCCAAGGCGTGGGCATGCGCGTCAGCCACGGTGGACCTGGACGCGGTGCATCGCGCGCTGCAGACGGACTCCTTCGCGCGAGCCAAGATGGAGGAGCTGCGTAGCGGAATGGCGAGGGACGACGACTTCCAAATACGCGACGGCCTGCTCATCCGCAAAGGAGCCCTCTACGTGCCGGGAGACAACCTCCGCGCGAGGGTCCTGCAACAGCTGCACGACGCGCCCAGCGCGGGACACTTCGGCAAGGAGAAGACGGTGGACCTAGTGGCCAGAGACTTTTGGTGGCCCAAGATGAGGGGGGATGTCGCGGAATACGTCAGGAGGTGCGACACCTGCCAAAGGGCCAAACCAGTACACCAGCCGCCGGCGGGCCTCTTGGAACCGCTACAGACACCGTTCAAGCCGTGGGAGAGGGTGGCCCTGGACTTTGTCACGGATCTGCCCAGCTCGAGAGGCAAGACGGCAGTACTCGTGGTAGTAGACTTGTTCACCAAGATGGCCCACTTCATTCCTTGCGCGAAGGTGGCCACAGCCGAGCAGACCGCCAAGCTGTTTATAGACCACGTGTTCAAGGTGCACGGCCTACCACGGTCCATCCTGTCCGACAGGGGGCGCCAGTTCATATCCAACTTCTGGCAAAAGCTGATGGGTTTCCTGAACGTCAAGGTCAGCCTGGCGTCGGCACGACACCCGCAGACTAACGGACAGGCGGAGAGAGTCAACGCCATCATGCAGCAGTACCTGAGATGCTACGCGAACCAGCAGCCCTCGACCTGGGTGGACTACCTACCGCTAGCCGAGTTCGCCTACAACAACACGAAACACGTGTCCATGGGGGTGACACCGTTTTTCGCCAACAATGGGCGGCATCCCAGAACCTTCCCGGGTTTGGAGAAAGTGAGGGTGGGGGAGCCGTAGGGAGCAGAGGCAGTGGCAGCGGAGTTGCAGGAGATCCACGAGCAGCTCAGGAGGCAGTTAGAGATGGCGAAACAGGCTTACAAAGTGCAGGCAGACCGACACAGGAGGGTTGGGGAAGATATCCGGGTAGGAGACTGGGTCTGGTTAGCAGCCCAGGCAGTTCCGGCCAGATCGTTGGCCAAGAAGAAGCTCGGGCACAAGCAGTTAGGGCCTTACCAAGTAGAGGCGCAGATCAACCCAGTGGCCTTCCGTTTAACACTCCCGGAGGGGTCCAGAATGCACCCGGTCTTTCATAGATCAGTGCTCACACCCTACAAAGAGCCCCACAGGTTTCAGGCACCAGGGACAGCGCCAGACCCGCTCAGGGAAGCGCCCAAAAAGGGGGGGTCGCCGAGGAGGGGGCCACTCAACGAAGCCACTGAGATTTTAGACTCAAGGTGGGGGGAGGATGGGATTGAATATCTTCTCGCCACAGAGGACACCCCGGCCAGCGCCAACAGGTGGGTGCCGGATTACGCATTGGAGGAGCAGTTGCTCAAGGAAGAATTCCATACACTTTTCCCGCACAAGCCTATGCCGGCGGGCTTTTTCGATGATTGTCTGTTCACACCCACACTCTCGGCCAGCACTTTCCGGGGTTTCTCGTCAGCGGAGGACTCGGCTCCGGGAGGCAGCTCCCCAGAGGGATCGCTCTCAGGTTTTGGCACGGGGGGATCTTATTGGTGGGAGGACCACCCGAAGTGGGATGGCGCAGAGACGTGCCGGAGGGACCCTGCGAAGTGGCGGCACCTCAGGCGACAGAGGGAGAAGGGGTTGTGAGTGATTTGGGGGCGGCCTCAGATTTCGAACACACTGCCCAGGAGATGGAAGCGGAGGGAATCGCAGTCGACGAGCCCATGGAGGACTTTCCGGACTTCTCACGATGGCTGCACGCCTCGGGGACGAACTGTATCCTGAACTCACCCCGACAACTTTAGAGCACCCGGAACCCGCACCTGAAGAGGGGGAGGGGGGAAGGGAGGGCTTCGAGGGGGGGATGGATGTCAGGGGTTCAGAAGGAGAGACACAGGAGGGGGAGCAAATGGAGAGTGAGGAGGAGGAGTACGAGGGGGGCACAGGCAGTGACAGTGGCCAGAGTTATTCCACAAGCCTCTCTAGCGAATCGGAGGACTCACAGAAGGGAGCGCCGGTGGCCAGAGCGAAGGGGGGTCCAGGGGGGAAGCCCCAGGAGGAAGGGGCCAGCGGGGAGTCCCTGAGCAGCAGCTGGAGATCAGGACCAGCGTCTCCACCAGAGCGCAGTGGGGAGGGGGAGTCCCAGGAGTCGGGACCAGTGTCCTCACCACCAGAGGGAGGAGAGGAGTCAGGTTTGGCAACACCCACATCAGGAAGCGGGGAAACGGTCAGAAGGAAAGTCACCGGCTGGGCGCGCGCGCCAAGTTCAAATGTACAGGAGCGCGGCACAGCGGGGAGCCCGGGAAGGGAGCCAGGTCCTAAAGCCCGCCGGAGGGAGGGGCAAGACTCAGGAGGCTCAGCGTCAGAGGAGTCCAGGAAGGAGGGAACCCCAGAGGGCAGAAGGACCCAGCGCAGGAAAGAGCAGCGCAAGAGGTGGAGCCGGGCTAGAATCTTAAACTGGTGTGGGTGGAGCAGTGAGTCAGAGGGGACTTAGCCGGTCTAGCGTCAAGACGTGGGTCTGCGCGCCCAGAGCTTGGAAATGGAAACTAAACTTTAATAAAGACTTTTGTATATAACATCCACTGGGCGTTGGTCCTCTGTGAGCTGGGACCTAGCGGCAGTCCTGACAGCTGTGTACACTGGCAGGGGGCTGGACTGTGAACCTCAGGTTTCCTACCAACCCTACAATTCTATGAAACACATTTAAGGCACCTCCCCTCAAAGAATTCAGTCATAATCTGCATTTTAATAATTGCGTGTGCATCTGTCCATAGGGCAACAAGTGTGTAAAACCCAGAGATCTCCTATCAAAAAACAGAATAAAGCTCTTTTTGCCTTGGAATGGAGGCGATTGATTTCAGTCAGAAATCACAAGGTGGCAACTGGCAACAATTAGGCTTAATCCTGATACCATGTTGTAAGAGGATGGTGCCCTTTGTCTTCAGGGAGAAGAAGAATGCATTTTTAAAAGTAAATAAACAGGCTTGAATTAGTATGCAAACAAAATTAGCAACATCTCCCTTGAGCTCAGTGAAACTGACATATTTTTCTGCTACACAGGAAGCAAAAAGAAAGACAAAATTAGTCTACTTAATAAAAAACATCTTTCCCAATTAGTCAGTAAGTCCCTAGTTTCGGTATTTGAATAGTTATGATTGATGAAAGCCAGGCAAATTGCCTTTGCTATAATTTCACAGTTTCTTTGTCTGTTTATTGCATTTATACTTCTTCTTTCCTCCAAGGAGCTGAAGTGGCCGCCGGGACCACATAACACCAGTCCTGAGAGATCTGCATTAGCTCCCAGTACATTTCCGAGCACAATTCAAAGTGTTGGTGCTGACCTTTAAAGCCCTAAATGGCCTCGGTCCTGTATACCTGAAGGAGCATCTCCACCCCCATCGTTCAACCCAGACACTGAGATCCAGCACCAAGGGCCTTCTGGTGGTTCCCTCATGGTGAGAAGTGAGGTTACAGGGAACCAGGCATAGGGCCTTCTCAGTAGTGGCACCCACCCTGTGGAATGCCCTCCCACCAGATATCAAAGAAATAACAACTATCTTACTTTTAGAAGACATCTGAAGTCAGCCCTGTTTAGGGAAGCTTTTAATATTTGATGAACTATTGTATTTTAATATTTTGCTGGAAGCTGCAAAATAATATATTGCTATTAGTAGTAGTAGTAGTAGTAACTCATGACCCTACCTTTAATGTCTACAAGTATTTACAATTAAATGAACACCGTATTGGCATGACAGCAACCTGGTTATCTATTTCTATAGCCTATTTACTTGCGCAAGCCTTACAGAAAAAGGACTCTGTGATGTTTGATCTGCCTGTTAATAGCTGTTTTTGATATTTTAATAGCTCATTACAAAAACTGAATTTTGGAGAGAGATAATTAATGATGTGTCACTAGGCTACTACTAAAGGGAGGCTAGGATTAAAGCAATCAAAGTGGCTCTTTTTTCCTCCGGTCCTTTGGGAGTTATTAACTAATCCATTTCCTGCTTTTAATTTTATGTTTTGACTTAATTGTTTTTTCTTAAGTAACAAGCTATTTAATGAAATTTAAGGGTGTCTGGACTGATTTTTACATTGCAATCACTGCACACTGCTTCACATGCTACTGCAAGGTCTCAGCAAGTAGTGGGTGTTGATGCCTCTGGGATAGATTTAATTTCCCTTAGTTATACTTTACACTTCACCATTTGAAGAGGTGCTTTCGTTGGTCTGTGTTTTGTTTAAAAAAAAATGCCATGCATATCACTTAAAATGCTAATGCTCCCAAAATTCAGAATATGTTAGCCAAGTTGGCCTTCCCAAATGAAACTTGTAGCGAGAAATGTAAGCAGTGAAGTCAGAGAGAAATGAAATTTAATAAATACGAACTTTGATCATTAATGTGGATTCCCCCCCCCCTGATTAACCCACTTGTAAGTTTTTCTAAATAAAACAAAATAACTGCAGTGACCATTCACAAGCAGTATTGATGATAACACACTGATAGATTGATATATGCCAGTTTAGGATATCATTTCATGAATCTGGTGAAGTGGGCTTGGATGTTTATGCAATAATAAATGCTGATCTTGAAGATGTCACAAGATTCTGTTGTTTTTGCTCACACAGCTACTTCTCTGGGAATATGTCCACGGGAAGACTCAACATTTTGTCTCAGCTTTTGACGTATTTTAGAACTCTTGCCTTTTATCACATGGATTGGCTTTCGGCTGAACAGGCCACATTTTGTAAGTTCAAAAGGGGACTAGTTCAGAACGCAGCGATCGTGTTTTAAGATTCCCAAGGTCGGAAAGCCCTCCAAAGTGGAAGGAGTTAAAACGAGCTTTTGAAAGCGCTCTAGGAAGTCACTCCTAACTGAATGGGCTTGGCTGTTGTGCTCGAATGCTTCCTTGCCATGTGGAACTGGGGGCTGAGCTACCTTCAGCCACATTAGAAACTTCACATACAAGTCATGACGTCATGTCAATAGAATCTCAAGCGGCCTGGTGCCAACGGAGGAACAGCTGGCGGCTGCAACAGTTTCAGGGTAAGAGTTGGCGTCCCCATCAGGATGGCAGAGATATTTTTCAAGCTGCCAGCCAGCCATTCTAAGCAGCCTATCCGGATGAAATCGCCAGTGTTTCTTACGCTTTGCAGATGAAGAAACGTGCACTGGTTTCTTCTTGTTGCTGTTAGTTGTTGTTGTTATTAATAATTACCCAGCCTTCTTCCTGCAGGTCCAAATTCAAAATGCAACATTAGAAAGAATTCGAAGCAACTTACAATCTCAAAAGTAGGGTGGGTCGTAGAAATATACATCCCAAGCATCCACAGCCAGAGTAAAACTGTATAATGATGTTACCAGGTGCATCTCTGTGGGGAGGGAGTTTCACAAACAAGGGGCTGCCACACAGAAGGCCCTCTCCTGGGCTCCGACCCCTTCCCCCAGTTTCTGAGGGTGGTAGAACTATCAAGAGGGCCTCCTCTGCTGATTTTAATACCTGGGGCAAGGTCTGTAGGGAAGGAGGCTATCTTTCAGATATTTGGCACCCAAGTTATTTAGAGCTTTAAGTACAAATGTTAGCACCTTGAATTGGGCCTGGAAATTAACTTGCACCAGTGCAGATGTTTTAAAACAGAGGTTATGTGAGAGGAATCTGGGCACTGCTTTTCAGACTAATTGAACGTTCTGAGTCGTCTTCAAGGACAGACCCACATAGAGTGCATTGCAGTAATCCAATCTGGAAGTTGCCAGAGCCTGGAGTACAGTGGACAGGTCATTTCTGTCTGAAAGCAGCCATAGCTGGAAAACCAACAGTAGCTGCAAATAGGCACTCCTAGCTACAGAGGCCAACTGAGTCTCCAGTGACAGGGCTGAATCCAGGAGCATCCTCTGTCTGGAATAGATTGTCTGCCCACCTCCTGGCCATTCTTTGGAATGTGGCTGTTCAAGTGACTTACAATGAATTCACAGAAAGAAACAATCCAATACAACAGAAAAAGGGCAGCAGGCAGTTGAAAATTCAGCCTGAAAGCAGTGCTGGCTACTGCTGATTGGGAATGGTAGATCGGAAGACTGGAAGACCAACAGCAGGTGGCGCCAGAGCCTGTAAGAGGCCACCCACTGATTGGCTATAAGCAAGAAGACAGGCAAGTGGGGATTGGCTGAAGGCAGAATGAGGTTGGCGGGTCATTAATCCATTTGCCCTAATGGACCAGCTTCTACTACCTAAAACCTATATAGGTAAAGGTCCAGTCCATTAGGTCCAGTCATGGCCGACTCTGGGGTTGCGGCGCTCATCTCACTTTATTGGCCGAGGGAGCTGGCGTACAGCTTCCGGGTTATGTGGCCTGCATGACTAAGCTGCTTCTGGCGAACCAGAGCAGCGCACGGAAACACCGTTTACCTTCCCGCCAGAGCGGTACCTATTTATCTACTTGCACTTTGACGTGCTTTCGAGCTGCTAGGTTGGCAGGAGCTGGGACCAAGCAACGGGAGCTCACCCCGTCACAGGGATTCAAACCGCTGACCTTCTGATCGGCAAGTCCTAGGCTCTGTGGTTTAACCCACAGCACCACATGATGTTAAAACACTCTAATATTTTTGCTTGGTGAAAACCAGTACGTACAGTATTTGGTTGCTATACTCCAAGCATATTGAAGCTTCTTTGATTTTTAGGTTGCTTTGGGTCACCCTGGGCAGGATAAAGAGACTAGCAAATTTAATAATAATAATAATAATAATAATAGTAAAATAATATCAAAGAATTGGTTTTGAATCTATGAAAACCCTAAATGTTTTAGAACTAGAATGCAAGCAACCCTGCATTTTGTACGGGGGTTGCGTTCTGGGACATCATGTGCGTCAGCAGAGCATACATAAGCCTGTCCCTTTCTGCCCATGCCCCCCCCCAATTCTGGGTCCAAAAATGGCCCATGTGTGCATGGCTGCCAGTGCTTTGAATGAGTGGTAAATGGAGGTTGCTTGTACCTCCAATGACTACTTGTTCTCACATGAACCTGCTCACCAGTTAAGAGTGGCCTCATACCATCTGAAGTGAGGCAGGTGCTGATCAGAGACAGGACCTTCTCTGTTGTGGCACCCCTGCCTTTCATTTGCCCAGTTCTTTTGGTCTTGTTTTTGATATGATGTATATAGGTTTTGGGGGTGCTGGTGGCGCTGTGGGTTAAACCACGGAGCCTATGACTTGCCAACCAGAAGGTCGGCGGTTCGAATCCCCACAACGGGATGAGCTCCCATTGCTCGAAAGCAAGTCAAAGTGCAAGTAGATAAATAGGTACCGCTCCAGCGGGAAGGTAAACGGTGTTTCTGTACGCTGCTCTGGTTCGCCAGAAGCGTCTTAGTCATGCTGGCCACGTGACCCGGAAGCTGTACGCCGGCTCTCTCAGCCAATAATGCAAGATGAGTGCCGCAACCCCAGAGTCGGCCATGACTGGACCTAATGGTCAGGGGTCCCTTTACCTTTACCTTTAATTGCTCCCATGGGAAATCAGGGAGCTGCTTTATACTGAGCCAGACCATTGCTCCTTCTAGCTCAATACTGTTAACACTTAGTAGCAGCAGCCCTCCAGAATTTCAGACAGGGAACATTGCCAGCCCTACCTGTAGATGTCTGGGATTGAACCTGGTGCCTTCTGCAGGCAACGCAGATGTTCTGCCACTGACACACCATCAGTCCACTTGGATTTAAATTTAGTACCTTTACTTCAGATGGCAGATTGGGAAAGGTTATGGAAAACAGATTGGAAATTTACAGCATGTTGTACACTGAAAGAAACTTATATGAAAATGATACCAGTGGTATTTGACTCCTAGTAAGTTGGCAAAATTGTATAGGACAAGTACAAATATCTGCTGGAAATGTAAAGAAAAAGAAGGTACCCTTTATCATATGCGGTTGACTTGTAAGGTAATAAGAGCTTTCTGGGAGAGGATATATAATGAAATTGGGGAAATGTTTAAAATAACTTTTAAATTAGCAATTACAGGTACCAATATTCCAAAGGAGCAGAAAAGACTTTTTATTTATGGAAAAACAGCCACCCAGATGTTACCACCCCAGAAATGGAAAGAAGACAAGGTCCCTACCAGAGAGGAATGACCAACCAAGTTGATGGACTGTGCTGAAATGGCAAAACTGACTGGAAAACTCAGAAACCAAGAGGACAAGAACTTTATAAAAGAATGGGAAAAATGCATTAGTTATTTAGGAGACCACTGTAAGCAGATAGAAACACTGGCAGGATTTCAATGGTGTTTCTTTACTCATACAGTGGTCCGTTCTTAACCTGAAACTGTTCTTAACCTGAAGCACCACTTTAGCTAATGAGGCCTCCTGCTGCCGCTGCGCTGCCGGAGCACGATTTCTGTTCTCATCCTGAAGCAAAGTTCTTAACCCGAAGCACTATTTCTGGGTTAGCGGAGTCTGTAACCTGAAGCGTATGTAACCTGAAGCGTATGTAACCTGAGGTACCACTGTACATTGAATAAGTTATAGGGAGTAACTTTCTATTATGCAATGAGCCAGGCACAGGTCTGAAACATTGTCCCCAAGCCGTAACATTCTCCTTCCTCCCATAGGAGTAAGTAAAAGGTAAATTCAGGACACCGCTGGGAATGGGCAAAGAATGCTGTTGCAGGATCATCTGGGGGCAGGACCCCCCCCCCAAATAATATAGCCATGTATCATGGCTAAATAGAACCTCCATATTCAGGGATGGTATACTACTGAATTCCAGTTGTTTCCTACTACTTGGTCATCCTTCAGGGGCAGGCAACATGTGGCTCTCTAGTTCTTGTTGGGACTGCAATGGCCACCATCCCAGAATGTTGTTGTTGTTTAGTCATTTAGTCGTGTCCGACTCTTCGTGACCCCGTGGACCAGAGCATGCCAGGCCCTCCTGCCTTCCACTGCCTCTCGCAGTTTGGTCAAACTCATGCTGGTAGCTTCGAGAACACTGTCCAACCATCTTGTCCTCTGTCGTCCCCTTCTCCTTGTGCCCTCCATCTTTCCCAACATCAGGGTCTTTTCCAGGGAGTCTTCTCTTCTCATGAGGTGGCCTCAGTAGCATGTTGGAAGCCTTCTGACCTGAGGGGCTCATCTTCCAGCGTCATAACTTTTATATGCCTGTTGTCTTTGTCCATGGAGTTTTCTTGGCAGGGATACTGGAGTGGCTTGCCGGTTCCTCCTCCAGGTGGATCACGTTTGGTCAATACTCTCTACTATGACCTGTCCATCTTGGGTGCCCTACTCGGCATAGTTCATAGCTTCTCTGAGTTATTCAAGCCCCTTCGCCACGGCAAGGCAGTGATCCATGAAGGGGCCATCCCAGAATAGAATGGGATTATTGGCAACAGATACACAGGTGCAGTGTGAATTCCTTTGCACGGTTTACCCAAAGGTCTCACTGAACTCAAGGGGGCCTTACTCCCAAGCTCTAAGTAAGTGTGCATAAAGAGGACTGTGACCTTATTTGGAAGTAAATTCCTTGGAACAAAATGGGACTTGTTTCCAGCTAACCACAGATAGGGTCGAGTCCTAAGAGTATATATATGTTTTTTAAAATGGGCTTTTGCTTATTTTGGCCACAGAACTTTTGCTATTTTTTAATGCTCTCTTCTGCTCTCTTCTTTAGCAACAACACAATCGGACTTGCACAGTAGCATGCCAGGATACTTAGGCAGTGTTCAATCCCTTCGCGAGTTTACTCAGGAGTAAGCCCATCGAGTTCAGGAGGGCTCGCTCTCGTCGCTTTGTAAAGGGCAGTGGGATCCTACGCGCATCGTTTAAAAAAAGAAAAACTAAAGTTAAGATTTACTCCCAAGTAATCGCGCCTGCAGAGGATCGCACCCTCGCACCCGATCCTATGCGGGGGAGGGGGGCTCTACGCCCCGCTGACTTCAGTGCGGCTTTCTCCCGCGTAAATGCAGATATAGGATCTCAAGGGAACTTTGCGTATTTTCACAGCCGCTTGAGAAAGTGCCTTGGGGCGTGGGGGGAGCGCTTTTTAAAAAGAAATCATTCATCATCCTGCAGGCTTTTGCAGGATGCGGCCGCCCCCCCAAACCTCGGGGGCCTTTTATTGTTCGCTTCCCACGTTGCTCTGGGCCGGCGCGCGAACGGGTTAACCCCGGAGGGGGGCCGCGAGGGCGGCCACAACAATGGGCAGAATCAGAGCATGAATAATCCCCGCGCGGCGGCCACTCCTCCTCCTCCTCCTCCGCTCCCCCCGTCGATCCCACCCACCCCAACCCGCCTCGGATCCCGCTATATCCCCTCCTCCTGGGGCGAAACGGTGCGCCTCTCTCTCCAAGTCGCCAAGTTGGTGAGGCTCCAGCTGCAGGTTGATGCGTCGATTGCGCAGCCTCGTTGCTACTTGCTTGGAAACCGCCGCAGTCGGGAAACTTTCCCCTTTGCGTCCTGCCGCTGCAGCCGCCGCCGCTGTCTCTTTTTCTCCTCGGCTTTGGGGACCTTTAGCCCTTTGATTGATCCTCAGCCATGGCTCTCCGGGGGAGACACTAGTTGCGCCTTCCCATTCCCCCCCCCCGATCCCAATTCCCTCCGGGATTTCTCCTTTCTTTTTTTTTTTTTTTTTTTTGCTTTATTGCCAAACGCGAAAAAATGGCGAGGGCGCCAGGGAAGATCCGCTGCGCGCCGCCAGTGGTGCCGCCGCCGCTGGTGCTGCTGCTGCTGCTGGCCCCGACCGTGCCCTCTGGCTCGGAAGGGCAGCGGGTCTCCTTCCACGCGGACGTGAACGGCCACAGCCTGCACCCACCTTACTTCAACCTGGCCGAGGGGACCAAGATCTCGGCCACCGCGACCTGCGGCGAGGAAGACTCCGGCGCCAAGACCCCCAGAGCCGTGGAGGATTTGTATTGCAAACTCGTGGGCGGGCCGGTAGCGGGAGGGGACCCCAACCAGACCATCCAGGTACAGTATTTTCATCGGAGGCTGCCTGATTTCTAGTTTCCATACGGCCGCATCTTGCATTGTTATTACTGTGGCTGCAATTTGTTTTAAGTGTTTTGTAATGATGAGCTTTATTGTAACCCGCCCCGAGACCTGCTGGCGACCTGTTTATAACACGAAACACGCGCGAATCTTTGCGTCGTGGAGAGCGCGCAACTTGAGGATTCAATCCTGTGCCGTCTTTCCTGCGAGTAAGCCCCGTGGACCACGATGGGACTTTTCTCTCAGGTGGGCTGTTACAGGATGAAGGAAGAGGGTGGGGGAAAATATATATCCTGGCTTTGCAATTATTTATCAGAGCGCATAACTTTGGGCTGGCTCCTCCGCCAGTGTGGGCTCGAAATCTCCCCTCCTCCTTCCTCTTTTGTTATCTCCCAAGTTGACTTGAGGTTGGTGGATTGATTCTCAGTTAATGGGGCAGGCACACAAAAGGTCGGGGGAGGAAGTGTCTCTCGCAAGTGTGTGTTTGTGGCTGTTTGCACACTCACAGAGCACATGTTTGCTCTGCGCTTCATAATGTGGACTTCTGAAAGGAGCATTGAATTTAGCAGACCTTTTTAGTGACTCTGGACTGAATGGCTGTGCCACCTTCCAGTTTTAAGGAGGGATGCAATTACTCTTCTTTTCGCCCCCACCTCCATTGACTGTGTACAGACAAACCATCTGCCAAGAGGTAACTTCTCAGCTGCTTGTTAAGCTTGGTGTGTGAGCTCCTGTGCCAAGTGGAAGTCGTAAAGCACTTAAATAGCTGATCAGAATTCTAGTGTTGTGAGAGGGGCAGTAAGATTCTGTCCACGTTTGGCAGGACAAAACACACACACACACACACACACACACACACACACGGTTAACAAGTGGTTACTGCTGGATAAATTGTGGCCCATTCATTTTACAGTTAGATCCAACGTGCTCAAACTTACAACAAAACTCTGATTTATGTGCTTTATTTGTATGCTTGGACGCAATGGGTGCTCGCTGCTTCCCTTTCTATAAAAAAGCAACTTCTGTTTTCTCAAGTTGAGGGTGCCCATTTGCCAAAAAATAATAATATTGCGATCCGGTCAAAGTTAAACATTGGCTTAAAGTAAAAAAATAACAATAAAGACTTGTTGATTATAGTGGGGGAAAGTTTAAGCACTTTCTTTCAAAAATGTTGACTTTTAGACAATCCTGGCTTCAGGGTTGGGTGTTTTTTGGGGGAGCAGTTCTTGGTCAAGATGCCACCCCCAGACTCTTTGCTTTCCCTGCCCCTTTGGGCACAGTCCCTGCAACTTTCCAGGAGAGGGCAAAGTGAGAGGAAGCTGCTGGTCTTTCTTCTTGCTCACATGCTTAGAGGGGCCAGGTGATCAGGAAGCATCCAAGAGGAGGAGGGGCAGCAGGGCTGGGGGTCCCTCTTGGATTTGGCAGTGGGCCCCATTTTGGGGGCATGGGACTGAGCAGTTGCCCAGCAATGCCAACCTCTGACTGAGACTGTCCCGGAACACAAATGTGATTGGCCGCTGAAATGCATTTCTTTTTTGTCAGGCATACAAAAGAATTCCAGTGGGTTTTTTAGAACATAATAGCAGAAAACCTGTGTTGGATAAAACACATTGGCCTATTTCATGCTACTAGTTAATAGTTGTGTGTGTGTGTGTGTATTGCTCGGAGCACCTAATGTTCATTTCCTTACAACAACCCTGTAAGGTTGGCCCAGTGTTGTTATTATCTGTGGGGACTGAGGCATAGCAGCCTGCCTTAAGGTTACCGCCAGTTGAGCTCATGGCTAGAGACCCAGCTATGAATATTCCTCTTCATTTCATAACTATGGTGTTATGGGGCTTCCACATCTACAGCTCAATATCTGTGAAGCAAACCTGCTTTTCAGAGCGGTGCAGTTGGTCTGCCCTTTTCTAAGCACCTTTTCTTTTTCCTTCCTTGCTCAGAATTCGGAGTTCTGTGTTTTCACTGGATCACCTATAAAAAAAGATACATAGAGGAGAGAATTAAGGTAGCTCAGCTGGCAAGAGCGTGAGACTCTTAATCTGAGGGTTGTGGTGGGTTCAAGCTCCACTTTGGGCAAAAGATTTCTTCATTGCAGGGGGCTGAACTAGGTGATCCGAGCGGTCCCTTACAATTCTATGACTGGCTTTTTTTTGGAGTTGCTTCTTTGTGCTGAAAACGTTTGACTGTTAAGAGGAATCTTTGCATTTTCTCAAAACAGGAGCTTCTCCAGTAAGTATAAGCAAGTCCTCTAGAGTAGTGTTTCCCAACCTTGTGCCTCCAGCTGTTTTTGAACTACAACTCCCATCATCCCTGACTAGCAAGACCAGTGGCAAGGGATGATGGGAATTGTAGTCCAAAACAGCTGGAGGCACAAGGTTGGGAAACACTGCTCTAGAGTTTTACCTTGGCTTGCCTAGGTATCTCCACTCATAGTTTATTGACTTATAAAAGAACAGTACAGGCAGTTGGA
Organism: Podarcis gaigeae; assembly: GCF_964106915.1. Lineage (NCBI taxonomy): Eukaryota > Metazoa > Chordata > Lepidosauria > Squamata > Lacertidae > Podarcis > Podarcis gaigeae. The sequence continues at coordinate 10,362,137 of NC_139682.1, forward strand.
AGGCACTGACATTTTTGCTAGTATAGCACAAATGCAGCATCTGAAAGATGGGGAACCTTTTTCTTCCCACTAGGGCAGCATTTCCTACATGCTAGTGTTGGGCGTAGAGGTGGATTTTGGTGTGAGCAGTTCCACCAAACTGGGCGCCAAGCCTTGAGGCTGTTGCAGGTCATCGCGCCTAGGAGGCAGTGAATTGAGCCAGTACGGAAGGTGAGAGGCAGGAGTGCTGAATTTTAGTCTTGCACAAGGTGCGACTGAGACTTGAGAAAGACCAGAGACTGCCCCGGAGGGTAGGTCAGAAAACAAAAAGTGTGCAGGGCAATGAATATGAGTCTTAGTATAGTAGGTTTTCTAGCCATGGGGAAAATAAAATCGAAGGTTTCTAAACACAACACCCACTCCCCCATTGAGCAAGCACGAGGAATCGCCACAAGTTCAAGGACACATTCTGGTCATACAAAAGCACTCGAAGAGGTGATAGTAGAGCTAGAGGGGAGTGTGGCTTGGGGAGGCCTGAGGCCTGGATGGCTGTGTTTGGTCCCTGGGATGGAGGTTCCCCAACCCTGCTGTAAACATTGAGCCCAAACGTAGGGAAAGTTAGGTAAAGGTAAAGGTACCCCTGACCAAAACAAAAAAAAATCCTTCCAGTAGCACCTTAAAGACCAACTAAGTCAGTTCTTGGTATGAGCTTTCGTGTGCATGCACACTTCTTCAGATACACATCTGAAGTATGAGCACATCTGTATCTGAAGAAGTGTGCATGCACACGAAAGCTCATACCAAGAACTGACTTAGTTGGTCTTTAAGGTGCTACTGGAAGGAATTTTTTTTGTTTTGACTATGGCAGACCAACACGGCTACCTATCTGTAACTGGTACCCCTGACCGTTAGGTCCAGTCACAGACGACTCTGGGGTTGCGGTGCTCATCTCACTTTACTGGCTGAGGGAGCAGACGTTTGTCTGCAGACAACTTCTGGGTCCTGTGGCCAGCATGACTAAGCCGCTTCTGGTGAACCAGAGCAGCGCACGGAAACGCTGTTTACTTTCCCGCCGGAGCGGTCCCTATTTATCTACTTTCACTTGTCGTGCTTTCGAAATGCTAGGTGGGCAGGAGCTGGGATCGAACAACGGAGCTCACCCCGTTGCGCAGATTTGAACCGCTGACCTTCTGATCAGCGACCCTAGGCTCTGTGGTTTAGACCACATCCCATTGGCAACGTTAGTTCTGCTTAAATCCCCTGGAAAGTAAGTTGCGGCTAATTTATTCCACGTTAATTTCATTCAGACTCTATGGTTTATTGTGAGAGGAATTTAGCTAGCCTTAGGAGATTGGAAGCTTTCCCCCAGTTTCAGTTAACAATAATTTAAACACGACATCTAAACTTTAAACTATGGTTAATTTTAATTTTGTTGCCAGCTTCATAAACCATAGCTTGAAGTTGGGTTGTTTTGGACAAACCATAGTTAAAATTAACCACAGTTTGTTGGACAACCCAGCAAGTTATGGCTAATCAAAAACAGAATCAAACCTTTTGAGCTTTGTGGATGCATTGAAAGAAGAGGGTGTGGGGGAGGCTGGGCTCATTGCTTTCACAATAACATGGTTTATTGTGACATCTGAACACACCCAGTCGTTAATTCTCTTTGCATTAGGGCCCATATAACATCCCATACATGTTTGCCCTAACAATGGACATTTAAGGGAAATCATAATCTTAGAAGTAGCTGTTAGTAACTTGGGACAAAAAAGTTATTCTGTATGACAGCTTCATAAACTCTTGAGACAGCATTAAATTCGAGTTGCCAAATCTGGATGTATGGCAACCCTAATTAAACAAAAAAAATGTAATGTTAACCCATAGTTTAGCTTTCCAAGAACAAGCCTAGAGTCTTGGACTGGTGCCTCTGGCATGGCCTGGCCACAATGAAAATCCAAAAACTTTTGTTTATGGTTTAACTTTCCTGGACAAACCAGGATAAATCTTAGTTCATGAAGTTGGCTTATTTTCATTAACCACAGTTTAGGTTTTCGATGTAATGGTAAACTGTGGTTAGTTTAAAAATAAGCTGAAGCTTCTGAACTCCTCAGTGGATGAGAAGAGGGGAATACACAATCCGGAGACTTGCTGTGGCTTATATTTACAATCCTAAACTTTGTTAAATGTGAACTGGGCTTTTAAATAAACCCTAAAATACAGAGGCACCACCTTTCGCTCTGCTTTGATAGCACAAACTTTGTAGGGTTGCTTCTCTTTGTTGGTGTGGACCGCCAGGAATATTCAGGGATCAGTCCGTTACAAATGTTTCTATGCATATTTACTTGAAGGTTTGGGTCTGGTATTCTTCTGAACCATTTCAAAACAGATGTGCAAGTGTACACTACTTTGGGGATAGACAGTAAATATTTTTTTTGGGAGCTGAAGGTGGTGTGATACAGGCATTGTGGTGTGTAGCAAATCAACAAGAGCTGAGAACAGAGAAAGGTTAAGTCTACACACCAGGCACAACAATGCTTCTGTTCTGTAATACCATGTGCAATACAGTATTTTGAAAAAAGTGCCTCTGTTACCCAACCCTAAATGGAGAGTGTTGAATGTTGAGAATATAGGTGTGAATAAGTCCGCAAATTGTTTGAAGGAATGTGGGTGGGAAAGAAGGGTGTGTTAAGGATAAACAATTATTACAGGCTTATGTCAAAGTAAATGTCTGCTTAAACTGGGACCTGACTGAGAGGCCACATGCACCCAAGGCCAAGAATTTCCTAGGAATGTGGATGGCAAAAGTGTACCGCTGTTCAAAGTGACTTGCGCTTTGCGAAGTGCTTAACAACTGTGGACATCTGGGATGGAGGGGAGACCAGTTGCAAGAGAGGATTTGCTAAAGGTTGGGGCGGGGCGGGGCGGGGGGAGCAAGTGAGCTTTTACTTCCCTGTGTCCCAGGCCTGTTGTAAATCCTGCAAGGGCAACCATAGGAGTTGGAAAGCAAGTGGAATTTGAAACCTTCCCTAGTGTGCAAAGAAAGTCTTAAGACAAACCTTAGCAGCAGGGACCATTGTGGCTCGTGCTGGGTCAGGAAGAAGTTGAGATCCCAGTTCACCTGGCGCCCTTCCTCTGTGTAAGATTAAGAAGGATTAAATTCATACATTCGCAGTTGAAGACACTTGACTCACATAAGTGAAAAATTAGCATGGCAGAAACCATTTTGGCTTATGTTTCTGTTTTATGGTTGAATTTGGATATAGGTTTATGTATTCTGAAAGGTCAAAGCTTTAGCTGCTTGCAATCTCCAGCTAACAATCAACCCACTCATGTTTTGGCTTGCAAGTTTGTGTAGAACAGCGGTGGCCAACTCCCAAGTGACTGCGATCTACTCACAGAGTGATCTGGGGGTTCAGGTCAAAGTCGTTGAGCTTTTTTTAGGAATGAAAGCCCTGTTTCTGTTGGGGGTGCAGGTGTTGAGCTTTTTTTTAGGCGAGCCAAAGCTGTTGAGCTTCTATGGGGGGAGCCAGTGATCTACCAGTGATCTACCGGTAGATCATCATCTACCTGTTGGATGTGCCTGGTGTAGAACATGTAAAGAACAGGGTAAACCCACGGTAAACAAGAAAATTTTTAATCAGAAAAGGAAGCAGGCAGTTACCATATTGGTGAGGAGGAGGGTATGCATGCATGAGGGGGTACCTGGATGCCAGGGTACCTGAAATGTTGATGCTAATGCCTTATTCAGTTGACCTTGTTTGTTGGTAACTGGCACAGTGCAGCCCAAATTGTGTGCCTGGGGAGGGCACCTGACCAAACACAGAATGGGTTGTTTGACGTGGCACATGCCCCAAGCGACATAAGTGCACCATTGTGGTTTCCAAAGTGACAATCCCCCTTTGAGTCTGGATTTTCAAAAGGGCTTCTCTCCTTGTTGTCTTGTTTTAGCTGAAATGAGAATCTGGGCTTAGGTGAAATGTAGGCACTGATAAAAGTTCAGCTTTATTGAAAATGTTCTATTTTGGGGTGAACCAGCCATCCTTGAAAATGGGGCTTTCTATTTGGTCACCGCAATTTATCCATTTGGTAACTTATTCATTCAATAAGCTGCTTGGGGGGGGGGGGCTTATTGCTTCCCAAGAACAAGGGCAGCCAATTTGATTCTTTGATTTCAGTCCATGCTGAAGATACCTAATAGTAACCACCACCCTTGAATGCTAAAAGAGCGATAGCTAAGAGAGACTTGTTACATGTTAAAGACTAGGTGTTTGACAGGCAATGCTTGTTTAACCGTGAGGCTATCATGCCAGATTCTCTATAACCAGCTATGTAATACCTGCACATAAGAGGCTTATGTCAAGCTCCGAAATTCTCATGACAACTCTTTATGCCTCTTTCACCAGGGCTGATTTGTGCCCTTCCAATTGCAGCCTTGCACCATTCATACGTCCTTTCTTGGATATACTACCAGCAACTTCCAATTAAACAAGCTTTGGCTATTCATAATGCTGAGTTGGATTGTAGTTGCTGCTCCCCTTCGTGTTCTTCTGTATGGCTTTGATACTGCTGCCCCTTTGATGTAAGCCGTACTTCCTAGACTGATTTTTCTCTGGCCAATCTGAGTGCTTTGGTAAAATCCTTTTGTGGCTGGTTCCTTCCCCTAACAGTGGGCAGCACTGAAGGGGGGAAAAGGGAAGGCATAGGAAAGGAGGTATTAAGTTGAAAGGTCACCGTTCTTAGTTCATTATCTTTAGGGACTAAATCAACGATGAATATGGAGAAAAAGAGGGGGATGTGTGTTCAATTTCCGTTGGCTGACGAAACCATAATGAACTCATGAGTTGGTTTGTAGAGTTCTCCAAGTTGCACCACTTAAACTTGCCCTCACCCTTTGACCTTCACTGCCTTGTATATTATTCCCCAGTGGGACACACCCACAGGCTGGAAAACTATGGAGAAAAACCATGGAAAAGCTAATCTTTATATAAGATGGGCCATTAGAATAGTTGCTTCCATGTTGTTGTTTAGTTATTTAGTCGTGTCCGACTCTTTGTGACCCCATGGACCAGAGCACGCCAGGCGCTCCTGTCTTCCACTGCCTCCTGCAGCTTGGTCAAACTCATGTTCATAGCTTCGAGAACACTGTCCAGCCATCTCGTCCTCTGTCGTCCCCTTCTCCTTGTGCCCTCCATCTTTCCCAACATCAGGGTCTTTTCCAGGGAGTCTTCTTTTCTCATGAGGTGGCCAAAGTATTGGAGCCTCAGCTTCACGATCTGTCCTAATGAGCACTCAGGGCTGATTTCCTTAAGAATGGATAGGTTTGATCTTCTTGCAGTCCATGGAGGAGACTCTCAAGAGTCTCCTCCAGCACCATAATTCAAAAGCATCAATACTTCGGTGATCAGCCTTCTTTATGGTCCAGCTCTCACTTCCATACATCACTACTGGGAAAACCATAGCTTTAACTATACGGACCTTTGTTGGCAAGGTGATGTCTCTGCTTTTTAAGATGCTGTCTAGGTTTGTCATTGCTTTTCTCCCAAGAAGCAGGCATATCTCCCAAGAAGTTGCTTCCATAGGTGTATCAAAATAGCCACATGAGGATAGAGTTTCACATCATAAGTGTTCTTTCTTTCTCACCTTCAGTTTGCCAGAGAATGGTTAAAGCACAAAGTTCTTACACAGATCATTTTAACTACAGTAGACAATGACACTTCAATTTATTTATTATTTTTACATCCCACATTTTCCTCCAAGAAGTAGTGTGCATGATTCTCTACAACCTCATTTTATTGTTGCATCATTAGCTTGAGAGAGAGAATGAATGGATGAAGATGTAAATCAGGGACTCCCAGGTCAACACACTTGACCATGATACCTCATGGGTTCTTTATAGCCATTTATCTTTTTTATAAAAGTATTTATATACCACCCGTTCACAAAACAGCAACATAAAAATGTTTAAAAGCAGTGCAGAGCAAGCATCAAAATGAATGGCTACCTCGCATAGGCCTGTCAACTTGTAGCATCCTTCTATTGTCCATGTCACATCATTGTTGTAAATAAATATATAAGGTCAGGGAAGGGGGAGCTATTTCAGTGGTCCCAGCAAGCTGAAGGCCCCAGCTCCAATCCCCAGCATGTCTACTATAGGGTGGGAAGATACAACTGTGTGAAATCATGCAGAGGCAATACTGAACGACGTAAATCAATGGGTTGACTCAGTAAAAGACAATGCCCTGTTTTTCCTAAGATTGAGGTAACCCCCCCCCCCAACAACAGCTTATTATTGGGTTGTTGTTTTTAACCGCTACGGTATTTAGTAACAAAACCCTAAACACTTCAATATTAGTAGTAGTAGTAACAACAACGGATCTTTTTATTCTTGTACTTCCAGTATAATTATTCATGTGTTAATCTCAATGTGGGCAATTCTTATGAATTCAGCGTAGCAGTAAGTGCAGAAATCCAAATTGAAAGCCATTTTTTTTAAAAATTGAGAGGTTGCATTGCATCATGCCCTCAGGGGTTTATCATATTTTCTGCTCTTCTCTTTACTACTACCTTTTTTCTCCATTTCCTATAGTAGTGGTTGGAATGTCAGTACAGTAACTGGGAGGTTTGTGTGTGCATGGGGTTGTTTCATTGGCTGTCTACTATGAGAGACCCATGAGAGACTAGTGTCTCTTACTGAAGAGAAAACTTAGGGCACATAGTGAGCGCTTTTAAGACCCGTTGATTTCAGTGGGAGGGTTAAACTGAGCAGGTTTTGGACAAAAACCAGAAGCAGTTTGCATGCATTCCCTTTGATTCCCCAAATTCCCTTTGAGCCATGTATGAGTCATGGTGCCATGAGTTCTGTGCCTCTAATGGAGGGACACTATGTAGCTGATAATGGAAGTTTTAATGGCAGAGAGAGCTTGATCTTTCTCTCTGTATGATATTATACCTTGGGCTGTACTTTTCCATCCTTAAACAGTTGGCCTTTGTATTTTTATTTTTTTATATACTGTTGGTGAGGCATTCTGCTCCCTTGTAGGCTAATCCTGCTATAATGGTTGAACCAGCAGCAATTGGCGCAGTTGGTACACAGCTTATGAGTATTTGAAATCCTGGTTTGCCATTGTGGCAGTAAGCTGATCACTCCTAAAAGCTCTGTGCGGACTGGAGAAAGCAGATATCTGAAAGGCCATTCTGATTCAAGCACATTGTGTTGAAAAAAAAATGCAGTAGTAGCAGCACTATGTGCAGTACAGTGTACAGTGGCCAACGTGGTTGCATGTTGTTTTAAATGGTTTTAATGTTCTATTTTGAACTGGGACTTCAGGGTGAAGGGCATTTTATAAATAAAAATAATAGATAATAATAGTGCAGCACATTACAGTTGCCAGAATAACCTTTAAGTGGTCCACTAAGGCCCTCAGCAATTTGCAAGTGGGCCTAATCCATCAACTGATATACATAATGGACCTGTGTGGACAGTAGCTTTTGGATTGACACAATGCAAGAATGCTAGAAATTTGTCCCATCAGTTTCCCGGTTCTAACGTACTTCCTCACAGGTTTCTATTACACCCTGCAAAGACATCAACAATCCCTTTGCTTTAAATGGGAAATTTAAAATGAGAGAAAAGATTAGATTTGAGAGGAAGCTCTTCCATTCAAACCCACTCCATTATCTCAGTTTGCTCTGATTGCCGAGGTATTAAATTCCACAACCCTTTTTGTAACTTCCTTGTCTGCTGCTGCAAAACCTTTCTAGGTCTCCCATCTCTTTTCCTGAGAAAAGCCTATTGTTGCAATTTAACCTATCGTTGCAATTTGCTTGGATCTACAAGGTTGATGGGATTTGTTTTCTCAGGACTTTCATAAACACGATGCGCAGCTTTATCTTGCTTGTGAGAAACCAAACACCACCTCACGCTCCCACCTACATTTTCCTTAATGGGAGAAATGATGTTGTTTATTTAATACGTTTGATCTTGGTGGACTAGAATGGCTACTGATCTTGGGACAAATCTCAACAACAACAGCAAAAGTTTTTGAGGTATTTTTTAATGAAAATTGCCAAAATCTACACTACCAACATGGGCTGTCATATGTCTGGATTTTCCCAAACATTTCAGTCATTTTCACCCGGACGTTGCTTAAGGAGGCTGAATACCGACTTGGTTTGGGAAAATTCCGGACGAATGGCAACCCTATTGCTGCAGCAAATCGATTGTCCCCTTTTCCCCATTAAGTGTAGGCTTCATTTCCTTCACAGAAGAGCCAAAGGCCTGAAAGAAGTTGACAGTTCGGCCTGGTGTCATGCTGCCGTTACCATAGCAACCAATGGCAGGCCTACGTGGGGGCACTGATCCAGTCTACTGCTAGAGCAGAAGGCCATTAATCCCGCTAGCAAATTACGCCCCTGCTGAGATCCTACTTTTGACCTAATGCTTCACTTTTCCGAAAACATTTAAAACAAATAAACAAAAGAACTCTCTAGGTTCGATACAAATGTCACGTTTATTTTTAGACCAAATGTGCTTGGCTTGGCATTACTAGCAACATATTTATTTCAGCCCATCCTAACTCTAAGGCTCAGGGCAGGTTGCTTCATTTAAAAAACTCTCTCCAACCACACAACATGTTTTCTTCCATTTTTCCCCCCACACGAGGAATACTGGGCTCCCAGGCGTGTTGCTCAGATTTACCCAGTCAGTCCATAGTTGTGCCGGACTGTTAACTTAGATATTCCATGTAACTCATGTTATTACTCTACTACAGTTCATCTCTTTTTATTTTATAGTAGCAGCAGCCTCATACCTGATGTTGCTCAGAATTTCTATTAAAAAACCCCACCAAAAAATCAGTGCAGTTTTGAAATCGGTGGATAAAATCTGCGCAACTTTGAAAGGTTCAGCCCACTATTTTGATTCAAAATGGCGTCCAACTATATCTAAACAGATGCTTCTTGATTTCAGGAAACATCATGCAGAATTGTGTTACTGTTATTTTAAGAGGTGTCCAAAGAGCAAGCAAACAACTTCCTAAAATGCATAGCAGATATGACTGGTTCGGTTTATCTTTCGTTTTTCTCCAGACAGCAGGGATATCGTCACAGAACATTGTTGGAATGTATGCATTCAGCATTTCTAGAGACAGACTATGGGGAGGGTGGAAAAAGCTGTTCCTGAAGCCAAAGAGAATCGTAGAAGCCTTGTGGCCTTTGTCTGGGTATAGGAGGAACTGTGAGAAGAGATATTGGAAAGAGTCCTGGTATCTTGTGACCAGAACTCAGAGTGGACCACAGTCATTCCTTAAGGAATAATCTACCTGGCTGTGCTGCTAGAGTAGGTTGCAAAGCGACACAACACTGGTGTGTGAAGTGGGATCAGAGCTTATGAGACAGTGTAAGAGAAGAGTTTTTACTTATCAATCGGTAATTGCCAGATACCAAGATGACACTTAAGATGGCTTAAGGTTAAGACCAGCATTTTGACTTTGGCCCTGTAGCAAACTGTTAACTAGCTAAGATAACTAACTGGACTGATGTACAACTGATGGATTTGTTTTCCCAGGACTTTCATAAATATGATGCACAGTTTTTATCTTGCTTGTGAGAACCAAACACCACTTCGGACAGAATAACCTCTCCATTCTCTCTCTTTTCACTGTGGCTTAGCACTACCTGAATGAGATGCATAAATGAGCTTGCACATTCTCTCCATACCAGGGAGGAGAACTTCAGCAGCTTTTACTTTCAGTTTTTGTCACATTTTTCACTTTCTCTACTGTGCGCATATATATAGTGTGTGTACTGCGATAAAGGCCAGGAGAAGAGTAAGATGTATTTGTTCCATTGAGGATAAGGTCTAGGGGGGAAGTGTGCAATCTCATGGCCTGCTTTCAATATACGGTAGTTATGGTTGAGAGCTTCCCTATTGCCCCTGGGCTGCTTGGAGCACTGAATATGGTCCATGTTTATGATCATGGGTGTGGAATGAGGGTGTGGATCCATAATCTTCCTGAATAAATATGGAAACCTTTTCTCTGTTTTGTTTTGTTTTTTAACCACAGGGTCAGTACTGTGACATCTGCTCATCGGCCAACAGCAACAAAGCCCATCCCATCACCAATGCTATCGATGGCACCGAGCGCTGGTGGCAAAGCCCTCCTCTTTCACGAAGGCTGGAATTCAACGAGGTCAACGTCACCTTGGATCTTGGACAGGTAACTGCAGGAAAAGGGCCTGAGGTTTATACGGCATCCTCCTTGATCAAGAGACCCTTTTTACTTTGCAGAGATATCGATAGACAAGAGAGTACTTATTTGTTCATTTTTTTGAGTTACACAACAGGACACATTGGAAATCCTGCAACTTTCCTTAGCTAACTACAGTCACTGTGTTGTTTGGTGGCCCCCAATGTCTTGTCCAGAAGACAACGGAATCATACAGAGCTGTAGCACTACATATAGTGTAGCCAGTGTGGTGCAGTGGTTAAGAGCGGTAGTCTTGTAATCTGGGGAACCAGGTTCGAGTCTCCGCTCCTCCACATGCAGCTGCTGGGTGACCTTGGGCTAGTCACACTTCTCTGACGTCTCTCAGCCCCACTCACCTCACAGAGTGTTTGTTGTGGGGGAGGAAGGGAAAGGAGAATGTTAGCCGCTTTGAGACTCCTGAAGGGGAGTGAAAGGCGGGATATCAAATCCAAACTCTTCTTCTTCTTCTATATATAAATAACAAGGTTACCTTGTTTGCAAAATACTTCAGATGTATGTGCAGTACATATATTGAACAGAATCTTACTACTTCAGGCTGCATGAGGGGCTGAGCTGCATATTTTACTGCTCTCCAATGTGAGGCATCTCTGCACCTAGACCAACAGCATTCCTGCGAGAAAGCTGTGCTTGAACCCTTCTCCTTGTAACAGGGAGTGACACAGAGCAGGCAAAGCTTTCATCTTGATTCTAGGGATAAGCCAGCCATAAGGGAAATTTCCATAATGGCCATCATACATATATTCCATATATTTAATTGGATGTATTTAATGGGTTTGAGACCTTGCGATTGAAGGGAAGCCACAAAGTCAATACTGGCCTGTTCTTTGTTAGTGAGATCGTGTGGACATTTGAGCTTTCGAGATCTTTTTCCGCAGGCGGGATGAAGCATCTGAAAGGTGACACGCCACTTAAATACAAAAGAAAGCAAATAACTGCACTTTGAGAAGTCACTTCAGGGATTTTAAAGCAAATTGCTGATATCCTGTTGTTGAATGTTAGCTCAAACCTTTGGGGATCAGAGTTCATACTGGCCTGTCAAGACCAAGTGTAATGATTTGAATGTGAAAAGTATCTGGTGTCCAATAACCTTTCCTTCCTTTTGATAACCTGGTTTCTGGGTCACTGTTCATATCTTAAGAAACAGTGGTTCTCTCGGCCCTTTTGTGTGATATAGGCTGCTGGAACATTGTTTTATATTTTGAAGAAAAGTTTGATTTATGTTTGAAGTATTATATATATTTAAATGGGGACCCCTCCCATATTATCAAGAGAATACCCTTAAGAATAATACAGTGGTACCTCGGGATACAAACACTTCAGGTTACAGACTCCGCTAACCGGGAAGTAGTACTTTACTGTTAAGAACAGTAAACGGGAAGTTAAGAACTTTACTGCAGGATGAGAACAGAAATTGGCAGAGGGAGGCCCCATTAGCTAAAGTCGTACCTCAGGTTAAGAACAGTTTCAGGTTAAGAACAGACCTCCGGAACGAATTAAGTTCTTAACCAGAGGTACCACTCTGTATCAGCATGTATCAACAAACTGAACTGGATTAATCAGAGAGTATACACCGTATAACGATGCTCCTGGTTCTTTGTTAAACTTTTCCCAGACAAGTGGAGCATTCCAAGAAGCACAGTGTTTGACACCAGCATGCAAGGGATAACACAAATTCTGCAAAATAACTCTGCGTGTGTACAACGATTGCCATATAATTTTTGTGCGTAGGAAACCCTGACTGGTTGTGAGCCTTTGGTTTTAATGGATCTGCCAATCTTATCTGCAGAAATCTCCACAAAGGAATAGTTAGACACTGTTTTCTCTTTGCAAGTGCAGGGACTCGGTAAGAAAGGTAATTTCCAGGTGCCTTTTGCAGTTCTATGACCTAGGGCCATGGGCTTTGCCTGTTTGTGGACTAGTTCTCGTTTCAAAGCAGGCAGCTTCAGTTTGAAACACTCTAGTTAAATATTTAAACAAAGCTCCAATACACGGAGGAAGGAGGGCAGCTGTCTAGAATGAATGCCTGGGGATGGAGGCAGTTGAATATCTCCTTGGAGAAAGCTTTTTCCATCGCTGAAAGCTCTGACAGTAACCTATATGCCAGCCTTTCATTTCAATTGCACACAAAATGTGACAGGCAAAGCGTCTGGGGGAGAACTGGCTTACCAGTTGCTTGCTGAATAGAATAGGCGGAGGAAGCAGTCTGTGTTGTAAACAATTCCCTCCTTGGAATTCAGTGAGTCAAGTATTCAGTTCTGGAGTGTGATTTTGATGATGTAGCATTTAAAGGACCATAGTGTCGCAGCAGGCAGACTGGAGGTTTACTGTTCCACCCTACTGGCTTCTGAAACATTTGAGTTCAGTTTTCTAGAAAACACTAAATTGCAAAGGCAGACACGACATTTGCTTTCTAACAGCCTGATCTGTTTACTTGTGGCTTCAGAAATTCCACCTGTGTGTTGTTTTTCTCATGCGAAGTTGATATATCAGAATTCTACTAATTTTTGTGGTGGTGTAATTCAAACTAGGTTTCAATGCCACTTTCCTGCCTGTAAGTTCTATGTACTGCGAGGAAAGTTTGCCCCTCTCCAAAGGTTGCAGGTGTATGGATCACTACGATCTTCAGGAACAATTCAGTTACTTGTTTTATTCCTATCTGCAAACTGTTAACTAGGATAACTGGACTGATAACCGAATCGTCTCACATCAGATGAAAATGCTGCTATTGCATCCTGCACCGCTAGAAATAGGAAAATCAAGACCTGGAGGATGCAATGCATTTCTAGTAACAGTAGTTGAGTAAATTATGGGAGACGGCTTCTTAGCTTGATTGGTGACATCAACAGCTGCAAAATACCGTATTTTTTGCTCTATAAGACACACCAGACCACAAGACGCACCTAGTTTTTGCAGGAAGAAAACAAGAAAAAAAATATTCTGAATCTCAGAAGCCAGAACAGCAAGAGGGATCGCTGCCCAGTGAAAGCAGCAATCCCTCTTGCTGTTCTGGCTTCTGGGATAGCTGTGCAGCCTGCATTCGCTCCATAAGACACACACACACATTTCCCCTTACTTTTTAGGAGGGAAAAAGTGAGTCTTAAAGAGCAAAAAATACGGTAGTTGCTGTTGGGATTTGCAGCTGTGCTATCACCACCTATACTTGTGGCAGTGGCTAAGATTTTCAAGGAAGGAGCCTGGCGTCCGCGTCCCAGAATGCCTTGAATGATGGGGATATAGCCAGGCAAAACAAAGTTGCGTATCCTTGCATTTTGCAGTTTCTTTTCTATTTTGCTGCAATTGATAAGGTTGTTACTGATGATGGCGATTCCTTTCTGTATCCGTTTTCAGTGTACAAAGTGCATGGCAACTCTTGCCTCGTTTACCCTCACGACAACCCTGTGAATGAGGCTGCTATTATTCCCCTTTAACAAGCTGTTCTTTTGTTTGTGCCCTTTCCTGTTGCCTGCCCATCTGTCCTGAGTAGCAGGGCCACAAATAAAGAAGCAAGGAGGAACACTGGAATCCCCAGCCAGTGAATGACAACCTGAAAAAGAGAAAAGGGAGGGGGGAAATAAAAATAAAAACTGAAGTGGCGGGCCACCCAGCCTGAGTAATTTATATAATAGACTCACATCATGTAGTGAATGGCCTGTGATGGCTTTAAGTTTACAGTTCTCTGGTAGGGGAGGTCAAGGAGGTTCTGCCAAATAATGGGAAGGGCTATTCATTTGATTATCTATTTGGAGGTATCTGTTTTTGGGTGGGGGTGGGACTGTAACTGTTTCAGCTCAGCTGCAGACATTTGTGTATCATCAGCAAGAATGGTTGATGCTAACCTGTGATCATCGGAGACAAGCTGTAGCCTGGCATATTGATGTCCCCTGACTACTGGTTATAAAGTGAGCCAATTGGTTAGGAAACTCTCAGCGGATTGTACAAAAAGAGAACAATATTTCGTCTTTGTAATCAGTAGTAAGCATTTAACTTTGGGTGTTGGTTGAATTGGTAGCTCTTAGAGCTTGTAAATGTTACAAATGTTTGGTTGGATTCCTGGTCAGTTGTTCTACAAATGCAGGATATTCTGGTGGTGGCTACAGAATTTGGACCCTTGAAAATCTTTCATTATTGATCATTACTAATCTTATGCTAAACAAGGTGATAGTTAGGCCTATAGTTCAGAATTTCCTCACCCTTTAGGGACATATCCCCAATATGATGGTGTGTAGGTACCTCTTAAATCATGGGTAGGCAAACTAAAGCCCGGGGGCCGGATCCAGCCCAATCACCTTCTAAATCCGGCCCACGGGCGGTCCGGGAATCAGTGTGTTTTTACATGTGTAGAATGTGTCCTTTAATTAAAATGCAACTCTGGGATATTTGTGGGGCCGGCCTGGTGTTTTTACATGAGTAGAATGTGTGCTTTTATTTAAAAAGCATCTCTGGGTTATTTGTGGGGCATAGGAATTTGTTCATTTTTTCCCCTTCAAAATATAGTCCGGCCCCCCACAGGTTCCGAGGGACAGTGGCCCCCTGCTGAAAAAGTTTGCTGACCCCTGCCTTAAATCAACATTAACTTAAGACTACTCTAGTGGTTATTCTCTCCCCCCCCCCCCCGGGTTTCTGTCAATGCTTGGTTATAGGTGAGGTGGGGATTCTTGCATACAATGGTTGTCCTGATTTCAAAACGAACAGATACAATAGGTATCAGGGAGTTGTGATGTAGCAGTTGTCTATATTAGCAAAGAGACTAAAGTGCTTTAAGGAATATTGAGGAGCTGGCTTCTTTCCAGATCCCTGACATCTGCTCCCATGAAGGTGATTTCAGGCCAGGACACCACAGGAAAGTGTATATGATGTTAGTATTTTGTGGATAGCTGCGTGAAGAGAAATGCTTAAGGGTCTTGGAAAGCAACAAAAAGAGAACATTCATGCCAGGACATGCTTGCAGCTAAGTGTTGTTGATTGTAGAGGCTGTTGCAATCCTCCTTAAAAGGAGGTATAGGTTGGGAGTTATACTGGCAGTGGCGTAGCATGGGTTGTCAGCACCTGGGGCAAGGCAAGTAATTTGCACCCCCTAACCCGTGGATTTTAGCACTCGAGTCTCTTCCACTAGATTAGCGCCCTCCCAGATGTTGCGCCCAGTGCGGCCGGCCCCCCCTGCACCCCCCACGCTACGCCACTGTATACTGGGGAGACATGTGACAGTCCTTGCATGTGAAGATTGGGAGCCTATTTGGGCCACAGACTACACCACTTGGTGTGTGTTCACAGCCAGAGGATGATAATGTTCTGAAGTACCAAATCCTCTTCTATTGTGACACACAAGGAAAAGTTTAGCCCAGAGCGATTTAGTGTTTTTCACATGCGCAAAGTGCGATTTAGTGTATCTATGCATGCACGAGCGCGAGCACCAAAACCCGGAAGTAACCCGTTCTGGTCCTTCCGGGTTCGGCACTGTGCACAACCTGAAATAGTGTCACCTGAAGCGTCTGTAACCCGAGGTACCACTATATATGTGTGCTACCATTCTGCAGGTAAATCTGCAGATTGTGGTATTGGGCGTACGACTTTGTAAGATCTCAGTTTGCAGTTTAAACACAAAGTAGGTTTCTAGCTCTTGTGGCTTTGAAGATATGCACAAAAGTGCATTGGACAATGCCTGCTAAAATGGCACAACTCGGAGGGGTGGCACTTTGTACCCTGCATAGATAGATTTTTTTTCCTCCCCACCCCCAAGCCGAAATAATTTGTGAAAAGCAGTAAAAAATGAAAGTCATGCAAAATAAGCAGAACTATGCAACATATGATTTTCATAATCATATGCAGAATTTAGCTTTTATTGGCAAGAATTTTTAATTTTTAAAGCATGGAGTTAACATAGTCCTGTATGCTGTCTGCTTGCACCTTCAAATCCTATATTTGTCTGAGAAGAGAAAGGTACGCAAAAGGGAGCTGCAGCAGTTACGCCTTCAGCACATGCAGCACTAGTTGTGTTTAGAGGAGATAAAAGTGGTGCTTGTTGGCAGCTTTCAGAAAAA
This sequence comes from Podarcis gaigeae, assembly GCF_964106915.1. Classification (NCBI taxonomy): domain Eukaryota; kingdom Metazoa; phylum Chordata; class Lepidosauria; order Squamata; family Lacertidae; genus Podarcis; species Podarcis gaigeae. The sequence continues at coordinate 10,378,422 of NC_139682.1, forward strand.
GAAGAAAGAACTAGTTTTCTTCCTCCAGGGTCAGTTTAATGTCGTTTCCCTTAGTGATTGTAATAAAATGGTGTTCTCTATAGAAAAGAATCATTTGTCTTCTTCCCTATGAAGCGTCTTTGGTTTTCTGAAAGCCACCACAGTTGAAATCTTTCAGGAAAAGCTCATCCATGGAGGCCATTGTGGTCTAACCTGTTAACTTTCCCCCCTTGCTTTTAAGAACAATTGCCAGTCTGTACACTTTATGCTGCTTCCTTTCTGCCTTTCTATCCAAAGGAAAGTTTACTCGCAGGGTGAAAAAACAGTTTCTGGAAAGACGTGGCACTTGGGGTTCTTTTATATCAATATTGTCTTTCTTATTTATTCTTTTGGAATTAAAGAACAACCTATCCATTTAGTACTAAAATAATACCACCCCCAAAATTAATAAATCCAATGCAGGCCATTGGAGATCCAGGGCCGAGAGCCTTCTGGCAGTTCCCTCACTGTGAAAAGCAAAGCTACAGGGAACCAGGCAGAGGGCCTTCTCAGTGGTGGCCCCTGTGGTGGGACATCCCATCAGATGTCAAGGCAATAAGAAACTATCTTACTTATAAAAGACATCTGAAGGCAGCCCTGTTTAGGGAAGCTTTTAATGTTTAATGCTGCTTTCTAATATTCGGTTGGGAGCTGCCCAGAGTGGCTGGGGGAGCCAGCGTGGTGTAGTGGTTAAGAGTGGTGGACTCGTAATCTGGTGAACTGGGTTCGCTTCCCCGCTCCTCCACATGCAGCTGCTGGGTGACCCTGGGCCAGTCACACTTCTTTGAAGTCTTTCAGCCCCACTCACCTCACAGAGTGTTTGTTGTGGGGGAGGAAGGGAAAGGAGAATGTTAGCCGCTTTGAGACTCCTTCGGGTAGTGATAAAGCGGGATATCAAATCCAAACTCTTCTTCTTCTTCTTCTTCAGCTGATGGGCAGGATATAAATAATAAATTATTATTATTTCAGTCTTTTTTGATCAAGGTTTTTAAAAAATATAATATATTTTGCTTTGTTCAGTTATTGAAGGATGAATAGACTCCAGACTGCACCTGGGAGTTGCTAAGCATGGTTTTTCCCCCCTCACCCCACCCTCTCCCCCAGGCCAGCCACTTCTGTTACGCACACTTGGAATCTTCAAAGATTAGGGGCAAAGCACCCTGAGGTGAACTGTGGCCAGAGCAAGGTCAGACATGTCAGTGAAGCTGGGAATTTCAGGGGGCTAGGTCTGTAATTGTTAGGAAGATGTGAGCGATGTGCCGTTTTCTTGCGAGCTGTGTGATAACTGGCTGCTCTTGGCCTGTTTGAAAATGTCTGCAAGTGGAGGAATGACTACAGCTGAGCACGTCAAAGCAGACATTTCCTTTTTAAAAAAAATATTTAAGTTTTCAAGATTATACATAATAACAAAAAAGGGGGGAAAAGAACAATACAAAAATACAAAAAATTAAAAACAATTTAAAAAACAAAAACAGAAAGACAGAAAAAACGTGTATAACTTCCATTTGCATTTTTTCTTTTACCTTACTTTCTAGACCTCCTCATGCCACCCTTTCTTATATTCCATTTCAAAATTATTTATTCAGCAAGTCCTCACTGTTAGATCTTTTGCTTAATTCAAATCCTTATTTTCTATTTCTTAAGCATTACAGCTGAAAACCACTTAGCTACCATCCAGCATCCCTCTAACATTCCTTAATTTTGCAATGTTTCTGTAAATAGTCTTTAAACTTCCTCCAGTCTTCTTCCACCGACTCTTTTCCCTGGTCTCGGATTCTGCCAGTCATTTCTGCCAATCCCATGTAGTCGATCATCTTCATCTGCAGACATTTCCTCTGCTGGACATTGTTACTGCTGAATCAAGGATCTCTGGACTTTCAAAGTTGGAGGAAGAATTCTACAGTAGTTGGTAGGGTTGGGCCAACAACACATTTGGGCGCATTCTACCACTTGCCTTTGGTAATCAGAACCATGCTTCCCCATCTTAGAGAAAGGATGTGAAACAGTTTGTAAAAGAAGAGAAGGGGGAACATGTTCCTGTTGCCAAGGCGACCTCTGCTCCTTTGCAATGGGATGGACATCCCATTCCAAGTAATGCAATTCAGAGGAGTGACATCAGTTGTGCATCTGAATGCAGCTGATGTTCCTTTCACCCAGTGTTCCTTTCGGTGGAATTCCCATCTTGATGTGTATCAGGGCGAGAGGTTGAATTTACCACTCTGGGCAGCGACAGGCTGGGAAACATAGTTTGCAGACGAGAAGGAAAAAAAATGTGCTAGAGAGTGGAAGGTTGGGGGTCTTCCCCCCCAAGCATTTTCAGGTCTCCTGATTGGCAGCTTTCACAGAAAAAGTCGAGCCTCAGGAAAATTTGGGAGAGTACTACCAGAGATGGTGCATTTTATTGTATATACAGTATTGATGATGTTCTAGGAGAGATAAATTTTTAAAAGTGCATTCTTCCCTGTGATCTGGCTTTCTGCATTGCCTGCCTTTTGAAAAACCATGTGAAGGCAGATCCGTGCTGAGTGGCGAACCCAACAACCATCTTAGGTGAGAAGAATGTTTGAACTGCAGTCATCAGTATGTCTGGATTGTCTTGCCAAAATGGGACCATGTAGTCATCTATCACTGCTTCCAGCGTAAGCTGCAAAATCAAACTTGACAAAGAGTTTTGTCAAGCATGTGTCCCTCTGTTTCAGAAGCATGCCTCAGGTAGTAGGAAGTTATTCTATATGGTGAATTTTCATAGTAAATCTGAATGTTTGTTGGCATGATTCTGATTGTTTGAGCAGCCACCTGTACAACTTTAAAAGAAAAGGCTGGCTGATCTCAGATCCAAATGTCTGCCCTTTTCTGCAACATATATGCATATAGCAGCTTGTATGCCTGGTCAAGGCAAATGAAATCTCTGACTTTTTGCTTTAAGCGATATTCACCTCTGAGTCACAGTCTGGGAGTGTTGTAAGACATAGAAGTCAGCACAAGAACTGGCTGAATGCAGCTGAACAGTCCCATTTATGGTGACCCTATAGGTCAGTGGTTTTCTTGAATGATGGGGTTTCTGGAATGATGGTCAGGGGTGCCATGGGCAACACTGGCCTCTGTCCCTCTTTCCTTCCTTCCCTCCTCTGATTCCCTCTTGTGTCTGATTCACAAAGGCATGCACAGCTGTTTATTGAAGCAGCCCTGGCTATTAGCTCTGCAGGCGAATGGTGCCTCTGGGACTCACCTCTCTTTCTGGTGGGGTGGGCAGCTCAGAGACCAGGGAGGGCAGCTGTGGCTGCCTGGAGGGCTTCCAAGGAGAGGGGAGAGGAGGCTGAGGGAACACTCCACAAGGGTGGGTGTTTGAAAAAGGGTGAGAGGCTGCCAGCTTTGCAGGCAAGGGGTGACATAACTAGGCTCCTGAGCCCTACAAGGGTGCCACAGAAAGAATGTAGTTGGTGAAGGGAGCCATGGACTCAGAATTGTTGAAAACTTCTGCCCTAGGTGTTTGCTGTTTTCTGCCTTCTTGGGAATCCCGAAACCAGACTTCACAGGCCACAGCATATGGCTGTACCACTCAGGGCAAGGATGAAGACTCTGGCCCTCAATGTGTTTCTAGAGTTCAGTTCCCATCCTTACCCATTGGCCCTGCTGAGATTTGGAGCCCAGCCATATTGGGCAGGTTTGTTGGCTGAAGCAGAGGTTCCTCACCCTTGACTTTGGGCTTGTGCTTTGTCAGTCGCCGGACAAAACTGACAGTCCAGGGAGTATTCAGAATTCTGAATGTACAAATTGTGATGGTTATTGGGAAGGAGGCAGTCTCTTGTTCCAATGAATGAAGGGCCCAAGCTGATCATTTAAATACATTCAGAAACGTGCATGTTCTGTAATACATTGAACATACAGAACTGAGGATTCCTGGGCACATACTGTGGTTTGTTTTTGGCAGGGAGCTCACACAGAACTGCCAAAGCGGTCAGTCTGTGCCAGGTGATTCAGGTTCAGATAAATATGTAACAATATTGAGTTTTCCTAGAAAGGGGAAAGAGGCTTGCCCTTTCAAAGTCTTCACACATTGTCTCCAATTGCAAACACAGACTCAAGACTGCAAACATAGATCTGGTCTCCAGCTTCATCATTGCCTTGCTGTTATTGCTGCAAAACTGTTTGCTGCTTAATCTCCCTTCAGTCCCTCACAAAGGCTGCACCCACCCAGGCTCAGTGCGAACTCTGGTCCTGGCCTGAATCCAGCTTGCCTTTTCAGGCCTTTGTGTAACTGTATGTGCTGCCAGTGAACCTGGGTTTCAAATTCTTCCTGAAAACACACCACAAACCTTTGTTTGCCTCCGTCTCCAGCCCAATTTCTGTGTAGCAGTCAGAGGCAGCAGCAAAATGATGATTTGTAACTCATGTGCTTTTGATATCTTGGGGTGAATCTAGTTTTGAGCAAATCTGGTTGTTGCTTAAGTTTCATTATCATTTCACTGTTGCTAGATCAGGGAGAGGGCCTCTCCTGTGGTTATTCTGCAGCTAATTAAGTACCTTCAGGGTTTGTATTCTGCCTTTCCATTTTAGCAACTAAGTACCCCAGGTGTCGTAACATCAAGAGTGGAAAAACTAGCCATGGCAATATTTGTTGCTATTGCTTTGTCGTATAGTCGTGTCTGACTCTTCGTGACCCCATGGACCAGAGCACGCCAGGCACTCCTGTCTTCCACTGCCTCCCGCAGTTTGGTCAAACTCATGCTGGTAGCTTCGAGAACACTGTCCAACCATCTCGTCCTCTGTCATCCCCTTCTCCTTGTGCCCTCCATCTTTCCCAACATCAGGGTCTTTTCCAGGGAGTCTTCTCTTCTCATGAGGTGGCCAAAGTATTGGAACCTCAGCTTCAGGATCTGTCCTTCCAGTGAGGACTCAGGGCTGATTTCCTTAAGAATGGCTAGGTTTGATCTTCTTGCAGTCCATGGGACTCTCAAGAGTCTATCTTAGTGAGGGACTTCTTGCAGTCCATGGGACTCTCAAATATAGCCATCTTTAACCAGTGGTGGAAGGCATGATTTGGCTGCACTGATATCATTGCCTCTGGTGACCCTGATTCCTTGATGCCAGCAAACTTAATAGAAGCCACGGACAACGAGGCAACATCTGTGTATATAATTTTGCCCATTACTGTACTCCCCTTCTGATTATGACAAAAATGACTAAAAGTTGGGCGCTAGCAATGATGTGTATAGAAGGTAATGGTCCATTAGCAAGATTCTCTCAATTTGGAGGTCACTGAAAATAGTTTTACCAAAAGCGTTAATTCCCCCTCCGAATCACTTACGGACTCCCTGTTAAAGACCGTGTTCATGGAAGACAATCTTACTCGGCTATGAGTGATCACCAAAGAAATCATTTTAAACCTAGCTTGGTTGGATTTTTGATTCCTTTGCTGACAGTTTTTTAATTGCAAATTTGTGATGGGGTCATGTGTGTTGGCATGCCTGAACCAATGTTGGGTGTTTAACAGGAGGCCAGCTGTTTTATAGGGGTATCATGGGTAAGTTTGAGATTTGATAGTTACACACACACACACACACACACACACACGGGGTAGGGATGGAGAAAGACAGGATTGGTGCATGAAAACTGTTTTTGCCAGGGAATTGTACCAGCTGTGCCTTAAGCTGCTAGTCTAATTGAGAGGATGATACTTGCTGTGAGTGGACTCATATCACATTGCCTAGAAGGACAGTGAGGGTTGCAAGCAAGGCAGCCTGGGGACGGGGTGGGATTGATTTTATCTCACTTTCAATCTCCCATTCTTTCCTAGAGCCTCCTTTCTTCCAAGTTATTTCAGATGTTTGAAGTTCTTCACAAATACTTCCAGTGGCACATATGCACTGAGCAGCCTCTCCTGCTTTGCGCGCGTGTGTGTGTGCGCGCACACACACACAGAGAGAGAGAGAGAGAGAGAGAGAGAGAGTTCCTTGGAGCTAATTAGTTCACAAAGAGCCACTTCCATTATTTGTTCAGCAAGCAGCTTTTGAAATTCCAATCACCACCTAGTTTATCAGATCAGAGGCTGATAAGGAAATGCAGTCAGCCATTGCTTCCCCCCACCACATCCCCTCGCTATTAAATGACACATTTCCCTCCCAGCGCTTTTTCAGAAGCCGCACCTTTCCTTCAGGCCCTGCCTTTGTTCTTCCTGAAGGAATCTCCTTATCTGGGTTCAGGCCAAGGGTTGGGGATGACAAAAGCAGGAGCCCTTCTGCTAGATTTTGAGCTGGTGTTTGGTGTCTTGGAATGCTTTCCACAAGATGGGAGAAACCTGCACACGCAGAACGTCTCCGCGCGCTACATCACAGTTCTTCAACGTGGGGGGTCCCAAATGTTGTTGGACTACAACTCCCATCATCCGCAGCTGCTTCAGCCAGTGGTCAGGAATCCTGGGAGTTTTAGTCCCAACATAATCTTGGGACCCAAGGTTGAAGAAGGCTGTGCTTAGACGTATTGCATGGGATATGATGTGTTATGGCCACTAGGCAAGGGATTGTTTTTTGTTGCCCCCAAAAGCAGCATATAGCTGCATTAAACAAATACAATAACAATTATGCAGCAGCTGCAGCTTAGAATAAGATGGACAGGACTAAAATATATATTACAAGCATTCTCCTGAGAGAGATCTTCCAGTGCTCTCCATTCCCATTGTTGTCCCCTAATTTGAGGGTATTAAAAATAATTTTATTTTCTTACTTTTATATCCTGCCTTCTGCTATGGAATATATAGCAACATATAGGCAGTTGCTTATCCAGGCACTAGCTAAACTTAAACCTCCTTAGCTTAAGCATGGCGGTGACCTCACGTGCCTTCAGACTGTACTCTGGGTAGACAACCTATAACCTGTCTGCTAGTTGCAACCCGCCCAACCCAATTTGGTAGTCTGATAAAGAATTTGTGCTTCCAATTTGGGTAGCTGGGGGTCATGTCTTAGCCTGTGTGATGCTGAGCATTAGTCTGCTCATCATTGTCAAACCCCATAGGTTTATGTTGTGATAATCACATTTTGCCAAATTTTGCTGTTAAAAGTTGCAGTCTCTCCCTCTGCAGCTCTCTTAAGAAGAAAACGGAGTGATTGCACATCTGGACCCATATCCCATGCACACCAGCTGCTTGTGCATGAGGGTCAGGCAGCCAGTTTTTCATTTGATTTGAATTTATGAGCATACATGAGTGGTAATTTTGGTTGATGAAAGCCTGCCCCTTTATACCTCTCGGTAGGCAGTTGTCAGATGTAAATAACGTGAACTTACCATATTTTTTGCTTTATAAGACTCACTTTTTCCCTCCTAAAAAGTAAGGGGAAATGTGTGTGCTTCTTATGGAGCGAATTCAGGCTGCGCAGCTATCCCAGAAGCCAGAACAGCAAGAGGGATTGCTGCTTTCACTGCGCAGCAATCCTTCTTGCTGTTCTGGCTTCTGAGATTCACAATATTTTTTTTCTTGTTTTCCTCCTCCAAAAACTAGGTGCGTCTTGTGGTCTGGTGAGTCTTATAGAGTGAAAAATAAGGTAAATATATGCTTTGGCTGCAATCCTGCTCCCTCAGACTCTGTACATGCTCAGAGAGCAGCAGTTCCTAACAGGAGCCATGCACAGTCCACCCCTCTCTCCATGCACCACCATGCAAGGGAACACAACTTGCCATACCAGCTTGTTTCATTGCAACCAGACAATATATTTAAAGCCAAAGCATTTCTGTGTCTTCCATGCACGGGATCAACCAGTATCATGTCCACTACCAGACCCTACATCCCTGCACCTGTTTCTTGTTATAGAGTATCCTTGTTATAAGAATTTTAAGGTCTTAGATATATAATAAATGTTCATAAATGTACCAACCAAGCACAAACATAGATATATGGACCACATGTCTGGAGCAGCACAGGAAGACCATCCTGAAACCATTTTGACTCCCCAACTGACCAAATGTTTTCTCTGTAAGGAGGGAGGGCAGGAATTGAGTAATCACCATTTCAAAGGAATGGGCAGACTACCAAGAAAGGCAATCAGATAAAGCATTATCAGATAACCTGGCAGACAGGAAAAACCAACAACATTCAAATTTCTGTTGTAGACCACCTTTTCTGTGATGTAGGTATGATGTTTGTGGGGGGTGGTCTTGGGTTACACCCCTCCTGTGATGTATGCATGATGTATGGAGGGGTGGTCTTGAGCACCAGGGCAGGGAATTAAAAATGTCTATATAAGGACAGGTACACCTTTGTTCTGGGTCCTCCTCCTTTCCTGTGTGTGAGGGAAGCACCCTGTTGCAACTGATCAATAAAGATCAGGCTTACTAGCTGCTTTGCTTCTCAATATTCTCTGGTAGGCCTCTGTTATTTTCTCTGACAGATGGAGATCCTACAAAGGACTCTATAAGGGCTCTTGTGTTCCCAATAAGGGAATAAGGGCAGATTTTTGTTTATTCCATCCTGCCAGCCTGGAACTGGGGCAAGAGCGATTTACTGAACATCCTATGTAAATTGCATAAGGGTTTCTCGAAGCACACCCTCTAGTATACTCTTGAAGTACATTGCGAAGCCCCAGTGGAGTGCTCTGCTATGGTGCATGGTGGGACTGGTGGTGTTTGGTTTTGCTTGACTATCTGGAACCACTCCATACAGCCTGTTCTCTGTATGTGCACACAAGCACGATGAGAGCACGATTGTGCCCATAGAGTAGTTTCTCCTGCGTGGGCCTCCCTGAATGGGCAAGAGCCACTTGTATGTGTTCGTTTTGGAGATTGGAATGTGTTCTGTGCTCATGCAGTGCTATTTGTTTTAATGTAGGTGATGCAGGACAAGTTGGGCCACAGGCTTTGTGTCCTTGGAAACTCAAGAGGCTCTGCATGAAACTCCAGTTGTAAGAGAATAGTGCGTGGGGCTGGTTCACCTTATACAATCTGGCCAAAATTGCTGGAGCAAAGAATTTTGTAAGCGTTGCAAGTGAAGCATGTGAAGTAAACGTATGTTAACTTGTTTAAACATTCCAGGTGCGGGGTCTGATGTTTCTGGTAGTAGAATTTGGGATATTTTCAGTTCAGAAGCACAGGTGTTCTTTAAATTCCCCAGTCTGGGGGTGAAGCATAGATAGCTCATTTACTGTTTCGTTTGTTACTAGATTCGCCAGTTTGGAGCATAAAGCCTTTTGCATAGCGCAGTTGTACTCTGTGCCTTTGACTGATGGGTAAGTAGCCTTGGATGGTATTACGTTTACTCAGTTTCTGAAGGCATTTGATCTTTCTTTTGTCAAACCTTTCAACAAACCAATTAAAACCCAACTAGGGACCACCCAGTGCCTGAATTTAGAGCCATCACTTCAAAGAGGCGGGGGGGGGGCAGTGCTATAACCCTAGGTAACATATTGATTTCATGTGCTGTGACAGAAAGGTGGTTCTGAAGCTGATTTCTGCCTTGTTTAGCTCTCAGCTTAGCAGAATATGAGTATTTCCCTCTTGACAGCAGAGGCACCGTAACTTCTCTGAATAGATCTGTTTGCTCAAGGCTGTGAATGTGACATATGCCCCATGACAGTAAACTGAGTATTTGGGAGAGAAGGGCTAGGATTTGGATGTCATACGTAAGCAAAGCTGCTGTTGAAAAAGTCCAGGGAAAAATATTTCCCGCCCCCCCCCATTCTTCCTGCTCTGACAGGCGAGCTGGAAGGAGGGAGGGTTGCTGTTAGTTTCATATAATTTACCTGGTTACCAGGTGACTTCCCCACCCCCATTGTTGGAAAGGCGATCTACACAAGAATCCACACAAGAGTTGGAGAAATCGTTATTTAGAATGTGTTTTTTTCTTTTGCAAAGTGATCCAAAGCTGCAAAGAACATAAACAAAACCAGCCAATATCGCAGTGCCAAATAGCAATCCGATGGACAACAATATTGGTGCTAAAGAGAACAATGTATAAAAGCGGTACTGGCGATAATGGACCTGTTATTTCACTTGTATAGTACTTGAAGTGTTGCTTATGACAGAGAATGTGATCGATAAATTCTGAAGTGTGTCTATATATATTTAGTAGAGCGTTTCATTTGGATATGTATTCAGCTCCTTCCTGTTTAGCTTACTGGATAAATTTTAGCTTGCCTCTCAACTCTCCATGTGTAAAAATGAAATATCATCTACCTTGCAGGTTTGTGCCGGCTGATATATGGAGTGAGAAGCACTTGGGTGTGTGATGGAGGTGTTACCTTTTCTCAGTCATTCTGAGAAAAGGATGATAGAACTTCCTGTCTTGTGCAGTTCCACCTTTAATCTTGGAAAGAGTTGCATGTGTACAAGGGACGAGTGGGATGCTGGGTGATCCAAGGAGAGGCGCTGAAGGCAGGGCATGGTTATGGCAAGTGTGGTGCAAGGAGTTGGCAGGTCTTTGCTTTGAGAACTTTATTAGCAAAGGAGTTCGAAAGCATGTCAAAGTGCAAGTAGATAAATAGGTACCACTCTGGTGGGAAGGTAAACGGCGTTTTCGTGTGCTGCTTTGGTTCGCCAGAAGCGGCTTAGTCATGCAAGCCACATGACCCAGAAGCTCCCTCGGCCAATAAAGCGAGATGAGCGCCGCAACCCCAGAGTCGGTCATGACCGGACCTAATGGTCAAGGGTCCCTTTACCTTTAGAATAATGGCTAGTGATATTTATAAAGCCTGTTTTATAAATCAGCATGGTCCAACGCAATGTAATTTAAGTAATTTTAGTGATTTCACTGCAGCGGACAGCGAGATGAATACTGAAGTTTTAGGCACAATGTGAACTGTAGGGGAACCGTGCTACATGTGACTGATACAGGGTGGAATGGAAAAAGATGCTGTCTTGCATTCCTACCAAAGGGTAGTAGTATTCTAAGGACTGTACCAGGCTGTGCTTCTGATGCCAAGCGTATCCAGTGCAAATTCCTAGGCCAACTACTTAGATGTTATGAACCCCACCTTGCTGAGAACTTGTTCATAGTCCTTTAAGTGTGAAGTGGCCTCTGGCATGCTTTAATGATAGAGTTAAAACTCTGGAATGCCTGGCAGTTGGCTTCGCCAGGGTAGGTCAGGAGGTGAGCTTTGCTTTGCAGCGCTGGTGGTCGCAGGTTTCTCTGCTGTGGACCGAGGCCAGCTGCTCATGGCGTGCTGCGTGTTTTAATCCACAAAGCACACACTGTATATGCATAGCGTGGTTTTGAATGGCTGTCCATTTTTCTTGTCTAGAAAGGTAATAAATCCTTCTGGGGAGGAGACCGGGGCAGGATGTTGGGCATTTAGGATCAAACGGGCCCTTTTTGAACGTTGCTGTGGGACGCAGGTGGCGCTGTGGGTTAAAGCCTCAGCGCCTAGGACTTGCCGATCGAAAGGTCGGCGGTTCGAATCCCTGCGGCGGGGTGCGCTCCCGCTGCTCGGTCCCAGCGCCTGCCAACCTAGCAGTTCGAAAGCACCTCCGGGTGCAAGTAGATAAATAGGGACTGCTTACCAGCGGGAAGGTAAACGGCGTTTCCGTGTGCGGCTTTGGCTCGCCAGAGCAGCGATGTCACACTGGCCACGTGACCCGGAAGTGTCTCCGGACAGCGCTGGCCCCTGGCCTCTTAAGTGAGATGGGCGCACAACCCCAGAGTCTGTCAAGACTGGCCTGTATGGGCAGGGGTACCTTTACCTTACCTCTTACTTGGCTACAGTGAAGGGCAACCAAAGTTGAATTACAGTGGTACCTCGGGTTACATACACTTCAGGTTACACATTCCACTAAGCCAGAAATAGTGCTTCAGGTTAAGAACTTTGCTTCAGGATAAGAACAGAAATTGGGCTCCGGCGGCGCGGTGGCAGCAGGAGGCCCCATTAGCTAAAGTGGTGCTTCAGGTTAAGAACAGTTTCAGGTTAAGAACGGACCTCCGGACGGAATTAAGTACTTAACCCAAGGTACCACTGTATTGCTAGAAGTGATTGTTCTTTTTTAAAAAAAATACAAAAGCCCTGCCTACCTTTCCTCCTGCAATACATGTTAAAAGTTTGAGGTGACCTGTCCCCCCCATTTTCTGTCCTGGGTGATAGACGTTTTCCAGTGCACATGTTGCAATGCATCTGTGTGCTGCTCAGCACAGTCTGTGCCTGTGGGCAGGATGTGAGCGGAATAACTGTTCTATATAAGATTACTGAGCGGACAAGGGGAGACAGCTGCACTGAACGGCAGCCTCTGAGATTAGAGTGCCTCTGAATAGAAACTTCTTCCCTGGTTTAAAAAGCTCGACGGGACGTTTGACCTGAAAGTGTGCGCATTCTGCCTAAGCGTTTTGGGAGATTTGCTGGACAGAGCTGGAAGTATCCTTCCAGGGGGTTAATTACACTGAAATGTGAATTTCGATCCATCAGGCCTCCGCTCAGGCTGGGGGCAAACAGAGGGGAGGCGTCCCAAAGCTGTGGCTTCTACTGGAGCTCATTTAATGCTTCTGTTTCTAATGTCAGTGAGAAGAATTAAAATAGCAGGGCATGGAGCAAGAAGGGAAGAGGAGCACAAGAAGCTTCCTTATACTAGGTCTACCCATCTTTCTAGGCCAGCCTACTTTGACTGGCAGCAGCTCAACAGGGACTCAAGACAGAGGTCTTTCTTTTCACCTCCCACCTCTCAACCAGAGATGCCAGGGATTGAACATGGAACCTTCTGTTCGCAAAACATGTGCTCTGCTGCTTGAGTTATGGTCCTCCTTGTGTGTTCCTATTGGAAAAAGGTTGAGTGACTTTGACCTTCTGATTGTAGCAGATGCAGCACATCCTGGCCATGCGGTGGAGACACAGCAAGGAGATGTGTGGGGTTACGTTTAGGCTGTCAGGCTGGTAGTGGAGTGGGAGAGACCCTGTGTTCATAGCTCCACCTATCCCTGAAGCTCAGTGGGTGACTTTGGGCTAGTAAGAATCTGCCTTAGTCTAGGCCTACCTTTCCCGATTCAATCAAATCAATCATTCTCCTTACAGTGGTACCTCGGGTTACATACGCTTCAGGTTACAGACTCTGCTAACCCAGAAATAATACCTCGGGTTAAGAACTTTGCTTCAGGATGAGAACAGAAATCGTGCTCTGGCGGCGTGGCAGCAATAGGAGGCCCCATTAGCTAAAGTGGTGCTTCAGGTTAAGAACAGTTTCAGATTAAGAACGGACCTCCGGAACGAATTAAATACTTAACCCAAGGTACCACTGTATTGGCATGCAGAGGAAACAAAAGTCAAAGCATAATATGGGTGTCTGTTCATAAAAGGAGATACAGTGGTACCTCGGGTTAAGAACTTAATTCGTTCTGGAGGACCACTGTACTTTAGGATAAAACTAATACAGGAGGCCAGTGTGGTGTAGTGGTTAAGAGCGGTTGTCTTGTAATCTGGGGAACCGGGTTCGCGTCTCCACTCCTCCACTTGCAGCTGCTGGGTGACTTTGGCTAGTCACACTTCTCTGAAGTCTCTCAGCCTCACTCACCTCACAGAGTGTTTGTTGTGGGGAGGAAGGGAAAGGAGAATGTTAGCCACTTTGAGACTCCTTAGGGTAGTGATAAAGCGGGATATCAAATCCAAACTCCTCCTCCTCCTCCTCTTCTTCTACAGACATAGTAAGGTTAAAAAAGTGCCTTTCAAGTCTTATAGTGATGTAGTTTCATGACATCTCAGAAGTTTTGCTACTTTCTCCATAATTCCTAGGACTGTTCAGTACAAAGGAAACCCTGGAGAAGTCAGGACAATCGAACCTTTCTTTCATCATGGAGTTTAGATATTTATTGCAATTTTTTGCATAAAATGGGCAGTAAAATAAAACACATGCAATGGTTCCAACCTCTTTTATACCTTGCAAGGTTGTTGCAGGGATAAATGGGGAGACCATGTATCCTGCCCTGAACTCTTTGGAGCAAGAGTGGAATTTAATTGACGATAGATGAGGTTTTCACCAAGGTTTAGGGCTCCCGGTTAAATTCACATAACAACTGTCAGCCACCTCTCCTGCAGAGCCTGCTCTCCCAGGTCTCACGCTCAGACATTTCCTGTTGTTAGTTAAAACAACATAGGGCCTTTAAAAGCAAACTCTCACTAATTCTACCACTGACGAATACAAAGCTGTCACTGAATTTAAGAAGAGATTTTGTGTTTAAAGCGGAAATGTTCCTGGTACTTTAAGATGACGGGGATTTCTAGTGTTTATAAACTTTGTGAGATTCATTCTGAGCGCCCGCAAATGAGTTTTGGCTGTCCTGCACATCCCTTGATGAAATGAGAGCTGCAGGGTCTTCCTACAGGAAGGTTAAAAGCCGTCTTAAAATGTCAGACAGTAGGAAGTTTTGGGTTGACAAGCTTTCCATATTGGACCTGATATTCTAAAATGCAGGCACACCCATTCTCATGCTTGTATGGATGTAATAGTAACAGAACGTCTTAATTTAACAGAGCTGGGTGACACATATAGTGGTACCTTGGTTTTTGAACAGAATTCGTTCCAGGAGTTTGTTCGACTCCTGAAACCATTTGAAACCAAAGTGTGGCTTCTCATTGGCTGCAGGAGCATCCTGCGGCCAATCGGAAGCCGCGCTGGATGTTTGGCTTCCAAAAATCGTTTGAAAACCAGAACACTCACTTCCGGGGTTCGATCGTTCAGGAGCCGATTTGTTTAGGAGCCAAGGCATTCGGCTTCCAAGGTACGACTGTAGGCACTTTATACTTCTGGCAGGCAGAACATAGATTGGGATCTAGTAGCAGGAAATTACTGAGTGATTTGTAGTAGATTGATAAGGGTTCTTGTCTTCCGGTCATGTAGCAATAGCTGGACTTACGTTAATACTGCTTATCCCTTCTCGCCACCTGGAAAATATCAGCATTAATGGAGTACTTTGTCACCAAGCCTTTTTGCAGCTGTGCTGACCAGTTTTAGAGTTTTGTGTTGAAGTCTCTGGTCTGCAGGGACTCTGAGCAGTGGCGGAGGAAGGGGGCGGGGGGGCGGCCTCCCCGGGTGCCATCTCGGGGGGGGGGGGTTGACAAGGTGTCACCCCATGGGGGGCTCGCCCTGCCACCCCCGAGCTGCCACCATTGCACCACCACAGCCGCAAGGTGTTTCGCCATACATAGTGGTGCTGCGCATGCGCTGTACGTAGTGGCACTGCGCATGTGCCACTGGGCGGTTTGCCTTGCCCTGCTGCAGCCACGAGCGGAGGATCCCACTGCTGTCGGTCCAGTGCACAGTTTGCCCTGCCCCTCGACACTCCACACTAGGTGATGGAGAGCCTTCCTTTGCCCCTGACTCTTAGGTAGGTTCGTAGTTGTGCATGCAGATCACCCCTAGTGTGTGGCTCAATGGGTGCAGGAGGCAGCTGCCTTTACGCCCTGAGTCAGTATTTTGATCTGGGTCTCTTCCCAGCCACTGTTTTGCACTGGGTGGACAATCAAGGTCTTCTGTGAAAAACAAACACACACAAAAGTAGAGCCTGTGAAATCTTCCCACTTCAATGCTGCAGTGGCGAAGCGGTTCACATTTGCAACAACCCAGCAAGGCCCACCTAGTGAGTTCAACACTTGAGGCAAAATTTGAGCTAGGGACTTCTCAGCCTAAAACTCAAACAAAGTAATTAGAGAGACGTATTGCAATTTTCCAGAGCGTGTTTTTGCCAGGGAATTGTGTTTCGTGGGGCTGGGATAGGTGATTTTCATCCTGCAGGTGTAGGACTGGGGGCACCTGAAAGAATACGAATTCCTTATGAGACTTTTTATGATATGCAAGTGATAGTTGAAGGAGCTGTGCCTGGATGTGTATAACAAATGATTTTGGCTCGGTAGTAAATCCTTTAGCATCTTGGGGCCAGTTTACTTGCAAGATCACCTTGTGCTATATAGGTCCACTGGACTTCTTCAAACTGTGAAATTGGCATCGTTAGAGGTGCCACATAATAGTCATTCCTCATTTGGAAGAAAGCAATATTTTAGTGCGGAAGCACCCATTCTTTAGAACTCTCTGCCTATTGACACCAGGCAGGCGCCATCACTGGGCTCTTTTTAAAAAAAAAAAATAATAATTTTTATTCATTTTTTCAAACATTTTTGTACAATCTACTCATACTTTATCACACAGTCATCAATTTTTGACTTCCCTCAATTTCTCTGCCAATCTTTCATTAAAGTTTCTATTGTTAACGCATTTCTAAACTTACTATTGCCTTTAGCCATTCCTCTACCTTTCACTTACTTCTTTTTTACAATATTTATTAATTTTTCACAGAGACTCTTCAAAACCAACAAGCGTTGTCTGTATATCACATATGCCTTTCAGATACTCTGTAAATCTCCCCCAGTCCTCAATAAACTTTTGGTCTTTCTGATAACGAATCTTCCCAGTCAGTTTATCCAATTCTGCATATTCAGTCAGTTTCATTCTCCATTCTTCCACTGTTGGAATTTCTTCCTGCTTCCATCTTTGCGCCATCACTGGACTCTTTTCAGCATCAGCTTTAAAACATTTTTGTTGAGGCAAGAGTATCTAGACATGTGGAATGTTGACATATGTTTTAATCTGTTTTTGACTTTAATTTTCTTTTTTAATTTCATTGGGATTTTTTTTGGGGGGGGGTTAAAACCTCTTTGGGACACAGGTGGCGCTGTGGGTTAAACCACAGAGCCTAGGACTTGCCAATCAGAAGGTCGGTGGTTCGAATCCCCGCACCGAGGTGAGCTCCCATTGCTCAGTCCCAGCTCCTACCAACCTACGAGTTCGAAAGCACGTCAAAGTGCAAGTAGATCAATAGGTACCGCTCCAGCGGGAAGGTAAACGGCATTTCCATGTGCTGCTCTGGTTCGCCAGAAGTGGCTTAGTCATGCTGGCCACATGACCCGGAAGCTATACGCCGGCTCCCTCAGCCAATAATGTGAGATGAGCGCTGCAACCCCAGAGTCGGTCACGACTGGACCTAATGGTCAGGGGTCCCTTTACCTTTAAAACCTCTTTGAGGAGCAATTGTTTTACAATCAAGCAGTATACAAATCAACTAGATAAGCAAATTGACTGTGATTGGCTTTAGCTTTCCATAGAGTGGATTTGATTTAAATCAAATTGATTTAAATCAAAATTAAATCACTAGTCAGTAAGACTTGATTGAAACGTTTTTGTTTTTTTACAGGAAGACTCACTCTTGCGGGTATAATCTTAACGTTTACAACCAGATGAAGGTTTCATTTTTGGAATATTAAATTTTCAGAGTAGTTTTTACAGTTCTATCAAAAGATACTGATTTGGTTATACTATTAGAAATGCATAGACAGATAATTATGAAATTATTGTGAGGTTTAATAAGTTAACTGTTTATATTTGGAAAACCCTTCTGTACTTTATTGGAAGGAGGAAGATAATCATTTCCTTAATAACAATTTAAACAATTTATTTAACTAAAGCAATAGCATTCTAGCATATGTATCCATGTTTGTTATCTGATGTGGTTAAACATTATAGCATATCTGTGTATCTGAAAAAGTGTGCATGCACACGAAAGCTCATACCAAGAACTGACTTAGTTGGTCTTTAAGGTGCTACTGGAAGGAATTTTTTTTTGTTTTGATTATAGCATATGTGTAAGTTTTAGCACTGATGAAAAACTGAAAACAAATCCTTATTTCCTGACGAATAGCCTTTGGACTATAATGTAACTTAAATAGAAATCTATGTTTAGAAAGATTTTTCCTCCAAAAGCATTTTATTTTAAAAATTTGATGTAAATAAAAAAATCTGATTTTATTTTTATTTTTTAAAATCATTGACTTTTACCCACCCTGGCTTTTCTGGACTTTAGCTTTTCCCAGAGCAACCTATGAGCTGAGATGGTTTTAGGTAGGACACCTTCCTCCGATGGTCAGGAATGGGAAGGGTGTGCTCTGGCCTGGGAGCTCGCACTCCGTCGTCGGAAATTAAACTTCCTATTCCCTATTCAGTATGAAAGATGGGATGAGAGCCAAAGCTGCAAGTCTAAAGAACCTTTTGAACTCCGGGAGGGTTTCAGTCACAAAGCTCGGAGTGGCTTGGTGTGCCCAGTGCTCTGCAAGATCGAACAAATGAACAGTTAAAGAGCCTGTTGTTCACCTTTCCCCCACCCTTCCCAATTCACTCGCTCACCACTTTTAAAGAATGGCAAAAGTACTACTCGCTCTTGGAAGCAATTGGGACGGATTTGGGGCCTGGGTACAAAAGCTGCCATGAGAATCAAATTACAGGAATTGGTAGAGACGGCTCAGTTGACTAGCAAACTCAGAGGAATCTCAAAGCAAAAATCTGTGCAGAAAAATGGGATTATAGAAGCTATCTTCAAAAATACAATAATACTGTAGTTTTGACTCCGTGCTACCATTTGAGTGATAAAGGAACTAAAAGGAGGTGGACAACAATTAAGGACTTATTATGTTTTGAGAATGTATTGGGAAATTTATATAGAAAGGCTTATGGTTTTGTGTACATTTGACTGTAAGATAAAATATATGCAAAGGGACTTGACAGGAAGTCCAAGTTGAATAAAAGATTTTGTAAGATAAAAGGGGGAAAATATTTACTTTCATTATTATCATTTTGGGTGTGGGTGTGTGGGTGTCTGCACATATGTGTGTTTTTATTTTTTAATTATATTTAGTGGTAGTATGGTTGTATTGTTTTTTGTAACATAAAATCATTCAATGAAAATTATTTAAAAACAAAAACAAAAGCTGCCATGAGAATAAACGCAGAGTATGGTATGAAGGGTCTTGCCATAGTTCTCACAGAGGACACGTTCGCGGTGTGAAGAAACTGGAGTGAGAGAACTTTTTATGGAAAGTATAGTCATACCTCAGGACACGGGTGGCGCTGTGGGTTAAACCACAGAGCCTAGGACTTGCTGATCGAATCCCCGTTACGGGGCGAGCTCCCGTTGCTCGGTCCCTGCTCCTGCCAACCTAGCAATTTGAAAGCACGTCAAAGTGCAAGTAGATAAATAGGTACCGCTCCAGCGGAAAGGTAAACGGTGTCTCCGTGCGCTGCTCTGGTTTGCCAGAAGCGGCTTAGTCATGCTGGCCACATGACCCGGAAGCTGTACACTGGCTCCCAATAAAGCGAGATGAGCACTGCAACCCCAGAGTCGGCCACAACTGGACCTAATGGTCAGGGATCCCTTTACCTTACCTTTACAGTCATACCTCTTGTTACGTTTGCTTCATGATACATTTTTTCAGGTTACGTCCGGCAGTGGCCCGGAAGTACCGGAAAGGGTTACTTCTGGGTTTTGGCACTCTCTTGAGTCTTGGAGCAGGGCGGCAGCATTGGGTTGCTCTAATGCAGGGGTCAGCAAACTTTTTCAGTAGGGGGCTGGTCCATGCTTTTGAATTAAGGTGCTGGAGGAGACTCTTGAGAGTCCCATGGACCGCAAGAAGATCAAACCTATCCATTCTGAAGGAGGCAGTGGAAGACAGGAGTGCCTGGAGTGCTCTGGTCCATGACTAAATGACTAAACAACAACAATGCAGGGATCAACAAACTTTTTCAGCAGGGGGCTGGTCCACTGCCAGACTATATTTTGAAAAGAAAAAAAAAGAAATGAACGAATTCCTATGTCCCACAAATAACCCAGAGATGCATTTTAAATAAAAGGACACATTCTACTCATGTAACAACACACTGATTCCTGGACCACCTGCGGGCCAGATTTAGAAGGCGATTGGGCCGGATCTGACCCCCGGGCCTTAGGTTGCCTACCCATTCTCTAATGATTACTCTCTATCTTCCATGGCCTCCTCATGAGGAGCTATCTGCAGAATAACCTTCACGTAAGAGCTCCCAGCCCGTACCCGAACCTATGAGTCACAAAGAAGGTAGTTCAGCTGAACTAAGTGTCAATAACCCGTGTGCGAGAGGGAGGCTGTGTGCTTTTTACCATTTCTGTTGCTGGAGCTTGTGCAAGGACAGAGGGGAGAGGTCATTCACCATCCTACAAAGCCTGGAATGAACAGGGAAGATTCCTGGATGTCTCTGCTGAGGGAGAGGTAGGGCAGATATGAACAAAGGCCTTGCTGCTTAAGTCGTTGTCAGAGACCATAATAAAGTGTTCTGTCTGTGGGAGCTGTAGGTTTTATTAAATCAAAACAGCCTTTTCTTTTCCTCCTCAAACTGAGGGGCAGAACTAGACCGAGAAAATGCCGTTGAAGTGATCTTATTGGGTCTTGCTTGCTAACTTCAACAAAGCGTAATTGGAATTTTCTGCCTTATCTCCTTTCCCTGCCCCGAACGGACTTTCCCAGATGTTTGAACAATTTTACACTGCAGAGTTTTCTTTGACCAAGTTTTCAGCATCCAGCTGTTGATTATAAAAATACGGTTTTCATTACGCCCATGGGAGATGCATTTTGTCTTTCAGATCAGGTTTTCATAAATACCCCGAGTTCTTTTATTTCTTTTGCCTTGTAAATTAAATGTAGAGAAGTGTGTCTTTACCATTTTTTATCTCTGTGATGAGAGAAGGATGCTTTATGGGTTGGGGAGTCCCTAGCGGACAGAGCATTCCTGCCAAACATTTTGCAAGCCCTAACTAGAGCTGTGTATGTAGTACATGAGTTTGGGTCTTCTGCACCTGTGTGCAAGCGCAGAATCTGGTACTGGGTGCAGAATACAGCACCTGAAGCAGCTCTTCTTTCTTGTTTAAAAAGGCAGTGATTTAGAACTGGGAATACAGTGGTACCTCGGTTTACAAACTCAATTCATTCCGGAAGTACGTTCTTAAACCAAAGCTGTTCTTAAACCAAGGTGCACTTTCCGTAATGAGGCCTCCTGCCACCAGTGCCCTTCTACCTTTCGGCTTCCGTTGTTAGACCGAAATAAAGTTTGCAAACCAGGACCCTGCTTCCATTTTGCGGAGTTCATAAACTGAATCGTTCGGAAACAGGGCAGTTCTTAAACCGAGGTACCTCTGTATATTATGCAAAATGTGCATTTGAGAGCAGATCCTCAATGTTTCCAGTAAGAGTGGAGAGTTGGAGGAACAGAACCTGATGTGTGCATGTACGCACATGTGTGTTTGTATGTGTGTGAGAGAGGCATTATGCTTTGTATGCAGATAATATTTTCTGAAGACTTCCTTCTTCATGGCCTTTGTGTAATGGCCTCTGAGGCTTCTTTAGCAAAGGAAAAGGGGGCCGTTTCTACAGTTTCCAGACAGATAATCTAATCAGCCAGTCACATGTCGCTGGGGAAACAAACAGCTGCCATCTGCAGAACATTCAACAATGGAGGGCTGGGCAAGGGGGCGGGGCCAGAAAGGGAGCCAACAATCGACCACGC
Organism: Podarcis gaigeae; assembly: GCF_964106915.1. Lineage (NCBI taxonomy): Eukaryota > Metazoa > Chordata > Lepidosauria > Squamata > Lacertidae > Podarcis > Podarcis gaigeae. Next base: position 10,399,752 of record NC_139682.1, read on the forward strand.
ATTCACTCCATAAGATGCACAGACATTTCCCTTCTTTAGGAGGAAAAAAGTGCGTCTTAAGGAGCAAAAAATACGGTAGCCACCGTTGTTATTAGCAGTTGATAGTGTTTGTTTAAGTCTTCTTTGAAACTGCCCAAGTTGGTGGCCATCACTAGTGAATTCCGTAGTTTAACTATGGGCTGCATGAAGAAGTATACTTACTTTTGTTTATCCCGATTCTTTCACCATTTAGTGTTATTGGATAACCTGGGGGTTTTATATTATGAAGGATATAGTGAGTCAGTATTAACAGGAATAAATAGCATTGTTGGTCAAGACCTCCCCATGGAGCCTATTGTAACAATATCTGGATAACGCCAAAGCATCGTTCAATAGGAAAATCAAGAAATGGTATCCTGTTTATGAACAGCAACAAAACCAGAAAACTGGAAAAACCCTTTCCCACCATCAATAAATTCCTGGCTCTCTAGAGTTTGGGAAATAACCTTTACAGCTGCAAACCTAATACCAGTAAGTGTGAAAGAAGGTAGGCAAATAGAAGAGAACTTCATTGAAAAGTAGAGTTAGTTTATACTGTACTGGAGTACTACTGCGCTCGGACTCCATGCAAATGCAGTGTTGTGATGTGGCACTACATATCCTCCAATGGGGGCTGCGTGACGACAACCTTGCGTGGTTATGTATATAGGAGTATTTATTTAAGTCATTTATATACATGTTTTTAGGTAGATTTTACAGCGGTTTACACAAGATAACTACAACATTAAGCACTGACAAGATGGCTTTGCAAAAACAGTTACTGTTGTGGGGAGACAGTTGCATTTTCAGATTTCTGTTGCCTGTTTCATTTGCCAGATTTTTTTGTTTTAAAGGAAGCTCAGCTGAGAGTATGAGATCTTTATAGGCTGTAATAGGCTTACTATAATCTCTTGTTTTTGTGAATAATTTTATCCTGAGCAGTGTGGAAACGGGATTTGCCTTGCAAAGTCTCCCTAGATGATCTTTTCAGCAGTTGGAGTCCTGAAAAATTAAGCCCAGCAGCCGTGGAAGTTAGTTTGCATGTTACCGTAAAGGAGGCAAAGTGGATGTATAGCCCACAGTGCATTCTGATAATCCTAATCCTCAGATTGATTTTTTTTGGGATATGCCTAATTGGCTACTGATTTTCATTCACATTGAGGCTGGGCTAAAGCCCCATCCTCATCCTTTCTCTTTCTTGAGCATTTTTCTTCCTTTAATGCAGAAATAGATATAGAGGACAGTAGCCCTTTAAAGGAAATTTTAAAACTTCTAATGTGGCCTATTATTTTGGTCCCAGGGAAAATTTATATCCATAACAGACCTCAGAATTTTCTTTAGTGAGTTGTCTTTGGCTGGGTGCCATAAGAAATGATTTATTCTTGGTCTCTGCAAACAGGCTTTTTAAAACTGACATTAAGAATCTTCAGAGAAGCAGTCCAGGTCTACATAAGAATATCCTTACAGGAGAGACTTTGAAACCAAGTTGTTAATACTTCTTCTCCCCATTCTCCTGAGTTTCCTAAAAGTGTACACAATACGTTCTGCAGTGTAATCTGTGGTGTGTCGTTCTTGTGCTCCTGTCATAGTAGAGGTCTCTGGAGATGCACTCATAGCTTGGGACTGAATCACTGGCTGTAACTCATCATTTATGAATTCCGTACATCTGGTGGCTAAGCTCTAAAACAGGCATAGGCAAGCTCGGCCCTCCAGATGTTTTTGGCTTACAACTCCCATCACCCCTAGCTAACAGGACCAGTGGTCAGGGATGATGGGAGTTGTAGTCCCAAAACATCTGGAGGGCTGAGTTTGCCTATGCCTGCTTTAAAACCTCAGAAAAAGTGGGATTCATTAGTCTCTCCATAGTTTCTACCCAAATGCGATTTTGGTTTCAAACACAGTGTAAGGAGTCTCTATGGGAGTATATTGTATTTAAAAATGGGGTATCAGAGTTTTTAGGGGGCTAACCAGGTTGGGATAGCTGGGATAGCCGGCTTGTTGGGTTTTGAATGTTTTATGTAGATTTTTCAATTTCGTTGTTCTGTATGGGACAATGACAAAAAAGATTATCGTATCGTATCGTTTTGTTTCCATGGAATAGGATATTAATAAGGGGTGCATGAGGTGATGGAAATGTTGGGTTAGCTTTAGGATCTCAGTTCACACGTCTGGTGCTTGTCTTTCTGTGGCCCAGTTCAGAAATGTGAAAGTGGGCTCAATCCCCTCCATCCTCAATGTCAAAAATGTATTTGAACGTAAGAGCCTGCTGGATTAGGCCAGTGGCCCATCTGGTGGTCCAGCATCCTGTCCCAACAGGGGTGAAACAGATTCCTGTGGGACAACAGCAAGCAGGACCCAAGCACAATAGCACTCTCCCCTTTTGTGGTTTCCAGCAACTTGTATTCAGAAGCATTTTGCTGCTTCCATCCATGGAGGCAGTACATAGCCATCATGACTAGGAGCCATCCATAGCCCTCTCCTCCATGAATTTGTCTAATCTTCTATTAAAGGTAAAGGGACCCCTGACCATTAGGTCCAGTTGTGACCGACTCTGGGATTGTGGCGCTCATCTCGCTTTATTGGCCGAGGGAGCCAGCGTACAGCTTCTGGGTCACGTGGCCAGCATGACTAAGCTGCTTCTGGCAAACCAGAGCAGCACACAGAAACGCCGTTTACCTTCCCGCTGTACCTATTTATCTACTTGCACTTTGATGTGCTTTCGAACTGCTAGGTTGGCAGGAGCAGGGACCGAGCAACAGGAGATCACCCTGTCACGGGGATTTGAACCGCCGACCTTCTGATCGGCAAGTCCTAGGCTCTGTGGTTTAACCCACAGCACCACCCGTGTCCCGTAATCCTCTATTAGAGCCATCCAGTTGAAATTGAAATTGAACTGTGCTCTGAGAGAACTCATCTTTAAAGCTAGATTTTTCTCCCTCCTCGAGTTAAGAAGAGCTGAGCCCCACTTTTCTGCCATGGGTTCAATGGACCAGAGAGGATATGGGCCTTGAGCATTTGTGCCAGTGTGGTGTAGTGGTTAGAGCTTCAGACTAGGGAGACACGGAGTCAAATTCCTATTTGAACTTCGGCTAGTTATGATCTCTCATCCAAACCATGGTGGGGTCAACCAGGCAGTCAAACAAAGCACAGCTTGTTTCTCCAAAGTTTGTTTCGTGTTTCAAGCTGCTCTTGCCTTTGAAGTTTGGTGAGCAAATGGGTTGGGGTGGCGAAAGAAACCAGGGTTAAAGAAAGGTGCAGAGTTGACATGAAATATCAAGCTGTAGTTTAAACAAACCAAGGTTTGCAGGCCATCAGCAAACTATGGTTTCGGATTGTAATTTGTTGGCAGTAAGCAAACCATAGTTAAGCCACTGGGCAGGGTTCGAACATAACACTAAGCCATTGTTGAATAAATCTCAAGAAAGTAACATTTTCTTCTGGCTGCCTTGAACTACTTCTCTCTAAGGAATTGTCCCTTTGATGTTCTGGGTTGGGGAAGCTGCTATGATATTTCTTTCCAGCTGTTAAGGAGGAAGGGGCTTCAAATTGTTCTGAAGCATTTTCTTCCACTTTCCCCTTGCTTACCTGCCTTAACTTTTCCCATGAGCAACGAAGAGCAAGCTCAGTCTAAATCCTATTCCATCTCCGCCCAAGCAAATTTGGAAATGACTTCTGTAGTGATTGAGACAGGAAGGCTCTGGAGATAAGGGAATGTAACAGGAGTTATTGTCAAGTTGTGGGAGCAACACGGGTTGCGCTAGACCATGTTTTCTGAAGTGTACAAGCTGCCAGCTTTCAGAGTTCAAGGAGAGTCCAGCTGTTCCCTGATAACGCTGACTTCCTCTTTAAGTCTCTATTCTTGAGTTTCTTTTTACCGGCTGGACATGGTGCTTGTGCTGTACAACACTGGGGTTGCATTGCAAGCCAGCAGTGTGATGCTCTTATGCACAAAAAGGGCAACTGCTGTTTTGGAAGGCATTGTTTACAAAGCACAAGTTATACTGTATTCTGCTCTATCCAAAAGGGTGCCATTGAGAGGGAGAACATCAGTGAAAGAACACGGGGCATTGGACCTAAATCATTGGGCACTTTTCCTTTGGGGAAGGAGTGTGTTCTTGTTGTTGTTTAGTCGTTTAGTCATGTCCGACTCTTCGTGACCCCATGGACCAGAGCACACCAGGCACTCCTGTCTTCCACTGCCTCCCGCACTTTGGTCAAACTCATGTTTGTAGCTTCAAGAACACTGTGCAACCATCTCGTCCTCTGTCGTCCCCTTCTCCTTGTGCCCTCCATCTTTCCCAACATCAGGGTCTTTTCCAGGGAGTCTTCTCTTCTCGTGAGGTGGCCAAAGTATTGGAGCCTCAGCTTCACGATCTGTCCTTCCAGTGAGCACTCAGGGCTGATTTCCTTAAGAGTGGATACGTTTGATCTTCTTGCAGTCCATGGGACTCTCAAGAGTCTCCTCCAGCACCATAATTCAAAAGCATCAATTCTTCGGTGATCAGCCTTCTTTATGGTCCAGCTCTCGCTGAAGGAGTGTAGCTCAGTAGTAAAGTCATCTGCCTTGAATGCAGAAGTTCCCAGGTTTAATCCCCAGAAGCTCCAGGTGGGGATGGAGAGACTACCTGTCTGGAATCCTGGAAAACCTCTGCAAGTTAGTGTAGACATTTTTGAGCTAGGTTGGCCAGTGAGACTGACTCGGTAAAAGACAATTTCCTACGAATACAGGATAGAGCAAATACAAAATGTGGCTTAAAACAAAGGTAACCTGCTTGAACCATGAGAGTTCTTGTCTCTCCCCACCGCCCCGCAAAAATTGGTGCACTTAAGTGAATCTCTCTGCATCATTTAACCACTAAACCCTATCCGTTAGTCACAAGGTCTCTTTCTTAAGCCTCCTTTGCATCTGCATTCCCATTCTGCTAATCTGTCTTGTGATGTCTAACATTCAGTTCTTCAAAGGGGAAAGGAGCCATCCGTCTTCTGCTGTGCACTTCAGTTTAGCTTCACCTTAATTTGTTAGGACATGCTTCACATCCGGAAAGAGGAATCTTAACCTGGGGAATTTGTTTTTAGGTCCCCACTCTAGTGACCGCCTGCAACCCTTTGACTACGTAATATATATTGAGCAGCCTGAAATGGAGTTGATTCTGCCTAGTGCATATTTCAAAATAATATCTGGTTTAGCTAATATAGTGACAGTTCTTTTCGTCCACCTACTGCTTGCACTCTTCCCTGAACACTTCAGAACTCTATACAAATATTAAGCTGTTGTTATTAAAACCCGATGGAAACCAGAGGGCCAGATCTACTGCTCTGGCAACTCTTTCACCCTATTTTGATACCATGGCAGAATCAAAAGGCCTCTAGGATGCTGAATCATTATATGTCTCTAGAAAAAAAAATACAGCTTGCATTCTGCTCTGGTCAGACCTCACCTGGAGTACTGTGTCCAGTTCTGGGCACCACAGTTCAAGAAGGACACTGACAAACTGGAACGTGTCCAGAGGAGGGCAACCAAAATGGTCAAAGGCCTGGAAACGATGCCTTATGAGGAACGGCTAAGGGAGCTGGGCATGTTTAGCCTGGAGAAGAGGAGGTTAAGGGGTGATATGATAGCCATGTTCAAATATATAAAAGGATGTCACATAGAGGAGGGAGAAAGGTTGTTTTCCGCTGCTCCAGAGAAGCGGACACAGAGCAATGGATCCAAACTACAAGAAAGAAGATTCCACCTAAACATTAGGAAGAACTTCCTGACAGTAAGAGCTGTTCGACACTGGAATTTGCTGCCAAGGAGTGTGGTGGAGTCTCCTCCTTTGGAGGTCTTTAAGCAGAGGCTTGACAACCATATGTCAGGAGTGCTCTGATGGTGTTTCCTGCTTGGCAGGGGGTTGGACTCGATGGCCCTTGTGGTCTCTTCCAACTCTATGATTCTATGATTCTATCATAGACTGTGAAATGCAAAGGGAGCAAGAAGGGTCAGGTGAGGTCTTGAAAAGTTTCCTATCAACCTACACTAGGGCATAAGGTTGTAATTTGTGCAGGTTTCCTAGGCAAACACGGGTGTTTGATTTGGCGCTAACATGTTTATTGTGGTTTGATCTCAAAACCACAGGCTTTTTTGTCTCTAAGCAGAACCAGGCCAAGTGGTGGAAATGTAAGGTGTGCAACAAAATTCCAAGCCAAGAACATTTTTGGGGGGTGATTTTTAAAAATCCACGTGTTTCAGCTATAGACAACTGCCTACTTGGGGGCAAGGACTGAATTCCCTGTTTAGGGAAGTTTTTAATATTTAATGCTCTATTGTTTTTAACACTCGATTGGAAGCTGCCCAGAGTGGCTGGGGAAACTCAGCCAGATGGGCGGAGTATAAATAATAAATTATTATTAAATTATCATTATTTGCTAAATAGATGACCATTTCTGAAGCATTTGCTATCTAGGCCAGGAATCAAAGAGCTATTTTAGGTTTACCTACATGGTCCCTGTGGGATTTTTAAAATAGGTTTTTTTATACCAAAAAATTAGGTTTAAAATTGGGGCTTTTCTTATATATGGGTGGTGCTGAGGGGTGTTTTCTTAATTTGGAGTCCCCCAAAATAGGGGGCGTCTTATACATGGGGGCATCTTAAAGGTAAAGGTAAAGGTACCCCTGCCCGTACGGGCCAGTCTTGACAGACTCTGGGGTTGTGCGCCCATCTCACTCAAGAGGCCAGGGGCCAGCGCTGTCCGGAGACACTTCCGGGTCACGTGGCCAGCGTGACATCGCTGCTCTGGCGAGCCAGAGCCGCACACGGAAACGCCGTTTACCTTCCCGCTGGTAAGCGGTCCCTATTTATCTACTTGTACCCGGGGGTGCTTTCGAACTGCTAGGTTGGCAGGCGCTGGGACCGAGCAGCGGGAGCGCACCCCGCCGCAGGGATTCGAACCGCCGGCCTTTCGATCGGCAAGTCCTAGGCGCTGAGGCTTTAACCCACAGCGCCACCTGCGTCCCGGGGGGCATCTTACACATGGAAAAATACGGTACTGTTTCGTTGAACATCAGATTTCCATATATTTTCTTTTACTTTTTGTATATTTTTCTATTTATACCCTACCTTTTGTCCAAGGAGCTCAAAGTGATGTATGTGGTTTTCCCTGCCCTCATTTTATCCTCACAACCACTTTCTGTGGTAGTTTTACACTGAGAGATAGCGACTGGCTCATGGCCGCCCAGTAAGCTTCTTGATTGCATGAGGTTTTGCTCCCGGATCTTCCAGGCCCCAGTCCAACACAATGAATCATGGTATCACACTGGTGGTCAGCATTTTTCTTCTTCTTTTTAAAGATTGCATTGAAGGTAAGAAAAAGGGTAGAGCTTCATTCATTTGTTGCAAGCAGGAAGATAGGGTGGCTGCTGTTTGAGAAATTGTGATTCCAGCCTTCTAACTGGAACCAGCATGGAATAGTTTATTTATTTCAAACACTTATCTGCTGCTGTCTTCCGATATTTTCCAGCCTCGGAAAATATTTTCGAGGCAAGTTAAGGACAGGAAAATAAATACAAAAAACGATAAAAACAACCATTGAAGCAGCCTCCTCTACAGTATTAGTATTTTCTCTTCAACAGCAGTAAAATGATCTAAACATTTAAAGCCTTGGAGAACAATAAAGTCTTGACCTAACATATAAAAGATGCCAGAATTGGCACCTGTTGAATCGAAAAGGCAGGGGAGCCCCAGAGCCAAGGTGCAATCACTGTAAACATTCAATATTTGGTAGCTACCCATCTCACCTTCAAAGCCAGGGCACCCAGAATCAGTCCTTTTAGTAGCCAGGCAAGTTCATATGGGAATAGCTGACCTTTCAAATATCCAGTGGCTAGATTATTTAGGGCTTTAAAAAATCTACCACTTTGAATTCTGCCTCAAAACCAATCTGGCAGCCAACTCCTGACAAGATACGTTGAGTCTTGCAGCTGTATCCTGGAGCAGTTGACATTTACAGTTTTTATAGGCACTCCAAATACATCACGTTACTTGTTTGGTTCTTTGGATCTTGGCCAGAATTATTACTGCTACCAGTTCCTTTGGGAGTAGAAGGGCTGCCTCTTTGACTCATAGTTTTTGCAGGAATCGGGGGTTACCTGTGACACTTTCCAGAGAGTGTCTACCTTCTCAAATCCCCATATAAGCTCCACGACCTAGCTTCTCATTTTGACCATTTCTGAACAGGAACATGTTTAGGAGGCAAGTGATGATGATTATGTTATTTGTACTACACCCATCTGTCTGGGTTGCCCCAGCTGCTCTGGGGCACATGGGCCAAGACATCTCTTTGGGGAGGTTACTAGTCTAATAAATTAATGGCTTTAAATACTTCACCAACCTAATATCCTCCAGTGTTTTCAATTGCAGCTCCCCTTAGCTCCAGCCAGCCTGATCCTTTTGCTGTTGTGCAGGTGTGAGCTAAGCTGTGGTTTTGGCTTAGCGTGTCATGCAAACCCAACCTCGTAGTTTGTTCTTGGGTTTATGGTCCGTCTAGAGCAGGCATGGCCAAACTTGACCCTCTGGGTGTTTTTGGGACTACAACTCCCATCATCCCTAGCTAACAGGAACAGTGGTCAGGGGTGATGGGAAATGTAGTCCCAAAACATCTGGAGGGCTAAGTTTGGCCATGCCTGGTCTAGAGGAAGACAAAACAATGGTTTCAGCTTTTTTTTAAAAAAAAAAAAAAATCTGGAGCAGGATAAATCTTTATTTCATAAATTTATATACCCTCTTTCATCTGAAGATCACAGGGGGGGTTTACAACATAAAAAATGAAAAATAAAACATAAGATATATATTGCAATAGTAAAAACAACAACAACCCAATCAACCCATTAGGTTCAGGCGGCAAACTACGCCCAACCATGGTTTTAGCTTGCAATGACTGGACAATGAGAAAACGGGCCACTGTTTTCTCTCTGGGAGCCTGCAAGCAATGCCAATCTCCCACTACCCACATTTTCATTTCATTGTGAGGGTTCAGCATGTCTTACCTTGCTACCTGGTAAGGTAAGCTGAATTATGAGCTGACTCATAATTCTCTGTTTGGTGTCTGCAGCGCTGTGGTCAGTTATAAAAGTCCCCATTGTGATGTAAAGTGATGTAAAGTATTCTGAATCTATGTTGATCCTGACGACAGGCCTTTCCTTACTGAAGCCCAGAGCTTACTCAGTGTACAATCCAGCCCATTCCCTGCATGCAGCATTGCTACTTAGAGCACTGCCCATCTTTTCAGGTGGTTACGAATGAGTAGCTGCAGTGCATTGATAAGTTTATTTTGGTATCCTGCTTCCCTGCATCTCTCCCCCATCCCCTGACAGTGTTGGGTGCATGTGTCAAACCATGCTGGTGAATGGCATGCACAAGTTTGAAACCGCTGATGGGACATTTCCACTTGGATTTCTGTTGGGACTCTCCATCTCTCTGCTCCTTAGGGTACAAACTGTGGGTGTGAGGCACATATGGTTGCTAGCCTATGCCTTTTGGGCTGGTTCTGGAGTCAGGAATCAAGGCCACGGACTGCGCCTGCCAAAAGCATAGATATGGAATTGGACATGTCAAAATGTTAACTCTTTTTCTGACGAGTTTCATTCTTTCCCAAGCACATTCCAAAGATGACCAGAAATGATACTGCCAGTGACGGAATCCTCTGCTGGAAAGTATTCTGGGGTATGTTAACTGCAAACAGACCTTGATTCCTTGGAGAATTTTCTTTCTTCCTTTTTTTTTTAAAGGGGGTCAAAATAGCATGACATCTCTCATTTGAAAGGTCAGAGTTTGAAATTCCTCATGTAGTTGCAGCACGGTTATCACAGTGAGTCGTTATCTTTCGCATTTAAAAAAATGTTCCATGGAAGAAGGGTCAGTAGCAGCTGCCGTTCTAGACCTGGACCGATGTTTGTAACAGGCGCAAAATACTACTACTACTACTAATAATAATAATAATAATTAATTTATACCCCGCCCATCTGGCTGGGTTTCCCCAGCCACTCTGGGTGGTTTCCAACAGAACACTAAAATACAATAACCTATTAAACATTAGAAGACTAGGAAACATAGATAGGGGGACCTGACACAGAGAACCCATGACTGGTGGAAAATGCACAGGGATTCTTCTGACAGGGCTTGTTAGCTGAATCCTACACATTGTTTTTAAGACATCAAAAAAGAAGCGTCACATAACCAGATCAAACTAACAGCTGGGTTTCACACCTCTAAACCAAAGCGCAGGTGGATGGGAGCAAAAACTGTCTCAACCCTTGCTTTTCAAGTTGGCACCCTGCACCTGCCATCTGTTCTTGCAGGTGTCTATCCAGCCAGAAATGAGCTAATGATCTCTGCCAATATGCTGCAGCAAGTGGCCCATTAAGCATGCTTTATTGCTAAGAGAGTTCTCTGGACTGAGAAACAGGACTGCAGGCAGGGCTGGGTTATTCTGAAGAGAGATTTACATCATGAGTGAGTACAGGGTACTACAGATATTAAAAGCACAAGAGACAGTGGAGGAAAAAGCACTAACGCTCCTGTTTATGAAGTGCTGCCTATCCTGCCCAGGAGAGCAACTCTTCAAGTTACATGCTTGTGCCAACAAGTGCGATCCTGGCAACCATGAATGCAGTCAGTAACCATTTTTGTGTGTTTGTGGGAGTGGGGCAAAGGACTCTTAACTTGTCTACAGAAGTTGTTTCTGGCTCTATGAGATTCATGCACTGCACTTGGCCATAAAAGCACATTCCTGGAGAGGGCAGATCACACAAGGAGAAAATATATTATGCAAATTGGCTGTGTAAGTGTATGCATCTCTGAACAGAGAGATCGGGTTTGAGTTTCAAACCCAGAAAGGTTAGGCATGCCATTTCAAACTTATGGAAGGTAAGGCTTTCAATGGCTACTTTTCACAATGGCTCTGTTACCTCCAGTATGAAGAGGAGAGTGCCACTTCCCTCGCATTCTGCAGGTGGACTTGGTTGCCCACCTGTGAGAACAGGTAAAGGTAAAGGGATTCCTGACCATTAGGTCCAGTTGTGACCGACTCTGGGGTTGCGGCACTCATCTCGCTTTATTGGCCGAGGGAGCCGGCGTACAGCTTCCGGGTCATGTGGCCAGTATGACTAAGCCGCTTCTGGCGAACCAGAGCAGTGCACGGAAACGCCGTTTACCTTCCCGCCGGAGCGGTACCTATTTATCTACTTGCACTTTGACGTGCTTTCAAACTGCTAGGTTGGCAGGAGCCGGGACCGAGCAACGGGAGCTCACCCCATCGCGGGGATTCGAACCGCCGACCTTCTGATCGGCAAGTCCTAGGCTCTGTGGTTTAACCCACAGTGCCACCCGCATCCCTTGAAAGATTATAAAGCTCGATTAAAAGATTTAAAGATTATAAAGCATGATTAAATAGTTTCATTTGTTTATTGAACTAATAGTACCCTCCTCGCCCCCTTTAAAGAAAAAGCTTTAAAGAAAAAAGCTTAGATGGGGGCTTCCATCTAGGCTCAGATCGGGTTCATACTTCCTTAGCATCACCAGGTGCCCATCTCCAGGTGTTCTCTGGCTTGTAGTGAGGAGCCAGTTGGTACAGCATGAAACACTTAATCTCGGCATCGTGTATTCAAGCCCCACGTTGGGCGAAATATTTTCCTTTCGCTCCCAGCTCTACAGTCCTATGATTCTAGTTTAGAGAGTTGCAGTGGCGTAACTTCACTCATCAAATGTTTAGGTCCTCGGGGCATAATGAATATATGTAACAAAATAGTCACACGGTGGGTTTCATTGTCCTGTCACTGCACTGGCAAAGAACGGAAGGGTCTTTGACATTGCTTCAGGGCCCTTCATCTGAAAGTGGCAGTCTGAATGGACAACTGCAGAGGCTCCTTTATGTGCTACACTTCTCTCTGTCCGGTGGTCAGCTGATTGAATAACTTGAACGTCAAACACTTCGCTAAGTAACCTAGGAGACACGGCTTCCTAATTTCATGGAAAGACTTCATGCTGGTCCTGGCTCTACCAACTGAGAACTCATGGCACCAATCTGCCCCTGCTGAGCTGCATGCTTAAAAATCTAGTATTTTCTCCTGGTGGAATCAATTCTTCACCAAATGCCAGTAACTGATTTCACCCCCAGTAGAATCAGCAGTCCAAGCGGGTTCTGTCCAAGTGGGGGGTGATGTAGGCCAGCAACAACGTAATTCCCCACCCGCACCACCTGAAATTGCACTAGTGAAAAAGGCTTAGGGTAGCCAGAAGTATATTTTTGTGTGAGTGGACTATGACCTCCATTCTGTTCTGGTACTCAAAACAAAATCCTGGGCTCAGAATTCTCCTTTGCACCAGACTCTTTTTGATGGACCAGAGTTCTAATAAAAGAGGGAAGTGGATTCTCAAGCCTGAAACCTTTACGCTGGTGTAGTCTCCCCCCCCCCAAAAAAAGGACTGTTCAAAATTGAGACTTAAGTATATTGTTGTACTGATTACCAAATGCAAAATTCACCTGAATGACATATTTAAGGTCGTTCACACATTTAAGTAAGGACTTGCTTGCAAAGTGTTTTTGTTTGTTTGTTTGTCAAGATCATTAGCATTATTACTATTTGTTGCCTGAATCCTTTTACCTTCAGTTAGGCTTTAACATCATGTCTTGTTGCTGCAGCAGTAATACATAGTGCAGAGAGGATCCCTTGTGGAAGTAAAAAAGGGAGAGGCTTGATTTGTATTCCTTTCCAGCTGGATTCCTCCATAATTAACCTACTGTAGAAAGATAAGAGCAAGTTCACCTTCTCAGGAATGTAGGTCTGGAGATATATACATGTTGTGTGGGTGTGTGATGAGGCTGGTGGGAATGAGGCACCTAGGAGGGTATTGTGTGTGTGCTCTCACACACGAAGATGGCTTTTGCAACAAAACTTAGTATTCAAAATGGATCTTTATGTGCTTTTCAAAAGTTAAATTATGCAGGGACCATAAATCTTACTGAACAGGGAAGAAAGTTAAAATGTTTTAATTCTTATAAACTGGCCTTTGGTGAACTGCCTCACAGTCTGGGTTTTTTGGGGGGGAGGGGGTGTTATATATGTTTAAGGGAAACGTTGCGTTAGCCGTACCCATGCTGCATTCTCAAAATACAATGTTTACTGGGGAAACTGTTGGGGCTTATATTCTATCTGTTAACTGATGAACAAGTGAAGTAAAAGGAAAACTATCATAAGCGAGACAGAAGTGGAGAAATTTGGAGACTCGGAGATGAGCTACCACAACCTTCTCCAACCAGGTGCCCCCCAAAAGTTTTGGATTGCAACTCTCATCATCTCCAGACACCACACACCTGGAGGCCTGTGATCTCTCAGCACAGTCATGAAAAAGAAACAGGAACTCTTAAAATATGTGGATTAATAAGATTTCCACGTAAATATGTGCTCAAGGGTGTTTATATTTTTCTGGAAGAGCGCATAGTCAAGAAATGGATATAGGAGTAACAGTGCTACTGCCGAACAAAAGAAATGACAAAGTCCTTGATTGATGGACACCTGTGTAAGTGTTTTACTGTTTGAAAGGAAGTATAAATCACCAGTTTCAATATATATAAACAGATACAAATAGACTCCATCCTTCGTATAGAACTAAATAAGTGCATGGACTGGTCTTTTCCCAGGGAACTGTTATTATTATTATTTCATGTTGACGGGCAGGCTATAAATATTATAATATTAAAAATAAATAGAGTGAGCTATCGTTGTAATACATGCAAATACACAAGAACTTGCTGGATCAGGCCAATGGACCAACTGGTCCAGCATTCTGTTCTCACAGTGGCCAGTCAGATGCCCGTGGGAAACTCACAAGCAGGATTTGAGCACAAGAGCTCTCTCCCTGCCTGCAGTTTCCAGCAATGATACTCAGAAGCGTCCTGCCTGTGACTGTAAGTATATGAAGCCAAATAAATATTATAAAGGGATGCAGGTGGCGCTGTGGGTTACACCACAGAGCCTAGGGCTTGCCATCAAAAGGTCGGCAGTTTGAATCCCCGCAACGGGGTGAGCTCCCGTTGCTCAGTCCCTGCTCCTGCCAACCTAGCAGTTCGAAAGCACGTCAAAGTGCAAGTAGATAAATAGGTACCGCTCCAGCGGGAAGGTAAACGGCGTTTCTGTGCACTGCTCTGGTTCGCCAGAAGCGGCATAGTCATGCTGGCCACTTGACCCGGAAGCTGCACGCCGGCTCCCTCGGCCAGTAAAGCGAGATGAGCGCCACAACCCCAGATTCGTCCGTGACTGGACCTAATGGTCCTTTACCCTTTACTAAATATTATAAAGAGCCATTTCCATGAGTCAGCTCAAAGCCAAATGACTGTGGCGGTTTGGGACGGATCATTTTACCTGTGTTTTCATCCCACTGGACAATTCCCACCACTCTGCCGAACAAATATTTTCTCCTCCATTATGCTGTGGTTGGCACAGCCAGAAGCGCAGAATGCAGACTGTATGACGTAGCTTACCCCCTGCTGCCATATATATGCTTTCTTCTCTTTGCCATATATAGCAGTTTATAGCAGTTTATTCAAGTCTCCTCCTTAACTGGCTTTGACATTTTATAATAATAGCAGTAATAGTAAATATTGCAATTATTACTGTAAAAACAGCACCTATGAACTATGGTATGCCCAATAACAACTCTGTAATTAGGGTAACATTATTATCACCATGTTGCAGCCATGCCAATTAATTCTGCATGGGCAATCAGCTATCCTCCGTTTCTTTCCGTTGAGAAAATGTTTGCTTGAGTCTCCAGAGATATTGAGGAAAATATGAGCTAAATAAAGTTTCTATGTGTGTGTGTGTTTGGAGGGGGAGCAAAATGCAGGCGTACTTCTTGCTATATTAGAGGTTGGCCAGAAAAGCAGAAATAGGCTAAATTTGGCATGCAAGAGTCTGCATTTCTTGCCAGTTCCCTCTTATTTTTAGTCTTTGGAACCCTGTGAATTTTCTCAACATAAGCTCACTTGATAACAAGCATCCTGGCTTTATATCCCCATCCTCTGCCCTGTGAGTTCTGCAGGATGTGAAGGAAATAGAGATTTCATTCCATGTAAAAACAGTGCTCCGTCTCCATTCTTCACTTTATACCATGGGATACAGCCAAGTGCAGATAATAAAAGATTTGTATAATATCTACGAAAGCATATATATATATATATATATATATATATATCCATCTGTACAGTTGAGGACAGAGCAGGACAAGGAACGTGGGTGCGTGAGGGGCGGTAAGGAAGAGGAAACAGGTATGGTCCTTACCGAATTATAGCATTAGTTCATATAACCCAGTATTTTCTACCCTGATTGACAGCAAGTCTGAAACAGGGGTCTTTCCCATTACAGTGGTACCACGGGTTACATACGCTTCAGGTTACAAACTCCACTAACCCAGAAATAGTGCTTCAGGTTAAGAACTTTGCTTCAGGATGAGAACAGAAATCATGCTCCAGCGGCGCAGTGGCAGCAGGAGGCCCCATTAGCTAAAGTGGTGCTTCAGGTTAAGAACAGTTTCAGGTTAAGAACGGACCTCGGGAACGAATTAAGTACTTAACCTGAGGTACCACTGTACTAGCTTCCCAGTCCTTTTAGATGCCAGGGAGCAAACCTAGGAACTTCTCCATGCAAAACATGCACACCCCATGAAGTTGTGGTCCTTGACTGAACAGGGGGAAATGGCCACCAGCCAAAAAAATAACCCCACAGAAACATCAGTTTGGAAAGTGGTTTAGTTCCTCAGAATCTGCATAGGGAAGGCCCCATAGCTCAGTGGTAGAAGATCTGCTTTGCATGCAGAAGGTCTCAGGTTTTGATCCTCAACATCTCCAGCTGGGGCTTGGAGAGACTCCTTGTCTGAAATCTTGGTAGTGGATGGTACTGAGCTAGATGGTCTGGCTCAGTACGAATTGGAAGAATAAAGTATGAAATGACTACTTGATCCCGTTGTCATGTTGTACAGTCAGCCAGAAACAGGAATAATTAGTGCATCATGTGCTAAATCTTGACCAAGAAATAATTTCCACTGGGGAGTAGAAATGTGAAGGCAAGAAAAAGTTTTGGGAATCCTCTCCACCACCACCCTCCTCCCCAATTTAGCATCTTCTCCCATCGGAAAAATTGGAAATCTGGGGGGTGGGGAGAGAACCTTCATATGAGCTGTGTTCTTCTCTACTAGAAAAATAATTGCAATGCTTTTGAGTCAAGGTTTCAAAAACAATGTTTTACCTGCACTTTGCTATTTCAAATGGTTGTTGTTTTTTTAAAAAACTAACCCTGCAAAATTATGTACAGTATCGGGTGATTACAATTCCTGTACACTATAGGCATGTGTGTTCAGTCATTCAAAAATTTATTATAATATAAAGCACAGTGCAAAGTATACAAAATCACGGCCTCGGTGAAACTGATTGTTAAGTTGTTGATCATGGCAAGGAAGGCAACACTCAGATACATTGTTAGCTGCTTGATAATGCATGCATTGATCCCCTTGAGAAAAATACTCAGAAGGGTCTTTAAAGATTGACCAGGAAACCATCTGACAGGGGGATATATTATGTGTTCGCTTAACATATGTGCAAGTCAAATCCTACCTGCCTTTCCCAAGCTAGCGTCATCCCACCAGCCCCAGATAACATGGCCAATCTTCAGGGATTCTGGAAATTGTAGTCCAACAATATCTGGAGGGCACCAGGTTGGGGGAGGCAAGAGACAAACATTTTATACTTCTAAATTGAATAATGTCATTACCGAGGAGGCAGGTTTAGTCGTTGTTTGAGGACTATCCCTGCCTCCAGGTCTGGTCCTGACCGAAAGGATACAGTAATCAGCAAGGGAAACCCACATGACCTGAAAGTGTTGCTGTGCAATGCCAGGTCAATGATTAATAAAACCACTGCCATCCACGACCTGATTGTGGATGGAGGATTTGATCTGGCATGTGTGACAGAGACCTGGTTGGATGAAGCAGATGGGCCTGTCCTTGCCGCTGCTTGCCCACCAGGTTTCTCTTACGCACAGCAACCCAGGTCATGTGGGCGGGGAGGGGGGGTTGCAGTGATTTTTAGGAAGTCATTAGTCTGCACCAGGCGTCCTATTGGGAAGACCCAGTTTTCTGAGTGCATGTTCTGGAAGTTGGGCAATAGGGGCAGTACAGGATTCCTTTTGGTGTACCGACCTCCCCGCTGCACCAAGGATTCCCTGCCCGAGCTGCTTCAGGTCGTGGCGGATATGCTCCTGGAGACACCTAGCTTGGTTGTCCTGGGGGATTTTAACATCCATGCCGACACGACCTTACAAGGGGCCGCTCGGGACTTCGTGGAAAGCATGGCCTCCATGGGGCTGTCCCTGAATAAGACTGGCCCAACTCATAGCCACGGACATGCCTTAGACTTGGTGTTTACCTCTACGGATGTTGGTGATCTGACATTAACTAAAAGCGAAACAAAAGAAGTGCCATGGTCAGATCACTTCCTGGTGCAACTGGACTTCTCCGCAACCCTTCCCCTTCGCAGGGAGGTGGGACCGATTCGGATGGTCCGCCCCCGCCACTTAATGGATCCAATTGGCTTCCAGAGAGTGGTAGGGGATGCTTTATTCCAAGTTGATGGCCTTTCAGCTGATTCCCTGGTGGCCCGCTGGAATGCGGAGTTAACCAGGGCTATTGACTGTCTGGCTCCGAAGCGTCCTCTCCGATTGCATGGAGCCCGGACAGCCCCGTGGTTTTCCCCGGAGCTGAGGGTGATGAAACAATCGTTGAGACGGCTAGAGCGCCGGTGGCGGAAAACTCATTCTGAATCAGACCGGACACGGGTTAGAGCTCAACGTCGAGCCTACCAAGTGGCAATGGCGACGGCGAAGAGGGCCTTCTTCGCCGCCTCCATTGCATCTGCAGAAAACAGCAGCAGGAGACTTTTTCAGGTGGTTCGCAATCTATCAGAACCACCTGTACCACCGGGGCCTGGTAGGGACCCCAAGATCTCCTGCAATGCTTTTGCAAAGTTTTTTGCAGATAAAATCGCTCAGATTCAGAAGGAGGTAGACTCCACTGTGGGAGCAGGGCCAGGGCGGGAGAGTGCTAGAGTTCTGTCTGGTCCTGTTACATGGGATCAATTCCAATCTGTTACCTCCGAGGATGTGGACAGGCTGCTTGGACGAGTGAAACCTACCACCTGTCTCCTTGATCCTTGCCCATCCTGGCTGATAAAAGCGAGCCGGGAAGGGCTGGGCGATGGACTCTGCGGGGTGGTGAATGCTTCCCTCTGTGAGGGAGCCTTCCCAGACCCGCTGAAAGAGGCGGTCATTAAACCGCTTCTTAAAAAAACATCTTTAGACCCGGCCAATTTGGCCAACTATCGCCCAGTCTCAAATCTGCCATTCTTGGGCAAGGTGATTGAGCGGGTGGTTGCTGAACAACTCCAAGCACGCCTGGAGGAAACGGACCATTTGGATCCCTTCCAATCGGGATTCAGGCCTCACCATGGGACTGAAACTGCCTTGGTTGCGCTGGTTGATGATCTCCGGCGGGCTAGGGACAAAGGTGAGAGCTGTTTCCTAGTTCTGCTGGATCTCTCAGCGGCCTTTGACACCATCGACCATAACATCCTTCTGGACCGTCTAGAGGGGCTGGGAGCTGGGGGCACTGTCATGCAGTGGTTCCGCTCCTTCCTCCTGGGCCGTGTCCAGAAAGTGGTGGTGGGGGGTGAGTGTTCAGACCCCTGGGCTCTCACTTGTGGGGTGCCTCAGGGTTCTGTCCTCTCCCCCATGCTTTTTAATATCTATATGAAGCCGCTGGGAGAGATCATCAGGGGGTTTGGACTGGGTGTTCATCAGTATGCAGATGACACCCAGCTCTACCTCTCCTTTAAATCAGAACCAGTGAAGGCGGTGAAGGTCCTGTGTGAGTGCCTGGAGGCGGTTGGAGGTTGGATGGCGGCTAACAGATTGAGGTTGAATCCTGACAAGACAGAAGTACTGTTTTTGGGGGACAGGAGGCGGGCAGGTGTGGAGGATTCCCTGGTCCTGAATGGGGTAACTGTGCCCCTGAAGGACCAGGTGCGCAGCCTGGGAGTCATTTTGGACTCACAGCTGTCCATGGAGGCGCAGATTAACTCTGTGTCCAGGGCAGCTGTCTACCAGCTCCACCTGGTACGCAGGCTAAGACCCTACCTCCCCGCGGACTGTCTCGCCAGAGTGGTGCATGCTCTAGTTATCTCACGCTTGGACTACTGCAACGCGCTCTACGTGGGGCTACCTTTGAAGGTGACCCGGAAACTGCAATTAATCCAGAATGCGGCAGCGAGACTGGTGACTGGGAGTGGCCGCCGGGACCACATAACACCGGTTCTGAGAGATCTGCATTGGCTCCCAGTACGTTTCCGAGCACGATTCAAAGTGTTGGTGCTGACCTTTAAAGCCCTAAACGGCCTCGGTCCTGTATACCTGAAGGAGCGTCTCCACCCCATCGTTCAGCCCGGACTCTGAGATCCAGCGCCGAGGGCCTTCTGGCGGTTCCCTCATTGCGAGAAGTGAGGCTACAGGGAACCAGACAGAGGGCCTTCTCGGTAGCGGCGCCCGCCCTGTGGAACGCCCTCCCATCAGATGTCAAAGAGATAAAGAATTACCTGACGTTCAGAAGACATCTTAAGGCAGCCCTGTTCAGGGAAGTTTTTAATATGTAATGCTGTACGGTTTTTAACACTGATTGGGAGCCGCCCAGAGTGGCTGGGGAAAACTCAGCCAGATGGGCGGGGTATAAATAATAAATTATTATTATTATTATTATTATTATTATTATTATTATAAAATATTGGAAAATATAGTCCTTTCTTATGACACAAAAAGAATTGTGTATAAATTAGCTGCCACACAAATTTCTACTAGTTTGTGTGTCAGCTAATTCACACAAAATTCACTTTGTGTCCTAAGGGAACTAAATTAAATTTAGAACTGATAGAAGTATAGGTTTTGCATATATTTCTCCTGAAATTTCCACTGATTCCAATCAACACTGGCTATCTTCTGATGGTGACTGTTTGCTGATGGAAGGAATCTGTCAGCAGAATGGAGAAGGGGGGCACATTTTGCCAATTCCTCCCTTCCCCCGCGACTCTCCCAGATCTGCTCCAGTGGGTCTCCAGTTCAAACTATGGATTGCCAAAAATGACCTTTCTGATGATGATGACTCCCCACTCTTAGATACCATCCCATGTGTCCCACCGCATGGTGTCCAAATACAACCAGGGTGGATTATTTTATATTTCACTACATGTTTATGGAAGTATTATCACAACCCTGTATAACATTTGCCCACACTTAGTTGTTTTAATGGTTATGTTACCAGAAAATTGCAGCGAGCATTCTGCTTATGTTCTGGGCTGTTAATGCAGTGCTAATCAGAATTGCCAGGCAGAACTTTAATCTCTGCTTGGAAATCCATTTTATTACTCTTACTAATACTCTGATTCTTACGAACTAAAGCATAGTTGGTTGAAGCATGTTAAGGGGTGTCTAATCTGTATGAAAAGATCTTGAGAAAGTGCCTTTGTCATTGGACACAGACTTGCCATGTAATTGTCACCCGAAAGAGACCACCCTGTACAAAGTCTCAGATGTTAAGAGTGCCAAGTTGCGCGTCGTTTTCCTCTCGGCCAGTGGATTTTGTGGGAAACTGAAAAAGGAGTAGCGAATCCCATCATGCCAGAAGCCATACAAAGCTCTGGCAGGGATGTTAAGTTATTCCCCAAAGAGTGAAGCAATTCCAGGCAAGAATTTACAAAGCAAGAGAATGCATAACTTAGTGGGCTGGTATTTAGCCATGATTCCGTTGCCAAAAGAACAGTTGTAAACCAGTGAGAACTGAGTCCTCAAGGAAAGCAGCTGACTATAGAATCTGGCCTGGGCGGTTCAGCTTAATGAGTGGGTAGATGAGACTAATTAGGACTCTTGGCATCTGTTTGCATTCATGACATGATGGGCTTTGCAGTAGTCCTGTGGGTAAAAGCAAGGATGAAGTGTTGCTTCTGTGATGTTCTGAAAAAATCAAGCAGCGATTGGAAGCCTCAAATTTGCTTTTCCTCTTGGTGGTTGACCCATTGTAGGAATGTTAAAGCTTTGAAGGGGGGGCATGGGTTCCTCTCTCTCTCTATAGCAGGTGGTCCAACCTCTCAGACCAAGTGGGCTGTAAGCGTAGTTCGACAGGGAACCCACAGGCTGCCACGCTGCCTTGTTGCCTGTGCAAGCCCTAAATTTGATGCCCCCACCCAGCCCTTGCTCTGTCTTTCCAAAGCCAGGTAGGCAAGGCACACGACTCTAGGAAAGGAGGTGCAATACTCTGGCAGGGTCCTAGAGATGCCCTACTTCCAGGCCATCTTAAGCATATCCGACGCCGTGGTGCAAAGATCCCTCTGGCGGCTCCCCGGCAACTCCAAAACAAGGGAGGGGGCAGTGGAAAATGTCCTCTGCCTCCCCCACTGCCCTGATCCCTGGTGTGGTGATCAAGCAGGGAAACGTGCTGGCGGACATGCTGTCCGGTGTCAGGACGCCCAAGAAGGCAGCCTGGGAAGGCTATGCACCGCCTTTCACCAGGAAGCAGGAGGAGGACAACGACTGGGAGCAGGGCTGTCTTTAGCAGATGCAGAGGCTTGGGAAAGAAGCTGCACACCTGCCAGCCATATAGTTGGCGGGGCGCAGCTGGTGGGTGTACAGGGAAAGGGGAGGCTGCCGGCAAAGCCATGCAGCTCCCCCACTCACTAGGGCGCCCCTGAGAGGCCGGCGCCCTGGCGCAATGAACCACTAAGACCAATGGGAAAGACAGCTCTGCCTACTTCCCTTCCAAAGCTGGGGAAACACTAACTAATGCGCTCTTTGTGGGGCTACCTTTGAAGGTGACTCGGAAACTACAACTAATCCAGAATGCGGCAGCTAGACTGGTGACTGGGGGCGGCCGCCGAGACCACATAACACCAGTCTTGAAAGACCTACATTGGCTCCCAGTACGTTTCCGAGCACAATTCAAAGTGCTGGTGTTGACCTTAAAAGCCCTAAACGGCTTTGGCCCAGTATACCTGAAGGAGCAACTCCACCCCCATCATTCTGCCCGGACGCTGAGGTCCAGCGCCGAGGGCCTTCTGGCGGTTCCCTCATTGCGAGAATCAAAACTACAGGGAACCAGGCAGAGGGCCTTCTTGGTAGTGGCGCCCGCCCCGTGGAATGCCCTCCCATCAGATGTCAAAGCGATAAAAAACTACCTGACATTCAGAAGATATCTTAAGGCAGCCCTGTTCAGGGAAGTTTTTAATCTGTGATATTTTAGTGTATTTTTTGTTTCTATGGAAGCCGCCCAGAGTGGCTGGGGAAACCCAGCCAGAAGGGCGGGGTACAAATAATAAATTATTATTATTATTATTATAACTAGGCTTTGAGAAGGAGATGCGTGGACTCACGTGTCCTTCTCAAAACACAGCTCCTTGCTTATACGCAGGGTGGATTTGCTTTAAATCAAATTGATTTAAACCACGATTTAAATCACTAGTCAGTAAGACTTGATTTAAAAAACTAGTCAGTAAGACTAGATTTAAATCTTTTTCTTTTTTTTTTTACAGAAAAACTCATTCTTGCTGGTATAATCTTAATATTTACAACCAGATGAAGGTTTCATTTTTGGAATAACATAGAGTAGTTTTTACAGTTAGATCAAAAATTACTGATTTGGTTATTCTATTAGAAATACATAGATAATTATGAGATTATGGTGAGGTTTAATAAGTTAACTGTTTATATTTGGACAACTCTTCTGCTGTACTTTATCGGAAGGAGAAAAATAATCATTTCCTGAATAACAATTCAAACAATTTATTTAACTAAAAAAATAACATTATAGCATATGTTTGTTAACTGATGTGGTTAAATGGTTTGGGTTTTTTTAAAGAAAAACTTAGACTGAGTTTTAGCACACATGAAAAACTTAAAACAAATCTTATTTCCTGATGACTATCCTGTAACTTAAATAGAAAACTATATTCCTCCTTCAAAATCATTTTATTATAAAAATCCAATTTAAATAAAAAACTGATTTAAATAAAAAAATCCAATTTATATTTTAAAAACGATTTTTTTTTTTTTAAAAAAAATGTTTTTAATGATTTTTATCCACCCTGTTTACATGGCTTTTGGAAGGCAATTCAAGAGCTTGGGGGGGCATCAAATTTTGCCTTTGGGCAGTGTGTTGGACTACCCTGTTCTAGAGGATACCAGTTTTTGTATGGGTTACTCTGGGCTGGGGAATGACCATCAGAACTAGGATAATAGCTGTTGTATGAAATTCTGTGTACAGTTTCCTTTGGGAACAAATATCAAATTCGCAGCCAGCTAACATGTTCTGTCAATTCAATGAGTTTTACTTGAGCTCCCCAAATTGATTTTGGGTTTCTCCAACCCTCCAGAACTGATTTGGGGAGGCCTAGGGTCCATGCCGGGACTAGACCATTGTGCAAGCAGAAATCTTTGTGCTGGCTGAAAGACCTCAGTTGGATACTGTTCCACTCAGAGTAGACCGATTAGCTAAGTTAGTGAGGTGCATTAATTTTAAATGGTCTACTCTTAAGTAGGACTAGCATTAGCTACAACTCTATGAGGGCAGTTCTAACTATGGGAAGTCAGTGTAGTTTACGCCAGATCTCATTCAGGAATGAAGTTGAAAAACAAGCATTTAAAATACAGCTTGACACGCATCGCCCTTTTTGCTCGTGCAAATTCCACCAGGTGTCCATGTCATGGAGTTAGGATCCAGAATAAGTCCTCTTCTGCCCTGTCCAGCTCCTGCTCACATGGCCAGAAGCTCCTTTTTGGAGGCTTCCATTGGTGTTGGCTGCGGTTGAGCTGAGTTAGGATGGGGGTTATACCCCAACATATTATTTATTATTATTATTATTAAAGATTTTCTTGATTTACAAAAGTGTGTGCAATGTCTCTCTCTTGTATTCCCCCCCCCCCATGTAACATTTTTACAAATCAGTTTCATTTGTTGAGACATTAGGAAGAAAAGGGGGAAAGGGGGGGAGAGTTGGGGGTGAGGTCGGGTGGCAAAGTTTCTATTTTACTTACTATATGTAGGGTTTGGTGTCAGCGTTGCTTGTGCAGGTTCTTTGTTGTTCCTTGTGTTCCTTTGGTTGGGGTTGGGGTTGGCCTAGGGTGTGGTTATTCATTTGTAGTTGGCTGTGGTGGTCTTTGTTTTCATGTGTGAGTGGGGTGGGTGGGTGTTTTGGATCAGGGTAGCCATATTGATTTTTATGCTATTGGTGGAATTTTACCGTTGTCTTGCTGGGCTGTGTATGTGATAAAGGGGAGCCATACCGGGGCGAAGGCGTCTTCTTCTGTTTGTCCCCATGTCAGTTTCAGTTTATTGGTCAATATTTCTAGTAGGGCTGTTTCCCATACTATTTGGTACCATTGGTCCATGCTTACTCCTGACAGGTCTCTCCAGTGTCTGTCTGTGATGCTTCCAGCTGCTGAGAGTAGGTGGGTTATGAGTTCTTTGTGGTGTAAGTGGGCTTTATTGTCTTGGAAGATGTTTAGTAAGGCCAGTGCTGGGGTGATTTCTAATACTTGCTTGGTTATTTTACTTATTTCACGTATGGTTGTTGTCCAGAATAGTTGGGTTTTGGGGCACTCCCACCACATGTGGAGGTGCACCCTTTCCAGCATTTTGGTGAGGTTCCTGGGTGTATTAGAGCTAATTTTCTTGGTGTTAGGTACCACCTGTAGGTGAGTTTCAGAGTGAGTTCTTTTCATTGATATGGATTTAAAGGGGGGTTTATACCATTGAGACCCCAACGTATTTCTGACAGAGCCAGAGTGGGGATATCTGCCAGTTCCTAAGTTGCTCATCCTGTAAGATACTGGTCTTGATTGTCCTCTATAACTGGGACTTTCTTCTGTTTGGGGTTCAAGGTCCATAGGCTCGAATGACACTTCAAAGCATTTTCTTCCCACTGTGTGTGTCCTGCACAATTTAGTTAACTGTGTTGGATTTGAAAACGCACGCCGTTGTAAGCATTATATTTCCTCTGTGTGTTGATCTTGCAGCGTTCTCACCAGTAAAAGAAGCTTCCCTCCCAACCCGCCTTTTAAATATCAGTTTTTGACAGCATGATAAA
Source organism: Podarcis gaigeae (assembly GCF_964106915.1). Taxonomy (NCBI): domain Eukaryota; kingdom Metazoa; phylum Chordata; class Lepidosauria; order Squamata; family Lacertidae; genus Podarcis; species Podarcis gaigeae. The sequence continues at coordinate 10,424,976 of NC_139682.1, forward strand.
GTGAAGATTTTTGGAGAGAGCCAGTGCCAGCTTGTGAAGGGAACTTCTGTTGCTGAGTTTGTTTTTTCCTAGTGCTGACATTTTAAAGCTGTACATTTATTTCAGTCTTGGCAAGGACGTGGTTGCATAAATCAGCATTCGAACTAATTGGGAGCAGCTCAAGCGGAATGCTAAGAAGGCCTTATCAGAAGCTACTTGTTGCCCTTGCCTATGGAACTGGCTGGGTGTTTTATAGAGTGCATTCTTTCCTCTCCATCTGTCTGGACTGGCAAATGCAAAATTAACTGCACCAGGGAGTAGCTTATTTCAAGAGCAGGAGGTAACCCTACTACAAATTGATAAGCTGATATACAAGTCTCCAGAAGCAGAGGAAGTGGTTTCTAGAATTCTTCAAGGTTCTAGATGAGATTACTGAAACTTTTTGATTATTTTATGCCTGGCTTGTTGTAGTTCATGATTAAGCCCTCTGCCTTTATCCCCTTAGCATGCAAATCTAGCTGTGTATGAAATTGCTCTCGCCTTTGTGGTCCACAGTGTTTTGAGTAACTCTGCTGTGTTTTTTCAGGTTTGATTTGTGACTTTTTTTTGCAGGCGGTACTGTTAAGACACTACCTTGTAAGCTTGTTAAACTTTTCAGGGCTCTTGAATAGAAACGCTCTATTTTTTCCTGTTGATTGCTGATTAATAGCTTTCCTAAATTGACCAAGCATCAGTTCCCTTGGGGGAGTGGGGCGGCATTAATTAATTATTTGTTCTTTGGTTGTTGTTCTTTTTGGAAAAATATAAGAGAAAAACAAGAGTTAATTAGCAATTAAGGGCTCGCTCTTTTTCCCTCTGCAGGAAGTGAAACTGGAACTAGGGCAGTCTTAGAATGAGCATTCAGGGGCAAATCAATCTATTACTAATTCACCAGCCCATATCTACAGGAAACAAACAGAGGTTGAACCTGCAACCAAAGGCTTTCAAGTAGCATTAAAGAGGAACTTTGCTGAATGGAAATTACTCATGAGTAGACATTATAGAAGGCTCTTTGCCATGAGTTCCAGCGTTTCTGGATAACACAGCAGTATATTAAGTACTTGTGGAATCTCTATTTCAATTCTTCCCCCCTGCAATTTTATGTAATGAAAATTGCAAATGAATCTTGCAAAATGTCTGAGAAAAACCACAAAGGAGGATAAGGCAGTGATACTCACAATCTGGTTTTGATTCATGATTAACATTGAAATAAAAGCTTGGCAAAAGTGTCTTCATCGTATATTCAAAGTGCTGCTCTGTGCATCTGTAACATAATGAAGATTTTGTGCACTGCTTTTTAACTCAGGCTGAAATTCACCTCTGTTTCTTCTTTCTCTCACAGCTCTTCCATGTGGCCTACGTCCTGATCAAGTTTGCAAATTCCCCTCGCCCAGACCTGTGGGTGCTTGAACGGTCAACGGATTTTGGACTTACGTATGAACCTTGGCAGTACTTTGCCTGTGAGTATGAGAGAAAAGTGGAAGGGATGTGGCAGTGGAGCCACGTTCACCAGGGGAGGAGAGCCTCCAGTCTTGGCCTGCCAGGGATACAGGTTGGCTTGCAAGGCCATTTCCCCCAACGGCACCCACCTTGCCTATCTGCTGATGTCTCTTATGATGTCATCTGATGGACAGCAGAGGGTGGGCTAAGTTCTATGTTGGCAGAGTGTGCCAGTTCCCAGGAGGGAACAAGGGTGTGCAGCCAAACTGAGCAGGATTTAACCCCTGCTCATGAGCTATTGAGGGACATGGGTGGCGCTGTGGGTTAAACCACTGAGCCTAGGGTTTGCCAATCAGAAGGTCCATGGTTCGAATCCCCGTGACAGGGTTGTTCAGTCCCTGCTCCTGCCAACCTAGCAGTTCGAAAGCACATCAAAGTGCAAGTAGATCAATAGGTACCGCTCCGGCAGGAAGGTAAACGGTGTTTCCGTGTGCTGCTCTGGTTTGCCAGAAGCGGCTTAGTCATGCTGGCCACATGACCCGGAAGCTGTACGCTGGCTCCCTCGGCCAATAAAGCGAGATGAGTGCCCAGAGTCGGCCACGACTGGACCTAATGGTCAGGGGTCCCTTTACCTTTTACATGAGCTATTGGGCTCAGTTTGACAAGATTCCACAAAACCTCTTCCTGATTCCCTTTGCATTGGAATCCCTTGCTATAACAAAGGCTTTCCCCCTATGTTTCAGTAGGGTTTTTGATGGAGTTTTCATTGAATGCCCTGTTTAAACGGAAGGGAAAACCTATGCTCCTGCCATCATTGTGACACCAGGTGATAGACGGGTGGGCATCCCCACCTACCTGTCACATTTGACTGACGAGGCTGATCCTAGTAAGGACCTGGCCTGTGGAGCAAAAAAAAGTTTCCCTCCTTTGACCTACTCCAGTGGCCCTGGAGCAAAAAACAGCCAGCATTTCAGGACTTAGGTAAAGCCCTGTATTATTTCTCCCCTTTGCTTACTTATTTGTCATAGTGGTATATAGAATCTGCAAGTTTAACTGAATACATACCAGTTGATGGAGAACTACAACAGAAGAAGCTAGTGCTTCTAGTCCTTTCTTGTAGACTTACCAGAGGCTTCTGGTTGGCTACTATAGGCAGGAGGTCTGGATGAACCTTTAGTCTGAGCAATCAGGGCTCTTCTTATGTCTATATCCCAACCAGAATGCCCTTGCATCATACAAAATACCTTACTGTACAGTCAGCCAGATTTTCCACATTAACGATCTAGCATCTTGAAAAGGTACATAGATGAAAGAATTTTGGCAGGTGTAATTTTCCAGATCAACACAGCAGAACTGTGACGTGACAAGTTGCTTTAAGTTCCTTCCTTAACTGTTGTGCAGTTAAGGTCCCTAAAATAGCTGCTTCTGACTTGGGGTACACAGGTTTCAGTGTGTGATAGGCTTTCCTGGAAGAGATTCCTCACCGACCCTCTCAAAGTAGATTTTGGTTGGGTCAGGAGGCATGGTTATCAACCCAAACTACCCTCTTGTACAGTGAACTGTTGGTTGTTTCATTTCCTTAAGATAATGTGAGTGGTAGTCAGTTGATGGAAGGGTGCAGGCTGGATCAGACCTGCAAAGCCTCTTTCTGAGCAGCCATAGGGCCAGGATTCACAAAGGCATTGGTCGGATTGCTGACATTTTTCTTGGATGACTCTTGTGTTTGTAACAACTGTATGACAAACAAAAATGCAGCAGATGGAGTATTTTGTGGCCTGCAGAAACAGGAACAGTGGAGGGAAAGTTACTTGTTGAATTTCTTGCATTATGCAGCTGTTAAAAGCAGAGGCAGCTAGCCAGAAAAAAAATAGAGGAAATATAAAGTCCTATAAGTACCATCTGGATCTGTTCTGGCAGTTCAAGAGGTAAGGAGGTCTTGCAGCAATTAGTAGGTGAACATGTTGATCAAACAGCTGTTAAATCCTCATCTACAGGGACCGGTTGAAAATATGGCAAGCATATTTGAAACTTGTTCTTGACTTGTGTTCTTCTGCTCCAGGACACACTCTACACTTAGCATGCCGTATGTTTTTGGAAATGTATTGTGATGGGATAGTTGGGTGCCTAGTGAAGAATGCGTTTTTCATCACTGCTGACTACTCAGAAAATGTGTAATGATTGAAAAGATGAATTATGTTTTGAGTCTCAAGTGTGTTTTTTTATTTTACTTTATTTTTAACGAGGAGACTTAGAATGACTGAGGTCGATAATATCTGCAATATTGCATCCTTTCTGGAATGAGGGAAAGGAATGTTCCCCTGGAGTTAACAACAAGGGGGTTTGTTTGTTTGTTTGTTTGTTTGTTTGTTTGTTTGTTTGTTTGAATATACTGCTTGATGGTTAAAAAGACCCTAAACCTCAAGAAGAATAAGTGAATAAATTTATTGCAGGTAAAACAGTTGAAAGCTGCAATATGAAATGTTCAAAAAATTAAAATGAGAAATAAACTAAAATAATATTAAAACACACATCAACGTTCTAGATATTGGGGAGGCTTGTCCAAATAACAGGTTTCTAAGCAGGTGCTGGAAAGAATACAGTGAAGGTATCTCTCTACCTGATGTCAACAGGCAGGGAATTCCAAAGTGTAGGTGTTGCCATACTAAAATAATGATTTATTATCAATGTGTTCTGGTTTGTGGAGTCGCCAGGAAAAGGGGCGGGCTAATGGTGCAAATGCAAGTGTAGAAATACAAGCCAAAATATTCCAGGTCCTGCACCTATACAGTGGTACCTCGGGTTACATACGCTTCAGGTTACATATGCTTCAGGTTACAGACTCCGCTAAGCAAGAAATAGTGCTTCAGGTTAAGAACTTTGCTTCAGGATGAGAACAGAAATCGTGCCCTGGCGGCGCGGGGGCAGCAGGAGGCCCCATTAACTAAAGTGGTGCTTCAGGTTAAGAACAGTTTCAGGTTAAGAACGGACCTCCAGAGTGAATTAAGTATTTAACCCGAAGTACCATTGTATTGTGTGGGGACGCAGGTGGCGCTGTGGGTTAAAGCCTCAGCGCCTAGGACTTGCCGATCGAAAGGTCGGCGGTTCGAATCCCTGCGGCGGGGTGCGCTCCCGCTGCTCGGTCCCAGCGCCTGCCAACCTAGCAGTTTGAAAGCACCTCCGGGTGCAAGTAGATAAATAGGGACCGCTTACCAGCGGGAAGGTAAACGGCGTTTCCATGTGCGGCTCTGGCTCGCCAGAGCAGCAATGTCACGCTGGCCAGGTGACCCGGAAGTGTCTCCGGACAGCGCTGGCCCCTGGCCTCTTAAGTGAGATGGGCGCACAACCCCAGAGTCTGGCAAGACTGGCCCGTACGGGCAGGGGTACCTTTACCTTTACCTTTACCATTGTATTGTATTCTAATAACAGAAAGAGGGGTCCCGATATGTATAGTGAAGAGCTCACGAGGAAATGGTTTTTCATTGCTCACTTGTTTTATCTGTGTTGTTATATCCTGGATGTAAAGAGTTTTATATATTTGCTTAAGGAAGTTACTTTATAGGTTTGGTCCTGACATGATAAGCACCCAGACATACGCCTTGTCTTTCCTAAATCTCTGCAGTTAAAGATTAGAGCAACTTGCAAGGAGGTTTCTGTGTATCTTTCTGTGGTCTCCCAATGTGATGTTGTCTTCTTCCTGCCTTTTACTTTCCTCATCCATCATTCCTAGCATTTATTGGAAAGCTAACATTTCAGCCAGAAACTCTGTGAAAGCTTGGGGGCATATCCTGACAGGAACAACCCACCAGTTTTTTTCTGAAAGCAGTCACAGTTAGGAAGTACCATTGTGCCATATACAGAAAGAGTCATCTTCAATCATTGATCATCTGGGGGAGTAAGCAGGATCCTCAGACTTCAGCTAGCCTCTTGGTCATGAGCCCAAATTTGTGGTTGCCACAACTCTGCCCTCCCACCAAATCAGGGGAGGGTCAAGAACTTCTCTCTGACCTTCAGAGGTGCGTGGAAAACCTCCAAAGAGCAGCACGAGGGGAGAGAAAATTCCCAGCTCCCGTTCTCAGGGCCAAGCTTGGGAAGATGGAGGGAATTCATATCTTTAGTTGCATATTGCTTTGGAGGTTCTCAAAAATGCAGTGTGAGATGCCTCCAAGCCTCTCATTCTTGTCCCAGAGGTAATTCTCAGCAAGGCAAGTGTTATGAAGAACTTTGCAGGTCCTTGTGGATTTGGTGGTCTCTGTGATTCTGTTAGTCTCTCTTTATCTCTACTGCCTTCTTACAAGTGATATGGATAAGCAGCAGCAGCAGCAGTAGTAGTACAGTGGTACCTCAGGTTAAGTACACTGTACACTGCCACGCCGCTAGAGCACGATTTCTGTTCTCATCCTGAAGCAAAGTTCTTAACCCGAGGTAATATTTCTGGGTTAGCGGAGTCTGTAACCTGAAGCGTATGTAACCTGAAGCGTATGTAACCTGAAGCATATGAAACCCAAGGTACCACTGTAATAGTAATACAGTCATACCTTGAGTTGAATGTGCTTTGGGTTGAGCACATTCGAGTTGTGCTCCGTGGCAACCCGGAAGTAACAGAGCACGTTACTTCCAGGTTTCGCTGCTCGCTCATGCGCAGATGCTCAAAATGACGTGACGCGCATGTGCGGAAGCGGCAAAATGTCACCTGCGCACATGCAGACGCGCCATCACATCTTGCCTTCCATTCGGGATGTGAATGGGGCTCCGGAACGGATCCCATTCTCATCCCAAGGTACCACTGTAATAGTGTAAGTTCTTAACATTCTTACATCTTGTCACAAGACTTCACGTCTGCTGCCTGCAGTTATGATTAATACTAATGTTCCCCCATCATTGTATCTGAATGTCACAAATATATTAAAGTTTGTAGTTCAGAATGTTTTTTTAAGTCTAATGTGCTACTGAATATCTCACACATTTTCAGAGTAAGCTGGAGTAGTTAGCTCCCTCCCTCTCTGAACCCATAAGTATCTTTCACAAACACCTTTTTGCTTTTGTCTTTTGGTCACAAGTTTTGCATGCTGCTTGGGTGTATGCTTTGAATGGCAAGATGGTTCAACGCCTTGTCTTTGTTTTCACTCAGAAGCAGATTTTTCACTTAGCACAGTATCTCTCTTATTTGCACAAAATGGCCCTGTGTGGAGACGCACCCATCTTTGACCTCTGTGGCGCTAAGCCCAGCTGTGTCACTTCTTGGCAGACATTTTTATCTAATTAGTTGGCAGTGCCAAGACCAATTTGGCAGGAGCATAGCTATATCAATTTATTATAGGACATGGGAAGAAGAGGTGAATGTTTTTCTGAAGTCTCGTTTCCTCATTGTTTGTGGTCCCAAGTTGGCTTTGGAAGAGGAGGCTGTTTCTGTTTCCTGCAGCCTAGACAATTGGTATTGCCGACCAGACATTTAGGGCTGTCTGTTGTTCCTCCGGTAGTTCCCTGGGAAAGGGAAATTAAGGAAATTGGACAAGAGAATTTATTTCTAAGTTTGATGTTGCCTGCTGGTTTCCAGAGCAGAATCTGAGACATGCTTTACCAAGGAGCGCCAGCTTGTTCTGCAAATATATCATTATGAAATTTGCAGAGAGCAGCCAAGCTACTCTGAGCCTGTCAGGCCCCAGGTCCTCCAGGGAGCCAAAACAGTAATTGGTAGAAGATGTGAGTTGATCTTTACTGTGATCTTTTAAACAGAAAAACCTGGTGAAGGAGTGCCTGGAAAGACTATACGGTGAATTATCCCCTTGGGTGTGATTCCATCCCTAATTTCTATGACAGTGTGTATCTGTGAGCTCATTAGGTTTCCTTTGTGGATAGGAGAACAAGAAGCATGTTTATCTTAAAATGAGTTTCCCTCTCCCAAATAGTAGTGGAATATTTTTATTTAATGACTCACATTTTATTCATTTATTCATTTTCTTCCTGTTTCAAAAAACCTTCTGCAGAAAGATGCCCAAGGGCTATCAGTGGTAGCTAAGGTGGTCCTTCCTCTTCTGTTCACTGTCTCTTAAATCTAGTTTCTTCTTTATGGTCTCTGTGTAGGTGCACTCATTGCATTCTGCACATGTGCAGAGTATAATTAGCCTTCTAGAGCTTAAGTCAGTGCATTTTTGGTAGGAGGTACACTCCCAATTGTCTAACACAGGCTTCCTCAACCTCGGCCCTCCAGATGTTTTGAGACTACAATTCCCATCATCCCTGACCACTGGTCCTGCTAGCTAGGGATCATGGGAGCTGTAGGCCAAAAAAATCTGGAGGGCCAAGTCTGAGGAAGCCTGGTCTAACATAATAGAGGTGCTTCTATACTTATGGAATATTTCCTGTAGCAAAGGGACAAACCCAAATCAAAGGTTACCAAAAGTTTTGGATTATGCTCCTAGGGTGTACAAAGTCTCCATTCAGTTGCAAACCAGTATTGGGTGTCATAGCCAGCAGTTAGCTTGCAAATGAATTTCACATGAGAAAGTCAATCATTTTAAATTGGCATTTTTTTGCTTAGCAATTTAAATCATGATGGTTCACATATTGTGGTGATCCAAAAGGTTTGTTGTGTGTTTGGAAAGAAGAGCCACCCGTCACAACAAAACTCCTCCTCCTCCTCCCTTCTTCTTCTTCTTCTTCTTCTTCTTCTTCTTCTTCTTCTTCGAATCATAGAGTTGGAAGAGACCACAAGGGCCATCGAGTCCAACCCCCTGCCAAGCAGGAAACACCATCAGAGCACTCCTGACATATGGTTGTCAAGCCTCTGCTTAAAGACCTCCAAAGAAGGAGACTCCACCACACTCCTTGGCAGCAAATTCCACTGTTGAACAGCTCTTACTGTCAGAGAGTTCTTCCTAATGTTTAGGTGGAATCTTCTTTCTTGTAGTTTGGATCCATTGCTCCATTTCCGCTTCTCTGGAGCAGCAGAAAACAACCTTTCTCCCTCCTCTATGTGACATCCCTTTATGTATTTGAACATGGTTATCATATCACTCCTTAACCTCCTCTTCTCCAGGCTAAACATGCCCAACTCCCTTAGCCGTTCCGCATCGTTTCCAGGCCTTTGACCATTTTGGTTGCCCTCCTCTGGACACGTTCCAGTTTGTCAGTGTCCTTCTTGAACTGTGGTGCCCAGAACTGGACACAGTACTCCAGGTGAGGTCTGACCAGAGCAGAATACAGTGGCACTATTACTTCCCTTGATCTATATGCTATACTCCTATTGATGCAGCCCAGAATTGCATTGGCTTTTTTAGCTGCCGCGTCACACTGTTGGCTCATGTCAAGTTTGTGGTCAACCAAGACTCCTAGATCCTTTTCACATGTACTGCTCTCAAGCCAGGTGTCACCCATCTTGTATTTGTGCCTCTTATTTTTTTTTTGCCCAAGTGCAATACTTTACATTTCTCCCTGTTAAAATTCATCTTGTTTGTTTTGGCCCAGTTCTCTAATCTTCTTCTTCTTCTTCTTCTTCTTCTTTTTCTTCTTCTTCTTCTTCTTCTTCTTCTTGGATATGGTTCTACAGACCCCATCAGCCCATGACTTTCCTTGCGCAATTGATAGGTGAACACACATTATTGCCCGAGTGCTCCCCAGTATCTTTCAGTCTCCAGAAACCAGAAGCTTATCTGCCCACCCACCACTCTCCCATTCCGTTTGCTAGCTGTTTCTGCCACAACAGAAGAGTCAAAGGCATTTGTCCTTCCTGCATCCCACCCTCTGCACATTTATTTTCCTCTGCTACCAATTCTTCCCAGGGTGGTCTCCTTTGAAACCGACCACCAAACCTCCCTCTTAGCATGATAGAAGTTTGTATTTCAAAGGGGAACCAGACTTTTATAGAAAGTAACAGAGCCTGACCTTGCATGCGGCAAGCCCCCATTCCACCTGTCGGTCATGGAACAGTGCCATGTGGCCTCTGGGTGCCAGGTGTATCTGGATACTTAACCAGCATGACTCGCAAGGAGGAGGAAAAAGAATTTGGCATGGTGGGGAGCCAGTGAGAGTTGGCAGCTGGTTCTCTTGTTGCCTCTTCGGCCGCTGCATTCTCCAGACATTAGTGCCTCTCAAATGCACAGCAACTGAAGTTTCAAAACACTGCTCCAGAAGCATGAGGTACACCTCCTGGGCTTTAGCAAAAGTTGTGGCGCTAACTAGATGTGATGTTAATTGTGTATAGTCAAATAATGTGCACTTAAATATATAAGGGTGATTTTCTTCAGGAATGTTTGTGTGTATGTAAGGGTGTATGTAAACCACCCACACCATGACCCTAATCCTTCTCCCTCTCATTTGCTATTTCAGTTTTTCATGTGCCCGCACACAATAACCCTCAGGCCTAGTTGGAACCTCAGTTGCGGGTTTTGAGGAAATGCCAGTGGTCACAACATCTCTCTTCAGCCAATTCAGGATATTTTGTTGTGTGAAGTTATGCCAGCTACTTACTGTATTTTTCGCTCCATAAGACACACTTTTTTCCTCCTAAAAAGTAAGAGGAAATGTCTGTGCGTCTTATGGAGTGAATGCCGGTCCCTGGAGCTGAATTGCCCAGGGGGCACAGAGCAGATTGTGCTTTTTTTTGTAGAAAGAGGGAAGGGGGTATTGAAACGAAGCCGCTGAGCAGCTGATCAGCAAGCAATCGGGAGGGAGATAAGGGACGCTAGCGATAAAGGAGGCTGCCTGGGAGGGGGTGGTAAAAGCACATGGATCCTCAGGATTTTTGCATTGGGTCACCCCAAATTCACCATCAGATCACATAGCATGTCTATGGCTATAGCCTGCACCAAAAAAAATCACACACCTCATTGTTTCGTGGGGCAGCAATGGCACAAAAAACGTGGTTACAAAGCACAGATCCACATGGATTCTCAGGATTTTTGCATTGGGCTACCCCAAACTCTCCGTCAAATCACATATCATGTCTGTGGCCGCAGCATGAACCACAAAAATCATACATCCACTGTTTTGTTCAGAATATTTTTTTTTCTTGTTTTCCTCCTCTAAAAACTAGGTGTGTCTTATGGAGCGAAAAATACGGTATATTAGGCCCTCTAAATCCATGTAGCCTACGCTGAAATGCCGTCTTTCATGGTGATCATTTTACTTATTTTTGGTTCTTACTTATTTGATACCTAGCTCTCTTACCAGTTCATGAACGCTCTGGAGCTGTTTGCCCAGCAATGCCTATTCATTCATTCATTCATTCATTCATTCATTCATTCATTCCCCACCCATCTGGCTGGACTTCCCCAGCCACTCTGAGCAGCTATCTTCCATTAGAGAAGCACTGTGCTGTCAGTTCCAAGATTTGGAAGTGGGTGGGGAGTTTGAGGGGCACTGTAGCATGTCTTCCTTAGCGTAGCCAGTTAGCTTAGCCATTCTTGGCATGAATCAAAAGCTCAGTTCCTTCTGCAGCTGTTTCTGGACGGGCCTTGAGGGAGTGGGTTGGGACCTGTGCCTGGGATAGTAAGATTTCCAGCTCCAAATCTGCATGGGACTTGCATTCTTGTAAAAGCTGCAGGGATAAGGGAGACAGGTCCATGTTCCTTTGCACCAGCATTGCAGGTTTTCAGACGCATTTCAGAGTGCCAACTAATGGTGCTCTCTCAGGTGGTCTCTCATTGCATCGCAACCCTTCCCCAAAGTAGCCACCGTTGCACTTTGTAGGATATTCCTTAAACAAAGCTCACTGTCTGAGCTTGATTGAGCTTGATTATGGAGGGGAAGTGCGTGGAACAGGTCTCGGTGTTTCAATTTCTGGGAATGGAGTTGAGAGACGACCTAACCTGGGGAGAAAACAGCAAAGACCTGGTGAAGAGAGCACAGGAGAGGTTATATTTTCTGAGAATCCTCCGGGAAAACAATCTCTCAAAGGACCTGTTGATGGCATTTTACCATTGCACTGTGGAGAGCGTATTCACTTATGGTCTGTGTGTGTGGTTTGGGAGCTGCACGGCCAGGGAAAAAACAATGCTGTCCAGGGTTGTAAAGACTGCAGAGAGAATAATTGGGTGCACTCTTCCCACCTTAGATCAAATCTATGCTGTCAGGTGCCATAAGAAAGCTGCAGAGATTGCGCAGGATAGTACTAACCCCAGAAATGATCTCTTTCAGCTTCTGCCTTCTGGAAGAAGGAAAAGGGTTATAAAGGCCAGGACTAGCCGCCTGAGAAACAGCCTCTACGCAAATGCAATTCTGGTTCTAAACGCAGCAAAAGGGGTCTCTATAGTATAGTGTATTTTAAAATGGGGTTTCAGAGTTTTTAGGGGTTTTTGAATGTTTTATGTAGTTTTTCAATTTCATTGTTCTGCATGGGACTATGACAATAAAGATATCATCTATTGTATATCACTGTGAATCCCTAGTGCTCCATGTCTGTTTTCTGCGTTTGTCCTATCTTATGCTGGAGAGCTGGTGTCGTTTCCTATCAAAGAAATCAGGGAGTTATTTTTTATACTTGCCTCTGCCACAAACTCACTAGGTAGCCTTAGGCAAGCCACTCTTCCTCAGCATCAGGAATTATAGAATCGTAGAATTGTAGAGTTGGAAGGGTCCCTGAGAGTCCTCTAGTCCAAACCCCTGCAATGCAGGAAACTCAGCTAAAGCATCCATGACAGATGGCCATCTAACCTCTGCTTTAAAAACCCCCAAGGAAGGTTTTCAAATATACTAATATTGGAAGATAATATTGATCTGCTTTACAGGGATGACATGAGGATTACACTCAAGTAGAGGAAGCGCTTTGAATATTTGGAAGTTCTAATACAATTGCAGAATATTATTAATATTTCATTTTACACAACTAAAATGTTCACCTCTTGACTTCTCTGCTCAATAGCTTCCAAGAGAGATTGTATAGAGAAATTTGGCCTGAGGACTCTGGAACGGATAACCAAAGACGATGACGCCATCTGCACCACTGAATACTCCCGAATTGTCCCTTTGGAGAACGGCGAGGTAAACTCTTTAATTTTTTGTCTGGCTGTGCATCAAAGCAGTGATGTGGGTTCTATTTTTCCCCTGTGCTTAATTTTTCTGCAAAAAAAAAAAAAACAACCTGCTTTGTAAGTTCAATAGTAACTATGAATGAATTTGACAAGCATAGCAGTTTGAAACTTTTTAGCATTCTATAATAAATACGAGTAAAATTAGCATGCTTAATTTGATCTATGGCACCAGAAACTATGCAAACTGACAATTTTCAGATGCAAATTAGCCTAATTTTTGTAGGATTTCTTCCCCCCCCCCAAAAAAAACCCCACATCACCCAGTTCAAGTCCTGCATTTAAAATGATCAGTGCTGAATTAACATAAGATATGAAGGATACCCCAGGTTTTCATATGTTGATGCTTCTGAGAGCATGAGCCTGAATATTATTACTGGGTAACCTCAGACAAACCTATCTATACTATTGGAATTATAGAGTGGGAATAAAATGACTTGCCTTACAGGGTTGTTGTGATATCAAAGAGATGTCAAAGAGAAAAACAACTACCAGACTTTTAGAAGACATCTGAAGGCAGCCCTGTTTAGGGAAGCTTTTAATGTTTGGCACACTATTGTATTTTAATATTTTGTTGGAAGCCACACAGAGTGGCTGGGGAAACCCAGCCAGATGGGCGGGGTATAAATAATAAATTTATTATTATTATTATTATTATTATTATTATTATTATTATTATTATTAATGGGCAGTGGGGAGGAAAGGCACTTCAAATGAAGAACTGTATAGAGCCTTACAAGCCACTGGAAGTTTTGTCCAGCCTTTGGTTTCTAAATCTCCTTCAAGCATTAGCTGTGCCTTTCCAACCCATATTCTGCGGCCATGAGACATAGAAATTATTTTAAGAAAAAAAATATTGGATTCTTGGGATCCCAAACTCTGTACCGTCTGCCCAATTCCATTCTTGCCCAGAAGAGTCATGGAAATGGAAGATAGGCTCTGCAGCGATATTCCTTTCTCTTGGGAGATAAGCAAGCTGTCGCCCTCTCCAGTGAACTTTACCTTTCTGAATGTTTCTTGAGTTATCCAAAGCTGATAATAGGCCATGGGATATTGCGCCTGGGAAACTCTGGCACATCCTGTTGCTAAATTCTGCTGTAATCTTGAGTCATGCTGGCGGAACTCCTCCAGCTGTGCTGATGCTGTGTTCCAGGACACAAACTTTGCTGCAATTGGTAAAGGGTTGCGGTGGGGTGTAAAGAGTTCATTCAACCACAGACATGCTTGTCCTCAAAGCATTCTGTTTAAGCAGGAGGAGGGGGCCGATTTATTGCGGGGGGGGGGGAGGGACACAAGGTCTGGGAACGCAAGGAAGTGCAGAATTACTTTGGTTAATTTTTACCAAAGGGATTAATTCCATTTTTTAAGGGCATGTTTGCATTTTTCAGCACTGGGTGAAATAATAAAGAGAGATTTGATTAGCAGCTGCTCAGATTGGAATGGAGTGCAGCTCAGTTGAAACAGATTCATCCATGTGTGGGATTTTGTTCGTTGCAGCTAAGGTCTCTGTTGCCTTGTGCCTAAAGACGCCTTATTCATTCCCCACATAACCTCTGAGATACCTTGCATTTGTGAAAATGGCAGAATGTTTAAATGAAGAAATCCAGAATTGTATGTGATATTGGCTTGACATGTTAAGTTTGCCATATCGAATGCTGAAGTGGATTACAGCTGAGATATTTTTTTCATCGCTTGGCAACATGGTGTATGTTGAATTGAATCCCTTTGGAATGAATTAGTGGGTCTTAAATCCTGACTAAGTTATCACACTGATCTCAATAAGAATGTAAGAACATAAGAACCCTGTGGCATCAGACCAAAAGTCCTATGGACAGCTCACAAGCAGGACCACAGTCCAACAGTGCTCTTACCACTTGTGATTCCCTCTAGCTGCTGTTCAGAGGCATACCACCTCCAACAATTGAGATAATCACATAGCCATCATGGTTAGTAGCCATTGACAGCGAATGTGAACCTTCAGCTAACTTAGCTTGGATCAACCTGGTTATACCAACCCCACTTACTTTTTAATGGCAAGCTATAACTGACTGGTCAGTTTACTCTTCTGTAGTTTGTATGTTCCTATTTTGTGTGCAGGAGTCAAGTTGATAATTGCTTACATTATTGAAAGACAATTTACAGAGAACCAGTGATATCTTTTGATACGAATGTTAGATCTAGACCTGGAAAGCTTTTGACATTTCAGTTGAGCCACGAGCATGGCTTTCCATGAGTCATAATCTTTTGTCCTCAATTCCTTATCTGTAAAATGGGAGCAGTTGTGACTTACCTCAGAGATTTGCTGCATGGAAGAATAAGATAAGAACTTATTGGGCTGGATTCAGTTAACAGGTCCCACTAGCAGAAACCCACTTACAGACTTCTGCTAGTGCAATGGGGCTTCCTCCCTCTTCCCCCACCCCCTAAATTAACTCGGGGAGGGATAGGGAGAATCCCTAGAACAGTGTGGTGTGGGAGGAGAGATTGTTCTGTTGTACAAGCAGAAATGCTTATACTGATACAGCATTTTTAACTGTGCGATGCTGAATTCCTCCCATTGTTACTTGCTCTGATCATAGTAGTATAGTGTACAGTGGTACCTTGGGTTACTGATGCTTCAGGTTACAGACTCCACTACAGACTCCAGAATAGTACCTTGGGTTAAGAACTTTGCTTCAGGATGAGAACAGAAATCATTCTCCGGTGGAGCGGCAGTAGCAGGAGGCCCCATTAGCTAAAGTGGTGCTTCAGGTTAAGAACAGTTTCAGGTTAAGAACGGACCTCCAGAACGAATTAAGTTCTTAACCCAAGGTACCACTGTAATTTAAATGAGTAGATGAGAATTGTATTGATCCACTGCTATGGTGAAGCATATTTCCGGACTGAGAAACACACACATTTTCTATCACCTAAAATATTCCTCTCTTTCTCACTCTGCTTCTACAGATTGTGGTCTCTTTGGTGAACGGGCGTCCGGGAGCCATGAACTTCTCTTATTCTCCTCTGCTAAGGAATTTCACCAAAGCCACCAACATTCGATTACGCTTCCTGCGGACTAACACCCTACTTGGGCATCTGATGGGAAAGGCCTTACGAGACCCAACCGTGACCAGGAGGGTAAGATGCTTCTAAGCTCCTCTTTGCTTATCAGTCAAATCTGCGTGGGAGCAGTAGCTTTTGGAAACATTAAAGAGATGAGTAAATGGTACAGAGTACTATGGTATCCTTTCAAGGGAAAAGGTTCTACACATTTATTCATCTTCCAAATGACTACTGTGAATAACAGGGTTGTATCCAACTAAGTTTTAGCCAGAGTAGACCTACTGAAATTAATGGACCTTCATTAGCCATATTCATTATTTTCAGTGGGTCTTCTCTGAGTAGTTCCTGTTCAGGACAAGCAGAAAACAGTTAATCAATGTTGTTACTAGATTAGATTCACTAATGTTTAATAGTGATGATGATGATGATGATGATGATGAAAAATATATCTCAAGATTAAAGGTAAAATTAGGGCATCAGTAGACTAAGTGGTCTACAGGACTTGTTCCTGTGTGACCTGGATTTAAATTGCACTTTGCATGTTACCAGTTTCCCAGACGGAAGTGAGGGCGTGTTGTAATAAATGGCAATACTATGTGCATGTAAATGGCTGCAGTATATACAACAGGATTTATATATTGCATTTGGGCTTGATTTTCTCTGCTTGCAATAAAGTGCACGTGGGGTAAGGAGATATCAACACAGGAAAAATTGTCAGGGTCGGCTGATTAAAAATAGCACGTAAAATTCATCAAAAAGATTTTAAAGTTCTGTCATGGACTGGATATCCCTTTGGAATATATGCTCAGTAGCACATTCATATATGAGTTTAAGCCTATCCTGAACCTATTAGGACCAAAATTATTTAATATATTATAAAAAGAAATTTAATAAAAAAATTAAACTAAAAAAAGTTCCTTGATCAATTAAAAAGTTCCTAACCCGTTATACATATGTGTGATACTTTGTTAGGTAACATTCCCACCCACAAACCCAATTATGCATGACCAACAACTCAACCCTTCCTATAGAGAGACATTTTGGACTTTGAGATCATTGTTGCAGTCTATCAAACAGCACAGTTGTGGAGAGAGTTATATGCAGATGTCTAGAGTAATAAATCTGCAATCTGCTTGGGGGTTGTGGGGAGAACGTTGGTTGCCAACAAACAAACAAAGCCACCCACCCGACAACACTCGAGGCACCAGCTGATTGCTACACACAACTTCCTTGGCAAAGTCCAGCATGGGGGATATCCCAGTCTGCTTGTTTGTTAGCTCTGCAATAACCAGCAGGTGTTACTTACTGTAGCCTGCACTGAAGAGGCTTTAAGTATGCAGTTGGTGCTTCCAGATGAAGGAAGAAATCCCCCAAAGTATTATTTAAAGAAATAAAACTTATTGGTTCACCTTGGTAGGGGTGGGTGTTGTCGTGCTTCTCCCACACAAAATGAGAGAAATTAACTAGGTCATTAAATATCTCCTCAGAGGCTCTGCAGATTTCAAAGCCCTGTATGCTTTTATGCAGGAATCCAGTATTTATTGATATTGTTCAGACTGATGGTGGTCTGCTCTTAGAACAGAGACAATAAAGAGCGAACTTTGCAAATTGTTTAGCCTTGCCTGGCGTAATGTCCTGGGCCATTAGTTTTACCAAGCCAGGGGGATGGAACTTCAGCCCTAGAGGCTGAATGCCCTGAATGCTTTCTGTCTGGCCCTTGGAGCCTTCATTAGGCCATATACCACATTGGACCTGCTAGTGCCTCTATCTTGTCTGTTGCTCAGTACACAGCCCATGACGTTTCTGTGATGTCACCCTAAAGCTGCATTGTGATAAGCAGAGTTATGAATACTGTTGCCATGACACTGTAAGCCTCTGATCCTCTCTCACACCCTGTATAATAGCCAGTGTGGGCAATTACCAGGCAGGGCAGATGTGCTAATATTACTCTGCTCTTCCTGTAAGGAATACTTTTTTGACTGATGGATCCATCATTCAATAATAATTTCGTAAAGGATGCGTCAGATGGAATCCTATCACTGACAAAGTTTGAGTTATTTATCTTGAAGTAGTTGGGTGTTTGTGTCATGAGGTTATTCCTTTGTATGGGAGAGAATATATGGCCGGTGTCTGCAAAGTGACAAGGACAAACCATTCTGCGATCTTTTAGTATTACTACAGCATCAAAGATATCAGCATTGGAGGACGGTGTGTATGCCATGGTCACGCTGACGTCTGTGATGCCAAAGACCCTACGGATCCTTATAGGTAAGACTTCTGTTGGAAAACACCATGCCTAGATAGACTGATATGTAAAGAATTGAACTAAGAAGGATAGTTGGTGAAAGGGAAACAAGGTTCATCATGCAATGGAGGGACTGAAAGATGAATTTTGCTGTAAGTCAGCACAGTCAGTTGTGCCGAAAGACAAGGTGTAATGTGATAGATAGATAGATAGATAGATAGATAGATAGATAGATAGATAGATTAGCTGCATTCTAAAGCAAGATTCTCCCCATGTTAATTTGCACTTTACTCCATCACCACAACTGCCTCCTATATTGCCAACTTCACCTAGATTATGTTGTCATACTGAGAGTTTAACCAAATACAGCGGCTCATGCAACATTCAAATATGAGTCAAACCAAATCACTTGAACCAGAGTCATGTGCTACCCAGAACGACGGTCAGTTAGCTTTTTGTTGCAAACCCAGAACTGTTTATTGAGCTGATATAAGAAAAAATGTTTTCTTAGTCCTTCAACAGAACTTAAAAGTCTCTGACAAGTAGAAGGAAAGAATACAGTAGTACCTTGGTTTAAAAACAGCCCTGTTTACAAGCGATTTGGTTTACGAACTCTTAAACTGTTCTTAAACTAAGGAGCGCTCTCCCTAATGAGGCCTTCCACCGCCGGTGCCCTTCCACCATTCAGATTCCGTTCTTAGACCGAGGTAAAGTTTGCAAACCAGGACACTACTTCTGGTTTTGCAGTGTCCTGGTTTGTGAACTTTACCTCGGTCTAAGAACGGAACCTGAACGGTGGAAGGGCACCGGCGGCGGGAGGCCTCATTAGGGAGAGCGCTCCTCAGTTTAAGAACGGTTTTGGTTTAAGAACGGACCTCCAGAACGGATTTAGTTCATAAACCGAGGTACCACTGTATAACATTCAGAACAGAATTTGCAGTGATTCAGTTCAGTATATAAACCAGCCTCAGATTGATCCAATTCTGAAGCATACAGGGTTGATTCTACAATGTGTAAAACAAGGATTTCATGAGAAGATGTGAGTTGGGCGATCACACTGGCTGTCCAGAGCAAATAGGAAAACATAATAGGAGCTTTTCTGGGTCAGTCCAAAGTCCCACCTAGTCCAGCATCCTTTTTCTCACAAACAGCAGCACTGTGCTCTCTTGCAGTTTCCAGCAACTGGTATTCAGAGGCATACTGCCCTCCAAATGCAGGAAGCACATAGCCATCAAAGCCAGTAGCCTTCAAATTTGTGACTGTTTACTATTAATGTAACAATTTGCCAGGATAGGCACCTTGAAGAACACTGCTAAATATGTTTACTTGCTGCAGACTGGCGCTATAAATTTCCTGTCTGCTTTATCTGTGGCTTATTTGGAAGTTCCACACCTCCACAACTTCCCATGTGATCACGAGCAATAAATATTTCTTTGTGAACATCTACTATTTCACAATTTGCATTGCACTTTGCATTATATATGTAGTGCAATATATACCAGTTACGCCTTTCTTCCTTTCTTCTCTTTGATTGATCTAGTTCTACCATCTGCATTAGATTTCTTCCTTAGTGATATAGATGATACACCATCAACCTGCTTTTATGTTTGGCTTTTAAGCATTTCATCTACCTTCTTCTTTGTTTGGTTTTCTAAGAAATTCAGCCTTAGGCTTCAATCCTAAATTGATTTACATCTGAGTAGATCTGCGTAGGATAGCATTGTTTATATCTAGAATTCAGTGTTGCAAAGGTGGCCTTGTTCTCTGCTGTATTGTTCCTTGGGCAGGGGGGAGTTTAAAATACGTTTCCCAAGAGCAATGGGGGGGGGGGGGAGTTTTCATTGGCCATTTTTAGCTCTCGTAATACCTACTCACAGAAAAGCTTCAAAGCACATGATTAGCGGGAATCAGAGCCAAAACTTTGTTCTTGAGGACACAGGAGCACAAACTTGGTTCCAGTCCCTGGCCCCCATCATGTCTGGATTTTTAGACACTCACATATGAATGATAAGAGACGGCTCATATCCCTATCACCTAAATTTGTCGGGAGATAATGAGAATGGAAAATGTTGCCTTATTCCTTGCATTTGGAAAACGAGTAGGGGCTGAAATGAGACTTTGCCTGTGTAGTTGCCTCCTTTTATGTTTTGCTCTTTCTCACTCTGCCTCCCTGTCCCACCCTACAAACAACAACAGATTTGCTCCCCTTTCTGCTTCCCATCAGCACAGTTGCCTGATGTCTCCTACCTTGTTTCTTTAACATCATGGTCCCAGATTGTGATCAAGAGCACGACTTAATTCTGGAGAGGAGAACAGTTGCCTTGAAAGCCTGAGAAGTTTAGTCATAGGTAGTGCAGACTCATTTATTTGGTTTATAGCAGACTAAACATAATTAAGAATAGGAGAGACTGAACTATCCGTTTGTTGGTAAAGAATTCTTTCTAGGTCAGAGTTTTCATAAATAACTGCCACCATACTTTATAGGGTCCAATATTTCCACCATGAGCCTGTCAAAATTAGGATAAGCGTTTGAGCCTCCAAGTACCGTAATATTGGGCACTGTGCCTGGCTATTCAGTCAAGTGGACTCTTTCTATTCATTAGGAATGACCGGGAAATGCATTGGTATTTTGTCAATCTGGCAGACTTAAGCTAAAACACTATGATGAAATATACAGACAAATATTAAGAATGCACTTCTGTATTCTACCTATAGGTCAGATGACATTTAGAAATAAGTGCTAGCTATTTAGATGAATCAGCCAGAAAGGTTTCGAAATAAAGTCCTCTTCAGGAGTCAAACCTTTGTCATCCATGGGCTTCAGTATTAAAAATTCATTAACTCGAGTAGATATAAAACTTGTACAAATGGAAGAGATTTAAACACCCTTTGGTTTCTAATTCCAGTGGAAACATCCAAATAAAGATGCTAATGCTTTTCAGACATTTTTAAAAATGTCTTGCAATGTGTATAGATCATGATTGTATAACTTAATTGGACGTTTTACCATAACTCTTTTTGAAAGCACGCTAAGGCAGGAATTCCTAGCCTCTCCAGAAGGTTTAGCCCAACGGCACAGAACCTCCACCCTCTGTCTTGTTGATATGACCATACAGGCAAAGTGTTGGGTCAGGTGACTGTTCCAAAAAGGAGCTGTTAACTATGAAGTTTTTGGTCAGCTGTTTTGCAGGGTGCATTTTGGCAAGCTGCCCCCCCCTACTCTCAGACTTTGCCATGTGCTCATGATAATGAAAGGAATTTCCTTTTATTGATAAGAAGTGTCTGGCTTTGTAAGTAAGGCCTATTGTCAGTAATAGCCCATAGTAGGAATCCATGTGTAGCATTCCAGGTCCGAAAACAGCCCGTGTGTGCATGGTTGCATGTTCTATGAATGCACACAAAATGGCTCAATTACTAGATTTTAGTACTTTTCTGGAGTTCAGTAGCACCCTGAATTCTGTCGCCTGAGGCACGCTCCCCCAGTCTGCCTAATGGTAGGGCCAGTCCTGACCAGAACTCAATTTCAGTCTAGAAACTCAAGAATTTTAGGACGTTTCTGCCTAACTATTGAGTCAATAAACTTCATTGTTTAAAGCCATAGGCCACCACAATACAAGCGCAGCAAACAAACGTTTTGACACATTCAGCAAATCTGTATATAAAAAAGAAACAGAACAATAATACTAACACTCCCCCAGTGTAAATCATGCATTGCCCTTCTACAGTAAGCTGTCTAGATATTCAAAATAACTATTGTCTAACTATTGTTTCGCAAAATTTCCATGGCCTTGTTATTTTAAGAGTTCAGGATAAGTTACCCAGTGATTTTTTTCAGGGTCTTCACGGTCTAGGCACTGAAAAGGCCCCCTCTATTGAGCAAGGCTCAAAGGATTGCATGTTCCTTCCCACAAACAGTGGCTTTATTTTTCTCCCAGCCATCTTCTAACATTACGACTCTAGTAGTCTCCAGCCAATATTGAATCAGTAAAAAAGAAAATAAAAAGAAAATAAAGAGAGTTCTTGTCTGAGTTTGGCACCTCTCCCTAAACTGAAAGAATAAATAAAAAAAAGTATTGATTTGATTCCCCCTTGTGCTCTAGCAATGCTTGGATGTGTCTCTTAGCAATATTGTATAACGAAGCAGCTGCACCACCCAAAAAGATTTCTTGACAGTGAGAGACCACACTTTACCTGCAGTCTGAAAGGCATTTTGGGGGGGAAACTCCAGGGATTCCCTGCTGAACTTGGCAGAGGTTCCACTAATGACTTCAGCGAAACTTGGATGCTACTGTCTATGCATTCCCTGCCCCCAATGGGTGTGTCTGATCGCAATGTGAAAATGGACATTCTTTTGTGCTGTATTCACGTAGATGCGGCAGGGGTAATAATCAGTGCTGTGGGTGGACAAATGAAGGCATGGAATTGGGACAGAGAGAAAGAGCGCCATCACCCAGCACGAAGATGGACTCAGCCAGTTTTGATTTCTCTGCATCCCAGTCCCCTTCCAACGCTGCCTACCTCATCTGACGATGGGGAGGCCACTGCTGACTCCAAGCAACCTTCCTGTAGGGCAGCATATCTCTTTTGGTGCCATTTCCTGCTTCTTATGGGTAGCCTTTCTGTTAGGGAAGTTAGAGAAATTTTGGTAGGGGCTGTGTGTTTACTTCTTGAAAGAGATGTGTGGCTTATGCATACAGCTGTACAGTGGTACCTCAGTTTAAGCCCTGTTTACGAACTATTCGGTATACAGTGGTACCTCGGGTTACATACGCTTCAGGTTACGTACGTTTCAGGTTATAGGCTCCGCTAACCCAGAAATAGTACCTCGGGTTAAGAACTTTGCTTCAGGATGAGAACAGAAATCGTGCGGCGGCAGTGGGAGGCCCCGCTAGCTAAAGTGGTGCTTCAGGTTAAGAACAGTTTCAGGTTAAGAACGGACCTCCGGAACAAATTGAGTACGTAACCAGAGGTACCACTATACTTTTGTGAATTGTTATTAAGGAAATGATTGCTTTTCTCCTTCCAATAAAGTACAGCAGAAAGGTTGTCCAAATATAAGCAATTTACTTATTAAACCTCACCATAATTTCATAAATATCTGTTTTTGTATTTATAATAGTATAACCAAATCAGTAATTCTTGATATAACTGTAAGAACTACTCTGAAAAAATTATTATTAAAAAAATGAAACCTTCATCTGGTTGTAAATATTAAGATTATACCAGCAAGAATGAGTCTTTCTATAAAAAATAATAATATTCAAATCAAGTCTTACTGACTAGTGATTTAAATCGTGATATAAATCGTGATTTACATCTATTTGATTTAAATCAAATCCACCCTGAGCCATAGGTAGCAAATACTGGTAGTTATATGGGCCCGTTTTAGTGATTACTTTGCCAGCAGATTTGTTTAGCTTATTTGCATGATTTCCTTTGGCAAAAAGTGCAGAGAAAATAAAACACAAAAATTTGCAGAATATATTCAAAATAAAAATGCGGATTCAAAATGACAGTAACATTATAAACTCATGGATACTGGAAACATTGGGGAAAAGAAAAAAATCATTTGTCAGAATTTGAGCAAGGATGATGTTTGCAGCACAAAAGCAAATTGCCTTTAAACTGGGTGTGTGTGCTGTGCTGGCCCTTCAGCCTTTTAAAGCATTTTCATTGCTTCACAGAATGTTCCTGAGTCACATTTCACGTCAATGAGAAGGGCAATGGTTACAGTAAAGAAGTGCATTCCTGGTTTAGCCCACCAAAGTGTATATATTCAATCAATGAAATATGTAAACTCTGAAGTAAGCACATTGATGTGTAATTCATTACACAGAGCACTTGACATATGAGGTGCTATGGAGTTTCAGTAACAGACAGGCATGCTGGACGTCTTTGCTTATCTCCACCAGCAATGTAAACTATTTCTGGGTTTCTAGACTTCTAGGCATGTTCTCTGTGCTAAAGACACCAGTCCTTGGATTGAAAGGTAGGAAAGGTATCAGGACTGGCTATAGGTACCTCAGTAAAAGTATTTGGACTGGTTTGCTGCTGTTGTTGTTTAGTCGTGTCCGACTCTTCGTGACCCCATGGACCAGAGGATTTCCTGGCTATTGCTTACAGGGTTGCAAACTATCTGATGTTGACTGCCCAAACAAGCTAATTTTCTTTGCACAAATGCTGTGAATTGTCAACATGGCAAGGTGGGATGGGGTTGCTCATGTTGCAGTAAGAGTGAGGTTTGTTATTAAAGGCATTCGTAGCTTTTTATCGGAGTGAATGTAGAGTTATAGCTTTGGTTCAGCAGCGAATGAATCTGCATCATGCAATGCAGTTCCCAAAGGCCCTTTCCAAATCTTCAGAGCAGAGTTTTGCAGAGTGCAATGCCCTCCATGCATCATTCTTTTCCTTCTTTCTGAATAGGGAACTTCCAGCTCTTCTTGTTCCATTGCTAATGATGTGAGGCTATTAGCATGACCTTTGCATCCTGCCTGGGAGATTTAGAAGCTTCTGGTTTGTTGCTGCTAGAAACAGAAAGTTATACCTTGGCCAGATTCATGTAATCTTAATTTCTCTCTCTCATGAAGCTCAAGAGTGTTTCTTTTGTCCCTCTTCTTTCCTCTTAAGGCTCACCATTCCCTTTCATAAACATTTATTTATGGGCCAGTTCATATTTATGGGAAATTTATAAATTGAGCTGGGCTCCTGTTTGAGGAGCCCGCTCACTCTGGCTATCTATTTTTCTCAATGAGCTCTCACACAGAACTTGACTCAGAGAATGTGCCGACTTCAGCTGTTCCTTTATTCTTCTTTATGTGGTTCCTGTTTGTAATAGGTAAGCACGTTTCTGCAGATCCTTATTAACGTGTATGAGTTTGCGAAAGTTCTGCAGGTTTTACCAGTACTGTTGTGTGCAGCTATTGTCTGAATTTTGGCCAGTGAAGAAGGTGCAAGGGATTCAGCTAATGCAACATGTCAATGGAAAACTGCTCATACAATAGGGCCTTTCAGAATTTGTGTTTCAGTCTCAGAAGTGATAATCCTTATCCCACTTTCCTCCCACCACCAAACTGCTGAATCGTAAAACACACACTCACCCACAATGGCTGCTTTTGGATATTATCCTAAACCCGGGATATTCATCATGGTGCCCTTCAGATGTTGTGAGCAATAACTCCCACCATCACCTACTACTGACCTTGCAGGTTTTAGCTGTATCCTCTGGTCTGCAGTGAGACAAGGCATGGTGCCAGGCAGTGCTCAGGCTGGATGCAAGGAGAGGTTGAGCAAAGCAAGGCAAGACGTGAGGCAAGGCTCATCCTGTCCTATATGACTGCAGGGCTCTCGTGTTGCTGCAGCAACAAACTTCAGCTCAGCTCAGCCCTCTACAGTGGCAGCATGCCAGAACCTTGCACTCCACAGTGCCATTTTACCCACCAAACAAAAATGCTGTCTGTTGTGTCAGACTGATGGGCAATACAGTTTTGTCCCGGCTTTTATCCATGCAATTACTCATTTCCCCCTCCAGGCTTGCCTCTCCCTTCTATGGCACACGCACGCACTGTTCTCTTGTTCAAAACAAACGGCTTAAAAATACATGCACTTTATTAAAACCATCACAAATAGACAGGGAGGTATACAGCCTGCTTTAGATGCACGCCCATGTCTTTCCATCGAAAGCACAAATCACAGTTGTTAGCGCACGTTGCACTGCAAGGGGCTTTTTCAGTTAAATAGGCCAACTTCAGTGGCCTTCCACTGTGATGGGAGCAGCAGGGGCCTCTGATCTTACTGGGCCATCTGCAATGGGTCACCAAGTCTGAGAATGGCAGTGCCATGTCCTTGGGGTGGAGGTGCACAGGCTCATCTGGTGGAAGTGCTTCTGTGGCTGGCCCTGTGTGCCCTTCTACTTGTTCGGAGCTCTCAACTTCATCCCATGAAGAAGGCAAAATGATTCTAGGGCTGTGACAGGTTGATTGGAATGGAGGGCACCATGTCTGCTATCCCTGTGCTAACCATAATTTGGCACAACTAGAATATGTCTAGGTGAGCCTTGGACTCACATCTACAAAGCTTGTGTTTCCAGTTTTCATCTGTTGTTGTTTAGTCATGTCCGACTCTTCCTGACCCCATGGACCAGAGCACGCCAGGCACTCCTGTCTTCCACTGCCTCCCGCAGTTTGGTCAAACTCATGCTAGTAGCTTCGAGAACACTGTCCAACCATCTCGTCCTCTGTCGTCCCCTTCTCCTTCTGCCCTCTATCTTTCCCAACATCAGGGTCTTTTCCAGGGAGTCTTCTCTTCTTATGAGGCCAAAGTATTGGAGCCTCAGCTTCACAATCTGTCCTTCCAGTGAGCACTCAGGGCTGATTTCCTTCAGAATGGATAGGTTTGATCTTCTTGCAGTCCATGGGACTCTCAAGAGTCTCATCCAGCACCAGAATTCAAAAGCATCAATTATTTGGCAATTAGCCTTCTTTATGGTCCAGCTCTCACTTCCATACATCACTACTGGGAAAACCATAGCTTTAACTATATGGACCTTTGTTGGCAAGGTGATGTCTCTGTTTTTTAAGATGCTGCCTAGGTTTGTCATCATTTTTCTCCCAAGAACCTGGCATCTGTCACCATCTGCAGTAATCACGGATCCCAGTTTTCATTAGCCACAGTTTATTGTGTCATCTGAACAAGAAACCCCTGTTATTGTTTAGTATGGTGTGCTTCAAAATGTCTTGTGAGTTTAGACAACACGACGAGACTTGATAAATCAGAAATCGGAAGCTAAAGTTTCTCCTCATAGTTGCACCAGAGGAGGAGGGTGTAGCATGAGAGTCTAACAATAACAACAGTTTTATTACTTGCACCCCACCCATCTGACTGGGTTGCCCCAGCCACTCCGAAGCTTAATTAGGCTTGTTCTTGTCACTGTAAACTGTGGTTTAGTGTGATGTCTGAGCATGGCCAATCAGAATACCAATGATTCAGTATTCTGATAACCAGAGAGAAATATACAGGATACAGAATCTTTACTAATTACTGTAGCATTTATTTAGTCATGGTGGAAACTTAAAAGCTGATGCAGATTACCTTCCTCCACGGTTGGTGCGAGTGCCACGAAGTTGATGTTGGATGGTTATCAATTTAATAGTCTCATTTGCACCAGGATTAGTTTCCTCTATCTACTTGTGTGCTATCACCAATTGTGCTTCAGGGGGGTGAGGGAACAGATTTAGGGGGCATGTGAAAGGAGGGGAGAGCATTCTGTTGTGAAATCCCTTGGGCTGATGGAACTGTAGCCTTGTTGAGGACAACCCATTGTCAGCTGCTACATATGGTGGTTGGAGGACCATCTTCTGCTCTTACCCCTACTGTCTGACTATCGGCTCTGCATGCAAACCCAGGGACTCAATGGAAATACATGGGTGTGTACCTGAAACAGGCTGTCTACCACAGCTCCCTGTCTATTTCTTACAGCTTTTATAAAATGCATCTATTTTTAATGAGTTTTGAATGAGCGAACTGTACGGGCGTGTGCCATAGGAGGGTGAGGCATGCCTGGAGGGGGAAATGAGTAATTGCACAGATAAAAGCTGGAGCAGAACTGTATTATCCATCAGCCTGACACAACAGAGCACATTTTTGTTGGGTGGGTATAATGGCACAGTGGAGTGCAAGTTTATGGCATGATGTCACCTTACCTAATAAATCGGCACCATAGCCCAGTCAGGACAAGATTCTAAGTCTTGCCTGGCGCCTCTAGAGCTGCCTGTTTAGTCAGAGCAAACCTCAGCTAACAAAATCACAGGGAAGGCGTAATCCGCCAGGAATTTCTCCTGCAGATTTCCCATTGAAATGAATTTGTGCAGCAGTGTACTGCTCCAACCACTGCTCCCACCCACCCTCTGGGCAGCTGCCACTCATTTGTCCTTGTCCAGAGGATATTCTTGGTATTAACGGTCAAACCCTGTTAAACTGAAGTGCAGTGATACAATAGGGCTGTTGTTGTTATTTTTTAAATAAGTGAAGTGGAAGTTTTTGAGAAGAGGCAGTAAGAGAGGAACAAAGTTTTCTAGAGATAGTCCCAATACCATTCATTAGTAGCACACAAATGACTGTATAAAAGTGCTCTTAAAAATTTTACTGGCGAAAAATGAATTACACAGAGATCCTAGTAATACTTGTATTTCATTTATGGCATGCCTCCTCATACTTGTCAGATAGGAGCTCAATGCATTTTGCTTTTTGTGGCAGAGTATTTGGATCCTGCCCCTTCCCACTCCTTGGCAGTGTGCACCACATCAGAACTTACTGGTGCATTGTGAGACGCATTAAATAAATAGCCTCACAACATCCACTGGGAGCTCTGTTCTGTAGTAATGCTTGTAGACATAGGATACAGCATTTTCTGACATGCAGTATTGTGTGGAGAAGCTGTGAACACTGTTCAAAATATTTAATTTCTGTGATGCCACTTGCGAAGTAAAGATGTAAGGCCAACGGTTCATTCTTATATTAAAAAATCGACATGTTCGGGGCCTTTCACTATCCTACTCCAAGAGTAATAAGCATGCTCTGTCTTCACTTGCCAGGCTACAGTGTGACTGTCAGCACAACACCTGTGGAGCGTCGTGTGATCGATGCTGCCCAGGCTTCAACCAGATGCCATGGAAACCAGCCACAACCGACAGCGCCAATGAATGTGAATGTAAGTTTTATCTTCCTATATACATAAAAATGTAAGACTGTCATCAGGCAGCCTCCATGGGAGGATTTGTATTTCCTCATCACAATGCTGGATTTGCATGAAGTCAGGGTGGCCTAGAGGAGCGGAAGAGAAGGCAGCTTGCACAACACCAGTGGGTGATTTAGAAGTTTTGAGTAAAGAAGGGATGGAGAGAGCTGAGAGGAAAATGGTGGTTTTAAACAGCAGAGATTGGAGTAAATAACCTTCATTCAGTGGAATATGTGAAGGGGAAAGGTTGAGTACAGCAAGAAGGAAGAGACACTAAAATGAAGAAGTTGCTTGTTTTAAACTTCCATTTTCCTCTCTCTCTCTGCCACTGCTTTACTCAAACTTCTGCTGTTGTTTAACTACAACAGGAAGGAAGGAATGCTGAAAGGAAAAAAAAGTCTGCTTTAAACTGTTCACTCATTTGAGAGCGATAAAGGATGTGGAGCCCTCAAATATTCCATAGTACTTTCCCACAATCATGTATTCCACTCCTAGTATCATGTGTTGTCTTCAACATGAAGCTCCAGATTCAATGTAGTATTTTGGATCAGATATGTATTAACAAGGAGACAGTTAATGCAGTATCCAACAACTGTACTTGACCTCTAACTGAACAAGCTAACTGGCAAGCTTGCACTTGAGATTCAGTTCATCTTCAAGATGCAGTAACAAATAACAGCATGGGATGTGCTGTCAAAGTGGGCTGCGGAATAGGAGAGAGGTGGCGGCGTGGAAATGGAAGGTTGGTCTGTGTGCAAGGGAGAGTTAAGAAGAG
Organism: Podarcis gaigeae; assembly: GCF_964106915.1. Taxonomy (NCBI): domain Eukaryota; kingdom Metazoa; phylum Chordata; class Lepidosauria; order Squamata; family Lacertidae; genus Podarcis; species Podarcis gaigeae. The sequence continues at coordinate 10,454,252 of NC_139682.1, forward strand.
TGAGGAAGGGGGGGAAGGGGGGAGCAAAGGGTGTTGCAGAAAAGGAGGGAGTAGAAGGCATAGGAGGGGGGTTGAAGATGGAAGCAGGGCCATGAAAGGGTCTGAAGAACAGGATAGTGGCTTCATAGTTGGGTGGAAAGTGAAATAGGGGGCTCCGTAGCTGCTGTGTGCGGGAGAAAGACGATACAGGAGGTTACCACAGGGGTGGTTTGTGTGCAAGGTGGGGGATTGCACAAAAAGGGGGAGCAGCATGGAAATGGAGTGAAGGTGAAAACAGGTGCAAAGCAGGACTGAAGAACAGGAGAGTGGATTCAGAAATGGGTTTGGTCAGGTGCAAAACAAGCTCAGTAGTTGCATGGGGTAGGAAGGGGAAGCTCCAGTGTGTAGGAAGGGCGGTGTGGGTCGCCCCGGGTGTCATCACTGAGGGGGGTGACGAAATGGCAAAAATATGTGTTTTTGGAAAAATAACTCCTGCACGCCCTTTCCTACGCCGCTGCAGGAGCACTCTCCCCTCAAGTGATTTCCAGAAACCAGAAGCATTGTTACCTCCAACTAGCCTTTATGGCTAGTAGCCTTCGACATCCCTCTCCTCCATGAATCTGCCTAATCCAGAGGTGTAGCTAGGTGAAGCAGGGGGCACTGGGTGTCACACCGCGGGGCCTGCAGCGTGCCTGAGCCACGTGTCTCTCCTGAGGCGGGCGGACTGCCTGCAAGCTCCACGCTGCTGTTTCAAGCAGTGTGGGGCTTGCGTCTGCCCACCGTCTCAGCTACCCTACAGAAGAAAAGTTTGGATTTGATATCCCGCTTTATCACTACCCTAAGGAGTCTCAAAGTGGCTAACCATCTCCTTTCCCTTCCTCCCCCACACCAAACACTCTGTGAGGTGAGAGACTTCAGAGACACGAGACTAGCCCAAGGTCACCCAGCAGCTGCATGTGGAGGAGCGGGGAATCAAACCCGGTTCACCAGATTACAAGTCCACTGCTCTTAACCACTACACCACACTGGCTCTCAGCTGAGGGGGAGGCTGCAGAGAGACTCCACACAGATACACCTCTGGGAACCTCTAAGGGGAATGGAATGAGGGGATTTAGCAAGTGACGTAAGCACAGGACCAGCCCCTAGTAGAATTTTATATATATATATATAAACCTGAACTGGTTCATTCAGCTGCTTAATGTCACAGGCAGTTGCAGAACCAGAAATGAACGCACTTGATTTACCTGACGGTTGGTGTTGGCCTGCGTTTCACTTACATGCAGGGTTCAAAGAGAACAGAAATCTGACACTCTCATGCTTCGTTGGCTTTTGTTGGAGTGCAGTGGGGAGGATTTTGAAAACGAGTTTAAACTTAACCTCTTGTTCACTAGCCTAGCAGTGTGCGCGCTTCGCCCGGCAGATGCACCTGATTCATTCTGTAATGGAGTATTAAATTAAAACAGTCACAACGCAGAGTACTAACCACTATACGATCATGGCCAAAAGAAGAAGAAGCAGAGAGTGGGAAGAAGAAGAGGAAGTTTTCACAATGGAACAAAAGTAAACAATGGGGTCCCCAAAGCACCTGTATTGGACCCTGAGCTGCTATTAAAGTTATTCATTATACATTATCTGGATCTTGGGAAGCAGTGAGGTAGCTGGGTTGATACAAAACTGTTCCAATGCTAGGAACTTCTGCAATCTGGTTGAATGGGCAGAAAGCATCATTCAAAACCCAGCAGTTAATTCTGCTACTGCAAAAGGAAGAATATGTAAATCAGAGGCTGCGTCAGTTGTAACTCTCCTTTTCTTGTCATCGCAGCCTGCAATTGCAACGGCCATGCCTATGATTGCTATTATGACCCAGAGGTGGATCTTCACAAGGCCAGCACAAATCGTGATGGTCAGCTTTCAGGTGGAGGTGTATGCATTGACTGCCAGGTAAGTCTTGGCTGGAAGTGCTGCAGAACAAAGGGCGTTTGTGTCTCTTGGGTTGCTGTTGGAATTGCCAGTGGAACTACTGCACTGGCCGTGAGAAAGCTGAGACCTGTTAAGAGGAAATGTGAGCTCTTAACGTTATCAGATTATATCCTAGAGGAAAATAACTGGAAAGGATCTGAAAAGAATATAATACAGCTTCTTACGTAGGCAGGATCCTTTAGGGATGGCCCATTGATCCTGACATGCAATGCAGATTATAGCATATCTCAAGTATCAAGAGCTTCTTCACTCCTTATGTAATTAGTGAGTGAACTCTCGCCTCCCAAGGACCCTGTAATGTGCAAGGCCCATATTAACATTAACATATCGGGACGCGGGTGGCGCTGTGGGTAAAACCTCAGTGCCTAGGGCTTGCCGATCGCATGGTCGGCAGTTCGAATCCCCGCGGCGGGGTGAGCTCCCGTCTTTCGGTCCCAGCTCCTGCCCACCTAGCAGTTCGAAAGCATCCTTAAGTGCAAGTAGATAAATAGGTACCGCTTTATAGCGGGAAGGTAAACGGTGTTTCCGTGTGCTGCGCTGGTGCTGGCTCGCCAGAGCAGCTTTGTCACGCTGGCCATGTGACCTGGAAGTGTCTCTGGACAGTGCTGGCCCCCGGCCTCTTAAGTGAGATGGGCGCACAACCCTAGAGTCGGACACAACTGGCCCGTACGGGCAGGGGTACCTTTACCTTTACCTTTACCTTTGAATTGGGTGACTGTCCATATGAACTGCAATCACAACCTGAGGCCCATCTTCACCCACCTCTTCCATGAGAGATCTGGAGGGTGGCAACATGAGAATGGGCCTTTTCTGTGGTGGCCCCCCATTTGTGCAATGCTTTCCCTTGGGAGGCTCACTTGGCTCCTTCATTACATATCTTTAGGCGCTAATCTTCTCTGCATCATTCCAATTTTTAGTATATGTGTAAAGGTAAAGGTAAAGGTACCCCTGCCCGTACGGGCCAGTCTTGACAGACTCTGGGGTTGTGCGCCCATCTCACTTAAGAGGCCAGGGGCCAGCGCTGTCCGGAGACACTTCCGGGTCACGTGGCCAGCGTGACAAAGCTGCATCTGGCGAGCCAGAGCTGCACACGGAAACGCCGTTTACCTTCCCGCTGGTAAGCGGTCCCTATTTATCTACTTGCACCCGGAGGTGCTTTCGAACTGCTAGGTTGGCAGGCGCTGGGACCGAGCAGCGGGAGCGCACCCCGCCGCAGGGATTCGAACCGCCGACCTTTCAATCGGCAAGTCCTAGGCACTGAGGCTTTAACCCACAGCGCCACCTGCGTCCCATAGTATATGTGTAGCTGAAGGCAAAAACATTTGTCTTCAGTCAGGCCTTGGGCTGCTTAACGTTCTGTGATCTTTTAAATGTGTTTGTGGGAGAGGAGTTATTAGTTCATTTTTGCTTTATTATGTGTTTTTGTGTTCTCGTTTTGCGTTTTTATGTTGTGAACCACCCTGTGATCTTTGGACGAAGGGTGGCACACAAATTTAATTCATCATCATCACTGAAAATCCTGGTCTTAATGTTTTTCAGCATCACACAGCGGGGGTCAACTGTGAGAGGTGCAGCCCAGGATACTATAAATCCCCAGACCATCAAATAGATTCACCATACATTTGCTATCGTGAGTACGCTGTCTCATGTACATCATAGATACAGTCCAGTATCCAAAAGTGACATGTACAGTGTTGTGTGCATGAGTACCTTTGCCTATCCCCCCAAATGTTGGGGGCTCTGCAGAGCAGAACCCCATAAAGTGCTGTTGTGAGAGAAAAAATGCTGTTGAGGGAGGGAAAAACTGACTTTCTGCTATGTCTTATGTGCTCTGAAGCAGTTCTCTAAATCTCCATGTCTTAAGCTTCAATCACACAGTGCCAAGGTAACAAGCTCTTCTTATGTTCTTACCTTGCCCATAGTTTCTGGATTGTATTCTTAATTGCTGGGGTTGATTATTTCATGCCAAATAGTGGTGGTGATGGGATTAGGATTTTTCAGAAGCTGTATTGAGACACATCTGCTGATATTGTGGTGTGACCAGAGTATGTTTTAGGCAATGCAGGAGAACGGGCAAGAAATCTTTGTGCTTTAGGAAGAATCAGGATATCATACACCAGATGGGCGAGGTATAAATAATAAATTCTTCTTCCTCCTCTTCTTCTTCACCTTAGCCCATAGTAGATATGGGTCACCCTGTCAAAGAGCAGCCCCGTTGTGGCCTGCATGGACCAATGTGTACTCTCTGCCTCTGGTTTGAAGTGGCAGAGGGGGTTCATTGTAATTTCTTCCCTTCTAGGTTGCAATTGCGACTCAGACTTCACAGATGGCACCTGTGAGGACCTCACTGGCCGCTGTTACTGCAAGCCGAATTACACAGGGGAGCATTGCGACTCATGTGCAGATGGCTACGTGGAGTTCCCGCACTGTTATCGTACGTATTGCTCTCACAGCCCATGAGGCCTTTCAGAATAAGCTAAGCGCTGTGAGTTTCCAGATGCCAACATTCTGGTCATTGCCATGTTTGTGATGGAGCCTGTTTCAGGCTCTCTTTTTTGGATTACTACACAGCAGCCTTGGCCTCTGGCTTCCAAAAATCCACTTCTTACAGTGTCTTGCTAAACCTATTCATGGGATTGGTGGTGGTGTGTGTGACTTAGAGAGCTATAGAGCGCATAATTTAATATTTTGGAACCTAGAAGGGCTTATTTACAGAGGACTGGATTTATTTTAGACTAATGCATAGTGATGAATTTGTTACTTTTCTTGAGCATGGAACTAACATTTCCATTGTCTTTCCCTTCATTTAGCTGAACCAGTTTACTCATACAATGACACTGGAGAGCAGGTCCTCCCAGCTGGGCAGATAATAAGTAAGCTCGTCTTCTTGTCCCCCCATCCCTACTTTTAAGAAATTACTATGCCTCCTTTTACTATGGTTCGTCCCTTAAGATCATTGCAGCAGTAACTTGTTGGCAAATGGGAGTCCTGGTGTACCATGCACACATTTAACTTAATCCATTTTTCTTCCCTCTTGCCACTTTCCAGACTGTGACTGCAATGTTGCCGGGACAAGAGGAAATGCCTGCCGGAAAGATGCTCAAACGGGGTTGTGTTTGTGCAAACCCAACTTCCAAGGGACTCAGTGTGACCAGTGTGTGCCTGGGTACTATGGACCAGGTTGCCAACGTGAGTAAACGAAGCCAGTGGGTTCTGCTGAACTCATAGGCAGCCCTCCTGGTTTTGAGAGTTGAGAGAGTAGGCTTGCTTTTGTCGTTGTGGTGCTGTGGTTGCAACAGAGCTTTCAGTTTGCAGAGCTTTTCATAAGCCAGTGGTGGCCAAACTCCGCCCTCCAGCTGTTTTGAGACTACAACTCCCATCATCCTGAGCTAACAGGATCAGGGATGATGGGAATTGTAGTCCCCAAACTTCTGGAGGGCTGAGTTTGGCCACCACTTTCATAAGCCAAAGTTACAACCCTTTGTCTCCAAGGAATGTATAGTCTAAAGGAGGGTTGGGCAGGCTTCTGATATCATAGGAGCCAACTCTTGGGGGCTTCAGCCTCCACAATGTAATATTTGAGGGAGCGGGACGACCCTCCCCCCAGTTGATGGACATTCCTATGCAAATGGTGTGTGTGTGCCACATCATGTGATTGATTATGTGGGACGGGGCTTACTTGGGCCCTCGCAATATTTTATTCAGGTTGGCCCTCCTATCTGAGATCTACTTCGTTTTTCACCAGAACCACAGGGTCTACCGATCAGTAAAGGTAAAGGGACCCCTGACCATTTAAGTCCAGTCATGACCGACTGGGGTTGCGGTGCTCATCTTGCTTTATTGGCCGAGGGAGCCGGCGTACAGCTTCCGGGTCATGTGGCCAGCATGACTAAGCCACTTCTGGTGAACCAGAGCAGCGCACAGAAATGCCGTTTACCTTCCCGCCGGAGTGGTACCTATTTATCTACTTGCACTTTGATGTGCTTTCGAACTGCTAGCTTGGCAGGAGCAGGGACCGAGTAACGGGAGCTCACCCCATTGCGGGGATTCGAACCACCGACCTTCTGATCGGCAAGTCCTAGGCTCTGTGGCTTAACCCACAGCGCCACCCGTGTCTGAGATCTACTTTGTTTTTCACTAGAACCCCAGGGTCTACCGATCAGAGCCTTATGCAAAATACATTGTGGGCAATATCCAGCTAAGTCATACTCAGAGCAGGCCCTTTAAAATAAATGGACAAGATACTAAAGGCTTTTTATTTCAATTGGCAACTATAATCCACAATTTAGAATTCGCAGAGCAGGGTACCCCTTAGCCTAGGAATTCATTTTGAGTACCAGAAGTGAAATCTCAAGTTTTGTCCCTTAGAATGTGAAGAAAAACTTGGAATCAGATATGTCTACTAGTAGCTGTTTTATTTCGAAGTGCACCCAAATAACCGTTTGTTTGTGTTTTGCTCCCACAGCATGTCAGTGCTCTGGCCCTGGCTACTATGATGGCACATGTGACAGTGAGACTGGGCAGTGTCTTTGTCGAGCTGGATTTGAAGGCTACACGTGCGATCAGTGTGCCCCTGGCTACTTCAACTACCCACTGTGCCAGCGTGAGTTTTCAGACACATCACCACATTAATCACTGTGGGCTTTGGCAAGTGTATGTTCTGCAAACGCCTGCATCTTTCTCAGTTCTCACGAGTTCCTACTGGTTGCACAGGGGCATTTGAGTATGTGCAGGCAGTGTACAGTGAAGTCTCTCTCATGCTCAGTGGCTGTACTTGCGCCCTTCCTCATCCTTCCACTGGAATCCTGTTTGGGTTTGTTCCTTCCCCCTTCCTCTGCCACTATACCAGTATTAGTCAAAAAGCTGAACATTATTTGAAAAACACAAAACTGGAAGCAGAACAAATTCTGCTAAGCCAAGTAATTATATGAAAATATTTTTCATTGTCTAATGCCAATAGGACGACAAGATCTTCATTTCCTTAGTACAAAATTTGTCTTTATTTTTTAAATGCAATATAGATTCTTGAGTATGAGTTGGTGGATGCAGATCCCGATTTCATTAGACCTGGCATTGTTTTGTCCCTTGTGTGCTCCCAAACACCTATCCTGTTGGTCTGCTTGGCCCATACTTAACCTTTGCAGTGATGCTCAAGTTCTCTATTTGAGACCCCAAAGTTCTGAACCCTGGATATTATTTTCGTTGCAGTTTGTGGCTGCAGTGCTGTTGGGACATTGCCAGAAGGCTGTGATGCCTCTGGAAGGTGCTTCTGCAGGCCTGAATATGTTGGGCCTCACTGTGACCAGTGCAGCGTTGGATATCACTCATACCCTCACTGCCAAGGTATGAAAAGGCTAGCAGGGAAGAGGCAGATTCTGTAATTAATTGACACAAAAGAAAGAAGTCTCTCTTCTTTCAAATCGAGACCCAAGGCAAGGGTGTTATCTGCCGCTGTAGTTGTGAAGAAAATCTCAGAAATGGGTGCAATGCATCTGCTAAAACCCGGGGTATTCCCCCTCCCCCCCATGCGCATTAGATACCTCCAAGTGGAGCTAGTTTCCTCTATTGCTCAAAGGCAGAGAACTGTGACTTCAAAGGACACTTTAGGCTTTCCCTTCCTGTTGACGTCTGAGTTCACTTCCTGCCTTTGTTCGGAGCAGAACACAGCTCTCCCTTGTATTTTCCAACTTAAGATCTGCCCTCTTTTCCTTGTGATCCTTCCTTTTGTCTTTCTGACTCCTGTGCTTTTCAGATTATGTATACCTTGCCATCCTTTCTGATTCAGTAGTATCGGTGTTCTCTTCAGAAACAGGAATGTTACCAAGGAGTATTTGAGGAACTCGTACCTGCACATTGCCTGTAATTTAAAATGGGGGAGAAGGTATCCGGACACATTAAAGCCCCCTAAAAGTATTTATGTGACTTAATGCCAGCTATCACATGGCCCTGCCACCCAATAGGTACAAAGGCTCATAAATGCTAGTCAGCTGTGTGTATGGACATGGCTACTGGAACCTGCTTGCTCTTGAACAGTGTGAGGAACCTTCACCCCTCCAGGTCTTGTTGAATGACAGCTTACATCATCCCAGGTCCTTGATCCTGCTTGCTGGGTCTGCTGGGCATTAAGAGTATAGAATAGACTCATGGAAGGGACCATGAGGGTCATCTAGTCCAAACCCCAGCAAAGCAGGAATCTTTCCCTCAACGTGGAGCTTGAACTCACGACCGTGAGATTAAGAGTCTCATGCTCTTCCAACCAAGCTGTGGTTCAGCAACATCTGGAGGGCCAAGGGTTCCTTCTACAAGGAACGATAGCTTGTCTCGGGAGGGAAAGTTCAGCTGCCTGTTAAGAGACTGTGGCATTTGGTTTGGAATGAAATAATTTTACAAGCAGACAAAATAATCAATTTTTCCAAGCGTGTGAAAAGCATGTTGGTGCCCTCGCTTATTGACTTCTACAACCTCTTTGTGTGCTTTCCTCCCATCCCCCACAGCTTGTTCCTGTGACCCCCGGGGTGCTCTGGACAACGACTGCAGCCCTGTTGGTCAGTGCCATTGCCACTCAAATTATGTAGGCCATACATGCAACCAGTGTGCCCCAGGCTTTTTTGGGTACCCTACCTGTACAGGTGAGTCATGTTGCTATACCAACTCTGCAGTTCTTTGTGTTCACATGGGTCTTTGTGGTGTTCTTTGTGTTCACATGGGCCCGTGTGGTGTAGTGGTTAAGAGCAGTGGAATCGTAATCTGGTGAACTGGGTTCGCGTCCCTGCTCCTCCACATGCAGCTGCTGGGTGACCTTGGGCCAGTCACACGTCTCTGAAGTCTCTCAGCCCCACTCACCTCACAGAGTGTTTGTTGTGGGGGAGGAAGGGAAAGGAGAATGTTAGCCGCTTTGAGACTCCTTCGGGTAGTGATAAAGCGGGATATCAAATCCAAACTCTTCTTCAATCCCTTTTATGATTTGGTTCACGTTGCAGGAGTATGCATGCTTTATTACATGAATTTTTTGTGTTTGCTTCTTTGAAAATGATGTGAAAAAAGGAGTAGAGAGGTTACACAGGTAAACGGCTGGAAAGGTCATAGGATTAGGATGCTATTCTCCATGCATTATTAGCCATCCTCATTCCATTCAAGATGGCATACAATGCAAATATGCACATGTGGTTTCTGGTTAGATTTCATCGCTCGTTATCAAAGAATTGCTGTAGGATGCACTGTCCCTGAGTCACGCAGCTGATAGCTTCTAACACTTTTTATATTCTCTTCCTCTGCTAAATGTGGAAAATGTGATCTCTGGCCAACTGGCTTGGCATTAGCTTCCAGTGCTGATATTGGCAGTGTGTTTTTGAAGAAGCTGGAAGCTTAGATCTCGCTGACCTGGTGGAATAAGGTCATTCATTTATTTTGTTCCTCATTTATTAGCACCTAAAAATGCATGGTGCAATAGAAACAAGTATTGAGAGAGGAACATAGGCACGATGCAGTGCAAAGTCTTAAAGGCCATAAATTGCCTTCATATAATAAAAGAATCAAACAAGTTATTTAGGTGTTAAATGTAAAAAAAAATAAAAATTGCATGACCATTTTAGAGTTTCATTCACTCAAGGCAAGGGGGAGGGAACCTTTCTAATCCCAAGGGCCTCATTCCCTTTTATGCAACCTTCCAAGGGCCACATGCCAATGGTGTGCGAGGCTAGAGGCAAAAGTGAGCAGAATATTAGATGCGAGTTATACCTTTGTCCTACAGGATGTGGGTGGCACTGTGGGTTAAACCACAGAGCCTAGGACTTGCTGATCAGAAGGTCGGTGGTTCAAATTCCTGCGACGGGGTGAGCTCCCATTGCTCGGTCCCTGCTCCTGCCAACCTAGCAGTTTGAAAGCACATCAAAGTGCAAGTAGATAAATAGGTACCGCTCCGGCGGGAAGGTAAACGGCGTTTCCGTGCGCTGCTCTGGTTCGCCAGAAGTGGCTTAGTCATGCCGGCCACATGATCTGGACGCTGTACGCCGGCTCCCTCGGCCAATAAAGCGAGATGAGCGCCACAACCCCAGAGTCAGTTACAACTGGACCTGATGGTCAGGGGTCCCTTTACCTTTACCTTTATACCTTTGTGCGGCAGGATAGTTGCTTCACTTACACACATCCCTCTCTGTCTCTCATACAGGCAAATAAGAAGCATCATTAGAGTTCAAGGACACATTCCAGCCAGGCAGAAACACTCAAGGAGGGTACAAAGCAGGGTTGATGAGGAGTGTGATCTAGGGAGATTACTCAGGGCCAAACGGAGAAGCCTGGAGGGGGCTGCATTTGCCTCCTGGTCCTGAGTTTCCCGTATTTGACTAAGGGTTTGCTTAGAAAGGAGAAGAGTCCAGGCTGCTGTCTTTTGTTAAACAACAGCAACAACCCCAAAACATTTGGTCCAACCTAGAGGACATGAGCTGCTCTTGGGTTGCGTGGTGTATACAACTGGAGTTGCAAAAATGCATAAATGTTGAGTTCATTTATCTATACGCTTTTCCCAAGGGTGTAAAGCAATGCTTTGGAACGAAGAAAGTACTGTGCACAGCAGGTGCTGTTTTTAGATAATGTGCACATGAGTTACAGTACGCACCATGTTAGAATAGACTTTCCCTTGTGCATGATAAAACAGGAGAGTGCCTTTTTCATGATGGTGGAAACAAAGGGAAGAGGCACCTTGGATCGCCATAAAAAAGAGAGAAAATATCCACCAAGAAGGGGGTGGGAGACGTGCATTTAAGGTCTCCCCCCCCCCCCACTTAAGAGCTTCTTAAGCCAAACAGCCCCTGAGCAAAGAAGTCATTATTGACATCCATTTCTGAATTAGGAACTAATCCTTTCCAGAAATGTGTCGGCCACCCGGTGCTTTTTTTTCCTAGAAAAAGAGGTGCCAGTACTCACCATGAAGTTGTTATAGTAAGTGGCACACTTTTTAAGGTGCTGGTTTTGACCTTTAAAGCCCTCTGCGGCCTAGGACCCACGTACCTACGGGACCGTCTTTCTTGGTATGCCCCACGGAGGACCTTAAGGTCCGCAAATGACAACATTTTGGAGGTCCCAGGTGGCAAGCTGGTTAGATTGGTCTCAACTAGGGCCAGGGCCTTTTCAGTACTGGCCCCGACTTGGTGGAATGCTCTCTCACAAGAGACTAGGGCCCTGCGGGACTTGACATCTTTCCGCAGGGCCTGCAAGACAGAGCTGTCCCGCCTGGCCTTTGGTTTGGACTCAGTCTGACCCTTATGTTTCCCTCCCCTTATGGTCTTGATCTATGGGCTACTTTTAAAATGAGGCTGTATTTTAAATTGTATTTTAACCTGTATTTCAAATTGGTTCTCCCCCCCCACTTTCCTATTACATTTTTATTGTAATTTTACTGGTGTTAGCTGCCCTGAGACCAGGGAGGGTGGGGTATAAATAAAATTTATTATTATTAACATTAATATTAACGGCAACAACAAAAAGAGGTGCTGGTACTGCATTCCTTTGAGCACCTTCTGGGGGAGCACTGCAGGCACCTATATAAAAAATGGACAGTTCTTAAGAAAAAACAGTTGTTTTCTCTCCCGTTTTTGTGCCATTTTATGATGGTGCCGCCAACTATGGGTGACAGGGGTCCTTACTTTAAAAGTCTTACTGCGAGTCCTAACACTTTCTGGCCTGTCTTTTTTTGCATTCTCCTCAGCTTGCCACTGTTCCCCAGAAGGCTCTCTCTATGGCACCTGTGATCAGGAGACAGGACAGTGCAGTTGTCGGCAGAGAGTAATGGGGCTGCGCTGTGATACCTGCATTCCTGGGGCTTATGGTTTCCCGCAGTGTGAAGGTAGCTCCGCCTATTCCACTTGCCGTGCAGCTTTCTGTGTCACACAAGCATGAAATCTTGATGTGAATGTAGCTCATCCTCAGTACCCAAAGCTCCAGGCAACATCAGCACTGCTTGATTAAAAACAAAAAAGTAAATAGACGTGAGTAGTGTGGAAACCAAAAATTGCTAAAATTAACAGATTTTAATGCAGAGCTCATCTGCTAACCTCACTTGGCAGATCAATTTGCTTTTCACTTTTTTTGTAATAATTTTTCACTGGTTTCCATCAGTGTACAAACAAAACAGGAAGTTTCCCCCGTGCTTTTCACTTTGTTAAGTGCTGCTTTGGAGTAGTTTTTCCTGAGCTCTGATACTATTTTTTCTTTTGCTCAGTGCCAATCACAACCCAGTAACTGCCCCACCAGATCCACAATACAGTTAAAGTATCATCCAGGAAAACTCTGTTTTGCTTTATCCTATTTTATATTGAATTCATTTATATACTGCTTAACATTTCCAAAAAAAAACACCCCATTTCCTAGGTGGTTTAACACCCTGTTTTAAAAACATCAAACAGAACATTGGAAAATATTAGAATAAAACAAATGAAAATTGAATATAAAATTTAAAGAAAACCCAAATTTAAAGCAGTATAACTAACAGGAAAACAAAAAAATATTCTCTTAAACATAAGGAACACTCAATACAAGTAAACTCTAAAAACAAAAACATGATAGAAAATCCACGTATAAAGTATTAATAGTGACTAAACTGCATCTAATCTTTCCCCACTTAGCTGATTCCATTTGTTATATGAGTGCCGGCTCTTATCTGTGTGTGTGGTTGTTTTTCTCTCTCTGTTTCAGTGGGCTCTTGTAATCCTGCAGGGCTTGCAAATGCAGACCCTTCCCTGCCAGGGGTGAGTGCTTCCTGTTTCTGTTGGATCTTAGTTTTGATTATTATTATTTTTACGCATCATGTTGAATTTTTAAAATTTATTATACACCTCATTGAGCGTCATGAAAACTGGCATCTCTGTATCATCCAAAAGAGTAGATGCTTTGCATGCAGAAGGTTCGAGGTTCAATCTCTGGTGTCTCTGATTGAAAGACCAGGTAGCAGATGATGGTGAAGAAACTTTGGGCCAGATTCCTCTACCCGGTTCTGTAAGCAGAAACCAGTAAAAGGATTCCTTCTAGTGCATCAGGGCTTTGCTGTCACCAGAGCCAAGCACAAGGGGAAGAGATGTGAGCCAGTGTGGTGTAGTGGTTAAGAGCAGTGGACTCGTAATCTGGTGAACCGGGTTCGCTTCCCTGCTCCTCCACATGCAGCTGCTGGATGACCTTGGGCTAGTCACACTTCTCTGAAGTCTCTCAGCCCCACTCACCTCACAGTGTTTGTTGTGGGGGAGGATGGGAAAGGAGAATGTTAGCCACTTTGAAACTCCTTTGGGTAGTGATAAAGCGGGATATCAAATCCAAATTCTTCTTTGTCTTCCTTTGAGCAAGCAGGCAGATCAAGGAAATGATCTCCTTAGCACAATGTTGAATTCCACCCTCTGCCTGAGGCTCTGAATGGTGCCACTGCCAGAGAGTAAACAATACGGGTCTAGATGGACAGAAGGCAGCTTCCTGTTCCTAATCATCATCATGGGTAGGCAAGCTAAGGTCCGGGGGCCAGATCTGGCCCAATCGCCTTCTAAATCCGGCCCATGGACGGTCCGGGAATCAGCCTGTTTTTACATGAGTAGAATGTGTGCTTTTATTTAAAACGCGTCTCTGGGTTATTTGTGGGGCATAGGAATTTGTTCATCCTCCCTCCAAAATATAGTCCGCCCCTGCCCACCCCAGCTGAAAAAGTTTGCTGACCCCTGGTCTTGATTCTTAGTACGCAATTTCAGATTTCTCTCTCTCTCTGCTTCCCCCTTTCCCCTCCTCCTCAGGGGTCCTGCGAATGTCGAGCCTATGTGGAAGGTGAAGCTTGCGATAGGTGCAAACCGCTCTACTGGAACCTGACTCCAGATAACCCATTTGGATGCATGAGTAAGACCCTTCCCATGTCATTCTTCCAGGAGGCCTCTCATCTAAGCCGCTCTGGTGATTTAAGCAGAAGAGGGTTCCCATTTCTCCGTTTTCTGAACACATTGCGGAGGCAAAACTATGGGGGCAGGGGAAGCCTTTTGGCATGGGCCACAGCCAAACAGAATAGCTGAGGTGCTCTGGTATCCTTTACTGCTGAATGGAAACAAGGATCAGCAGAGCAAGTATAGGAAGCCAACAAAACTTTGCTATCTTAAATTAAGGTGGGATAAAAGGTAAAGGTAAAGGGACCCCTGACCATTAGGTCCAGTCGTGACTGACTCTGGGGTTGCGGCGCTCATCTCACTTTATTGGCTGAGGGAGCCGGCATACAGCTTCTGGGTCATGTGGCCAGCATGACTAAGCCACTTCTGGCGAACCAGAGCAGCACATGGAAATGCCGTTTACCTTCCCGCCAGAGAGGTACCTATTTATCTACTTGCACTTTGCCGTGCTTTCGAACTGCTAGGTGGGCAGGAGCAGGGACCGAGCAACGGGAGCTCACCCTGTCACGGGGATTCGAACTGCTGACCTTCTGATTGGCAAGTCCTAGGCTCTGTGATTTAACCCACAGCGCCACCCGCGTCCCTAAGGTGGGATAAGTTGCCCTTATTCGAAACTCTATTCAGGAGTGTGGTTGCTGCTGGCTGAGCTGGTCGGGGCCTGGCAGAGGTCAAACAAGATTCTGCAATCAAGTTTGATTTACTCCACTCTTTTTGCCAGTTTCTCTCTCACTGTTTATCTACCTATCTGTCTGTCTGTCTTTCTGTCTATATATCTTGGGGGAGCCACCAACTGTCCTGGGGTAGATTAGTACACAGCATTAGTTTAGACCATCTCATTCCAAGTTTTTGCTGAATGTCCTCTTTGCCCTTACATAGCAGATCAAGAGTTTACAACCACGACTGTGACTTCTGTTTGGGGCTTTTACTGTCTTACTGACTTCTGCCATTTCTGCCTGCCTGTCTGAGGATTAGCTGGCATCCAGCTATCTTCAAGTTAATTGCTGGATAGACTTGAGGAGTAATCTAACTACCCCTTTCTGTTTCCCCTAGGCTGCCAGTGCGACACCATGGGGACAGTTGCAGGTGTTGCTGAATGCCAGCAAGTAAGTTTCTCACCGTGTGATGAAATCCACTCTGAGGTCCCAGTTAGGACCCAGGTCCTGCCAGGAGAAACACTCACCTTGATGCCTTTTTTACCTTGAAACATATCATCCCAAGTGGAACAAGCCATTATAAATATCATCTTAACTCCTGCTCTACAGAGCAATCCTGCTGCTTCCTGACTCTTTACCAGTGCATTTTGGCAAATGCACACCAGATGACCAGAAGCATTCTGGAGATATTTTACTTTCCGTGCAACAGCATTATTACAACACTGATTTATTTAGAAATTTGTTGCCTGCTTTTCATTATCAAGTAATTCCCAAACAGGGCACAGTCCTAATAAAACACAATCTGATCGTACAACCAATCAGTGAACAATGAAGCCGTCAAAACAGGCAAGAGCACAAAGATATAAACAAAGTGCAGCGTCAGAGATTTAACTAACAGCCTGAGTGAATATGTTGATCCTCACCTCACTTGGCACAAAAAGCGTATAACTTTGTGTCAGCTGTCTCTAAGGTGGGAGTTCTGTGATTGAGGTGCCTCTTGAGTTATACTTGATTTATTCCAATGCAAGGCATGGGCAATAAAACAGGTATTGCTTTTATTTTCTATTGCTTTCATAAGGTTTCAGCAAATAACACAATGTTCTTCTAATATTTCTGTGAGCATTAGGGCTACAGCAGAGGTTTCTGGTTGTTGTTCTTAGGGCAAAACAGAGCAGCTGCTGTTGCAGTTCGCAGCCTTTGTCCCCTTTCTCATTCTTTCACTCCTCATCTTTCTTTGCCCGTACAAGAAAAGCCAGCTAAGGCCAGGGAGGTTAATTTTGGGGAGCTGCAGCAGGCTGGTTTTAACATGTGGCCTGTGTCTCCTAGGGCGACGGACACTGCTTCTGCAAGCCCAATACCTGTGGTCAGTTCTGTTCAACCTGTAAAGAAGGATACTACAACCTGGAGAGCGGAAATTACTTTGGCTGTCAAGGTGTGTTCTTTTTCCCCTGTATCTTTTTCCCCTGCTATCTGTTAGCTGTTGGGTGGGGACAAAAGTCACAGAGCCCATTAGCTGGAACAGTTGTCCTGTCAAGATGGGAAGCAGGGTTCCAATGCGGGGGGGGGGGGGCATATTAAGGGAAAGAACAAATTTACTCCAGACTTGGTCTATGTTAGATTAGGAATAATGACAGAGTGAATTTTTCTCTCTCCATCCTTTTGAAATTTGGACTGGCTATATGCTGCGTTGTCCTTTTTCCCAGGTATTGCTTTGCATTTTGTGGGTTGGCTTGGAAATCGCTTCCCCCTCCTTTCCAATTATTGCCAAATTTGTGCACAGTCAGTCATGCACTTATTTTATATACAGATACATATATACACCTCCAACCCTCATATACACCTTGCTCAGACCTCGTTAAGGTAGTTAAGTAAAGGCGTGGGGGAAGAAGATCTTGACAATTTTTAAGGGGGTTGATTAAACTGGCACCTATTTTATTATATACCGTATTTTTCCGTGTATAAGACTAGGTTTCCCCCCTAAAAAATAATGTCAAAAATTAGGGGGCATCTTATACACGGGGCCATCTCCTCCATTTTCTTAAATCTGAGTCCCCCCAAATAGGGGACGTCTTATACATGGGGGCATCTTATAGACGGAAAAATACGGTACTTTATATTTAGACCAAGAGAATGGAAGTTGAGCCTAGATCAAAGCCGGACACTGTATTGGGTACAGATTGCGCAGCTTCTTGATGTACAACAGAACAAAGCGTGCTAAAATTGGCTGGGTTGTTGTCCTTCATCAGTAATACAAACAGATACATCTATGGCACTGAAAGGACCGGGAGTATCCATTGCTGTCTATTTTTATTAACTATGCAAGGCTGTATCCTTGGATGAGTTAGGATTATGGGGAGTGGTCTGCAAACGGTGATGGGGAGACTGCCTGGTAGGGAAACAGCAGGCATAGCTTCTGAAATAGAACAGGGAGGCAGTGGAAACGGATCCAGGCAGGGCCAGAAGCCAACGCGAAAGCAGATACAATGGAATAAAAATAGTGTGCCATGCCACTGTCACTCCCTCTGGTGCCAGGCTATTTGGGGCCCATTAGCAACTGCAGAATGTAAAGACGTGTGCTTCCTATCTACAGGATGCCACTGTGACATCGGTGGGGCAGCCGGACCGGCGTGTGACGAGAAGACTGGATCCTGTCGCTGCAGACTGAATACGCAAGGCCCCACTTGCACTCAGTAAGAGGCTGGCTGCAGCTGCAATGCAGCAGGGCAAACCTATGGCGTTAGCCGCCTTGCCGTCTTGGATTTCAAACCCAACACTAGGGTTCTGTGTATTGAGTGGGTGGGGTGGAGAATGAGAATGGGTCATTTGGGGGCGCAGACTAAGTGAGATGTGCATAGATGCTGCAGAAAGGTTCCTCGCCTATGTGTGTGGTTCTGCATGTTTTTAAGTGGGGGCACGGGGGAAGCTGACTGAAGGGAAACATGATACAGTGGCACCTTGGGTTAAGAACTTAATTCGTTCTGGAGGTCCGTTCTTAACCTGAAACTGTTCTTAACCTGAAGCACCACTTTAGCTAATGGGGCCTCACCGCTGCTGCGCAATTTCTGTTCTCATCCTGAAGCAAAGTTCTTAACCCGAGGTACTATTTCTGGGTTAGTGGAGTCTGTAACCTGAAGCGTCTGTAACCCGAGGTACCACTGCACAGGTTTATAAAATTATGAAAATAATTCCTCTCCCCTCCTTCTGCCAGCAATCCTGTGAAGTTGATTGGTTGGAGAGGTAGGGAGGGAGAATATTCTGACGGCCATCTAGTCCAATCCTCTGCAATGCAGGAATGTGTCTGTGGCCTGTGTATAAAACATGAAAAGCTGCATGTCATTTATGTAATCATTCTGGGCAGATGATAGGTATTTTCTTGGGGTATGGATGCAAATGTCCTAAGCTAGAGTGACTGACTGCGTTGACTAAATACTAGTTCGAGTTTTTGCTTGCTTAGTTCATCCCAGACATGTTGAAGCTGAGTCTTTCCTACATTGTGGTGCAGATGGAAACCCAGGCTGTTAAGAGTGTGCCTCACTTTTTATCTGCAGACCAGCGATAGACCATTATATCCCTGACCTTCATCACCTGAAATATGAGCTGGAAGATGGGACTACACTGGATGGACGGCCTGTTCGATTTGGCTACAACCCCTCGGAATTTGAGAATTTTAGCTGGAGAGGATATGCACAAATGTCTTCCATCCAGGTAGGCCTTAACTCCCCACCTCTTTCCTTGGGCAGATAGCAAAGGCAGCTTCAAATGTTATGGATTTCATAAGAGCAAAGCACTTCCACATAGAGAAAAGGATAAAAATATATATGCATGCTGAGAAGCTGCAGTCAGCTGCATCTGCTCATCATCTGTACTTCGAACGTTCCTGCAATGAAATAATGCATGATCCATGCGTGAGTTTCAAGATTTTAATATGTGTAAGTGCTTGCACTATTGGAAATATATGGCGTTTCAAGACTAGAGATCTCCTACGCATTTTACCCAAAGGGACTCCTAAAAACAGACAGAGCCCAATGCAAGCGGTCGCTCCATATTTGTGTGCATATGCTTCTACATTGAAAGCCTGTTTGTGCTAATGTGCTCTTTAGGCTTAGGAAGAGAACAGCGGAATGATAGGAAAGGTCCCAAGTCCTGGAACCACTTCATTATGTCAGCCTTAGTTCATTTAGGGGAAGATGGCCAGGCAAGAACTATATAAGGGGACTGCCAGTTAGAAAGACAACACACAAACAGGTCTCCTAAGGGGCTGTTCTCCCTCTTCCTGTTGCAACTCTGCATAACATCTCCCTGCTCCTCAAAGGAAAGGAAAACCCTCTTTGCTTTTTCCTGTGCTGCATGTGGCTTTAGTTGCTCTTTCATCTGTTGAAGAGGGTGGCTTGTTTATTTCCAGGCTTTTGTATGCTTGAATGACAAGAGAATGAGACTGTAACATCTGCTGAGCTTGCTCCCACCTGAGATGTGGTTCCTCTCTGAAATCTGGAGACCTCACAGAGAGAGATTGTTTATGTGTGGTCTATGTGGTTCATTTGAAACTCTCTTATATGACTTTATTCTTTAGGAGAGGTTTCTTAGATTAAAGATTATTTTTGTTTTATTTCTGCCCCTTAGGAAAATGTGCCCAAGGACAGACTTTCATTGTTCTCTTTAGATTTTTGTGTGTGGTGCCTGCTCTCTCATTCCATGTGCCATTGTTACAGTTCCACTCTTAGCCTTTAATAGCCAGAGGCTCACAAAAGTGCTCATTCCACAATTTAGTTACTGTCTGAAAGGTGCAAACGATCCTTTGAAGGTAGTCTTTTGTCTTGCTATAGAAACCCCCAGCATTCTTGGATAGAGGTACATGCCTTGCTTAGCCTTCTTGGAAATGTCAGCTTGAGCTGGAGCACCACAGCTAATCTGCATATTCAGTTTGCACGTGGTTAATCTGATTTGCATGGATTCTTGATGCCAGCCCATTGGTGTGGACAACTCCCAGTCTTTCCACTTGCATTTTCCAATCAGTTAATGTCCCAAACATGGCAGTCTTTATAAATGCCAGGAGATATAAGAGCAAAATTAATTTTAGGCTCATAAGGCCCACACATGTTTGAATGATGCAGTGATGATTTTGAGATTTTTGAAAGTTTGCATGCAGTCTTAGCATCACAGAGAGCTGTGTGTATGTGCACATCTGCCTTCAAGAAAGATACAGGCAGTGCCCCCCCCCCCGAAAAATAGGTGCCGGAACTCACCATGAAGTTGTTACAGTAAGTGCCACACCTTTTAACAAAAAAAAAAAGAGAGGAGCGGGTACTGTGTATTTTTGAGTACCCCCTGAATAATAATAATAAAAAACCCACTGGATATAGGTGTCCTTAATCACCCATTGGCATTCCTATCCACCTCTTTCTCACAATCAGATTGATGTGTAAACTTTTCCCATGTTAGTGTTAGGAATTATTTGCAGGGCCACTTTTGTGATTTTTACTTGCAAAAGGGGAAGCAGCCTTTCTAAGGACATCAGAGCCCTGTTGAATCAGACCAAAGGTCTAGTTCAGCATCACAGACCCTGTGATTTTGCCTAAAGGTAAAGGGACCCCTGACCATTAGGTCCAGTCATGGCTGACTCTGGGGTTGTGGTGCTCATCTTGCTTTATTGGCCAAGGGAGCCAGCATACAGCTTCTGGGTCATGTGGCCAGCATGACTAAACCGCTTCTGGCAAACCAGAGCAGCGCACGGAAATGCCGTTTACCTTCCCGCCAGAGCAGTACCTATTTACTTGCACTTTGACATGCTTTGGAATTGCTAGGTTGGCAGAAGCAGGTACTGACTGAGCAACGGGAGCTCACCCCATTGCGGGGATTCGAACCGCCAACCTTCTGATCGGCAAGCCCTAGGCTCTGTGGTTTAACCCACAGCGCCACCCACTTCTACTCCCCCTTTAATGGCATCTAAGCAGCAGGCCATCACTGTACCTTGTGGCAATGGGTTATGGATTTTGTATGCACTCGGTGTGCTTCTCTTTAGAAGTCGTCATCTTCTCTCGTCTCTCCCTTTTCTCCCTTCGGCTCTTGACTATGGAATGTCTGTTTCTGGCTGGATAGATAGCCTTAGGTGGAATGTGCAGCGAGTGTTTCAGAGGCATCTTTCCAGGCCATCCCATTAAGAGCAGGATGGGGCTGGCATGATTTCCTCACCTGCTTTTGGCATGCTGCTTTAGGGAGCAGGAATACGGGAGTGCTGTGCTTGAGCTGGTGGCTGGTGGCAGGTGACGGTGGAGGTTTATTTAAGGTGTGCTCTGCTTCTCTCCCCTTTCTCTCCCACCAGCCCAAGGTAGTGGTGACCCTCAGTGTGACCTCCCCTGACCTGTTCCGCCTCGTCTTCCGCTACGTCAACCGGGGGCCTGCAAATGTGGAAGGGAGGGTCTCAGGCCTTGAGGAAGGAAAGTTTAATGTTTGTGGCAACTGTAAGTGCATTTTTCACTTCTAGACTAACCCCTTTCGAAAACCAGTTGATAAAGGAGCCGACCTTTGCTTTTTCTTGCAAAGCAGTGTTTTCTTCTCCCTCCCCAAAAGCCACCACCACCACCACCACTCATTTCTTAGATTTTGAATCTCCTCAAGCATTTTGATCTTAGAAACCACAAAGGGTGGGGAACCTAGAGAGGCAAAGAGAGAGAGACAGAGAGAGACAGGCAGGGCAGGGCAGGCAACAGACTTGCAGTCTGCCCTGCAACGATAATGTGCCCGATGTGCTTTTTCGCCTTTTGCAGAACAAAGTCAAATTCACAGTGCGGGTCAGAGAAGCGGAGATCTATCTCTTCCATGTCATCTTGAGATATATTAACTCAGGAAGTGCCACTGTGTACGGCAAAATTACAGCTTATCAGCCACGAAGGAGAGGTAAGACCCCAGATTTCTCTTGTCCCCCCAATTCCATAATTGATCTGTTGTCGCGGTTTCCATTCTTAAGCTGCTCTGTGTTGCCAATCAAACAAAGCATTTTTTGAAGCAACCTATTATATCATATACTGTTCTAGAATTGAGGGGAAAGGCCAATAATTGTTATGCTTTGTAACAATTCCTCACTCAGGTTTTTGCTTAAGTGTGCCTTCAAACCAGTGAACATCCACTTGTTTTGTGCAAATACTTATTGTATATAAAACTATGATAACTGATCATTGTGACCAGGAGAATATGATGGGGTAGGATTTTAGTGCTAAACTGTTAAGTTACAGCTTGAGTCCCATTTTTTGAGCCTGTTGACCAGAGGATGTTAAGAGGGGATTTGTTTCTCTTTGGTGTTAAACAAGGCTAAGTAGCATTTAGATGCCTTTGATCCAGCAGGCTATTATTATTATGTTCTTATTTTTCTTCCAAATCAATCGTCATTCACAGTGAATTGCATTCTGAAGAGGTGAAGTACAGTCATACCTCGGGTTAAAGACGCTTCAGGTTGTGTTTTGTTCGGGTTACGGACGCACCGAAACCTGGAAGTACTGGAAGGGGTTACTTGCAGGATTCGGGGGTCGCGCATGCGCAGAAGCACTAAACTGCACTTTGCGCATGTTCAGAAGTACTGAATCGCAACCTTCCGCGCGGATCACGTTCGGAACCCGAGCATCCACTGTTTAGAGAGAACACTTTAAAACAAATAAAATTGTCTATGGATTGTATTCAATGCTCACAGTAGACCCATCAGAATTAATAGGCATGGCTGACCTAGTTTTATTGATTTCAGTGGGTGTGGTCTGAGTAGTTGGCTGCAATCCTGATAAAACAAACAAACTTAACTAGATCATATCTAGTATGTCTGGAAGATAAGGAAAATATTGTTTGAATCCAGTGCTTTGATTGCAGTAGCAGTCAGGAAGGATTCCACTGGCAGCCTCACAGCTTGTACTGATGGGATGTAGTTTTAGTTCTTTGCTGCTTTAGCCACACTGTGGCATATATATGCAAATGTGGAATGCAAGAAAGCTGGTCAATTTTATGTCTAGCCTGGTGTATCGTACCTCTTCCAGTTCCTAAGCTCAATTTCAAATCCTCATTCATGCTGACAGCAGAATTAACTGCAATTGCTTCCATAGTGCTAGCCTTGAAATATTATGTTTAGGCAATGGAAGGCTTTTCTGAAAGGGGGGCGGGGAGGCAATTTTGTTAATGGAGTTCATTTTTAGCCATATAACTTCTACCTTCAGGGATGCCGATTTTCACTTTTACTGATTCAGAAAGGCAGCAACTCTTATCTCAGTAGGCAGCTGCAGTAGCTGATTTATTAAAAAGGACTTCACAATTGAGTCCGTGGAGCACTGCATTATAGCACTGTTGCTGGCAAAGTCTGCACAGAAGTGGCATTTCCAGGCACTGTTGAGAATGTTTTCACTGAACTTAAAAGGACATTTTTATGTCATTAAAGAGGCGCTTTTTACATGCATTTATAAAACACGTTTATTTCATTAAATAAATGCAGCTAACGTATTTCAATATGAAATTTATGATATTATTTCGGGAAACATGCAAAGTTAACAAATAAAATATACAAATAAGTTGAGGCCCCCCGTCCCCAGCGCTTCAAGAATTGAGTTTGGCCATTCTCTTGAGTGCTCAGGGACAGGATACACAAGTCACCAGTGCTTCCTTTTCCTTCTGCGACATCATCACATTGGAAATTGGAAATTGTGTTGGTTCCTGAAGTGCTGACAACTTGCTCATCTTCTGGACCTGGGTGGGGAAAATGCGAAGTTTACCTTTCGATATGACGCTATCAGAACAGGAAGCATGAGAAAGGTGTGTAACAGCAGTGATTTTGACCAGTAGTGGCTGGTCCAATTTCAGTTCATCTTCAGCCAGCCCACATAACACCTTCTTGCTTACAACCAGCAAAGAGTGATACTGCCTGTCAGCTTTCTATACCTTCGTCTCAGTGTGGCCCTTGCAGAACTCAGCAGGGGAGAAGATGGGATCTGCCTATCGATCGGCTGTAGCTCCAATTACTGTAGGGTCCCCCTGCCCTCTGCCCCAAAGGTACTAATTGCCACTGCTTTCTGATAGCACCCTCAGTCTGGGCTCCTTGCATGCGGTGGTCATTCTGACAAGGTATAAGAACTGGAATGTGAACACCTCTGAGGATCATGTGATACACGTCTGTCACAGATAGCTTCCGTGCCTTGAAATAGCAAAGCGGGAGTTAGCTTTTATGATGGAAAAGGAGAACATGTTATAAGATCTTCAGTGTTTTAGCTCTGCTGTGTTGACATGTTTTGCTGCTGGTTGTTTTATTTAGTGAGTTTTGCAGTTGGTTTCATTGCTTTTGATTTTTAGGGATTTTATTTTTTTTACCTTTTATTGTTATCTGCCCAGGGGAGAATGTTAATTGGGCCATATGCTAATGATTTAAATACAATTTATCCCCATGTTTGCTGGCTGATTTGCTTTCCTTGTGGCCAGGTTGGGCAGTGTGATGGGTGCGCGATACATTCAGATGATGTGGAGGATGAGTGCATGCCCCACCCCCACCCCAAAAAAGGATCCTAACTTGATTAAAAAAATTTTTGCTTCTTGGAAATAAATGGCTTTATTCTTAAGGCTATCTGATATGATAAGGATTGTTTGTGCAAGAGACTTCACCTAAATGCATTGACTTTGCTAACGGGGCCACTTATTTCTGCAAACTTGATCATCCCTTAAATTTCCTTGAATATGTTTTCGTTATTGACTGTTCTTTATTAATGATACTTTAAGGAACAGCGTACAGATTGGTCTCTGGCCTTTATTGTCTGTGCTTTTGCAGCAATCGCTTGTGCTAGTTTTTATTATAGGACTGCAATTATTGAGGAAAGTCAGTATCCCTTTACAGTCATACCTCAGGTTACAGCCGCTTCAGGTTGCGTTTTTTCGGGTTGTGGACTGCTGAAAGCTGGAAGTACTGCAACGGGTTACTCCCGGGTTTCGGCGGCCGGACATGCGCAGAAACGCTAAATCGCACTTTGTGCATGCGCAGAAGCGCCAAATTGCAACCCACGTGTGCGCAGACGCAGGTTGCGAATGCTGCGGGCTGCAAACGTGCATCCTGCATGGATCACGATCGCAACCCGAGCGTCCACTGTACTCTTTCCCTCTCATTTGCAAGATGAATATATACCACATCTCACTGACTGTTAAGGTTGCCCTACTTTGTGTGGGGGAAAGAGAGAGATGAGTGGAGACTGGAACTGGTTCTGAAGGGGTACTATCTCTTGTTCCTGTTGTATGTCTCTCTGCAAATGTTTTGTTTTTTTGTTAGATTTATACATCACAACATTCAATACAGCTGCTCTCAAGGCAGTTAGCAATAAGATGAAATAATACAATAAAAATTTACTTACTTTTGAAACTCCTCGGAACCACTCCAGAAATCTCGCACGGCTTTTAGATGGAAATGAAAGCTGATTTCTTTTTCCCTAATTGCAGATACAGAACAGACAAAGCAGATTGTATTTGTGCCCACAAAAGAGCCGGCTTTTGTCACCGTTCCTCAGAACAGCTTTGGGGAGCCGTTTGTGCTGAGCCCCAATGTGTGGTCTCTGGTCATTGAAGTCGAGGATGTACTACTGGTAAGGGTGACCGCCCTCCCCTCTTCTCCCCTTTTGGTCAGGACCGTGGCGAAAAGAACCAAGTCTTGTATTTCTACCCTTCATTCTAGGATTACATGGTCCTGTTGCCCAGTTCCTACTACGAGGCTCCTATATTGCAGCTCAGAGTCTCAGATCCTTGCACCTACAGCCCAGCTCCTGAACAAGTTGGTCAGAAGTAAGGCTTCCATTTTCATCTTTGCTATAGGATTAGATCGTACTGGAGCCGATATCCTTGGCTCAGATTTCCAGTACTTCATTCTACCAGACACCGTTATACTGAGAGAGAGAAAAAAGCTATTCCTCTTCCTTTCTAGCTGCCTCCTGCATAAGTACGTGCCTGTGGAGCAGTTCCCCTTTGGGTCAGGAGACGATGCTATATGTAAGGTGGACAACAGCTTGCCGAGACCCTGTCCGAAAGTGCGGGTTTTGCCTACGTACCCTGAGATGGTGGAATGCAATGGAAGAGATGTAAGTGGTCCTGCTCACATTGATGCTATTCTAAAGGCAGCCCTGTTTAGGGAAGCTTTTAATGTTTAATAGGTTATTGTATTTTAGTGTGTTGTTGGAAGCCACCCAGAGTGGCTGGGGAAACCCAGCCAGATGGGCGGGGTATAAAAAATAAATTATTATTATTATTATTATTATTATTATTATTATTATTATTATGCACCAGTGAAAGCTTGTAGTGCTGCTCTCTAGCTAATAATAATAATAATAATAATAATAATAATAATAATAATTTTGTTAAAAATAGCAGTGTCCCGTGCACAGCGGAATGATGAGGAGTACGTGCCACATACTCTATATTGCTTTATTTACACTTCAGAGCTGGTAAGTTACAGAAAAACATCTTGCCTCTGCCGGAGCAGAGAAAGCATCCTCTCTCCTCTAAAGCACGGAGAGAACACTGAACTGCAAAGAACAGTGAAAAACAGGAAACCAGTGTACGTCACATCCAGTCTCCTTTCCCGTGAGAAACTCCAACAGCAATTGACTATGGAATGTAAACACCTGTCTTGTGACAAGCACTTTCGCTGCACAGTGAAAGAGAGCAGAAACCAACATCCTCCCCCTTTCTGTGAACATCACTGGGCAGCGTGTTCGTACAATATCAGTACAAACCCAACTTCTGCACATAGGTACAGTGTTGATCCCTTGATACAATCTTGGACAATACATCAGCAGGAATTTCATTACCTGGCATATAGGACACCGTTACGAGTCCCTTCTGAATACGTTCCCTAGCATGTTGCAACTTCAATTGCAAGTGCTTCGTGCTTTGCTTACAACCTTCAGAATTCAGCAAAGCCAAACATGCTTTATTATTTGTACCTCACCCATCTAGCTGGGTTTCCCTAGCCACTCTGGGTGGCTTCCAACAAAGATTAAAAATACATTAATTGTATTAATTAAGAAGCATGGCACTCTTCTCCAGGTAGCATGAATTTCTTTCTCCCCATTGGTCACCTCGCGTTAATCTAAGCACTGTCCCTGATGCCTTTTGCGAAGTACTTTTAACTGGCCAGATCTGTTGATGATACATAATGGCCACATGAAATTTCCATGTTGAGAGGCAGAACGCCACTGAATTATGTGCAGTTGGGGAGCAACAGCAAGGGAGGGCTCTTGGTGTCATCTCCTACTCAGGGGCTTCCTGTTTGGGAATCTTTAGATGCTGGACTTAGATGGACCCAACTGGATGCAATCCAGCAGGACTCGTCTTAGGTTCTTGAGATGTGGGGAGTGTGCATCTGGGAGCCAGCGTGGTGCAGTGGTTAAGAGCGGTAGACTCGTAATCTGGTGAACCAGGATCGTGTCCCCGCTCCTCCACATGCAACTGCTGGGTGACCTGGGGCTAGTCACACTTCTCTGAAGTCTCTCAGCCCCACTCACCTCACAGAGTGTTTGTTGTGGGGGAGGAAGGGAAAGGAGATTGTTACCCGCTTTGAGACTCCTACTTAGGGTAGTGATAAAGCAGGATATCAAATCCAAACTCTTCTTCTTCTCCTCTTAAGTTCAGACTAATAGCCATAGTCCAGACACTCCAGAGGCAATTGTTAAACATCTATAGATGCTGAAGGAGCGTCTCCACCCCCATCGTTTTACCCGGACACTGAGGTCCAGCGCTGAGGACCTTCTGGCGGTTCCCTCACTGCGAGAAGCCAAGTTACAGGGAACCAGGCAGAGGGCCTTCTCGGTAGTGGCACCCACCCTGTGGAACGCCCTCCCATCAGATGTCAAAGAGAACAACAACTATCAGACTTTTAGACGACATCTTAAGGCAGCCCTGTTTAGGGAAGCTTTTAATGTTTGATGCATTACTGTATTTTAAAATTGTGTTGGAAGCTGCCCAGAGTGGCTGGGGAAACCCAACCAGCTGGGCAGGGTATAAATAAAAAATTATTATTATTATTATTATTATTATTATTATTATTATTATTATTATTATGCAGGAGTGCTTTCCCCCTGGCTTCTATCGTGTTCAAAATATTTCAGTTCTGGTTTAATTTCATATATGTGTCTTAATGCACCATAATTCCCCCCAAAACATTTCCTGGAACATGGAAGATGACATGCCAAAAGTTGACTTGTATGAGATTTCATAGTGTGCTT
The DNA here is from genome assembly GCF_964106915.1 of Podarcis gaigeae. NCBI lineage: Eukaryota > Metazoa > Chordata > Lepidosauria > Squamata > Lacertidae > Podarcis > Podarcis gaigeae. The sequence continues at coordinate 10,481,990 of NC_139682.1, forward strand.
GTTTCGAAGCATAGATTTAGATTTATGTCAGGACCTCTTGAGCCCCAGCATAATGTGCTTTTCTCCTAATATCTGCTTATTCTCTTGTGCAGGTGGAAATACAGCTGTCAATTGCCATACCCCAGCCAGGGAAGTATGCACTCCTGGTTGAATATGCCACTGAGGATACTCCACAAACAATCAATGTCGCGGTCAGCTCACCGCAGCTTGCCGTTCAGCAGGGCACTCTCCTTATATACACCTGCAAGTACAGGTATGCCCTCAAGATGCAAGACAGAGTGCGGTCCTAATGGAGGAACAGACACTCCTCATTATGTTGCATAGTTTGTGACTAGAGCTTTCTTGCTATTTCATTCTACTGTTGTTATTGTGGGGGTTGTCTCAGAATTAGCAGTTAGTCTTCTTGAGCTGTAAGCATCTGTTAAATTTCCTTGGTTATAACTGGGCCAAAACAAAGATCCGTCCCATGCAATTAACTTGCATTATCTCTTTCAAAGCAGCTGATTGAAGGAAGACCAAGAGAGAGAGATCAAGGCTATGTGGATCTTCCGCACACTTCTAAAGTGTCCGCTGGAGAATTTGCAGGGAAATTAAAAGGGATTTAGTAAAGAAGCCACAATAATAGAGAGCAGGACAATGCAGCCTATGGTTATTGCTCAACTAGGGAGGGGAGGCAATGAGTTGATAGTCTGCCTTTCCTGTTACTCAATATAATAAGTACTTCCTGCTTTGCAGAGCCAATGTAGCATATAGTGGTTAGAGTACCAAACTTAAGACTGGAGAGATGAAGGTTCAGATCCCCCCTCTGGGTCAGTCACAGCTTTGGGTCAGTCACAGCCTCTCAGCCTGACCCACAGGGCTATTGTGAGAATAAAAGTGGAATGGGGGAGAGTAACTTATATGAAGCCTCTACCTCCTTCGAGGATATACAGCAGGGGTCAGCAAACATTTTCAGCTGGGGGCCGGTCCACTGTCCCTCAGACCTTGTGGGGGGCCGGACTATATTTTGGGGAAAAAATTAATGAACGAATTCCTATTCCCCACAAATAACCCAGAGATGCATTTTAAATAAAAGCATGTATTCTACTCATGTAAAAACACCAGGCAGGTCCCACAAATAACCCAGAGATCCATTTTAAATAAAAGGACACATTCTACTCATGTAAAACACACACTGATTCCCTGACTGTCCGTGGGCCGGATTTAGAAGGCGATTGGGCCAGATCTGGCCCCTGGACCTTAGGTTGCCTACCCATGATATTATACAGGATACAATAAGCAAGGACTGAATGGTCTGAAGTCAATTTGCGTTCCATGCAATTGTGTGAAAGGCACGGGCTCTTAGTATTGCATATACCAGTGCCAGAAACCTGGACCAAGAGTCCATGTTCTCAGAAGAAGGAGGGGTGAAATTGAAAATAGCATGAGCCTCCTAAGCCTTGGTGCTCTGTTTAAGCAACTAGACAGTATATTTATATAAATGACAGATTTATGGCATTGTCTGGGAACTCCTTCGACTTCAGCCCGTGACCTTAACGATAGGAAATGAAGACCTGGATATCCTTGGGAAACACCCCGATGCTATTACTCAAAGAAAGCAATTCAAAGAGTTACAAGGGAAACCACCAAGGGGGTGGGGAAGAGTACTTGGCAGGATAAGACTATCCTTGAGCTTGACCGCTGCTTTTGTCTTGCAGTTTCCTCTGCCGTGGGATAGTTTTAGATTCGCTAAATCGCTTGGCAGCTTTCGATCTGGCCACCAAAGCTACGATTCAGTTCTCTGCATATCAGGCCCACTTTTTCTTGGTAAGCCTTTGAAGCGAAGCATTGCCAGACTGTGGCAAAATGTCTGCAGCAAACCTGACAATTCGAAGGTGGGAGCAAGTGGAAGAGGAGGAATATTAGTGGCTGTGGGGTGGGGAAAGACTGGAGATGGGAAGCCGGCTTTGGACACTGAAATATACTCGGAGTCGAGTGTGGATTTCATGCTCTTTATTCAGCTCATAGTAGTGAGGATTGGAAGTTCCCCCGAAATGTCTGCTTTATATACATTATTTACACAATGGGCCCCATGTGATTGGCTAGTTCCAGGATTCTCCTGTAGGCCAATCAGGTTGCGGATTCACTTCCACCTGGAGTTGGATTGGGTGGCTCCTGCGGACCAATCAGATGCTGCATTCTGGATCCTGTTGTTCTAGGACCAATCAGATTGCTGCATTCTGGATCCTGTTGTTCTAGGACCAATCAGACTGCTGCATTCTGGATCCTATTCAACTCAGTACATAACAGACACAGTCTGAGCCAAGGAGTAAGAAGGCATGATGCAAGCTCTAAGATTTCTGCGTTTCTGTTCTCAGTTCAGTGACAGGAAAAGGTTTCATTTGCTCTTGAGAAGCAGTCAAGATGAATAATGCTTTTTGCTTTGGCAAACTTGGTGGGTCTATCCCACTCTTTGTCTATGGCCTTAGTCTTCCCATTTCTTCCTTACTAGGAAGGGAATCTATCCTGCCCTTTTATTTCCATATCATAGGTAGCACTAGAGTTATTTCAATTTATTTTCTGGGAAATAATTATGGAGTTTGCATCAGAATTATCTAGATCTAGTTTCTGGAGGAATATGGAAGTTCATCACAATAAAAAGTCACTTCCTTGCCAAAGAAGCTTTTACTAGGAAATGCTGACGCAAACATCACAACATCTGGATGATATGAGCCAGTAACCACTCTGGTAACATATCTTGTGAGGACACAGCGTAGACTGCAACTGTTAGTTCTGTGACTAGACAAAATGTGAAACAGATTTTGTCTCATCACACAGACACCTGCTGCATTCCTCCATAGGTCTCTGCTTTGGCTGTTTTGTTGTGTGAACAGCAAATGTGAGAGTTCTAAATTGTCCTACATAAAATGTTTCTAAAAGTAATATTTGCACTGACCTAGAAGCAAAAGCATGAGTGGTTCTCCTCTCCACCATGCCCAACCTTGTTTTTCCTTTTCTTCTGTCTTTAGCACAAAGTGTACCTCATCCCATACGAACAATTCACATTAGAGTTTGTGGAACCAAATGTTCACTGCATCAGTGTCCATGGAGCATTCTCACCAAACAGGTAAAGGTCTTTAAAAAATGTATAATGCTTAAAACCGAAGCTTCCACTGGTCTCTCACCCAGGCAGTTGACCAGGTCTAGTTTTGACCAGGTGCTACAGTGCACATCAAATGCTTCAAAAACCATTCACTAGATCCTGTTAATGGCTTAAAGAGTTCTCAAATGATTGAAGACAAACGTGCCCCAGAGTCACTGCCATGGCGCCTTGTGTTATGCCAGGTGTGGCAAACGTTTGGCCCTCCAGATGTTGCTGTGCTACAACTCCCATCATCATCCCTGTCCACTGGCCATGCTTGCTAGGGCTGATGGAAATTGTAGTTCAGAAACATCTGGAGGTCCAGAGGTCCCCACACTTGTATGCCATTGTCTTATTTTAATTGGTTATGGGTGGTATTGTATTTTAATTAGTTAATAAGGTCAGCATGTATGGTGCTTTACAAGAATTAACATAAACAAAAGACAAGTGTGAAGGACAGGAGAAGAAGCAAGGGTAACCTTGAATGATTGGACCAGAGCAAGTGCAGTCACATGCTTCATTTCACTTACAGGTAGTATCTTGCAAGACAGTGTAAAGAGTGCTTGAGCACCATTTAACTACTATTGGGGTCAGGTGTGGGTGTCCAGGATTCTCCACAGCTAATTCTCAAATTCCATTAGAGAGTCCACTTGGAAAGATCTGTGGAATTTTGTATGTGTGATATGTGTATGCTTTGGTCTGAACATTGTCATCAGTAGCCCTTGGTATTTGTTGAATCTAGGTATCTCAGTGGGCAGCTGCAGTAGCTAATTTTTGCCAGGGATTGGAGACTATATAATATTGGGAAGGTAGCTAGTACTTGGCACAGGAGAGTAGACACTTGAGGCTATGAAGTAGAAGAGGCACCATGTATTTTCCTAAGGAAGTATGGAGAAAGGTCCATCTAAGTGAGCGTCCTGTTCCCTGTGATAGCTAATCAAATGCCTCTGGGAAGCCTCTGAGCAGAACTTGAACCCAACAACTGATTCCTGGTGACCTACTTCTTCTGAACTTGAATGGTTAATAGTCATTGCTAGACCTACCCTCCATAAATATGCTTAGCCCCTTGTAAATGTATATTCCCACTCAGAACTAGGAGGACACCCTATGACGGGGGATTCCTATCATGTAGATTCTTAAACCTTAGTTCTCTTGTTGTTGCCTAGTGGATAAAAGGTAAAGGGACCCCTGACCATTAGGTCCAGTCGTGACTGACTCTGGGGTTGCGGCGTTCATCTCACTTTATTGGCCGGGGGGGCGGGGAGAGAATTGTCTAGTAGCACCTTATAGACCAGCTAAGTTTGTTCTGGTATAAGCTTTCATGTGCATGGTATCTGAAGAAGTGTGCATGCACACGGAAGCTTATACCAGAACAAACTTAGCTGGTCTATAAAGTGCTAATAGATAAGTTTTAGATTGTATATAGAAGCCAGGGGAAAGATGCTGTCCCCTCTCTAATGAAGTCTTCCTATAATTCTGTACAAGGCATGCTTTGCATTATGGGCATTTGAATTCCCTTCCTTGCTGTGTTCCCATGGGAATATTTGCCTCTTGTTTACTCCAGAGCCCATAAAATTCTTCTTCTTTTCTCCTCCAAAGTAGTTCCTGTGTCCCATCGAGGTATCAGAAGATTTCGCAGTCCATTGTCTTGGAGGAAGGGCAGTTACTACCAGTCGCTCCAGGCTTTCCCCTGATTCATGCCTTTAGTGTCCCCCCAGTGGCTATTCCACCTGCAGCTCCACTTCAGCCTCCTACCTTATTAGACTCCTCTGCAGAGCTCATCCTGCTAAAGGCTCCCCAGGTAAGTGCGATGAAGAGGAAATTAGAAACTAGCATTTGTTGAGATCAGGCCCAATTGCCTTCAGGATCTGGCCTGCGGACCATCCGTGGATCGGCGTGGGGATTCTGTTCGTTCGGGCTGCGCCATTCCCCCCGCCCCCGTGCCATTCCATTCCCACACACACACACCGCAGCGGCACTTCCTCCCTCCCTCCCTCCCTCCCTCCTGGCTTCTGCCTGCCCCGCCTAGAGGAGGAAGGGGGCTGGGCTGAGCTGGCTGAGCTCCATTTTAAGCAGCCCCTCTCTGGATCCAGCCCTTTCGCGCTGATCGTCTTCCCTCCGCTGCTGCCGCCGGCGCCCTGGTGCTCCTGTGGACCAGAGAGCGGAGCGGACAACCTCACTCTGCCTACCCACCAGAAGCAGCGGCGGCAGTGGTGGTGGTGGTGGTGGCGGCAGCCCCAGGGAAGACATTATGAGCTAGAAATTATGGGACGTATCCAGTGCTCCCGTTCCGGAGAATTATCTTCCCCTTCTCCCATGCATGCTGAGCATCCTCAGAATCAACTCTGGATGGTTCGGGGACCCTCCAGAGAATATTTTGGAGGCATGCAGGGAGAGGAGAGGGAATGAAAACGCCATTGCACCAGTGGACCGTGGCTGGTGCTGCTTTAGAGACAACACAAAATCCATAGTGTAAGTGTTGTTGTTTCTTTAATGTGAAAGGAAAGGCTGCCCTAGGACTCCTGTGCAGTGTGTCAGGAAGTCCATATGCGAAGGAGGTGCTGATGTTTGTGGGCATCACCCTCTTCCTCTAATTGAAGTGGGCCACAGCAGGTGGGCAGAGAAGCAGCAGCCAAAGAGAAGAGGGGAGTTTTCAAGCTGGCACTCCCAACTATCAAAGGTTTCCACTTCCAGGGTGTGGTGTGGCATCAAAACAGAGATTACGGTGGTGGGTACAGAAATGTTGGCAGTGCCTCAGATGTAACAGGAGAGTATTTTACAGCATGTGCCCCTGCTGACTTAGCAGTATTTTCTTGTGGAGGTACCTTTATAGGGAAAATAAATACTAGCAGAAATTCTTATATCCCAGTCTTTTCCCTTGGAGGGGCTGGTTCTGACATAAGCGGGGCCGAAGTCGCAGACGCATCCTGAAATTAAAAAATCAGTGCCACAAGGAAACAATAGTGTTTAGGATTCTGCCCCTGTGCTTTCTTGTAGACAACCATTGTGTTGAATGGTCACATCCAAAGTCTGGGGCGTTATGCCTTCATCCTGCACTGTTACCAGCCCAGTCACCCAACTTTTCCTGTGGAAGTGTTGATCAACGGTGGACGTATTTGGCAGGGTAAGTGATCCTCCGGTTTGTGTTGGGGCTTGTAGGGCTGGGGGCAAAACAGTATTAATAGTAAATTAAGGGTGGGGTTCAATCAACGAGTCCCATCAGCGGAAGTCTGTGCAATGGGGCTTTTATTTAGGGAAGTTTTTAATGTTTGATGGTTTATTGTGCTTCTAATTCTGTTGGGAGCCACCCAGAGTGGCTGGGAAGGCCCAGCTAGATGTGTGGGGCATAAATAAATAATAATAATAATTTATTATTCCATCCCCTGCATGCTCCCCCCACAAAAAAACTTGGGGGATGGTCTGGAGAATCCCTAGAACTGTATGTGGGGGGGGGAGTGGGGGTCATTCTGTCTGGCAAGCTGAAATTCTTGCCCTGCTGGGACAATGGGCATAACATAACGTTGACTTTTTCCCTAAGAGTGTTTTGTATATAAGCTAGCCAGTCTCTAGGAGAATGCTTCCTACAGTGTCAGCAGCAAAACCACGTCACCTTAAAAGACTGAACAGAGTTATTGTGGCAGAAGGTTTCATAGACTTAGAGCCAACAGCATAGGAGCTGCCCTTAAATAGATAATAATAATAGTCATTATAGCACCAGTCCTTCCATTTTCTGCTCAGGTTCTGCTAGGACTTCCTTCTGCAACCTCGTACCCTTCCAAGTAGTTTGGACTACAATATCAGCCCCAGCCAGCATAGCTCAGAGATAATAGGAGTTGCAGTCCAAAAGTTCTAGATGGTAATAAGTTGGGAGAGACTATTGTAGAACATTAAGCTTGTGTGAGATGACTGCTGTCGAAGGGGAATACTTCCAAGGTATGAAAGCAGAATCTGATGAACTTAAGGTGACGTGTACTCTCTGGCTTTTTCCAGGACAGGCTAATGCTACTTTCTGCCCACATGGATATGGTTGCCGGAATCTGGTAGTTTCAGAAAACCAAATTGTTTTGGATATTACGGATAATGACTTGAGTGTGGTCATTCGTGTGCCAGAGAATAGGTACCTTTGGCTGGTATGTTCCTATCTTAATTTTGTGTGTATGTATGTGAGTTCTGCAAGAATGACTGCAATAACTAAGGGGGAATTCTAAAATATGTTTTCTCCCACTAATAGAACAGCATTTCTCTGTATGAGGTGAAGGAGGCATCCATTCTGCTAGCCCCTCCACCTTGTAAAAGCAGGAAATATGTGATCTTCTTTTGTGGTTTAACAAGGGTCATCTGACTCATTAGCCTCCCCAGTTTGTTCCCAGTTTGTTTATTTGCTGTTTGATCTTTTAGGATTATATCCTCGTGGTTCCTGAAGACAGTTATGGTTCCAGCTACCTTTCAGAAGAACCACTAGACAAGTCCTATGATTTCATCAGCAACTGTGGAGTCAACAGCTTTTATATCAAGTGAGATACAAAAAATGGGTGCCACTTTGCAAAACCATAATAATAAAGTAATAATAACTTATTTTTACCCTGCCCATCTGGTTGGGTTTCCCCAGCCGCTCTAAAATCTAAACCTTCTACTGAGCTTTGGGTAACTTGACGAATACATCCAGGATTTCATCTTTAACATCAGTTCCCATTGTTGATGTGAAATTTATCACCACCACCACCACCACATCATTTTATTTGTATGTCGCCTTTCCACAGCCAAAACCACTGTCAAGGTGGTTTACAATATGAAAAGGTTCACACAATTACAAAAATAGCAAAGTAGTTGTAAACAATAAACAACACACATCACAAGTGCACAGCCGTAATTGAACAAATTCCACATTGATAATACAATCCGAAATAAAGATACAAAAAATTAACAGCAACAACCCCCCATAAATAATACCTCAGCCCAGTGGTTTTCAACCAGTGGGCCCTGCCACCCTGGGGTGCCTTGAATGATGGTCAGGGGTGCCACAGGCAACACTAGCCTCTGTCCCTCTTTCCTTACCTCCCTCCTCGGATGCCCTCTCGCGTTTCTGTCTCCCAAAGGCTTGCACAGCTGTTGTTGCAGCAGCCCTGGCTATAAGCTCCCCAGGCGAATAGTGCCTCTGGGGTTGGCCAGGGGGTGCTTTCCAGGCCCCTGTGGGGCAGTGTGAGGAAGCACCTCTCTTTGTGGCTGGTCAGGGGCAGCTCAGAAACCAGGGATGGTAACAGCAGCTGCCCAGAGAACTCCCAAGGAGAGAGCAGAGGAGAGGATATTCTTTTCAGCAGCCTCAACTTTTGTAGCTGGAGTCAGTCAGGAATCCATCCTCCTATGCCAGGTGGGAAAAGCCCTGCAAGGCAGCAAGCAGATCTTCCAGGTCTCACACCCAAGGTGGCTTCCCTTAATTTCCGGTTTCACCAGTCATCCTTGGAGTCAGTGCTTGTGTGCATTTTGCATGTATACAATATATCTGCACAGATGCAGAACCTGCTAATTGGTCCATAATCAGCAGCTCGGTGCCCCCAGGCTCAGAGTTCTCACCTTTCTGCTTCTAGCCCCCAGATTTGGAAAGAGAAGCTGCGGAATGGAGCAGGCTACAAATCATAATTCATGAATTAAATGTGTGGACTCTGTACTCCTGTGAGACTCAGCACAGCAACCTCTCCCTCTCTCTGCAGCCCTGCAACATCCTCCAAGTTCTGCCAGGACTCTGCCATATCTATCTCTCTTTTTTACAACAACGGGGCCCAGCCTTGCCGCTGCCACGAGGCAGGAGCCATCCGGAGCCAGTGTGAGCCGTTTGGTGGCCAGTGCGCTTGCAGGTCAAATGTCATCGGGCGAGAGTGTTCCCGCTGTGCTACAGGCTATTGGGGTTTCCCCAGCTGCAGACGTGAGTCTCTTGAGAGATGTTGTGCCATTCAGGGCTGATATGTACAGCATGCCAGGTCTGACTTGCATGTCGTTCAGTTTCGCTTTCCAGACTAACCTACCCAGAAGCTGCTGGGTACCTGTATCAATATTACGTGAATGGAATACTGGGTTATGGGTTTTCCTGCATCCTTATGTTTCAGTGGCAGCCTGGGAACCTGTTTTGAACGCAATGCTTTCCTTCCATAGAACTATTTTGGAGTTATATCCATGGACGACACTACGTCAGAATGAAAAAATGGATGCAAAATTTTCCAGAAGGAGGCATGAGTGGGGAATGGTCAAACTTAGTAACCAGCTCACAAATGCTTCAGGCAAAATACACATGGCTATAGAATTCCAGCAAAGCATATATGTATATTCAAGCATGGAGATTAATTGCAAGCCTATCCCCTGGCAGAGTAACTTTACAACAGAGCCTGCAAATATTCAATTGCCCATTTCATGCATAGTGCTTCTGAGCAGTTTGAGATTGTGGAAAAGGAACTTCGCTCATAATTCCCTGGCCATCCATGGTCAATCTTTGTACATAGAAATAGAAGTCTCTTCCAGATGCCTTCCCTTGTTCAGCAGTGTTCCAAGCTGTTGCTCTCTGGCTGCTACCAGAAGAGACATTTGGCCTCACTTGCCAGAGAGCAGGAGAAGCAAGATGCTTCTTACCATTCACAGCCCCAATGGATCCTGCTAGTCGGCCCTTGGCTGAGATGGTCTTTTATATACAGAATAAATTAGCACAGCAGCTGTTGTTTCCTCAGCTCTGTTTCTACTTTAGATTTAATGGCTGAAAAATACGCACACGTGCTTCTAATTTCCTACAGAGTGCCTGTCGAGAATTTATGAACAAGGCCTGTGTGGGCAAGTGGAATCTTGTGCTACTAAACTTATTTATTGGCATGTAATTGGAAGTGTCTTGCAGATTCAGATAAATTCCAGTATCCACTAGACAAATAGATATTCTGGGCTTAACATGTGGTGTGTGTGTGTGTGTGTGTGTGTGTGTGTTGCGATATGCACCTGCCTGCTTTCACTTGCAGCCTGCAACTGTGGAAGTCGCCTGTGTGACGAACTGACGGGGCAGTGCATCTGTCCACCACGCACCATCAAACCCGAGTGTATCGTCTGCGAGCCCCAGACCTTTGGCTGTCACCCACTGGTTGGCTGTGAGGACTGCAATTGTTCTAGTCCCGGGACCCAAGATCTGGCAGAGCCAGGATGTAACCTAGACAGTGGACAGTGCAGGTGGGTAATTATGGATGCTACTTCCATGCATAATTGGGCACCAGCTGCAGTGGCATCTGAATATCTTTCTGCGCTGCTTCACTTTATAAATAAAACTCGTCTGGACAGTTGATGCTTTTGGCCAACTCTGGTTTTGGCCAGTCCCCAAAGTTGAGCTGCATGAGAATGTGAACTCTGAGCAAGGCCACATTTTGGTGGCCTCTTTCTCCCCCGCAGGGGTTGTCCTGGTCTCTACAGGACTTGTGCTTGGTGGGTGGCTTTGGCTACACTACCTTTGTGGCTTTCTGCCTCCCCAACACAGTGGGGGACATTGCCTGTGGTCCTCTATCTTCCTTGAGTGCTTATGTTTTATGTTGTTTTATATTTTGCTGGAAGCTGCCGAGAGTGGCTCAGGCAACCCATTCAGATGGGCAGCGGATAAATAACAAAGTTGTGGTTGTTGTTGTTTTCTGATATCGCTGAGCCCCATACTAGTCAGACCTCTGAGTGTATTTCAAGCATTTCATTTTGGAAAGGTTGATTGATTTGTCTACTTGATTATCCCTTTGATCTGTCTAAAAAGCCCTGAGTCATCTCTGCATTCAGCACAGTCCTTTGTCTCCCAAAACAGCAGCCACTCGTTGTGTATTGGCTGCAGCATTTATTTCCTCTATTTTCTGAATTCAGGAACACTGTTGTCCTTTTGTGGGGGGGAGCAAAACAAGCCATTGCTTGCTGAAGATTCATTACATTAGCTCAGTTAGCAGAACTTTACTGCCTGGCTGTGCTGGAAGGGCAAATAAAAAGAAAATAAATATTTTAGGATCAAAAACAACAAAACTCATTCTGGATCTTTATGGAGTTTTGTAAATTTCATCTTAAATGTAGCACTAGTATGATGCACAGGGCAGGAGTCAAAGAGAAAAAGTTCCCCTTTCAAGTGTGAAGGCTTTGAATCCATCCTTGTTCTATTCTAGGGTGGGTACTTCTAGCCATCGTAGCTAAATAGAACTTACGCCTTCAGAGAGCGTGTACCAGATGCTGGGGACAAACAGTAAACAGCTTGCCTTCGTATCCTGCTTATGGGCTTCCCAGAAGCATTTGGTTGACCTTTATTCAAAACAAAATGCTGATTTAGACGGAGCCTCAATCTGATCCTGCAAAGCTGTTCTTGTGTTTTCCTGTGTACGCTGCTGTTCGTTTCAAAGTGCAGGAGTCAAGAGATAGGGCTCTTGAGCGCCAGAAGTCTCATTTGTCTTGTCTGTCCCTAGAAGTGTCACAGTCATTGCTATTGTCGCGGCTCTGTTTCTTTAATGAGAATACAGCTGGGTCAGCATGACTCAGCGGCCCGCAGCAGGTTGTATATATAAAGTGAGAAATGTTAGTTTGTGCTGAGGCTGGTGTTTGGGTTGGTTGGTTGGTTGGTTAGTGCTGGTGTGTATTCTTATTCAGTCATGTTTTGCACAAGGACTTTTAAGAATAAAACTCTGCAAGGATATTCTCATGGACTCTTTTTGTGCCGACAAGGGTCCGAGGACCAGGCTGAGGAGACAAAGGGTGGTCAGAACCCTTTCCTTCTTTTTTTTTGCTTTTTACAAACACTGACAGCTATGATATATAATTGAGAGATGCTGCACAGGAGATTTGTAAGCCTTGCAAACAACAGGGCTTCAAATCACTTGAGTCACTTGATCCTTCCCCAATCTCGTGCCCTCCAGATGTTGAGCTCAACCCCCATCATCCTGGCTCTTTTTTGGCCATCCTGGCTGGGGATGATGGGAGGTGGTCCCCCAAACCTTTAAAGGGGGCAGCGAGTTGGAGAAGGCTGAACTGACTCAACTGGTTCAAAGCCGCATATCCGCAGGGCTTATAAAGGCTCAGTTGGTTCATCCTGAGTTAGAAGCTGGAAGGAAAGCAAACGAATATGAAATTTGTCCCTTCCAGATGCAAACCCAACATAGTAGGACGTCAGTGTGATCTCTGCGCTCCAGGCTACTATGGCTACCCAAACTGCAGGAGCTGCAACTGCCACCAAGCAGGGACAAAAGCAAGTGTGTGTGATCCAGTCACTGGGCAGTGCCACTGCAAGGTAAGTCTGATACTCTGGTATTTGCATGCTTCTTGGAAGTGGGCTTTTGGGTAAAAAGCTGCTGAAGGGGCTGGCATCAAAATGCAAGAGGCAACCTATTGGTGCTTTCAGTTCCCAGAATGAGATTCTCAGCAAGGTTAATCATGCCTTGTCTGCCACCACTTAGCTGTTCCCTTACAAACGACGGGGCTTTGCATCAAGTGCAGGGATTGTATCTTACTGGCTTGTGTGAATGAATGGGTGCCAACCAGCGCACCTCCACTGGAACAAGCAGTGCTGGAAAGCAGTGAGTGGGAAGAACAATGCTATTGAGGCACCAAGCTCTGTCACGGAATGTGATTTCGCCTGGAGTCTCCCGGAGGTTTGATTTATATCACAGTGGGATGAAAATTGTATGCCTAAGGAACATCCTTTGTAGAACAAATCTGCAGGGCTACTTTGCAAACAGGCAAACTCACACCCACCTATGCTTGAGGGCGACAGCGGAAAAACACACCTCCGGTTCCCCCCACTCCCCAGCCCCACACACGCCATGGGGCAAACATTACTCACGTACAGTTTAGTTAGGAGTTGGTAGTCAGAAACAAAGTTTGTGGAAAGCCTTCCCAACCAGCCCCATGCAAGCTGGCTGTAGGGTAGGCAAGCCCTTAAAAAGCAAGCAAGAAGCATTACAGGGCTGTATAGAGTGATGGTGACTGATACACAAAACAACGTAGCCCCTCTTTTTGTCGCGGGCATGTCCTAATTCCATCCACATGTCATCGGAAAGTCCAGGATGGTGCTGCAGAGCTGCCCTCCTGGCAGTAGTGTCACTGGGAGGGTCTGGGGCAGCAGGCAAGGTTGGGGCAATGTGGTTGCACCAGCAAAGTCAATCCTGTGCTCCCACTGAGGAGCCTGTGCAGCCCTGACTTTGCCACCACTGCTGTGCTCCTGCACCATCTTGGTAAGCGGCGTTAACTCTCACTTGCAAGGGTGCCAGCGCAGCACTGGGCCAGCCGGTTTTGAAAAGGGTGGCATTTTCTTTTCTATATGGAGATTTTGCAGTCAGGTAAACGACGGCACTGCAGAAGACTGCCACTTTCTCCTGCATGCCTGTGGTGGTGTCTCATCATGAACAGTGATTTTGTGCTCCTCGGATAGAAGAACCCCGGGCTCTTCTTTTTCCTGTTTAACTACATCTTGGCCAGCAGGCCAGTGAACAAATGTGAACATGTCTTTTTTTCCCCCGAACCTTTACAGGAGAATGTGGAAGGTGCAAGGTGTGACCAGTGCCACCTGGGGACGTTCTCTCTGGATGCCAGCAACCCAAAAGGCTGCACCAGGTGCTTCTGTTTTGGGGCGACAGATCGCTGTCACAGCGCTGAGAAGTACCGTGTAGAGGTGAATATGTGGGCTGAGACTTTGGAGGGTGGCACCTGTAGCTGATGCTGAGGGAGGTAGTGGGATGGCACCTCAGCACCAGCAGTGACATGAATGGGCAGAGTTTGATACCAAGTTATAAGAACATATGAAGAACTCTGCTGGGTCAGGTCAAAGTTCTGCCTAGTCCAACATCCTGTTTCCAACAGTAGCCAGTCAAGCTACCTTTCGGAAGCCCAAAAGCAGGACATTAGGGTGACAGCTCTCTCTCTCCCTCTCTCTCTCATTTCCAATACAGTGGTACCTCAGGATGCGAACTAGATCCGTTCCAGAGCCCTGTTCGCATCCTGAACAGAATGTAAGACGTGACAGCACGTCTGCGTGTACGCAAGTCTTGTTTTGCCACTTCCGCGCATGCATGTGATGTCGTTTTGACCGTCTGTGCATGCTCGAGTGGCAAAACCCGGAAGTAATGCACTCCATTACTTCCGGGTCACTGCGGAGCGCAACCTGGAAGATGATAAAAGAATCCTCTTCTAGCTTTTCATTGCCAACCTGTTATGCATTCTGAGAAACATAATGCCATCCTGTTCCAGACAAATTGTTGGTCGCAGCAGTAACATTACTTGACAACATTGCAGAGACCAGCGGCAAGTGCACGATTTAGTCTGATTTTTGTTTAAGTGTTTAAAGTATATGGACAAGCTTGCAGGCCTGCATTTTCTGATGATGTTGTTTAGTCATTTAGTCATGACTGACTCTTCGTGACCCCATGGACCAGAGCACGCCAGGCACTCCTGTCTTCCACTGCCTTCTGCAGTTTCATCAAACTCATGCTGGTCGCTTCGAGAACACTGTCCAACCATCTCATCCTCTGTCGTCCCCTTCTCCTTGTGCCCTCAGTCTTTCCCAACATCAGGGTCTTTTCCAGGGAGTCTTCTCTTCTCATGAGGTGGCCAAAGTACTGGAGCCTCAGCTTCAGGATCTGTCCTTCCAGTGAGCAGTCAGGGCTGATTTCCTTTAGAATGGATCGGTTTGATCTTCTTGCAGTCCATGGGACTCTCAAGAGTCTCCTCCAGCACCATAATTCAAAAGCATCAATTCTTTGGCAATCAGTCTTCTTTATGGTCCAGCTCTCACTTTCATACATCATTACTGGGAAAAGCATTTCAGATACTTTTCTTTACCTTTAGTTTATGGACATGAGTGGGTGGAGTTTGCTCAGCGGAGACCGCCAGGAAGTCCCCACCTTGGTCAGCTTGGAAAATGAGATGGTTCGTGCTGATCTCCGGAATTTCCCAGAGGCCTTCCAGGAGCTTCACTGGCATGCTCCTAACTCCTACCTTGGAGACCAGGTGAGTGACACCAACGCTGGCTGGAGGCGGTCTCTTCTGGTCCTTTTTGAATGTGCTGGGTATTTATTTATTTTTTAATTACGCTAATGTCCAGAAGCCAAATTCTTTTTGTGTGTGTGTACCATATTCCTTACTTATTTATTAAGTTTTTACTTTTCAATTACACAGGTTTTTGTTTTTTTACATACATAAGAAACCACATAACTTCACAATAAAAAAATATGTATATTTTGACTTCTCCCCTTTTTGCAGTTTCTTTTGGTTTTTTTATACTGCATCTCCTAATTTATTCCATTTATTAGTCAGAGGCCAAATTCTGATGTCGAATGCAGATTTTGGGCTCTTGTGTACCATACATTTTAGCTGCTCATTTGTACCATATGTTGACAAATGTTGGGAAACTCCAGTCAAGTTCTAGACACCCCGGAGAGACTAGAAAATGTTAAATATTGAGGAACATAAGGATCCATATTTCAGAGCATTGTTGCATTTCTGTTGACTATCATGGAATTTTATATTTAGGAGTTTTCAACTTGAATGAATGTGAATCTGGAAGACTAATAATATTTTGAAAGGTTTCGTTTTTTAAAAAAAGCCCCCCCCCCCAACAGTTGCCACCCAGTTGTTCAGAACAATGGGTTGCTGTCCTCACTATCCACTAGGAGACAAGCTGTTTATTAGAAGAAAGACTTTAGGCAGTTACATTCAAAGTAAAAAAGAGCCAACACTAGAGCAAAAACAACAACAACAAAACCACCTGTTTTTGAAAGAGAGAAAGAAGGTCACTAGCATCATAACTTTTATATGCCTATTGTCTTTGTCCATGGAGTTTTCTTGGCAGGGATACTGGAGTGACTTGCCAGTTCCTGCTCCAGGTGGATACGTTTAGTCAAAATTCTCCACTATGACCTGTCCATCTTGGGTGGCCCTGCACGGCATAGCTCATAGCTTCTCTGAGTTATTCAAGCCTCTTCACCACAGCAAGGCAGTGTGATCCATGAAGGAGAATTTTGAATATAGCTAGTGAAAATCTACCCAGCTACCTGTCACTCTCTTATGGCACTGAGTTGTATTCCCTTCACCCTCTAATCATTTAACTATGCTTGTATTGCTGCCTTTAAAAAACACGGGGGGTGGGATCAAATGTCAAATTCAAACTAATACATTTTAAGTACTCCAAATAAGCAAATTTGCACAAAGATAATTTTAAGCTCAAATTAACTTTAGCTTGGAGTCTTGAATTTTGGAGTTGGAGGAGGGGTATTTTTTTTTAATCTAATTAATGTAGCACCATTTTGTGATCTGCCTCCAATTGCAGGTTTCCTCCTATGGTGGGTATTTACGCTATGAGCTGCACTCAGACACCCAAAGGGGTGACGTGTTCATACCGATCGAGTCCCGGCCTGATGTTATTCTCAAGGTATGTCTCAAGTTGTTCTTTCTCCTTGGACCAAACGACACTCCATCAGCAAATGCTTCTCTTTGATGATTTATGTCTCTTTGTTTCTTCCTTTCCTAGGGAAACCAAATGAGCATTATGTTTCTTGAGAGCAACTACCCTGTCCCTGGGGACGTCTATGAAGGGCAGCTCCAACTTTTGGAGGTCAGTTCAGATGCAGGAGTTTTGCAGCTGTTGGACTGAGAGGGAGAGTCTCTAATAATAATAATAATAATAATAATAATAATAATAATAATAATAATAATAGAGCTCTGGTAACTGCAGGGTGATGGTGACTCTGTCCAGTGTGTCTTTTGGGGATTCACTGTTGTGTCATTGGCCTTAGAATCTAGAAGTGTTTAAGTGTTTATAACTTGAATAAATTCCACAACTGCAGGAATGGGATGATTGTTTTGGTATGGGCTTGTAAAAAACTATTTTTCACATGCGGTATGTTGGTCTAATGAGAAAGGCGCTCTGTGAACTAATTGCCACGCAGTTACCCATTTCAATTTTGATTGCTCAGATGGATAATAAGCTTGTTGGCCTTCTCTAAGAAAAAAAGCAAAAGTGTTTGCAGATGGCAAAGCACTGCAAAATGTAACTATTCAGACAAAAGGTAATAATTTTTCTATTTTGGGTGTTCAGTTGCATTTTGTGGCTTGGCTGCCTGCTAAGAACATGCCTTGTAACTGATGTTTTTGGTGGGATTTTTTCCCTTCATTCAGTCAGTTAAGGGGGTCATGAGTCCTGCTGATGTTGCCCTGTGACTCTTTCCTCTCCCATAGGATAACTTCAGACACAGCGAGACTCACAATCCTGTCTCCAGGGAAGAGCTGATGATGGTGCTGGCGAAGCTGGAGCAGCTGCAGATTCGGGCTCTCTTCTCCCAGATCTCGTCGTCTGTATCCCTGCATCGGGTGACACTGGAGAGAGCAACAGAGACTGGCGGGGGCCTCCAAGCCAGCAATGTGGAGCTCTGCATGTGCCCAGCCAATTATAGAGGAGACTCTTGCCAGGTAGGCGGAAACGCTCACGCCACTTTTCACGCAGAGCACTCAGAACTCTTGCTCGTAGAGTTAGAGGTTGCCCCCTCCAAATGGCATTCCTTTAGCAGGTAAGCAGATCATGGGCACTTCATAATGCTTCCATTTACCGTATTTTTTGCTCTATAGGACATACTGGACCACAAGACGCACCTAGTTTTAGAGGGGGAGAACAAGAGGAAAAAATTCTCTCCCTCTCTGCACAGCACTCCTTCAGCGAAGCGGCAGGAGAAACGGAGCCCCTTCCATTTCTCCTCCCGCTTCGCTGAAGGGGCGCTGCGCAGAGAGGGAAAGCTGCGCAGTGCCTCTCCAGTGAAGCGAAGCCAGGAGAGCAAGAGGGATCGGTGTGCACTGACCCCTCTCGCTCTCCAGGCTTCAGCGAAAGCAACACGAAGCCTCCGGAGCACAGCGGGAGCTCCTGCTGTGCCCCAGAGGCTTTGTGTTGCTTTCACTGAAGCCATGGAGCCTGCATTCGCTCCATAAGATGCACACACATTTCCCCTTAGTTTTTGGAGGGGGGGAAGTGTGTCTTATAGAGCGAAAAATACAGTATATAGGACAGGGGCTTGCATATAAAAACCTCCAGATTCAGAAACGGTGTGCTACTTAACTTTAGCTTTCAGGCACAGATTGTCAGTTTCCCAGAGGCATCAGGCTGTAGGATGCTGGATGCTGCTCTAGGTGTGCCATTGGTTTGGTTAAGCATGGCCATCTGTCATGGATGTTTTTGTTGAGATTCCTGGATCTCAGGGGGTTGGACTAGATGGCCCTTGGTGTCCCTTCCAACTCTACGATTCTCTGATTCTGCTATGCTCTGCTCTGCTCTGCTATGCTCTGCTATGAATTGTGTGGGAAGAGCCTCCTTGCTCTTACACAGGGAGATCCCATGGGTGCAATTCAAATAAATGTAAAGGGGATGAAAAGGGTCTCCAGACCTATATGCCTGGGCACATGATCGATGTGCGTGGTTCTAGGGAAGTCAGATATAAGGACAGTAGTTGCGGACCCAGGTCCTGAAAGAAGGTGGTTGAAGTTCCGAGGTTGTGTTGGCTAGGCACATTCAGCCTAAGGGAAAACAATCTGTGTTGGATTCTAGGGCTCCCATTCCTGTTGTCTTGGCTTGACACCACATCTTAACACAAGCTCACGCTGCACTATTGCCAACCAACCTGTGCAAATAAGCTGGTTTCCTCCATATAGTATAAGAGCCTTTCCTCTGAATTTGCATCCTCTTGGTGCATTTCAAAATGGGGAACTTGCACAGCATCCATTGTACAATTGCATCCATGTTGGATATGCAGGCAATGAGAGTCCAATCCTCTGTATGTTTACCAGAAAGTAGCCCTTTCTTGCGCTCAAGTGTGCACAGGATTGCAGCCTCAATAGCACTGACAGCCGCTTTCTCTTGCACAGGTAGCAGCATATCGTGCATCTGAGCACATGCAGCGTAGTTTGCATTTCACAGAAAAAATAAATAATTAGCATTACTTATCCTAACAAAGCTTTCTAAAGCATGGGTAGGCAAACTAAGGCCCAGGGGCCGAATCCGGCCCAATCGCCTTCTAAATCTGGCCCATGGACAGTCCAGGAATCAGTGTGTCTTTACATGAGTAGAATGTGTCCTTTTATTTAAAATGCATCTCTGGGTTATTTGTGGGGCGTAGGAATTCATTCATTTCCTCCCCCCAAAAAAATATAGTCTGGCCCCCCACAAGGTCTGAGGGACAGTGAACCAGCCCCCTGCTGAAAAAGTTTGCTGACCCCTGTTCTAAAGCTTTTCAATGGCGCACTAAAGGAAGAGTGTCAAGCACAGTTTGTTAACATCCTGAGAAATACGATGCAACAAGCCAGACAGGGGAAAAAAACTGTTTTGAAAGATTTTAGATAGGCACTGAGCTAAGTAATTCAGAGGAGAATTCTAAGTGACCCTTCAGCATCCTTGATACAAATATTTGATGTATGTTTAACGCACATTATCTCTTTTGCAATTAGGAATGTGCTCCAGGCTATTACAGGGACACCAAAGGCCTCTTCCTGGGGAAATGTGTTCCATGTAATTGCAACGGTCATTCGGACCAGTGCCTTCCGGGATCTGGAATATGCATTGTAAGTGGGGGGGAAAAGAATGCTTGTCAATTTATCTAAAATATTTCTCTTTGGGTAATTTAATATATCTTGGATTTGCTTATGTCGGGGCGAGCATTGTCTCTACTTTTGACCATGCAGTGGTGCTCTTCCTCCACTAGAAAGTAGGCTATTTGAAGACAGGGGGCTGGGTTTTGCCAAAAGAGTTAGTAATATAGAGCGGTAAGAAGGAAAAGGGGATGCAGGTGGTGCTGTAGTTTAAACCACTGTGCCGCTTGGACTTGCCGATTGGTAGGTCGGCGGTTCGAGGCCCCAGGACAGGGTGAGCTCCCGTTGCTCGGTCCCAGCTCCTGCCAACCTATCAGTTTGAAAGCACACAGTGCTAGTAGATAAGTATGTACCGCTCCAGCGGGAAGGTAAACGGCATTTCCGTGCGCTGCTCCGGTTCGCCATAAGCAGGTTAGTCATGCTGGCCACATGACCCGGAAGCTGTACGCTGGCTCCCTCGGCCAATAAAGTGAGATGAGCGCCGCAACCCCAGAGTCGGCCACGACTGGACCTAATGGTCAGGGGTCCCTTTACCTTTAGCCCTCTGTGTTGCCATTCAGTTAACTTTGGTTATAAGTCGTCTCCCCCTGCTCTTCATCAGGGGTGGGGCGCCTTTTTGGCCCAGCAGGGAGAGATAATGGCCAAGCAGTGGGAGGCCTAATGTGCCAAATTTGGCCTGTGGTCCAGGGGCTCCTCACCCCTGCTCTAAATGGTTGACATCTGTCGGTCTGTCAGAAAAACAAGTCTGCCTGATGTGAGACATTCCGTCAGCAGACCATCTATGTAAATTGTAAAGGCACAGCCAGATTTGGTCAAGGAAGCCAGGAGGACAAAAGCTAACTGTGGAATATGTCATTCGAGTTTCATTTCTTCTCTGTGCAGAACTGCCAGCACAACACAGAGGGAGATCACTGCGAAAGCTGCAAAGATGGTTTTGTGGGGAACTCTTCACTTGATGGGCCTCTGCGGTGCATCGGGTGCCCCTGCCCCCTTTCGGTTGGGTCTAACAAGTGAGTCTCTCTTGCAAAACTTTCCACTCTTACATTTTCTGCCTCGTGTTGGCTGTGTTTGAATGCGCTGCTAAACACAGACAAGCCTCGGTTGAGGCCAAGCTAAGTAATGCTCCCCTATCTCTAT
The DNA here is from genome assembly GCF_964106915.1 of Podarcis gaigeae. NCBI lineage: Eukaryota > Metazoa > Chordata > Lepidosauria > Squamata > Lacertidae > Podarcis > Podarcis gaigeae. The sequence continues at coordinate 10,502,844 of NC_139682.1, forward strand.
GCCTCCTCCTGTACAGCTGGGAAGAGAACTGCCAAGATTAGGTTCAGTTGCGCTGGATCTTTGCCTCACATTACTTGGGAACTTGCTCTAAAACAAGCTCTGGTCCATTTCAAAAGAAGACACTATCAGACTTTGAGCTGGGCTTTTAAACTAACCAGAATTTGATTTGCAGCTGCATTCAGGCATGCCATTTCCCTGCCTACCCTCAGCATCTTGAACTGAGGAGTATTGTTTCCTGTGCCTTTTCTGAATCCGTTTTGAATGTGGCTTTATAAGGTTCCTTGTTTCTTGCAGACCCTTGGCCTCATGCGCCCTTTCAGATCTCATTTGTTTTTGTAAAAGCTTTTCGGTGACCAAGTTTTACTACGTCCTGGCTGCATCGCTCTTGGGGAATGTTGACAGCTTTTCTCTCCTTTTCCACCTCAGTTTCGCCATTGGATGTGTCCACAGAGGCTTGGCTACTCAGTGTCTGTGCAAGCCTGGCTATGCGGGAGTCTCATGTGAACGGTAAATAGCAACTTGGGGGTCATGGATCTCTTGGCTCGGGTTGCCTGGAACAATGTAATCCGGATCCTGAGGGTGTCATGGACTGGCTAGGTGCAAAGGAGTGGGGAACCCCCAGGAGAAGAAGGCTCAGAGCCAGGGGATTGGTGGTGGGACAATAACAATGAGTGGTCAGAGGGAGAAGAAGGAGCAGACTGGGAGGAGGAGTTGCATGTCAAGGACCCCCAAGACACCCCCGAATAAAAACACGGTTCACACATCATTTTTGTTTTGGTTTTTGGCATAATTTTGGCCACGACTTTATTGAATTACAGTATGTGAGTGGTTGCTTAGGCATTGGTTAGGCTACAACTTGGAAGTAGGAACAGAACTGACAACTGCACCCCTGCGGAAGTCAGTAAGGGTAAACAATTTTGGGGAGAGAATAAAGCTGGGTGCCAGGCTCTCACCTCTCCCCAAATGCTCCCAGGGCTCTTGCGTGGCCCTAGCCCTTTGCCAGGGATTCGGACAAAAGCATGGCGAGCCCCTGGATTCCTTTAATGGAATACCCTTGCAGCAGCAGCGTTGGAGGGGCAGGCACAGCCAACGACATCCCCTCCACCAACCAAAAATTAACCAGTGCCTAACTGCAACCTTACAAGTTGTGACGATTTGCTATGCAGTAGGCAAAACCCAAATGGCACCAGCCAATCAGCCAAATGGTAACATTCCTACCAAGCCCCTGCCCCAAAAGCAGACGACTCCATGACAGGCATAGGGAGGTCAGCTCGAACAAACCCTAAATAAAGGGAGGGTGGGTGGGTAATCCGATGTGCGCAGCGAAAAGAGGAAGCTCAACGCTGCGCAAAGGGACCTATATAGCACCCCCATCAATCAAATAAAATTGCAACAACCGATTTCCCCCAGCAACAATTGAAGGTGTCCAATCAAATTCGTGGCCATCCAAACTAACCCACCCAGAAACAGGGGATGTCATGGTTGCTCCCACCACAACATGTGCTCTCCAGTAAAGGAGAACCCATTGTGCCTGAATCGGAAAAGGTAACAGAGTTTGGTGAGCTGGAACAGGCTGTGACAGAGATCAATTCAGATTCTGAGGCTGAAGCTGGAGAGGAGATTGACCAAGAGGCAGAGTTGAGACAGGTCGTTGAAGAATCCAGAGAGTTTCCCCCTCCTGCTGCAACCAGCTCCCACCCCCCTCAGTCTCCTAGAACCCACAGAGAAATGAAAAGAGCAGCGATTGGTTGTGCACAGATGCAGTTTGCAACTGCTTGGGACAGACCTTGGAGAGGAGGAGCCTTAGAGCAGGCACCCCCAAACTTAACTCTCCAGCTGTCTTGGGACTACAACTCCCATCATCCCTAGCTAACAGGACCAGTGGTCAGGGATGATGGGAATTGTAGTCCCAAAACAGCTGGAGGGCCAAGTTTGGGGGTGCCTGCCTTAGAAAGTGTTGGGAAGGTGGGGACCTTCAGTCTTTGCAACGGCCTCAATGGAGCAAGACTTACTGGGAAGAGTTGGTAGGATCACTAGGCCTGCACTGTTTTGGCTTCTTGGAATAAAGAATTAACTTCACTGACACCTTGTTTTTTTATTGCTGACCTGCACTTGGCTCCGGCTCCTGACAGAGGGGCACGCAGAGACACAATAGGGATGGGAAGGGGCTACCACTTACCTACCGACCACCAGTTCAGTGCAGTGGCATAGCATGGGTTGTCAGCACCCGGGGCAAGGCAAGTAATTTGTGCCCCCTAACCTGTGGATTTGCGCCCCCTAACCCTAACCCCCAGATGTTGCGCCCGGTGCGGCCGGCCCCCCCTGCACCCCCCACGCTACGCCACTGGTTCAGTGTTTCACTGAGCAGAGGAGCAGCGACCTCAGGCAACCGCAGTGCGAATGCATGGATTGCAGCTCCCTGAGCCCTTCCTTTCTCCTTCCAAAGGTGTGCTCCGGGTTACTATGGAAACCCTCTAGTGATTGGCAGCTCCTGCCAGCCTTGTGACTGCAGTGGGAACGCCGACCCCAACATGCTGTTCAGCGACTGTGACCCGTTGACAGGATTCTGCACAGGGTGCATGTACAACACGGCAGGGCCCCGCTGCGAAGTGTGTGCCCCCGGTTTTTATGGAGATGCCGTGCTGGCAAAGAACTGCACTGGTAGGTGTGCCCCCAGAGCTGGTAACTAGCTGTACTCCTGGGTACCTGTGTGGGTTTCGGAAGCAAGCATTAGGCAGAAGTGCATTCTCACACACAGAACCGTAGAAAATTGGACTGATTTCTAATATCTCATTCCACAGCTGAATTACTTTGAAACAAAATATGCTCCCCCTTCAATTGTCTTTAGCAGATTGTCTTTAGCAGGCTTCCTCTCCAGATGTTTTTGTCCTACAGCTCCCATGATCCCTAGCCAGCAGGACCAGTGGTCAGGGATGATGGGAATTGTAGTCTCGAAACATCTGGAGGGCCGAGGTTGAGGAAGCCTGATCTTTAGCATGCAGTCTTTTTCTACTGTTATACTAGTATACAGTATTAGTACTGTTATACTAGTATACAGTATTAGTATACTGTTATACTAATCTGTTATACTAAGGGACGCGGGTGACGCTGTGGGTTAAACCACAGAGCCTAGGACTTGCCGATCAGAAGGTCGGCGGTTCGAATCCCCACAACGGGGTGAGCTCGGTCGCAGCTCCTGCCAACCTAGCAGTTCGAAAGCACATCAAAGTGCAAGTAGATAAATAGGTACCGCTCTGGCGGGAAGGTAAACGGCGTTTCCGTGTGCTGCTCTGGTTTGCCAGAAGCGGCTTAGTCATGCTGGCCACATGACCTAGAAGCTGCATGCCGGCTCCCTCGGTCAATAAAGCAAGATGAGCGCCTCAACCCCAGAGTCAGTCACGACTGGACCTAATGGTCAGGGGTCCCTTTACCTTTACCTTTTACTAATCTGCAACATAGAAATGCCCCCTAAATTATGTGACTGTCCTTTTTGAAATACATTTTTGCTTGCCTTGAATCTTTCAAGTAAAGGCAAACTATGAATGAAAATAAACGCTTAGTTCATAATTTTATTTCTAAATATTTCTACTGCTGTGTGTTGCCTGTTATAAAATTATTTGGGGTTGTATTTGTTTTTGTTTTTGTTGTTTTTTTTGTATTTTCAATACAAGTAGACTTTATTTTTTTAAAAAAAAAATCCTTTAAAAAATATTTTCTTCTTCTTCCCCTTGTAGAATGCAGCTGTATGCCCTGTGGGACGGAATCATGTGATTCAAGGACTGGCAAGTGTCACTGTAAACCTGGAGTGACCGGGCAGCACTGTGACCGCTGTCAGGTAAAATGAATTGAGTTTTCAGTCTAAGATCAGTTTCATGTCCTATTGGGCAGAAAGTGTCATATCAAAAGTGGAGCAAGCCCTGGCGAAGTGAGCAGGGTTTTGCCTGCCTCTTATGAGCTGGAATCTTAACTCTGCGTCTTTCCCCCCCTTTAGGAAGGGCACTATGGCTTCGAAACATGCTCAGGCTGCCAGAGCTGCAACTGTGATATTGGAGCCGTGAGCGCGGATTGCCATGCCCACAATGGCCAGTGTAATTGCAGTCCCGGTGTTAGTGGTTCCCGTTGTCAGCAGTGCTCTCCTGGCTACTGGGGGCTCAACACAAACGGCTGCTCAAGTGAGTCTGTTTCAGTCACTGTTAAGCATCCACTAATGTTATAAGAATTCCAAAGTCTCAAATATAAAATAAATGTCCATAAATGTACAAGGCAAACACATACATAACTATATAAACCGTCTGGTGAGCCGGGTTCGTTTCCTCACTCCTCCACATGCAGCTGCTGGGTGACCTTGGGCCAGTCACACTTCTCTGAAGTCTCTCAGCCTCACTCACCTCACAGAGTGTTTGTCGTGGGGGAGGAAGGGAAAGGAGATTGGAAGCCGCTTTGAGACTCCTTAAGAGAGTGAAAGGCGGGATATCAAGTCCAAACTCTTCTTCTTCTGTGCCTTTTCAATTCATGTTTATGTGAAGGGTTTGACCCTCATCCAATGGCGATGAGTGGATGTGGTCGTCACCCCACTCTGCATAATATGGGAGAGAAGGATGTGACTTCATGAGTGCATCTTGTTTAAGGTTGCCCTGGCTTCTCCTATTCTCTTTACAGAATGCCAGTGCAAAGGAGGCTCTTGTAACCCCCGGACTGGAGAATGCACCTGCTCCAACGGCCTGACGGGGAAGCAGTGCAGCACCTGTATTAAGAAGCACGAGATCCCTGTGGTGGATGGCCCAGACAGCATGAGATGCGAAGGCTAGTCTTGTTTGCTTTGCTCAGTTCCCTGTCCATGTTCTTTGGCGTTATCAGCTCAGCAAGCCTGCTTCTTTTTGCAAGTGTCTCTGTACTGGATGGCACTGATGCTACAAAATTTCAAAACTTTGCCTTGCAAGGAATTGGGAGGTTATTGGGGAATGCTACATGGATCTTTTGCTTGTGGTGGTGGTGGTTGTCTGGGGGGTTGGGGCTGGGGGGGGGGAGTGGGTGGAGGAAAAGCTGGCATAACTTGGGACCCCAAAAGGCATAGATTCCAACCTGCCTGTCTTAAAGCAAAGACACTCCATATGAGCTCATATGATTCAAACCAAAGCATACCACTACCAGACAACAAAAATGTCAAGATTCACAGTAGTTGGCTAAGTGCAAAGCTATAGGGCATTCGTGCAAGGCATATGACTTGTATGCAGCATGTGGCTGCTTTAGTTTTTCAAAATAGGCTGCCGGGGGCATTAGCCAAATCAAATTAGTTTGAACCCGGGTGTTTGTCAGTTTTCTCCACGTTATTCTAGTGATTCACGGTATTCACATTCTTCTAGCCTGCAGTCAACCCTCAATAGGTTTCTTTTTACTACTAATAAATCACCTAGCAGTAGCCTTACAGCTGTTTTAATTGTTCCTTCATAAATAAAGTGCACAGTCCCTTAGAGATTTAATCACTTGCTAGATTACATAAAAGCAAGTGGCAACTCACAAACGCCTGTAGATGTGCTTTTTGTTTTTATAATACCTTGTGTGTCCATTTCCCATTCATTCTCTCTCTCAAGCAGAGTCCCATTCACTCTCTTGCACTCTATTAATGTACCTCTCTCATATATAAACACACAATTATTGTGATAGTACTGCCGTTCCGTTTCCCACCGACAGCTTCACCTGGTCCCTAGACTGGTGTACTGACGGGATTGTGTTTTTATTGAATATTTGCAAAGTTTATGTAACAGCTCAGCTGCTAAGCCAATGGCTTTTTGCAGCCATCCATGACATCTCTCTTAGTCAAAAGGTGCTGAACCTGTATTTTTCAAAGTTTTCTTCTTTTTCTCCTGGGTTTCCTTAGTTTTCTTGTTTCATTCTGATGTTTAGGATAAGTTAGGGAGAACAGTTTTTGCAAATTTGTGTGTTTAGCATTCTAAGCAGAAAGATTCATTCATCTTTCTTTGGCCCATAGTAAAGGCCCTATCATATCATTCACATGTGGCTTTGATTTGGCAAGCAGATAAATTTATACAAATTTATTAACATCCGATACAGTGCAAACTTGGCACTGTGGTTATTGGCAGCTATATATCAGCTCAAAATCACATCATGATGTTGGGCCGTGTCTTGAACGAAAACCACATGCTGGGGGGGGGGGGCAGCCCACCACAATGTGTTGCTGGGAATTGCATCTTCTAACTATTTTATATCGGTTGACCAAAGTAGATACTTGTCTGACTTTTGGGACCAACTGCTTTATGAAAATCTAAAGTTTTACGAGTGGGTTGTAAAAATGATTGGGCAGATATATGTATGTAGGCTGTCAGTCTGGATGATCTAATAATATGGCCTTTTTTTCTTGGCTGCCCCCCTGTGGCACAGTGGGTCATTGTGTCTGACTGTTAATCAGAAGGTTGGTGGTTCAAGCCCACCCAAGGACAGCTGTGGGTAGGAATCCTGCATCTCAGGGCTAGATGGCTCTTGTGGTCCCTTCCAACTCTACAATTCCGTGATTCTGATTCTATCTGGGACTGCTGAAACATAGGTCTACCCTAGCTAGGCACTCACATCTAGACTAGTCTTACAGTTTCGTTACAGGCATTATCTGAGAGCTGTGCATTTAACTTCCCTCTCCCATCAACAGCTTGCGACAGCTGCGTGCTGCTTTTACTGGAAGACCTTGAGGAGATTGGAAATGCTTTTCCTGCGCTCAGGAATCAGCTGACGAGCCTCAACTCTACCTCCATCGCATGGGCCCGTCTGCATAGCATCAATGGTTCTATGCAAGCCATCACTGTATGTGGAGTGTTACACTACTTATTACTCTTACCTAGTTTTTCTGTAGGGTTTTTGGATTCCAGTTTCAGTCCTCTTTTTCTTTTCCTCCTTACAGAACCATCTCCGTGACTATCAGAGATCCCTAAACAGGGCTAAGCAGCAGACCGATGAGTTGGAAGAGGAGAACACAGACTTTGTTCAGGATCTGAATGCACTTCAACACAAGGTGTGACGTTTTTGTGTTTTTCCCCCCTTTATCTTCCCATGTCTAGTACTACAAAAGTTACATATTATACCAGAAGTCTGCCTGCTGTTCTGTGGAACGCAAGTGAAATGAAATGGTTCCTGTCCAGAGGACCTTGGCTGTGTCCTCACTAGAATTCCTCCTTTCTTTACGTGCCATCACCCTTTGTTGTCCCAGTAGGTCTCTGTCCTGCTTTTCTGCATGCCTTGTTCTTATTTTCTCATTTCACAGCACCAGAAGTGCAGCATTAGTTTAGTAATACTTCCAGGGATTTGAGGAGGACCGTGTCGCTTGCACTCAGAAAACACCACAGTTTGTACAGTTGGCGTGGGTGCCTCTTTTCACTTTGTATCAGATGGACAAGCCGCAGTAAGGGCGATGTTGACAGTGACTGGGCATTCCTTGACAGCTTTTTTTGCCCAGAGACCAATGCAGTTATTTGAAATTTTCTTGAGTAGCCAGTTGTTTTAATTATTTCTCTCTATTGCTTTTAATGGTTTCTATATAAAAGAAGAAGTTTTTATCTTGCTGAACACCAATTTGATGTTTTATGAGAAGGGCGGCCTGTAAATACTTTAAAAACAACAACAACAACAACAACAACAACAACAATAAATAATAATACAGCCTTTAGAAGAGGAGAAGCATATCAAGCAAATAAAGGCTGGTTGCTTTTTGGCCAAAGACCCCAAAAGCTGCAATCCTGCCCCCCACCCCGTGTTGTTGACATTGCCCACTTCCTTGAGTCTTTCTGGACCTCCTCTAAACCAGCCTTTTGTTTTTGTTTCTGCTTTTAGGCAACAATGACCCACAGAAAAGCAAACCTAGTCACAGATGGCACAGAAGAGAACTACCAGCATGCAGAGAACCTTGTTCTAGATATCACTAACATTCGGTACAAACTTGATGGTGAGGCACGGCTGTAGCTTTTAGCATTCCTGATTTGGAAAGACATCACTTGCATTGTGTGTGTGTGTGTGTGTGTGTCTGTCTGTCTGTCTGTCTGTCTGTCTGTCAATACCGTTTGAGATTTGAGTATCCTTTAAAAGGCGGGTTGGGAACTGGTGGCATTCTGCATTGCTGAACTGCAGCTCCCATCATCCACCGCCAACATAGCCAGTGGTCAGAGATGATGGGAAATGTCGATAAGCAACATCTGAAGGATTCCACCCAGAATGTGGTCTAAACCACCCTTTAAATTCATATCAACAAAAAGAAAAGAACTCACTCTGAAACTCACCTACAGGTGGTATCTAACACCAAGAAAACTAGCGCTAATATGCCCAGGAACCTCACCAAAATGCTGGAGAGGGTGCATCTCCATAGGCACATACCTCCACATGTGGTGGGAGTGTCCCAAAATCCAACTATTCTGGACAACAGCCATACGAGGAATATGTAAAATAACTAAGCAAGCATTAGAAATCACCCCAGAATTGGCCCTACTAAACATCTTCCAAGACAACAATACCCATCTACACCACAAAGAACTCATAACCCACCTACTTTCAGCAGCCAGAAACATCATAACCAGACACTGGAGAGACCTGTCAGGAGTAAGCATGGACCAATGGTACCAAATAGTATGGGAAACAGCCCTGCTAGAAAAATTAACCAATAAACTGAAACTGACACGGGGACAAATAGAGGAAGATGCCTTCACCCCCGTATGGCTCCCCTTTATCACATACACAGCACAACAAGATAATGACAAAAATCCACCAACAGCATGCAAATCAATATGGCTAATCTGAAGGATTCCAAGTTCCCCCTGCTTTAAATGGCACCTAGGCATGTCGGAGCCACTTTCCTTATTGCTAGAATTATATTTAAATTATTATTATTTAATCAGCAGGGGTAGCTCAAGTGGTAGAGCATGAGACTCTTAATCTCAAGGTAATGGGTTCAAGCTCCATGTTGGGGAAATGATTCCTGAATTGAGGGGGTTGGACTAGATGACCCTTGTGGTCTCTTCCAACTCTGCAGTTCCTTGATTCTATGATTACCCACCCTTAAACAGCAGGTCTCATGGCAGGTTGCAACAATTTAAAACATAACGTTATCAACAGTCGAAACAAATCTCAAGGAACAGGAATAGGGGAAGTGACCCAGAGGAAAGCGAGCCGATGGTAGGGAAGATAAACCCATATAAAGCATCCTGAAACAAATGGGTCAGAATAATATGAAAGTGCTTTTCATTGGTTGTGTATAAAAGGACCAGGTTTACTCATTGGCTTCATTAAAAATACGAAACGAAACTGTGTGGCTTTTTGTCTAGAAATTGTATGCCAGATGCAAATCTTTGCTGCCACAAATGCCACCACCACCACCACAGAGGAGTTCCGGCAGAAGTTGGCTGAGGTCGATGCAATGCTGAGGCACATGAAGGCCACGGATTTTAGTTTCCAAAGAGCAACGGCCAATGAGGAACACGATGAAGCCCGTAAATGTGAGTATAGTATTAATGGCAAACAAGGAGTGTGTCTGTATATGTGTTTGTGTGTGCTTTGGGAGTGCCAAGGTCTCTTGTGAATTCCTGGTTGTTACTATTATTATTGTTGTTGTTGTTGTTGTTAATAATAATAATAATATTGTTTCAGCATGAATCACTTCCCATGAGGCATCCCAGAGTGATTTGCATTGTAATAAGAGCATGTGTGAAAAAGCAACCTATGTTAAAAACAGTTAAAGTAACTGCATACATATAAGTTTTTATATATGCTGTTGCATATATAAGTTTTATATATGCTGTTGCTTTAACTTTTTAATATAGGTTGCTTTTTCACAGCACATACCTAAAATCAGCTTAAATCTACTACAGCAGGTTTCCTCAACCTCTGCCTTCCAAATGTTTTGAGACTACAATTCCCATCATCCCTGACCACTGGTCCTGCTAGCTAGGGATCATGGGAGTTGTAGGCCAAAAACATCTGGAGGGCCGAGGTTGAGGAAGCCTGTACTACAGGTCCCAGCTGGGATAAAGGTTTTCATTTAGAAGCCTTGTTGTCTTTAGCAGGTGCTGAAAAGACAGTAGAGAATTGATAGGCAATCTGACATTCAGTGGGAGTTCCAAAGAGCAGGTGCTGCCACACTAAAGACCCGATTCTGGCATTGCTTGGAACAGGCTGTTAGTTTCTGTTTGCCACTGTGCAGTGCATTGGAGTCACAAGACTCTGTTTTGCATTCCACACATTCCAGGCTGTTGGCAGTCTCGCGGAAGACAGGACGTTACTGGTTTCCTGTTCCTTTGTTTTCCAGTTGCTCTCTGCTCTCACAGAGAGAGGATGTATTTTTCTTTTCTGTCTGCGTAGCTAGAGAATAAAGCATAGCGATGTAGCCATAAATCTCATCACTTCCGTGTGCTGTTTTGATTCTCTGCTGAATGAGAATGTGCCTGCAGCCTCATCAAAGGCTCAGGTCATTAATCACATCGGAGGGCGATTCAGGAAGATGAGCTTTATCAGCTTGGCGTAGCGGAGATTCTCTCCGACAAGGCCTTCTAATAGGATGGCACCTGAAAGTGTATCTAATTTTAGGTGACGAGATGACCTGTTAAGGTTCATGGTCCCAAATTGTCTGTGGCTTTGCACGCCAATCCCTGCACCCACTCAATTTGGAGCTCTTCAAAATTTATTTTCGTACTTTAAACAGCACCTGCGGTGCCTTCCCTGTGGCCTGTGCAAGACTAGTAGACACTGAACAGTTTTAACTTTTTTGAGCTCTTGTTCTGCCAGTGCTGGACCGTGTGAAAACCGAGCTCTTCAACAAGTTGGAGTCCAACCAAGAACTGCTGAACCAAATCAACGGCCAGTTGGATCAGTACAGTTCAGAACTGATGGACCTGCGAGATGCTCTGAACGAAGCTGTGAATAAAACCCGTCAGACAGAGGACCTCAATAGCCTAAATCGTAATCACCTGGAGGAGACCCAGGTACAAGGAGGGAGCTGGAAGTGCTGAGGGAGCCGCTCTGCCAGAGGGAATTTCAGAGGGACTGCCACATACAAGGGGGTTCTGTATTCTAGCATTGGTGGCAGAAAGAGATGCATTGATAAGCCACTCAATGGGAAACCACTGCAGGGGATACCCTATCCTTTCCCCATACTCAGCCAGTGACAACCAAATGCACCTTTCAGTACTGGACTAAAAATGCTGTACTGCATCCACAGGTTCCATTTTCAGGCTGCAAAAGAGGGCTAGCAGATTTGGGAATTCTTTCAGCAAATGGGGAAAACACATAGTTTTCAAAGAGCAGAGGGCAAATGTTGGCAGTAGCTTTTTGTTTCCTCCCCTCTCAGTCGGTCATAATGCCTTTCTTTGAATCACACCATGACTTAGCAGCAGGGTGGATAAAAATCAATGATTTAAAATAAAATAAAATAAAATAAATCAGATTTTTAAAATTTAAATTGGATTTTTTAAAATTAAATCAGATTTTTAAAATAAAGTGCTTTTGGAGGAAAAATATTTCTAAATATAGTTTTCTGTTTAAGTTACATTATAGTCCAAAGGCTATTCATCAGGAAATGAGGATTTAAGTTTTTCATGTGTGCTAAAACTCAGTTTAAGTTTTTATTTAAAAAAAAAGTTTAACAACATCAGTTAACAAACATGGATACATTTGCTATAGGGTTATTGTTTTAGTTAAATAAATTGTTTAAATTGTTATTCAGGAAATTATTATTTTTTGCCTTCCAATAAAGTACAGCAGAAAAGTTGTCCAAATATAAACAGTTAACCTATTAAACCTCACAATAATCTCATAATTATCTGTCTATGTATTTCTAATAGTATAACCAAATCAGTAATTTTTTATATAACTGTAAAAGTGACTCTGAAAATTTATTAATCAAAAAAATGAAACCTTCATCTGGTTGTAAATATTAAGATTGAGCAAGAATGAGTCTTTCTGTAAAAAATAATAATGATTTAAATCAAGGCTTACTGACTAGTGATTTAAATCGTGATTTAAATTGATTTGATTTAAATCAAATCCACCCTGCTTAGCTGCTCAATGGAACTCTGTCTGCACCAGCAAAGTGTAACTTTGCTTCCTGAGGCCTCTCAGTTGGCTTTCCAAATGCAGGTTGGATTTCTGCCTGCCATGTCTTTTAAAAGTCATGACTCCATGGTGCTAGTTTTTAATGTTTTGAGGTTAGCACTCTGAGGCGACTTGGCCATCTCACAGGTAATTCAGCGAGTGAGAGGGAGACTTGTCAGGACGTGCAAATGCAATTTCCCCCCTCATAGGAGAGAAAAATCTGTTTTAAAAATGTGATTCGAGTGAAGAAATTGTAGGTCAGGTGCAAATTGAGATTCGAATTATCCGGCGTCGTTTTCTTACAACATTCTAAGGACTGTCACAGGCCTGAAATGGCACAGGTGGCACATTAGAGGAAATTAACTGTGTCTGTCGGTCACATGCTCATGGAAGTTTTATGTGACCTCTGTTAATTACGAACAAATAGATGTGCCAGTTTGGTGTGGAAACTCTTGGCTCATGACATTTCCAAGGAAGACTGCATTATGCATCAATTCAGTGTAGGGACTTGAGAGGAAAGGTGTTCTGGGGCTAGGCTGGTTCTGCATCCTGAAACAAGGGGGTGAGAATCATGGAATTGCAGAGCTGGAATTGTACCCCAAGGGCTATCCGGTCCAATACCCTGCAATGCAGGAATCTCAGCTAAAGCATCCATGATAATCTGGGAAGTGTGTGCCATTATAGAACCACTCTATGCCATGTGATGAGAACCTTAGGAAAAGTGTTAAAATGATTCTTGATTTTAAAGTTAAGCTGCAGCAGTCAATGTTATGGGGCTATCTTTATATTACAGCAAAAGAGCAAGGAACTGCAAGAACAGTTTGGCCTTGTCCGGGATACCTTGCGCATGGCTGAAGATTCCCTTGCCCAGGTCTCTGATTTCCTGCAGATAATAGAAAATGCCAAGGAGGTGAGTGGTGCAAAACTCAGGCTTCCCAGCAAGTCTGAAAGGTGTGGGGGGGCAGGAGATTCAAGATGCTGCTGCTTGCTAGGCTGAGAAGAGGATGCAAATATGACAGACAAGATGATTGTGTTGTAGCAGACAGAAGAATAAGAGCAGACATCCTCTAACTCCAATATGGTGTCTGCCCTCTTAAGAACTACAGGACAAACTTTGTTCCTAAAATGATGATTGCCTCTTGAGGCAATCCCAGCCAGCTCCCATTCCCTACTTTTCCCTTTGGGTTGTGACAAGCAGGTTACTCTTGCCTGCACAGTTCAGCAGTAAGTCAAATTTTTCATGTTTGGATATCTTTTATAGGAGTCCTTAAGTTTCCACATAGCTCCAGCAAGCTGGGGTTTTTTGCACCTTAGCCTCCAGCGAGGCATTCCAGTTTGTTTGCTTCCTGTGTATTGTTTTTGAACAGTTTCTAGATACCATTTGGGGAACACCTGGGAAGATAAAATAGTGGTATATCATCAATGCACCCTGTGAAACCCATTTGCACACAGTGGGTTGTTTTTTTTTACTGAAAACAAGCAGAGTGGAGGAGGGCATTCAGATGTTTGATAGTGGGGGGGGGGGAAGGGTCTCCAGTCCTACTGAAATCCATCTCCTGCCAGAGAAAGAAGGAATTGGAGAAGCAGGACTTGCAAGGTTAATGAATGCTGGCCAATGCCCCTTGTTATCCTGTAGGAATCTGAGAAGTTAGCAGCCCAACTGGATGGTGCCAGATACCCCTTGTCAGAGAAGGCAAAGGAGTACTCTCTCGCCAGCACCAAGATCCCAGTCGTTGAGGCAGCTGAAGAGCATGCAAAGCTTCTGGATGAGCTAGCAAGAAACTTGTCCAGGTAAGGGCTCCTCCTTTGTTGCTGGGCCTTGAGCTCTCATTTCCTAGCTCACGTGGACTTCTGTGCTGGGAGTCTCCTTCTAATAACGTTGATTAAGAGTACTTGCTTATACTGCATACCGTATTTTTCTGTGTTTAACAAGCCTCCGTGTATAAGATGACCCCTATTTTGGGGGGACTCCAAATTAAGGAAATGGGGGAGGGGGAGATTGCCCAGAGCTGTTAAGCTTTTTGGGGGGGGGATTGCCAAAAATCACTCACCTGCCTAATAAAAAAAAATTGTCTTATACACAGAAAAATACGGTATTACCTAGATCCGTTGCATAATATGAAAAAGTGGTACTATGCCTGATTACCCATGTGGCAACAGTTGAGCCTTATATGTGTTCATTTTTAAGGTGCTGGTTTTAACCTTCAAAGCCCTATACGGCCTAGGGCCCTCGCACCTACGGGACCGCCTCTCCTGGTATGCCCCACAGAGGAACCTACGGTCTTCAAATAAAAACACCTTGAAGGTCCCAAGCCACAGAGAGGTTAGGCTGGCCTCCACTAGAGCCAGGGCTTTTTCGGCTGCGGCTCCAACCTGGTGGAACGCTCTGTCACAAGAGACAAGGGCCCTGCAGGACTTGACATCTTTCCGCAGGGCCTGCAAGACAGAGCTGTTCCACCTGGCCTTTGGTCAGGGCACAGCCTGACTCCCTCCTTTGGCAATCTTTACAAGACTTTAGTTTATGGTTGCCATTAATTTTGATTTTAATTCATTTTTATAATGTTTCATAATGTTGTACTGTTTTAGTGTTGTTAGCCGCCCTGAGCCCGGCTTCGGCTGGGGAGGGCGGGATATAAATAAAATTTATTATTATTATTATTATTATTATTTTCAAAAGAAGAGGTGTTCTTTCTACCCTTACATCAGGAGTAGGGACAGGATCTGGCCAACGGGCTATTTTGACAGGGGCTGCCCACCTGTTAGTCACTTATTGATTTTCCTCCTCTGTGGGTGCCTGCAGAAGGAACGTTCTTGATTTGCATTAGCAGCAAGACCCAAGCCCAGCAGCGTTTGCTGTAAGTGCCGATTAGCTGATTGGTACATACAGCAAGCCTGCTCTGTGCAAGGATTGGCTGGACTACAAAGTCCCCAGCTGGGAGCTCCCCGTAGCATGGCCAATCCATCCAGGGCTTACTGCCAGTGCCAATCAGCTGATCAGCACTGACAGCAAGCCTTCCTTGCCCAAGGAACAAGCAGGAGCACAATTTAAGGTTGGTTCCATTGTGACCGCATCTCTACCTGCCCCACAACTTGGTAGTTTTTTTTTAATATATAATAATTTTTATTAAAGATTTTACATTACAAAAAATAAAAAAAACAGAAAAATCCAACAAAAATTGTTAAAAACAATCCTTCTTTCCGTCTTCTTAATTTTCATTTACTTGTTTCTCGGACCTCCTCATACCACCCTTTTTTGTATTCCAAATCAAATTATTAATTCAACAATTTCTTTCCCTCTTTTTGTTACCCAAATCTTATTCTTAAATTATTACAATCTTAGATTTTTACTTATATAAACCCATTTTTTCATATTCTTTTAACCCATCACAGCTAGAAACCACTTAGTTTCAATCCAACATTATTCTAAAATTCCTTAATCTTACAATATCTCTGTAAATAGTCTTTAAATTTCTTCCAATCTTCCTCCACTGACTCTTCTCCCTGGTCTCGAATCCTGCCGGTCATTTCCGCCAATTCCATATAGTCCATCACTTTCATCTGCAATTCTTCCAAAGTGGGTAGATCTTGTGTCTTCCAATATTTTGCGATAAGTATTCTTGCTGCTGTTGTGGCATACATAAAGAAAGTTCTATCCTTCTTTAACACCGATTGGTCAACTATGCCCAGGAGAAAGGCCTCTGGTTTCTCGTAACTTGGTAGTTTATATAGGAGGCCCTTAAATCTTTTCATTCTTCACCATGTAATGAGTTATTTTCTATCTGGGTATTTAAAGGAAAAAATCTCAGCAGTCGTAGGGTTCCTCAGCCCTGCTCTAAAGGCGCAGCAGCGCTAAGAGAATGGAAATGATGTTCAGGAAGTTCCATCCTGCCATGTTTGAAGATGCTAACCAGTTCTCTGGCCAGGGCTGTAGAAAGGACTCCAGGCCACAGTACCTTTGAACCGCTCAGCCTTGATGCAGCAGGTGGACTTCAGCTGCAGGGCTAATGGCAGACATCCTCCCATTTACATATTTGTCCTCCGAAAACAGCATCATCCATGGCACAAACCAGGATGGATTCATCCAGCGGGCAGTCAATGCCTCCAACGCCTACGCCAGCATCATTGAGGCAGTGGGGAATGCGGAGCGAGCAGCCAATGAAGCTTATAATGCTGCCGGCGAAGCTTTGATGGTATGAGTCTCTTATTCCCCACCCCCCAGCAGACATGAGAAATCTTGGCTGCAGCTTGCGCACCTGCAAGGACACTGGTGTCAGAGAACACAGGGCACCTTCACTCATCTGCTCTGTGCTTACCTGCTTAACCAAGATTGCGCCAGGCTCCCTCGTGCAGCAGCTGCGACTGGCAAGGAGGGCTGGCTCCTTTTCATGTGATTTGCTCCCTTTCCCCAGATGCCTTGCAGACAGACGGCTGTGTTTGCAGAGCTTGTTGGCAGGCGAAGGGAGAAAGAACCTGGCAACCTGACATCTCTTGCCTGGGGAGGGCTGTTGGCAGCCGGCATGCTCCTGCCTGTTTATGAACTCTTCTGAGCTTTGCGTATACACTTGGCCCTAGCCTGGAAAGCCAGATCATGCAAGGAAATCATGCAGTTGCATTAACCAATAAATACATTGAATTGGACTTGAAATGCTCCATTCAGTTTAGTTAGCAGAACTACCAGCCACTCAGTGACAGGGATTCTGTCCTATTTGCAAACATGTGTAGAGGTTAGAGACTTGTGTGGGATGTGGGTGGCGCTGTGGTCTAAACCACTGAGCCTCTTGCGCTTGCCAGTCAGAAGGTCGGCAGTTCGAATCCCCACGAGAGGGTGAGCTCCCATTGCTCTGCCCCAGCTCCTGCCAACCTAGCAGTTCGAAAGCATGCCAGTGCCAGTAGATAAATAAGTACCGCTGTGGCAGGATGGTGAACTGTTATGTACTGAAGTTCTCACCCTGGGCCAGCAGGGGGATACTGTAGATAGTTTTCACTCAGGTCCACATATGGAAATAAGGGATTGAAAGTGACGTTCAGTGATTGGATAGTTACAGAAAGTGTTAAAAGTTGTGTTGTAGTGGAGCTCTATATAAGCAGGCTGGCTGAACCCTTCAGTTCAGTTCTGTTCTGGCCTGTGAATAAACAAGAGCTGATTGAAGAATCGCTGTGTCGTCTGATATGTTCACCCACAACTTAACTTAAATGACCTTTCCATGTGCTCTGGTTTCCATCATGGTGTTCCGTTGTGCCAGAAGCGGCTTAGTCATGCTGGCCACATGACCTGGAAAGCTGTCTGTGGAAACACGCCATCTCCCTCGGCCTGAAAGTGAGATGAGCGCCTCAACCCCAGAGTTGCCTTTGACTGGGCTTAACCGTCCAGGGGTTCTTTACCTTTACCTCTTAGGGACTCATGGTATAGTGGGGACATAGACCAGGGAGGAAATGGACCAGGGTCCATGAGGGGAAGTCCAATGGAAGTTAGAGGTGAGCCAAGGGTTCCAGATGTTCTGTGGGTTACTTGGCAGGCAAGGTGTGAACAGTTGTCTTCTGTGCTTGCAGAGTGTCATCTTAGATGATCTTGGGGCCATGTCAAAAGAGATGAAGAAAAACAGTACTGCCTTGGGAGAAGCTGTGAAGAGGGAGCAGAGGAGGCTCAGTGGAGGTAAGAGAAAAATCAGCAGACCCTTTACTGACCAATAACAAATTGAAGTTATTGTCCTCTTGTCTGAAACCCTGGACTGCTGTTGCCAATCAGTGTTGCCAGTATTGAGCTAAATGGACTGATAGTCTGAATAGGGAAAAGGCAGCTTCCTATGTTCCTATACTTAAAAGTCCATGACCCAGAGATTCATTTATACCAGGCCTTTTCCGCAGCACAATTGAGTAGAGACGCCTCGTTTCAGCAACCCTGATTTGTAGATCTGTAACCCTGCAACTTTGTTTATTTTCATCCAAGACATCAAGGGAGCACTACAGGTGGCCAAGGACAGATTGGCTGGCATGCAAACAAAGAAGGAGCAACTTCTGAAACAGCTGCAGTTGGTGAAGAGCACTCTGGACACGGTCCAAGGTTTGTCCATGTTTCAGTCCCTTCATAAACGCCCCTGTGAAGTCTCCTCTTAACATTCTGGGCGCTCTAACCCACTGCGGCCTCTTCTGCTGTTAGCACTAATTGTTCTGCACATATTAGCAAATCCATGTCACTTTAGAGCATGCATGTTCCAGTTTCCACCACCCAAAGCCAAACAGTGCTTGATTCAAGGCCCTTTGCTTTATATCCTTACGATACAACACTGAAATTACAAAATTAACCAAATCCCGGCGTCTGTCTGATGATTCCCCACCCCAACCAAACAGTTTAAATGAAACAGAATTTATTATTATCATTAGTGTGGCACAGAAATAGTCTGTGGGCTTCTTCCACGTGACGCTTGCCCACTCATATATTTGCTTTTCTTAAGCTGAAATGAATCTGCACTGGTGCAGATGTTTGTGGCTTATCTTCTGTAATAATTAAGAATTTATTATTTCTACCCCACCCATCTGGCTGGGTTTCCCCAGCCACTCTGGGCGGCTTTCAACAGAACATTAAAAACAGAATAAATTAAAAACTTTCCCTAAATGTTAAAAACTTCATTTTTTTCCTTATTAAAATTGTTTATTGACATATAGAACACATACATTAAACATTAAGAACTTTAGCATTAAAAACTTCCTTTCTCTTGTCTTTGTTTACAACTTACCTTCCTTCCTTTGCAAGATGGCACCTCAGAGGCCATCCAGAGTGCGAAAGACGCTGCTGCGGAGGCCAGTGAAACAGTGGCTAGGATGGAAGGTAGACTGAGTGATATGAAGAAGAATCTTGATGAATGGAAGGAACAATATGGGGACCTTAAAAGCAACGATTTAAATCAAGCTGTTCGAGATGCCAGGAACACAGGTACAAAACAGTCACATTTAAATATATCTGTACTTTTTCGGGGGTGAAGTGGAGACTGGTTTGAAGACGATCAAAATGCTTTGGCTCCATTGAAAAGCAAACTGAACGAATTTCTAACTATTGTTATTTGCTTTTCTGTCCAATGTCCAATGTGACAGGCCAAATAGACTCCTTTCATTTCTTACCTCCTGTACACTTTTTCACATTGTCCGTTCCACTGTTTGTACTTGATTTGTAATTGTGTGTGTCTTGTGCCGTTAATTCTTTTTCTGACAGAGTGCAAAAGTGAAAAAAATATAATAAATTGTTCTCCTTTTTGCCTTCTGGCCTTTTGACACCGGCCATTTAGGTAATTAACCACCTGCTATATTCTTTCTCCCAGTCAGTAAATAATTTCAGCTTCTCTTATGCCCTGCTTTATTATATGTCGGTGACTATTGGGACAGGCAGTCAGATTGTCAGAACACATAATTAATATGAGTCTACAGCCAGGAATGAAATCAGTAATTTTTCTGCAGTTGCCTCTGTGGCAATGACTTGACAGTTCAATGGGGATCTTGTTTAAGAGAGGACCGGAATAAAAATGGCAGTAAGAGAGCTTGCAAAAGGGGTTGCAGTGTTGTACGAGGTTGTGTCCGCTTTTTACAGTCTGGCATGGTTGCTTTTAAGAGCATTGTTCCAGGAGAGCAGCTATCACTGAGCTTAAGACAATTTGGACAGTCAAAATTCCAAAGATATAACTTTCTACTTCAGCTCCTGAATTATAAACGTAAGACAAGCACGTGCAGGTCAGGTTCACAATTCAAATTTAATTCAATTCAAAGTGTTGGTGCTGACCTTTAAAGCCCTAAATGGCCTCGGCCCAGTATACCTGAAGGAGCGTCTCCACCCCCATTGTTCTGCCCGGACACTGAGGTCCAGCTCCGAGGGCCTTCTGGTGGTTCCCTTGTTGCGAGAAGCCAAGTTACAGGGAACCAGGCAGAGGGCCTTCTTGGTAGTGGCGCCCACCCTGTGGAACGCCCTCCCATCAGATGTCAAAGAGATAAACAACTACCTGACATTTAGAAGAAATCTGAAGGCAGCCCTGTTGAGGGAAATTTTTAATGTGTGACATTTTAATGTATTTTTAATCTTTGTTGGAAGCTGCCCAGAGTGGCTGGGGAAACCCAGCCAGATGGTTGGGGTACAAATAATAAATTACTATTACTATTACTATTAAGCTGAGAGCGGTAGCTCAGCAGGAGCTCAGCAAGATTGCAAGCTACAGTCCCTTTTTTGAGGTGAGGCAGCCGCCACTGTCCCAATCCAGCAGGCTGTTCTTATGTTGGTCCTACTTTTCAGGTGTCGATATCCTGCTTCCCAGAAATGTGTCTACTCCTTCTTTGAACTCCCTTTCTACTCTCAGCCGCCAGTCCTGTGCCTGTTCTCTAGCTCATGCTGTCCCATTGGGTTTGTTTTCTTTCCTGCCTTCCAGTCTCAAGCCTTGAGAGCACCCTCCCATTGCTCCTGGGAAAGCTGAGCAGTCTGGAGAACAGAAGGAGCCACAACGCAACTGTTTCAGACAATATCCTGCGGGTGCGCCAGCTGATCTCGCTGGCCCGGAATGCCGTCAGTAAGGTACAGACACAGAGACTCAGAGAGACAGCCGATAAGTCTCTTTGCTTCTACTCCAGGGCTCAAAAGCAGACCTCTACCTTGTAGAGGACGCGGGTGGCGCTGTGGGTTAAACCACAGAGCCTAGGACTTGCCGATCAGAAGGTCGGCGGTTCAAATCCCTGCGACAGGTTGAGCTCCCATTGCTCGGTCCCTGCTCCTGCCAACCTAGCAGTTCGAAAGCATGTCAATGTGCAAGTAGATAAATAGGTACTGCTCCAGCGGGAAGGTAAACAGTGTTTCCATGCACTGCTCTGGTTCGCCAGAAGCAGCTTAGTCATGCTGGCCACATGATCCGGAAGCTGTATGCCGGCTCCCTCGGCCAGTAAAGTGAGATGAGCGCCGCAACCCCAGAGTCGGCCATGACTGGACCTAATGGTCAGGGGTCCCTTTACCTTTGCCTACCTTGTTCCAGAAACCCACAAGAGAAGGTTCCAGCTTGGCTTAGATGTTGCCTTGCGCCCAAGTAGGTTCACTGGCCAGGAATAGGAAGCTTGTGGCTCTCTGGGTTTGGCGGTCTGTGGCTGCCATCAGCCATGTTTTTGGTGGTGTCTGATGGGAGAGTTGGAGCCCAATGTCATCTGGAGGGCCATGGGTTCCCCCATTTGTGTCTTGCATCAGTCCTTGGATATTTTAAAACATTCAACCAGAACAGCTCTTTGCAGGGCCAGTGAAGGATTTGACTTAAAGAATTGGAAGGGACCACGAGGCTCATTTGGTGAATCTCCTTAAGTGCAGGAATCTTTCACCCAATGTGGAACTTGAACCTCAGCTTAAGTGTCTCATGCTCTGCCAACTGATGCTCATGCTCTCCCTTCCCCAAACAGTTTTTATTCCAACCACCAGGAGAAGCTTTGACCCTATCAGGATGGCCAGGCATTCAGTGCAAGAAGTTTATGCAGTGAAGTTTTATAGGATGGAGATAGGGGTTGTAATCAATGAAAATTTTCCTCAATGGTAGACCTTACTTTTGGGCCTGAATGGGCCTTATTGAGTGGTCATGTTCATTAATTTCAATGGGTCTCCTCCGAGTGAAACATAGCTGAATATTTCAAGTGCAACAGATTCTATCTTTCGGATCCCTTCTTCGGAGACAATGTCAGCCTCTGTTGGTTTGATTTCTTGGCTTCTAGATCAAAGTCCCAGTGAAGTTCAATGGAACTTCAGGTGTGCAGATCCGGACTCCCAGCAACCTTCAGGATTTGGCTGCCTACACCTCCCTCAAATTCTACATCCAGAATCCAGAGCCCAAACCGAGGCAGAGGCGTCAAAATGGAGATGACCCGGGGCGCTTTGTGTTGTACCTGGGGCACAGGAATGTAAGTACATTTGCTTCTGTGAGAGAGAATATGAGAAGCATGGCATTGGGGGTGGGGAGAGCAATTGCACAACATCTTTGCATGCTGATGTCACTGCTTGATAGCGGTGTGTCTATGCTGCATGCAGATAAAAAGCCATTTTTTTGGCACAGAGTCACATCGGGTATACGATAACAAGTATGTTGAAATGATTAAGGTGAGCAGCAAGCTGTGCAAACTCTTGAGTTTGTACATCCAAAGCTGGCTTCGCAGTCCGTAACCAGCACCAAGAGAGTTGCCCAAGGGATGGCCTTGGCAAGGAGATGTCAAGCATTCCTGGTGACTTGTGCTTGTATTGTGCATATCTAGGGCACTGGTGACTACATGGGCGTCATCCTGAAAGACCGCAAGGTTCAATGGGTCTACAGACTGGGGGATGAGGAACCAACACATTTATCTGTTGATGAAGAAATTGGAGAGCAATTTGCAGCAGTCAGCATCAACAGGTATGGAAGGGAGAAGGTGGGAGAAATGAATGTGTGTGAGAGAGAAAGAGAGAGCATTCTAATGCAGTCTTTCTTTGTTTAGAATGTGGGACATTGCTTGTTGGGTAAGAAGACTTGGGCCAAACATTTCTGTTTGGGAAATAAAAGAAATTTGCTCTGGCATTTAGGATTCAGAGCTGTTCCACTGGGAGGCCTGGCAAGTGTCCTTTGCGCCTGTTATATTTAGCCTCTGCTCTTTGCATTGTTCATCCTATCTCCTTGCATCCTTCCTTGCAGGATTTTGCAGTATGGGCACATGTCTGTGACGGTGGAGAAGCAAACGTTGCACGAGACAAAAGGTGACAGCGTTGCCAAAGGAGAGCAGGGACTGTTCAACTTCAAGCCCCAGAACGTGGTCTTGTACGTGGGCGGCTACCCCTCCAGCTTCACGGTGAGAGGGGATGGCCAGACTAGTAGTGGAGGGGGACATGGAGTGGGGATGCTCTTTCTGCTGTTATTGTAACACCAGATCACCAACACCAGTAGCAGCCATTTGTGGTTTGGGTCAGGCAAGCCTTTACTGTTGCACATGACGTTTTCAGCAGGGACCGTCATTGAGCAATACTAAGCACATAGCCAGGTGTATATCAAAACATCTGTTTTAAATGTGTGCAACACTCCACAGGGAACACACTGTTGCCGTTTACTCAAATGGGAAAGTTCATGTTTTCCTGATAGAAAGCATGAAATGCCCCTAATTTCCAGCACAAAATGATTAAATGATGCAAAGACTCCCCCCTACAATGTATGGCTCGCTTCCCAGATAAATTCATATTTCAGCTAAAATGGCACGCTAGGCCTTATAAAGACTTTTGAAATTGCCACCCTGTAGATCAAGACCACCCACAGAAACATCATACATACATCACAGAAGGGGTGTAACCTAAGTCCACCCCTCAGGTACATCATACCTACATCACAAAAAAGGCGATCTAAAACAGAAATTTTGAATGTTGTTTATCTCCTGTCTGGCAGGTTACTTGATTGTACCGTATTTTTCGCCCTACAGGACGCACTTTTTCCCCTCCAAAAATGAAGGGGAAATGTGTGTGCGTCCTATGGGGCGAATGCAGGCTTTCGCTGAAGCCTGGAGAGCAAGGGGGGTCGGTGCGCACCGACCCCTCTCACTCTCCAGGCTTCAGGAAGCTATCCGCAAGCCTCGCGTGCCCGGCAAGGCTTGGGGCAGCAGCCTGCAGGAAGAGGAGGCTGGGAGTGCAGAATCGCAAAGGGTTTAGGCATCTTAAATGGGAAGTGAGTCCATGTAGAGATGGAGGCAACCAAGGAGCAACTGGAATACCCAGGATACTGGAGGGGGTTGGTGGGGCTGCTGGTCTAGCCCACCAAATTGAAACAGAAGAGTCCTGGCCATGAACCTAGACGCTTCCTCTCTTACCTACAGCCTCCGGCACCCCTGCGCTACCCTAACTACAAAGGCTGCATAGAGATGGATTCTCTCAATGAAGAAGTCGTCAGCCTGTACAACTTCCAGCGCACCTTCCACTTGGACACTGCCGCCCAGAGGCCATGCACAAGGTGAGCTGAGCCCACAGCAAGCCCACGCTCCTCTTTGCTTTGACAGTGGCTTGCTGGGGCAGTGCGAGGGGAGGAATGAGGTGGGGTTTGCAGAAGACGTTTCAGAGGCCTTAAGCACAGAGAGAGCAGAGGCGGGGATGCTCCGCTCAGACCTCCTGCGCTTTCCACAAAGCCTAAAGATATGTGGCTTCATTTGCTTGAGAGATGCTGGCAGTTTGCTGAACTCAGGCACAAGCTTTGGCTGCACCTTTCAAGTAAACAAGCAAGCTAGTAAAAAGCCTGTAGCAGAATGTATCTACACACCCTCAGCTCCTACGGCCAGAAAACTTACTTTTAAAAATAGGTTTCTGAGATTTTCATGATCCCGCAGAGATCTTAAATTATTTGATTGTTTCATACGGAACCTGTACTTTCTTGAACTGTGCTGCTTACATCATGTCGTGCCCTGGCGTTTTATTTATTCTTACTCAGAGGGGTATTCTGCCTAATCGCAGCTTGCAAGCTCTTGCAAAGAGCTGCCAAGCTCTAGCAATATGCAACTTTTAGCTGATTTCCCTGTCTTTACCTGTCCACAGTATGAGACACCCCTGAAAGCAAAAACTAGTCTTTCCTTTCAAAAACTTGTTTCCCCATTTTTGAGGCTTAGAATTTCTTTTTTTAAAAAAAGAATAAAAGTAGCAGCGTGACTTCTGTGTTTCTAGAGCCCACTTGCATAGATTTGCCATGGACTTGGGGACTTTTTATGTGAAAGAGAAAATAACTTGCAATATCAGGATTTGAAGATTGAAAACAATACAGATTTATGGAAGACAGAATGGTTGGGTTTTAAGGAATGAATATTATATGTAGCTGCAGGAGAGAAAGCTGGAAGTCCTTTTATTTTTATTTCTTTCTGTAGTTTCCCTCTCTTTCCTCTTTTCTCTCCCTTTCTCCATTTCTTGTCTTCTTTCTTTGTTCTTCTTTAGACTAAGTAGCTGTCTTACCTTAAGGTAAAGGGATCCCTGACCATTAGGTCCAGTCGTGACCGACTCTGGGGTTGCGGCGCTCATCTCACTTTATTGGCTGAGGGAGCTGGCGTACAGCTTCCAGGTCATGTGGCCAGCATGACTAAGCCTTTTTAGGCGAACCAGAGCAGCGCACGGAAACACTGTTTACCTTCCCGCCGGACTTGCACTTTGACATGCTTTCGAACTGCGCAGTTGGCGGAGCAGGGACCGAGCAACGAGAGCTCACCCCGTCATGGGGTTTCAAACCTTCTGATCGGCAAGTCCTAGGCTCTGTGGTTTAACCCACAGCGCCACCTGCGTCCCTATTATCTTAGTATATGATAAAAAGGATGTGCATTCTTGTAGATCTATGAATAAGTATAAATAAATATGTTAATTAAAAGAAAAGACTGGGCATTCTTCTTGTCAGCTTTTTTACTTCTCCATTCTTTTAGGTCTAAATCAACAGGGGACCCCTGGCTGACCGACGGCTCCTATTTTGATGGCACCGGTTATGCAGAGATCACATTTGAGGGCCAGAGTGGCTCCTTCAAGCGCTTTGAACAAGAAATGCGGCTGGTGTCACACAATGGGATCCTTTTCTTCCTGAAATTTCAGGCAAGCGTTGCTTTGAATTGTCGACCATACTGTGAGGGTGGGGCTTCCCAGCTGAAAGTCCTGTTTGGGTTGTGAGTGGTGTTAGATGTAAGGGGAGGGGGAAGTGAATATTGGGGGGGGGGGGAATTAATTGCACATGACCTGGCTCAGAGGAAGCATCAGGGAGCAAAATGGGCAACCTCTCTGCACTGGTCACCTCTTGATATCATTGCGCCATAGCCGAGTCCCCAGTTTAGATGGGGGTTTTGTTCTATAGCTTACTTAGTTAATTTACTTGGACCTTCCTGAGGGTGAAACTGCAGCTGAAACCTTAGGACAGAGTTTCCCGCACTTGGTCACCAGTTGTGTTTTTGGACTACAATTCCCACCATCCTTAACCTAGCTAAGGATGATGGGAGTTGTAGTCCAAAAACAGCTGGAGACCCAAGTTTGGGAAACCTTGCCCCAGGGGTACACTGTTCTTGGATCTTGTTCTTCTTTCCTTGCTTTAAAAAATTTTTATTTCCCTCTTCCAACAACTGGAGACCACCTCCTCTTTCCAGGGCAAGAACACTGACCATGTGCCAAGGTGAAGGCAACATTCAGGATCGATAGACTGAAAGGTTCTTCTCGCTTTTCCTCCACAGAGACAGCTGATCTGCTTGGCTGTTCAAGAAGGGAAGCTGGTGCTCTACTATGACTTTGACGGAGGCCTTAAGGTGGCCCAGGCCTCCAAGGAACCTGCTGCACTGGTAGCCAGCAGCAATACAGATAAAGTGGTAAGGTGGAAAGAGACCTCCGTACTTGGATTAGGCATGGGGAGGGTCTCACACGCCCTTTCCCAGAGGGTCCCAGGGCAGGGGGCAGAAAGCCACACCATAAAGCTCCAGCTCCCTCACTGCCTTTGTGGTTTAGGAACTGGGCTTTTTGCATTTTCCATGCAGTCACCTATTTGCGTCATCGTAGAATGATTGTGGGCTATTCCCACCAGCCACCAAGAGCCTGGTCTTCAAAACTATTCTGATTCTTGACCGGGCACTTTGTTGGCTAGAGTTCACTGGAAGACGCCTTTGGGAATATAATGGAGAGGAATGTTCAGTGCTGGCTCATCCTCTTGGCTCAGGAAACTTACTTGAGGACAATGTTTCAACTTCTGTATTGCTTATTAGAACAAAAAAAGGTACCTGAGCAGTTTACTGAAAAAATCTAGAAATGAACGACGTGAAAATTTAAAATATAATTTAATCAGGTCTTTTATATAAAAAAAGAACCACCTGCATCCCATACTTTTAGTTAAAATGCTAAAATAACATGGCTTGGTAGGCTAGATGAAACAAAAGGCTTTTAGCTGGTGACGAAAACAGTAGAGTAAAGGCACCTGCCTGAAATAAACAGGGCAGTGAGTTCCAAAGATGGGTTTAGCCACACCAAAGGATCCACTTCATACAAAAGCAGAAGGAGCTTTGTGTGTCACTTGCAGCAGCCAGTCCTACAGATCTAAGCAGCCAAGTGGGTGCTTAGGGAAGCTTTTAATGTTTGATGCATTACTGTATTTTAATATTTTGTTGGAAGCCGCCCAGAGTGGCTGGGGAAGCCTAGCCAGATGGACGGGGTTTAAATATTATATTATTATTATTATTATTATTATTATTATTATTATTATTATTACCACAGAGGGGAGGCATTCCTTTTGGAAAACTGGCCACAAGCTCTTAAGGGCTTTGTTTACTATCATGTTGAACCTGTCCTGGTCACAAATCGATGGCCAGTGCAGATCTCTGAGTAGGGATGTTACCTGCTTGACATGGGGGTCAGGCTCCCATCAGCCATTGTGCCACAAAAGTCTTGCCTTAGGTAGCCGTGACGCTTGCCTTCCGACTTCTTTGGGGACAAGTGGCCCCTAGTTCCAGCGGACATTATCCATCTTGTTTGGTTTGGTTTTTTTGCCCGATTCCAGATCCAAATATTCCTCCACAAAATGGGTTCCAAGGATCGCGTTTTGGTGCGCCTGGAGCAGTCTACCGTCTTCAATGTGGAGCAGGAGAACAAGTTGCAGAGTGCCACTTCCTACTTCCTGGGTGGTGCGCCCACCTCCATTCTGCCCGAAAGGTAAGGCTTTTGTGTCATTCAGTATATCTGAAGGAGCGTCTCCACCCCCATCGTTCTGCCCGGACACTAAGGTCCAGCTCTGAGGGCCTTCTGGCGGCTCCCTCACTGAGAGAAGCCAAGTTACAGGGAACCAGGCAGAGGGCTTTCTCGGTAGTGGCACCCACCCTGCGGAACGCCCTCCCACCAGATGTCAAAGAAAACAACAACTACCAGACTTTTAGAAGACATCTGAAGGCAGCCCTGTTTAGGGAAGCTTTTAATGTTTAATAGACTATCGTATTTTAATATTCTGTTGGAAGCCACCCAGAGTGGCTGGGGAGGCCCGGCCAGATGGGCAGGGTATACTTAACAAATTATTATTATTATTATTATTATTATTATTATTATTATTATTAAGCACCCGGGGTAGGCTTATGTTTCCTCTCTTCTGTATTTGTCATCGTGTTTCCTTATGAGGACCACACTTTCATGCTCAGCACAAATGTACTGATGCTGAATTGTGGGTGTTTCTTCCCCCGCCCCCCAAAAAAACAACCTGATAGCCCTGATCAGAAATGATGTTTTCGTGTACAGCATTGCAGAGGCCTCTGGGTCAGACCACATTTTACAATCCCTCATAATAATAATAATAATAATAATAATTTTTATTTATACCCCGCCCTCCCCAGCCAAGGCCAGGCTCAGGGCGGCTAACAAGCAATAATAAAAACAAGTTGAATGAATACAACTTAAAAACAAAATTAAAATAGGCTGTTTGGTTTTGCAAAGTGCTTATGGGAGGCAGGGATACGGTTTTACATCAGCTTACAAAAACCCAAAAACCACCTGTTTTGGGGTTCAGCATCATTTTGCAGTTTCTCCAGGTCCGTTATTGCAGCTGTGAGATTTGGGTAAAGAGGAGCTTGGGTTGTGCTTGCCATGTTCACAGTAGACACATTGAAACTGAGGGACAGAACTAAATTGGGTCCATCGATTTCAGTGGGTCTGTTCTAAGTCAGACTTGGTTGCTTGCAATTCTCGGGTTCAGCAGCTTTCTTTATGCATCCTCCGCCTCCTTTAACTCTCTCTGCCATCAGACATTTTGTATGGAATCCCATACAAGCTCGTAGAGAGCCAAAACCGCTTCCCTCCCCACCCCACTTTTTCAGTATGATGTGTTTTTTTCAGCCTGAAGAAAATATTCCCCAAAGGTGGATCCATCCGTGGCTGCATGAAAGGATTGAAGGCTCTTGGAAAATACGTTGACTTAAAACGTATGAACACCACGGGAGTGAGTTACGGCTGTACCTCAGACCTCCTGGTGAGTAGGACGTGTTCGGCCTGTTTGCTGTGCTAGACCAAAAGAATCGCACCATTACTGGCAGAATCTGAGACCAGGGAGAAGAGTCGGTGGAAGAAGATTGGAAGAAATTTAAAGTTTATTTACAGAAACATTGTAAAATTAAGGAATGTTAGAAGGAGGCTGGAATGAAGTTATGTGGCTTTAGCGGAAATATTATAAAGGATTAAGTAAAAATAGATTGTTAATGGATGAAAGGAGGAAAGGTAAAGTTACATTATATTAAGATAAATTATAGGATAAAAATTGGGAAAGTTGGAAAGGATTTGCTGAAATAGCTAACCGAACTAGAATACAAAAAAGGGAGGTGCGAGGAGGTCAAGGAAACAAGTAAATGAAAGATAAGTTATGGGAAGGTTCGTTGTGTTTTTTAATTGTTTCTATTTCTCTGTTTTTCTGGTTTTTATAATTTTTTTCCCTATTCTCTTTTTTTATTGTGATGTGTTGTTAAGCTTTTGTTTAACTTGGAATTATCTCTTTTTCCTTTTGTAACATTTAAAACTTTAATAAATATTATTTTAAAAAAAAAGAATCGCACCATTTTAAGTGGAGGTTCACACCTGCCTGAGATTCAATATTGTTTTTACATATGTGGTTGTTTTTATTGCTTATCATTTTGGGGTGGGAAGCAATTCAGACATGAAAATAAATCAGACATTCAGCCGTGCTCAGCCCTATGTCCCTGGGAAGCTCAAAAGCAGGGCTGAGAATGGAAGAATGCTTCTGTCAGGTACATTGGAAGGGACTTCCCCATATATGTGTCTACTCAGGGGCAAGTCTCATTGCTGCATGGGTTCTATCGGTATTGCAATCACTCTGTCCCCCTTGCAGGTGGCTCGCTCGGTTAAACTTCACGGCCACGGCTTCTTGACGATGTCGCTGCAGGATGTGCCCTCTTTGCAAGATTTCTACACTGGTTTCAGCTTCCGCACCACCCAAAGCCGTGGCTTGATGTTCCACCATGCGACAGAGGTACGCCCTTCCTCTAGGCTGATGTCCCACTATAGCACCCATCAACTCTCCTAAGTGGCTGATGGGCACAAATCGTTCCTAGCACTTCCTCCCTCCCACTGAGAACCAGTGTTAAGAGAACATTTAAGTGTCGTGGAAGATACACGCCCTATTCTTTCCCTTTGTTAGATGCTCCACGATTTGTGTCTTCTTGGCACAACGGGTGACCTCTGAAAGCTTGACTGCCACCTGCATTCCCAAGGGAGGAATGTTTTCTGTTTCCTACTCAGTTGCTCAAAGCTCTGGCTGGATCTTCTTCTGTTGTGAGCAAAGTGTTAATTTGTGTGCCTTTGTGTTCTGTATGCTCTGGAACAGAAAGACACATTGCTGCACCTGGAGACTCATTTCACCCTTGATATGGTGAAATTGCTCTGAGCTTGCTGAAGGTCTGTGACACACGCACAAGTTATTCTCCTCTTTGTCTTTCTAGGAGGGTACCTGCCAAGTTTCCTTGCAGAATGGCAGAGTGTCCGTAAGCGTCCTCTCTACAGAGCTCACCACCAAGAACGCATATGCAGATGACACAAGCCACTATGTCGCTATCTACAGTGACTCCGCAGGGTATACCTTTCAGAGCCACCCTTTTCTTCTGCATGTTGGTTCACTGCACCCCCCCCTTCCCCAGCACAGGGGAGGAGGGACTGGCACAAACGAATCATGTCTCCTTGAAAGAAAATGTGTTTCCATTCCAGAGTCCGGCTTTATGTTGACGATCAGCTTCAGGGAACCCAACCAGGGTCTGATCGCCACAGGAGGCAGAAGCGGCAAGATGAGTTGGCTGTCTTTCAGCTAGGAGGCATGCCGAAAGCCGGCGAAATCAGCAACCTCACAGGGTGCATTGGGAATGTTTTTGTCAGGAGGTGAGTCTTGTGTTCCTCTCATACCCAGGAAGAGTGGTTCCCCAGGAGGAGTGATTAGCAGTCATGGTGTGGGAAGTGGGGCTCCACCGGCTGCACTGACATCTTGCAGTAAAGGGTTGGGCAGGAAGCACGGTGGCAAGGATGGGGACGCATCTGCACCCACGGCCATCAAGGGAGAAAATGTGGGTTTGCATTCTTTCGAGGCTTCTGGATAACCTGAAGGAAACAGCAAACGTGGGAAAGAGGCTAGGGAACAAGGTGAGAGAGGCATGGCCAGGAACTAATTAATCTACCTTCATTAAAGCCCTGTGAAGATTGAAAAGAGCAGTCTGAGTGAAGAAACTGCCTGCGAATGAATAATGTGGTCTCTTGGAAACAATTAAAATTCTCTGATACCTAAGTGGGCTGGGGAGGGTTACGTTGGGCAGAAGCAACAGATTGAGACTGAGGCTACGTAAAGGCAAAAGATTAAGCAACCAGAAGATATGACAATGCAAGTTCCCCACCACAGTTTGACTGGGTAATCATAGGGAGCAAAGGTGACAGCCATGACGGGACAGGGTAGCCAAAGTCCACATCATATTTGGGCTCAAGTGCCAATGAGGTTCTGTTCAAAACCGAGGTGCAGGAAGCTGTTCTTAGAAGAGCAAACAGCTGTTTATTAGGTTACCAGTGGGACAGTGCCAGTTGGAAAGGGGGCTTTTGCCTCCCCAGGGCTACTGAATGACCAAATGCATGTTCTTGTTGGCAGCTGGCAAATAGATGAGGTGCCTAGCTGTGCATCAGCACACCTCTAGAACTCTTTCCCCTCTCAGATCCAGGTAGGTAGCCGTGTTGGTCTGATACAGTCAAAATAAAATAAAAAATTAAAAATGTCCAGTAGCACCTTAGAGATCAACTTAGTTGGTCTCTAAGGTGCTACTGGACAATTAAAAAAATATATTATTTATTCTGCCTCAGACCCTGAGGGATAAGTGTGTCTGCTGTTAATGAGCACAGCAAGTTTATATCAAGCATAAGCCAAGGTTTGCTTCCTCTGTGCACTTATCTAAGATTTCCCTGTTGCGCACCAACCTGTGGAAGAACGCCAAAGGACTCAGGGAGTTCAGCCGCATTGCAGAATTTAATTAACTTCATTAATGGCAAATGCCTGCCCTCTTGTTCACTTTGCAGTGCCACCAGTATCATCCAACCATAGCTGGCTA
Source organism: Podarcis gaigeae (assembly GCF_964106915.1). NCBI lineage: Eukaryota > Metazoa > Chordata > Lepidosauria > Squamata > Lacertidae > Podarcis > Podarcis gaigeae. Next base: position 10,534,989 of record NC_139682.1, read on the forward strand.
GTCCAAGGATTTGCCCAGTGTTGCTATCCAGGCATCCTAAAGTGCACCTCTGTGTTACACGACTGACTCTATAATCAATTTTCACTGCAATCATTCCATTTTGAATTCACACATCTTGATGGCTTTGAATTTCAGCTGAAATAAAGCATCACCTTCTTTGAAAGCAGCAATATTGATAGCTGTTTGGACTAAATAGCCATGGCAAGTTGGGTTTCTTGTTGGTTACAATTCTTCAGATCAGGACTGATGCCACGGCTGTACTTGGGTGTTGCCTGCTGATTTCACCATTCATCTGCATTGAAGGTTCCATACTTTAGCTTGCGCCTGCTTAGGAATTGCTGCACTTCATCATGTGGGAATTGGCAGCAGTGCAACACACACACTCAACTCTGATGGGGTAAAACTCCTTACTCCAAGACATGAGCCTTGTTCTCCCTCATGTGGCCTAACTGTGCAAATACACAGATCCTGGATCCTCCACACAGGTTGTGTTGCTGTTGTCAAAAGTAAAATTAAATATAACATTTGGGGTTCAGGAAGAGTCTGGAATTAGAACGAAGATGCAGACTTAAGATGATGCCAGGCAGGAACAGAGCAGGCGCAGTCTACAGTGTCCTTCTTGAAGATCAGCTGCAGGCAGATACAATCTTGCAGGTTAATGAAATAAGTGGGATTTGGTTGTTGTCCATACATGACAAGGACAATTAATCAACGAGGATCTGAGAGTTGCTTTGCTTCCAGGATGGGCTAATATAGTCAGAAAGGCCTCTCTGCCAGCTTCGTGCCATCTGGCTGTGGTCCTGGCTGAACAGCTGCTGAGCTCCTTTCCTTTTCTGCAATAGGAAATCAGACCCACAGATGGTCGTGGACCTGCAGCAGAGCACCAAGAACGTCAACGTGACCATGAACTGCCCCAGGGATCGGCAGCCCCAGCAGATGAGGGCATCGGAGAAGAAGGGCAAGTGGAAACCGAAGGTGATGGAAATAGTTGCAGCTGCCCTTTCCGTTCCCTAAAAGTTGGCTTTATCTACAGATGCAGTAGCCGTTAACTATAGGGACAGGGACAAGAGGTCCAGCCTTCAGCCTGTGCTTCATTTTGTTCTGAAATAGTCAGAAGCACCCAGGGAAATGTTCAGAGCAGCTCTTCCCCACTGCCTGTTAGGCCCATTGCCCAAGCAATGACTCCTGTGTATGGATTTCCCTTATTTTGGTTTCACAAAAGCGCATCCGTTCCACCCACAGAAGAAGTCAATACGAGAATGTGTTGCTTGGGAAGATGGCTTCTTTTCAGCTGCCCTCCCCTCTCTGGCAAGCATGCACTGCATTCACACATGAGAGCCCCTGGACAACCCTCAATCAAGGTTTGGCTCAGGGTGAGGGATTCAAGAGAGCAGCACCAAACTTAGGGAAACACCTACAAACTTAATAGGTTTGTACCTACAAGAATTTCAGAAACAGCTTACAGTACAAGCAGCCCCCAATGCATTAAAAAGTTCATGTGTGGGCATTATTGCACGTGCTAACTCTATCACTGGCATGCGGGTGGCGCTGTGGGTTAAACCACAGAGCCTAGGACTTGCCGATCAGAAGGTCGGCGGTTTGAATCCCCGTGACGGGGTGAGCTCCCGTTGCTTGGTCCCTGCTCCTGCCAACCTAGCAGTTCGAAAGCACATCAAAGTGCAAGTAGATAAATAGGTACCGCTCCAGTGGGGAGGTAAACAGCATTTCGGTGCACTGTTCTGGTTCGCCAGAAGCAGCTTAGTCATGCTGGCCACATGACCAGGAAGCTGTACACCGGCTCCCTCGGCCAATAAAGCGAGATGAGCGCCGCAACCCCAGAGTCGGTCACAACTGAACCTCAGGGGTACCTTTAGCTTTACCTCTACCGCTGCTTGCCTCAAACACCTTATGCCTGTATGCATCCTTTTGAATGCACTAAGTGAGCTATTTTTCTAGAAAAAGAGGTGCCAGAATTCACCTCCCTTCTTCCTTCTTCTCTTATAATGGCAATGGTGCTCACCTGAGAGGTGCCGAAACTGAGTTCCGGCAAGTTCCAGCTGAAAAAAAGCCCTGCATGTAACTTTGTCTCCTCTGCAGTGCCACCCATTTGGGGGCAGGGGCAGTATTGTGAATCGCAGCCATTCATGTCACCTGCTACTTGTAAGATTAGGATTCATTTTCTCCTTGAGTTTTGAAGCCAGGTGAGAGTTTTAAGGAGCAAGCCACATGCCGCATGTTTTCTTTATGGAGAATGATTTCTGAATCATTTCCCCGCAGGTACCAAGCAAGACAATGCTGAGAGATATGAGCTGCCGGTTACCCAAACACCCCCAAGCCTTTAAGAATGCTTTCCAGTTTGGTGCGTCCCCAGGGAGCCGCATGGAATTTGACGATATTCCAGCAACATTCCACCAAAAGTAAGGGGGGGAGCAAGTAGTTTTTCTGTTCCCTTCTTATTTAAGAAGTGCTATCCTACTTTCCAACATAAAAATAGAAAACTGAAAAACCTGAGAAATGTGTCTGGCTTTACGGATCCTGTCATCACAGGGACTCTGGATTAGGGTCCCCTGACTCAAAACCACTTTTGTGTTGGGCTGCAGTGGGTTCTGTGAGGTACTAAAACATGAGAAAACTCCTCTGTGTGGGTGTGGGGATGTGGGTGTGGGTGCATTTCTGGTCATAAGTGATCTTACAACCTGAAAAGCTATTAACACTTTGCAAAGACTGCAGCCAAGATGGTAACAAATCCCCTTTTCTTGTTAAGAAATCATTGGAATGATCTGGAGCTTTTGAAGGCAGGTGTTCTTAACAGTTGCCTCCTTCTCCAGAGTGTCATAAAGAAACTGTATGGATCCCCAGAGGACACTTCCTGAAATGGGAGTTGAGAAGGCGAGGCAGCAGCTGCGCGCAGAATGTGCTCATTAATGGCATCCAACCCTTCTCTTTCTGCAGGTTTCACTTCTCCATGGAGGTCAGACTGAACTCATCCAACGGCCTCCTCTTTTACATGGCCAATGAATCTCTGGGCTCCTTCTTCTCCCTCTTTGTCTCCAGCGGCCGCTTTGTGCTCTTGGCTGATATCAGCGGAAGGAAACTGAGAGTCAGGAGCAAAGAAAAGTACCATGATGGAAGGTGGCACACAGTAAGGAGGGGAGACTGGGATGGGGACACTGCCTTGCCTGGGCCAGGGGCTGCCATTTTGAATGTGTTTCCACATGTATGAAAGTACACCAGATTATCCTTGCTATCCTATCCCACAGTTGCCTATTTTTTCATTGGACTAAGCATCAGTCAAATAATTTGGTAGGGATCATTTCACCATAAAGAGCGTAAAACAAGGAGGCATTATGTATTGCATGAGGGATGCGGGTGGTGCTGTGGTTTAAACCACTGTGCCGATTGGACTTGCTGATCGGAAGGTTGGCGGTTCGAGGCCCCATGACGGGGTGAGCTCCCATTGTTCGGTCCCAGCTCCTGCCAACCTAGCAGTTTGAAAGCATGCAGTGCAAGTAGATAACTATGTGCCGCTCCGGTGGGAAGGTAAATGGTGTTTCCATGCGCAGCTCTAGCATCGCCGGAAGTGGCTTCGTCATGCTGGCCACATGACCCGGAAAAACTGTCTGCGGAAGTGGACAAAAGCCAGCTCCCTCGGCCTGTAAAGCAAGATGAGCACCGCAACCCCATAGTCATTCGCAACTGGACTTAACTGAAGGGGTTCCTTTACCTTTACGTTTATGTATTGTATGCATGCATTGGGTAGACAGTCTGATGGATTCAGCACACCCCTCGGAGTGCATTTACTCCCTTCACGAACATTTGAATAAGGCTTTTAGAAACATGAAATGTAAAAGTTAGTGACTTAAGGGTGGCATTTGATGCCAGTCCTACTCAGAGTAGACCCATTGAAATTAAAGAACACAGCCAATGGATTTCAATAGGGAAACTCTGAGTAAAACAAGACCCTTACTTGTTTAGATTGGTTTCATTCCTAATATACTCGTTCCAGAAAAACCATCCCAATAGAACTTTGTGAATTTCCACAAATTGACATTTCCACAAATATAATGAGTCAAAAATGCACAGTCCTTTGTCTGAGGAAACAATGGTTGCCAATCTCCTGGTGAGAGCCACATCCTCTAATCCTGGCGGACTTGGCTGGGGGCTATGCTGTTAGTTTGAGAATGATGTTGTGCAATTGGGATTGCTGAGGAGTTTAGGGCCACTTGGCAAATGAGATTCTTTCCCTGGTGGAAATCTAAAAATACATGAATGGTGGGGGAAGGGGAGAAACCCACATACTTAGGCTACAACTATGCCAACAGCTGCATTCATAAGAGTGTCAGAACTGGCTGCAGCTGAGTGAAGAGTGCCAACTGCCTGTGGAATGAGCCTTATCTGACTGTAGAATAGAAATCTCAGGAAGCCTTATTTGAGCCAGGTGAAAGAGTAGATGTAAAGCTGGAAGAGGAAATACAGCCAAAGGCCACCTCTGAAAAACTATAGCAATAAAAGCTTAATTACAGGTAGGTAGCCATGTTGGTCTGCCGTAGTTGAAACAAAATAAAAAAAAAATCCTTCCAGTAGCACCTTAGAGACCAACTAAGTTTGTTCTTGGTATGAGCTTTTGTGGTATCTGAAGAAGTGTGCATGCACACGAAAGCTCATACCAATAACAAACTTAGTTGGTCTCTAAGGTGCTACTGGAAGGATTTTTTTTTTATTTTGTTTCAATAAAAGCTTGCTAGTAAATATAAATCAGTGTAGCCCCAGTTGAATGAAGTGCTGAATGGACTCAGACCTTAGACAATCCATATTTATTTTTCCCTGTGCTTGGGCCTTGCAGATGAACCTGGGGGAAACTCGTTGTTTCTTGGCCTCCATTTCCCCTGCGTAAAAAGGGGGATTACAGTAAAAGGTTTATTGTAGGACTGCACATGCTTAGTGCAGATACCCAAGGTGACCTTGCCAAGATTGTATCACGTTAAATCAAAGATGGCCTTTCAGATTTTGTCCCGATTCCAACTCACATCAGCCCCAAACAGCATGGCGAATGGCCAGAGATGAAGGTTGGTTGCAGTCCATCTGCACTTGAGGGGCCACAGGTTTAACCCCCCACCCCAGCATTAAAGTAAACAAGCTCTTGAGTGTCATAGACTGGTAAAAGTGCCAAGAACCAAGCAGCTCTGATGTGCGCCTCTTGCAATTGTCAGGTCTTCTACAGCAGAGACAGAAGCAGAGTCCAGCTCATCATCAATGGATTGAGAGCCCAGGAGAAGTCCCTGCCTGTTGCTGGAGATTTCTGGATCCCTGGTCCTTTCTATGTTGGAGGGGCCCCTGTGGAGAAAGCCAAAGCACATATACCAGTAAGGATCCCAGGAAGCAACCTCATAAAACGCCCAACTGTTTGCCCATTTATTGTCTATCCTGGAAGCAGCTCTCCAGCATCTTGGGGACAGATTGTCTACATGCAAAGCACATACTGTGCCTGTGACCTTGATCCTTTCCCCATTCAACACCTGGAGGATTTGGAGAAAGTACAGTGGTATCTTGAGTTACAAACACTTCAGGTTACATAACACATAACACCGGTCTTGAAAGACCTACATTGGCTCCCAGTACGTTTCTGAGCACAATTCAAAGTGTTGGTGTTGACCTTTAAAGCCCTAAACGGCCTCGGCCCAGTATACCTGAAGGAGCATCTCCACCCCCATCGTTCTGCCCAGACGCTGAGGTCCAGCACCAAGGGCCTTCTGGTGGTTCCCTCATTGTGAGAAGCAAAGCTACAGGGAACCAGGCAGAGGGCCTTCTCAGCAGTGGCGCCCGCCCTGTGGAAAGCCCTCCCATCAGATGTCAAAGAGATAAACAACTACCTGACATTCAGAAGACATCTGAAGGCAGCCCTGCTGAGGGAAAATTTTAATGTGTGACATTTTAATGTATTTTTAATCTTTGTTGGAAACCTCCCAAAGCAGGGAGGTTTTTAATGTGTGACATCTTAGTGTATTTTTTGTCTTTGCGGAAGCTGCCCAGAGTGGCTGGGGAAACCCAGCCAAATGGGCGGGGTACAAATAATAAATTATTATTATTATTATTATTACAAACTCCACTAACCTAGAAGAGTTACCTCGAGTTGAGAACTTTGCCCCAGGATGAGAAGGGAAATCGTGTGCCGGCAGCCCAGCAGCAGCAAGAGGCCCCATTAGCAAAAGCATGCCTCTAGTTAAGAACAGTTTCAGGTTAAGAATGGACCTCCGGAACGAATTAAGTTCATAACTAGAGGTACCACTGTATTTGTAGATAGTATTATGCGTGGTACATACCACTGAGGATGGGTCTGGAGGATATATTCTGAAAACACACCCTCCAAGGACACATTTTACAAAACAAATTCCCTGGGATGTTAGGAGAGAGAGGCATCACGTACACTGGTCCCCTCTGAAAGTGTTGCATGGCAGCCTTGGTGCCGTTGGTCAGGAGGGGCACCTCTGTCTCTGCCACCACTCTATAGATCAGCATCTTTCAGAAAACGAGGGCTGCGTGTCTGGGGGCCCTTGTGAGGACCCAGGGAGCAGTTCGTGCCCTGCCCACACGCTGCCTAAGAGCCAGCTGACACTAGGCAAACTGAAAAATCCCATACAGGTGATGGGGCAGTGGGCCAAGGCATGTACCACCCATAATACAGGTCATAAGGTGTTATGCTCAGTCCTCACTAAAGCAGGAGGGTAGCAAGATTGTGAGAATTCAGACTATTCCCTGAATCACAAAGATGGGTGTAAGTGTAAGTGGGAGGACACATGCCCACTGTCCCTCCCCTCCCCTCCCCTCTTCCAGTTTGTTGTGTCTGCAAACTGGTCCTTTGGTGCCACCGGTAACAGTTATGTAAACATGCAGAGGAGTTCCAGGGTTACATCTTGCACCAGTGACTAAAAGCCGTCAGCATCTACAAGAGGGGCCTTTTTCTGCCCAAGGGCTGAATCTCCTGGTAGCAAACCTTCTAGGGGCTGCATGCCCTTTAAAGGCAAAGCCAGAAGCAAAAGTGGGCAAAGAAGTGGATGTGGCTCTGTATTTTTGTACTGGTGGCATCCTTCCACCCACAAAAGGCAGAACTTCCATCCTCTGTCCAGTAAACCAAGAAGCAATATCACAATTCTGAGACACAATCCAGGCAGGAGAAAACACCCAAGGATGGCCTAGGACGGGGCCAATGAGGAGGTGTAGCCTAGGAAGAGTCCCAAGGGCCAGATATAACAGTCTGGAGGGCCACATTCAGCCCCCAGGTCTGAGGCTCCCCATCTTCTCCAAAACTAAAATATATACAGTGGTACCTCAGGTTACATATGCTTCAGGTTACAGACTCCGCTAACCCAGAAATAGTGCTTCAGTTTAAGAACTTTGCTTCAGGATGAGAACAGAAATTGTGCTCCGGCGACGCAGCGGGAGGCCCCATTAAAGTGGTGCTTCAGGTTAAGAACAGTTTCAGGTTAAGTACGGACCTCCAGAACGAATTAAGTACTTAACCTGAGGTACCACTGTATATACAGTCGTGTTGGGAATACAAAGTCGCTGAGCACTAAGAATGAAAGCCTGCCTTTTGGGCGGCCATTGCCCGGTATGCTGAGTATTCATGTGTTTGGATGCTCTCATTTTCTTCAAAAGATCTTTTTCCTTCTTCAGGATGCTTCCGCTACCAGCTTTAAGGGGTGCATCCGGCACTTGAAACTAGACAGGAAGCCTCTGGTCTCACCGTCCCGCCTCTTTGGTGTGACCCCTTGTTACGAGGGTCCTTTGGAAAGTGGCACCTTTTTCTCTGCTGATGGAGGATACGTGGCTCTAGGTACTGTATGCATCATCTTTCCTGAGCTTTATGGACCCTGCTGGACTCCCCCACATGTTCCTCCTAGTTTTGCCAGTACACCCTCTTCTTTCCTAAGGCATAAAGACCCATGCGGTCTCTGTTGCTCTGACAGCTCTTTCTTTTCATCCCCCAGACAGGTCCGTAGCTATTGGGCTGGACTTTGAGTTGATGCTGGAAATACGCCCCCGGAGTGTGTCTGGCTTGGTATTTCACATTGGCACAAGACAAACGAACTACCTCAGGCTGTATACAGACAAGGAAAAGGTAACGTGATCAGACAGCAAAACAAGCATGTCGTATACACTGGAAGTAATAACTTGTATGGTCTCTAAAGGGAGCCAGAAGAGATTTTAAAAATCACACCTGCTTGGCTGATCCTTTTATACACACAAAGTACAAAAATGTACCGTTAGCCAGAAAACAAAAAGTAAATGTCTTATTGGCCTGGAGTTGGGGTTAGGGCAGACAGACATTGGAGATTTGGTAAAGATAAAGCAACAGGAATTATAAACCTTGAGGAGAAATTGAGACTGCTGGATCAGCCATAGCCTTTTGCAAACAAACATCAGGCTTTCCTATGTCTCACAGCTAGGAACCTTGAAAAGCAGAAGTTGAAATTCTCAGGAAGCTGAAGACCTGCTTCATGAAATCAGAAAGGCAGGGGTCCATATTCTTAATATGCACCTGTTGTTCCATGTGCAGAACTGGAAAATAACGCAGCTGCAACAGCCCGTGATCCTGGTTGTATAGGAACCCAACTTGTTTGTTTCACAGGCTATTTTGCATCTCTCAGTTTTGCATGGGAAAAGCTCTTGCTTATCAAGAACATGTGTATGGCTACAAATGTTATCAAGAGGGAAGCTGGCTGTACATGCAGAATTCCATGAGTTAAATTTGGGGCTGTTGTTTTGCAAACTCATGAATTTGCTTCAGTTCCGTCCCACTAAATGCATTTGCCACCTATAAGGACATGACAACGTCTCGAGTGGAACTGTGCAGTTCATTGATCTGATCCAGTAGATTTCAAGGAACCAGCAGCTCATACATCCCTATGTTCTGGGCTGCACACTTGGGCATGCATTCAGGGCACCTATACAGCCTTGTACTTGCCTCCAGCTGTGCTTCCAGGAGCAGATCAGCAATGACAAAAAACCGCCCTGCTTTTCAAGATTATCACTTGCCAGTCTTCTCACTGGGGAATCTGTGTTCCCAGAGAGAAAGTCACCACTTCAGCTGAACCACGTTTGAAGTATGTTCAGGACTGTCTCCCCCTTCCCATCCTGATGGAAATTCTCTTAATCTTCTCTTTCTGGATTAGGTCACTGTGATTGCAAACACTGGTGCTGGGGAATTTGCCACCTCGGTGACCCAGCCTTCACTCTGCGATGGGCAGTGGCATACGCTAGCAGGTGTGTGATCTTTTCCTGCTGTGCTCTTTTTTGGTGGTGGCGGGGGGGGGGGAGGATTAATTGCTTTGAGAACATCACATCCCAAGCAGCATTCTTCAAAATCCAAGCCGTTCTCTCTCTGTTGTTCTGCTCAAACCAAAGTCAGTACAGTGGTACCTCGCAAGACGAATGCCTCGCAAGACGAAAAACGCGCAAGACGAAAGAGTTTTCCGTTTTTTGAGTCGTTCCGCAAGACGAATTTCCCTATGGGCTTGCTTCGCAAAACGAAATGTCTTGCGAGTTCTTGCGAGTTCGTTTCCTTTTTCTTTAAGCCACTAAGCCGTTAATAGTCGCTAAGCCGCTAAGCCGTTAATAGCTGCTAAGCCGCTAATAGCCGCTAAGCTGCTAATAGCCGTGCTTCGCAAGATGAAAAAACCACAAGACGAAGTGACTCGTGGAACGGATTAATTTCGTCTTGCAAGGCACCACTGTATTCTACAGCTGAGAAGCTGCATCTCACCAAACATGTCCTAGGAATTTGCCTTAACAAGCAACCAGATTATTGGTCCAGCAAACTCAGTATTGTCTGCACTGACTGACAGTGCTCTGCAGGGTTTCAGGCAGGAATATTTCCCGGTTCTGCCTGGAGACATGAGAGATTAAAAGTGGTCTCATCTGCATGCAAAGGATGTGCTTTATCCCGGAGTCAAATCCCTTCATAAAATAGGTGTGGATGTTGACTGGTCGAAGTGTATGAAAGAGAGCTAGAGAGAAGGATGGAAATATCCATGCATGTGCCTCCAACACAACCCATTTCCTTCTTTGATGCTGATTAGACTTCATGTGGATCATTAGCACCAGCTACATCTAGGCAGAATGCAAAGTACAGTGGTACCTCGGCTTACGAACTCAATCCGTTCCGGAAGTCCGTTCTTAAACCGAAACCGTTCTTAAACCAAGATGCGTTTCCCCTAATGAGGTCTCCCGCCGCCAGTGCCCTTCCACCGTTTGGATTCCTTTCTTAGACCGAGGTAAAGTTTGCAAACCGGGACACTACTTCCGGTTTTGCGGAGTTTGTAAACCGAATCGTTCGTAAACAGGGCTGTTCTTAAACCCAGGTACCACTGTACACTTCTGGAACAATCCTTCTGGCTGCTTGCGCAATTGTTACATGCCCATATGCTAGTCCAAATTGACATGCCTCATTCATTTTAAGTTGTGCTAGACACTGAACCAACCCACCATTGTGTGGGAGCAAGGGCTGCTGCATGCATTGTGAGGGAGGTGAGGTTTCTCAGCATGTCTAGCTCTGACTTAGTCCCACCCCTCTCTTTGCAAGTAATCAAAAGCAGCAACGTGATTCAGTTAGATGTGGACACAGAGGGAAATTACACCGTGGGACCCAACCAAGCCCATGCTGCTGCCATCAAAGAGAACTTCTACCTCGGTGGAATGCCAGGTGAGCTCAAGCATGGATATTTGGGCGGATCCTGCTTACAAACTATTGCAGTTAATTTGTTTAATACCCCCATAGCTCGGCTGGTTCTTCTTGCATTTATGCCCCAGGCTTGAGATTGTCCATCTCTGGCCTCGCACAATGGATTTCAAACTCTTCCCAGGGAATCACCACATTTGTTTGCCTGCTGAAGAACATTATGCACCTGTCACAGAATCACTTTGCATTTTGGAGTGTTCCAATGTTCAGCAGCCATGCTTGCATTCCAAAAGATGCTCAGTTTATGCAGTACAAAATTTAAACAAGCTCTTTCTGTGTCATAGGGAAAATCTGTGTCACAAATTCTTCTTATATGTGGCACTAGCAAAACCTTCCGTTCTGCTGTGCTGTGTATGTGCTTCCTCTATTTTATTATTTTGTACTTAGTGGAGTGCACGTCCCTGCTGATTAGACAAGTTAACCAATGGTCCTTAGTCACAATTAGCTTAAAGTGAAACTGAAGCCTAACTGACCTCTGGACTGCCTAGAATTGTGGTAAAAAAAATATATTTTGCTCTTCCTTCTACAGAACTTGGAGACACTGCTCCCCCTTTGGCACCTGTGGCTCATCTCCCCTCCTACATTGGCTGCATGAAGAACTTGGTGATCAACCAGAACCAAATTAACCTAAGAGAAGCTGGGACTGTACAGGGAGCGGTAGGGCTCACAGAGTGCCCACTTATGTAAAAACTATTTGTACGTGTTAAGTCAGTACTGCAGAAAGCCACACGACCCTTCAAGAAGCCAGCAGAGTCCCGCAAGCTTGAGCACACACAGCATTCCTTGCCGCCTGGGGACACAGTCCATGCTCAGCATCAACAGCAGGTGTGTTGAGAGGGCAAGGAGGGCTCATCCGTTTTTATTTGTAATTGATGCTTTCTTGCCTTTACACGTTGTCCACACTAATGTTTTTGAAGAGGGCAAGGGCATATGGTATATTTATAATAGTACTGTTGAAGCATAAGGTTTTCCCTCTCTCCCCCACACCTGGTAAGATTCTAATCAGGATGAATCTGTCAATGTAGTTTGTGAACAACTGCTTCAGCCAGCTGAAAGGCTCAAGGGACAGGATCAAAATTATTTAAGCACATCTAAATATGAAAACTTTATTGCTGCCATCATCCAAATTGTATTTCATCATTTCCAAGCAGCTGGCAGCATGAGAACCATTTGGTCGGGGGCCAGTATTTATTTACTGAAATAATGAAAAACTGTGCAAGATGCAGGTGTTCAAAGCCATTTTGCATTGTGCTTGTCTAGTCTCTACCAACCAGGCACTCGTTGTTTCAGAGAAACAGTATTTCATGTTTTTGGTGCTAAGCTAATGAGTAGAATTAAATCCATTGATTGTGACTTGGGCAGATAACCTTTAATGTACAGTGGTGCCTTGCAAGATGAAATTAATTTGTTCCGCGAGTCTTTTTGTCTTGCAATGTTTTTCATCTTGCGAAGCACGGTCCGTCGCAACTGTGCCTCTTCAAGTGGCTTTAGGAAAAAAGCGAACAAACTCGCAAGACATTTTCATCTTGCGAAGCAAGCCCATAGGGAAATTCATCTTGCGAAGCGACGCAAAAACCGAAAAACCCTTTCGCCTTGCGCGTTTTTCGTTTTGCGAGGCACCACTGTATAAGGAAAGGATGACTCAACTACCGTATTTTTCGCTCCCTAAGACGCACCTCGTTTTTAGAGAAGGAAAACAGGGGGGGGGAGGGAATATTCTGAACGAAACAGCGGATGTATGATTTTTGTGGTTCATGCTGTGGCCACAGACATGCTATGTGATCTGATGGTGAATTTGGGGTGACCCAATGCAAAAATCCTGAGGATCCATGTGCTTTTACCTCCCCCATCCCAGGTAGCCTCCTTTATCGCTAGCCTCCCTTATCTCCCTCCTGATCGCTTGCTGATCAGCTGCTCAGCGGCTTCATTTCAACACCCCCTTCCGTCTTTCTGGGGGGGGGGGAGCACGATCTGCTTTTTGCCCCTGGGCAATTCGGCTCCAGGGACCACGCATTCGCTCCATAAGACGCACAGACATTTCCCCTTACTTTTTAGGAGGAAAAAAGTGTATCTTATGGAGCGAAAAATACGGTAAATGTGCCCATGTTGCTTCTCCAACCATGTGTTGATTGTGCAAGCAATACAGCCCTATTTCCACATGAGGTAGGAAGTTTAATATGCCCCTAGTAAACTGTCTGCTTATTAATTGCCCCGGGGGCAAGAAGGCAGCAGAGGACTAAGCTGCCAGCTGACTCTTGTACCACTGTGCTCAAAATTCAGTTCTTGCATGGGTTTGTCAGTTATTATTTACTCAAGAGTAGACCCATTGAAGTTAAGCCCATGTCCATTAACATCAACAGGTTTACTCTTGAATAGGACTGGTATTGAATACCACCCAGTGTTTCCCAACTCCCCGGCGCATTAACTTCACAATAACACCCTCCCCCTGCCCCCCAAAAAGTATATGGTGCACTTAGAGATTGCCTTATATATATTTGTGTGTATATATATTGTTCATCACATGGGTCAAGATACTGCTTTGAAAAGGACTTTATAACTTATCAGTATATTGGCTGCTTTAATGCTGGGGTACATATTGTAAAATGGGTTTTAACAATTATTGGTTTCACTTTCAACCACTGTAAGTATCTGTTTTTAAGCTGTACTTTTAAGGGATAATCTCTGTAAATCACTGGTACATACTTTTAATTCAAATAAAATTTTATGATCTATAATTCATACAAACAATATGGAGTAGTGCTGAATTTGTTAAGATACTCTGCCTGGGCCTCGAAAGCTGCCAATAAACCCACAATCACTTTATATTAAACTCGTCTTTGCAACTGTTTCAAGCGCTATAGGGGCCTCAGACATTCCTGCAGGTTTTTGTTTTGTAAAGTGAAGTTTAGAGGTCTAAATGCCTACCAAATGCAGAGTTCTCTTTATAGTTCAGGTATGGCACTTCCGAAAAGCTCTCCACCACCAAAATTCCTGTCACTGTATTTTTATGTATCTCACAAAAACAGGCATAGCTGTCAAAATGCAGTGACACTTGGGTAAGTCAGGATGTTAGGCAAAGGGAGGTTTTCCCAGCTTCCTGCCAAGAGTGGCTGAGGCAACGCAGTCAGATGGGCAAGGGAACAAATAGTAAAAGTATTATTATTATTACATCAACATGCAAGGCTATGACAGACAAGCCAGTTAAGAACAGGGAAAGGGGACCCTTGTTCCTATTGAGCTCAAGTCCCTAGAAGAGAGCTTTCCAAACTTTTCATGCTGGTGACATACTTTTTAGACACGCGTCATTTCGTGACACAATTTTACTAGCAAACTGGAGGTTAAACTAACCTCTTTCCAGTCCCAGGGGGAGTGTCACAACAGAGTTTGGAAATCTCTGTCCTAGAAGATAGTTGAAGGCTACACACCATCTAAAAGTGGACTGGGCTCAGACTGCCCCTGCATAAAATTAGGCTGAAGCCCAGAGGATGCAACACTCCTGAGAAATTTGGGGACAGATTGCCTTGGAACTTTCAGAATCGCACATTCTTCTCATGAGAGGTCTTTTTTCGTTCCTACTGCACCATGTCCTTCATAAAAACATGACTTGAGGGTCAGGATTACCTCACACAATGTAGGAGATGGAGAGGAGAATAAGTAGAAACAGGAGACAGCCTTCTAGGAACAAAGGGGACTTCTTACAAAAGAACTGTTAGAACCAAACAATTCCTTAAATAGGTAGGGTTTAAAAGCTCAAAATATTCTGCTGGACACAGATAGGCCCTTGGATGGCTTTACAGCAACTCTTGGATATGGGTTGTAACAACAAACTAAATACAAAAATTACAACTGTTTCTGCCAAGGTGATGCATTTACCTTACAAGAAACCCCAAGCATAGACCTGCAACTGGATTTGATGCAAGACTATAAATTTAATCAGGTGAACCAAACTTGTTTCCAAGGACAACAATAAGAAGCTGCCAAAGTGTACTTTAAGGCCACAAAGACAAACATCTGTTTGAAACTGCAGCAAGTGGGGGAAAAACCCAGTATACCCAGAATGAATTTGGCAGAGAGGTCCTTTACTTGCAGATTCAATACATGAAGTATGCTAGTTATCCTACTTATCTTAAGGTAAATATCTAGGAGTACCCGTAAGACATAGTTAAGAAACCTAATCTAAACTCATGTCTTCTTCCTCATCCTTCTTGTCTTTTGAGTCTCCTTCCTTTTGATCGGATTTGACGTTGTTTTGCATTGCTTTTGCAAACGCCTCGACATCTGAAAACAAGACACATCAAATTAACAACATGGTAGCATGCAATAGGAAAGCAGGCTACTTAATGCATGGCTCCAAGTGAACAGCATATGGCAAAAGGAATACAACTACCCAGGATGAAAAGCCTGGAGTAGGTGGACAAAGAAAACATCTGAACATCTGTGCTGGTCTGTAATGGTCTAACCACTGGAAGGCCTGGAAACGATGCCTTATGAGGAACGGCTAAGGGAGCTGGGCATGTTTAGCCTGGAGAAGAGGAGGTTAAGGGGTGATATGATAGCCATGTTCAAATATATAAAAGGATGTCACATAGAGGAGGGAGAAAGGTTGTTTTCTGCTGCTCCAGAGAAGCGGACACGGAGCAATGGATCCAAACTACAAGAAAGAAGATTCCACCTAAACATTAGGAAGAACTTCCTGACAGTAAGAGCTGTTCGACAGTGGAATTTGCTGCCAAGGAGTGTGGTGGAGTCTCCTTCTTTGGAGGTCTTTAAGCAGAGGCTTGACAACCATATGTCAGGAGTGCTCTGATGGGGTTTCCTGCTTGGCAGGGGGTTGGACTCGATGGCCCTTGTGGTCTCTTCCAACTCTATGATTCTATGACCCCCCGTCCCCATGTTCATTGCAGCTCAGACCTGTCATGTACTCAGCCTGCAAAATGACATTCCAGTCCATATTCATAATTGGACAAAAAGCACTGCATTAGAAGCAGTGTGTCACCATTCCACAGCAATCTTTATACTTTGCTGGCTTACTGAGAGCTGAGCCAGAGCTGTCACCTTTTACCCTGATTCTCTGCCTTCAAGAGGGCTTCAAAATCAAGAAGGGATATGGACTCTGGTAAAACTGCAACACAAAGGACCTCTGACCCAGCAGGAGTTTCAGTGCCTACTGCACAGCCACTGAGCAACACTGGGTTTATTGACAGAAAAGAACTCACCTCCTTTGTTTGCTGCATCTACTGCCTCAGCTGGTAGGCCAAATTGGCTCATTAGAGGTCCCAGCTGCCCAGAAGCCAAGGCAGCGCTGAACATGCTGAGTGCCTGCAAAGAAAAAAAGCTATGTCAAATTCCAAAAAGATTCTATACAGTACAGCAAAGGCTGAGCAGCCTTTTTGTTTCCTGCGGAGGGCAGCATTCCTTCAGGTGCTGCACTCTGGTGGCAGGTACAGCCAAAGATGATAGTATTTTGGATTAACTATTCCAGAATAAAGTATGCTGCTTCAGTTTTCAACATAGCTACTTGGAAGATTAGAATACCCACTCCTCCTATGCAGGTGCACTCAGAAGTAGGCTGCACTGGGCTTGACAAGATTAATTTCAATTATAGTTTTGTGGGGGTTTTTTAAAGCACAAAAAAGTAATAAAGCTACTGTTCTGAAAAGTGGAATTTACTTCCAAATTTAGTATGTCGCCAACCCATACACAGAGTGGCAGCATAACAAATTGTTCTCAGACAGCTAAGGACCATACCACCAAGGGGGAAAAACAAAATACCATCCCTGCCTATTGTTTAGAAGCAGCATAGAATGAGGGAGCAAGCACTCGAAAGCAGGCATCCCCAAACTCGGCCCTCCAGATGTTTTGGGACTACAACTCCCATCATCCCTAGCTAACAGGACCAGTGGTCAGGGATGATGGGAATTGTAGTCCCAAAACATCTGGAGGGCCGAGTTTGGGGGTGCCTGCTCTAAAGCCAGGGATGATGAGGCAAGAATTCTGGCAGCATGAAAGCTCGAAGAGGCATCAAAGGCAGCAATAAAATGACATCCAAGGTACATACAACGCCCAGCTCAGTGATGGCCTTTCTGAGATTTATCACAACAGGCAAACTGAAAAGGATTCAAACAAGAGCTTCCTCCATTCTTGCCTAGCTGGGTTGTCTTTTTTTTGGGGGGGGGGGGACGATTTCTAGCCAACTTCTTCAATCTTCTAATTAAAAGACAGCTTTTCCCACTAAGATTACTGCTATCAGCATTGAATTAATTCAGCAAGTAATTCGAGATAAACATGTGGGGTTACACCAGAGCAGTGCCATTTCAGCCACTCTAAAGGCAGGTTTATAAATAACAAATCACAAGACTGCATTTAGCAGACACAAACTTTATTTTATTGGTTAGAGGGAAATGTGGCACAGTATCCTGAAACAGGAGAAAAGACAACCCAAATGGCTGACAGACACCGTTGGAAAGGCCCGCCAGCAAATTTGACAGGGTACATGAAGTGCAGTGTCTTGGTGTGCGAGAGAAATGCCAACACTTTTGCCCCTATATTGTAAATCCACACACAGGTTGCCTGGGGCACCACTTCCACCTCTGTGGTTTTCCCATCATTCATCCATTTTTAAACTTGTAAAGATCTTAAAAGAGAAGTCAACTGCCTCATAACTAGACCTTCCTCATCACATAGCTCTCCAGATGATGCAGGGATTTGTCTTAAGATTCCTCCTGGTGTGCTTCAACCAATTCCACCCAGTATAAGTCAGTCCTCCTACTTAAACCAAGTAGCTGCCTCCAAGCGTATTTTCCAAGCATACCAAAACTTTTACCTGCTGGAACTGTGGAGAGGTCAGTGTGTTCTGGATCTCCTCTGCTGTCTGCGGCAGAGATTCCCCGGAAGGAAGGTAAGGCAGCAAGCGCTCTTGAACTTCTGTATTTGCCAGAATGGGTGCCATTATTTCCGGGGTCAGGACACTGGACAGGTCAACTGTAAAGAAACAGAGCCAGAATGTCTGTGGCAGAAGTACCAAGAATTAGCAAAGCTGCTGCAGGACAACTCTGCGAGACACAGCACAGGTGTATCACAGGCACCACAAAAGTTAAAGTACAACTGCAAACGGGAACAAGTAAAGGTTTATATGATAAGGTGCAGTCAAGGACACAGGAAACAGTAAAAGCATGGAGATGTGGAAGAAATTATGGAGAAAATATGAAAAAAAAATTAAGAGGAAAATTGTTTTTAAAAGTTATGGTATAATGGCATCTGACTTCTGCAATTATTGCAGCAATAAATAAATCATATTTGAAAATAGGGTGGAGGTGCAAATGGGAGAATGGAACTTTTTATCATTATCTGGTAGGCATGCAGTTACACGCAAAAATACTGGAAGATTATTATTAGAATAACAAAAAAGTTTGGAAGATGAAGTTCCTTTAGATCCAGTACTGATATTGCTCAACTGTAAGTCCCCTATCCTAAAGAAAGACCATAAATAACTTACATCCTATTTGATTACAGCTGCTAATTGACTAAAAACTAGTTACATTACTTACTTCCTGGAAAGAATGCCCTGGTAAAGTTGGGGATTTGGCTATACTGTAATGGCAAAAATAACATCTCATCTAAGAGCAAGAATCACAAGTGAATATGGAAAGTTGTTTTGGGAGGACTAGTTGTCCTGTATACACTATCGTCAACAAAATAATGACCTCCTGTGAAAGCAAATTGAAGGTGGTTTTGGATTTCTGTTTAGAAGAAATACATCAAGTCATATTTTTCTGCAGAAATATGTCAAGTCATATTTTTCTGCAGAATATTATGATATAAATTATTCCCCCTGTAACAGTGTTCTGTTGATTATTGTCAACCAAATGAATAACTAATTTTTTTTGAAAACCTCAACTGATCAAAATTCTGGGACTATTTACAATTAAATCTTAAGTACACATATATAGCATGGTAAACAGATTTTATTTGGGAGCCAGACTGTTTCAAAAACTAAGCATTTCATATTTTGACCCAGACATAGTGTCACACCATTTGCCTATCTTCTTTCTCACACACACAAATTGTAAAGGTAAAAGGGGTAAAGGACCCCTGGACGGTTAAGTCCAGTCAAAGGCGACTCTGGGGTTGTGGCGCTCATCTCGCTTTCAGGCCGAGGGAGCCGACATTTGTCCACAGACAGCTTTCCGGGTCATATGGCCAGCATGACAAAACCACTTCTGGCGCAATGAGACACCGTGACACACGGAAACGCTGTTTATCTTCCTGCCATAGCAGTACCTATTTATC
Organism: Podarcis gaigeae; assembly: GCF_964106915.1. NCBI lineage: Eukaryota > Metazoa > Chordata > Lepidosauria > Squamata > Lacertidae > Podarcis > Podarcis gaigeae. The sequence goes on from NC_139682.1 coordinate 10,554,016, forward strand.
TACTTGCACTGGCCTGCTTTTGAACTGCTAGGTTGGCAGGAGCAGGGACAGAGCAACAGGAGCTCACCCCGCCATGGGGATTCAAACCACCCACCTTCCGATCAGCAAGCCCAAGAGGCTCAATGGTTTAGACTACAGTGCCATCCGTGTCCCTTACACACACTGTAATGCAGGGTTGGGGAAACTCTGGCCCTCCAGCCACTATTGGATTACAACTCCAAACATCTCTGACCACTGGGCCATGCTGCCTGGGGTGATGGGAGTTGGAGTCCAATGACAGCCAGAGGGCCACAGGATGTCCATCCCTGAAGTAAACACAGAGCCAAAACCACTTTATTACATGCCCCTGTACAAAGACAAACAATATGATAAACAGCATGCTGCTAATACTGTTTCAGTAGGGAAAGCAGCTAGGAAGGAACATGGAAGCACAAGGCAGGATACATCTTTGGTGAGACCTCATTTTTTGTCAGGCTACAGAGACTCCCACACCCCCTTTTTACCTTGCTGGCCTCCTGCTCCAGCCGGCACATTCATCGTTGCCAAGATAGTCTGGAGGTCACTCAACTGGATGGGCTGAGTGGGGCTTGTTGCTGTACTGGTCCCATTTCCAGAACTCGGAGCAGGACTGGGACTGGTGGCAGTGGCAGTGGCAGAGGCTGCTGCGGGAGCTGTAGGAGCTGGCGTTACCCGTGTGGAAGAAGTACTGGAAGATGGCGTCACAGCTGCCGACTGGCTGCGAGAGCTAAAAGGCAATTCGTATAGTTAGCCTCTGCAAGTACAGTTTCAAGTCGGGGATGTTTCCCACAGCTAAAGAGCAAGTGAGAGAATTGCCATTCCAGAGTACCAACAGGTCTTCTCCTCCCACAAAAAAGAAGCTCTGAGCTCATTCAACACAACTTAAGCAAGGAGGAGATGGGATGCCTCCTTCCTCAGTTTGAAATCCCAAACTTGTAAAATTGCAGTTTAAAAATGAGCCCTAGAATTACAGTGGTATCTTGGTTCTCGAACAGCTTAGTTGACAAACAAATCAGCTCCTGAATGCCGCAAACCCAGAAGTAAGTGTTCCGGTTTGTGAACATTTTTCGGAAGCCGAACATCCAATGCGGCTTATGCTTGAGTGCAGGAAGCCCCTGTAGCCAACTGGAAGCCATGCCTTGGTTTTCGAACGGTTTAGGGAGTCAAATGGATTCCCAGAATGAATTAGGTTCAAGAACCAAGGTACCACTGTACTACAAAAGCCAAAGACTTATTGTTTATAACCCTACTGACCCTTTCTGATCTCCCATCTTATCCCATTTCCCTTCTCTAGCCAAACCCCAAAATGAGGTTCCACCTTTCCCACACCTAAGAGAGATTTAAATGTTTAAACCTCTTTAAATGTTGGACAGATACCACAGGAGCTGCTTCCCCACAAGTTCGCCACACAGCACTGGCTGTTGGATCTGAAACACTGCAGCGATATGTAATAAAAACAGAAACCTATGAGAGAAATGTCCTCACTAAAATATTGTACAATTTAAACAGAGCCTCAGGCAATCTGTTTCTTTGAAAAGGACAGTTATAAGCCAAGGTCCTCTTACCTGGAAGAAGAGCTGCTAGTTGGGGGGCCCCCACTTCCCAACAGACTAGCCAGACCAGGACCTGTCAGAGCACCGAGCCCACCTTCCATAAAGGAAAAAGACAGCATGTGTGTTAGAGACTTCTTTTAATAAACAGAAAGTTTAAAAATGTTGTACTGCGTAGACTTCTTGTTCCAAATAACCAAAATAACTTTACAGTTTTCCCCATCCAAAAACACAGATGAACAAGCTCATATTGCAAGACCAGATGCTTTTTTACACAAATTCAGCAAGGAGCTGGAGGACTTCTTTGGTCCATTTGAAGGCTCTCACTAATTAATGGTCCACCCAGACTGAAAACATGCCTAATCCTGGGAAGGAATAGGAGACTCCTTTTTGCCATCATGCCAGCCTTTTCTTCACCTTACGTGGTTTTTGTCCACTTTAGAGTATACAAACTTAAGCAAAAGCACACACACAAAGGATTTATCTGTCTAGTTCTATGCCAAGTTTTGTTTGATAGTCCACTTTGATACTTGAAGCATTAATTCTAAGTCTCAATTTGTCATTTCTAAGCCAAACATCCTCAAGAGTATAAACAGTTGCCACAAACCCAGTTTTGTGCTTCTGACATGCTTTGTGTTAATAGCACAAGATGCTGGGAAACCTGTTTTTCTACATTCTCTGAAAATTGCCTCCTGGTGGAATCATTCTATTCTGGACCACTGGATGGCAACAAGCAGTGAGGATGCAAAGTGGCTGCATGACCAGTCGCTGAAGGATTCGTGTATGCCATTAAGCAGCGGGTTTACCATCACACACACAGGGAAATCTTACAAAGCGTGCACTTTTAATGTCCTGACAACACTGTATCCATGTTGCAGGCATTTAATGAAAGAATAGAGGAAAGAATGGATCACCTCATGTTACTTGGTACAACTTTCTGTCCGGTGATTTATTATGAACACTGCAGGGAGCGTTAGTAAGAGATTAACCCAGACAAACACAATTTAAGCATGAATGCACAAAAGAAGCTTACCAAGTCCTCCTAAGCCTGTTGGTCCAATCAGCTGCATGAGCTGGTTATGGCTCATGTTTCCCAGAAGACTTTGCAAGCCACCTTCACCTAAACAGATGAGAGCGTATTATATTCACACATTTTTACAGCTCTCCATCTAAATGACAGGCAATTTAAAATGACAAAAGAGAACCACAGGTAAACCCTGGAGAATATCAAGAATATATCCACATGTCTCATGTTTCCTAAACATCTGTGTTTCCTAAACTTTTCCAAGTTAATATTTGAAATTGTTATGTTTGCCTTATAGTTTTATTTTTAATACTATTTTATTGTTGTACATTAATTAAACATCCAATTAAATCTGGTTTTGCAATTAAAGAATCAAACAAACAAACAAACAAACAAACAAACAAACCCCCTAAAGTATCAGAACTGGTTCTTAATACTAAAGAACACACAGAAAAGGACTCATGGAAAAGGTCTATACCTCCAAGGGCAGATAACTCATGGCCTCCACTTCCACTACCACCCAGAGCTCCAGGCATTGGTGGGTTGTTGAGATACTCATTCACCTTACGGCAGTGCTCCTCATCTTTCTCAGTCTTGGGCTCCTGCCGGGAGAAGAAGAAAAATGCATTTTTGCACTCCATGACAGATGCCTAATCCACAGCTTCAATGTTACACAGCAACAACTAGTATCACTTATGCCTCGTTTCCCCTTCATCTGCTAACAGCCACAAACCTGCATCCAGAAGAAGAGCCGCTTGGATCCAGCTTTGAATTTCAACACATAAACGCGGCCTGTAGTGCACTGAGGCACCCTCTTAAATTCACAGTCATCAGGGAAAATAATCAAGTCCTGGAGTGGAAGAAGATGACAACAAATTATTCTTTATTTTCCACACAAAACTATCCAAGTGCGTTACAATAAGAAAGAGATCACTAACCACTTTCTCAGTCAGGCTGCAGTTGAATGTCTCTCCCATGACAAGCTTACAGGGGTGGCTTTGCAAGCTATGGGGAGTTACATAGATGCACATGTTATGCCTGCCTCTAGGGAACATGCTTATCTTTTTCTTACAAGATGCACAAATTCCAAACTTGAGATACATGTCAGGTGGCCAGGGAAGAAAGAAACCCATTTATTCAAACCAGAGACCTCAATCTAGTACATAAATGTCTTTTAACACTCTCTTACGTACATTGATTTTAAACATGAAGCAGCATTAAATCAATGCATACACCTTTAGGCTGCAGCATTCTACTTACATCCTCCACGTTCCCTGAAGTCCTGTCTTTCCAACAGAAGTGAATGAGGGAATCATCCGTTTGCTGGATATATACAAGACCTTTCCTCTTGTCTGGTGTAACAGTGCTGCCTTTCAAAGACATCTTTCCCGCACGGAACTCTACCAAGTATTTGCTAGATGAGCCCCGGGAGCCTGGCACCAGACTTGGAAATAAAGCACCAGAAGACATCCTGGAAAGAGATAATATTTCATAATAAGCACGTTTTCTCTTTCAAATATACAAGTGTTCTACCAGTGCCCATATCCAGAGTTATGGCCCAGAAGAGCAATGGGTTTCGAGAATTCAGTCTTTTAAAGGTAAATTAAAGAGCACCAATCTGACAGCCTAAATGGGCAGGGCTAAACCAGAACTCCTGTACACCCTGAACAAGCAGGCTCCCTGGGTGTGTTGAATCAATCACAGTATCCTTTCCATTTACAGGCAGGGGTGGACAATGTTTGTATAGGAGCAACAGTTCAAGCATCTCAGCAGTAATGATCATCTTCATTCAAGTCCTGCAGATAATTCTTCCTCTCTCTGTGCTTTGCAAACTGAAAAACAACCTCTTCACACAGATCTCTAGTACCAACCCTCCAACCTTCCTCTGATCTTTGGTAAGCACTTGATAGGGCTTGGGTCAGAATAGCATCAAGGATCAAAAGCCGTCTGGTTACGGGAACAAGCAATGATTGAAGGGAGCTTCCAGAGTCAGAATCTGAAAACAGAAGAGTTAGAAAACCATTACTATAGTGCACCAAATGAAAAAGTACCACCAACTTAAAGAATAGATACACAGAACTAACAGCTAACTATCACTAGATCCCTGAAAATACTAGCAACTTGGAGAGTAAAAGCAAAGCTGAGGACTTGGACCACCTTCAGAACAGCTTAGAGGCTCATTTACATCAGACCTGATGGAAAAACAGGGGCCTATTTTGAGGATGGATCAGCAAACTTCTGCTTGTACTTTTTTAAAGAGTGTAAACTACTTTTGCAAAGCAGAAAGTATAAAAAGCATTTTAAAAAACAACAACTAGAATGCACTTCAGTGAATAGCACTAGCAGTTTAATAGTTAAATCAAAATATATGTGACCTAGGGTCAGTCACTGCCTGTCAGCCTAACCAACTTCACAGGGCTGTTCTGAGGATAAAATGAGGAGGAAGAAAACCTTGCGCTCCTTGGAGGAAAGGTGGGATATAAAATGTAACAATACAGATAAATCAAAAGGCCCACAAACTAAGGAGTACTATTGAAAGTGGATTCTTTAGGGAATTAGCCATCAGCTAGAATTAGCCTGTTGTGCACACATATACCGTATTTTTTGCACCATAACACTCACTTTTTTCCTTCTAGAAAGTAAGGGGAAATGTCTGTGCGTGTTATGGAGCAAATGCCTGCGGGTGGCGGGGGGGATCTGCTGCAGTTGTGAGCAGAGGATCCATGGTTCCCCTTCCTTCCCTCCTCTGTGGTTACAAAGCATGGATCCACATGGATCCTCAGGATTTTTGCATTGGGCTACTCCAAACTCACTGTCAGATCACATGTCTGTGGCCACAGCATGAACCACAAAAATAATATATCCACTATTTCGTTTAGAATATTTTTTTCTTGTTTTCCTCCTCTAAAAACTATGTGCGTGTTATGGTCTGGTGCGTGTTATAGAGCGAAAAATACGGTATGTCATGCCAGGAGATGCCACAGATGTGCAACAGTTACTGAAGCAATACTCACCAATGATAACAGTACTCCTGTGCTCAGAGCGCCAAGAAGTCCTGTAGTCCTCTAGCACCATTCTCCTCTCCAAACCAGGAAAAGCATCGTTGCCTGGCTGTGGCTTTTCTTCAAGTCAGACTTCTGATCATTCTTATAAAGAGCTACTGAGAACTTGAGTCTCTAGGGAGTGAACAGCCGCTAAAGAATTCTGGTGAAATGAATCAGATTGTACCCAAGAGGCAAACCCCTCTTGCATTCAGGTGTTTGCTTCCTGACAAAGCTTCTTCAGCTCTTAACTTACTGCTACGGGATCTCTCAAGTGAAATTGATTTTTTGCTGGCTATTGCTAACTTTTCAAATCCATTCTTGATCAAAAAAGCCAAGAACTCCCAGGTCAGCTTGTGGCCCCAGGCCATACCACAAGGCATTTATGACAGCAGCACTTTGGAGTGTATCAGGTGACCCATGAGCAACAACAAGTGATGCAAGAGAACACAAGCATCATGAAAGAAATTTGAACAGAGTTATAAAGACTCTGTCATCAACATAGCTGGAGAAAAGAGGTAAAACACAATCCTGGACAAAGAAATATAGTCTTCTGGTGCAGGGTGTTACAGTCCATAGCATCTCAAAACCATGAATTGTTTAGCCACTCCATATCCGACACTCACGAAACGAGAGACACAAGGCAACAGCTGCTGGAAAACAAATCAAGCCTGAGAGAAACAAAACTGTGGCTTGATTGCTTGGCAATGAGCCATCTCATGATTTGGTAACCAGTGACCATGGTTACAAACACAGTCACTGTAGGTACCTCTGCTTCCTCAGTGAGGGGAAATAAGTTGCCAACCGCGTCTTGGAGTAGGAAGACCATTTTATTAATTCTACTGACACAAAGCAGACTGAATGCTAGTGCTCTTTAGAGCATTAAGGCACCATGCATTCTGAAATAAACACTATACCAGTAGTTCTCGAACTTTTTTCTCTGGACCATACTTTCAGAATAAAAATTTGCTTGTGCCACACTGATTTTTTAATTGATAAGAAATAATACATTGGAAAACACAACTTGGTGCTCTTGTTCTCATTTTGAAAATATATCTATCCATATTCTGCAAAAAAATTGTTTTGATATTATACTACACTGAAATGTTCAAATGTTTATTAGAGTGTCCTTGATTCTTCCTGCCACACTTGCCATCCTTTCCTGCCACACCCTTTGAGAATTACTGCTCTACCCAAGAACCATAATATTTGTCACAGTGACTAAAGGCACCTGTTATCACTCTAATTTCCTTGCATCACGGCAAATATGTTCACGTTAAAATGATTAGCATAAGAACAATGTAATATTTTCACCAGAGTCATATTTTTGAAGCTCACATGGCTGATTCCTAGCTAAACAGCATGAATAAACTACCAGATTTTGGAATTACCATGTCACCTGTTGGGAAGCTGCCGGGACTATAATCCCTAACATCTCTAACCAAGGGCCAAGGCTGATGAGCGTTCAAGTCTAATAACTAGAGGACAACAGTTTCCCACCACTGAACAAACAATACACCAAATATTTGGAACAAGTCCAAATATTTGTGAATGGCTAAGGAAAAGAACTATTATAGGTCTATCAGTTCATAATACACAGCCTTGCAAACTTCCAAGTTTGGGAAATAGACACAGTGAGAAGCAATTGTTAAATATAAAGAAGTGCATCTGTAAAGTTTGAGAACAGGACCATATTAAAGGATATCAATTGTGGAGCTGTACTGTTTTGAGGATTAGGGTCACAAGGCAAATTTAAGGGATGGCAACCCTTGAATCCTATCATTACTACTAGTTTTCATATTTATATATCTTAAGTTCAAACCCCAGTTTAGCCATTGACGTTGTTCAGCCTGCGTAGGTAGTTATGCTGAAGTTTATCACACCATGGAATGTAAACACTCCATGTAAACAACACAAGTCACTCCCCCCCAACTTTCTAAAAATGGTACACGGGAGAACAAACAGCAAGCAAAGTAATAATAGGTTCCAATTTGCAAAATGAAGTGCTTTGCCAATTAAACACACAACAATGGGGTAGGCAAGTAGTATTACGTACTGTGCATTTTCCTTTGCTGTAAGTTGCTTGCTTGGCAAGCAAGTAAAAAGGTTGACTAATAGTAATACTAATAACAACACCAGAAACCAGTGTCCTTTTCTTCTTGGGAAATGCGTGGGACGGACGACCAAGAAAAAACGGGAGGAAAGCAGGGACAGAGGAGTGACATACCCCAGAAACGGGCAGTGCAAGAATTGCAGAGTGGAAAGGGGCACCCGCACACGGCGAGGGTCATCTAGCCCAACCCCCTGCAATGCGGGAACATCCTGGCACTCTTCTAAGCTGCGGCGTTTGGCTGCTGTTCCCTAATGAACTTAGTAAAATTTATAAACGGTACGCCTTGGAAGCTAGGCCGCGGGGGGGGGGTGTTACGTTAAGCCCCCCTCCTCCTCCTCCCCACGTGCGAATGGGGTCCCTCGTCTGCTCCACCCCTCCCCCTCCCCCCTCCATTTTCCTCAGGGACTTTTTGAAGTTGGGTCAAGAATGAACATTCAGCGACGGGGTGAGTCTCCCCCTACAGCCGCCGCCTCCCCCACCTCCGTCAATTCAAGGGCGCCTCTCTCTCGGCCTCACACGCGAGGACCCCGCTCGCCCCTCCCCCACCCTTGCCTAGTTAGCAACCCCCCCACTCCCTCCCCCCGGTGGTTGCGACCTCCAGGCCTCCTCACACACACCCCCGAAAATTACCTGCCGCCTCAGTTCGCCCCACTGTCACCCGCCCCGTGTTCGCTCTCCCCCTCAGACGCTACCGCACTTCCGGCCGGCTGAGGGAAGCGGGGGGGGAGGGGTAGTCTTTTGCTCGTCATGCCGGAAGCCCGCCCTCTTCCCTTCGCTCCCCCACCCTCCACCGCCATCTCCCATTGGCTGGGAGGCTGGCTCCTCCCCCCGCAGCGTCCGCGCTAGCCGGATGGGACTGCCACTCGGAAGGAACGCCGCTCGCCCACAAGCGCCCCCGCCCACCGCGGCCTCCGCCCCGCCTCCCGGCTATTGTGCTGTGTCATGTCGGCCGGGTGGGGAGAGAGGTTGCGGCCTCTAGCGGCGCGCGGTGGAACTGCATGGGGATTGCGCCGTTTTGCGGGAGCTGAGGAGGAAGAGCTCTGTGGAGCCCGCAAGCTTGCGCAGTGCTGGGTTGGGTTGGGTGCGATAAAGGGGGCGAAAGGCAGCCAGCTGCCTCCACAGCCTCCTCAGGCTATACAAGAGAGGGCAAAATTATAATTATTTTTAAAATTGGCTTTCTCTAGGGTTCGCTTTGGGGCTTTTTATATATGGGCCACTGGTCCCATCACCTCCTGGCAAATAGAAGGGGAAGAAATGGAGGCAGTGAGAGATTTTACTTTCTTGGGCTCCATGATCACTGCAGATGGTGACAGCAGCCACGAAATTTAAAGATGCCTGCTTCTTGGGAGAAAAGCAATGACAAACCTAGACAGCATCTTAAAAAGCAGAGACATCGCCTTGCCAACAAAGGTCCATATAGTAAAAGCTATGGTTTTCCCAGTAGTGATGTATGGACCATAAAGAAGGCTGATCACCGAAGAATTGATGCTTTTGAATTATGGTGCTGGAGGAGACTCGTGAGAGTCCCATAAACTGCAAGAAGATCAAACCTATCCATTCTTAAGGAAATCAGCCCTGAGTGCTCACTGGAAGGACAGATCCTGAAGCTGAGGCTCCAGTACTTTGGCCACCTCATGAGAAGAGAAGACTCCCTGGAAAAGACCCTGATGCTGGGAAAGGTGGAGGGCACAAGGAGAAGGGGACGACAGAGGACGAGATGGTTGGACAGTGTTCTCGAAGCTGCCAGCATGAGTTTCACCAAACTACGGGAGGCAGTGGAAGACAGGAGTGCCTGGTGTGCTCTGGTCCATGGGGTCACGAAGAGTCGGACATGACTAAACAACAACAACAATATATGGGGAGTGATTCGTAAATCGAATATTCATCACTTAAGGGTATAAAATTATGTGTGGCATGCAGAAAGCGGGTAAAGGTTTTCTTCTCACATAACGCTAGAACTCGTGAGCATCCAATGAAGCTGAATACTGGAAGGTTTAGCACAGATGAAAGAAAGTGCTTTGCGGCAGGAGGCAGTGGTGGCCACTGACTTGGGTGGTTTTAAAAGAGGGTTTGATAAATCCATGGAGGATAGGTCTATCAGTGGCTATTAACCATGAAGGCTATTGCTCACACTGAATACCAGTTGATGAAAACCAGAGGAGGCAAAAGAGCTGTTGTGCTCAGGTTCTGCTCTCTGGTTTCCCACAGGGATCTGGCAGGCCACTGTGAGAACGAGATGCTGAAATAGATGGGCCATTGCCCTAGGAACGTCAGAGTAATTTATTTTCCCTCCCTTTTTTGTGCACAAAGTGTGGCATAGGACTGGGCAGTATCTGGTTCTCAACTGCTAAACATTGCAATATACTGATATATCACAATGTCTGAAATAAGGATGGAGCTATGCAGAGGCATTGCCTGGCTTCATGGGTTTTCCCACATTGTGATTTTTGCATCACACACACACACGATTCACAATATACTGCCGGTTCAAAAATTATGAAACCAATATCACGAGATGGATTTGAAACTGGTTTTGGTCAATATATCAATATATAATCCAGCCTGGCTGTAAACCTCTCTGAAAACAAGGTCAGAGGTGTGAGGGCCGGTTGCTGGATAAGGGAGGAGAGTTCAATCTGCAACAAGCTGAGAGATACTCCCTTCAGTTGGCATGTAGGTTGAGAGAAGATATATGTTAATATATTACAGTGGTACCTTGGTTCCCAAACGACTTAGTTGTTGAACAAATCGGCTCTTGGACGCCGCAAACCTGGAAGTAAGTGTTCCGGTTTGCAAATGTTTGCTGAACGTCCGACGCGGGTTCTGCTTGAGTCCAGTAAGCACCTGCAGCCAATTGGAAGCCGCACCTTGGTTTTCGAATGGTTTCGGGAGTCAAACGGATTAAGTTTGAGAACCAAGGTACCACTGTACCTGGAAGCTTCATAGCTCAAGTTTCAACTGCCTCTAACATTATTCTGTGATCCATCCTACAAGCAATTGATCATATAAACTTCAGTGGACAATGCATTCCTCAAGTCAGGAAAATTTATATTCATCCCACTATGGATGTTCTTGAATTGAATTATCGGGGCATTTAGCAAACCCTTTTCTCTTTAGTGGAGGCAGTGTCTTGGTATTGAAATTACAGTCCTTACTAATTTAAACCTGAATACCCTTTTCAGTATCACAGGTGCTCTCACAGTGGCTCAGAAAAGATGATAAGCAACCAAAACATAGTTGAAACCCCATCACTTTAATAATAAGAAAATATATTTTAAAATTCTAAAACAGAGCAGTATTAAAAAAATAAAAATCATAATAACAACCTAACACTTTCAAGTTCATGACGGTGTGCCCTTTGTTGTTTCCTCCACTGCATCACCCTTGTATCCAATGTGTGTACCAACCTTCAAGCCTCCTACCCATGTAGAGGCAATGGGGATGCGATATTTCTTTATCCCTCCTTCAATATGCTTGTGCAGGAGTTGGGCCTCACAAATAAAGGATGCTCCACCATACCAGCTCCAGGAGAGAACTTGACGATTTCTCTCCTCCTCTCATGAAGCTGCAGAATGGGAAGAAGATGCATATGAACCGCTTCTCCCACTGCCACTCAGATGGCAAAAGCACAAGAAGGTCCAGGGAATCTAAAGTTCGCAACTTCATTACAGCAGCAGTTTGTGCAGTGGGAGGTACATGCAGGGATGGCATATATGATTCCAAGTTTTTGTGTTTTTTTAGGTCCTTGGGTCCACCATTGCAAGAGCATTGTAACTACATTTCTCTACAAATGATAAACAATGTAAAGGTATGTGTGAGGGCACAACCCTAGGATCAGTTTAACTGGGTCATGTTGTTTTCATTGAAAGCAGGATCAGGGCCAGCCCTGCCACGCCACAGGATCAAGCAATATGCTTCAGGTGGTACCAGGTGAGGATGCGCATGAAAGACAGGCAGGGATTAAGTGCAGCAACAAAAGTTTTTTTTAAAAAAAATTGGCAATAGTGGGGAGGGGGTGCCATTGGGGGTCTAATTCAAGAAGGAAAGGGTTACTGGGCTGGCATTGAGCAGAGCTTCATCCACTCCAGCTGGGTCAATGCGGCAAAGGTGTTATCAGCTCTTATTTTGAAATAATTATCTGGGAATATTTGTCAAATGAGTCAGAGTCGGGGGAGGAGATGAACCCTGCTAAGAATCAATGACAAAACAAGAGTTGGAAGTAACTTGTCTTCTCCAAAACAACCTTTATTCAGATTTACAGTTTTAACATTTATGTCCACAAACCTGTACAGACTTCTCTAAAAAGGTAAATATGATTTTTTTATATAGTTAATATAGATGGGTATTGACAATTATTAAATATTATAAAAATAAATCCATTTCACTAAAGCCTCTTATTTATTATTATTATTATTATTATTATCCTCTGATGTTTTCATGCAACGTGGATAAGGCAAAAAAATACAGTGGGCACAATCTGCCAGGAGCTGCTCACCAGTACAAACCCCATTGAAGTGACTTGGAGTTGCATTTGCACACACCATGCACAACTGGAGCTGCGAAATGCTCTCTTGCAAGCCCGTTTTGTTTCAAATGAGGTTTGGACGACAGAAATTCCAAGTAGACTGTGCCAGGTATGTAAATAATCCTTAAGAGGGATACAGCAAAATAAGTAAGGCAAAATAGAACAGCAATAGCAGCAGCAGCAGAAAGTGGACTGGGAAACGGGAAATATATATATATATATATAGTTTAATTTTTCCATGCTATAAAAATCATACTAAAAAATCAATTTTTCTGTGTTAGAACCGTTAGCTTTACATAAATTTAAATATTGCTTTATTTTACAATTAACCCGAAAGCACATGTGTATTTTGAGAGGCAACATTACAGTACATTATCAAATTAATTTAAGAATTAAAACACTACATAAACAGGAACAGCTACATTTTATCTGCAACATTAAAATACAGAATACAGTAAACAGGAGAAAGATTAAAGACCACACTAGGCACCTGACTGTTTGCATGATTACATCACAAAGTTTTTATTAAGTTTTTTAGAATCACAAGCTACCTGAATATTACAGTTTGTGATCTGAAGCCTCTTGCAACCTTTGTAGATTTGGGATGGAACCCTTGGAAGCAAAAATTGTATCAAAATTCTGATGAAACATGTTTGTGGCTCACATGTACGTGCTCATTAATTTATGATTACTCACTTCAAAAGAAAATAGATGTGACTGCAAATGCAATTGTGTGGAGATTTTAATCTAATCATGGTTTGTCTCTTAATCTGCGCCATGGATTAGTAAATGTACCATAAGGCAAAATAAATGGTTGCAGCTGTACGTTGTTATGATCCATCCCAAATTGTAAGCAAGGTGCAACAGCTACAAACCCAATTATACTTATATCTCTTGGTGAAAATAAAGTTTTACCAAGCTCAATCTATCAGGAAGGTGCACTTTCCAGAGTTAGTTTCATTTTCAGAGTCAGAAGGTAAAACAAATACTTTCTTAGCAGGATCTCAAATATTTTGTTCCTTTAAAATAAAAAAGTATCTATACCTTTCAGTCAATGTCATCCTGCCAGAGGACTCAAGTTATTCATAGTGTCATGCAAGTCTGGCATCCAGCCAAATCAGTTAAAATAATAATGTAGCCAATTCTACTGTGTGTGGAAATGGATGTGGGAGCGGGTGAAGACTATCAGAGGTTTGTGGACACATTATATTTCTGCAGAATTTATCCCTTGGCAATTGGCTTTATCCAAGATTAATGCTCTACTGCCATCGTGCTATGCCAAAGGTAGTCTAGTGTTACCATTCTTGCTTCTAATTGCATCTAACACAAAGTAAACACAGCTACCTTCGGGCACAGCAAGAGGAAAAGCAACGACCCCAACCGAAGGCCCACAGAGCTATTATGTGCACAGGCAGCCTTGCGCCAGCAGAGCATCCCTGTTTACTTCAGTGTTAACTAACTGACAGGCTTCATACAAGCGTTGGGGATGTGCATGTGGCATTCTCGCCAACACTGAAGCAGCAGCAGCAGCAGCAGCAGCAGCAGCAAGGAAGCCCTTTAGAAAGGCAACCATCTGCACATCGAAGCCTGGGGATACCGACCAGCAGGGCTAATGTGTGCACAAGCCACAATTCAAACCAATACGACGGAAAGTGAGCAGCCAGGAAAATAAGTAACTCCACAAAAAGTATTTGCTTTAAGTTAAAATCTACCTTAACATTTAACATAATTAATTTCAAAAGTGCTTTTTCGCATGGAGGTGTCAAATGGTGAACTTTGTAAGGCAGTGCTTAAGTTATGGAGGTGGTACCAATAACAAGTGCAGGTTAAATGTAAACAAGCTAGGTGACTATCTTTTTTTTCTTTAAAAGACAATTTAATATTACAGTTAAAGCTTTTAAGGGCCTCAAACTTTAGTGTGTATTTTAATCGGAATCTATTCTCGTGCATTATATTTATATAAATTCCTGACCTAGCAATAGGCAGGTTAGAAATTAAAGACAAAAGCGGGAAAATGTGTTTGCAGTTTTATAAACAAACATTTTCAGTGCAATTCATCATTTACAGAGTAGCAATTGCTAAACTAAACCTCCCACTATTTTCTCCAGGATAGGTGGCAGCTCAGACTTCCTCTGATTGCAACCTACCAACTTTTCTTCCCACTATGTGTTAAATGGATCTGTGCAGGAACCACCATTGTGGTCAGGAGTGTACCTGGGAAAGATGGGCAGGAGGTCTAACCTGTGGGCATGACTTACATGTACGTATACCAAATGCAGAATGAAAGTAATGGAAATTATTCCCTTAAAAATCAAAAATCAAATTGAGCATACGAATGGAAATAAAGCATGGATTTTAAACAGTTACATATTTAAAAACTGGAGAACGGCTTTCATCTTGAGATGCAAAAAAATATCCCTTGCCAACTTATTATTAAGCTGGGGCAACTGCATTTCTTCTGCAATTCAAAATTAAAAGTAATCCTTGCAAGCATTAGTGTAGCATGCCACAACTTGTCTATATGCACAAGGTGGGAGTAGCTGTAACTTTTTAAAAATAAAGATATTGGCTTAAAATTCATTTTCCTCTACCATTGGCCAGAAGAGAGGAGAGAGAAATTGAATGTGGGCATCTTCCCTCCCTCCTTCCTGCCAGCTATCTGTTGGGAAAAGGGAGACAAAACAAAAAACTCAATGCTGTCAAGACTGGGACAAATGCGGGGCACAATATGAGCAACGCATTAATTGTTCATGAACAATTAACATAGCATTAGGAAGCAGGTGGTATTCATTCATTGCTAGGGGAAATGGGAAATATACAAACTACAGTGGCACGAGCTGGGTGGTCCAGATGACCTGAGGGAAGGGCTTTCTCCATACGTTTTAAGCCCTGCTGAAATAAAGAACATGAAGCTGCAATACTTGGCAGATTAATGCCCAAGGACAACATCAAGTTTAGTGCTAAAAACAAGGCACACTAGTCAAAGACAGTTCTCTCAGTAGTGTCTTTTATTGCCTTGAATGTTTTCATGGGAACTTCTTTGCTGGAAATATTAATGTAATGTGACTAAAATAATGCTGCAGTCAAATTTTCCTGCTCCATGGGCACTGCAACAAAATAGCTATGCAACCCCAACAGCTGTTTTTTAAATAACCGTCTCTAAAGCTTTACTTCTTTAGATGCACTTCAAATTTCAGGTCTTGGGTTGACATCTGCAAGTATGATGCTTCAAAATATATGTGAAAAGCAGATTGGACACCTTAAATATATAAAGTGGTAAATCTAGAATAGCCAAAATGCTATAGCCCCTCATATTATATCCACATAATTGATCACTAAATTGTCCTTGCAACCCCTCCTGATGTCAGTAATTACAGTGAATTTCACAAGGAACTTCTCTCTAATTTCATAGATTTCACAAATTTAACCATTTGTTTTTGAAAATGTTTTAAAATGGGTGAATTGCCCACCTGATTTTTCTTCAAGCCCACAACTAGTCAGTAATGTTTACCTGACTTCTAGAAATGTATAAATAACCAGAAAAACACTCCCCTGTCCATGACTCAAATAGCTCAGGGATTATATGGCTTTCCCAAAGTTTAAATCTGCAAAAATAAATCCACTCTCAAGAAAGTTCAATGAAAGCTTCCGTTAAAATCATCCAGCTTTAGCCAAAAGGTAGCAAGAAGGAATTGCTTTTCAAGAATCAGTCCTGACACAGTCAGTGCTTCAGAAGAAGCATTAAAAAAAACCACACCAAATCATGACCTTTTTGCAGATGCATTCCAAGTAAATCCAAAGAGAAAGGAGTGTGTGTTTGTAAATATGCCTAAAAATCCTGAATAATGTCAGCCTGCCAAAGCAGGTATGTCTGAACAGAAGCAAAAATGTTGTTTCTTACATGTTACACACAAAGCACCCTGGTCCTATAAATTTTTCCAAAGTGTCATGTGTTTTAAAAGCAAAACATTCTGAAACTTCAAACAAGGAAGTGCCTGCTATGAACACCTACAAACCATGCTCAACATTCAATGCAGAAGTTTGTTTGGGGGGCGGGGAAATCACAGGTACTTCATTTCATTGATAATCACAGTGCCCTAAAATTGAGGCAGAACAGAGTAACAGCTTCCGAAACTGCAAGTTACGCCTAATGCTATATTTGTCAAACTTTTAAAAGTACAGGCGATTCAGAAGACTCCCAATAATTCCAGTTGCTCCGATTCTCATTAGATACCTTTCCAATGGCCACAAGCATATTTCTATCGTACCGATTCACCATTGTTGCTCCAAGTTCAGAATACTTAAAAGGCATCTCTTACTGCTGACACTTAAGAAATTCCTTGGCTATCATCTTTATTTAAGAAGTTACACATTGGAGTCAGTACTGCCTCCCCTCTGGCTACACTGCGTTAGTTCTGGCCAAAAATAAAATGACAAATAAGGGGGAATCAAACAAAAACGTGCAAACCACTTTCCTCTGAAACATGTTAATTTCAGGTTGCAGCTTTAGGGAGACATTTTGGCAATCAAAATTGTGACAATTCCTTCATTGATGACTGATAATTTTCATTAAAATTTAGCTTTAGAAAAAGGATGGTTTCTGGTCATGGCGGTGCCAGAGTCACTGGAGTAAAGTCTGCCGAACCTGGGCAAAGGAGCAACTGCATTCAAGATTTCAGTATATATCTGGACAGTCAAAGAAGTTTCTATCAAAGTACCCTCCTGAGTATAACCAGTCAGGAGTCCCAAGGTATGGATTGGTGCCCTGATAAAACCATCTGTGGAAAAAAGGAGACAGTGGGTTGGGGAAATGTTAGGTGCATCCGTAAAATACATTAATAAAGCCTAACCTCTGTTGCCTAAGCTCTGGTAACCTCCAGGCTAAATGACTGTAATGCATTATACATAAAGCTGCCTTTGAAGATGGTTTAGAAACTGCAACTGTTGCAGAATTCAGCATCCAGATTGCCGACTGGAGCAAGACAGTCCAAGCATATAAAACCAATTCTAGCACGACTACACTCTTAGTCTCCAGGCTCAATTCAAAGTGCTACTTTTGACCTTTAAATGCCTCAAGGGAATTCTGTAACTTTTATGGTTCCGCCTTACTTCATTTTGCCCGCTTTTGTTGCACTATAATGCAGGAGTGCAGATGGTCCAGCATAAATCTGCAGCTAATGCACCATTACTGTGTGAATGATGTGACACAGAACACACCCACACAAATGCTCCAGTCTGGAGGGTCCCACAGCCATACGTTAACCTGTCAGAGAAGCATGGCCTCTGTCACTGGAGTATGATTAGAGTTATTACTTGCCCTTCACAAAAAGGTCCCCGTGTGGGTTACAGCAATATAAAACACAGCATTGAAACAAATCACAACTAGAGTAGGTCCTATCTATCTAGTGTAAAATGCCAGGGTAAAGAGTTATGACCCTTCACTGGCTTTAAGGAGAACTAGCAGGTTCCCATCCAGTTCCCCCTTCAGCAACCCATCTGAGCATTAGGTCAGTTGCCAGCACTATTAACATTAGTATTAATAACACTTATTGAGCACACTGCTGTAGTAGTACCAGAAAAGGCTGCACTGCTTCTCTCTGCTGCTAATTAAGAAGGCACGGGGATTTCTGAGGAGGAAAAAGACTGCACAAACCGATTCTACACTACTTTGATCCTTATACCAACCTCATCTAGTTTCTCTGTTCACACAAACAGCCTCCCTCCTCAGAGTAAGCATGTTACCAACAAACATGCACTTGTGGTAATCTTCATGTGGCCATAACTGCAAACAGCCTAACTGCACAGCCAGTTTCCGTTTCCACCATTCGTTACCTTGTTCTCCATTCGGCTTCATCTTTTGCACGTTCCTTACGAGCAGCTCTCTGCTTCTCTTCTAGTCTCTCTTTCTCTTTGCTAGCCAGATCTAACAGACATTTTAATAGGGACTGATTACTTTATAAAATAAGGAGAAAAAGTACAAAGGAATGGAAGGTAGAGAAACAAAATCCAGATAGTTTTAAGAAAGCTCACAACACAAAGCAATTTTTTCTCATTCTACTCAGACCACCACCTTAAACTTGGTCGCTGAAAGATGCCCAGACTTTTGATTTTAGCAAGTTGCCCAGAAAGGCAAATCCCATAACTGAGGGGTCTGCCAGCAGGAAGCAAAGCACCGCAATCTATTAACAGCTGCACCCTCCCATTCACCAAAGCAGCTCTACTAAAAAGTAACACAGCAGCATGACTGCAAGATTACAAAGGCACAACTGTCAGGTCTGAATCAAAGAGAAAGCACTGCAGCCTGATCACTAGACGAAGCTGGGTGAAAGGTGGCTGGAATTAAGCCAACAGGGAGCTGTTCCGGAGTATCATTTTATAATTTGCAGTTTTATTATAATATGTGATACCTGAAGCTTTAAGTAGTCCATAGGTAGTTACGTGGGTGACTACTTCCCCGCCCCCCAGAGGCCCATTCTGCCATCCACCTGCCTTGGGAACTTACTGAAGGGCAGGCTATAAATTTCTGCATTAACATAAATGAGAGGAAAGAGGCATGCAAAATGGCAGAATATAATGCTTGGAATTTCTAATCTGCATGGGCAGGCCGGCCGGCAGGCCCACTCCTAAAACCTACCCACTCACACATACCAATTTCTCCATTCTCCATGTATCTGATGTCTGGCCTCAATCGACAGTCAGTGGGAGCCAACACTTCTTCCATGCCTTTTTCTAGTTCGTTGAGACTGACGGCAAAATTGGTGAAATTGTACATCTTGAACGAAAACAAAAATGTGTTTATATTGTCAGGGTGCATTGACATTTGCATCCTATAAAGATGTGCTACGGCATTACCCACCAGTGCTATGCAGAGATAAGCAAGCAAGCAAGCCTTCCTCCTAAACAAAGTAACAGTGAGTGCTTGGGTGGAGATCCCCTCAGGGGAAGCACTGAAGGAAGAAGTGCTTTAGCCTTTCATGCAAAGTGATTCTCTCCCCCTCCCCTCATTGGAAACTGCTATTAGCTGCTATGGGGCAAAGAAGACAGCATTGCTTTTAAATTCCATATATACCGTATTTTTTGCTCTATAAGACTCACTTTTTCCCTTCTAAAAAGTAAGGGGAAATGTGTGTGCGTCTTATGGAGCGAGTGCAGGCTGCACAGCTATCCCAGAAACCAGAACAGCAAGAGGGATTGCTGCTTTCGCTGCGCAGCAATCCCTCTTGCTGTTCTGGCTTCTGAGATTCAGAATATTTTTTTCTTGTTTTCCTCCTTCAAAAACTAGGTGCGCCTTGTGGTCTGGTACGTCTTTTAGAGTGAAAAATACGGTACTTCATTCCAAAATGTGCTGTGCTTCCTCAAAGGGCCTACTTTTATCAGAGAGCTAACAGCACAATCCTAACCTAACTCAGAGGTAAGTCTTGTTTCATAAAATGGGGCTTATACTCAGGTAAGTGGAGTTAGGACTGCAGCCTACTATGCTAGGAGAAACTGCTGAGTCATTTGTCCGAGTCCTGTATGAACTGGTTGAACACTGAATTTGCCAAAAAAAGGAACCCGAAAATCAAAAACACCTCCGATAGAATCATAAGCAACGTCTGCCGAAGAACACAGAGATGGCAAGACAATCAGAGATGATGAAACACAGAACAGAAGCAATGTGAGAATGACCTGGAAGAGGTCATCTCTATTTTAAAGGGGGGAGGCAAACTCACATCTCTCATAACAGCAAAAGCAGCACAAAAGGAAGCCCATTAACAACAGTCCTGCCATTGAAAAACACGCAGCAGCCAAATGGAATCCTTTCAGTCCACAAGGACAAAATGTGGATTGATCATCAATATTAGAGATGTCTGCCCTGCTACAGGGAACGAGCACGGGAAACAGTCCCAAAAATGGAGTTTTCTATTGTGTCTTGTACAGAGATGATGCAAGAAGTGACCATCAAAGTGAAATATTAGTTTTGGAGATCAATACTGTTTGGTTGCTGTGGAATACTTTTTGAGCTCGGAAATATTGTCTTTGGAAACCTGCCACAGCATTTTTGCACAACTGAAGAATATGCTTGTGCATTAAGGCATTTTGGAAAAGCTTGTGTCTAATATCCAAATTTAAATCAGCAGAATTTCAGTTATCTATCTCATTCTGCCATAGTACTACCAATCCTCATTATGGCCAAACAGGAAAAAAGTACAGATAGTGAAAAAATAATCTTGAGGCAGGTTGAGCCACATATATTATGTGGGTACATCAATAGGCAGCATGGCAAACTACTTAGCTTGGAATGACCTCAGAGTTTCCTTTCCCCCTATAATTCCCACACTTTTAATGTAATATAAAAGAGTACTGGTAACCATCTCTACCTGGTGTTCCTTAAACCTTCCATGATAGGCAAAATAAAACATCTAACAACAGCACTATTAATAGTAAGAATACAGAGTCCAAAGGTCAAGATAGATTCTCTCTCATTTCGTTGTAGCAAGAGCTCAAGAGTAACAAAAGGTTTGTTTTCTCTCTCTCTCTCTCTCTCTCTCTCTCTCTCTCACACACACACACACACACACACACACACACACACACAAATTCTTACAAGTAGGCATGTGGCTGATTGCTGTGAGAGCTGAATGCTAGACTAGATAGGCCTTTGGTCTGATTGTTGTAGTGTGATTAGTCTACCTTACTTGAACTAGGTCTTTTGAATTATGTCCCTTCTCCCAATATACCAATTAATAAGCAACTTACCTGGGATGAATTTGGTGGTCTAGTGCTTATCCTCCAAAGTAGCTTACTGCCAGGTACAACTTGCACAGTCTCTTGGA
This sequence comes from Podarcis gaigeae, assembly GCF_964106915.1. NCBI lineage: Eukaryota > Metazoa > Chordata > Lepidosauria > Squamata > Lacertidae > Podarcis > Podarcis gaigeae. The sequence goes on from NC_139682.1 coordinate 10,575,103, forward strand.
TCTCTGGCATATCATCTGCTTCATCATTATCAGGATCATCACTCTTGAAACAAAGACATAGTTCAGGGAAAGTAAGAAGTATGTCAAGTTCAAAATGACACAGCATCTCTTCTCCTGCCCCCTTCTTCTTTAAATCCTGATTAAATGTGATATAGAGCAAGGCCAGGGAAGGACAAGACACAGCCTCTCCTTCCCCTACCTGCAGCATATGGTTAATTAGGTTTTGGGTTTTTTGTGTTTTTTTAAGGAAAGATGTAAAATAATCCTAACTGAACATATGCCCTGCCTCTGAATTGATTTGGGGCCAGATTCCCAGGTGTTCCCCAGGTAGGTGGTGATCTGGCGCCCCAAATCAGGACTCCAGGACAAGTTCGGATGGGGGCTGTGAACAACCCTATTCATTGCTCCTTTTATATTCTATTCCAGCCTCTATTCTCTTTTCTTCTGTTTGTGTTCATACAAACAAGCAAATAGTCATTTCCCTCCAAGAACTGTATGTAAGCTGAGGTTGGGCCCCTCTCAAAATAACAGGTAGTAACTCCCAAAACACAAATACATCAAGAAAGGAGATTGGATATTGGTACATTAAAATCTAGCTCTTGATCCCAGGAGATTTACAATCCACAGAGTACAGAAGAAGCGGGAGACAAAATGAAAACCTGAGATTGTTCACAGAGGGGCTCTATTAAAGGGTTTATTATATGCCCAAACAGAAAAAGTCGCAGAACAGCATAGCCTCAATTTACAGCTTTACAGCTAAAAAACCCCAACGCATCAGTAGCATTCTCATTTTTAACAATCTAATGTGAAGACAATAAGATGTGATTAAACTTGGACAGCAGCTTCTCCTAATGCTCATTCCAGGCAGATACTGAAGTCTGTGGGAGTTCACAAAACACTTTAATTTGGAAGATCTGGACCCTTGTCACAAAGATAATCAAGTATAAACTTTACTCAGTCCACCTAATACTGCATCAGTTTGGTTCCTTCCAATGTTTCCTTTTTGAGGAACACCTCATTTAAGTAGAAGAGTTTAAGTTAAGAGTTTAAGTCCTCCTCCTGCCATCACAACATCAACAAACATTACCAGCTTTGGTTTCCTCTGGTCACCACCTCTCCTCTCGTTCTTCTTGTAGTTTTCGTAAGTGGAAGGATCGACACACCACAAACATTCTGTCCATTTGCCATAGATCACTGCAAGTTTCTTCTTACTGTTTATTTTGAAAAATAATAACACTGAACATAACTAAAGCCCAGACTGTATTTAGTTCAGACCAAACTATGAGCAGAACTGCATGTTACTATCAGCAAGGAGCTGCTGCTAAAAATGACACCCTATTGAACTCACTGTTGCTCCTCTCTAACATGGAAGAGGAGTCACTTGCATCTCAATATCATCAAAAAGTGTATTTATCCTTCCCACCATCAGAAGGCAACAAATGGGGGTTGGGGGTTGGAAATGAACAATATGACACCACCAGGACACAGGAAGTGATCAAAACAATTGCAGGGGAAAGAGAGCAATACGAGGGTGTTTTTTTTGTAGAGTTCAACTTGAACTTCCACTCTAAGATTATATCTTCTGGTAAAATAAAATAAGGGAAGGGAATATTGCAGGTTTACTAAGCAACCTTATATTTACATTTTCCACCCAGGATGTCAGTAACATATTCTTCAAACAAATGTTTATTACAGAAGCTTGATTTACATCAGCTTCTGTGGCCAGGTATGTCTGCATACTCCCTCTCAAATTTTCCTCTAGCCGAGCTCAAACTAGAGTAGGGCAACTGAGCTCAATCCCTGAACACGTAAACAAGCACATAGACTTACTTTTTGTCCTGAATGTAGCCCTCTATTCTGTGAAGCTCTTTCCCAAAGAGACCGCATGGTTTAAAGTTAAGGATACATTTATCTCCAGTACTGCAAAAGGAAAACAAAGTGTAGTTAACAGATTAATTCCTTGGTGTTGAATCCTCACAAAGTTCTTGTAAAAGCCTTCTGCCTGACACCAGCACGATTTCGGTAGTCACTGTGTTGGGATCACTACAACCATACATGCAGAGTTTCAACAACAGGTTTAAGATACAATGTGATGCCGTACAAGTAAAAAGGAAAGGGGAAGGATGGAAAGGTATGCATGTACAAGAGGGATTGTGGCTGCTGTCTTATGAAAAATGGCAACAGATCTCCATTGCTCCCCCTGGGCATGAATTTCAACTCCATGACATTTAAGTCATTGTCTGAAGGTTTGGTACAAGAGCTATTAAAAGGGAAATATAAGCAAAGAAGAGTGCACCAAACTTTCAGGCTTCTTTATGAAAGGCAGGAAGCTTATAACTTGGTCTGGGAGCCACATTCTCCTTTGGCCAACTCTCTGGGGGCTGCATCCCAGTGGTGGGTGTGGTCACCCCACTCTCTCTCACACACCTACATACTGGACACACCAACACCACAAACTGCTCCTCGGAAGATCCATGCACATTAGCCAAGGAATGCAAGGTCCTTTCGGCTCATCAAATGGTCCATCTGACAATGGTATAGGGGATGGATCTGCTACCTCATTAGGGCACTGGGCTCCACCCTTCCCAGTGCTAGGTTAATTTTAATTTTTTTACCCACTGCTGCAAAAGTCAGTGGCATCGTGGGGGCCAAAAAATATTTGCTTGAGATGTTGGACCCCACATAAAAATCCATACAGGTGAAATTGTCAAGGAGGTAATGCTCAGAAAAAAAATTCCAGCAGAAGCAGATCACATACACGGACCTCCAAATTAGCAACAAATCTTTCAAACACAGGAACATCTCTACCAAACACATAGGAGATAATAGTGCACACCCATTCAAATCATTATCACTTAACTGCTCCCCAAGTAACCAGAAGAAAACTGGACTTCATTACAATTGTGCCACTTAATGGAGCTTGAAGTATTTTATTTTAATTCATTAATCTATACATACTGTAAGATAGGAGTACAGTGGTACCTCAGGTTAAGAACTTAATTCGTTCTGGAGGTCCGTTCTTAACCTGAAACTGTTCTTAACCTGAAGCACCACTTTAGCTAATGGGGCCTCCTGCTGCTGCTGCGCCGCTGCAGCACGATTTCTGTTCTCACCCTGAAGCAAAGTTCTTAACCTGAAGCACTATTTCTGGGTTAGCGGAGTTTGTAACCTGAAGCGTATGTAACCCGAGGTACCACTGTACTCTGTTCCACTTTCCAGTATTTAAATGACACATAGTGGCAAAAATTGAGTTCCGTGAAGGTAAAGAGATGGGAATACAAATGAAATGAAATAAATAAAGGATACCTGTGATTTATAATTTCTACTGTTCCATACTGTTCTATCCAGAGATGGCCAATAATTACATTATGTACACAGCAAGTAGGATTAGTCCATGTGTAAGCTTCATTATGTCTGTAGGGGAGAGAAGAAAGGCCAATCAGATACCAGGGACGCTAAAAGCAGAGAATCTGAAAAGAGAATCCAAGCGCTCCAGATCATTTTCCAATGAACAGCTCCTGTTTTTGTAGCGGTCTCTGCAATGTTCACCCTCAGTCATTGTAATTGTGCAATGTTCTGAACAGATGGAAGGCGAATAAGCAATTGAATGAAAGAAAAGAGGCTTGTTTGAAGTTCCTTAATAATCTGAATATGTGGGTAGTATCTGCTGAGAGCCCTTGCTAAAAGAAGCTTGAGTTAAATCAGCAGACAGAAATGATTATTTCTGCTAAGGTGTTTATCGCCGGTGTCTTGCACTTCTGCCAAATCTCTCTCTTTTCTAGTACTAAAAGCTCTTGAAGCATGTTAAATGTAATCAACATGCAATTTCACCTCTAAACATGCAGTAATTCAAGATCTCATAATTTTACACCAAGTTACATATTATACACATAACAGCAGTTTAGATACCCATTTAGATGACAGACATCACTACTTGTGAGGACAATCAAGAGCAGGTAGGTGGCAAGGAGAAAGAATTCTTAATTCTTTCCTCCCATACCTTTCCCATTTTGAATATCTCCACCTGCAAGATTTACCCTCCTGGGTTCCGAAATGCACGTTAATTTAAAACTGCGTGATGCATTGAGGGGACAGTATGGAATGAGGAAAGAGTTAACCACCCCCTCATCACTTCCTAGTCCCTTCACTGGAAGCACCTTTTCGTAATCTAAAATGGACTCATGGGCTACTGTTACATGCATTTGATTGTATGTGCAGTGTGGACCTTTGATACTGAGGAATATGCCTCCAAAATGGTGCAACAACTTCATTCTGAGAAACTGGCAAATTGCCTGCCCTGGGCAGGGGTGCTTTTGGTTGCAGCTTTGTCACTGGAGGCCCAGGTAGCCTCCGTGACTAGAAGCAACTTTTATTAGCTATGCCTGGTGCAATAGCTTCAGTAATTCCTGGACTAGGAGAGCCTGAACACACACACACACACAATGTGTGTGTGAAAGATCAATAAATATGGCTGGAATATTGATTTCAGCAACAACATACAGGTAGCATGTGAGGGTTTAAACCTGAGTATTGAATGCTTAAACTGTTAAACGTGCTCTGTATAGAAATACTTGCTGTTTGGCTCTTAAGCTCGTCTATATTTTCTATTTTGACTTTAGCTATTACATAAAGTATCATTTCTAAATTCTGTTTTCCATGTATGTCAAGCATCTCAGTAGTTTATTATCTTTTGTATCCCAGCAGTGCTCAGACTTATCTGTTTGTCCTTTGTATTTTCTTATTGATATTCAACAAAGCAAACCACCAAACTGTTAAATCAATTGATGCCTATTTTGAACCAGTTGTTATCCAAGTCCAGGACAGCGATAACTTTGTGTCATCCATAATACAGCAGAGCTCTTGATCACATATCTCATAACAGTTTAAGAAGCAGAAGAATTCACTTTTTTTGTTTCAGTAAATGCCAACTGCCTAAGGGTTGAGGGGTAGGGAATGAGGCCCAAATGTTGAAGTCATGTGATTGTGTCATCATCTGCAGAAGTCTCAACCAATTCACACACTGCAATTTATGTATATGTGTTTCATCTCCTAGTACACTGCAAAAAACCCCTCAAATTACCTAAGCTCAACTACTCACAGGCCTATGCAAACCAGAGAAAGATCACAATACACTATGCATTTACATGAGACAGTTTGGAGGTCATACATAGGTAACAAGAGAAAATATATATATATATACATACTTTAGGAGTTCCAATGTTATTGTTCCCCGTGGCTCTGCTTCTACACTCTTCCCCCAGAACTTCAGTTTAGGGTAAATTGATCCGTGAAAAATGAAGTCTTGGTTTAAGCCTTCTGAATAAAAAGCACTGACAGGTGGGTGATGACTGACTTGTTCAGAAATAAACCTAAATCCTAAATCCTCCCTACAAAGAAGAAAAGGCAATGATCAGTATAAATGAGACAGAATACCAGTTCTGAATTACTGCTGTACAATCCAACTGCTCTCCCCTACAACAGCTGGAAATAACTCTGCCCCACTACCCATGTTACTTATTAGTAGATAAACCTATTTAAGCACGGTGATGAGGTAGATTTGTTGTTGTTGTTTAGTCGTTTAGTCGTCTCCGACTCTTCATGACCCCATGGACCAGAGAACGCCAGGCACCTCTGTCCTCCACTGCCTCCCGCAGTTTGGTCAAACTCATGCTGGTAACCTCAAAAACACTATCCAACCATCTCGTCCTCTGCCAAGGTAGATACTTGAGTATTAAGTACCAATATCATCACCAGCAAACTATATAATACCATTAATACAACAAAAACATGTCTACATGGGAATTTATGGCATTCTTGGCTTGGCACTTGAATATAAAACAACACAACGTACTATCACATACACACGCAAATATTTTGGGCGGTATTGCACCCTGCCAACCAGAGTTCACTGAGTGGGCCCGGTGTAACATCCTGAAGAGCCAAATGCCCTCTGAACATTGAGGGGGCCAGCCTCCCTCTAAAAAAACATAGGGGGCTCCGAAACTGCCCTTGCCCCTAGGAGCTGGGACATGCAAGGATTTTTGCTTGAGCAATGGGACTTTCTCCCTTATCTCTTACCCCCACCACCAAGGTGTGGAGCACAACAATGGATACAACCCCTTTCATTTGGTTTTCCACACCCTTCATCCATGTTTATCCACACCATCAGCTAAACAATGTAGTGCTAGAGAAGCCTGCGTGTAGTCAACATGGGGAGTGGGATTTCAAAAATCCCCCACTCCAGAGCCCATACAGAAATGCCATAAAAGGACAGTAAAGATTCCAGTAGGAGATTATGGTGTAGTTCATAAACAGCCCCAATAGTCTGGGGCCCTCCTGAGCACCCTCTTTATACCTCAAGAAAATCTTCTTAACATTCATATTTTGCACAATTTCTAAACAATTAGACGGCTGGTCAAACAGCATATCTGATACAGATCAGAGAGTTTTGGCTAACATTTGAAATAGTTTACATTAACAAAGACCAAGCAGACTTTAAGGTAAAGGTAAAGGTACCCCTGCCCGTACGGGCCAGTTGTGTCCGACTCTAGGGTTGTGCGCCCATCTCACTTATGAGGCCGGGGGCCAGCGCTGTCCAGAGACACTTCCGGGTCACATGGCCAGCGTGACGAAGCTGCTCTGGCGAGCCAGCAGCAGCGCAGCACACGGAAACGCCGTTTACCTTCCCGCTATAACGCGGTACCCATTTATCTACTTGCACTTAAAGGTGCTTTCAAACTGCTAGGTGGGCAGGAGCTGGGACCGAAAGACGGGAGCTCACCCCGCCGCGGGGCCGATCATGCGATCGGCAAGCCCTAGGCACTGAGGTTTTACCCACAGCGCCACCTGCGTCCCATAAGCAGACTTTACACTCCAAGAAAAACCCATTTTGTTCAAGCCAGTTGGAATGTGTATATCTCAAAGGAAAAACAAGACTCTGACAAAGTTGGTATTCTCACCTGATTAATTCGTATGTTTCTCCAAGAAGAGGGTTAAAGGGTTTGCCAGTTCTCTCCCACTGAGAGGCTACAGCAGAAACTGCAAAAGCAGCAACAGCCTGCAAAAAGCATAGTGGTAAGGAATCTTAATGTAAAACAAAAAACAATCCCAAATGGGCAATTATGATTTTTATATGCTGTAATAACTTTTCCTTTACTATTCTCAAATGGTGTTTAAATGTTCCCTAAACAAAAAAGACCAATTGCTTCTGGAGATGCAATCTTCTCTCTAAGCCACAGGTGAGGAACCTCTTCCAGCTGGACCTTTTGCTTCCCCAAGTGTCAAGAGTTTGATCCAATTTGACAAGTGGATGGGGCCACCAACTGGTTCATCACCTGGTGTCACCATGAATTAGGTGCATTTAACATCTATATTTGTAAGAGTTTTTAGTGCTGTGAGGATAGTGATGTCTAAATTATGAGTGCTAAAATTGTTGGGGTTTAATAAAACAACAAGATCCTTTACTGGATTTTAATTTCTATACTGTTACCTCTGGGATCTGGTATTCTGCCATTTAGCTCAGTTTGTGACAGATTTACAATAATTTTGAAAAGGTGCTGCTTCTGCAATGGTTGAGTGACCTGAAGATTTTATCATGATACTTACTGCAAATTGCTAAACACTCAAATAAGCAACTTATTGGGACATTCATATAAGCTTGCTTCCTATAAGCCCCCACAACTCTCTACGTAGGCAGGCAGCCAGCCATCTTAAATGCACGATGGAAAAAATTTGAAGGACAAAGCTGCATGATAGCTAACATTACCTGCATTCTTTCTACCGAGTTTGAATGACTGCATGCTTTATTAATGAGGTATGTGTGTTCCATATATTCCGTTATCCGCTGGAGGAAGCTCAAGGGTTCGTTGAAGGCAATGGGCATGGTTATCTTAGACAGCTCCTAAACAGTACAAGAGAAAATGCATACAATATGAATAAGAAACAAGGGCTTGAGCAACAATGATAAAATGCAGAGGCATGGTGTATAATGGAGCATGAGACATCAGCTAAAAATCACTGTCAGCCTCCTACTAAAGCAGCAGATATACAGAGAATGTGGTTAAAACAAAATTTAGAAAGCTTGCACTATCACAATAAGCATTCACGCCCCAGATGTCTTGTCATGTGTGCTAATGGCAAGAAAACACAAAAAGGTAAAAGAAATATTATTGTTAAATATCACCTGCTAGCTAGCCTCTCAATGCTGGGTAACTGTCTACATCAGGCAATTCATGGGACTGATCCACAGTAACAGACCAGTATCTTCAAAATATGGAATTATAATCACAGATACATAAATAATGTAATGTGAAAGCATAGTCTGAGGAAATATTTCAAATGTGTGCTCAACACGGAGCAATACATTAAGGATTTAATTTGTATCAGGACTACCTACCAAATCGTCACAAAAATCATTTAAAGAAAAAGATTGAAACTTAAAAAAAAACACTTTAAAAGGTGGGGAATAAGAGAGAAAAGAGGAAAAATTAGCAATTAGGACCAGAAGAGTCAAAGTGCTGCTATTTCATTTACAAAGCTATCACTGCCTTCATTACCAGAACAAAGAGCAGTAATAATATTATGTATTTTTTGTACTTCAGTATGGATAACAGAACAAGCCAATTTCACTCTTTGCTTTCTGCATTGTACCACAACAGTTCTGGTACTTCTATTTTGCATCTGCAAACTTGACCTTTGCCCTCACTAAGCAATGCAAATTTTATCAAAAGCACCACGTAAACTACATCAGTATGTGACAGTAACTCACCAGTCCAATGCATTTTTTTAAGATACTCCAGATACTGAAATCACTCCTAGTGAACATTGGTGCAGGTAATGATGTTCTGTAGAGGGGTGGTGGGGAGAGAGAATAGCAGGTTAAGACCACTACTGAACTCTTTTTGGTAAAAGCATCCATCTGCAACTGTCACTTCTAAGTCCCAACAATGTAGTCCTTACTCATGCAGAACTCCAATGAATTATCCAGGATTCCAGCACTTTGTCAAAACCACACAACTTTATGATGTTGCAAGAACAATCTTCTCACTGCTTACATGCATTTTTAAATACACTCAGAGGAAAAGACAAAGAAACTGATTCTAAGATTGTGATCTTAGGTATATCTACTTGAAATGAAAGATCCATTCAAAAGAATGAGACTGACGTACAAGTAAAATAAATGCAGGTTCTAGAACTAGTATTAACCATGCAGAAGAAAGCAAGACAAAGTCTTGACAGTGAAATTAGGCTGACAAGGTCACCTGACTGCATTAGACTAGAATATGAGCACTCTATTTGAACTAAAGCTAACAGGCAGCAATCTAACCAAGGCCACTCCAGGCCAGTTCACATGACGTGGCAGCCTTGAGTTCTCACTTGCTTACATATGGCAAGTAACAAGTGCCTGTACACAACCAAGTGAGTCATCCCCATTTTATTTAGTCAAGGAGATTAAGCAAACATACAAAACTTCATTTTGCTGCTTTCCAAAAGATGTGACTCCCCCATCTTCAATTTATCCATAGTGTTCTCAAGTGATGATGTGGGAGACAGCCTTTAAAACCAACAGTTGCTGCTAATTTTGTTATTCCTGCTGTTGTTATAAGCTGCTTTGTTTTCCTCTTTTCAAAAATAATTAGGTCAAAGTTTTAGAGAGAATTATTTTTGTTAAAAACAACCAAACAGAAATGTTTCAGGCTGCAGTACCACCCACAAGTAAGCTAGCTTCTGCTTCCCTTCCCTATCATAATTCTTAGAAGCGTTTCCTTAAGTTGTGTATATACAGTGGTACCTCCGGTTGCACACAGGATGCGTTCTGGAGCTCCGGTCAGATCCTGAGGAATTCACAACTGGAGATGCCTGTTCTGCGCATGCGTGCGGTACAGCAATTTTGCGTGTGACGAAACCCAGAAAAATACTTCCGGGTTTGCCACATTCGCGTCCTGAAGGATACGCAACCAGAGGTGTGCGTATCCAGAGGTACCACTGTAGATGTATTTAAGCCTCTCTTCCCAGGAAGTGGCAAGGTTGCTAAATGGATGTCCAAACAAAATAACCTGCTATGATTTGCATGAACCAGATAGTAATTGCTGTTAGGCCGGCTTTGGAGAATACCTGTGTTTCTTGATTCCATTCTCTTGCACTGGTCCATCGCCATTGTGTCTTCCAGTTCTATTACTTTGGTGGGCATCCACATCGACTTTATGAATTGCTTCTGAAAACTCACCTGAAGAATTATCAGAATCAAAGCCTGTGTAAATAAAGTGCAAAAATTTGTCTTTAACTAGGAACTAGTAAAGGCAAGGATGCTAAAGGCACGATCAATTTGAATAATACAAAGCACATGTATTTCTTCTTCAAAATGCTGGCACCTTATTTTACTAAGCTAGTACCCAACTGATTTGTGTTATAGTCACTAATGCAATTAACCCAAGTGTGGAGTATGTGTGTACATGCATGGCTGGAATAACTAAATTTTATTTTACTCCAATATGAAAGAATGTGCATTTGAAACATTCCAAACTACCTCTTGTGCTTGATTAATCCCCCTCCCTCGTAACTACCTGTACTTCTGCCAATCAGCTACAATGGCCAGCTGGCTTACACACACAAAATATATTTTATTGGGAGGATAGTCATTCTGAGCAGAGAGCAAGCTTGGTATTCTAGAACACAGATGGGCAGTCGTTGGCACAGAGGCTGTATGCAACCCTGCCCTTATTTGATGCAGAACCCAACATCTCCTGAAGCTGTTTCATTCTTCCTCTGTATTCCTCCCTCCATCCTTGTTTGGCCTGGCTTTTTAAAGAACCACTTCCCCCTTTCAATGTAGTTTCAGAAAAAGTTGAAGGGGCAGACTTAGGGAAAAGATGTCCCCTCCGAACATGAGCTGTCTGAGAACAAACTGGTAAACTATATGTATTATACATAACGACTTGCTTTACTAAGAAATAAATAAATCCTCAGTATACACATTTAAGAGTAATCCCATCAACCCAATAGGGCTTAATTATGAGTAGACTTGCACACATGTAAGCAAGGAGAGAAATGTCAAATAGTGCCCCAAGATAACAACATCATCCCTGATGTGGCAGCACTTCATGTCTGCTCCACCACATCACTGTTAAAAGGAAATTCTGGAGTTTGTAGCAATACTGTGGCTGAGATGGACATGCAACTTTCCTGATTTTGCACTGATCATATCAATATGGACTTCCTGGGGAGCCAATGTTCCTTAGAATTAATTCTGGCTCCTAAAAGTTGATATATTTTCCCCAACACTGTCCATGAGTGACTAAAAGTAAAGTAGCCCAAACTAATCCTAATTCCACATATATGCTGATGGGTGCTGAAATGACAGTGATTGCCCAGGAACAAGACCTTCAGTGCATAGGAGACAGCTCAATGAAGATGTTGACCCAGTGCATGGCAGCTGTGAAAACGACAAATGTCACGCTAGGGATCATTGGGTGTGGGGATAAAATAAAGCTGCAAGTACATAATGTCATTATGCAAAGCTATGCTGCAACCACGTTTGAAATATTGTGTACAATCCTGGTCATCTGCCTCAAAAAGGATTTTATAGAAATGGAAAAGGTTCATAAAAAAGGAACCAAAATGATCAAGGAGATGGAGAATTCTCAATGAGGAACAGTTACAACATTTGGGGCATAATTTCAATGAACTGTTCCACAGGGTGGGTGCCACTACCGAGAAGGCCCTCTTCCTGGTTTTCTGCAACTTCACTTCCCTCACTGAGAGAAGTGAAGCTGCAGGGAACCAGGAAAAGGGCATTCCTAGTAGTGGAACCCGCCCTGTGGAACACCCTGCCATCAGATATCAATGAGATAAAGAACTACACAACATTTAGAAGACATCTGAAGGCAGCCCTCTATGGAGAAGTTTTTGAATGTTTGATGTTTTATTATATTTTTATATTTTGCTGGAAGCCACAGAGAGTGGCTGGGGAAACCCAGCAAGATAGGCGGGGTATTATTATTATTATTAACTCTAAAGTGTTTAGGAAAAAGTCAAAAAGGATATTATAAAGGTGTGCAATGTATGTACACAATGTGTACACAATGTATGCACAATGTGAACAAATTAGACAGCAAAAAAACACCATGTCTCTTAAAATACTAGAACTTGGGTAAATCCAAAGAGGCTGAATGTTGAAAGATTTGAAACAGACAAAAAGAGCTAATTCTGCACACAGTATATAGTTAAACTCTAGAATATGCTAGCACAAGAGGTAGTGATGGTCTCCAACCTGGATGGCTTTAATAGAGGATTAGACAAATTCAGGTATGAGAAGGCTACTAATGGCTGCTAGCCACAATGGCTTAGTTCTACTTACACAGTTGGAGACAGAATGCGTCTGAATACCAGTTTCTGAAAAGGCAAGTGGGGAAAGTGCTCTTGCACTCAAATCCTTCTTGCAGGCTTCCCATGGGCATTTGGCTGGGCACTGTGAGAATAGGATGCTGAACTAGACAGGTGTTTGGCTCAATAAAGTAGGGCTTTTATTATGATCTTATGATAAGACAGACTGGATCACATGTTTAAAGGTTAGTATAATCCTCCTTAGCTATCCTTTGAGCCAGGGGTCAGCAAACTTTTTCAGCAGGGGACCGGTCCACTGTCCCTCAGACCTTGTGGGGGGCTGGACTATATGGGGGGGTAAACAAATTCCTATGCCCCACAAATAACCCAGAGGTGCTTTAAAAATAAAAGCACACATTCTAGTCATGTAAAAACACCAAACAGGCCCCACAAATAATCCAGAAATGCATTTTAAATAAAAGGACACATTCTACACATGTAAAAACACACTGATACCCGGAATGTCTGTGGGCCGGATTTAGAAGGCGATTGGGCCAGATCTGGCCCCCAGGCCTTAGTTTGCCTACCCATGAGCTATACATTAGCACTGGGTGTGGAAATAACCAAGGGTGGCATTAAAAGCCAACAATCAAAGTTTAATGCAGTATACTTCCAAGAATATTCCCCAAGCTATTGCCAAAAACAGCACAATTGAATCAAATCAAAAACTCAGAAATGCATTTTCCTTTTCAAATGTCTTTCTTGGCATAGAACATGTAAACAAAACTGAATTGCTTTGAATTTGTTCTTTTCTTAACAAAAATATTCTCCCTACCCAAGAATATTCTGTAAACTGCATAAGGGACAGCATTCTGAAATGAAGTTTCCTATTAATATATTCTACCAATTAACCCTATTCTCTCCCCTTCCCCACTTTGCACTCCCTTCCAAGTTTAGAGAAGACTGAGATACAGGATCTCATCCTTTGTCGACAATGGACATTTGACCCTTCTAGCATTTTACCTGGAGAGAATCTGGCAACAGATATAGGCATTCACTCCTAAACAGACAAATAAGCAGACTCATGTACTCGTGTAATTCTTTCATTCACTCATCTGGCAGAGAAGCATATGTCAAAGTTGTCACTGCAGTGATAGTCAACATAGGCAGTGATCTATTAAGAAGCCAGTCTAGGCTGACTGATATATCTGCAAGCACAGTGGAAGCCTGGAATCCAGGCAGCACAAATGCAGTGTGCACTGCTAAAGTTCCAGTATGACTAGTGTCCTGTGTGCTACCAAAAAGTGAGAAGACATGCATGTGCTTTCCATTAGTATAGAACTAAGGAATGACTTTCCTCACTAGTAGATGTCAGGAAAACATGTTTCAGGATGCAGCTTCTGGGCCAATCTACCACCCCCCTATGATCCACACAAGAAATCCACAAGTGAGCAACCTATACAAGCTTTCAATGATGAATTTGGAAAACTGAACTATAGATATGTGCTAATACAGTTTAATAGGCAAGAAGAGCAGCCACTGGAAAAGTGTGATAGAAGTGTATTATGTAGCACTCTTAAGTGACCAGAAGATACTTTGGTCATACCTTTACCTTGCTAGAATAAAAATGTCATGGCCCTTTACAGCACACTAGTTGAGCATAAAATGATTTGAAGGTTTGATATGCAGGGCATAGTAGATGCTGCAAGTTCCATAGTTAAGAACCACAAGAATAGGAAATATACCTCCCCACTGACTTTATACATCAACTCATAATGTAAGGTGGGTTTGAAACAAAGCCTATAGAGGTTCTAAACACTACCCATGTCAACAGAATTACAAACCTATTCAGCATTGGTAGAGAGATCCAACCACAGAAACCAACACAAAAATTCAGCAGAACACTTCTTGTGAAATCTAGACAATAATAAAGATTAAAATATACCCCGTAATCAACTTTTTCTAAAATGTCCTTTTCAATTTCTTCCATCGTTTTGATTAATGTACTGATCTCTCTATCAAATCCAGGCAAGTAGTAATTCAACTGAACATTAGCTGGTCACGCAGAAAGTATCACACACTCACTGTGTGCTCCTTTCTTCTTGTTGTGTGGGATTGCTGCAGCTTCTAAGGGCCATTCCCTTCCATGATAGAAAAATGAAGTTCACTCTTTAAAGGTGTACAGTCAACTAAAAAAACCACAGCCAACTGTAGATTCTTGATGTGTATGCCTATACAACGTACACATCACAGAACACACAGAGCACATTCATGTCTTGCATTTTTAGGTGTACATTTTAAATGTAAGGTGTAAAGCTCCCTAATGACTTTATTTTAAAAACAACAACCTTGTATTGGTTTGAATAAATGCCACCACCACCCCCCAATAAAAATCTGGCTTCTAAAAACCTTAGTGCAGCCTCTAACTGTGTAGAGAAGCTTTCATTTAAGATATCTCATTTTACAGTTGCGGCCTACGTTCAAGGGTGGCTTATATTCGGCCCAATATGTACTGTATTTATTTGTTACAAAAAACGAGCAGCTGCATCTCAAGGGACAGCAGCTAAAAGCTTGGTAAAGCATGTGTTAACTGTTTCATCAATGCAGCATCACAGTCTTACATAAATATTATGACACTGAAGGTTAACCCATGAGTAAGAATGTTGAGATTTGCTATGTGCACTATCATTTAGGCATTGGAAAAGGTAGCATTAGTCTTCAATAATGAACTCCTATAGCAACTGATGATTTGGGTTAGAAATCTACAGCCACGTATTGTGGGAAAGAGAGAAAACATACTGTAAAAGTTGCCACAAAAATCACATATTGATTTGCCCTCATTTCCCTGTTCTTGTTGTTGTTTTAAAAAGACCACAAACAACCTTACCAGCCTTTGCAAAAAACAGATTTGGGATTCAGATCATACACAGTAATTTGCTCTAAATTATAGGCCAACTCCTATAAAAGCCAGTGGTGATTGGTATCCTGCTGAAAGTCAACAGGAACTCCATTTACTCTGCAATGATTTGATAGGCCCAGGATTTGCTCTTTCAACATCCTACTTTTTTCCTGCTTACTAAGACAATGAGCACAGTAAGTGGAAGCTATGATACTTCAATGAAGAAATGATCCATGCCATTATGTTTGGTGCCAATACAACTACATCACTACCCAAGATTAAAGGTAAAGGTACCCCTGACCATTAGGTCCAGTCATGAACGACTCTGGGGTTGCACGTTCATCTCACTCTATAGGCCGAGGGAACCGGTGTTTGTCCGCAGACAGCTTCCGGGTCATGTGGCCAGCATGACTAAGCCGCTTCTGGTGAACCAGAGCAGCGCACAGAAATGCTGTTTACCTTCCCGCCAGAGCAGTACCTATTTATCTACTTGCACTTGACATGCTTTTGAACTGCTAGGTGGGAAGCTGGGACCGAACAAAGGGAGCTCACCCCGTCGCGGGGATTCGAACTGCCAACCTTCCGATCGGCAAGCCCCAGTCTCTGTGAAATAGACCACAGCGCCACCCGCACCCAAGATTAGGAGCAACCTAATAAAAAAACACATTCAATATCTTCTACTGACCACAGGGCAGAATAATCTGTTAATGAAATCGTAAGGAGCCAAATTTTCCATGTTGCTTAAGTAGGATCAGGTTGGAAGTAAGGACGTAACCTAATGGTAGTTAACACAGTAATTGGGTTGTTTGCCCAGGGTCAATAAATAATATATTGTGTGATGTGCCATGTGTTTTAAAGAAATGGGGCAGGTGGTTGATATTACTAACCTATCCATGTAGTTTGCATTAGCTAGAGCCACAAGGAAAACCAATACAATCAAATGTAGTATCTGACTAGGCTTGGACTGGTTTTCACTTTGTGTGTTGTTACTTGGGTCTAGCCACCTAAAAGGGGCTCCATTTAGAAAAAGAGAGATAACATGTTTCAGACCCCATCAGAAGCACAACCCACTGATTCTACACAATGAATTACTAAGATTATAAAAGAGGTTTTCAAACTGTCCTCTTTCAAGGAATCATTTCACACAGAGTTGATTGGCAAAAACTCCTTGCATTACAATGGATTCTGGGCAGGGTGGCCAGATGAAAAAGAAGACAGGCTGCACCTGCTGAAATTATACCTTCTCAATATCTATTGTCTCCCCACACCCCCAGTCTGGCCACCTAAGTTCTGAGGCATGTTTAAGCATGCAGAATCAGTTCACACTGAATGATGATCAGAGGCCTATTCAACCTCATCACTCTGTGTGTGTAAACTCAAAGTGTATCACAGGCTGTATAGCACTTTGCTGTGATTGGCCATTGTAGGGGAAGATTGTGAGAAATGGGAAAGCTGTCTTTCAGGGATGATTGTCCACTGTTTCTGATGTTCTGTGAGGAACTTGAGTAAGCTTCTGAGAAATCTAGAGTTCCCTAGAATGCAGTTCAAAAAACAAAGATAAAGCATAAAGCAACACGTACTACATGGGTAAAATAAAATTTAAAGGCCTATCTTCCTTTTTTAGTGTGTGTCATATATGCTGGTGGTAGATAATGGAACCAGGGCCCTACGCTTGACAATATCAATATTAAAGTTGGGTCTAACCAACAAAATAATATTGTCTGAATACTGATTTTTTTAAAAAAAATGTTGTTGTTTTTTAAATTTTTCTTGTTACTTCAGAATCTAACTCTGACTGAATATGTGGATCTTAAAAACCTATTTTAGAAAAAGCAAGTTTATGCTATCATAAGCATATACAAACACGGTACAATCACATCATTGTACACCTGGAAATCTATAATCTCTGCACAGGACTAACTGCTCCCATGGCTGCTAAATAGAGAATTTGGGTAATGTGGAGAAAAACACTAACCCAAACAATATCTGGATTTAGCAAGAATGTGACCAGCTCAAAAGATCATATTGACAGAATTTCTGCACACAAACAGTTTAGCTACTGCTTCACATGTTTTAAAGCATCTGTAACATGCATAAGCAATGTGAGGAGGGATCTGCTTTTTCTGCTTCAGTATACTTAAATAGATGCAAAATTAAAAGCAAAGTACAGCACCAGCACACAATACATCTGGAACAAAACACTGCTGGAAAAGCATTGACATATCGGCTTTACTTTTCTTTTTAATGTCTAGTATTGCCCTGAGCCCTCTTAATACAGCAGGATACAAAAGCAGAAAGCCAACATAAGCTAGAGGATGGACTGTTGGACTGAGGATGTGCAGACCTCAGTTCAAATCCTGACTAAAAGCCGTGAACCTCACTTTGCATCAGTCACATACAGTCAACTAAATTACCTCAAACAACTGTTGTGAAGACAGATAGTGTAACTGTTGTGCTCAGTGTTACTGAGACGTCTGGTTTAGTTGGGATTCTGTACATGCCCTGTAGACCCTCCAAGTAATTAAGCGCACGTTAGCCTAGTGCAGGGATGTCCAACACATCAATCGCGATCTACTGGTCGATTCCTGCAAGGTTTTGGTCGATCGCTGGCCCCACCCCCTCTCCCTGTTCTGTAACATTATTGTTACAGAAGGGAAGCTGGAGTTTAGAAACGGAGTGATCGTAAGGTTAGTGGCTGCTGCTGTTCCTCCCTCAGAAGAGCTGCAAAAAAGTCCCTAACCCCCCCCACACACACACACAGTTTGACCTGAACCCCTAAAAAACGGGGGTAGATTTTAATTTTGAAAGTAGATGGCCACCCCTGGCCTAGTGCAAAGTCCTCAGTGGTGTACAATGATCTCCAGATTAAGGCACCCAAATTTAGCCTCTGTGAATACACATCATTTGTGTGCAGAGTGCCCATTCAGTACACCAGTGGAGTGTGTCAGTGGAACGGAAAAACACCAGACAGTTCTTTATGCTGGTCAGTGACCAAAATAAAGTTTGATACAGACAGTTCTAGGTAGGGTCAGTGCCTTTACTGACAGTGTAATGCAAAGGTACAACCTACAAAGGTTATTTATTTTCCTACATTTTTAGTCCGTTCTTTCTGCAAGAAACTCAAGAGAGCATGTCTTGTTACATTCCCTGCTCCCCTTTATTCTCACAGCAATCCTGGGAAATAGTGCAAACTGCACACAGTGACTTTTGTAACTAAACCAAGCAGAATTTGAACCTCAATTTCCCTGGTCCAAGTCCAACACTTTGTCCACCCACCATGTTTTCCCCACCACAACTTCACCAATGCAACATTTTAGATTTTTGTGACCACGCAAAGCTTACTTTTTCCTTTTCTTTCCCCTCTATTTAACTTACAAGGGGAAAAATAACCACATACTGAAACAGAGGTAACAGGTGGTGTGATCCTGTTCTATTATTTCTTGGTGCAACTGCTAAAGGTGATGTCACTCATTAATCCACAGTGCTGAATCAGAGCATTCCCATAAGTGTAATTACCTAATGATAATCAGATCCCAAGGTGTCATAACACCTAATTTGGGAACAATAATAGTAGTGTTCATGGGGAGCTTGGGTGATTAATCTGAAGAGCTACTTTTAGCACATGTGTCAAACACATGAGAGGCACTCTCAAATGTGCTGTACAAAACAATAGCAAGTCTTTAACTGCCGATTCAAACAAGATACAAAGTTAAGAAGAAATGTTAAAAGCTGTGCATGCTTGTGAAGATAGGATCAGACAACCAAGAAAGAGCTGTAAGAATGATCTGTAAGGTTTTACTAGGACTTTAGATCCTGGGCATCATAAAAAAAATTGGTACAATGTTTTCAAATATCCTTTTAATAAAACTTGCAGAAGGGTAGGTGTGTTATTCTGTTGCAACAAACAGAGAGTCTTGTGGCACCTAAAAATCTAACAAATTTAATATGGCAAGGGTCACCAACATGGCATCCACAGCCACCAGTTTGCCCACCAGTACCTCCTATTGTGCTTGAGAAAGGAGTTTAAAAATATTCCCACAAAAATCCACATTGTCCCACCTACACTGAACATGCCTTCTTAAACCATGCTGACATTTAACTTGACCTGAGCATTATATGCCCACCCTTCCACCTATTATTTCATTTTTATTTTACAAAATTTGTACACCACTTGATTACAGTAAAACTTCTAAGTGGTCTACAAAAAATATAAAAATTATAAAAAACCCAATTTAAAACATTTGAAAATAACTAAAATTTAGAGTAAAAAATATTCAAAAATGACTGTATATGTTTCTGGATAGGTTTCCCTAAACAAAAAAGTTTGCCTAACGAAAAACCAGGCACTGAAAAGAGTACAGCAAAGGCACCTGCATGATGACAGGATATTTTATTTTTTTAAAAAAATGATATTTATTAAAGTTTCAAGAATTACAAAAAGAAAAAATGAACATACCACGTTAAACAAAAACCAAGCAACACACCACAATATATAAAAAAGGAAAAAAAGAAAAAGAAAACCCATTAAACAAAATCAAAGTTAGAAAAAAGAAAAAGCATCAAATCTCCTTTCTATTCTTTCATTAGCTTGTTTCCTTGACCTCCTCACACCTCCCTTTTTTGTATTCTAGGTTGATTGTCTATTTCAGCAAATCCTTTCCCTCTTTTAAAATTTTTGTCCTGTAAATTGTCTTAATATAATGTAATTTTACTTTTTCTCCTTTCACCAATTAACAGTCAGTTATTCCCAAATCCTTTATATCATTCCTGCTAAAATCATATAATATTATTCCAACATCCTTCTAACAAATATTAATTTTACAGTGTCTCTGTAAATAGTCTTTAACTTTCTTCCAGTCTTCTTCCACTGACTCTTCTCCCTGATCTCGGATCCTGCCAGTCATTTCCGCCAATTCCATGTAGTCCATCACCTTCATCTGCCATTCTTCCCGGGTGGGTAGATCTTGTGTCTCCCAATACTTTGCAATAAGTATTCTTGCTGCTGTTGTAGCATACATAAAGAAAGTTCTGTCCTTCTTTGACACCAATTGGCCGACCATGCCCAGGAGAAAGGCCTCTGGTTTCTTCAGAAAGGTATATTTAAATACCTTTTTCATTTCATTATAGATCATCTCCCAGAAGGTCTTAATCCTTGGGCACGTCCACCAAAGGTGAAAGAATGTACCTTCAGTCTCTTTACATTTCCAACATTTATTATCGGGCAAATGATAGATTTTTGCAAGCTTGACTGGTGTCATGTACCACCTGTATATCATTTTCATTATATTCTCTCTTAAGGCATTACATGCCGTGAGTTTCATACCTGTGGTCCATAACTGTTCCCAGTCAGCAAACATAATATTATGTCCAACGTCTTGTGCCCATTTAATCATAACAGATTTCACCGTTTCATCCTGAGTATTCCATTTCAACAGCAGGTTATACATTCTTGACAAGTTCTTAATTTTAGGATCTAGCAGTTCTGTTTCCAATTTTGATTTTTCCACCTGGAAGCCAATTTTTTTGTCCAAATTATATGACTCCATTATCTGGTAATAATGAACCCAATCTCGCACTCTATTTTTTAGTTTTTCAAAACTCTGCAATTTTAGTCTGTCTCCCTCTTGTTCCAAAAGATGGCAGGAAATTTCAAAGTGTAGGTGCTACCACACTTTCTTAGAATTGTGGAATGAGTATTATGTGGCAGCTGTAACAGCACCAGCTCTGCAGATGAAAGCAGTCAACTGGGCACATATTAGGTAAGGTGAACCCACAAGTAAACGATTCCTAAGACATTAGGGACTCTACATATCAACAGTTACCACTCTGAACTTGATCTGGTAACAAATCAGCAAGTGATGCAGATCTCAGGAGCAGAGGGGATATATGCTGATAGGGTCTCACTCTTGTCAGTAATTGCACTGCACCATCCTGTATTAATTGTAGTTTCCAGGTCTAGCATAAGGGGAGCTCCACAGAAAGTGCACTGCAGTAATTCAATCTTGAAGTCACCAGGTTCCTGAACTACTGTGGCCATGCCCTCCGGGTCCTGGAAAGGCTGAAGTTGTTGTACTAAGCACAGCTGGTAAAAAGCACTTCTAGCCACTGGTTACTTGGGTCTCCAGTGACATAGCTAGATTTTGAAGCATGCCTGCTCCTTCAGGGATAATGCAAGCCCACCCAAAACAACAAATTGACCAGTTTTTCAGACATAGGAACTACTTGTCCACAGTGCCTCCAGGATTCAAGCCAGGCTTATTTTCCCCTCACCCATCACACCACTGCATCTCAGGTACAGTGGTACCTCGGGTTACAGATGCTTCAGGGTACAGACTCAACTAACCCAGAAATAGTACCTTGGGTTAAGAACTTTGCTTCAGGATAAGAACAGAAATCATGTGGCGGCAGCGCGGCGGCAGCAGGAGGCCCCTTAGCTAAAGTGGTACCTCAGGTTAAGAACAGTTTCAGGTTAAGAATGGACCTCCGAACGAATTAAGTTCTTAACCCAAGGCACAACTGTACTGGTCAAGCGGCCTATCCTGATTCAAATGTTATAGTGAAACAAATCAAGAGTGTCACCAGCATACTGATAGCATCTTGCCCTAAAACACCTAATGACTGCTCTATATAGATATTAATTAACACTGGAGATAAAGTAGTGCTTTGCAGGACCCCATGACATAATTACGGGGGGGGGGGGGTCGTCGTCAGCAAAAAGCACTCTCTTAATGTTACTCTCTGGACCTGGACCAGATTCACTACAGCACAGTGCCCCCAATTCCTATTCTATGGAGCTGGTCCAGGAAGATGTATGGTCATAAAATTTTGTAAACTAGAGTATTATTATTATTATTATTATTATTATTATTATTATACATAACTAAATAAATATACAGCCATTTAATACACTGCCGTCAAAGCCTGGCAACCACCATTGACAGTGCCACCATAATAAACTTTTGTAAACTAGAGTCCACATTATCAGATACAGTGGTGCCTCGCAAGACGGAATTAATTCGTTCCGCGAGTCTCTTCGTCTTGCGGTTTTTTCGTCTTGTGAAGCACCCCTATTAGCGGCTTAGTGGATTAGCGCTATTAGCGGCTTAGCGGCTATTAGCGGCTTAGAAAAA
Source organism: Podarcis gaigeae (assembly GCF_964106915.1). Classification (NCBI taxonomy): domain Eukaryota; kingdom Metazoa; phylum Chordata; class Lepidosauria; order Squamata; family Lacertidae; genus Podarcis; species Podarcis gaigeae. The sequence goes on from NC_139682.1 coordinate 10,597,453, forward strand.
GGGGGGGGGCGGAAAAAACTCGCAAGACTTGTAAGACTCGCAAGCCCATAGGGAAATTCGTCTTGCAAAGCACTTCAAAAGACGGAAAACTCTTTCGTCTAGCGAGTTTTTCGTCTTGCGAGGCATTCGTCTTGCGGGGCACCACTGTATTTATTTAGTTATTGTTATGTATAATGCATACGCATTCCGATTTAAAAGTTGGTAAACATTTCATACCAAAACTCTAGTCCATGGGCATAGCCAAGGGAGGCAGGGGGAAAAACTGCCCCCCAATCAAATAAATAAAAATACTTGACCAATTGTATCACAGGTAACTCAGTTCTGCCCCACCCCCCAAATAAATCCTGGCTACACCCATGCTCTAGTCAGGTGAGCTCAAGATGAATGAGTAAATTGGCAGCAGCTACATAAACTTAGCTAACTGAAAATAATCAGACAAAATGCCAGTTACCAATAACTACCGACTTAGCCAAGATGCAGGATATTGCCCAAATTTCAAAAACAAACTTTGGATATTACAGTTTGTTTTTCATTTTGTTGAAGGATTTAATTCCAAAGCTGACTTATACTGAACTGTAAAAAAGAAAGCTATGTACAACACCATATACTTAAGCACATTTTACCCCTGAATAATTTTTGGCACTATGGCTTACCTTTCACAAATATAAAATCCTCAGCACCCTCAACAAATTACAGGTCCCAGGATTTGAATAGTGTGTGTTTTAAATGTATGGCATGTACACAGAACAGTGAGGAAAGACTGTGAGCATGATGAAAAAGTCAGGCTATTTCATAGCTAGAAACCTTATAGTAGATTTTTAAAAAAAAAGAAACACATACAGACATCACATTAAATAAAAAATCTGAATCCATGGAATATGCAAACTGGAAAATGCTGGTCACTTGCAATTCTCAAAGCACCAGCTGGGCCAACTTAGGAAAGAGCATTGCTACTTATCTTAAGTTGACACTATTGTTACACCTCTTCAGGAATATTTTGGGAGACTAGAGAGAAAAAACAGAGCAGAAACAGTTTTGTTTCTTGAGAGGCTTATCAACCATGACTAAGAGGACATTATTTAACTCCTTAACTTCATAATAATGAACTTGTATTAACTTCATAATACAAAGATACAAGAAAAGTTTAATAGCTTTTAAGAATGGATGAACTTCACCATAAGAAAAAGAGAGAAAAGGTGACTTACTAGCAAATTTGTTTTTAGATGTCTTCTTCCTCTTCCACATCCTGTAAAGTAAACCTAGCTGCTCCTGACTAATCTCCACCTCCGTGAAATCCCAGAGGCAAACTACAGCCTGCGTCAGAATACAAAAGGAATAAGGCCGCCCTTTTTACATGTAACCATTTACATAAGTGTCAGGTCAGTAAGATGGAGGCTGAATCATAGAAAATCAAACCAGGAATCTTTAGAACAGGGCAACTAAGAAGGAAACCATATAGAAGAATCACCACAGTGAAAGGTGAATCCTTCATAGGCTGTTTGTCTCAAGTCACAACACAATGAAGACAAATATTTTTCAACAGATAAAATGTTAAAATCTTCCACACAAGATATGCCTTCTACTAATTATAATGCAATACATTTGGAATGCAAAATATGTAGAAGCCTACAAGTCATCAACAGAAGGCTCTATCCTTGAAAAATGTGGCATAACAGGAAACAAAAAAAAGGTATGGTGCCATTTGGCTATATAGGTTATATACCTGAGTTTCTAACACTGGCTACAGCTATCCCTCACAATAACCAATACCAAAGTTCTATTGATTTTTTTTAATGCTTTATTGAAATTAAAAGGAAACAACAAACAAAAGATTTTTCCAGAAAAAAGAAAAGAAAACGGTAATATTTGTTACATCGTATCACAATAAGTTCTTCCTGCATTTCTAACGACTTTCCATCACCCCATCTTGCATTTACCACTTAATCTATCTAGGGCATTGTTTGTTTTCATTTTCTTTTGTTAATTTTCATCAGTAATATATTCTCTTATAATTATCCATCATACCACAGAAGTCATATTATTACAATAGTCCTTAAGATATTTTTGTACATGTCCCATTTTCTAATAAATGTTTGATCGGTGACCTCTCAGTTTCTCTGTCATTTTTGCCAACTTGGCATATTCTAGCAGTTTACTTTGCCACTTCAGTTTAGTCGGAATTTTCTCTCCTTTCCAATTCATAGCAATTAGATTCATATTGATAGGACCCCTAAGGCTTTCCAGTTCTGCAGGCCAAACACACTCAGTTTAATCAGCTTTTTCATGTTACACAGCTTTTTAGACATAGGACACTGCCTTATACCAAGTCAGAACCTTTGCAAACTACTTCAGTCTTGTCAGTCTGCCTATGCAGCACACTCTCCGGGCTTTCAAATGGAAGTCATTTCCCAGCCCTACCTGGAAATGTCAAGGACTGAACCTAGGACCTTCAGCATTCAAAGCCGATGCTCCACCACTGAGACAAATTATGACCCCAACCCTTAAGTAGTATTGTAACTCTGAAGTCTTTTCCAATTTGAAAGGTCCTTCTTGAAACATGGCACTCAAAAGCTAACTCAAGCATTGTACAGAATTGTATCAACCTGTAATACCACATGCCAACTCATGTGGGGTTGTTATTAACTACAACCCCACAAACATCTGGTCAATTACTAGCTATTTAATCATCGTCTTCCATCTTATATACATGGTTCCTCTACATCCCCGTTCAATGCCATTTTATGGCACTTGGGGAACAATGCCCTATAAAAAAAGTCAGAGTGGCATTTCACTTGAGTTAATAGATCTTAGTCTCATGGACCATCTCATTCATTTTCTCATTCCTATATATATATATATATATATATATATATATATATATATATATGCTTTCGTAGATTTTCACGGGTACAGGAATGCAGGTTTTGGTGTCCTCGGGTGTCTTCCCGTGTAAAAGTTGGGGTGTCTAGGCGACGTTTCGACGAGGTCTCACTCGTCATCTTCAGGCTGGTGCTTTCGGCTTCTTGTTACTGGAACAGAGCGGGATCTCAATGTTTGAGTTCCTATAAATACTGTAAATAAATAGGAACTCAAACATTGAGATCCCGCTCTGTTCCAGTAACAAGAAGCCGAAAGCACCAGCCTGAAGATGACGAGTGAGACCTCGTCGAAACGTCGCCTAGACACCCCAACTTTTACACGGGAAGACACCCGAGGACACCAAAACCTGCATATATATATATATATATATATTGTTGTTGTTGTTGTTGTTTAGTCCTTTAGGACTCTTTGTGACCCCATGGACCAGAGCACGCCAGGCACTCTTGTCTTCCACTGCCTCTCGCAGTTTGGTCAATATATATATAGTAACTGATCAGTTTATATCAGAGTTCTCAAAGCACAGCTAGGGCTTAGCTAAGATTGTGCAGTTGGTACACAGAAAGACATGAACAGAATTGTGTATAAAAGCAAAGGAGAGGTGTCAAATAAATGAATTCAACGTAACAAAATAAATAAATAGAAGCTTACATATCTCTCATGGTTGCCTCATACAACAAACAAACCAGGATCTATAGACACTTGACCTGAAATGTTTAGTGAGTCAACCATCAAAGATTAACTCATCTCCTTAGTAATAGCTCCAACCAGTTAGAAACCAGGTAGAAACTAATCTCCACCTAGAAACTCAAGCACAAAATGTGTTCCATAAGCAACTGGGTGCCTCCCTGCTTGCTTTTATATACAATGCCATTCCCTTATAGGCAATATTAGGAAGAGCTGCCACAACATAAAACTGAGCCTCATGAAAATCAAAATCGCGTATATTTGAAACACAATTGGAAAAGCCTGCAAACACCCTGTTCTGCCCCCTTTTGAGACATTTTTGGGTCACTTCCGAGTTTGGCGCAATGTGTGTTTGTGCAGTTGAGCACATATCAGGCACACCTAAAAGTGTGGAAAGGTTGTATGAAGTGCTGTTTTCAGAGTCAAGGAGAAGGTCTGTTAGGGGAGAATGCAAAAAGTACAGAACCGTGAGAACTGTAAGGTAAAGGTAAAGGGACCCCTGACCATTAGGGTCCAGTCGTGATCGACTCTGGGGTTGCGGCACTCATCTCGCTTTATTGGCTGAGGGAGCCGACGTACCACTTCCAGATCATGTGGCCAGCATGACTAAGCAGCTTCTGGTGAACCAGAGCAGTGCACAGAAACACCGTTTACCTTCCCACCGGAGCGGTACCTATTTATCTACTTGCACTTTGATGTGCTTTCGAACTGCTAAGTTGGCAGGAGCAGGGACCAAGCAACGGCAGCTCACGCCGTCATGGGGATTTGAACTGCCGACCTTCTGATTGGCAAGTCCTAGGCTCTGTGGTTTAACCCACAGCGCCACCCGCGTCCCTGTGAGAACTGTAGTGTTCTCCTAAAAAGCATTATCATGGGAGTCTTTTAGGTTGTGACAGAGACAGTATCAGAAAAAGGTAGCCCACTCTTTAGCCAAAGAGACTTCCAGAACTGTATTTTTTAAAAAAGACATGAAAAGTCCTTGCCAGCAATTAAAAAAACCATGATAAAGAAAGGAAATGGACTGATAAGTAAAGAAAGAAATTAGGTACACAGGTATAAATTCTTAGTTACAAGTTCTGTCAATGACCAGATGAGGTGGAAAGATTCATGGATAATATGCGACAAAAGCTGCTGGTCTCTTAGCCCCACCTATGGAGTAGCCCTGCAGTCCCTCCTCTATGGCTTCTGAGCAGAGCTGGTGATGACCCTGCTGCATGCCTTCTGTTCCTTTGTGGTGGCTTTGTGCAGAAATGATCCTCCGAATTATTTGATTTGTGCAACCTGGCCCTACAGAATTTGACCTACCTCTCATATATACCCACATCTGTTTCTGTTAATCAAAATCAACCAAGGAGACTGTTTATTATCTAATCTATAAATTACGGTAGATTTGATGTCTGTTATTATTTCATGTATTGCAAACTGCTCAGAATGCTCCATTCTGGAGAACTATACAAGTTTAGAATTAATTACACCTTTCCCTCCAAATCTCATAACTGGTTTTAACTTCTCATGGTGGGACAAGGATTTATTTATTTAACTTTCAAGGAGATGAACTAATGCAGCTGGTGGCTAAATGCTGAGGCTACCAATCAATCTCAACTTTACCAGAAACTTACTAGATGACATTAGGTAAACTGGTCCCTCAGATCCCCACTTCCAATCTGTAATTTGATTTTTTAATCATTTTTATTAAAGATTTTCTTGGTCTACAAAAATACGTGCTGTCAGGACTGGTCGTTGTCCTCTTCAGATCACCACACAAACGCTTCTTGTTCTTTTATAAAACTTTTTATTGCGTATTAACAAAACAATCTTATAAACGGTTCTTAAATATTATTCCTCAGAGTCACTTATTTCAGATACCTTCTGAGCTCTGCTTCTCCGTGACCAGCCACTCTCAAAATGTCCAACGGGCCTTCCCTTTGTTTTCCCACTCTTTTTTCTAACCTCCTGGCTAGAGCTGGCCTGTATCTCCCCTCCTCCCATTCTGAGCTAGAACTTAACCCTTGCCTTTCCTGGGAACAGCCGGTCCCTCCCTGTTGTTCCTCCTGTTCTCTTCTATTAGATTCACTGCGCCCTTCCCCCCTTGGGGAATGCTTTCACCCTCTGGGAAACTGGAAACTTCTAACTCTTCCCTGACACGTGCACTGTCTCTTTTAACATAATACTGACCTACCTTGTAACAGTTAAAACAAAGCAAGACACTATATAACATTTTATGGAACTACAACCTATCCTTAAAACTTGAACTTTATTCTAGTGCTCTGTGAAAAGAATTATTGTTAGTGTTGATAGCAATTAAAATTCCACTGGCTCTAGGAATCTAACACCTAATGCAACCTACAATGCTGCCAAGAGTGTAAAATAAGGTTACATGTCATTCGTAGGTTCTTGAAGCAGAGCAAGGTCAGTGGCTCACTTATTTTAGGAGATGAATACAATTAACAGAGCCACCTGCTGGCAATAAGTGCGGTGGAATTTGTTGAAGACTGCCACAATTACGTAAGTTGAAATGGAAGCAAATTTACTGAAAGTCAGAGACAATTCCTTGAAGCTGCTTCTATGGCTGCAATCTACACTCTTTACTGGAGTAAGATTCATTAAGCTCAACAGTACCTACTTCTGAGTAGACATGCCTAGGACTCTGGTGTAACAAACATGCCCAAAAGCAGTTTATTAGCAATCCTTTGGCTTGTAGTAAGTTGACTTTGTATTCATCCAAAATAACCAAACATTTGACATAAAATGGAGTGTAACCACATCAAGAGCAGGCAATCTCCCATCCACCAAAGTGGATCTTTACAAACAATATGTGGACTGGTATGGTTATGTCCCCCTCTGAATTCCCTGAAGCATAATTACTTATATAGACAAGTACAGTAAGAGTTGCTTTTTTACATATATACTTTTATTTACAGAAACAGTCTCACAAAGAAATAGTCAATGAAATATTGGGGGGGGGGGGAGAGAGAGAGAGAGAGAGAGAGAGAGAGAGAGAGAGAGAGAGAAGAGGGAAGAACAAGACAGACCCTGACAGTCATTATGTTTGGCAGGTGACAACAACCACTGCTTCATGGTTTAAAGTCTGTATTCTATAGAGGACAAAAGTATCTGCAACTAGGAGTTTCCCCCAAAACACAAGCAATGTATTTCCAATAATAAAAAAATCTATTTGCCTTTTTTCCAGTAGTAAACATGTATATAATGCAGGTTTGCTCCTAGGTGTAGCCAGGATTCGGGGGGGGGGGGTAGGCTTTATGTTGGGGGGGCAGAACTGAGATATATGTGATGCAAATGGTCAGTTAGTTAAGTATTTCTAGTTATTGCTTGATGGGGGGGCTGACCTCCCTGCCCATGCCCATAAGTTTGCGCTAGTTCTTAGACAGTAAGTTTCTAGTAAATTGCTCAAGTCCATGCCTTTCCCTCCGTTTCCAAACAGTTTTGGAAACCCCAGCTCCCTGTTTTTCCAGTTGTGTCTTCTCCTTCTAAAGCAATACTCTTATCTAAACTTTCTTATCTTCCTTTTATGAGTCACCACCCTCATCAGCTATGAGATGGCCATTATAACTCAGTTTTCCATTTTGGTAGAAAAGAAATGTCAGGAAAATAGCCAAATTGAAAATATTTTATTAGAATGGTTGAATACATTTCTGTTTCTTTCTGTAAATGATAAATGGGGCCTGCAGCACCATCTCCCATCAGCCCTGACTACTGGAAATGCTGGATGAGGCTGATGAAGTCCAATAACAGCTTGAGAGACACAGTTTCCCAACCCTGTGGGAATGTCTACCCTCACCAGAATTCACATTTCAAGGTTCCAACCTACAATGTTCTTCCTCATGAACTGTAAGCTGTAAGAATCTCAACCAATACAATTCACTCTTATGCCTTCATTTTTAGCGTTTCCTCTCCGACTGACTATTGATTCCACTGTGGAAACAACTTGGTTTTTTTCCTGGGAAGAATTGATTTTTGGAGTGAGGGTGGGAGAGGGGATTGAAATACTGTACGTATAAGCAACACTTACTTTGGAAAACCTAAACTTATTTTACTGCCTTAACCATCAAAAGATGCATTTTAACTTACAATAACCTAAGACACAGTATTAGGCTATGTAGCATATTCATGAAATGCACAGAGCAATCCTATGCACATTTACTATTAAGCAAGCTTGGGTATTTAAGATAAAGTCACAAAAGTATAGAGATCTATTATTCAAAACAGACAGGATTCCTTCTCAATCTTTCCTCAAATGTTTAATATATTAAAGTATAATTTCCTTTAAAAAGACTGAAATGCACCAATCTCTACTCACCTGTGACGGCATCATAGAATTCTTCTTCACTATTCATTGTAATGTTTCTTCTGCACCAGCAGGTTACTTTCCTCTAATGCATGTTGCTCTTGGTGAGAGATAACTTTTATATGAAAAATAAAATCCGTCCAGATAATCTGTTTGGAAAGGGGAGAAATATAGTGTTTCAACTTCTATTTACATAGGATAATTCAATGGACCAAGCCCACCAAGTGACTATTAAGCACCCAAAGGCCTATGTTTGGATGCAACAGCATACAACAAAAAGGGAAATATATATATAAAAATAAATAATTGTCCAGTAGCACCTTAGAGACCAACTAAGTTTGTAAGTTTGTTCTTGGTATAAACTTTCATGTGCATGCACACTTCTTTCGTATCTGAATGTGTGCATGCACATGAAAGTTTATACCAAGAACAAACTTAGTTGGTCTCTAAGGTGCTACTGGACAATATATATATATATATATATATATATGCTTTCGTAGATTTTCACGGGTACAGGAATGCAGGTTTTGGTGTCCTCGGGTGTCTTCCCGTGTAAAAGTTGGGGTGTCTAGGCGACGTTTCGACGAGGTCTCACTCGTCATCTTCAGGCTGGTGCTTTCGGCTTCTTGTTACTGGAACAGAGCGGGATCTCAATGTTTGAGTTCCTATAAATACTGTAGACGAAGCCAAGCCAAAGCACAACTAAGTGCAATACAGCCATCTTCTCAGGAAAACTCTTCACAAAGTTCAAGAGGTCAAGACACAAAGACTTTAGCAACTAATCCACACCTAATGACCCACCTAAGTGGTACTCAGGATATCACTCAAGAAATCACTCAAGGTATCTCTCAAGTAATTAAGGAACAAAAGAAGAAAAGGCACACTAGCCTGGGAACTTCCTCTCTGCCCAGAACATTGGAGGCTAGACACCACACCCCCTCTACAGTATTTATAGGAACTCAAACATTGAGATCCCGCTCTGTTCCAGTAACAAGAAGCCGAAAGCACCAGCCTGAAGATGACGAGTGAGACCTCGTCGAAACGTCGCCTAGACACCCCAACTTTTACACGGGAAGACACCCGAGGACACCAAAACCTGCATATATATATATATATATATATATGCTTTCGTAGATTTTCACGGGTACAGGAATGCAGGTTTTGGTGTCCTCGGGTGTCTTCCCGTGTAAAAGTTGGGGTGTCTAGGCGACGTTTCGACGAGGTCTCACTCGTCATCTTCAGGCTGGTGCTTTCGGCTTCTTGTTACTGGAACAGAGCGGGATCTCAATGTTTGAGTTCCTATAAATACTGTAGAGGGGGTGTGGTGTCTAGCCTCCAATGTTCTGGGCAGAGAGGAAGTTCCCAGGCTAGTGTGCCTTTTCTTCTTTTGTTCCTTAATTACTTGAGAGATACCTTGAGTGATTTCTTGAGTGATATCCTGAGTACCACAGCTCGCCCCTATACACGAAGCCAAGCCAAAGCACAACTAAGTGCAATACAGCCATCTTCTCAGGAAAACTCTTCACAAAGTTCAAGAGGTCAAGACACAAAGACTTTAGCAACTAATCCACACCTAATGACCCACCTAAGTGGTACTCAGGATATCACTCAAGAAATCACTCAAGGTATCTCTCAAGTAATTAAGGAACAAAAGAAGAAAAGGCACACTAGCCTGGGAACTTCCTCTCTGCCCAGAACATTGGAGGCTAGACACCACACCCCCTCTACAGTATTTATAGGAACTCAAACATTGAGATCCCGCTCTGTTCCAGTAACAAGAAGCCGAAAGCACCAGCCTGAAGATGACGAGTGAGACCTCGTCGAAACGTCGCCTAGACACCCCAACTTTTACACGGGAAGACACCCGAGGACACCAAAACCTGCATATATATATATATATATATATATATATATATATATATATAACAGAGCGCTCTGTTCCAGTAACAAGAAGCCGAAAGCACCAGCCTGAAGATGACGAGTGAGACCTCGTCAAAACGTCGCCTAGACACCCCAACTTTTACACGGGAAGACACCCGAGGACACCAAAACCTGCATTCCTGTACCCGTGAAAATCTACGAAAGCAAATATATATATATATATATATATATAAACTGCGTCAGACCAACACGACTATCTACCTGAAGCAAAAGGGGAAGGGGAGAAAAACATGTTTCCCTTTTTAAAAAACATGTGGCACACTGTAATGATTCTTTTCATGTACAATGCCATTGAGATATTATTTAAAATATGCATAATCCTCATTCCATATTTAAAGCAGCTTACAATAAAATAATCATAACATTCCCTCAAGACAATTATTTCTATCTAGCATGAATGCTGAGGCTCTTTACACCAATATACCCACATAGATTGGCTATTATAACCCATCAGGTAGTGATCCCTGAAGGTGAAAGGTATCACAGAATCATGGAATCGTAGCATTAGAAGAGACCCTGAGGATCATCTAGTCCAACCCCTGCAGTGCAGGAATCTCAACTAAAGTATCCATGAAAGTCATCCATTGTTTTCTAAATAAGTCAACAACTCTCCAGGCAAACTGGAGTCCCCCTTGTGTTCTCTCCCTTAGGGTTGATTCTGGAATCCCTTCCCCATTCCATAGGCTCCAGTGTCCTGCTGAGCTCCACACCCGTAAATTTCCTGTTCACTAATACAGCCAATGGAGGAGACTCTTGAAAGCCCCATGGACTGCAAGAATATCAAACCTATCCATTCTGAAGGAAATCAGCCCTGAGTGCTCACTGGAAGGACAGATCCTGAAGCTGAGGCCCCAATATTTTGGCCACCCCATGACAAGAGAAGACTCCCTGGAAAAGACCCTGATGTTGGGAAAGATGGAGGGCACAAGGAGAAGAGGACGACAGAGGACGAGATGGTTGGACAGTGTTCTTGAAGCTACAAACATGAGTCTGACCAAACTGTGGGAGGCAGTGGAAGACAGGAGTGCCTGGCGTGCTCTGGTTCATGGGGTCACAAAGAGTTGGACACAACTAAACAACTAAACAACAAGGGACGCAGGTGGCGCTGTGGGTTAAAGCCTCAGCGCCTAGGACTTGCCGATCGAAAGGTCGGCGGTTCGAATCCCTGCGGCGGGGTGCGCTCCCGCTGCTCGGTCCCAGCGCCTGCCAACCTAGCAGTTCGAAAGCACCTCCGGGTGCAAGTAGATAAATAGGGACCGCTTACCAGCGGGAAGGTAAACGGCGTTTCCGTGTGCGGCTCTGGCTTGCCAGAGCAGCGATGTCACGCTGGCCACGTGACCCGGAAGTGTCTCCGGACAGCGCTGGCCCCTGGCCTCTTGAGTGAGATGGGCGCACAACCCCAGAGTCTGTCAAGACTGGCCCGTACGGGCAGGGGTACCTTTACCTTTACCTTTAAACAACTAAACAACAACAACAACAAAAAGACAACCAAAATGAACAAAAAGGTAGATTTCTTCCTCCTCTGATTTTTTACACACACATACGCAACTGAAATTCCCCTACTTCCCTTGAAGCCAAAGGTCACATGGCACAGCAGCAGCATTTATCTCACAACCTCTCAGAAGCCTCATAATTAAACCATTTCATTGTTTGTTCCTTGTGTTATATATTCTTTTGGTAACATTCATTTTCTCAAAAAGTTCCAATTTGTCTCTGCCACCCTCCGAATGACAGCACTCTGGTAACCAGGCTAGACAAAATGTTACACAACCTTGACTCCAATACATTTTGATTAGTGTGCTGGTTTGGACCAGCTCTTCTGAAGCAAGAACATCCTGTGTCACACTAGGAAATGCTTTCCCAGCACAACATTTGAGCCAACTTCTCCCAATGTTAAGAAGGGCTTATTGACCAAACACAGAAAAGTAGCCAGAAGACTTGTTCAGAGATACACGTATCAAGCAAGCATGGTAACAAGCATCTTGAAAATAGTCAGCCACCTGCAGCAGATTTTGCTGTGTTTATTTTTCCATAGAAGATAGCCCCATTCCATGGTGATGACAGATTGTGCTAATTTATTCAGGCTTCGCTGACTTACAAGATCATTCTTACAAGATCATTATATGCCTTTCACAAGGCGAAACTGCTTAATTTTTGGCAGCAAACTGGATGGCTCAGGACATTTTACTATAAAAAGGTTCAATATCTGGAAAAATAAACAGTATACCGTAATTACTACTGCTTTAAGAGAAGTCAATCTGCTGTTTTTCATACTTGCAGGCTAATGTTTTCTTTTCAAAATCAGAGGGGAAAGCCCAAAAATAATGAAAGGCAGCAAACTGACCACTAAAAGCAGCAGGAATAATACTGCTTACTTTTTCATAGATTCCTTTCTCATTGCAGCTACCGCACCTCTAATAATTTGTTAAGCGACACTTACAAGTATTTCTCTTACGACAGCAGCAGATCTTGTAAAGGCTTCAGTGCAAATGATTCTACTGCCTTGAAATCAAGCTATTTATAATATACCTTACACAGTATATCCCCTGTCTTTCTAGAAAGCTTAAAAAGCTGCAAATATTATCTTTAACATGTAAGAAAGAAACAAATTGAATTACAAAGGTACAAAACATAAAAGTCTCGGTTCAGATAACTGTATGCTTCTGTAGCATTTCAATTTTTGTCTGGGAGAGTATAAAATAAAATAAAAAATATAAAAAAGAAAACAAAAGTTCCATAACACTATAATTTTATACTGTACATGCTTGTCTAATAGAAAGGTATATAAATGAATACATATGCATTTCTTTAAAACCTATTATAATATTATTTAAAAACCTACTATATTTTTTATCAATGCCTTCCAAATGTCTTAATATTTATCTATTCACAGTCAACATCTATATGCTATCTGTTCTTATGTTGTAAGAATTATCATATCTTCTATCCATTGATTAAAGGGGGCCATGGATTTATCTTCCCAGTGGATTAATATTAGTCTTTTTAGCTGTAGGGAGGGCATGGAGAATCCATTTACACTACCAGCTGTCAAGTTCCATATCCTAGGTAGATAATTTAAAATAGTATTATCTTCTGACAATATTAGCTTTTTCCTCAAAGTAATATTTATACAATTTACACCAGCAAGAGGTGCACAGCTTACCGAGATGTACTAGCTTACTGATCAAATATTTTATACAGTATTTTATTCCAGTGAACCAAAGGTAGTCTAGAAGTTGTGAGCATGCTTCACAAGTGACATCCACAATTGAATGTGGTGGCGATAAGGAAGAGAGAAAGGGATTAGATCGCTCAAATTCTTGAGATAGCACTGAAGAGGGTGGCCTGAATATTTATGAAATAGTTCACTTTTTCTTGGCAAAATGCACTGTAAATTGCATACAGCGGTGCCCCGCAAGACGAACGCCACGTAAGACAGAAAACCTGCTAGGCGAAAGGGTTTTCCGTTTCGGAGGCGCTTCGCAAAACGAATTTCCCTATGGGCTTGCTTCACAAGACGAAAATGTCTTGCGAGTTCCTGTGGGTTTTTTCCCCTTTCCCCCCCTTTTCCTAAGCCGCTAAGCCGCTTATCAGCTGATCCGCTGATAAGCCGCTTAATAGCTGATTGCTAAAAGCCGCTAAACCGCTAACAGCGCTAATCCGCTAAGCTGTCAATGGGCTTGCTTCGCAAGACGAAAAAAACGCTATACGAAGAGCCTCACGGAACGGATTAATTTCGTCTTGCGAGGCACCACTGTACATCCCAAATAACGATACACACACACACACACACTCACACACACACCACACACACCCCAAATACAGGTAATGGATCAGATCTCTCACAGCAGCACTGAATTAATTCTCATGGAATCTGAAAACCAGTTTCTCTTTCAGTAATAGTTCTGAATGCATGAACAAACAAGATAACAAATCTTCGAGACTTTCAGAGGTGCTCTACTGGTGCTACGCTTCCAGCTTGAGCTCTGAAGGCCATACCTCCTAAGCAAACATGAGAGCAGAAATTTATCAGAAGAGCATTTGAGATCCTCCCCCAAATAGCATACCTGATGATAATTTGCTTATTTCAGTTCCCTAGAAAAGCTACAGAAACAATTTGCAAATTAAGCTGAACATGTAGCTGCTAATTCAGGTCACAATGGGGTAGGTCACCTATACCTTTGGTCTGATATGCTCATTTTCAGGGTGGTATGTCCCACTACAATAGATGCCTGTTTAGGACTGACAGTAGCACCATCTTGCATGTTTACTCTCTAAGTTAGGATTTATATGGCCATGTCACCTCCACACATATTGCCAACTCTTGCATTCATATAGACTGCATAGTCTATATGAAACACGTGAAAGGATCCAACATAAATTCATGACTCGGTCTACCAGGAAAGCACTCCTGATTGATCTATTTTTGAAGGAAACAACGGCTCAATAAACTTGATAGCAAGCATTAATATCTGCAATTGCCTTTCAGAGTTACTGTTGAGATTAAATTTCTTTTCTGAACAAAACAAATGAAAAATGGGAAGAGATACATCAAAAAAACACATTTAACCACCTGAAAGACATCCTGGTGAAAGACAGAAAGGGGGAGGGGGCAGAAAAAGAATCAGCCACCTGCAGACATGAAGACATGATCAGTTTTCTTGTTTATAAACTGTTTTAGCAAAACTAATAGAGCTTATGTAGTAGCCTTTTCTGTCCCACTTGACTAATCCCTGAAGTTTCATAAGTGTAATGAAACAGGTTGTCCAAGATGTTATAAATACCAAGATGCCCTAGAACACTGAGCAATGCCATTTGAAAATAAGATTTCTCAACCTGGCTTCTACAAGTCCATGAAATATTCAAATATAAACTTGCTGAGAGCTTGTGGATTAGAGACCTTACTTAAATAATAGTACTTCACCAAATACTACCTGATAAGACATCTTAGGGAATACACATTATGAGATATATCCAATGTTAGTCCTACACAGAGTAGACTCACTGAAATTAATCAACAGGACAAATTTAGGTCAATTTCAATGGGTTTACTTGGAATTGGACTTAGGAAACAACTTGATGCTCCATGTGGGAATAAGATGAAAAGGTCTGTGCAAAAAATGCCAAAGACAGTCCAAAGGGGTGTAAGACTATCCTGAAAGTTAGTACATAGAAACAAAAAAGATGGGCCTTAAAGTGACAAGCCAAACACTAGCCACCTGAACACCAAACACAGAGTAAAGACAATCCAAATTTCTCTTCTGTGGGTTAAATATCATTAGTAAGTGATGTCACAATGATTTCAGTGGGTCTACTTTAAACATAACCAAGTCTGGATCCTACCCGTATCCTTTACCTAATGTCTCAGAGTGAAGTAAAAATCACTTCAGGGTAGCTAGTTCAACCTTGACATTCTAGCAGATCTGAGTGACTGTGTGGGCTAGTTGACTATCTGTACTTTGTGCCATGCTTTACATTTGTTCTTATGTGAAGATATGTAAAGACCTAGTAATTGAGTTAAGGGTTCATTCCCCAGTGTTCTGTATAAAATAATACTCTGTCATGAGTCTATGGAGGTATCATGGAGGGGGTGGTCAGAACCTGAGGAAGAATGTTAAGGGCTCATGGAATTGGAACTGGATGACCCCAGGAGCAGTTTGGGATAGGGGAGTTGAGATCAGGATCTCTTTTTTAAAAAAATATTTTTTATTAACCGGCCAATCAAATCAAATCAAATCAAATCACATAAATTCTGAATTACAAAGCCGAATTTTAAATTTTGTTGAGGGGACCCATATTTCAAGATCCGAAGGGGGATGAGGATCTCAAGAAGCATCAGAGTCCAAGGTAGGGATCAGCAGTTTAGGGAAAGGAGAACTGGATTCTGGGGAGGACCAATTGGGTTGGCAGTGAAAGTTTCCACCCTTACAATGTCAAACTCTCCTAGTGAGAATGTTGAGGAGCCACCTCCAGTGTTTCCTCCTGCCTATATGGGGCCTTTCTGTACTGAAGAGACAAATGAGAGTAAGTCAGATTACTGACTGGACAAGAAAATGACAGCTCCAGCACTTGCAGGTTCAACTCACTTGAAGAAGTACCTGCTTGCTTGCCCAATCTAGAGATCCTGGCTGCTTGCTACACAAACAGCATGTGCCAAAAGCTGTGCCTGCCCCATCTTTCAAAAAGACGAGACAGTTGGCTTGTCATTTGTTAGATATATGTCTTAACTTGTGCACAGCCATTTATCTATATCTCTTGCGTACCTGCTGTACCTTGTAGCCTATGCCTTGCCAATGAACTGATCTGATCTGGACATTAAAGACTTTCGCAGAAACCGAACTGGGAGAGTTACCGTAATTGTCCAGCAGTGAAAGTCAAGGCGTACCTTATGATTTCTATCTTCCAAATTCTTGCTCTATAAGCTTACACATAAGCCTTGTAGTTATAACTTCTCTCCACACCTTTAAAGTAAACACCAGCCACATATTTATCCTTGCACTACCCAAAGAGTGGCATTTATGTTAGTGTGAAAAATGCATTACTGCCACACCATTCTTCTGCTGAACACTGAGCATGAAAACATGGCCGCAATGAGACAAAACATATTATCTAGCAGTCCACTAATTTTGGCTTAGAACCCAGCCAACATTTTTGTTCATCAGTGACCCTGCCGCTCCTCCATGTTATCCAGCACACAGAAAATACACAAAAATGAAGCAGCAAACTTTTCAGTTCATCCCCACCAAAACCCTCAAAATCAGAAGCAGTAGATGCCTCTTCCACTGTTTCTGATCTTCCTAACTATCTAGTATGAACTAACTGTCTCATCTCACACTCAACATTAGAAGGTAAAACAGTAGAAAAGACTCACATGGCTTCTAATTTTCTCCAAAGCACAGCAGAAAACAAGAGATGAAACCCTGCCCTTTCACAGTTTTAGTTTTTTTAAAAAAAGGTATCCCACCGAACAGCCTATACAGGCTCTTATGCACATTCCTGAGAAACTTGGGAAAGGGAGGGCTAGTTCCTCCCACCTCACTCAAAGTGAAACCAACACCTCCCCTTTTCAGAGTCCTCTTCACACGCACACAATTACCTAAATTGTCTGGTTTACTACAGTTTGTTTTAATAGCATCTCTCGCTTTAGTCTTTAAGGCACCAAATTTATGGCTGGTATTGACAACCATCTTTATGGGCCTCTGATTTTATGTATTAAACATATACAGCTATTAAGGAATAAACTTTTTTTGGGGGGGGGGGTAATAGAAATTGGACCTGTAACAAATGTGGCAGTGTACCCTCACCACCTAGCAGAAGTGCTGTTCAAAGTTCTAGCCTGTCAGCCATGCACTCATCCAGGATACCATATTACTATTATACTATACAGTGGTACCTCGGGTTAAGAACTTAATTTGTTCTGGTGGTCCATTCTTAACCTGAAACTGTTCTTAACCTGAGGTACCACTTTAGCTAATGGGGCGTCCCGCTGCTGCCGCGCCGCCGGAGCAAGATTTCTGTTCTCATCCTGAAGCAAAGTTCTTAACCCGAGGTACTATTTCTGGGTTAGCAGAGTCTGCAACCTGAAGCGTCTGTAACCCAAGGTACCACTGTATTATTAGAGACTCAAGCAGGGCATTCCACTCCCTCAACCCCAGCTTTGTTTTCTTTTCCAACTGACAGTCAACATTCCATTGTTACAGAACTCAATCCTTACTGGGCTGTTTTGGGGAAAGGGATCAACTGTCCCCTTATGTCTCTCCAGAAAACATTTTTGTACTTCTGCATGTCCTGAAGTTCCCCTGAGCATGCCAGTAACTCCCCATTTGTTTCTTAATGATCCCACTGGCATTCACTACTTGGGTTCCCTAGTAGGAATAATCTCTCTCACTATTGCATAATGTCTGCTTGCTCTCATCAGCACACTATATTCTGTTCAAATGGTAAAATTTGAAACTTGTATAAAGATATTGGAACAGAGATAACACAACTAGTGCAGCACCTCAAGAAGCAAACATTTATTGGCCCTAGTGAACACTTTCCAAGACAATAATGCTCACCCACATTCAGTGTTCGAAACTCCCATTGTTCTAGGTGCATTTTGCGACAGGGAATTACATTAGGGAGAGCAGTTCTTGAGCTCTGGGCATAGTTCCGCGCCTAAGATTTCAGATTATAACTGCAGAGTGGAAGGAAAGGAGGACCTTTTTCTGCCTCCCCACTTCCAGCTACTCTCTGAAGACTGGAGAAGAGACCCTCTTAAGAATATTAGGGGAGTGGGCAGGGGAAGGACTAGGCCATGTGAAAAATGAACATAATATTTTAGCTGCAACTAAATTACAGTGGTACCTCTGGTTAAGAACTTAATTTGTTCTGGAGGTCCATTCTTAACCTGAAACTGTTCTTAACCTGAGACACCACTTTAGCTAATGGGGTCTCCCACTGTCGCTGCGCCGCCGGAGCACGATATCTGTTCTCATCCTGAAGCAAAGTTCTTAACCCGAGGTACTATTTCTGGGTCACTGGAGTCCGTAACCTGAAGTATCTGTAACCCAAGGTACCACTGTATATGGCTGCAACAACTGAACATCTAGGCATGCTTTTTTATAACAAAAATACAAAGCTGAAAATGAATGTTTTCTGCTTTATATTATTGTTATAAAAAAAAGGATGCCTAGACGTTCAGTTGTTGTAGCCATAGCCTAGTTTTAAGGTGCCATTTAGCTCCTAGCTTTCATTTCTCAGTTTCTAACACTGCTCACATTATAAAGGGCTTATAACGAACCTACTCTCAGCAGTCAGAAGCATCATAGCCAGACACCAGAGAGAAGTGTCATGAGTGAACATGGACCAGTGGTACCAAATTGTATGGGAAACAGCCTTACTAGAAAAGCTAACCAACAGACTGAAACTAGCACAGAGACAAACAGAAGAGGTATGGCTCCCCTTTATTACATACACAGTCCAACAAGACAACAAGAACCCACTAACAGCATATGAATCAATCTTTCTTTGGCGATCACTCATAGCCAAGTAAGATTGTCGGCCATGAACACTGTCTTAACAGTGAGTCTGTGGGGGAGGGAGATTGTTGGGTTAAGTCAGCCATACTGTTTCATATTTCCAAATAAATCAATATGGCTAACTTGACCCAACAATCTCCTCCCCTTCCCCATGCAAACAAATCTCACTGCAGTCAACTAAAAACAACTAAATGATGCCCTGGGCCCCATCCAATCTCTTACTACTGAGGAAATATAATAAATGAATAGACAGAGAACCTATCAAAGTGAAGCTGACATAAAACCCCCACATATGAACCAAGTATTATCACCCCTCCTTCTGGCCCAACTTTATGCTGTATACAACATTAGCATCTCACTTTAAATGTAAAAAAAGATTCTACAACCCAAAAAAAGAGATGAGGCATATACTATTAAAGAATATCTTTAACAAAATATATATTTTTTTTTTAAAAAAAGGAAAGAAACAAGCATTTCTCTAGTACACTTACTTAGAGGTAAGCCTCAGTAAACTCAAAGGACACATACTTCCAAGAAAAAAGTATTTAAGAACTGAGTGAAAATGATCAATCCCTACATTTGGCCAAAGACTTTCCTCGGTGTTAAGGTGGCATAAAACTGGTCAATGTGAAGTTTCTCTCTTGCATAGGAACCGTTCAGGATCTCTTTACAATACACTTATGTCATTCTTGCTATATCATACAGCATTCTACAAAACTTGGGCAAACTACAGACTGGTACATCCTGATAAATATATCTATATTGCATTCAAGCATTATTACTTCTTCCAAGTACTCATCCCTCTTTCCTATTACACCATATACAAGCATGGTTTATGCCTTCATTTTTATAGGAGGAAAGCACTGTAACTTAATTAACAAGTCAATACTATGAGCCTATCTGCATCTACCAGCTTTGCATTTCTATCTCTTTCACCACACTCCATTGCTAAACTCCTGGAAGAAGACTAACACTGGAATCCTATACATATCTAGTCAGAAGCAAGTCCTACTGAGTTCAGTGGGATTTTCTCCCAGGTAAGCAAATACAGGATTGCAGCCTCACTGAAAGCCCCATAAAGATAAAGGTAAAGGTACCCCTGACCATTAGGTCCAGTCACGGACAACTCTGGAGTTGCGTGCTCATCTCACTCTATAGGCCGAGGGAGCCGAATTTTGTCTGCAGAGTCATGTGACCAGAATGACTAAGCCGCTTCTGGCAAACCAGAGCAGCACACAGAAATGCCATTTACCTTCCCACTGGAGCGGTACCTATTTATCTCCTTGCACTTTGGCGTGCTTTCAAACTGCTAGGAGGGCAGGAGCTGGGACCAA
This sequence comes from Podarcis gaigeae, assembly GCF_964106915.1. NCBI lineage: Eukaryota > Metazoa > Chordata > Lepidosauria > Squamata > Lacertidae > Podarcis > Podarcis gaigeae. The sequence goes on from NC_139682.1 coordinate 10,617,618, forward strand.
ACAACAGGAGCTCACCCCGTCATGGGGAATCAAACTGTCGACCTTCTGATCAGCAAGCCCTAGGCTCTGTGGTTTAGACCACAGCGCCACCCGCACCCCACTGAAAGCCCCCATAGCCCCTCCCATTTTGGGAGCCATATGTGCTTTCCAATTCCTGAAATGGCAGAACTTGCTCTGGAGAACTTTGTGTACTCACTGTAGAGCAGTTTGTGTCACTTCAGGAACTAGAAAATTATTCCACGCTCAAGAAGTTACCGTGACAACATCCACTAAGTTCCTGCTCCCATGTTATGGCTGCTTTTAAGAACTCGGTGCATCTAGCAACACACTAATAAAAAATTAATTATTGTGACAAATGACCGCAACAACTCTTAGTGAAACACACAAAACAAAGCAGATAAAAGTTACTCTCTGGGGAAGCATTTTTCTGTCAGTGGAAACATAAGATGACACCAATAGTTGCAGCTAATTAGAAGAGAATGCAGCATGTCAAGAAGAGTCTCTTTTCAAGACAAAGAGACTGAGTAAATTTGTACTGCACATTGTCCCAGAAAACCTGAAGTTAAAGCTACTTCTTAGCAAAGTTAAGCAATTCTCCCCTTTCACTTCAATGGAACAGAGTTAAGCACATGCTTGACTCTCCTATGAAAATTAATAAAATGTAAGCATTTTAGCTCTGGCTATCTTGTGCTCAAAATGTATAACTTATTTTTATATAAAACATAAAGTCTTGACACCTTAAGTCTTAACCTTCAGATTCCTCAACTATTAAATAAATACATATATTCAAGGATGGCTAGTACCCCAGTTTTAAACATTTATGCAAACTTTTTTTTAAAAGAAATTTCATCAATACACATGAAGCTTTGAGCGCCATCATTAAACAAAAACCTAGTTTCCCTACTCAAAGCAGGTTCAATCTAAATATTGATAAAGTTAAGACTTGTGAACTGATTCAGGCTACAATCCTATGCACCCTTAACTAGAGGTGAACCTCAATAAACTAATGGCCTTTATTTCTCAGGAAATATGTTTAGAGTTTCCCTGCACATAAGTCTCTTTCCTTATGGTTCTACAAAGTCTAAAGTAGTTTCTGTAGCAGTCAGTAATGTCAAAGTAGAGTAGCAAAAGTTGAAGGTCAACAAATAAACCAGAACAAGAAAAATATATTGAAAAGTAGATATGAGTGTTTGGGCCAGGAAGGCAGATTTAATTCCTTTAATGCTATCACCTAAATTGCAGAAAGAAATTAAACAGATTTACAAATGAATGGGCCCAACATGTTAAAATGCTCTGTTAAGTTAGTACTATAATCAAATTCAGACACATTTATTCAGGATTAAAACCTTTTCCTATTTTTTTCTTTACATGCTAATGTAACAAAGATCCACCAGAATGACAGTGCAGCCCAGGGCAGAGTTTGATCAGCCTTTAATAATTACAGGTGAACTTGCATAAAGATAAAAATGTCAACGGACTTACATGCTCACTCTCTCTGCTGCTGCTCCCAGTTGAAATTGAAAGAATAGTCAAATGTCACTGGCACATCCTTAAAGACATTCCTGGGTGTGTTGTGATTCCCTGTTTTGCCAAACGACGCACTAGGTCACTGAAGGACATGTTGGCACACACAGATTTAAAACCTACACTTACACAACGGACCTTAACCAACTCTCCACGATGTTTTTTTAGATGTGGTCACTGCACCTCATGTAAATATGCATTGCAGGTGAAAGAGTTTTCTAATAAAGAAGGCTTTAAGTTTGTTTTGCAATCATTTGCCACATGCGCCACTTCACGCGTAATTTATGTGATTATGTGCAGTTGTGGGTTATCGTATGTAGGACCCGCCATTAGACCCATTAGGATCAGGATATCTGAGCATCGTTCCAGAATCAGAAATGGTGTTGTTGACGTGCCTTTGGCACAACACTTTACTCAAGCGTCCCATTATGATGAGGATCTAACATTTTTTGTCATCTTGGCACATCAGGGACCTATTGATTAGAACAAGCTAAAAAGATTCTTTTGCAGAAAGAAACCAGATTTATTTTTCTACTCAACACTTTAAATCCTTCAGGCTTGAATACACAATTAGATTACAGCTGTTTTTTATGAGTTATTACATGGTTAACATCTTAAAGGAATATTATCAATTTCTTTAAAAAAAATATTTATGGTTTTTAGTTAAAATATGGTCTCTTTAAGAAGCATTTACAGAAATTATAGCCACCTGTGGTTGTAGCCAATATTGCCTCTCTCTATATAAAGAGGCATTAGGTTAATGGTCATGATGACTGAATCCATTATTTTCCATGTCTCTGATATACAAGAATACGGTATGTAAATTTATTGTTTAGTATGCGTGTTATGTTACTTGGTTTTGTGTAAAATTGCATCACATTATGTTCATTTATATAATCCAGAGTATGCACGGCTGACGAAGCCCAGTTGGGTGAAACAAGGAATTATCATGGAATCCTTGTCTTATTTTCTGCATGTGCCATTCTTCCAAGTTTTTCTTCTGATACCTACATACAAATAACGCTAGAATTCTTAAGCATCTTCACATGGAACACTACAAGATTGAAATAAGAATTCCACACCGTGGATATTGCCAATATATAAACTGAATAGATTATATTTCCTGATCTATCTGCTGGACTTCAGTGAGTTATGGACTTCCCCTGCATGTGTAGACAGGCTCAAGTGGATTGAGCAGATGAGACAAACAGTGGGTCCAACAGTCAAGATGGTCGTTTCTGCACATGCTGCAGAGGGAAGTGAGGGGCAGATGGGGCTCAACAACATAGGAAGGTAGCTCTGATCCTAAGTCTCCTCTGCCTTGCGGGATATCTTCAGGAGAAGAAAAGGCTAAGGAATACACCCAACACAAATCTGGAGTGGAGTCCCTAAAACAGTTGGATGGTGCCTTGCATGCCTCTTTCCAGCATCTCCTGCAGCAAAGTTGGTGCCATACATATGGCTCTGCTTTTATCTGAACTACAATCAGCAAGGCTGAGAGGAGTCTTGTCATCTGGGCAGCCCAGAACCTCCATACACACAGCCCAGGCATGTGCTCTGGGGAGGTCACTTTAGTGCAGCTAAAATAGCAGTTCAACTTCACCCAAAAATGTACATTCTACTGCCTTTTCAGACAAATGGATGCCAACAACAACAACCTACACTTACTCCGCCTGTAGCAAGAAGGAAGTGTTGAGCCTCAAGCCCATTCCCAAATTTTCCTCAGGGCAAACCTCCTGAACAAGCAAAGTTCCACATCAATATTTTTGGAAAGCTTGTTTCCTAGGATACTTAAAGAACACTAACAGTTTGAGCAGATCAATACATATATTCATAAGTTTTCTCCTTACAGTTCTGATAAAAAAATATATCAAAATGTAGCTTTTCAACTCCAAATGACAGCTTCTCTTCCTATAAAAATTGATTTATGGAATTAGGTTACCAACTGCATTTATCTAACGCAGCCTTCCCCAACTCTGGCCAGCACAGCCATACAATAACATGGAATATGCACAAGGTACAATTGTAAATCAAATGTTCAATTCTTTCAATTCAGTATATAGGCTATGACAATACCAAAAGCAGCATGGTTAAAGCAAAAGATACAGTTCTAGTTGATAAGTAAACCTTTTTCCTTCTCTGAACTGTTGCCCGTATAACAATAATGTATTCTGCATCCAAAAAGTGCCTTGAGAAACTACACTAAATGAGCAAAAGCCTGTAAACAAGCAAAATGCCTTGTTGTCTATATAAGCAACAGAAAAAAGGATTAAAATCTAAGATGCCAGTTGGAAACAGAGACAAAGGATACAGCTAAATTTCTTGTGAAACATTCTATCATTAATATTTGAAAACATTCTCAACCTTTCATCAAGTACAGTGGTGCCTCGCAAGACGAAATTAATCCGTTCCGTGAGTCTCTTTGTCTTGCGGTTTTTTCGTCTTGCGAAGCACGGCTATTAGCGGCTTAGCGGCTATTAACGGCTTAGTGGCTTTAAGAAAAAGGAAACAAACTCGCAAGAACTCGCAAGGCGTTTCGTCTTGCGAAGCAAGCCCATAGGGAAATTCGTCTTGCGGAACGACTCAAAAAATGGAAAACTCTTTCGTCTTGCGCGTTTTTTGTCTTGCGAGGCATTCGTCTTACGAGGTACCACTGTATAGTTCTGTGATTTCCAGTTTCATGTTTTAAAAAACCAACAACAACAAAAAACCTGAAAGATTATGTTCTGGACTACTGATGCAGACTATTCTGTTTCATCACCACTGCTGTACATACAACTACCTGATATGAAGCAGCAAACAGGAATAACGCAATCCATAAAATTAATCATTCCTCCAGGTTTCAAGCACTGGGAGACACTGTAATGCTTTGTGTAAATTTGTGGGGGCTGGGGAAAGCACCCATTCTCCAAATATGTAATAAGATTTGAATACAGAACTAGTATTAAAATCAATTTCAAATACAAAACAGACCCAGACTGGAATAAAAATATCCACTTAAAAGGCTTATTGAAAAAGGAAAGTTTTCAATAGGCACCAAGACAACAGCTGTCTGATGTGCAGTGGGAGGAAGCTCTAAAAGGCCACCTGCTGTCACAGTAAACAAGATTCCTACTTCATACAGAATGGACCTCTTGATGAGATGGTATCTACAGGGTGCCCTCTCCTGCAGAGGACAATGATCAGCTGGGTATATAAGGGGTGAGACAATCTTTTAGCTATTCTGGTCCCAAGCTACAAAGGACTTTGTACACCAATACCAGAACCTTAAACTTAGCCTACTAGCTAACTGGCAGCAAGTGCAGCATTTTCAGCAGTAGAATAACATTATGGCAGTGACTGATCATTGGGCAGCCTACGTTGATGCATTCTACACGACCTGTAGCATCTGAGCTCACATAGAGTGCATTGTAGTAATCCAACATGAAGCTTACCACAGACTATCAAGCTATCCTGGTCCAGAAACAGTTGCAGCTATCTTTCCTGCCAAAGCTGGAAAAAGGCACTCCTAGCTACTGAAGTCACCTGAACTTCTAGTCAGAGAGATGGATCCAGGAGCAACCCAACTATGAGCACGCTCCTTCAGGGGGAGTACAACCCCATACAAAACAGGAAATTTCTCATTCGCCCTGTAGTCCCCTGAAAAGCTTCTCTACAATTATGGGGTCCTCCAGAATAACATGTGAAGTGGTGCTTGGGTATGCAGGAGTGAGAAGGGGAAATTGGCAAAAAATCATTTCCACTTCCTCTGGTAGGAGGCACCAATTGATCAACTTGCAGTTAACCACTGTACTCAAAATTCAAAACAACTGCCCTGAGACGTTTTATACTCATTTGCCTTTGAACATTTCTAGTAAAAACAGAGGGGGGGAGTGAAGGGAGAATCACACCCTTTTAAAAAGCCACTTCTTCATACCTTTCACTATGCAAACACAACTAAATTATCTACTACTTCATTTAAAGCAGCCTGGACAGGCTAATTGACTTAACAGTATGTTATTTACAAAAAGGAAGAGGAAAGATTTCAGAAGTTTTGCCAAAATTTCTAGCTCTGGAAAACAGATATGTTACCCAGAAAGATTACACTAGTTGGATACAATACTGGATACAACACTTGCCCACAAATTACAACCTGGGCAATCCAACATGACCACCAATCTTTCTTTATGCATTTTTCTACTTTGGGGAAACTTGCTATGAACTCATACCTTTGTAATGCTTTGGTTAGGTTTATTTCACTGTACCTATATAAGGGATTTGCTTTGTTTTAGTTACAGTGCAATAAATTTCCCAAGAGATATATAGGTCAAAGTTTCAGAAGTCTAATGTTTGACATTCTCACATTATGATCAATTTAAGCTATGATTAATTCACAATTAACTCTTAATCATTATAGTTCAGATACCGTATTTTTCGCCCTAGAGGACACACTTTTTCCCCTCCAAAAATGAAGGGGAAATGTGTGTGCGTCCTATGGGGTGAATGCAGGCTTTTGCTGAAGCCTGGAGAGCGAGAGTGGTCGGTGCGCACCGACCCCTCTCGCTCTCCAGGCTTCAGGAAGCTATCCGCAAGCCTTGGGAGCCCGGCGGAAGTTCCCGCTGGGCTCGCAAGGCTTGCGGGTGGCAGCCTGCAGCCCGAAGCACAGGGCGTGCTCCGGAGCGCACCCCGGGCTTCGGGCAGATGTCCGCAAGCCTTGGGAGCCCGGCGGGACTTCCCACTGGGCTCGCAAGGCTTGCGGGCGGTAGCCTGCAGCCCGAAGCACGGGGCACGCTCCGGAGTGCACCCTGGGCTTCGGGCAGATGTCTGCAAGCCTTGGGAGCCCGGCGGGACTGTCGCGAATTCCTCGCGGCGCTTTTAGCAGAAACGCTCAGAGTCCCAGGTTTTTCCCAGTGCAGTCTTTTTGAATGTGAGCTATATACAGGTATTTACAAAAACAGCCCATACAGAGTACCTGCTCCTTAAGGCAAACAAATACTCTCCACCACACCACAGCACAACCACCACACAACCACAGCAACTGTTGAACAGGCTTTCCTTTTAAAACAGGTGATAGCCAATCACATTCCTGCTGAGTCACTCTGACCCAGCACTTCACAGAGTATTGCATCAGCCTGTTGAAGCCTGCAGACTTACTCAGTATCCTGTGAATCCCAACAAGGACTACCCGCCGGGCTCCAAAGGCTTGCTGATAGCAGCCTGTTCTGGGGGCTGGGGTTGGGGGAAGCTCGGGCTTCCCCCGCCCCAGCCCCGTGCCTGGGGGGAAATAATTTTTTTTTCCTTTATTTCCCCTAGGTGCGCCCTATGGGGCGAAAAATATGGTACTTGTCAAGCACTGATATTTAAAAAGAATATTTTCAACAAAAGCACCAAAACATTACCTAATTCATTTGTCAGGTCAATTCAAGCTTGGGTCAGTAGTCTTATCAACTACCTTAAAATGATAAAGACACTAATAATCGTGTAATGCTCTTCTACCAAGTAGGGAATCACCTACGTACATCAGTTGCTGAAATAATAAATTCAACAGATGGTAATTCAAATATATTAAAAGTTTTTTCCTCATCTCACCACGATCCCCAATCAATAATCAAATTCCCTTGGTTTCCCAATTCTGTGAACACTAGTAGTTACTTCCACCTATTTGCAATAATATAAAGTTGATGGGGTAAAATGGCCTCTTGGGTCCCAAAACAGAAGCACATTGGTCAAGTTTACATCATCATTCCAGACTACATAAGTGTCTCTCTCCTTACTCCTGCTGTCTTCCCTTCCCTCCAGGCCTTTGTTCTGGCTTATTTTCCTGCTTTGGTAACTTGACGTTAAGCCAGAATTCCCTGTTTTAAACATATGGAAGGCTCTGGATTGATACAAGCCAGAATCTTCTCACCAAAGCTAGAGAACAACGGAAGGAGGCAAAGGCAGAGAGGCCTAATTCTCATTCTCAACTTTATAAACTAGTAACAGCTGGGTAAGAATACAAGTTCTTGGTTAAATCTGCTATGATAAAATGGGCACAAGATGTTGGACATAATATTATGTTTGCTGACTGGGAACAGTTGTGGAACACCGGTATGAAATTTACGGCATGTAATGCCTTAAGAGAGAATATTATGAAAATGATTTACAGGTGGTACATGACCCCAGTCAAGCTTGCAAAAATTTATCATTTGCCCGATAATAAATGTTGGAAATGTAAAGAAAATGAAGGCACATTCTTTCACCTTTGGTGGACGTGCCTAATGATTAAGGCTTTCTGGGAGACGATATATAATAAATTGAAAAAGGTATTTAAATATACCTTCTTGAAGAAACCAGAGGCCTTTCTTCTGGGCATAGTTGACCAATCGGTGTTAAAGAAGGATAGAACTTTCTTTATGTATGCCACAACAGCAGCAAGAATACTTATCGCAAAATATTGGAAGACACAAGATCTACCCACTCTGGAAGAATGGCAGATGAAGGTGATGGATTACATGGAATTGGCGGAAATGACTGGCAGGATCCGAGATCAGGGAGAAGAGTCAGTGGAAGAAGACTGGAAGAAAGTTAAAGACTATTTACAGAGACACTGTAAAATTAATGAATCTTAGAATAATGTTGGATTGAAATTAAGTGGTTTCTAGCTGTAATGGGTTAAAGAATATGAAAAAAATGGGTTTATATAAGTAAAAATTTAAGATTGTAATAATTTAAGAATAAAGATTTGGGTAGAATGAAGAGGGAAAGAAACTGCTGAGCTAATAAATTGAATTGGAATACAAGAAAGGGAGGTATGAGGAGGTCCGAGAAACAAGTAAATGAAAAATAATGTGATGGAAAGACTGATTGTTTTTAACAATTTTTATTTTGCATTTTTTTTTGTAATGCAAAAATCTTAATAAAAATTTTATATAAAAAAAAAGAATACAAGTTCTTGCCCACTAGATAATACTGCTCAAAAATTAAACAGCCTAGTTAATACAAAGGACATGTGTAATAGGAATCTTACCTGTCAAATTAAATTTCACTGTAACATTGATTATATGATGGACTTGTAGACAGTCATTTGTACTGAAATACTTCACACCTTTGCTCAAGCTGTGAGTACCTAAAAATAAAAAATATTAGTATAATTTTAAAATGGTATTAGAGATGGCATTTCCCCCCACTACAAAGCCAAAGTTATTTGAGGCTGTTTACCTGCTCTTAAGGTGGTAATGGCAATTTCCTAGCCACAGAAGTGGGCCAGGAGACAGTTTCAGTATTTGCCCCTTCCAATGAGCTCTTATTTACAAATAATGTATGTTGCATAGATGAACTGACTGACAGTGCTGAAGGGCAATCAAGAATTACCACTTCCTCATTAGAACTTTGCCTAACTGTAAGCCCACTGGGTACCTGCATGCCCAAATTCTTCCATCCTAATTTCATCTTCCAAGTTTTGGAATTACTACAACATAATAATACCTATGGAAACTTCCTCACTGTGGTTTCTTGACACAGGAAGGCTTAACAGTGCAAGCTTTTAGAATCTGTGTTTCACTCTGCCCAGTGCTTTACACAACAAAGAAAAGCTAAAAATTAAGGAAGTGATTGCATGCAACTATGTCAACCAATATTTTTAACCATATCCATAAGCCCAATGTGCTATATTTAGTGTCTTAATATGATTAATTATTATTTGTCTTTAAAAATGGAGCCAGAGAATAAAGCCAACCCTCTTGTGACATCTCTTCTGCTTCTAAATGAAACCAGGCTATTGTCCTGATATAGTTAGACTAAAGTGATAATGTGAGAGAAGCAGAGTCAATTGAATGGCTATTAAGGATTAGAAATTAAAATTTATGCTGAATGCAGTATTTATATTCTGGTTGCTTACAAAACAGACACAATTGGGCTAACCCCAAATATTTCACTAAACTATCAGCAAGCATATATGCATTAACTTTTCTGCCATTGCTTCAATTCACGTAAGATGTTTTTAAAATAAACGTTATTAAAAAAATTTAAGTAAAGACATAATGCAAACAACATCAAACATACTGAGAGAAAAGGAAAACTATAATGTGGTAATCCAGACATCCAATATAGGAAAGTCAATTTGTTTACCTTTTTTACATAATTTAAGATTCAAATTATGAATGAAAAGGGAAGTCCCCAATATGTTTGTTTGTTGTAAAAAAAAAGAGAGATACACATATATTTAAAACTTACTTTGCAGACAGTGCTAAAGACTCTTCCTAACTTCAATTTTAGAATACCTGGATATCCACCATATCAAATTTATTTCCAGGGTTGGGGTGCTCTCTGATGGCCCTGACTGCTGATGTGGAAAAGGTTCCAGCAACAAGAGGCTTTTTTAATGTAAGTGGAATGGCTCAAGGGCAGAGCGCCATAAATTACAGCCTGATTTGCCAACAACAGGAGGCCCTGAAAAGATGCTAATCTGCCTACACCAAGCAAAGCTTGAGCCTAATTGGCTGCCTTCTAGAGTTGACCCCCAATCATATAACCACCAAGGAAGTACTAGAGAGGGAAACATTCTAGGTCAGAGATGGAGTAACTCTGCACTGAGTGTTTTGCACACAGTGGAAAAGGCAAATGCTATATCAGACAACAACACTAGCTTACATATCTGGCTGATTTTATATCAATTATGAAAGAGCCAGGTTTATTAAACTGTATAATGATAGAAACACCACTACAAATAAGTATTTGTGTCAAAGTCTTTCCTTCAAACAAAGTGTAGGTTCAGTATGTTGGGTTATATTTAACTAAGTTCTACACAGAGTAGACCAGGTAAAATTAAAGAACCTAAGTTAGACATGTTCATTAACTTCCATGGGTCTAACACTTGAGCAGGACTAGCACAGAATACAACCCAATATCTGTTATTTATCATATCAGTACCGTGCCCTTTCCCAAAGGAACTCAGGGCAGTGTTGTCAGGGAACCATGTTTCTCTTTCATTTTAAACATGTCTCTAGCAGCTCGATGCAAAAAGAACTCAATTTTGTCTATGAATGTATGATAGGCTGACTTTTAGATACCCAGGGTAAGAAATCCCTCCAGTAATATAGATTATGAAGGCATAAGACGTAAGAGCCCTGGAATATGCAGGTGCCTTCCTCTCTGCCTAGGTCTTAATGGAATCAAATCATACAGGCACATCCATTTATCAACAATCGATCTAGAGTTCAGACTTAGGAAAATCTCCAGGGCATTTCCAGGGAACTGGAAAACCTACTAGGAAACAGATTAACACCCATTAAACTTAGGAACAATCACTGTTAGAAACTCAGATAGGCTAGGGTGACTGTGGCTGATTATCAGTTAAACACCTGGTTAGTTCAGATTACAACCTTGAGCTACTCCATGTGCCCCAGGAACAACACATCAGGTATTTTTCTAAGTCTAGTATTTGGTCAGGGCTACTTCCCATTCCAGGGACGTGGGTGGTGCTGTTGTTTAAACCACAGAGCCTAGGACTTGCTTATCAGAAGGTCAGCGGTTCAAATCCCCGTGACGGGGTGAGCTCCCATTGTTCGGTCCCAGCTCCTGCCAACCTAGCAGTTTGAAAGCATATCAAAGTGCAAATAGATAAATAAGTACCGCTCCAGCAGGAAGGTAAACGGTGTTTCCGTGCGCTGCTCTGGTTCGCCAGAAGCAGCTTAGTCATGCTGGCCACATGACCCAGAAGCTGTACACCAGCTCCCTCTGCCAATAAAGCGAGATGAGCGCCGCAACCCCAGAGTCGTTTGCGACTGGACCTAACAGTCAGGGGTCCCTTTACCTTTACTTCCCATTCCAAAATGAAACAAGGATTGCATTCAACTTTTATTCAGAGTAGACCCATTAAAATTAGCAGCCATGGCTAACTTAGGTCAACTAACTTCAGTGTGCCTACTCTGAGTAAAAGTTAGTTGGATATGATTGCATACCCCAACCTAACATTAATCCTAACTAACTGGCATCAGCATGAAACGTCACAAAACAAGCCCTTGAAAACAACCTTACAGCGCAGATGTGCTGATGCCCTTGCAAAGATAAGAAAGATAAATTACAGTTGCATACAAGCAGCAACCCTGAAACAAATATCAGGAGGTTTTAGTGTAAGCAGGACCAATGAAAAAAGTGCAAATGAGCCAATGCATGACAATATCAGTAGAAGACACTGAACAGCAATATTAAGGTATATTCACTACTACATTTGGTGGCAAATTACAAGCATGTGGCACATACCAAAAGACACACACCCCACTCCTTTTATACTTTTCATAATCTTGCCTCTCTGCATTATAGGAAGCGCTAAGAGTATAAAACATATATAGGGGTTCAAGATACACACCAGTTCCATCACTGTGATCAACTAACCTTCTGTTGCATTGAAATAACCCTTTTTTCCTAACCTACCGTACTTGAGACAATCTCAAGTAGGTTAGGATTGTGGGTGAAAGGAAAGAAAGAGAATTTTTTAGAAGGCATGTAATCCAGAGAAGTCAGAGAGGCACTTGTAGTAGCATAAATATGTGCACTCCTAAGGACCCAGTACTATAGTTCTAAGGCTTGTAATCTAAGCCATGCTATGATGTGGGGTGGAAAAATAGGCATTTTATAAGTTCATTAGGAAGAATGAATGGATACCAATTATAAATACAATATTAGGTTAGGTTGGCAGTAAGTTGTATTAAATGATTTTCATCTGATTATCCCTACTAAGTATGTGAGAGAATAAATGTATAGCACTGTTTTGTAAATTGGAATGAGAAAAATAAAAATGGGAGGTCAATAGCAATCACTAATCCTCCCCCCCCCCATTTAAATTTAAACAACACAAGGTAAATACATGCTATTGTCTTTTACTTTTTTTAAGTATTTGAATAAGAATGTCTACACAATATAACATTTAACCACATTAAGTATGTTTTAATTTCCCCTTCAAATACTGTATTTTAAGTCAAACACTTGTGTTGTATTGGGACCAAAATAAAAACAGGGAATACTTTCAATGTTGTTTTCTAAATACAAATAAAACAAACATGTTAACATGGGAAAGCAGGTAGTTTTCCAATGTAAACTGGAACTTTCTGATGACAAGAGCTGTTTGACAGAGGAACAGACTACCTTAGAACATGGTGGACTCTCTGTTATTGGTGTTTTTTAAATAGACATTGGATGGCCAGCTATGAGAGATTTTCAGTTACGGTTCCTGCATTTCAAGGGGTTGGAAGAGACTCTACAATTCTATGAATCTATTATTTCCCTAAGAAATTAGTCTAGTTTTCATTTTTCAATTCAAAATTTTCAAGAAAAGACCACTAAAGCCATCTTCTTGAAAAAATGAATACAACCCACCTCTGCCCAAATATGCAGTTCAGTGCTGGAAAAATCATACATATGAATGAAACATGGTGAGTACACTTCCACAGTAGCTCTTCTGCTTAATATATATATGGTTGCACATCCTTAAACTCAGGCTCGGCTAAGTATACAGATCGCCCAAGAGAAGCAGGCAAGTAAAACTAGCCCCATCAATAAGAAATAGGCAGAATGATGGAGATACCAGAAAAAGCCTCTCTGAAGTGAGGTTTATACAGATATAAAACTTGATGAGCTTTTCAAGCAATTTGCCCGCCCGCCCCCAGCACAGATTATGCAGAAATCCTTCCATAAGGATTTAACTGCTCAAGTGTCCTTACTTTTCATTCCTCCTGATTTTAGTTATGCATACCAATTACCTTCTATTCTTTGCATATATGGTCCTTGATGTAATATTTTACTGATTTATTAATTTGGGGTTGAGGAGGAAGAGTACAGAAATTTACAAATAAATAATATTGCATAGATCTGTTATATTACACAGTGACCTTCCCAAAAGATATACCAGGTTCTTCAGTTTCGCCCCTACGCCTCTGAGGCGGGAAGGGTTCACACTGCAGAAGATAAGACGTTCTCAGTTGCAACAATATCCATACATCAGGGGTCAGCAAAGTTTTTGTGACTTGGGCCGGTGCACGGTCCCGCAGACGCCATGGTGGGCCAGAGTGTGTGTGCGCGTGTGTGTGTGCGCAAACACTATTTCCGATGCTCCTTCTGGTGTGGAGGAGGCACACAGTTTCCCATTGGCTGCAGGAGCTTGCTGCAGCCAATGGGAAGCCAGCCAGCATTGCAGAAAGCAGTCCCCGCTCTGCTCCGTGCTGGTTTAGCACAGCGCACGGGAGCCAACTGAGCGGGCGGCAGGTGTCCCCAAGCAGGTGGCGGGGGTTCGTGGGCTGGTTAAACAACCCCCATGGGCCGCTTGTGGCCCATGGGCCTTAGGTTGCCGACCCCCGCCATACATCAGTATCAAGCACTTTGGGAAGTCTGGGATTTGGCAGCAATAACTAAATCTAACACATTATTTGCACAATTGCTGCTTCTCAGCATATGCCAAGCTTCAGATAATACATCAAAGCAAGCTACAGTATACATACATTCTGCATTGCCCAGGAAGCCCATCATAAGAGTATTCATATTGGCTCCACAGACATCCTATATACTTTGGACATATTAACTTTCAACAGAATTCAGAATGCCTAACTGCTGTCTAAAACAACAGAGTTTTGCAATTGAGACTGCACTGCAAAATCCAAGGTGTTGCTTGTCAACATAAAATATCTCACGTCATCTCCGTATCTAACCCTTTCAACTGTACAGAATAGTTTTAACTGTAAACCTCATTCATAGTCACAAACACACTGACTGCATTATTCTTGAAATGAAAGGAATAATAATAATAATAATAATAATAATAATAATAATAATAATGGTTTAAATTTTATGTGGGCTATGGTTTAAATTTTAGTGTTATGCAAATGAGTCTTGGGGTCGCTTGTTCTCCACTTCCCACTTCTCCTGCAGCATAACCAGTGTCAGAAATTCAGATATGTAAGCTAGGTGCCAAATCTCTCCTTAAACAATGGTTATAGTCACCAAAATGGAATGTCCAGTTCCCATTTTGGGGCAAGCCAGCTCTAAACTCTTCTTTTTCAAATGATGGACTGACTGTGATTGATTATCAGTTAAGCATCTGGATACTTCAGATGACAACCTTGAGCTAGTTAAGAACTTTGAGAACTTAAAAAAGAAAAGTCACTTTATCCAGGGACCATCCACGTATACATTGGCCTATTCCTACTTCTTTTTCTTAATGGTGACATGGACCATTCATAGCATAGGAATATTCTTCCACAACTGAAACCAGGGTTTATGTGGTTTATGAAGCTAGCTTGTTTCAATAAATCAAAGTTAGGATTAAGCACATTTAAGTTTGGATGTTATACTACACTGTGGTTAACTGAAAACAGAACCACAAGTTTCCAGCCTCATCCTCATAGCTGCACTAGAGGAGACCAGAACAAGGAGCTGATGAGCCCATGGCTCATTCAGCAGGCCACTGTAAATTAAATGTTATTATGTTCATGACATTGATGTGGCTAGGAGGGCAACTTGCATAGAACCACTCATGTGAAACAACAGCTAATCTAGGATTTGAACCCAGGCTCTAATTCAACACTGTCCAGGGATACCTTATCTTTCACATGGTCATGCAATACACAATAATGGAAGTCTTGCATCTGTTATACAAACACCTGTTGTCCCACAGATGCAATTTTGATGGCTTCTATATGGCTAAGGGAGCAATTCTAATTATGGGAAGCCAACGTAATTCACACAGCCTTAAATTAAGCCAGTGTAAAGTACACCAGATCCATACGTTGTTCAGGAGCAGGGCTACTGCCGGCAGAGCCAATCTAGTCCTGACAGAGGAAAAACAAGCCTTTAAAATACAGTTTTACCTATGCCACACTTTTTGCCAGTTCAAGTTCCATGGGCTGGTAGGTCACATGACTGAGATGAGCCAAGTCAGGAACCAGCACAAGTTCCCTCAGCCCAGTCTCCCACACAACACCCATTTTGCAAAGTTTACGCCAGTGTAAATTATGCCAGTCTCAGCTCAGCCAACTTAGCCAGGGTTGGGGACTTATACCAGCTGAACTAGGTATCTGCTGGCTAAACTAGAGATTCGACACATCCTAACTCACTCAACCCAGCGGATCTAGGGTGGCACCCTAAAGCAGTAGAAATAGGGGTGCATAATAGCCATTAACACAATCTATGGAGTCTATTCACACTTCCCTTTACTGCATAACTACAAAGATTATCATTGCTTGTGTTCATACTTTGCAACAGAGGTGGTCCATATAGTTCCAGTAAAGGTAAAGGACCCCTGACAGTTAAGTCCAGTCGCGAACGACTCTGGGGTTGTGGCACTCATCTCGCTTTACTGGCTGAGGGAGCTGACGTTTGTCCACAGACAGTTTTTCTGGGTCATGTGGCCAGCATGACTAAGCCACTTCTGGCAGAACCAGAGCAGCGCACGGAAACGCTGTTTACCTTCCCGCCAGAGCGGTACCTATTTATCTACTTGCACTTTGACGTGCTTTCGAACTGCTAAGTTGACAGGAGCTGGGACTGAGCAGCAGGAGCTCACCCGTCGCAGGGATTCGTTCCAGTAAGAGGTGTTAAACATTCACCCGACTGGATTTTAGTAGGGTCAACAAATCACAGCAGTTGGTTTTTCTCCCACTTCTAAATTCCAGGGTAAATTATCCCATTTGTAGGATCCACCATAAAAACCCTTCCTTTACATACTCTTTTCTCCATTTAGGAAGATGAGCATCTATTTAGGAAGATGAGTATCTTCCAAGACAAGGAGCATGTGAGATATTAGGGTTTCTACTTTCATACCACATGAAAGCAGCCTGCTGTCTTATCTAAAATGCGGGTCTCTCCTTCATATCTTCAGGGAACAGAAGATCCAGATAATAAAGTTAAAGTCTAATCTCTAAACTAGGGACGAAGCAATTGTTCTATACTTTAAGATGGAACAAAACCAATCTGAAATATCAAGTGCATTTAGGATAATAGCCCTCTCTTTGATTTTCACCACCTTACCTATCCCTAAACGGGTGACTCAAAACCAAGTCTCACCATTTGATATTTTCAAATCTTCACATTTTCAAATATTTAGTTACAAATCACATTGGAGGTGAAGCAGGAGGCATAATTTTCCTATTTCACCATCTCTACAAGAAGTAAACATATCCGTTGCTGCCAATGGGTGTATACTGGTTTAAAATCCTCAATTATGCCAGAGATATAGATGGCAACTACATTGACATGTTCCAAATAGTCTCACAAACTGCAGGAAGAATGGTCAGCTATGCAATAAAGAACAAGATACAGTATCCAAATAGGAGGTCATTTCTGCTCCTATGCAAGATAGTCTCACTAGAGCCAGAGGCAGTCTCCAAGTTAGAAGGGACAAGGGACTTGCCACACCCCAAGGTACAAGGAAGTTAATTATCTTAGTGTATCTCCAGTCTAAAGTGAATTAGTCGAAGGGACAGGGCAGCAGATGTTATAAACAAATCTAGAGGTCTATTATCCCCTACAGTGCTATAGGCTATTCCCCAGGCAAAAGTCTCTCCACCCAGTTCTCTTCAGAGGAAGGAAATGGTTTCTGTTGTCACTGATACATCAAGTTACACCCTGGAGTAGGCCAAGGCAAGTTGTCAGCAACAAACAGAAGGGCAACAAACCTAACCCCAGGAATGACTCCTACCTCCAGGCAAGACTGTCTGACAATTAAACCCTTAATGATTTGGGCTGTTTTTTTAAAGTAGTCTTCACTCATTCAAACCTACTCACCAATAAAATCAGTTTGGTTGATGGGTGCAAAAGATAGGGCTTTCTTGGTGGTGGCCAGGCAATTGTGAAACTCACTTCCTATTGCACTACTACACATTTAGTGCAAACCTTAACACATGCCCAGAAAATTCGTATTCCAGACTGCCTTTAACAGTGTTTATGCTATTGATTCTTGATGCTCCATGCTTCTTCACAATTTTGCCTTCTTATGCTTTTTATACGTTAAATGTATCCTAATACAGTGGTACCTCAGGTTAAGTACTTACCGTATTTTTCGCTCTATAACACGCACCCGACCATAACATGCACGTAGTTTTTAGAGGAGGAAAATCCGTAGGCATGCCACCCGTAGGCATTCCCTCCTTAACACGCACAGACATTTCCCCTTACTTTGTAGGAGGAAAAAAGTGAGTGTTATGGTGCAAAAAATACGGTAATTCATTCCGGAGGTCTGTTCTTAACCTGAAACTGTTCTTAGCGAATGGGGCCTCCTGCTGCTGCCGTGCCGCTGGAGCATGATTTCTGTTCTCATCCTGAAGCAAAGTTCTTAACCTGAGGTACTATTTCTGGGTTAGTGGAGTCTGTAACCTGAAGCATATGTAACCTGAAGCATATGTAACCCGAGGTACCACTGTATATCTCATTATCATTGTTGTACGCCACATTGTGAGGGTTATACACTAAAAGGCAGCCTACATATACTTCCAATAAATGAATGTTGAGGTCTATCCCCACAGCACTGGTAGCAAATTAGGTCCCACAATTACAGACAGGGATGTTCCCTTCCTTGACCTGTAATGAACTACACACTTTTGGCTTTAGTGCCAAAATGATGTGAAATATTTGCTATTCTCCTTTCTCTGCTTTCTTCCTTGCATTGGGAAAGGTGCAATTCTTCCTCTAAGAAAAAATGTCACATCTTAAATGTCCAAATTCAAGAGGTGAAATTTCAGTTTTGATGACAATTAGAATCTGTTCATCACCTCAATCTAGTGAGTATAAACCCATCAAAGAAATATAGCCACATGTTCATTAAGGGGTTCCTCTATCCCCAAAAGGAGGGATGAATAGCAGGGTGCATTCAGGCTTATGATGAGATACCACATCTACAAACTTAAAAGATCCTTTGGGTTCCCTTTGCCTAAGGCAGTGTTCTCAAACCTGAAACCCCAGCAGTTGTTGGACTACAATTCCCATTATCCCTAGCAGCACCAATGGTCAGGGATGATGGGAGTTGTAGTCCAACAACAGCTGAAGATCCAAATCTGAGAAACATTGTCCTAACGTAAATGGAGCAATGCAAACCAAGAACATTGAGGAGGTTTTAAGTCACAGTTGGGGAACATGAGGCCCAGAGGCTGATTGTTATCATGCAGGCCTCTCTATCCAGTTGTCAAAACTCTAACAGGCCACACCACTCCACCAGTCCTACTTCATAACTGCTTCATTGTTTTTGTGTGGTTGGAATCTGTCCTAGAACTCTTTATCATGTTTCTTGATTGCCTGGATAGTGGACAGAGGAGCATGTGTGCATGTGTAGAAACTGACTGTAGAAAGGTAAAATGTAAAATCATCGCTTCACCAACTTTTCCCTCTGGCACTGACAGAGCATATGTGCACCCCCCACCCCAGACTGCCCAGATGAGAATGCAGCCCTCCATCTAAAAAAGATTCCTTATCACTGCCACAAGGCCAAATCATGCACTCAGCACCAGGATTATCAGCTGAGCTGAAAAAATAATTCAAAAACACAACCAGCCTCTCATGATGGCCCCAGGGAGTTGGCACCTATGGCCCATAGCAGTCTTGCGACCAGAACTACTTTATCTGCAGAAATCAGCAGGTGAAATTTTTCAATATGCAGTGATCAGCATCTATGGAGGTACTAATAAACGTCTGCAGATCAAGGTGCTGTTCCGAGCACAGGAGCAGGAACCCCAGCAACGCACACACAAATAAGGAAGTTGGCAACCCAACTCAAAAGCAGAGAAGTGGAAATCTGATGTAGAAATCTTGCTTGGACTTGCGGGAATGCGGGGGGGGGGGTGAAATGTCAATGGATATGTGTCTGTAAAGGGCGAGTTTGAACCCTTCAGCAACACAGGGGTCTTATGAGGGGGCAAAAAAACCCCTCCTCCCTCCAAATAACATCTCAACCTAGGAGTGGCATACAGGAGCATAAGAGACTGCTTTACAGACCACTGGCCCATCTTAGCCCAGCCCAGGAATGCCAGCTAGGCCCCACGACCATGGGTGCCCAGGGCTGTGGGTGCCATGCCAGGATTTTTGTTAGGGTGGGCAGGCAGGCTTTTACCGGGGGTGGGTGGGCATAACCTCAGTTTTTAAAGCATTTTTATTGATTCTTGCTGACATTTGGGGCGGCTGGCCCCTACATGGGGAATTTTGCGTGTGCTCAGGCACCCAGGAAACTAGCACCTATATCCCTGCTCACACGGACTGGCAGCAGCAGCAGCAGCCACCTTACCTGCAGGCGCTGGGCCCCGAACCTGGGTCCTCCTGCATGCAAAGCAGATGCTCTGCCGCTGAGCTGCAGCCCGACAGGGAAGCTGCCTTGCAGCAAGTCAGGCAAGCGCTGGCCCTCGGTAGAGTCCACGAAGAGGCCGGATCTCGTCGTCCCCCACCCCACCCCGAGCCCTACCGGGGACTGAGGCGCTAGGGACCGAGCCCGGGGCACCCCACTGGGTGCGAGGCACCTGCCCGGCCACGGAGCCACGGCCCTCCCTGGAGGAGGGAAGGCGCGGGTCTGGCCCCTCACCGCCCCTCCCTCCCTCTCCGAAACGAGCCTGACGGGTCCGAAAAGGAAAGGGCCTCTTCTTCCCTCAGAGTGGCCCTGTAAGGGGAAAGCCTCGACGCTCTCCTCACAAGTAGCTCTTCTGGCTCCCTCTCCTCAGGCGGGCCGGGAGAAGGTTGTTTTTTGGGGCCCACCCGCCCCGCTGTGGGGCTCCAGCTGTTTCCCTCAGTGCCAGGCGCCCAACCGGGTCGGGAGGTGAGGGACCAGATGGACGGCGGCAGCGGCGGCGACGGTTAAGCGCCCTCGGCGGTTGGTTACCTGGCACCGGCCTCTCGCGGCGCGCGCGCTCGCTCGCTTCCTCACGAGACCCGGTTGACACCAAGGCGGAAGTGGGACCCTCTTTTTCTTCGTCGTCGTCGTCGTCGTCGTTTTCACCCCCTTCTCCCTCGCTATCTCCCTCGCCCTCAACCCCGCCCTCAACCCTCTTTGACAGGCAACCGGGGAGCTTCCAATCGAGCCCCGCCAAAGGGCCGTGACGACGTTAAGCCCGCCCCGCCTCCCTCTCCTCCCGAAAGCCCACCAATAGGCCGCGGTCTATGCTAATGAGAGAGGGAGAGAGCGGCGCTGCAGACACACAGGCATCGTCTCTCCCACGCGCGCGCGCGCGCGCACACACACACACACACACACACACGCCCGCCTCAAGGGCGCGCGCGCATGCAGCACGCTCGCTTGCTGGGGCGAAGGGGGCTTCGGCCAATGGCGTGCTCAGTACGGGGCGTGGCCATGCAAATAAGGGAGGGGGGAAAGGCGAGAGAGGGATGCTTTGCGAAGCATCCTGAGCGCTGCGGAGGGGCTGGTCAGCCTGCGGCGTTGCACATCCCTAATGTGTTGCACAGGGGTCTTTGCACGGCGTGGGGTGGGGTGCTTGGCTTGCATAGCCAGGAAAGGTTCAGAGAAGTCCGTCGAAAGGGTCAAGGGGATGGAGCGACTCGCCTACGAAGGAAATCGGCGTGATGCAACGTTGGCGGGGCGGGGGGGGGGGGGAGGCGGCGCAGCATGGTAGAAGTTTTCGAAATCATGCATAGAGAAAGTGGACTGGGGAAAGTTACTCTCCACCCTCCTCTCTCTCATTTTGTTATTTATTATTTATTTCGACCACTTATATACCGCTCGTAGTTAAGCAAAACTCTTAAGCGGTTTACAACACATCTTAAATAAACAGTAAATACCAAAACAAAAAGGAGATAATTTCTACGTTCTGTAAAGCTTAGCTAAGCAGAACACCCTCGTCAGTATCAAAATAAACATTGCCACATAAAAATCAGCTGCAAAAAAAATAAAAATGCAAGAGCTCATATAACCAAAAGGTGAGGGGTCTTGCCCTCATGTTCTGCTCACTGGTTTCCCACAGGCCCCTGTGAGAACAGGATGCTGGACTAGATCAGCCACTGGCCTGATCCAGCAACCTATTCTTACGTTCTTAGGTTATGTTCACTCCTTTTCCTCCTTCTTTTGCATTGCATTAAAGCCTATTCATCTCTTCCGTTTTAAGGTGGTGCAGCAGCTGTGCATGTGTGTTTGGAAGCAAAGCCCTCTCTTGTTTTATTCTGATTAACTCCCCCAAGTTTGCAAAGGGTTGCAGCCTTAACAGTGCATGGCTGTAATCCTAACTCTGGCTACTCAGTAGTAAGCCCTGTTGATTTCAATGGAACTTACACCCAGGTAAGTTAACCTAGGAAACTAAAAATGAGCTGGACCATTGGTCCATCTAGCCCAGTATTGTCTACACTGACTGGCAGAGTCCCAGCCTTACCTGGAGATGCCAGGGATGGGACCTTTTCCTTGGGCGTGCAAATCAGATTCTATTACCCTTCCCCAAGCAGAGTTAGGGTCACAATCTAAGCCTGTGTATGGATGTTCAAAAGTAAACACCGTTGAGGAGGGCTCACTCCCAGACAAGATTCTAGTGCTAACCCTACTTCCTTGGGAGTATGCTCCGAATTCAATAGGCTTACTTTTGAGGAGACACAATTTGGAATTGCACTGTGCATGCATGCAATTGCAGTCTTAACAGCACAATTGTGTGCATGTCTACTCAGAAGTAGTTCCTTACTCTCAGGTTAAGTGTGCATAGGATTGCAGCCAAACCTTTATCGTATCTTAGAAGTCTAATATTGCAACCCTGAAAACAAAACCAGCAGCAGTAGGGCTTATTTCTGAGTACACATAATCAGGAGGGTGGGTCTCTCTGTAAATGCAGAAAGTACCTCTTCATACAACAGGTAGACTTGCATTGTTTGTTTTCATTACTTACAGAGCTCACAATACGAGTTTGGCCTAGTTGGATGAACAGATATACCTAATCATAGCCTAGCCTTATGCATGTATGCTCAGAGGTGAGCCATACCATTTTCAAAGGCTCTTCCTTGCTATTACTTGATGGTAGGTAGGTATGCCTAGGTTAGCAGTCCCAGGCAACAAGTAACCCCACCCCCACCCCATTGAACACTGTAGAACTTCCTTCTGAGTAAATATTTATAGTGTTGGGTTGCAAACTGTTCTAGATATACGCAGATGTCTAATCTATTACCATATATTTAAGTTTCATATTCTACCACAGTTCTTGATGATACTTATCAAAGCAGATACTAAACAATTCACTCTTTTTAAAAAATTAAATTAAATAAATCTAAAACTATACAGATCCTGCGTACAGTCAAGGCATGCTGACTCACAGCCTGTAGCTGTCATGTGATTATTATTATTATTATTTATTGAATTTACCATATATACTGCCCTATACCCAGAGGTCTCAGGGCGATTCGCAGAACAAAATCAAAATATAAAACCACAAAATATACAATCAAAATAAAAACAACAACCTTATAACCCCCCCAAAAACCCCACATTTTAAAAGGCTGATTAACTTATGAAGAGGTGTTTGTATATATATATAAAACACAACAGCACTTTGCCATAGTCATTGTATGACTCACACTCTCTGCTGGCATAGCTCTTTACATCTCGAGGATTTTGTTGATTCATTACAAGACACCTCACGCCTTCATTATTCAATGTTAAATCCACAAGCATGTGCTGACAGTGCTTGGCTGTCCATTCTATGCCAGGCAATTAACTGTAACGAGATGCACGAGCTTTTGCAACTTAAGAGGAAGATGCATTGACACAAATTTTTAAATCAGAGGTGGGGGACCTTTGTTATCCTGAGGGTCGTGTTCCTTTCCAGGGAAGCTTCCGAGAGCCACATGCCAGTGGTGGGAGGGGCCAGAGGAAAAGTGGGTGGAGCCAGTGCCTGTGTGGTGTAGTGGTTAAGAGCAGTAGACTCGTAATCTGGTGAACCGGGTTCGCTTCCCCACTCCTCCACGTGCAGCTGCTGGGTGACCTTGGGCTAGTCACACTTCTCTGAAGTCTCTCAGCCCCACTCACCTCACAGAGTGACAGAGTGTTTGTTGTGGGGGAGGAAGGGAAAGGAGAATGTTAGCCGCTTTTAGACTCCTTCGGGTAGTAATAAAGCAGGATATCAAATCCAAACTACTACTACTACTACTATTCTTCTTCTTCTTCTTCTTCTTCTTCTTCTTCTTCTTCTTCTTCTTCTTCTTTGTTCAGTAGGCAAATTTCTGCATGCACCCTTCTCTAATCTGCATCCAGGCAACTGAGAGTCATCATCACAATTTTAGGGTGCATTCCAGCCAGGCAAAAACATTCAGGGTGCAAAGCAAACCGAATGAGGGGTGCAACTTGGGAAGAGTTTCGAGGGCAATAATATGAGGGCTGCATTTGGCCCACCCAAATGCTCTAAATTGAAAAATAAATAGTCTAGAACAGCCATTTGGATTCCTAGATGTTGGTCTACAACCCCCAGTGGCCAGGGATGATGGGAGTTGTAGTCCAACAACATATGGAGACCCAAGGTTGAGAGAAGCTGCTCTAGAATAAGTAGTGGGGGGTTGAGACTGAAAGGATGACTGCACAGACGTGGTGGTTCCCTCCTTTCTGCAGCAAATGTGATCAAACATATATGTAAAAGCCTCCCTTCTCCATAGAGCCTAGGTTCAAAGGTAGCAAGTAAGTTGCATTGCAGGCTGAAACTATTACAGCTATCCATTCTAGCAATGGAAGCTGAAATCCACTGAAAGCATGCTCAGGACAGGCATGCCAATGCATATTTTTAAAAGGTGGGGGGAAATGGAAGTTCCAGATTTCTGATGAGGTTTCAACTTAATTCAGTTTTGAAGCCATTTTGTGCCTTTGGTATTTCTAAAGTAGAGAATATCCTATATTCCATGTGCTCAAATCAATTAAAAAAGAAAATAGTTAATTGTCAGGAGGAAAGGCTGCCTTAAGTGGTTGCTTTTCCATACTGTTTCACACAGGTTCTTATATCCTAAATGCAATAGTTTTGCCTTGTTTCTCACAAGACAGGTGATACTGTAGATAGTTTTCACTCAGGTCCACATATGCAAATAAGGGATTGAAAGTGACGTTCAGTGATTGGATAGTTACAGAAAGTTGTTACAGTTGCGTTGTACTGGAGCTCTATATAAGCATGCTGGCTGAATCCTTCAGTTCAGTTCTGTTCTGGCTTGTAAATAAACAAGAGCTGTTTGAAGAATCACTGTGTCCTCTGATATGTTTACCCACAACTTAACAACAGGAGTGTGCATTTTCCTCTATGGTGTTAATTTGCATGGCCTTTGCCATTTGTAATCTCTTCCACTACATGCACGCATAGTTTTTGTGTGCATAAAAACATAAGAAGAGCCTTCTGGATCAGGCCAATGTCCCATCGAGCCCATCATCCCATTCTAACTGTGGCCAGCCAGTTGTCTGAGGCAAGCCTGCAAGTAGGACCCAAACAGAAGAGCC
Source organism: Podarcis gaigeae (assembly GCF_964106915.1). NCBI lineage: Eukaryota > Metazoa > Chordata > Lepidosauria > Squamata > Lacertidae > Podarcis > Podarcis gaigeae. The sequence goes on from NC_139682.1 coordinate 10,642,519, forward strand.
CTCTCTCCACCTGCAGTTTCAACTGCAACCAGTATTCAGAAACTCTGAACCTTGTGGCCCCTACTGAAATCAATGGCTTACTTTCAGGGAATCTTATAAACCGGGTTACTCTTTCCTTGTTGTTTGTTGTTTAGTCGTTTAGTCGTGTCTGACTCTTCGTGACCCCGTGGACCAGAGCACGCCAGGCACTCCTGTCTTCCACTGCCTCCCACAGTTGGGTCAAACTCATGTTCATAGCTTCAAGAACGCTGTCCAACCATCTCGTCCTCTGTTGTCCCCTTCTCCTTGTGCCCCCAATCTTTCCCAACATCAGGGTCTTTTCCAGGGAGTCTTCTCTTCTCATGAGGTGGCCACAGTATTGGAGCCTCAGCTTCAGGATCTGTCCTTCCAGTGAGCACTCAGGGCTGATTTCCTTCAGAATGGAGAGGTTTGATCTTCTTGCAGTCCATGGGATTCTCAAGAGTCTCCTCCAGCACCATAATTCAAAAGCATCAATTCTTCAGCAATCAGCCTTATTTATGGTCCAGCTCTCACTTCCATACATCTACTCTTTCCTAGATTCCCCTTGTTTTTCACAAGAAATATTTCTCAATGATAGGGCTGCATCTAGACACATCAAAGAAGCATTTCAGTTTAAAGCGCTGTCAATTTAAACAGGGGAAACAGGTAGAGAAAAACAGGACCCCACGTCACCATCTCTTAGTGCAATGTTATATCACGCACATAAATCACTTTTTCTTTATCAGGGTAGCTGAGTTCATGGTGTAATACACTTGCAAAATGACTGAATAGTGTGACATTTCCCTTTTTCTAGCTTTTCTTCTGATTCTACACTGCTCTGGCAAGAAGCAGAAGAGCGGGGGGAGGGGACACCATTTTTAATTCATTCACTGTACACACAATAATGCATGTCCCTGCCCAGATGAACTTACAATCTAATCTTAGGGAAGGGAAAAACAGCAGAGGAATAAAAGGGATAGAGAGACAAAGGCCACAAAATACGATTGTAAATTCATTTATACTTACTTTAGCATCATTATCAGTTGGGAAGAGGGAAATCGTCTCTCTCAGCCTCCTCATAAGATCTGCTTCCTTTCATCCAGCTTTAACATTAACATTCAGGATCCGACCTGATCCGTAACTGAACCAGAGTATGCATAATTTAAGCTGCTGCTCATCTGCAAGCCCACATGGTGTAAAGTTGGGTGGATGTGTCAAATTCAGTTCCTCTCTTGTTAAATACCCTAAGTAAAGTTTGTAGAAGAAAACAGCGATTCGTTTGCTTTAGCAATTAATAAAAACTTTTGCCAAAGTCAAATATAAATACACAATTTGCTTCTAAATTCAGAAAATAAGCTAAGGGAATTCAGTTACAGGGCTCTGGTATACTGTTTCAAATAATGCAAGGTTCAGTGAACTTCACTGAAACCCTAAGAGAGTTTAATCTAGTTACTAAATCCAATCTGGATTCAATGCAGATCAAATTTCCTCACTCGTAAACAAATTGGGAAGTTGTTGTGAGCAAGAAAACCACAACTTAATCCATTATCTCAGTCTGAATCCTGAAAGAATAAATTAGCATGTCCCAAGCCAATAGTGTGGGACACGGGTGGCGCTGTGGGTTAAACCACAGAGCCTAGGACTTGCTGATCAGAAGGTCAGCGGTTCGAATCCCCGCGACAGGGTGAGCTCCTGTTGCTCGGTCTCTGCTCCTGCCAACCTAGCAGTTCGAAAGTACATCAAAGTGCAAGTAGATAAATAGGTACCGCTCCGGTGGGAAGGTAAACGGCATTTCCATGCGCTGCTCTGGTTTGCCAGAAGCGGCTTAGTCATGCTGGCCACATGACCCGGAAGCTCCCTCGGCCAATAAAGCGAGATGAGCGCCACAACCCCAGAGTCGGCCACGACTGGACCTAATGGTCAGGGGCCCCTTTACCTTTTTACCCTTAAGCCAATAGTATCATTCCATATTTGGTTGCTATCTCCTAGATTTGGTTTTTAAAACTTGGCCTTAAGCCCCCCCCCCCCAATAGTGGAATTCATCTGCAAAAGTTCTGCAAAATGCAGCAGTATCAAGTCTTTCTTCCTGAATGAACCTACAGAGCAGGATCTGTCAGTTAAGTTAAATGTTCGCCTGAAGGGATAACCAACCGTCATGCCAAAGACATACAGTATTCTGGAAAGGATCTCTACCTATCTGCAGGCGAGCAATTACACCAGGAGATGGTACGCCTGTGGTACTTAATCTTTCTGGGTATAATTGCAACTTTCACACGCACACTGTGCCTTTTAAGACCTGGGGCAAGAGGCGAAGAGCTCCATGTGCCTGTGATCTCATAAAAAAGCGAAGACCAGCTTCCTTGTCTTTAATAGCTGCTTAGTGGGGAGAGACTTGGGAGATGTCTCAAATGTTGCAGATGTGAGAAAAGCAGTTAGCTGGCTAAATTCTTTCCTTTACCCAACAAATGTTAAATGTTCAGGAGCTGCGGCCTGCTTTGCGTCTGGTTATCACCCAAAGAGTGACCCAGTTAGAGCTGCCAACTTTTGGGCTAGACCTTTCTCCTGTGCATTTGAGAGCAGCTCAGTCTGCAGGCGCAAGGTGCTTTCCTCCCAGCTTTCAAAACCTGTTCCACAGATCAAACTGCTCTTAAAGACAAAGGAGCAGACAGACCGGACCAGGGTTTTTTCTTTTCTGTTTATCTGGCAACCCTGGGGCCTGCAAACTTCTTCAAGCAAACGTCAAATCATTTCTCAAAACTCCTAGAATGGAGATCCATGGTCAATTTGCCCTTGTGTGTTGTCAGCAAATAGTTCTCTCGGTTCATACACAGACTTTTTGTTTAAAAGATGCTCTGTCCCACTTTTCTTCTGCTGCGGTAAAAACGAAAAAGGATTGCACAGGGATCTTTCTGAAGTGGGTCGATGCGCATTAAAATGACAAACGTGGTTCGATGTCAAGGTCTGTCAAGTGATGCACATGCGTGGCGGGGCGGGATAATACCAATTTCACAAACATGCTAATGGGATTTGAAAGCTGGTGGTGACTGCCAAAGATCTTGGGGTCATGGTAGATAGTTTGATGAAGATGTCAATCCAGGGTACAGCAGGGACCCCTGACCATTAGGTCCAGTCATGACCTAATGAGGATGAGAGTGAGGCTGAGAGACTTCAAAGAAGTGTGACTAGCCCAAGGTCACCCAGCAGCTGCATGTGGAGGAGTGGGGAAGCGAACCTGGTTCACCAGATTAAGAGTCCACTGCTCTTAACCACTACACCACGCTGGCTCTCGCTGCCTAGGTTGGGCAAAAGATTCCTGCATTGCAGAGGGTCGGACTGCATGACCCTTGTGGTCCCTTCCAATTCTACACTTCTACAAGTCTATGATAAATAATCAAGACAATATCAAAACCAACATCGTGATGAAAAGCAATTGACTTACATTAGACATGAAGGAAACATGATACTGCAATAATTGAAATAACAATTAAAACAGATTGTTGGTTCAACTTCTCCCAAAAGCATCCTTCACCATCCTTCACCATGCACTGAGTGACAGGATCAGGAAGGTGCCTTACACCAACTACAACCATTGGTCCATCTACATTAATATTGCCTGCACTGACTGGCAGCAGCACTTCAAAGTTTCAGGCAGGATACATTCCCCAAACCTAGCTAGAGATACCAGGGATTGAATTTGGGACCTTCTGCATGCCTAGCTCTGACACTAAGCACTACTGTATTTTTCGCTCCATAGGGCACACCGGACCATAGGGCGCACCTAGTTTTTAGGGGGGGGAATAAAGAAAAAAAATTATCCCTCCCCCGGACCAGGAGCGGCGGCAAGATTGCATGCAACCTCGCCGCCACACCCGGAGCTTGCGGGACTGGGGGCTGGGGGCGGGGAAGCCCAAGCTTCTCCCGACCCCAGCCCCCAGAACAGGCAGCTATCCACAAGCCTTCCGAGCGCAGTGGGAACTCCCGCCACGCTCAGAAGGTTTGCGGATGGCTGCCTGAAGCCCGGCGAGTGCAGCGAGAGTTGGCGCAGCGCTCGCCGGGCTGCAGGCTGCTGTCCACAAGCCTTCGGAGCACTCCGAAGGCTTGCGGATAGCTGCCTGAAGCCTGGAGAGGGAGAGGGGTCGGTGCGCACCGACTCCTCTCACTCTCCAGGCTTCAGTGAATGCCTGCATTCGCTCCATAGGACGCACACACATTTCCCCTTCATTTTTGGAGGGGGAAAAGGGTGTCATATAGAGCAAAAAATACGGTATATAAGAGGGCATTCCAGAGCTTGTGGTCAAAGTTTGTGCTTCCCCAGCAGAAATCAGTTTTTGGAGGCACTCACAAGAGCTCAGATGCTGGATGTTGTGTATGGGGGAAAGGCAGTCCTTAAACTATCCAGTAATTTCAGTTTTAAAGGGGAAGAAGAAGCACCTTGAACTGAGCCAAGGTATGAACTGGTCATCGATGCAGATGAAACAGGACTGCAGTTATGTGTTTTGCTCATTTCAGTTAATAGTCTAGAAGCAGCATCCTGAAAGACTTATTGGAGAGTAAGACTCCGAGGTGGCTCTCACCGGTGGAGGCCAAGGCACGTAAGAGACTTAACATGGAGGCCCATTGGCCTAAATATTGGGAAATAATTGAAAAAATTGGAGACAATTGGAGGTTGCTAAGCTTGGAGAAATTGAAAACTAAGGTACGAGACTGGCTGCACTATGCGCAAATTCAAGAGGTATTTAAAATAGATAAAAAGGTTGGATTCCAGGTGGAAAAATCAAAACTAGAGACTGAATTGTTAGAGCCAAAAAGTAAACTACTTTCGAGAATGTATAACTTGCTGCTTAAGTGGAATACACAGGACGAGACAGTCAAATCCGCTATGATAAAATGGGCTCAGGATGTGGGGCATAACATTATGTTTGTAGACTGGGAAAGGTTATGGAACACCGGTTTGAAATTTACGGCATGCACTGCCTTGAAGGAAAATATTATGAAAATGGTATACCGGTGGTACATGACCCCAGTCAAGCTAGCTAAGATATACCATCTGTCTGACAATAAATGTTGGAAATGTGGAGAGGCGGAAGGGACATTCTTTCATCTCTGGTGGACCTGCCCGAAAGTGAAGGCCTTCTGGGAAATGATCCATAATGAACTAAAAAAGGTACTGAGATTTACCTTACCTAAGAAACCAGAGGCCTTCCTCCTGGGTATGGTAGACCAGAGAGTGTTTAAGAAGGACAGAACCTTTTTCATGTATGCTACCACAGCAGCAAGGATCCTGATTGCAAAACACTGGAAGACACAAGATTTACCCACGCTGGAGGAATGGCAATCACAGTTGATGGACTACATGGAATTGGCTGAAATGACTGGCAGAATCCGAGACGTGGGAGAAGAAACAATTGAGGAGGACTGGGAAAAGTTTAAGGACTATTTGAAAAAACACTATAAGCTGTATGAATGTAAAAAAAAAATGCACCTTTCAGGAAACTCTAGCTTCAGCAAATGTAAGTTAATGAAATGAAAATTAAGATACAAGAATTTAGAGGTAAAATAATGAAACAACTTTATTGTGTTTAATACAAAGCATATAAGAATTGGGTTACAGTAAAATTGAAATTAGGGAACATGATAAAATGGAAGATACAATAAGTTTTGAAATAAGTTAACAAATTGCTGATGCTTTATAAGACAGGGAACGTAGGGTTTGGAGGATGTGGGGAAGTCCTTTAGATTGGATGGAAAAAGAACATGGAAATTTGTTATTCTTCTATTCTATTTTCTTATAACTATTCTTTATTCTTTTTTCTGTATTTCTCAAAAGTAATAAAAATATTTTAAAAAAAAAAATAGAAGCAGCATCCTGGCCCAACTGAAGTTTCTGGAAACTTTTCAAGGGCTTTTTGCCCAGGCATCATGTTCTATGCTTAAAATAGGCATCGTCCTCTCCATGCTGAGAGAAATAATTATCAGGCTTCCCCATGGAGCACCGAGGAATTATCAGCATTCACAGAACAGATTGATGATGTGCATTTAAGATATTTTGAACATTATTTTCATTTGTGTCTGAAGTGGAACTCTTAGGCAAAGCCCAGGTATTGTTCTCCCTTCAAGCCATTGTGTATTTATTGAATTCCTGAGACAAGCATATTCTTATCTATTATAGTGATAGAAATTCTTGAACCATCTATATGAATGCTAATGATACAGAAGTTTGAATTAAAGGGTTCCGGTGTTCGTGGGATAGCTTCTCCCTAGGCTGTGAAGTTCAAATTGTGTCTGAAAAGTGAAGAACTGATTTTCCCCGTCACGGAGAAGCAAGCCAGAAAGTTGCTTTCTGGTTTCCCAAGTTACTAACATGGGGCACTATTCAGTGACCATATCCCATCACTGCATGGATTCCTCTTTGCTTCCCCACATCTCCTCCCCATGTGCATGCCCTGTGCCCTCCCCAAATCTGCTCCAGAGGGTTCGGGGAACCCCTAGGAAAAAAATGGGAGTCCATAGGGGGAGAGAAGAGGGGAGAATGTCCTGATGCTCAATGAGAAATCCTTGCAAGAGGCCTAGTAGTTCATTGGATTCCATCCACACAGAGTCTCTTCAGTTTTCAAAATGCTAGCGAGCACTGAGTGCAACACTATAGTAATAGTAATAATAATAATAATAATTGTGGTTGTTTAGTCGTGTCCGACTCTTCGTGACCCCATGGACCAGAGCACACCAGGCACTCCTGTCTTCCACTGCCTCCCACAGTTTGGTCAAACTCATGTTTGTAGCTTCGAGAACACTGTCCAACCATCGCGTCCTCTGTCGTCCCCTTCTTCTTGTGCCCTCCATCTTTCCCAACATCAGGGAAATAATAATAATAATAATAATAATAATAATAATAATAATAATAATTTATTTGTACCCCGCTCAGCCGCTCTAGACTGCTTTCTTATCACAGCACTCCACAAGTTATCTGCTCAGGACCAGACACGAAAATGGGTAAAAGGTAAAGGTAAAGGTACCCCTGACCGTTAGGTCCAGTCGCGGACGACTCTGGGGTTGCGTGCTCATCTTGTTCTATAGGCTGAGGGAGCCGACATTTGTCCACAGTTTTTCTGGGTCGCTTCTGACGAACTAGAGCAGCAGACAGAAACGCCGTTTACCTTCCTGCTGGAGCGGTACCTATTTATCTACTTGCACTTTGGCGTGCTTTCGAACTGCTAGGTGGGCAGGAGCTGGGACTGAACAACGGGAGCTCACCCTGTTGCGGGGATTCGAACCGCCGACCTTCCGATCAGCAAGCCCTAGGCTTATCCTGTGTAACTTTTCACTTGTAACACTAGCTATAAAGAAGGGCTGAGCTCTTGTGCCATTCCCACTTCTGCAGGGCCACCATCCTTCCTTGCCCTGGCTCAGCCAGGGATAGCTGCCACAACTCCCACAACTCTGCTGAGGTCTGTAAAATCTGCCCCTTTACATATCTCCATTGAGCATAGAGGAGCAAACAGAGCCCCCCCCCCCCCAATGGACGGTGCTAGTTAAATCTGCAAAGCAACATCTGTTGCAACATCTGTTTCCCCAATAGCAAGCAGCACCCCCAGCCAAATGCAGACTCCTGTTTCTGAGTCCTTTGCTGGGTACATTCTGTTGCATTCCCATTTAAAAAACCAAAAACAAATTACCTCGCTGAAATTAAAAGTCCGACAACCAACATCACCCCATGAATATAATCCTAAAATTAATTTGTGAGGTAGGGGAGGAAGACACACCATAAGTAGAATCTGAACTCAGGACATCTCTTCTTCCATTAGCTTTATGACAGGGAAGGTAGCCGGTGGGGCTTTAATCCTAGGCGAGTTAAAGACTTCCCCTGCATGCAAAGACAGGCCCTGGCAGATTGAGCAGACAAGACCAATAGTGAGTCCAATGCTTAAGAAGGCAGTTTCTGTGGGATGTGACACATAGATAGCAGTCAACTACAACATTCCTAGAGTGGACATGAAAGGGGATGTTTGCTCCAGTCAGTAGAAAACTTCCTGTTTCCTCCTGAGCTGGGACAAACTTCCTCTGCATGTGAGTAGAGCTGTGTGTGACCTTACCTGCCCAGGTATCAAAAGAGGCAAGGCAAGCACCACTCTCTCTCTCCTCCATCTTGCTTTCGACGAGTGAGCAGCAGTCATTGCCTATCTGCAGTCACTGGGACAAACTCCCATATGGGGTAGTTCCATGCGTATATACTTTGTAACATAAGTCTGCCTTCAGGAATCCATCTGTGAACTGAATGTGTGAGTACACTTCTTTTATAATACTTCTCACAAGACTGTGTCATGTCTATTCTTTTCAAGGGGGAGAAAAGGGGATTACCAGGAATCCTATATTGAGAAGCTTAAACAAGCTTGCAACAAGTTAACCACTGTGTGTTTAAAAGGGGAATGCGAGTAAAGGGACTTGCTAACTCAAGTTAGGAAGGATATTATTAAACAATATATCCTCTCCTGTCTCCCTGAACATTCCCACACTTTCTGCACATCCTGTCGAGGGAAGTGGGGGGCAGATGGGACACATCAACTTGGGAAGGTAGCCCTCTTGGAGAAGGAAAACTCTGATACAGAAGAAGAAGAAGAAGAAGAAGAAGAAGAAGAAGAAGAAGAAGAAGAAGAGTAGTTTGGATTTGATATCCTGCTTTATTACTACCCGAAGGAGTCTCAAAGCGGCTAACATTCTCCTTTCCCTTCCTCCCCCACAACAAACACTCTGTGAGGTGAGTGAGGCTGAGAGACTTCAAAGAAGTATGACCAGCCCAAGGTCACCCAGCAGCTGCATGTGGAGGAGTGGGGAAGCGAATCCGGTTCACCAGATTATGATTCTATCGCTCTTAACCACTACACCATACTGGCTCTCACCTCTGCTGCTTTGCAGGATATCTTCAATAGAAGAAAAGGCTAAGGAGGAAGCCCTACACCAATCCAGAGCAGAGTCCCTAAAGCAATTGGATGACATCTTGCATGCCAGCAACTCCTGCAGCCAAGATGGCAAATGTATTGCTCTGCTTTCCTTTGGACCACACCAGCAATGCCATGAAGGGGGTCTTGTCATCTTGGCAACCCAGGACCTCCCTACACACTGCCCAGGCTTGCACCCCAGGGATGTTGCTTCAGTGCTGCTAATGCAGCAGGTTGACTTCCCCTCCAGAGGTGCAGTCCATTGTCTCTCAAGGCAGAGACCGACAACAATGGCAGGGAAGTTTCTGACACTGACTGACAGAGCTGGTGCAAACAGTCCTGCTTACAAAGTCCAGAAAACAAGGCTGACCCAAGGGGAGACAGGGAAAGGAGACATGAATGACCTGAATAAACCACACAGCACTTAGGTTCTAGATGGGCTGTTTGCTGTGGTGGGCAGGCACACAGTGTATGGCAGAGGTTAGGAACCTGTGGTCCTGCCTTCAGAAGCTGTTTGGTGGGAGCAGGACAAAGCTTAGCGGTGCATGTAGAAGATCTCAGGTTCAATTCTCAGCATCTCCCCTAGAGGACTGCTGCAGGCAGTAGATACAGTACTGAGCTAGGTAGATCAATGGTCTGGCTCGCTATAAGGCAGTTTTATGTATCCCTAACTCCAATCTTCTGATGGGAGCTGGAGTCCAGCAACCATGGGAAGACCACTGGTTCCCCAATCCTGTTGTAGGTAGTCTGAATGAACAGAAATCCTCTAGTGAGCCTGCAGTGATGTCCCTGGGCTTGTCTAGCTAGCAGGTGGGCACATGAGGGAGAGACTCCATCAGGCAAGGCCTCCTTCCACCTGCCTTGCCCCACCCTCTGGCCCTGGGTCTCCTCATAAGGGAGCTGTTCCTGGAGGAAGAACTGTGAGGGGAGAGACTCCATCAGGCAAGGCCTCCTTCCACCTGCCTTGCTCCACTCTCTGCTTCTCAATGTGTACTGTATTGTTTTATGTACTGTGGCTTGCCATTGTTTTATTGATTATAGTTTAGATATTATTGTAACTGTGGAGTGGATTTCTGTTTAACTTTTATATGTTGATATTATTATTTTATACTATTCTAATGATTGTTGAATGTTACTTTTTAATGGAGGTTGCCTATTTTAAAGTTATGCTTTATTATCACATTTTTGTATTGCATTAGATTGTTATAAAATGTACATTTTTTGTTTCTTCAGCTTGTAAACCGCCTTGAGTATTGTAAGATAGAAAGGCGGTATACAAATTAAAAATGATAATGATAATGTTGATGTGTAGAGATGACACTGTTCTGATGAAAACAGAGCAGTCCCCCCCCCCCCCCAATCCAGACTGTAACTGGGCTACAGCTCCTTCAAGAAATGCATAGAAGGGTGATTTTCTGAGTTGCGGCTTCTGGCATCACAGCCTGTGACTTCCAACCCCAAGGGATCAAAACAGGACAGGGATGTCAGATCCTGACCCAGCTCAGACAGGCACTGTGCTGCAGGATTCTAGAAGGTCTGATTGTTTACCCAGTGAGCTACCATAGGGGCTTTGCATCATGCTTGTCGTAAAGATCTGGAGAGAGTTTACCTAAAGCCTACGTGAGAAGCCTGTAAGTGTCCAACACTCCCAAGTCCTTCACAATCTTGTAAAATGCTTTGTATTTGACCTGAGTATTAAGCAACCCAGTTTAATCCTAGCTCCTAACTGCCACCACCCCGCCCCCCGCAATATCCTTCACTGCTTGTGAGGAGCTGCTGTCAAGCATCCAGGAATCCCAGGAGAACACACCACACAAGAGAAATATTGGCCTGTCATCCATGGATTTAGCACTTATGCAACACCCCAGTGAAATAAAAAGATAGTTGTTACTTTTCTGCTCTTCGCTGGAATGTAAAAAGCTGCTTTTTGGAAAATCAAAGCACTGATACACTGAATTCACGGCAAACAAGCACAAGTTTGTAATTAACCTATTTGGACCATAGAAGCAAAGGATTGTGGAAGGGGTTCCCGAGGGTCGTCTAGTCCAACCCCTGCCATTAGGCTTTGCTCTTTGTGTATTTGCCCCTCCCAGAGTCGGCAGAATGTGATGAGTGCCTCTGGCAGCAAACGCTGGGGGGCAGTGTAGCAGGAATAGCCACACGCTTCTGTTGGAGATCAGCGTTCTGTGTGCCCTGTCCAGCACTGCTACCAATGGAGAGCTACCTCACACACCTGTTCCCTGCTGAAGCTTCGGGCGTTTCAAAACACCGTGCAGGGCTCTGTGCAAGCCCTGCATGGTGCTTTGAAGTCCCAGCTTCATGACTTCAAAGCACACTGTCGCATGACGTCACTGTGATCTCAGGTGATTGACAAGTGGGCAGCCCCACCCTCCCTTCAGATTTGGCTAGATGCGATAAGGATTATGACTCGCAGCCCAAAGGTTCCCCCTACCCCTGCTATGTGGGTAACAAAGCCCCATTTCCCCTACCCCTTTCTCCTGCGGTGTGTTCACAATCGCACATGCATTTTACCAGACTGTCACCAGGGAGACCTGTGTCCATTCCCCATATCCAGCTCATGTGCAATGACTGCTCCAGGAATGCAAGTTCTTGTTCCTTGACCAAGGAATGAGAGCTAAAATTTGTTGACCCAAGTGGAGAGGGGAGACAGTTGGATGAGGAGGCACACAGAGGACTCCTATTCCTTGCAATAGCCTGGAGGATGCTGGGAGTCTTCTTCTTTGGCGATCAGTCATAGCCGAGTAAGATTGTCTTCCATAAACACGGTTTTAACAATGAGTCCGTAAGTGACTGTAGAGGCCAATTCTGAATACACACGTCCTTCCACAGTGGGGACATTGGTTTCCAGGTGCAAGTTGATCACGGTGTGGATTTGCCAAGTGTGCCTTCCTCTTAGTACATTTCTCCCTTGTGTCCTGAGTTCGAGTGTCTTCAAAGCCCATGACGCCTTTGGTAAAGGCTGTTCTCCAATTGGAGCGCTCGCAGGCCAGTGTTTCCCAATTGTTGGTGTTTATACTACATTTTTAAAAATTTGCCTTCAGACAGTCTTTAAACCTCTTTTATTGACCACCAGCATTACGCTTTCCATTTTTAAGTTCAGAATAGAGTAGTTGCTTTGGAAGATGATAATCAGGCATCCGCACAACATGACCAGTCCAATGAAGTTGATGTTGAAGAATCATTGCTTTGATACTGGTGATCTTTGCTTCTTCCAGTACACTGCCATTAGTTTGCCTGTCTTTCTAAGTGATGTATAATTTTTTTCGGAGATACCATTGATGGAATCTTTTGTGGAACTGGAGATGGCGTTTATAAGTGGTCCACGTTTCACAAGCATACAGTAAGGTTGGTAGTTCAGTAGCTTTGTAAACAAGCATTTTGGTTTCCCTGCGAATGTCCCAGTCCTCAAACACTCTGCACTTCAATCGGGAGAAAGCCTCACTCACAGAGCTCAGGTGATGCTGGATTTCAGCATCAATGTTGGCGCTTGTGGAAAGATAACTGCCCAGGTAACATTACACCATTGAGTTGGATTTTTGGCGCTGCAGAGGGGTTGTTTTGTGCTTGTTAGTGCAGCACTTTGGTTTTTTGGATGTTGAGCAATAGGCCAAGCTGTTTGTAAGCTTCTGAGAAGATATTTAGGATGGTTTGGAGGTCATCCTGTGAGCGTGCACACACTATGTTGTCATCAGCATACTGAAGCTCTATGACAGACATTATGGTAACTTTACTCTAGGGAGTAGGGAGTTGAAGACAAACCTGTTATGCAGCATGGGATTTCTTTCTGCTTACAGAGGCTGTATCCATGGTGCACGGAATCAAGCACATTAAATAAGCATACTCTTCTTTGGATTTTTAAAATTTTAATATATCTTCATTGATTTGTTTTCTCATAAACTTGCTTACCTAAAAACATCGTCAACTTATTATCATTATTAGCAATAATCCTTGTGCTTTTCTTCCTCCTCCAACTCCTTTAAAGGCCCCTGTCTTATTTTGCAAGTTCTTGTTGACTTTGCCTAGCTCCTCAGCTTGCCTTTTTAATATTTCAAGCTGAGTGCTTTCAGCCCCAAGATGATGGATCATCGTGACTTTCCTACAGCATCCATCCTCGATTCTGTGTCTCCTGTGAAAGCTTTCCTAAAAGATAACATAATACTACCCCCCCCCCACTGCCTTTGGCTTTACTTCACAATTGTATTTTTGCGCGCTCCTCCCAAGGTGTGACTTTTTCTGTTGCTCAGTGGTAGAAAGCAGGTACTTTGCATGCAGAAGGAGCCATTGCTCAGCTGAAAGAAGCTCTGGTTGCAGCTGTGGGGAGGGAAAATTTTGCTGCTTGAGAGGGATGAATCTATCGCTTTTAGTTTCCTTCCATTTCTCCATTTTGCAGGCTTAAGTTCTGTTCTCCATATTTGCACATCAGTCTGTGATTTTCTTTTTCCAAGTGCTCATGAAAATTGATCAGCATTTTGGTGCAAATTTCCCCTAATGTATACAGTTTAATATGCTATTTTGCACAATATACACATGACTGAAAGCGTTTCCCCTCCAGTACAATTAATTTTCCTATGTTATTTTAGCACACACACATATATTTGTGTGTGTGTGTGTGTGTGTGTGTGTGTGTATTTATATGTATACATGCATTTTAATGCACATTTTACCCCAGTAAATGCAATTTTGTGGACGTTACTGGACTGGAGAACCACCTTGCAAAATTCAGAGAAAGGCGAATTTTGAAGGGAAGCTGCAGTTCGGTTTAGGAAGTACAAATGGTGTAAGATTGCCTTGAAATGCAAACTGATGTGATCTGTATCCCCCATCCCTATCTGAGTTGCTATCACTCAGAGCAAATCAACCTCCCCCAACCTGGCAACCTCCAGATGCATTGGACTACAACTCCCATCAGCCACAGCCAGCATGCTGATGAGAATCGTAGTTCCAAAAAGCAAACGGCACCAGGTTGGGGAAGGCTGGAGCAAACAAGGCCGGACTAAATGGACAAATATTTTAACCAGGCTTTTCTTGCTTTCACTCTTGCACAGCACAGCTTCTGGATCCATCAGTGCCCTCGCCACTTCCAGCACCATCAGACATGCTGTCCATCTTGTTTGTTTTCTTTTCAAGTGCCTTGCATGCTTTCCTGCTGAAACATTTGCTCAGTGCTCTTCCTTCCTGCCTGGTTTGCCGATGCTCCAGGGACAGGGAGAGGCTACTCGCTTAACAACCAACGCTCTGCACAGACCAGTTCTGGGGACAGAGGAGTGCGTGGCTTCACGAGTGACACAAGAGGCAGCCAATCGGTGCTGCTCGAGCACAGCTTCTGCTGGGAATCAAAAGAGCAGGATCCTGCCTAGCACAGTCTGTGGGGGAGAAGAAGATGGTTCAGGAAGATAGTGCCCGTAAGTTGCAAGGACCCTTCCAGACTTGAATCACCACTCAGTTGATGCATGTTTCTCACAGCTCACATCAAGCATGTTTTGGCAGCTTCTGTGTGAGAGCTGGACCATAAAGAAGGCTGATCACCGAAGAACTGATGCTTTTGAATTATGGTGCTGGAGGAGACTCTTGAGAGTCCCAGGGACTGCAAGAAGATCAAACCTCGCCATTCTGAAGGAAATCAGCCCTGAGTGCTCACTGGAAAGACAGATCCTGAAGCTGAGGCTCCAGTACTTTGGCCACCTCATGAGAAGAGAAGACTCCCTGGAAAAGGCCCTGATGATGGGAAAGATGGAGGGCACAAGGAGAAGGGGATGACAGAGGACGAGATGGTGGAACAGTGTTCTCGAAGCTACCAGCATGAGTTGGACCAAACTGCGGGAGGCAGTGGAAGACAGGAGTGCCTGGCGTGCTCTGGTCCATGGGGTCACGAAGAGTCGGACACGACTAAACGACTAAACAACAACAAGTGGACCACACCCCACTACCAAGAGCTCCTCCTCTTTACTCTTGCAACCTGCCTGCTGACCCAAATCTCACTCTGGCCCAGGCCATGGTAGTGGGAGAAGGTGGTCCAGTCGGTACGACTGCCTGCTTGCTGATTGGCTCTCTGCCTGGCAAGCAAATGGGTAGCAGCTGCCGGTGACAACTGCAGTAAGGAGGTAAATCTCCAAGAGAGAGGGTGCCATGGAGGGTGTTTTGCCCCACAGCCTGCAGAACTTGGAACCAGCACCACCTAGTCTGATACTCTAACCACTGCCCCACACTGCTTCTTACACGCTGCGCGTGGCCAATATTGTCAAAAGAACTCCATTATGCTAGTCGCTGCCACCACCAATTTTATAAGTCAGCAATTTGCCATTTTCAATAAGCTGTCAAGAGAGTTTCATTGGCAAGGAAAACAGAACAGACACCTTAGAAACAAATAATAGAAAACAACTAGCAGGCAGTCTTTTATCTGTAATCATCCTGAAATACATAGGTGGAAATGAAAGATGAGAGTGAATAAAGCCCATCCTGTGGTGTTCTGGGGGAATATTGATAAAAATAAGATAAGTGGAGAGAACAAATGAAAAATATGCTGTGGGAATGACAGCTTACTTTTCTTTTCAACGAAGGTATAGAAATACCCATATTTAAGGAGGGGAGCCTAGATGTCATTTTTATTGCGCGCTTGTGATGGTTTGCTGTTATGATGCTACTGGAGCAGCTATTCTTGTATTGCAGGAGGGGGTTAAATTAGATCACCCTTGGGGTCCCTTTCAGCGCTACAATTCTATGATCCAGGATCCCACTTTCAATAGGTTTCAGGGCAGACATCCAGCTTTGTTGCTTTGTTCATCGCTTCCTGTTGAAATCCTGCAACTTCTCGCGCCATAAATGCCCTGGGGTGTGTTTGTTGCCTTGCTTCTATTGTGCTATAGTGCAAGAGTGCCCCTCCAGGTGGCAATAATGTGGCAATGCTGGGGAAGCTGTGCAGAACTGCTAATAATGTGGAATGATGTGTGTAGACAGTCCATTATAGATTCACGACTCATGCACTATTAGTGCATCAATGACATGTTGCAGGATGCACCTGCAAAAGGACAACACCAGTCAGGAGACCCTCCCAAAAAACCCACAATACACGAACAATGCTCCAAATGGGGAGGGCTGCCTATGCATTTTTAGAAATGAATGGGGTTTTTTCCTTGCAAAAAATAAGGAAGTGGTTAGAAGGAGATTCCTACCCCCCCACCCAATAGTAAAGTTTCTGCTGATCATAGAAAAACTCTAGGTTATAAACTAGCCACCCTGACCACAAATCATATAGAAGGACTTCATAAAAAATAGAGGTTGATCTGAGGCAACAGAGATATAGAGAAATAACACACCACTTGGGTTTTCTTCACTGCTCCAAGCCATTCAGTTGTACAACTGTACAGCTAAATAAATGTCCACCCACATTAGTGCAATCCTATTGTTATGTACTGAGCTGAATCATAGAACAATAGGATCCAGAATGCAGCAGTCTGATTGGTCCGCAGGAGCCACCCAATCCAGCTCCATGTGGAAGTGAATCAGTGACCTGATTGGCCTGCAGGAGCAGCCAATCAGTCTTCTGAAGGAGGTGAATCCGCAACCTGATTGGCCTACAGGAGCAGCCTGGAATTAGCTAGATGTTTTGGGGAAAGTTTCGTTCACTGCTACAACGAACTGAATAAAGAGCATGAAATTCACACTCACAAGTACTGTGTTCAATATGGCATACTCCTATTTTTTAATAATAATATTTTATTCTTTTTCCCCATATAGAAAGTTACATTTGTTACTCAACCATTATATTCCAATTCAGCAAAACTAGTGACTTCTCGCTCACCCGACATCGATGTTTATAACAGTCAATGCCTCCCAAGTCTCAGCAGTAGACATTGCCATGCAGATAACATCTCGTTTTCCTATGTTGTTGCCACATGACATTCTGCAGATCATAATGTCATCAGCAAGGCCACTTCTGGGGAGTTCAGGGAACTACTAGGTTCTTTATATGGCGAGGCAACCCTTTAGGCAACCTGTGTGGCTCAGGGCTTTATATATTAACAACAACTTGAAGATGGCTCAGCAGCTAACGGGCCACAAGCGCCAGGAAGTCCATTTAGTGTCTAGGCCAGCAAATTATGCACTTCCTACATCTTCCAAATCAACCTCAAGGGCAGCCTCAACAGAGCACATTATGGTAATCCAGTTGCGCAGCTACCAATGCATGAAATGACAGTGGCTAAGCTAGCACTATCCAGAAACATGGATGCACCATGTAGTTAGGAAGAGCTCCCTTCTCCTTGTTGCTTGTTGGCATATGAGCACTGAAGGGGAAGCTTCCACACAGCATCTTATGGAAGATCAAACCTATCCATTCTGAAGGAAATCAGCCCTGAGTGCTCACTGGAAGGACAGATCCTGAAGCTGAGGCTTTGGCCACCTCATGAGAAGAGAAGACTCCCTGGAAAAGACCCTGATGTTGGGAAAGATTGAGGGCACAAGGAGAAGGGGATGACAGAGGACGAGATGGTTGGACAGTGTTCATCTATGGACTACTATTAAAATGGGGCTGCATTTTAAATTATATGTTAACCTGTTTTTTAAATTGTTTTTTTTATTGTAATTTTAATGGTGTTAGCCACCCTGAGCCTGGCTCTGGCCGGGGAGGGCGGGGTATAAATAAATTATTATTATTATTATTATTAAAGCTACTAACATGAGTTTGACCAAACTGCGGGAGGCAGTGGAAGACAAGAGTGCCTGGCGTGCTCTGGTCCATGGGGTCACAAACACTCAGACATGACTAAACGACTAAACAAAAGCAACAACAATAGTCATCGTAGCTGTTGCTAATTTGATTCAGTGCAGCATTCCCTGTTCCCCAAATTGTTGGTCTCTAGGAACCCAAGACTCCAGCTCCTGCCAACCTAGCAGTTCAAAAGCACAAAGTGCAAGTAGATAAATAGGTACCACTCCAGCGGGAAGGTAAACAGCATTTCCGTGTGCTGCTCTGGTTCACCAGAAGTGGCTTAGTCATGCTGGCCACATGACCCGGAAGCTGTCTGCGGACAAACGCCGGCTCCCTTGGCCAATAAAGCGAGATGAGCGCCGCAACCCCAGAGTCGGTCACGACTGGACCTAACGGTCAGGGCTCCCTTTACCTTTAGGAACCCAAGACAGTGCTTTGTGCTTTCGTTCTAACTTTATTATGACAATGCAACATTACTGCCTTTCTCAGTACAATAATTCATTCCCTCAGCACGTTTGGGGTTTGATCATGGATTGATTGGTCTTCCAGTTGTGTTCCTGTTGGTTTGCCTCTGTCCCTCTTTCAGTTGTTATCCCTTGCAGTCTTGCAAAGATGCAAAATATCTCCTAACTTGCTCGAATCTCTGTGATGTTCCTGTATTGAGCTTCCTCTTGTTTTTGCGGGGGGCGGAGGAAGAGAACTGGGAGAAAGAAGAAGCTTGTGTGACGCCCGTGTGTGTGCTCTCATTACTATTCACAGCCCTGTCTCTCAAGTTCAGCCTTATTTTTGTCTGTGCGGCTTACTTTTAGAAATGTGAGGGGAAGCAAGTTATTAGACAGCAGAATGGTTGTCAGGAGGAAAGAAAGGAGTCTAGGAAAGAGCAGGACATCAGAGGCATTAATTAAGCTGTTAGGAGCCAGCCAGGTTAGCTGTCATGAGTGCATCCGGGAAAACGACAGAGGCAGCTCGTTAAGAAAAAAGGGAAAGTTGATGGCTTAGCTCAATAAATGTACAGGACTAGGAGATTCTGGATTTCCTTTAGCAAGGTCTCCACTGGAACGACACAAACTGCTGCAACCACAGCTAGGAGTGCGATTGTGTGCAATTGCAACCTCTACAACACACACAATTACCTTTGCTCACAGTCAAGGGCTGTCTGTTTCTGGTCTGACATTCATTAAACCACAGCACACTTTTCTCCAGAATGTGATAACACATTTGCAAACAGCTATTTGCCTTGTCACCTGTGCTGAGTCATAATTGCCTCCAGGTTGAAGCAAAGGACAACTGATGACCTTCCAGATGTTGACGGAGCCCAGCTCCCAGCAGCACCAGCCAGTACTGCCAGAGGCCAGGGATGGTGGAAATTGTAATCCAACAACATCAGAAAGGCAGCAGATTGCTCATCGCTGTTCCAAATCCACAGAAAGGAGAATAAGGTATGGGTGAACAGTCTGGTGTCAGGTTCAGCCCATGACTGGACCAGAAAATTTTAAAAATAAAAATTGGTTGGCTTATAGTTTATATATACAGAGTTTAAAGGATTGGAAGCAGGAGTTCCTTGGAGCTGTCTCATTCACACACCACTACTGTTGCTTAAAAGGAAAAATAAAACACAGATTTAGAAGTGGGGGAAAGGTTCTAACGGTTACTTAATATTCACAAGGATGGCTTTGGATTCTAAGCTAAATGACTAGAGCTGGTTTCATGGCATCCCTGTGCAAGAGAGAGGGAATTGAGAGAAAGCAAGGAAGGGATGCGGGTGGTACTGTGGGTTAAACCACAGAGCCTAGGACTTGCTGATCAAAAGGTTGGCGGTTCTAAACCATGATGAAAAGGAACATTCATTAAAAAACAACTTGAAAGGAACTGAAGAACACGGGGGTACAGATGCTAAATAATTCAAAATTGATAGTTTCACAGAGAGAGTAGAAATATTATTAGTTATTAGTTTCTAATTAATCCACAAAGTTATTAATCTCAAGAAGAGTTGGACACAACTAAACGACTAAACAACTAAACAACAACAACAACATTAATTTATATACCGCTTAATTCCAAAATAGGCTTCAGGTAAGTGGTCTACGAGGGACACGGGTGGTGCTGTGGGTTAAACCACAGAGCCTAGGACTTGCTGATCAGAAGGTCGTCGGTTCGAATCCCCACAACGGGGTGAGCTCCCGTTTCTCGGTCCTTGCTCCTGCCAACCTAGCAGTTCGAAAGCACGTCAAAGTGCTAGTAGATAAATAGGTACCGCTCTGGCGGGAAGGTAAACGGTGTTTCCGTGCACTGCTCTGGTTCGCCAGAAGCGGCTTAGTCATGCAGGCCACATGACCCGGAAGCTGTACACTGGCTCCCTCGGCCAATAAAGCGAGATGAGCACCGCAACCCCAGAGTCGGCCACAACTGCACCTAATAGTCAGGAGTCCCTTTACCCTTTACCTTTAAGGAAGAAGAAGGGTGGAGCTTGGGAATTCAGAAAGGAAAAACCACGGAGTGTACTTTCCTTTGACTGTCTTTTAGTTTCTACTCTGCTCTCTACTGACTGGAAACATGCAAGGTTGCTTATACCCAACAGAAATCAGAGAAGGTAGGTTCCACCAGACTGTTTGAGGACCAAAACAGTGGAACCAAAAAAGTTTGCATATCCTGAAGGACACAACGAGGCTGCCACCTTGAGATGCTCACATGACCCTGTCATGTGTTCAAAGAATGGGGGAGCAGGGTCCCACACACTGACCATGCCACCTAAAACCGATGGGAATAGAAAATCCTCCCTTCTAAGGTAGCTGATTTTCCTTCTTAATAGTGATCTCAGTAAAGAAATTAGAGCTACCTGCCAATCATAATTTTAGTTGGTGAAAATTCCAGAAAAGGATCCTGATGCAATGTTTAGCAATCCTGTTCCATCCACTAAATTTAGCACTTGTAGACCTTGTAATACAAAATCTTAAACAACCAGCCAATTTTTCATTTGTCAACTTCATAAATTAAAATAAAAAAAAAACAATGTATGGCTTTTGCTCCTTTTTTCTGCTGATGCTCACATCCCTGTGATCCCAAAACCACAATATTCACAGTGATGACACAACACCCTGTGTTTTCTTCATTTGTCCCGATTGACAGCAGGAAACCTGACTGACATTTGTTCTGATTCTGCAATTTATCGGCGGGTTTTCCCAAGGAATCAGCAGGACAAAAGAAAACCTCTAGGAACCTGTGCTTGGAAATCACAAACCAAACTGAAAGGTGAACAAGGCCTTTCTCAGACAGTCGGAAGGAAGAGCGATAAGTAACCCCAGGCAAGGGCGGAGGAAGGGGGGTACGGTGGGGGCAGGCCCCCCTGGGTGTCACCACTGAGGGGCCTGCAGCGCGCCTGAGCCATGCATCTCTCCTGGGGGTGACGTGGTGGCTTGGGCGCCTGCAGGCTCTGCGCTGCCCGAAGCGGTCTGCCCGCCTCCTCCCCCTCAGCTGTCAGGCAGCTGGGTGAGACGAGGCAGGCGGACTCCTTGGACACCACGTGGAGCATCCTGCCCTAGCTTACCCCACCCCCTGCTCCGCCACTGACCCTGGGACTAATTTGTCTCTTAACATTTTATATATATGTGCACAGTTACAGGCAGGTAGCCGTGTTGGTCTGCCATTGTCGAAACAAAATTTGAAAATTCCTTCCAGTAGCACCTTAGAGACCAACTAAGTTTGTTCTTGGTATGAGCTTTCGTGGTATCTGAAGAAGTGTGCATGCACACGAAAGCTCATACCAAGAACAAACTTAGTTGGTCTCTAAGGTGCTACTGGAAGGATTTTTGTTTGTTTGTTTCGAATATGTGCACGGTTAAAGAAACAAAAAATTCCATCCAACATACAAATAAGACGCTTCTTGAGCTTTTAAACAATGGAATGCTTGTCTCCCCTGTTAGACAACTGCAGGTTACATTTTTTAAAAGTTCTACACACACACACAGTTGTGCATTCTGCATTAGCAAAGAACAAGTTTAATGTACATCACAAGCAGGAACTCTGATCTGCCCAGGTCTTCTGATTACAAGGAAGAACCCAATGCCCTTACAACTGTACTCACACGTTAAGGCCTTATCTCACAAATGCGGAACAGTTTTAAAATACAGCAGAGCTGCTGAGAAGTGGTTTGAACACCTCTGGAGACAAACGGATCCTTGGAAATGCCCATCTGGATTCCGTATCTAGAATTCTTAAGATTCCTATGGGGAAAAGTGCCAAACTGATGGAAAATCTACATCTCTGGACAAGACTGGGTTTAGAAGGCTGGAAAGAATAGAATACACGCATCAAATATGTAAATAAGTGTGGGGACACAGTATGCAAAACAACCTGGCAGTGTGGAAATACATCTTTTGTTTTACTCTTATTTGCATAAAAACAAAACTGCAATTTAGTGTAAAGTTGTGGTTTCAGTTACTTTTCAAGCTTCTGTTTTAAGGGGAAAACAATTTAAATATATTTCCATTTACTGCTCCAGCCTCTTTTCTTTTGGAAGCTCTCCTAATTATATTCTTGACAGCAGCCAACTCCAAAAAGGAGAAAAGAAAGCTGGATTTCATTTCCTTGAAAACAAAAACTTAAACCATATTAATTTGAGCCTCTTTCAACCCTCTTTCGTGTAAATTAAACTTAGCTTATGCCACCCATTTGCATTTAGTGCCTCTGAAGTAAATCTTCTGAAAGCAATAAAAAAGATTTCGTATTATTTTAGTGTGGTGGGGCTGATTTGGAAGCCCACATTCAGCAACGCACCTT
This sequence comes from Podarcis gaigeae, assembly GCF_964106915.1. NCBI lineage: Eukaryota > Metazoa > Chordata > Lepidosauria > Squamata > Lacertidae > Podarcis > Podarcis gaigeae. Next base: position 10,664,956 of record NC_139682.1, read on the forward strand.
TCCTCCTTTAGAAATGCTCTGGAAAAACTGGTTTTGCAAGCTAACAGTACAAACTGCATATGGAATGCACTAATAATAAGCTACGATCTGCGATATCACCAATATGCTCCCGGCCCCACTACCCAGAGCAGTTTTTGCACTATTTTTTTTAAAAAGTTTGTAATAAAAATGAAAAAAATTAGATGAAGGCTAAAAATGGAAATAATCTCACCTATGCTACTTCAGAAAGAATGGGTGTCCATTGTGAAGCCTGGACAGGCTAACAACTGATTTAGCAACTGATTTCCTGGTATGTATGTGTGCATAGCAAGTTGCAGGATCCCACAGCAGGTGAAGAACCTGCTGTGACAACTGTATAAATATTACATCTGTCTTTGCCCTCAATATTCCTAGGCATGCTACACTGGAAATGGACATCTAAAGAATTCTGAAGCCTCCGGGTTCGCAGCAGTTGGTGGTTTTAATGTAGTCAGTGGAGGAAGAAGGACAGATTCTGGTTCCTAAAATTCCACAACAACTACAGACAAGCAACGATTAAAAGTATCGATCAGTTATAAAACCATCACGAATAGCAGCAGTGGTTCAACACCTTCTGAAACCTAGAAATTCAATCACCAGATGTCCAAGAGAACAGATGTATTTCTACCTGGTACTGGAATACCACCATTCCATGTGTTCAGGACAAGGGTGACTGTGAGCATTTAATTTCCCAAAGGAAAAGACAAGATGACACCCTACAGTTGACTTACAGGAGCCGACTAGACAGGTGGTTCAATCCTACTTTCAATGGTATAGTGTCCTTTGTGGCCCCTAAAGGTCTTCTGTTTGAAGGGTTGCCTTGTCCAAACCCATTTTAAAGATAGGTAAAGGTAAAGGTACCCCTGCCCGTACGGGCCAGTCGTATCAGACTCTAGGGTTGCGTGCTCATCTTGCTTAAGAGGCTGGGAGCCAGCGCTGTCCGAAGACACTTCCGGGTCACGTGGCCAGCGTGACGTAGCTGCTCCGGCGAGCCAGCACCAGTGCAGCACACGGAAACGCCGTTTACCTTCCCGCTATAAAGCGGTACCTATTTATCTACTTGTACTTGGGGGTGCTTTCGAACTGCTAGGTGGGCAGGAGCTGGGACCGAACGACGGGAGCTCACCCCGCCGCGGGGATTCGAACCGTCAACCATGTGATCGGCAAGTCCTAGGCACTGGGACAGCACCACCCGCGTCCCTATTTTAAAGATAAGCATCAGGCAAAAGACCAGGTGCCTTGAACTGGCTGAGAATCTCAGGTGAGATACCCATGCAGTGGAAGTTGATCCCAGTACCATTCATCACACAGAAGCAGAAAAAGGTTCAGATATTTTACTATTGCAGAAGATAAGGCTCAGTAAAACAGTTCTGGACATAGATATGTACAACTTGTAGGCTTTTGCGGATACAGATATATACAAATACATACAAATATCTCCATTGCTCTAAATAAGTTCAGCAATTCAAGATGTAATACTGGACAAGTAACACCAACTAACAGACAGGCTAACTGCAGACTAACAAACTGACACACTGAACTGACATGCATTAATCACAGATATAGTCGCGGCACTGGGCCATTACCATCGCAACTGACTTGGCTGACCTTGTGCCTGTGATTAGTTCATCCATGGGGTGATTTATGCTCATGAAGGAAATTGACCCCTTCTCATGTCCAAATACTTCAACGGAAGTTGCTCACATGTTGTTAGCTCCTGGACAGCAGATGAGCAGGCCTGTAGATTACCTGGTCACACTCTTGTCTATGGCATTTTTTTTTTTTTGAATTGCAGTACTCTAGTTGGCTGGTATTCAATACTAGGCATACTCAAAGTAGACCCACTGAAGCTGTAGACATGACCAACTTAGGTTAATTAATGTCAATTGGTCTAGACTTAATAAGATTTAGTTGAAGACAGTGCAAAATTCCTGAAGCTAGAGCATGTCCTGCATGTTTGCGTGTCCCAGAGTATAATCTTTTAAGGCAGTTGCTTTAAACATAAACAATATGGAGAAACTCAGAAATGTTGATTATCCAAAAAGGAAGAAAGGAACTAAAGGGAATATACATCTGTTGCATTCAGGATGTTGTTTTTTTATACCTCCTCAAGTAAAACCTCTCTGAACATCTTCTAAGCCTGAATAAAAGAGCTTTGGGAACATGTTCAGAAAAGTTCATTCACGAGAATGCACAATGCATATCCTACTACTCAACTTATTGCTGGGAGGTCTGCTTTAAGGTACAAAGCAGAGGTACACACTTTTTTTCTTTTTGCAGGGAGATGAGAGAGCCACCAAAAGGGCACAATGTGTGAGAGAGAAGGAAAAAGACCAAACTAGCAATAACAACAACTGATGGAGAAATGCCGAAAGGAAGAAAGAAACAGATCACAGAAACGTTTTTATAATTCTAGAAGGAGCAGAATCACTCCAGCCCATTCCAACACAGAACTCTTCCTCAAGAGTCACACAGGAGTTCTTTGAAAATATTCAATTCAGTCTCATTAGTTATTTGGGGAACTTTTTAACTGGGAAAGAAGTGAATCTTAAAATGCACCAGGCATATGCCTTTTTGGATAATATAGGTTTGAGTTGATGTTGTTTCAAAATTCTGTTTCATATTACCTACCTAAGATGAGCCCTGCTGGATCAGACCAAAGGCTTACTGTGCTCCACATCCTGCTTTCCACAATGCCCAACTAGATGCCTACAGAAGCCCAAACAGGGCCTGAGGGCAGTTTTCTCTGCTACCACTTCTGTTCCTCAGCAACTGGGAGGGGCCAGAAGCAGATGTATAGCTTGTTGACCAAGGATTCATAGCCAGAAGGGAAAGGGAGCATGTGCTTAAGCTATGTGCTAACGCAAGAGACCAGTTGTGTAGACTGAGGAACAAGTTCCATGGGCAAGGCTTGATAGGCAGGGATTGGCGCTTTTTGGAGTGTTAGTTGACAGAGTATTCAAAGCATAAACTTCAGCCTGCTAAATCTGCCTTGGAAAAAGAGCTGTGGTGATGCAGAATGTAACTTGACACACGTAAAAGTGCTTTGAGAGTCAGAAGAAGGTCAGGGAATGGAGTGTTTGTGGGATAAATAAGCCTCATATAACCAACATTGTTAACCCTAATGCATGAAGGGGTTAAGACCATAGAGTAAGCAGTCCTGCCAGGCTTAGCTAGGTCCCACGCCCTCATCTTGGGAGGAAGGGCTACCAAACTCTGTTCTCCCACTTTCCACATCTTTCCACCATGTGAACTCTTCCAGTAAGGATGTCTGAGCTAGATTCTCCAAGCCCAGACCGTGTGGCTTAAGCAAGCCATCTTTGTGTTTCTATACAAATAATTTAGAAACTCTTACCATTTTTGAAGGTGAGGTGCACTGCCTGTGTTTTCTTGCTGCTGTGTATGTAAGCACACATGAACCTGACCTTTGAAGAGTTTGTAAGTAAACCATTTTTAACTTTCCAAACATATGGTCTCTTTCTATGCTAAAGGGAAAGTGGACAATTTTGGAAGAGACTTGGAAGGGGGTATTTTAAAGGTCTAACAGTTTATATTTCCATGTTTTGTTGAAGGACATGCTTTATGACCTCCTTATCTGATGAGATCATTGGAGCAATAGAAACGCTTGAAAGAGTCAAAATGTCAGCAGTAACAGAATCGCTTATTTTGTCATGACAAAAATGGTACAGACACGCTAATGCTCATTGTCTGCCCAGCCATAAAAAAGACACACACCCCTTCTGGGCTTGCCAGCCTTTTTACACCCCCAGGCCTATCATCTGATTTCCCAGAAAACATGTGATTTACGGGAAATGGTATAGAATTTAGCTTTCGTTTCTCCATATTTGGACTTCCTTGTTTCACGTATGTCCAGTCCCTCCTTTCCTCCTTTTTGAGCCCCCCTCCCATCTGGGGTTACAATAACCTCCATTCAACCTTGCTCTTTACCTCTACCCACCCAAGCCAGACATTCCTGAGAATGGCCTATTTTCACTGTCACATCTTGCTTAGAAGAAAAAAGCCTTGTTCTTCTGGCTGGTGAAAAACCTCCCCCCTTTGGGATAACACATGAGAGAGAAGAAGAAAATGCCTTAAATTGTTTTTGGGACAATATATATAGAACAATATTTTAATGGCCCTTCATTGTGATTTTAAATCTCTGCTGGGGTGCTCTCATGAAAGAATACTTGCCCAGGGAATTCTTCTTTTATTTTCCCATATTCTTTAACCAAAAAAAATCCAACAAAGTCATCATACCCTGGCTTGAGGAAATACCTTCAGAGGAGGGTCTGGCATGCATACCCATTCTGAGGAGCACAGCATGGAGAAACAGGTGGAGTCAGTGAAGCACAACCCAGACCATTTGGCATTACAGTCCCACAGCTATAGAAGGTCTGGACTTAGAAACTGAGGACTCAGTCACAGTTCCACTTGCACTGTGCTTCCAAACGATTTCCCCTAAGCAACCTCCCAGCTTCATGATTTAAACACCACACAGTTCTTCTTACTACTGTAAAGGCATGCCCTCCAACATGTTGGTTCCCCAAACCAGGGAACTTCCTGCGTGAGTCATGTGACTCGCACCAGAACACAGAGCCCCAAAGATGCATTTTTTCTGTGGCCGTGCTTCTACGGAGCACAACAACGTGTCTTTTGGGGTGCTTCATGAGATTGCTGCCCCGAAATACAGTGGTACCTCTCGATACGAATGGAATCCATTCCAGAACCCTGTTCACATCCTGAGCAGAATGCAACCCGCGTCTGCACGTCTGCGCGGGTCATGATTCACTGCTTCTGCGCATGCACATGATGTCATTTTGAGCATCTGAGCATGTGCGAGCGGTGAAACCTGGAAGTAATCCATTCCGTTACTTCTGGGTTGCTGTGGAACGCAACCTGGAAACGCTCAACCTGAAGCGTATTTAACCCGAGGTATGACTGTAAGTTCTTCTTCAGGGCAAGATCTCAGTACGAAATCATGAGATCACAGCAACCCAAATGGGCACTGTGCCTTCATGGGAAAACACGGCATGTCCAGGTTTCCCCCGGACACTTGTGGGGTATGTAAGGGCAGCCAAGAGTGAGTTTTGACTCCCTCATTTACAAGCACAGCCATTATTTCATGTGCTCACCACAAAAACTGGCCAACTCCCACCAGGGTAATTATATACCAATTCAGTGCTGGGTAAATTATTAAAAGTGATACTCAGCACGACTGTTACTGCAAATGCTGGACTAGTTTATTCCCATTAAGAACGGTGTAATTTTAGGTCTCTAAATTACAGCCTTTGAATGCTGAAAGCTCTTCACTTTCTGCTCCAGCACTTTGACTTTAAAGAGTCAGTAAGTAACCTGCACTCAGGGTGCAAATCAGTGGAGAGGGGGCTCCACACTCCATCTTTTCGGGAAGGGCCTCTTGCATATATCTCAGGCAACAGCATATTTATTTTGTAAGCTGGAGTTTAATTTCACATGGAGACTGGTGAGAGAGGCACTATCTCTACAAGCTAAGACTTAATGTTCCCTCTCCTGAATTGAATGGTGTGGGAGAGGGGAAAAACTCCCATACAACCTCATCATCCTGAATGTTCGGGGATCTCCGTTTTGGGACTCTCTTCCCCCTAGCAGTAAGTCCCAAGACATGGGCTCAAAATATCAAATCACCCTTCAGGTATGAAGTCTATGATGGGAAGGAGAGCTGTGGCTGCCAAAAATTGTTGGACTCTCATAAGTTCCAGCCAGCATGGCCAATGGTCAGGGATGATGGGAGTTTAAGACCATATATTTTAATCACTGTCATACCACAAGCCGGAATTAAAATTGCCAGAAGAAATATCAACAACCTCAGATATGCAGATATGCAGAGGTGGTTTGTACATGTATCGCATCCAGGATATGTCTTTATATCTATTAGTCTGCACTTTTACAAGTTTTCCACATTCACCAAAACACAAACAATACATTTAACATTGACTTCCCTTTCCCCACTTCCGTGTTTCATTCTAGTTATCCTTTGCTGCTGCATATTCTAATTATTCCATATTCTTTATTTTTCAGTATTTTTAAAAAACTGCCCTACCCCCGTTCCTTTTAACAACAGCATGAGATCCAGAAATTAAGGAAAATACAGAAATTATTGGACAGTGTGACAAGGAGAGACTCCAAAAAGAGCCTCTCATCCTCGCTCAACTGCAACACAACAGTCTTGCAGTATTGCCAGTGGGGTCTTACTTTCCAGTAGTTGCTGCCAACACCTTCACACTTCCTCTTGCAGCCCAGATGGGGGGGAGACCTGGGTTACACCAAAGCATTTATTTTTTAAAAGGTTCTGAGTCGGTGCACCCAGCACTCTGCGGTCCAGCCTACACACAGATTGCTTGGGAAGCTTCCAGTTGTTTTATCCTAGTCCAAGATCAAAGCAGCCTGCTCATTGCCCTGGCAACCCTCCCTAAACTTTCAGTAGCGTGAATGCCAAGTGTCAAGGCATATGGGGATTCTAAAACCCTGATGTTGGCAATCACTCACACCTCAGCGGTCAAGTTATGAAACTTTGTACAAAACAAGTAGTAGAGGAAAAGGAGGCAGACGGTCAAAACGGGACACAAAATAAACCAGAGCAATGTGGCTCTAAAACTGGACCAATCCTAGCTTAGGCTTATTCATTTCTGGTTTATGAAGGAGGAGGAGGAGGAGGAGGAGGTTTGGATTTGATATCCTGCTTTATCACTACCCGAAGGAGTCTCAAAGCGGCTAACATTCTCCTTTCTCTTCCTCCCCCACAACAAACACTTTGTGAGGTGAGTGAGGCTGAGAGACTTCAGAGAAGTGTGACTAGCCCAAGGTCACCCAGCAGCTGCATGCGGAGGAGCGGGGACGTGAACCTGGTTCACCAGATTACGAGTCTACCGCTCTTAACCACACTTACATAAGTAAGCAGCAAAGATAACTTCATGGGAAGACTGGTCTGGATTCTTAGAGTAAAAGAATTCCAGAGTTGGAAAGTACCCCGCGGGTCATCTAGCCAGACCATGACAAGTACTTAGTGAAAAAACTTGAAGAAGGGACCAAAAGTTTGCACAGGTGTACAAAGTCACTCTTAATATTTTTGGGCTATATACGGTCCAAACATTAACTAGCGTAAAAGTAAGTGTCTCCTGATTATTGATATGTACAGACTGATTTCACAAAGTTAAATTAAGCTAAGCAGATATATAAGATTGATTGTTTAATTATTAAGATACAAATCTCAATAATAAAGTTACAAAATAGTAACAAGGAAGTCACGCACGGGTGGAGGGAAGACAGAGGGCAAGAAATAAGAAACGGATAAATGTTGGTACATAATGAAATGTGAAAATATGAATTTACCAATATAATGAATATGTATCATTATGTAAAGATTTTATATATGTATTGCAACATTAATGATAAATAAATGGGGGGGGAGAATAAGTATCCCCTTTGCTTTCTGAATTAACAGCTTTTCTGTGCTTTACGTTCAAGTGAATTATTTGATCAACGCATCCTCACCTGCTGTTTGGGCCAAGGCTGAGACTTCTTCCATTGACATCACATGTAGCTAGGGATTTATTTCTGCAGGGATGCCCTCTGCTCCTCTAAGGCTGGTGCCAGATTTGTCTGAGACATGTGGGCATTGCTTCCCTGCTACACATACGCAATGGGTATCCAAGGAAAGAGCTACTACCTCAGGTGTTGCATGGGAAGGAACCTACCGTATTTTTCGCACCATAGGGCACACCGGACCATAGGGCGCACCTAGTTTTGGGAGGCGGAAAACTAGAAAAAATTATTCTGAACCCCAGAAGCCAGAACAGCAAGAGGGATCTGGCTTCTGGGATACTGTGTGGCTGTTCTGGCTTCTGGGATAACTGCGCCAAGTGTGATGGCCTGGGATTCCGATTCAGAGGACGAACCAGAGGAATCCCAGCCTGCACAGGAGTCCCCGCCTCCAGGGCCGGCTGAACTGGGGCAAGGCCTAGATGCTGAGGAGCCTGCACCTGTGGCAGAGCACCAGGAGCTGGCCCCAGGTGAAACCCTTCTGGCCCCAGAGGTGCTTGAGGACTCAGTGGCGTCAGGTGAGCCTCCTCCAGGGCCCAGTAACCCTTCGGCCTCTCCTGATCTGCAGAGGCTTAGGGCAGAGAGGCGAAGGGAACTGGTTGCTCCCAGGAGGAGTGCTCGCCTTAAGGTCAGAGGAGGCGGGGCTCCTGGGGGCTGGGACCGCCCCTGGCCTTAGAAGAGGATAAAAGCCCAGTCAGCCCGGCCCCAGGTTGCGGGAGCAACGTCGTTGTTGGCTTCGGACCTTCCTGTGTTCCTGATCCCTGCTCGGCCTCCTGTTCCTGACCATCCGGTACTCCTGTTCCCTGCCCGGCCTCCTGTTCCTGACCATCCGGTGCTCCTGTTCCCTGCTCGGCCTCCTGTTCCTGATCATCCGGTGTTCCTGTTCCCTGCTCGGCCTCCTGTTCCAGCGTTCCTGTTCCCCACCCGGCTCTCCGCCTCGGACCTCGCCCCTCTTCGTGTGGAATCTGCTTACGCCCACGGTACCTACCCCCGGGTCCAGCACACCAAGCCTCTTCAGGGCAGCAGGATGAAGGCTCCCCCTGCCCAAAGAGGCTGCGCACAGCTAAGGCAGAAGCCAGGGCAGGCACGTCGCCGCGAAGCCAAGGAGCCTACATTCGCTCCATAGGATGCACACACATTTCCCCTTCATTTTGGGAGGGGAAAAAGTGCGTCCTATGGAGTGAAAAATACAGTATCTTCTCTTGTTGCTGTTGGTAACTGCACTTCTCCTTCATTGCCACCAGGTGCTACTTAGCTATGGCTCTTTCCTCCAGTGAGGACTCCCTCTCCCATGTGGCTCAGTACCTGGTGCGGCTTAGTTGCTTCAGTTCCTTCAACTTTCTCTCTGTGTGTTCTGTGTCTCTCCGTCAATAATAATAATTATATATAGGTGGAGGGAGAGTATCAATGCAGGAAAAAACGGAGGAAGAAGTGATTTATTAGGCCCAATGCGTTTCATCAAAGGTCTTCTCTAGGGGCACTGCCAAAGAAAATTGTAGACACAGCAACAGCAACACCACAATGCTTTCTGCAATCACTTATTTTCAAGCAGGAGCCGTAGTTGGAAATAGAGTTGTCATTGTGCCCCTGAAGACCTTTATCAAAATTTGTTGGGCGTAATAAATGACATCTTTGTGCATCTGAGAATTCATTTCTTCTCCCGTTTCCTCCCTTTCATACAGCAAATGTTGCTTCTTGCTACCTCTAAGTCAAGGTTGTGAAGCCTCTGCATTCTGGGCCAGAAATAGTCTGTGGGGCCTAGGCACCTGCCCCATGGCCTTGCCTCCTTGCCTGCCCTCAACCCTATGCGCCCCTACCCCGTGTATCAATTAGGCTTGAAAACAGCCTCCTATTGCACTGCAACTACAAAAAAAACACCTCTCTTCTGATCCTGGGGTTGGGCTCGCCTTCTTCAAGGGGTGAAGCCAGGGTTTCCAAGTTGGAGAGGCCATCTGTCATGGATGCTTTAGTTGATATTCCTGCATTGCAGAGGATTGGACTAGATGTCCCTTGAGGTCCCTTCCAGCTCTGCAATTCTATGATTCTATGAGAAGTCCATTGTGCCAGCGCCTCTCTAGCCTGAACATTTTGTTTTCCCCTCGGAGTACTCTGGTTCAGAAGTCTTGGAGGGACCACAGTCTCCTCTGCTCCAATGGAATCCATGACTGCTAAAGTAGACCAGGCCCCTTTAAATGAAGACTCTCCTCTCACCGAAGGCAGATCCAGCAAATGAGATAGAATCATAGAATTGTAGAGTTGGAAGCTACAGGCCATCTCCTCCAACCCCCTGCAATGCAAAAATCTCAGCAGCAGCAGCAGCTCCCATTTAAAGGCTCAGTCTGGGGATGGCTGCTGCTGAGACAACATCTGAGCTCTGCTTCTGTGGTGTGACAAGCCTGGGTCCTGTATGGAGCTGCCCAGGGAAGCTACATAAGCCAAGTCAAACTTCTGTACTGCTGAGGTCATTGCTCAAAACAGAACAAAGCTGCAAGCTACAAATATTGTGCAAATTCCCCGCCCCCATCATTCAGAAACCAGTTACAGTGGTACCTCAGGTTACATACGCTTCAGGTTACAGACTCCGCTAACCCAGAAATAGTGCTTCAGGTTAAGAACTTTGCTTCAGGATGAGAACAGAAATCGTGTTCTGGCGGCGTGGCAGCAGCGGGAGGCCCCATTAGCTAAAGTGGTGCTTCAGGTTAAGAATGGTTTTAGGTTAAGAACAGACCTCCGGAACGAATTAAGTAGTTAACCCGAGGTACCACTGTATCAGATTACACCCACTAGCCTTTTCTATAACTACTGCTTCAGATGGTGTCAGAAAGCATGCCATGGCCGCACTATCTCCATTCAAACCTTGCACAGCAGCCTGTCCGTTTCTGCCCACCATGCCTCCCAAGGGGCAGTTCTACTATGAAACTCATGAAGCTTCAGCTTCAGGGATCCTAATCCTGGAGTTGGCCCCAGAAGCAACTTTAGTCCACACTTCTTTTTTAAAAAAATGGGTCTAGTAGACCCAATTTGAGTTTGCATGACTCAAAATGATCAAATTTTATTATTATTATTATTTTGGCTGTATATATTTCAACAACTCCAACAGTCTGAGAGTCAGTAGCACAGATGTTGTAAAGGTTGTTGTAGATTACCCCATTGAAGAAGATAACAGACCTTGTTGCAAAGGGGCCCCCATGACAGTTCAAGCCTCAGGGCCCCCAAAATGTAGGTCCCCCCACAGCAGAGGACAGTCGGACTTCCCGCTCTGTATTTCAGTGTTACTCAGGCTTTCGGACCAGATCCACCCATATTCAGTGCTTGAATTAAAGGTGAGCAGGGCAGAGGGAGCCTCCAGCAGTTTTTGTGATGGCCTTCTTAGGTACAGTTTTTAGAAGGATCAGAGGGTGGTTTGGGTAAAACTGGGAGGAGTCCGTGGTGGTACTTGTGTATTTCACTGGTGAACCCTCTATCTTTCCTCTCATGATTCAAGCAGCGTACTGGATTGAATTTCCCAGCAATTCCAGTGGCAACTTCTGCGTATCTCGATGTCGCCAGGCTACAACTGTACAAAGGGCATATTGGAGGGAGAAAGATGAATGAGAACATAAATGCAATTAAATCCAAGGTCCTAATTTCCACCCAGCAGCAAAATCAAACGTAGCTTGAAGAAGATGAAAGGCAAGGCAACGGAAGGTTGACTTATGAGAGCTATGCAAAAAACAACAACCCAAAAAAGCACCAGAACAGAAAAGGCCCAAATGAGAATGGCTGAGTAATTCCACAATGAATAAAATTGCCTTTGTTTCAATATAACTGTCTCCCATAATAGCCCAACTGAAACTAATGATGCAATGTTAGCCCAGCTTACTATCTAGCTAGAGGTAGTTCTAGGGTCTTTGCAAAGAGCCTTTCATGGCCAACAATTGATCTCGCATCTAAAGCCCTTGTTGGAGGGTGGGGGAACCCAGCAGAATATGTTATTAAAGCTTAATCTCCTGTTTAGGAACCTGGTCTTTTCCCATTGTGTGGTCCAGCTTCAAGTTCAAAGGCTGGACAAGTGTACAGAAAGTTCTGCCGTCCTAGCTTGCTTCATAATAATTCTGGACACATTTTTTTGTATAGTCTGATTTGCAAAGCCCATACAATGGTAAGGCTTGTCCTAATCATCAGTGCCATTGTCTGTTATCTGATCAGGGCTGCCTAGACACATGAGCCATCAAGATCTGTCCGCATGTGCATAGGCACCAAAGGAGTTCCATCTTCATTCTCTTTTTGTTGGTTTCTTTCACCGTCTCGCTTTCATCCAGATGTCACAGTTGCAAATTGCACATGCAAAAGGAGGGAAATGCTTTGTCTGTTCCGTAGGAGTGGAGGATATACAATCCATGGGGATTTTCTGGTATCAAGATTTCTCTGGTTTCAGAATGATTGCAACTGCTTGCGTATCGTCCTGGGAATTCAAGGTCAGTTTGTGCCCATGAATAACTTGGTCTTAGGACAATCCGTTTCCCTCAAGGGAATCAATCAGGTCTGTTGACAATCTTTTACATCTTTTGTGGTTGCTGGAGATGAGGTCTTCTGTATCAACACATCTTGGGGGAGTGCAGGGAAACAGAAGAACATGCTGTGCATTATTTTCCACACAATGCAGTGTAATAAAAGGTGAATTCACATAGTCAATATGATCAATATGGAACTGATCCATGCTTATCTTTGTTCGCCATTCATTCCCCCCAAAACAGTGATCTTGTCAGATGGCGAACCAATTTATTTGGGTATTTTAAACCTACCTTTTAGTCCATGAATACAGATACAGCATAGTTAGGTGGATCAAGAAAATCCAATTGCAAAGCAGAAATAATAGCACAACCAGCCACAACAGAAATACATTACTTAAAAAGGTAACGCAGCCATGGGAAAATATAATAGAAAGAAGAATTGTTAACCAGTGGGACCTAATGGGAAAAGTTAGTCCTAAGTTGATTTCAATGGTTCAGCAAATGGGACTCGGGTGGCGCTGGCCGGCTTGCCAGAGCAGCTTCGTCACGCTGGCCACGTGACCTGGAAGTGTCTGCGGACAGCGCTGGCCCCCGGCCTCTTAAGTGAGATGGGCGCACAACCCTAGAGTCGGACACGACTGGCCCGTACGGGCAGGGGTACCTTTACCTTTAAGTTCAGCAAATTTAGTCTATCAGCAGAATTTAGTGCCATAGGCTGCTTCTAGACAACCTGTTTATTGAGAAGTCATGATGATTTGTTTGCACACAGTTTCTGGGGAGGTTAGACGATGCCAGCTATTTGTTCAGGATTCATTTTGATACATTTGCAGGGAGGTTAGATGACGTTGCACCAAGCAGGGCATTTCCCCCCACCTTATCACAAGTCTGATTTTTTTCTGGAAAAGCAGGTTTGTTGTGCAAGAGTTCCAAATCTACTTTAACTGAGCAACCTGACTTTGCTGAATTCCATATGAAAATAGCAGTTATTTGGAAGAGCCCACTGGTAACCCTAATTCTGCACTCAGGGAAGCCTGACTCGGCTGCTTGCATAAACTATGCATATTAAACAAGATTCACATGTTGTTTGCATATCTTTTCATAGTTTATTCTATCTCATTTTTAAAAATGGAATTACAGTGGTACATTGGGTTACATACACTTCAGGTTACAGACTCTGCTAACTCAAGGGTTAGAACTTTGTTAAGGGTTAAGAACTTTGTTTCAGGATGAGAACAGAAATCGTGCGGCAGTGGCGCAGCGGCAGCAGGAGGCCCCATTAGCTAAAGAGGTGCTTCAGGTTAAGAACAGTTTCAGGTTAAGAACAGACCTCCAGAACGAATTACCGTATTTTTCACTCTATAAGACGCACCAGACCACAAGACGCACCTAGTTTTTGGAGGAGGAAAACAAGAAAAAATATAATCTGAATCTCAGAAGCCAGAACAGCAAGAGGGATCGCTGTGCAGTGAAAGCAGCAATCCCTCTTGCTGTTCTGGCTTCTGGGATAGCTGCACAGACTTCATTCGCTCCATAAGACGCACACACATTTCCCCTTAGTTTTTAGGAGGGAAAAAGTGAGTCTTATAGAGCAAAAAATATGGTAAGTTCTTAGCCCGAGGTACCACTGTATGTCAAGCACTGGTATCCTAACATGACTGTGTTCTCCCTCCACTATCAGAGGCAATATGCCAGTTCTTGGGAATCACAGGTGGGCAAAGTGCTATTGCTCTCATATTCAGTTTGGGGGCTTCCCACAAGCCTCTGAGAAAAGGATGCTCGACTAGATGGGTCATTGATCTGATCCAACAGGCTTGTCTGATGTCCATAAATATTCTTGATGCAATCATGTAGGTGTCATGATCATGCATGCGCCATCTGAGATTCCTGCATTGCAGGGGGTTGGACTAGATCACAGAATCATAGAACTGCAGCAGCTAGACTGGTAACTGGGAGTGGCCACCGAAACCATATAACACCAGTCCCAAAAGACCTACATTGGCACCCAGTACATTTCCGAGCACAATTAAAAGTGTTGGTGCTGACCTTTAATGCCCTAAATGGCCTCAGCCCAGTATACCTGAAGGAGCGTCTCCAACCCCATCGTTCAGCCCTGACACTGAGGTCCAGCTTCGAAGGCCTTCTGGCAATACCCTCCCTGTAAGAAGTGAAGCTACAGGGAACCAGGCAGAGGGCCTTCTTGGTAGTGGCGCCCACCCTGTGGAATGCCCTCCCATCAGATGTCAAGGAAATAAACAACTATCTGACTTTTAGAAGACATCTGAAGGCAGCCCTGTTTAGGGAAGTTTTTAATGTTTGGTGTTTTGTTGCTTTTCTGTTGGGAGCTGCTCAGAGTGGCTGGGGAAACCCAGACAGATGGGCGGGGTATAATAAATAAATGATGATGATGATGATGATGATGATGATGGAAGGGACCTAAGGGTGATCCAGCAATGCAGGATGATCCCTGGGGTCCCTTCCAACTCTACAATTCTGTGATTCTGCGTCTACTCAGAAGTCCTAATGCGTTCAGTGAATAAGTATTGTTGTGTGCCACCCCAATCTCCAAGTGGTGCAAGACTCCAGAGGTTCCAGGCACTTACCCAGGGTTTGGTTTCCTTGGAATGGGGGACAGTGGAGACTGTGGTGTCTTTAGGATATATGCAATGTGCTCTACGTGGGGCTACATTTGAAGGTGACCCGGAAACTACAACTAATCCAGAATGCGGCAGCTAGACTGGTAACTGGGAGCAGCCGCCAAGACCACATAACACCGGGCTTGAAAGATCTACATTGGCTCCCAGTACATTTCTGAGCACAATTCAAAGTGTTGGTGCTGACCTTTAATACCCTAAACTGCCTCAGCCCAGTATACCTGAAGGAGGGTCTCCAACCCCATCGTTCAGCCCTGACACTGAGGTCCAGCTTTGAAGGCCTTCTGGCAATACCCTCCCTGTAAGAAGTGAAGCTACAGGGAACCAGGCAGAGGGCCTTCTTGGTAGTGGTGCCCGCCCTGTGGAATGCCCTCCCATCAGATGTCAAGGAAATAAACAACTACTAGACTTTTAGAAGACATCTGAAGGCAGCCCTGTTTAGGGAAGCTATTAATGTTTAACAGACCACTGTATTTTAATATTTTGTTGGAAGCCGCCCAGAGTGGCTGGGGAAACCCAGCCAGATGGGCAGGGTATAAATAATAAATTATTATTATTATTATTATTATTATTATTATTATTATTATTTACACACATATACAATCTGAGCCTACATTGGAGGGGTTCCCCAGAAGGTCTTGTTTCTCCCACAGCCAGAATTCACGTGGCTGTGGGATTCATGCGGAAATCAAGCGTGTCTCTCACTCCCAGGCTTCTTGCCTGCTTCTGGCCCAATTCTTTTCCACACACAACTTTGGTCTTTGTCTTTCCTCACGACCAGCTAGGTGAGGGAGGGGACCTTCCTTGCTTATACTTCCTTTCTTATACTAATGACCCAGACTTAGGAACGTTATGGCCCTTGTCTGGCTAATTCAACAATGGGATCCTCCATTAGATTTTAAACCTTGCTGAGTCCAGGAATTAGATGGGACTCAGGAATCATACAGTCATACCTTCATAGCCGAATGCCTTAGTTGTTGAACAAATCAGCTCCCGAACGTTGCAAACCCAGAAGTGAGTGTTCTGGTTTGCAAACATTTTTTGGAAGCCGAACGTCTAACATGGCTTCCGATTGGCTGCAGGAACCTCCTGCAGCCAATCGGAAGCTGTGCCTTGGTTTTTGAACCATTTTGGGAGTCGAACAGACTACCAGAACAGATTAAATGTGAGAACCAAGGTATGACTGTACATTTATTGTGTTTCTGCTCCCCGCAGAAACACAATAAATCCATTTTAGCTCTCAAGTGAAACGATTGTAGAGCTGTATAATGCCCATGGCCCTATTGTTCTAGCAGCCCTAATGGTAAGAGACAGCCCATTTCCCCCCTTTTAAGCACCAATCAGATACAGCACCTTCATTCAGCTAAAAGTTCAATAAGAAGCTAGACCATTTTCGTTAACCCGGCAGCTGTGCATTCAGCAGCGACAAATCTCGCCTACCTAGAACAGTTACACAATTAGACCTTAGCAGCGCAGATATCTGGTTTAGCCTGGCACATTTCTCCTGTGAGAACGGCTGTGATCTTTGCCATCCATTTCAAAAGCTGGTCCCCAGGAAAGTGGCACGGCCACCTCTGGTTCAAGGACTCTGGCACATTGCCAGCCTTTAATTATCTCTGCTGATCTTTCAGTTGCAGGCAGCAGGCTTCCAGAAATGCTGTCAGGGAACACAAATATGTTCAGTATGACAGCGAGGAAGCAGGTGACATCACAGGCCAGCGAGAAGTTTGATGTTTGGAGATAACATGCCAAGTCCAGAAAGTTAATATTGCTTTTTCCTGCTGATCTGGATTGTGGAATGTTAACTGGAGCAGCGGTGATGAACAGGCACCCAGTAAAGATCCTTGCTAAGGTCCGTATAGTAAAAGCTACGGTTTTCCCAGTAGTGATGTATGGAAGTGAAAGCTGGACTATAAAGAAGGCTGATCGCTGAAGAATTGGTGCTTTTGAATTCTGGTGCTGGAGGAGACTCTTGAGAGTCCCATGGACTGCAAGAAGATCAAACCTCTCCATTCTGAAGCAAATCAGCCGTGAGTGCTCACTGGAAGGACAGATCCTGAAGCTGAGGCTCCAATACTTTGGCCACCCCATGAGAAGAGAAGACTCCCTGGAAAAGACCCTGATGTTGGGAAAGATTGGGGGCACAAGGAGAAGGGGATGACAGAGGACAAGATGGTTGGATAGTGTTCGCAAAGCTACCAGCATGAGTTTGACCAAACAGCAAGAGGCAGTGGAAGACAGAAGTGCCTGGCGTGCTCTGGTCCATAGGGTCATGAAGAGTCGGACACGACTAAACGACTAAACAACAACAAAGATCCTTGCTGGGACATTTAAGATGTAATGCTTGGAGGACCTGGAGTTTAAGTCTTCTTTTCACACACATCATTACAGGCGGGTATCCAAAGCACTTGGTTTGCTAGTGGAAGGATTTACACTTGTGCAATGAAACTTCCTCCCCTCCACTCTGTGGCCTCCCCAAATCTGCTCTGGAAGGTTGGGGGAACCCCTCAAACAGATTCAGGGGGTAATGGGGGTGGGTTCTATTGTGCAAACATGAATCCTTGCATTCACAGAATGCAGTCCTTAGTGTGACATTGGATACAGCACAGAGAGGCCAACTGAGTTAAACTAGACAAGAGGCCAGGCCATCTATTTGATGGGCTGCCAAATCTAAGACCATTTTCAAGATAATGAACCCTAAGTATGGAAAGCAACAGGGCTTAACTCTGCTCCAATTGATGTACATCCTCCCGTTGTCTCAGGAATGAGTTCAGAGAGATTCTCCCCCTTACACTTTCCCATTTTGCTTCCTAACCTGAAAGCCATTGTAGACTCCAAAGAAGGTGAATTTTGAGAGATTCAAGATTCAGGTAGGTAGCCGTGTTGGTCTGACGCAGTCGAAATAAATAAATAAATAAATAAATAAATAAATAAATAAATAAATGTCCAGTAGCGCCTTAGAGACCAACTAAAGTATCTGAAGAAGTGTGCATGCACACAAAAGCTTATACCCAGAACAAACTTAGTTGGTCTCTAAGGTGCTACTGGACAATTTTTTATTTATTTTGAGAGATTCAGTACAGGCAAAAGGAAGAACTTCTTTTTCGTGGAGGACATAGTTAATCAATCGAAATTGCTCCCGCGAGGTATTGGCCACCAACGTGAATGGCTTTAAAATGGGATTAGGAAAATTCATGGAGGAGACAAACCTACCAATGGCTACCAGTCATAATAGCTTCATTGCTTCCAATAGCAGAGGCACTATGCCTTTCAATGTCAATTGCTAGCATGTCCAACCCCAACTAAAGAATCACGGCAAGAAAAATTGATGGACTATGCAGAACTGGCAAGACTGACATACAAGCTACGGGACAAGGATAACTGTGACTTTAAAGATGAATGGGAACCCTTTACAAAGTATTTGAAGACACAACAAAGCGAACTGGACTCCTTGGCTGGTTTTGAATAAACATTCACAAACTTTTTATTGATATTAATCAGCTAAATAGTTTGAGGATCTATACAACTGTGTAACATGCAGAAAACAGCATTTTTAGAGAAATCAAAGACTGGAACTGAGGGAAGCTGGGGAGTGGGGGCGGGTGGGTTTTGTGTGGGAGGGTGCGGGGAGGGAGGGAGGAAAAATGGGTGCGGGGGGAATAAGGATATGTTTCTGGATAATATGTTTTGTTTTAAGTTTGAATAATTTTTTTTTATTTTAAAAAATTGCTAGCACGTCACAAACAGGAGAGTGCTATTGCCCTCAAATCTGCTTCTGGGCTTCCCATGAACAGCCATGCAGGAAAAGAATACTGAACAAGATGATCCTTAGGTCTACAGGGCTCTTATGTTCTTAAATTGCCAGATTATTACACCACAACAGTGCTTCTGCTGCCCTTTCCATTGATGTCCTATTATACAAAATGCTTAACACAATGATTCAGGCCTGGCTATCAAAATCCTGTTTGTGATTGCAGGTTTTTCAACTTATAATGTTAAGTGCCGTTAAGGTTCAATGTTCACTGGATATCCTAAACTACATGTAAGATACAGTGATTAATTCCAGTTGGCTGTGTTCCCTTTTTTCTTTGCCTGCCTGCCTGCGATGACCGACGTCCCCAGTTTCAGACATTGTTATTCTGGAAGCCTCCTTGCATAATTCATTATCAGCAGATGGCATTATAGGTCAAAGGATGAAACAAACACAGTATAGTAGATGGCAGTATGGTTCAAAGAGTGACAGCTTCACAATTTCAATTTGGCAAGACAGCTTCCACTGGAACAAAACAGTAATGTGTTGGATTTGATGCTACAAATCTTCTCTTCTTTGCCTCTGTGCTCTACAATGGTGTAATACACAGTGGAAACTGTTATCTGGCGCAGTTATGCTTGGGCAATGGGAGGAGAATAGAGAAGGCTTATCGTTATATTCACCCACAAGATCTGAAAAGTTTGCCGCTATCCTAGGTGTTCGGAATAATATTATGAGAGCCTTCTGCCGGAGATAAGCAAGCCTAAGAAAAAGCTGCTATGAATGGGAGACAGGAGCTTATGAGATGAAGAGACAGGAAGGAGAGCAATGGCCTGCTCATTCTCTGAAGGTGACAGAATGCCCAGCTCTGCAGGGAAAGGGCGGCAGCTCTGTAGAACATCTGCTTTGCATGCAGAAGGCGCAAGGCTCAATCTTTCGCAGACCCAGGTAGGGCTGGGAACAACCTCTGTCTGAAGTACTGGAGAAATACTCTGAAATACTCTGTCTGAAATACTGGCTGCTGCCAGTCAGTGTGTAGACAATAGAAGAAGAAGAAGAAGAAGAAGAGTTTGGATTTGATATCCCGCCTTTCACTCCCTTTAAGGAGTCTCAAAGCGGCTAACATTCTCCTTTCCCTTCCTCCCCCACAACAAACACTCTGTGAGGTGAGTGGGGCTGAGAGACTTCAGAGAAGTGTGACTGGCCCAAGGTCACCCAGCAGCTGCATGTGGAGGAGCGGAGACGCAAACCTGGTTCCCCAGGTTACGAGACTACCACTCTTAACCACTACACCACACTGGCTCTATACAGAGGGAAGCTTGAGAGGGTGCATAGAAATGAGCCTGGAAAACTTGCATCCATTGCTCTGCCTACTTTTGCCTCTGACCGCACCCATCCCTGGCCTGCGGCCCCTGGGACGTTGCCCAGAAAGGAATGTGGCCCTTGGGCAGAGAGATGTTGCTTACTCCTGAAAATCAATGGCAACAGAAAATCTGTCACACAGACACATGCAGAAAATGAATATTCTGCTCCAAACTCAGGGGAGTTTAAGGGTGCAGCTATACCATGGCTAGGCAAACTAAGGCCCGGGGGCTGGATCCGGCCCAATCGCCTTCTAAATCCGGCCCACGGATGGTCTGGGAATCAGTGTGTTTTTACATGAGTAGAATGTGCCTTTTTATTTAAAATGCATCTCTGCGTTATTTGTGGGGCCTGCCTGGTGTTTTTACAGGACTAGAGTGTGTGCTTTTATTTGAAATGCATCTCTGGGTTATTTGTGGGGCATAGTAATTCATTCAGTATTTTTTCTCAAACTATAGTCTGGCCCCCCCACAAGGTCTGAGGGACAGTGGACCGGCCCCCTGCTGAAAAAGTTTGCTGACCCCTGAGCTAGACAGTCCCTATTCCATAGGCAGCATGGAGTAGTGGTTAGAATGGTGAGCAGTATCCCATAGCTGTGTGAAGCACTGGTTGTAGCCATTTCATTATAATTCCATACCCTCCAACATTTCTCTGATGAAAAAGGAACATCCTATTCCATAATAATAACAACAATAATTTTACTATTTATACCCCGTTCATTTGACTGGGTTGCCCTGCCATGCTGGGCGGCTTCCGACACATATAAAAACACAACAAAACATTAAACATTATAAAATTTCTGTATGCAGGGCTGTCTTCAGATGGCTCAGGGGTCAGATAACTCCATACCCTCCAACATTTCTATCCAATATTTAGTTTTGTCCAAGGTTGCTGAGTTGTTGTTTTTTTTTGCAAAATCTCAAAAAGAAGAGATTTTTGACCTTAATACCCTCAATCATACTAAGGGAAAGTGAGACATTCCAGGAGCAAATCAGAAACAGGACAGCTTCTGTAAATTTGGTGCTGTTCCTGGAAAATAGGGACACTTGGAGGGTCTGTAATTCTTTGGAGCAGCATCTCATTTTGGGTAAAAGGGTTAGTGCAGGAAGGAAAAATCAACACACACGCCAGTCCTCAATGTCAACAGAAGCTTCTCTAGATCCCGGCTATAAAGTTTTATTATCAGATCACCCTACCTTGAGATAAAGGTTGAAGTGCAGGATAAAGGAGAGAAGCAATTTAATGGCAGGTGAAGAAGCACCTGCAGACACAAAGGCTGTTGTAAACTTCCACCCTTTGGCAAAAGAAATAATAATAGCAGCCTAGCAAGTGAATCTGCCATGCAAGTTGCTAAAACATTAACCAGCTGTCCTGCCCATGCATGTTGCTGTTACTCAATTGCAGCACATTAGCAAAAGTGTGTACAGTGGTACCTCGGGTTACGTACGCTTCAGGTTACAGATGCTTCAGGTTACAGACTCCGCTAACCCAGAAATAGTACCTCGGGTTAAGAACTTTGCTTCATTGTGAGAACAGAAATCGTGCTCTTGCGGCGCGGCGGCAGTGGGAGGCCCCATTAGCTAAAGTGGTGCCTCAGGTTAAGAACAGTTTCAGGTTAAGAACGGACCTCTAGAACGAATTAAGTTCTTAACCCGAGGTACCACTGTAAAGCAGACGTTTTCAACCTTTTCAGGTCCACTGCTCCCTTGACCAACTTCATTCCTTCTGCAGCACCTCTGTGGGGCTCAAGAGCCCAGTTGTGTCAACCTTTGTCTGCCTGAGTGTTCCCTCAGCCTCCTCTGTTCTCCCCTCTCCTTGGGAGTCCTCTGGGCAGCTGCAGCTGCCGCCCCTGGACTCTCGGCTGCCCACCCTACCCCAAAGAGAGGTGCCTCGTCCCACGGTCCCACAGGGGCCTGGGAAAAAACCCCTGGCCAGCCCCAGAGGTAACATTCGTCTGCAGAGCTTGTAGCCAGGGCTGTTACAACAAACAGCTGTGCAAGCCTTTGGGAGGCAGAGACGCGAGAGGAGGAAGGGAAGGGAAAAGGGACATAGGCCAGAGCTGCCTGCGGCACCCCAACCATCATTCAAGGCCTCCCAGGGGGCCATGGCACACTGGTTGAAAACCACTGGTGCAAAGAATAAAACACTCTGAGCAGTGCAGAAAGAAATGGAAAACAGCCCCAGACACAACCTTCACGACCCGTAGAGTTGGAAGTACAAAAGCAGGGATCATTCGCCTAGGAACCCCAGGGTTAATTCTGTTTGTAACTAGCCATCCAAGGGGTGGTTTCGGAGGTGTTGCCTAGCAACCAGGCAGCATGGCATGATCCTTGCTGAGATAACTCGAGCTCTGAGTGGCTACATCAGGAGTTATGAAGAAGCCAAGAACAAAGCCTGTAAATGAGACAAAACCCTTCTGTATTATTTTTCCCCATATGGTGTGCTGTTTTTATTCAGTGTCCCGCAGTAAAGTATTATTGGTTTATTTTCTCTCTGGACTCTGTGTTATTTCAGTGACTCTTCTGACAAGTAGCAGAGGCTTTGGGGCAGAAACAACAAAGGAAAGCTCTTTGCCATTCCCTCCTCATGAACTTGCTGGGGGATTTATAATAATAATAATAATTTATTATTTATACCCCGCCCATCTGGCTGAGTTTCCCCAGCCACTCTGGGCGGCTCCCAATCAAGTGTTAAAAACAGTACAGCATTAAATATTAAGAACTTCCCTGAACAGGGCTGCCTTCAGATGTCTTCTAAAGATAGGATAGCTGCTTATTTCCTTCACATCTGAAGGGAGGGTGTTCCACAGGGTGGGCGCCACTACCGAGAAGGTCCTCTGCCTGGTTCCCTGTAACCTCTTCTCGCATTGAGGGAACTGCCAGAAGGCCCTCGGCGCTGGATCTCGGTGTCCGGGCTGAACAATGGGGGTGGAGACGCTCCTTCAGGTATACAGGACCGAGGCCGTTTAGGGCTTTAAAGGTCAGCAACAACACTTTGAATTGTGCTCGGAAACGTACTGGTTTGCCGTTTTCGGTCAAGTGTTTGTATTACTGGGAATTGTGGGGACCAAAGGGGACTCAGCCTCCATACTTTTTGCTACAACCTCTTTAGCTACTATTTTCTTAAAAGTATGGTGGCATAATTTGGTTAAAACTAGGAGCTTGTGGATTTCATGAAGGACTCCCATCCCCACTTCAAGCTCTGCTTTAGTCTGAGCCATAAAATGAAGCTCCTTTATTGCTCTTTAATAACCAGTACTTTTCCACCTTGTTCCGCCACAGGTAGCATAAGGAAAACTCAGGGGTGGGAGAAGATAAATCCTTCCGTCACCCAAGATTCCACAGTAACAACAACAGAAACTTCATTGCCCAAGCTGATGTTCAATGTTTCCCATGGGAATATGCCACACCCATTTAAAATGGCAAAGAAATGAAAATGGAGTCAAGAAGCTTGCTTTCCAATCCTAGTCCCAGGTAGGGATGGTCGAATTGGTCGATTTCAGCTTCTTTCAATTTCTCATTTTTCCCATCTTAAGGCCAGTTCTTCACATTTCAACATCAGTTTGCACATTTATTCATTCTTAAAGTCCTCATGAAAATCCATCAGCATTTAATGCAAATTTCTGCGAATATATACATTTTTGTATGCAGTTTCGCCAAACTAATACATATATGTTGGTGTTGTTGTTGCTGCTGCTGCTGCTGTTGTTGATTAAACTTGCTAGCTGATAGTAATCCCAAGGTCTCCAAGTGTTTTACAATGCAACATCATTACATGCTATTTTCTCTGCTGTATTCACTGAAGGATTCTGAGAACTGTGAATTTCGAAGGACGGCTGTGATTCAGTTCCCTGATTGTTTCAGTAGCTATGAATCATTTTGCTCCATTTCTTCCAACAGCCTATCAAACCGAGGAACTTTCCCTTTTCACTTGCCTAGCGCTGTCCTTGCGCCGCATTGTACACTTGAGCTGACGTTGTCCTTCGGATATTAATTCCAAGCATGCCCCGTCTCATGTGTCCTGTGCGAGAGAGGAAAGGAGAACGAAAGAGACAAGGAGGGTTGAAATTATATCCGCCAGCGCTACTCCCGCCTAATAGGCAATGTTCTGCAGCACTGATTGAAGTGAGACATAAAGGAAATGACAAAATAAGTGTGGCTTGTTTTTGGAGGTCCTGGTCGGAGGTTATTGTTGGTTGTGTCTGTAGCTAAGTGGTTGCACTTCCCCGTTGCTGGGGACTGGAACAGGTAATAATCACAAACGTATTCTTTTCATGTAGACTAATTCAAAGAAATTTGTGATTGTGCTGTGCTGCTGGTGGAGGCACACACCATTGCATGTTCATGCAGGAAGGAGCCTGAAGGAACGTCTCCACCCCCATCGTTCAACCTGGACACTGAGGTCCAGCGCCAAGGGCTTTCTGGCAGTTCCCTCACTGTGGGAAGCCAAGTTACAGGGAACCAGGCGGAGGGACTTCTCGGTAGTGGCACCTGCCCTGTGGAACGCCCTCCCACCAGATGTCAATGAGAAAAACAGCTACCAGACTTTAGAAGACATCTGAAGGCAGCCCTGTTAGGGAAGCTTTTAATGTTTAATAGACTATTGCATTTTAATATTCTGTTGGAAGCCGCCCAGAGTGGCTGGGGAAACCTAGCCAGATGGGCAGGGTATAAATAAATTATTTATTATTATTATTATTATTATTATTATTATTAATCCATGGCACCAGCAGTGGAGCACCCACTTTTCACACAAAAAGTCCCAGGGTCAATCCCAAACATCCCCAGCTGTAAGATCCTCAGGCAGCTGGTGATAGGAAATACATCTGCCTGAGGTCTAAAGAGCCCCGTACCATCTGACTAGTAGAGAATACTGCATTAGATCAGGTGTGGGAAACAGCTGCACAACACCACATCACATGCAAACCCCTAAGTGTCACAGGAAGGGGGGGAAGGGGCTTGTCGCAGCAGGAGGGGGAGACACCCGCGACTCTTCGCCAACTGGACTCATCTCTGCCTCTTGGCCTCTCTCCTCCCACCCTCCTGCTTCAGTTCCTGCCTCTGATTCTGGACTGCTCTCTGTCACAGACTCTTCCAGCTCACTAAACCCTGAGATCATATAACACCAGTCCCGAAAGATCTACATTGGCTCCCAGTACATTTCCGAGCACAATTCAAAGTGTTGGTGCTGACCTTTAATACCCTAAACTGCCTCAGCCCAGTATACCTGAAGGAGCGTCTCCAACCCCATCGTTCAGCCCTGACACTGAGGTCTAGCTTCGAAGGCCTTCTGGCAATACCCTCCCTGTAAGAAGTGAAGCTACAGGGAACCAGGCAGACGGCCTTCTTGGTAGTGGCGCCCACCCTGTGGAATGCCCTCCCATCAGATGTCAAGGAAATAAACAACTATCTGACTTTTAGAAGACATCTGAAGGCAGCCCTGTTTAGGGAAGCTTTTAATGTTTAACAGACCACTGTATTTTAATATTTTGTTGGAAGCAACAAAATATTAAATTCAAAGTGTTGGTGCAGACCTTTAAAGCCCTAAACGGTCTCAGTCCTGTATACCTGAAGGAGCGTCTCCATCCCCATGGTTCCACCCGGACACTGAGGTCCAGCACTGAGGGCCTTCTGGCGGTTCCCTCGCTGCGAGAAGTGAGATTACAGGGAACCACACAGAGGGCCTTCTCGGTAGTGGCGCCTGCCCTGTGGAACGCTCTCCCAGCAGATGTTTGTCCACCGTGGGTCCCTGCCCTGCACTCAGCTCTCACCTGTGGCTCCTAGAAGTTGTCAGCATGCGACAGTGGTCACATGCCAGGATTAGCTTCAACTGGCCGCATAAACCAAGTGAGGGTAGCCAATGGGTCTCAAACCCTCGGTGAGTTTGGGACTTCCCCTGTGTGCAAAGACGGGCTCTGGCAGATGGAGCGAATGAGAACAGTGGTTGGTCCAATGGTCAAGAAGGCGGTTTCTGCCCATGCTACAGAGGAAAGTGAGGGGCTGATAGGGCTCAACAACATGGAAAGTAGCCGACTTGGAGAAGGAAAACTCTTGATCCTAAACTCTTAATCCTAAACCTCTGCTGCCTTGTGGGACATCTTTGGGAGAAGAAAAGGCTATGGAGTAAACCCTGAGTACTGTCCCTAAGACGCTCCGATGGTGTCTTGGATGCCTCCTTCCAGCAACTCCTGCAGCCAAGCTGGTGCCAGACATATTGCTCTGCTTTCCTTTGGATCACATCAGTGAGGCTGAGAGGGGGGGTCTTGTCATCTGGGCATCCCAGCACCTCCGCACACACTGCTAATGTAGTGGTTTGATTTCATCCCTGGAGACGCACTCCATTCAGTGGTGTAGCAAGCCGCTGGGGCACCCGGGACAAGTTGCCCATGTTGGAAATGTGCTGCTGGAACTGTGCCCTTCTTAACGCCCCCCACCTGGAGGGCGGCTGACAGGGAGACAACGGGCAGATGCCAGCCCAGCGCTGCTTTTGCAGGCAGTGCAGGGTAGGTGCCATGGCTCAGGTGCACTGCAGGCCCTCTGAGGCTCGCGGGGCCAACGTGTGCCAGTTGCGACCTTCTCTGATGCCCTCTGGTGGGTGGGAGAGACGCACCACCTCAGTGCGCTGCAAGCCCAGCCCCGGGCTGTGCTGCTTTGGGGAGTGGTGTGCTGGGCTGTGGGGTGCCTAGAGGTGTGTATCTCTTGGACTGCGGCGTGTCATCCCCAAGGTAAGTGCCACCCAGAGCGCCCTGCCCCCCTAGCTATGCTACTGACTCCACTGTCTCTCGAAACAAATGGATGCCAACAGCAAAGATTGCTCGCTGCAAGAGCACCCCCTACTGACAGGCAGAGAAATAAAAGCTTTGATTTGGTTTGTCAAAAAAGAAAAGGGGAATTGAGTTGGGGAAGGGCTGAGAACCATTACATTGATGTTTGTTTGTTTGCTTGCTTGCTTGTTTGCTTGTTTGCTTGCTTGTTTGTTTGTTTGCTTGCTTGCTTGCTTGCTTGCTTGCTTGCTTGCTTGCTTGCTTGCTTGTAGGCATTTGTCAAAATGGGAAAGAATGGTAAGCTCACTTCTGAATAAATCTGCTCTGACTTCTGCTTGAAGTCCTCTTCGCATTGCAAAGTGCCCGCTTATGCCCTGTCGTCTGCGTCCCTTTCATTCCCCTCAATTCTTTCCTTTCTGCTTCCAGGATGTGCATTGTTCTCCTTTGCTCTCAGTCTCGGCCCAGCAGGCCCCAGCAAAACATCAAAGGGGAAATCTAAATGGATGAGGAATCAAAGATCGCAACCCAAAGCAATAGGTAATAGGGGAAACAAAAACAAAAACTTGCATTAGCAAAGGGAAAAAAACCCATAGAGGCTCGATGCAATATAATTATCCATTCCACACACACACACCCTCAATTTGTTAGATAGATGGATCTAAAGCTGAGCTCCATGCTGCCATTAGCCGGGAGTGAAGTGGATTTGAAAGAGACTTCATTAAAGCAGCTGATGAACAAGAAAATCTCCCGAGGTAAAGAGATACAGATGCACAAACAGCATGGCTGACTGCAATGACAGAGCACCATCTCACATGCACACGCATCGGAATAAGACCGGGCTTTCTGAGATGCATTTTTCCTCTTATCCAACCTCTGTTGCAGCACAGACTGGGACCTGAAGGCACAGAACGAGACTCTTTACAAACAGATGTCATATTAAAGGTAAAGGTACTCCTAACCATTAGGTCCAGTCGCGGACAACTCTGGGGTTGCGGCGCTCATCTCACTTTACTGGCCGAGGGAGCCAGCGTACAGCTTCCGGGTCATGTGACCAGCATGACTAAGCCGCTTCTGGTGAACCAGAGTAGCGCATGGAAACACCGTTTACCTTCCCACTTTCGAACTGCTAGGTTAGCAGGAGCAGGGACAGAGCAACGGGAGCTCACCCCGTCGCAGGGATGATGTCATATTAGTCTGTTGCAAATTTATTGTAAGCTGAATAAGCCTTCACAATATAGTACAAACCATATAAACAGTGGTCAGCAAACCTTTTCAGCAGGGGGCCAGTCCACTGTCCCTCAGACCTTGTGGGGGGGCCAGACTATATTTTTTGGGGGGAGGAGAACAAATTCCTATGCCCCACAAATAACCCAGAGATGCATTTTAAATAAAAAGGCACATTCTACATATGTAAAAGCACACTGATACCCAGAACATTTAGAAGGCGATTGGGTTGGATCCGGCCCCTGGGCCCAAGTTTGCCTACCCATACGTATAAAGATGTACATTATGTTAAAGAAAGGCAGATTAGGCCTAAAAACAAAAGAGACGAGGGGAAAGGAGGGGAAAGAAAAAATGTAAGCCTCTTTGGGAAGGGACCTGTTCCCTTGTACTTTGCATTGTGTAAACTGATAGTACTAAGCATGGATGAGTTAATGATGCTTATATTTATTAATTTAAGATTCTTATATCTCACCTTTCCTCCGATTTGGAGCTCAGGTCAATATTCAAAAGAAAGCATCATCTAAAGCACAAAGTAGTAACAGCAACAATTCAGCCACAAATAATGCCAAGAAAAGCGCACCACAAAATAGTTTATCGCTTTATGACAAACACCTGGTCAGCATAAAGATGCCTGCAGCCTTCCTGTAAAAACAGCCTCCTTGGCCTCCTTCACTCCATCTCCCACAGCCTTGATACATTTATAATTATAATTATTATTATTCTGCAGGTTGGATAACCTGGTCACCAACCCAACCTCTGCTGTGTCTCTGTACACAATGTCCTTTCTAAATTTAGCCAGCAAACTAAGTTTAGCCACTAACCCCGGGAGTGGTGACCCTTCGTGAGATCTTCTCTAATGACATATCAAAGGTCTGCAGTCCCAGAGAGTTGAAAGGAGAAGATGGATTCTAAACCAGACTCTCGAGTGATTTAACACTAACAGCTTGTATTTCACCCTTCTGCAGCTCTCAAGTTTCCTGTAAGGACAGAGTTTGCATCTGAGTCAAAATGATAACAATGCCTCAGCATTGCAACACACAGCCCTGGGTGCAGCCTGGCGGGCTGGGTTTGCAAACTGAGCATCAACCGTCATGCAATATATTGAGAGACGTAAAAATAATAGTGGAGAGAGTTGGAGAAAGCCCTGGAGCAGATTTCAAGGGTGTGCAGAGAGAGGAGGGGAGAGGGACGTTACATTCTGCAGCTCAAGATAAATCTCCTTCAATTTTAATTTTATTGATAATTTTATCTTCCTTTTTCTTCTTTAATTGCCAGGCCAGAAGTTTGCCAGGTTTATTTGCAAACTCAAAATTTCTATGTCTCAACCATTTTATCTTCCATTCTATCTCTTCATTTATTATCATGGAGAATTGCGTCTGTAAAATTTTTATACT
Source organism: Podarcis gaigeae (assembly GCF_964106915.1). Taxonomy (NCBI): domain Eukaryota; kingdom Metazoa; phylum Chordata; class Lepidosauria; order Squamata; family Lacertidae; genus Podarcis; species Podarcis gaigeae. The sequence goes on from NC_139682.1 coordinate 10,694,190, forward strand.
TTGCTTAATTAGTTCATCATCTGGTTTTTGGAAAAGGATCCTTTCCTTTTTTCTAATTTCCTCCCGGATCTCCATTTTCTTCTTCTCCTTTATTTTCCTTTGGAATGTGTTTTGTTGTATAAAGAAGCCTTTTATGACGGCTTTACCCGCGTCCCAAACCGTCTCTAGATCTACTCCTTGATTTAAATTAAACTTATGTGATGTGATTTAATTTGATGTGATTGGCCAGTTAATAAAAAATTATTTTAAAAAAAGATTTAAATTAAACTTAAAATATTCTTCTAAGATTTGCTTGGCCTTCTGTACAATTTTTTCATCGTTTAGCATATTCTCATTAAGTTGCCACCTTTTAACCTTTTCTTCTTTTCCTTTAAAGTTAACCCAGACTGTGATCTGAAATTGTCCTTGGATGGATAAAGGGTAAAGGTAAAGGACCCATGGATAGTTAAGTCCAGTCGAAGGCGACTATGGGGTGCGGCGCTCATCTCGCTTCAGGCCGAGGGAGCTGGTGTTTGTTTGAAGACAGCCTTCTGGGTCGTGTGGCCAGCATGACTAAATCGCTTCTAGTACAATGGGACACCATGACGAATACCGGAGCACATGGAAATGCCGTTTACATGATGATGATGTATTGAATTTATATACCGCCCTATATCTGGAGGTCTCAGGGCAGTTTACCTTCCCGCAGCAGTGGTACCTATTTATCTACTTGTTCTGTAATGTTTTTGAACTGCTAGGTTGGCAAGAGCTGGGACAGAGCAATGGAAGCTCACCCCATCGCAAGGACTCGATCGGCAAGTCCAAGAGGAGCTGCAAGCCCTTGCTCCTGAGTCTTGCAAGGCAATAATCTTAAATTCTGTGATGGTATTTATTTCCCTTCCCCAGCCTGAGTTTGCCCTGGCCTCATCTCTGTACAGCATCACCTCTGTACAGCATGTCTGCAGTGCGCAGATTGGTGGTTAATCTTCAAGACTGATGACCAGCACGATCCCTAATTTAGTCTTTCTTCCACAGTCGAGGGAAAGGGTTTAGAAAGACATCGATTGTCCTTCTTTTCATTTGTGTAGGTTATGAAGTCAGGCCATACAGCACAGACATCTATATTAACTAATGCTACTACTCCCTTCACTGAGTAGATCTTGTCAATTTTTCATCAATTGCTACTTGCCATAATTCCAGATGATATCAGTGAGCCAGGGTTAACCTGCCAATTTTTCATTGTTTTCTAAAAATATTTTTTAAAAACCAAACACACAAAATATATTTATAGATCTACAGCAGCAGCTTCCTCCTCTTTCTGTAGCAGTGGTTTCATATTAAGGCTTCTATCACATAATGGTTGGCTGTCCAGTCTTAAATCTGAGATAGCAGTCACTGCAGAAGAGCTCATTGTTTCGGATCCGGACTTCAGTTCCGGCCTGAGAGCCCCCAAGATTGCACTCACAAGCATTGCACTTAAAACAACGTAAATGATAGCAAAGACCAAGAGATTCGATGATCATGGCTGCTCCTTTGCCCAGAACATTTCTACAGAATGAGCACGCTCACTTTCCACTGACCAACCTGCTGCGTTGCTGAGTTCCAGACTGGGAAGCAGAAGTTGGTGACTGAAGTCTGGATCTATAAATATATTTTGTGTGTGTGGTTTTAAAAAAAATATTTTTGCCTATCTAGCTCATGTAGAAAATTCATGGTAATCTTTCATTATGAGCTGTCAAGCAGCCAGTATCACAAACCTCTGCCATACCACCCACCCACATCCTGCCCATGACCTTTTAACATAGAATCATAGTTGGAAGGGACCTAAGCACCATCTCATAGTACAATCACTGCAATCCAGGAAAAAGCAGTTGTCCCATATGGGGATCAAACCTGTGACCTTGGCATTATCAGCAACACACTCTAACCAACTGAGCTATCCAGGCTGGCCTGTCCTGGGGCCTCTTTTCCAGCTGAGCAGCTCTCTTGTCAGTGTATCCCACTCGGGCATCAGAGTGTTCTCCTGGAGTATCTTTCACACCAGTGGCACATCTCAGGGTTTGCTGGCATCGTGGGGTTTCCACCTTAAATCCCCTCAGCCAGCAAGTCTCAAGTATAGCATTAGATCCTTAATTATATTCACTCTGATTTACACGAGGGCAAAGTGTTAATCCTCAAATTAGGTTATTTTCTCATTTACTCTGGCAAAAATAAATCCCTCCGCCGATACACATCAAATTAAATTTCTTCAGGGCTGTATGGCAAGAGTAACAGCTCTGAGGATTTGGCCCACAGTTTTGAGTGGCGGCAGGAAATTACTCACAATTAAATTTTGATACGCGGAAGGGAGAGATGAGATACTATAGAAAATCATTTGCTTAATTGGTTCAGGAAGTCTCTTAAATATTTTATAAAGACAGTGATTAGGTTCAAGTTGCCAGGGATTCCTAGGGTAATGGATCTCAGGAGAAGGCAACTGACCTTTACATTATGTTTCCTATATGTTCTTTCCTCTCATTATCAGCTACCGAGTAGATAAAATGGGTGAAGTTTCAACTCTCAGAGTTCTAGTTTTACAAGTTGCTCCAAGTTTTGGATTAACTGTGAAGACATAAGTGCCATTCTTGCTAAGGAAGACTTACCATGTTCTAAAAGGGCCCGTTCAGATGTGTGTTTTTCCTCCTTGCAGTAATGTGAGACTCAAACATACCTATCATCGTTTGGGGGAAAGTACTAGGTAAAAAGCAGAGACATCACCTAGCCAACAAAGGTCCGTATAGTTCAAGCTATGGTTTTCCCAGTAGTGATGTATGGAAGTGAAAGCTGGACCATAAAGAAGGCTGATCACCAAAGAATTGATGCTTTTGAATTATGGTGCTGGAGGAGATTCTTGAGAGTCCCATGGACTGCAAGAAGATCAAACCTCTCCATTCTGAAGGAAATCAGCCCTGAGTGCTCACTGGAAGGACAGATCGTGAAGCTGAGGCTCCAATACTTTGGCCACCTCACGAGAAGAGAAGACTCCCTGGAAAAGACCCTGATGTTGGGAAAGATGGAGGGCACAAGGAGAAGGGGACGACAGAGGACGAGATGGTTGGACAGTGTTCTCGAAGCTACTAACATGAGTTTGACCAAACTGCGGGAGACAGTGGAAGACAGGAGTGCCTGGCGTGCTCTGGTCCATGGGGTCACAAAGAGTCGGACATGACTAAACAACAACTAGGTAAACTTGGAATTTCCACAAGCTCTTCCAGGTGACCTGTTTATTGAGCATTCATCTGGATTTGCTTACACAAAGTTGGGAGGTAATAGGATGGTTTTTGTGCACTGAGCATTCAGGGTGATTTGGCTTCACAGAAGTAATACAACATAGCATCAAGCTGTTGCAATTTCACCCATTCTGTGCATTTCCCCATCACACTCCTTGCCACAAAATATCCTCTCTCTTTGTGGAAGTAGTCTTGTTGAGCAAGAAGACAAGAGGCTGTATTCAATGTAGTGCTAAGTTAAAGTCACTTCGCCATATACTTATGCTGGTGAAATCTGTGCACAAGCAGAATGCTATTGCACAAGAGAGTGCATTAACAGTTTGTGGGCAACATTGTTGCACAATAGATTGTGAACTCAGTTGCATAATAAGTTTCTGCTAATGCAATCGTTGCATTGGATTTCTCTGTTGTACAACATTAAAACTCTTCCATCCACTAGTGTCCTTGCACTAGCAACAGAAAATGTTGGATATAGCCCAAGAGGACCACTTCCACTTTAATTGTGCCACTTCAATTTGCCAGTATGTTATTGAATTCCCACATACAAAATAGCAACAATCTGCAAGTGGGCCAAGTTCACTGTTGCATATGACTGCAACAATTCCATGACTGCGGAATAATTGTTTGGAGTTACCATAATTGTGGGTGGTTGTTGCAATCCTATGTTCTAGTCTATGGAAGTACTTCTTCCCCTTTCATACCATATTTCATCCATATGAATATGGATGTGCCTCAGGCCTGTACCCTCCCATGCACATCTGGAATGACACCAATATATTGTGTGTTCTTGCCAGTCAAACCCATGTTTGAATATAGATGGATCTGTGATGTGGAAGCAATATTGCCTGTCCTATGTCCTCGGTGGATGCAGAACCAGGCTCCTAGGATAATTTCATCCACTCTCGAGCCTGACAAATTACAAGCCACTTGAGTCCTTTTTACTGGAACACTGGAGTTTGAATTTCAAATCAAAAGGGTTTAAAATAATGCCACTAAGATTTGTTTTATGTTATTGCCATATGTGTTTTTTTTAAGAGCAGGTGCACAGTTCAGTAAATCATAGGGACAAATTAGAGCTGGCTTCCCACCCCAGTGATCCCAGTCAAACCAGTTCATGGCAACTTTACAAGTAGCACGCTGTTCCAGAAGATAAGAACTGTTTGGCTGGGTCAGATTGAGGAGGATCCATTGAGTCTAATACTCCCATTTCCAATCACTCCCAGCCAGCTGCCCCTAGCAAGCTTACAAGCTGTCCTTTACAGCCTTGGAGACAGTTCTGCAGGGCTTGAAGGGGGCTCAGCTGGAGCTATTCAGTGCCACTCGGCAATGGATATCAGACCCCCCCCTAAAAAAAACCCATAATGTCAGGGACTTAGTAGGACCTGTGTGTGGCTGCCCCATGTGTTGAACTGCAGGTAGCAGACTTCTCAGTGAAGAACCCTCTTGATCGACTCCACTCCAGGATTTTTCTGGCAGAAAGGTGTATAAAGGACTTTCTGTTTCAGCTAAACCTTAGTGTTCCTGCATTCTTGGTCCTGTTTCATCCTTCTGACCTGCTTATTGGTGCTGATCACTGACTTGTCTCATGGCTCATCTCAGACTGATGTCAAGGTTCTGCCCTGCCATATAGAAGCTCCCCAGGACACAGGAAAGCCAATACAGGCATTGATCAGACAGGTCAGTATAGCTTAGTTGGTTAAAGTGTGGTGCTGATAACACCAAGGTTGCTGGTTTGATCCCTGTGTGGACAGCTGCATAGTCCTGCATTGCAGAGAGTTGGACTAGATGGTATTCAGGGTGCCTTCCAATTCTACAATTCTATGATCCTTATGTAGGTTGCAGCATTCAACAAAGTCCCCTCAAACCTAGGCTCACTCTACCCACTCAGATTGGCAATTGAACTTTCTTGGGGAGGGCAGGAAGGAGTATAAAGAAAGCTTCCTGTTCCAGTTGAGCAACAATGTTGTCCTGGGTTCTAGCACACCGCTGTGTCCTTGCCTTGCCTTTGGGTTGTGCTGTGACTTCTGGCTCTGATTTCCTAGTGTGCAATTCCTGGCTCTTGGTTCCTTGCTCATCTCAAGCATGTGCTTCAGTCCTTTCTGTAGGAATTCAAAGACACAGATACTTGGACCAAAGCCTAGCGTTCCAGCAAGGCTGTGTGTCGTGTCCTGTTTTTATGCCAGGTCCCACGGGGCAAGGTAGGTCAGGAGTTTCAGGACCACAGATAGCTCCAAGCGAGCAACTTGCTCCAAACAAAATCTGAAAGCAAACTGAGCCTTTTGAAGCCTCTGCCCCCAGACCACCTCTCCCAGGCTCTGCCCCCACATGGAGAACTTTGATCCTTAAAGAGCAAACCTTCTGACCTGGAGATGGGTACTTCTCTGACATCCCATGGCCTCGTGTCTGGTTTTCTCCCTGTGCTGCTGGATCAGTAAGGTGTTGCAGGAGGTCCTGGCTTCCTCCAGCTCAGAGGAAGTCACCCATCAGGCTCCTGGCTCTGGCTTCACAGGCTATGGTTCTGTGGGAGAATGTTCTCATAGAATCATAGAATCGGAAGAGACCACAAGGGTCATCGAGTCCAACCCCCTGCCAAGCAGGAAACACCATCAGAGCACTCCTGACATATGGTTGTCAAGCCTCTGCTTAAAGACCTCCAAAGAAGGAGACTCCACCACACTCCTTGGCAGCATATTCCACTGTCGAACAGCTCTTACTGTCAGGAAGTTCTTCCTAATGTTTAGGTGGAATCTTCTTTCTTGTAGTTTGGATCCATTGTTCTGTGAGTTCTTGCCTGTCAGTGTCGAGTTCAATGGTCTTCTGATCTCTAGCTGTAGCCTGAAAGCCCTGCAGCTGCTCCAGCTGCTTAGTTGGTATCCATGCAGCTTCAGGTTCTGACTTGGACTGCTTTCTGGGGAGGACTCTCCCTCCCTCCCTCCCCCTTCCTTCCTTTCTCCAATTCCCCTAGCAGTACTTGCCGTTATGCCCAGTGTAAGTCACAGCACAATCTAAGTCAACATTTCCTTTTTCTTTCACCATGTCTCTCTTCAAAAATGAATGACACTATTCATCTCCTCAGGCCAATCTGGTGCAGAGCTCCCATACTAAAATCCTCCACGTTCCCTCACCAGTGCTTAAGAGCCATCCACACCACTTTCATAGAAAGCTGACAGCCTGCCAGCGCTTCAGAATCTCTTTGTATGAATGAAGAGTGACTCAGTCAAAATGCACTTTCACTGCCTTGTTTGTGTGCTCTTCCCTTTGGGCAATTCTTCTGGGGTCCCTGTGGACCAAAGCCCAAATGTGCTTGTCCAGTGTACCAGCAGTGATGACTGCACTGCCTACTCCTTCTTGGCACCATTCCCACCCACTTCCACCAAAGCCAGGATGGGTTAGAAGCGTTGCCTTCACTCTGACGGCTTCACAGTGATTTCATCAAGCCAGTGCAAAGTGAGGGCTTGGAGTATTACTTATTTATTTATTAAATTTGTATACCTCCCTTCAGGGAAGCTCACAGCATGAATATACAAGATGAAAACACAAAATACATAAGAAAAACAAAACAAAACCCTCGCTCCTTGCAACTTCCCTTCCCACAAACACATTTAAAAGGATATAGGGTGTTAGGGGGTATTGCCCCAACTCGGGTTTAGCTTCATGATGACGCCACATAGTCAAGTCAGAGTGAAGTGAATGCTTGAATGTCATGCTGTGTAGAAGTCCGAAATTAGTTCCAAGAAAGAAATAATGGAATCGAGCAATGGATCATTGCGGTTGTCATCACTGTACTAGGATCACAAATGGGTGTTTTTATAGGGAGTGATGGAATATAAGCAGAGTCTGTGAAACCTATGCATACACACACACCAAAGAGCACCTCCAAACTGTATAATATTTTATTACTGAATATTTGGCTCAGCTCTGCTGTTCCATTTGTTGGGTATCTCCCTAGTTATTCCTCGAAGCACAAGCCCACTTTTCCCAAAGCAGTAATAACCACAAGAGTCAAGAACTGGCATTAACCTTCCTTTGAGGTTTCGTGTGTGTTGTGTGTTTGAAAAGTGGCAGAACAAATTCTGCTCACGCTTTTCATTTTCCCCACTCATCCGCTTTCCCTGAGCAGATTTCTTCAAGGCTGCCTCCAAAATGATGAGCCAAACATCCACAGGCATGCTACACGGCCTGGAAAAGACTTTGCTCCAAACAAGTTCCATCTAAGCCAGGTCAAATTATTGGTCAGGAAGGAATCGTGGGGAGAAGCACTTGGGGGTGGAGTGGCAAGAGGATAACAGCAAGCAGGGATATTGAAATACACAGGGGAGGCATATTTCTCTCATCCCTTTCTGACTTGAGATGTCATAAGAAGAAAAAGCTGTCTTTCTGTCCATCAGTTTATATGTTTCTAGAGGACAATGGAATCATAGAATCATAGAATCATAGAGTTGGAAGAAACCACAAGGGCCATCGAGTCATGTTGATACCTTGAAGAAAAGGAGGTAAGCCATACTGGAGGTACCTGTATCAGAAGAGGGGTTGCAGTCAGTTGGAGGACCCTCCTGAGATCTACTCCAGGTGTGAGGAAGATTTTTTAGCCTGAGGGACACATTCCTTTGTTTGTTATTTATATCCCTCCGAGCTCAAGGTGGGATATATGGTTCTCTTCCTTCCCATTTGTGTGGGATGTGAAACACAAGAGCAGTCAAGTACAACATTCCTAGAGTGAGCATGTTTACACATGGGGAGGAATGTTTGTCCAGCCAGCAGATAAACTTCCTGTTTACTTCTGGGCTGGGACAGACTTTCTCTGCATGTGAGTAGTGGTGGGTGTGGCCTCACCTGTGCAGGTAATGACAAAAGCACAGGGCAGGGCAGCCATCTCTCTCTTTGACTACATTTATCGAAGAAGCAACATCTGCTTAGCAAAGATGTTTCTAGCCAAGAGAGGACAAAGGGACTGTCTCCTTATGAGATAGTTTCCAGGTTTCTAAGCTAAGTCTGCCTTCTGGGATCCGATTGTGAACAGAATGTGAGTAAACTCTTTTTATACTTTTATAGAAGACTGTGTCGTGTCTTATCTTTTATGAGGGAATAAGGGGGAAATACCAGAACAGCTATTATAGAGGCTTTAGCGAACCTGAGCAAATGCATCCGCTGTGAGTTTAAAAGGGGAATGTTACTCTGCTAAATTGTGAACTTGTTTACACAACTTGGAAAGGCTATAATCAAACAATATATCCTCTCCTGCATCCCTGAACATTCCCACAATTTTATCATCACAACAACCCTGCGAAGTAGGTTAGGCTAAGGTACTGAGACTGGCTTAAGGTCACCCAGTGAGTTGCATAGCTGAGCAGGGATATGAACCCTGGCATCCCAGGTCCTAGCCCAACACTCATGTTTATACCAGCCTGGTATAAATACGTTCCGATCAGATAAGTGGGAGAGAGACTGCTAAAGGGCAGCTTTCCTTACCCCTGTGCGACATCAAATTTTAAAAGATGATGCTGTTAAGGTGCTACACTCAGTATGCCAGCAAGTTTGGAAAACTCAGCAGTGGCCAGAAGATTGGAGAAGATCAGTCTACATCCCAATCCCAAAGAAGGGCAGTGCCAAAGAATGCTCCAACTACCGCACAATTGCACTCATTTCACACGCTAGCAAGGTTATGCTTAAAATTCTACAAGGAAGGCTCAAGCAGTATGTGGACCGAGAACTCCCAGAAGTGCAAGCTGGATTTAGAAGAGGCAGAGGAACCAGAGACCAAATTGCAAACATGCGCTGGATTATGGAGAAAGCTAGAGAGTTCCAGAAAGACATCTACTTCTGCTTCATTGACTATGCAAAAGCCTTTGACTGTGTCGACCACGGCAAACTATGGCAAGTTCTTAAAGAAATGGGAGTGCCAGATCACCTCATCTGTCTCCTGAGAAATCTCTATGTGGGACAAGAAGCTACAGTTAGAACTGGATATGGAACAACTGGTTGGTTCAAAATTGGGAAAGCAGTACGACAAGGCTGTATTTTGTCTCCCTGCTTATTTAACTTATATGCAGAATTCATCATGCGAAAGGCTGGGCTGGATGAATCCCTAGCCGGAATTAAGATTGCCGGAAGAAATATCAACAACCTCAGATATGCAGATGACACAACCTTGATGGCAGAAAGTGAGGAGGAATTAAAGAACCTTTTAATGAGGGTGAAAGAGGAGAGCGCAAAATATGGTCTGAAGCTCAACATCAAAAAAACGAAGATCATGGCCACTGGTCCCATCACCTCCTGGCAAATAGAAGGGGAAGAAATGGAGGTAGTGAGAGATTTTACTTTCTTGGGCTCAATGATCACTGCAGATGGTGACAGCAGCCGCGAAATTAAAAGACGCCTGCTTCTTGGGAGAAGGGCAATGACAGGCCTAGACAGCATCTTGAGAAGTAGAGACATCACCTTGCCAACAAAGGTTCGTATAGTTAAAGCTATGGTTTTCCCAGTAGTGATGTATGGAAGTGAGAGCTGGACCATAAAGAAGGCTGATCGCCGAAGAATTGATGCTTTTGAATTATGGTGCTGGAGGAGACTCTTGAGAGTCCCATGGACTGCAAGAAGATCAAACCTCTCCATACTGAAGGAAATCAACCCTGAGTGCTCACTGGAAGGACAGATTGTGAAGCTGAGGCTCCAGTACTTTGGCCACCTCATGAGAAGAGAAGACTCCCTGGAGAAGACCCTGATGTTGGGAAAGATGGAGGGCACAAGGAGAAGGGGACGGCAGAGGACGAGATGGTTGGATAGTGTTTTCGAGGTTACCAGCATGAGTTTGACCAAACTGCGGGAGGCAGTGGAGGACAGAGGTGCCTGGCGTACTCTGGTCCATGGGGTCACGAAGATGTGCGACATCACATTTACCTAGTAAAATTCCTTTTCTGCACAACTCTCTGAGCTAAAAGAGATCCCCCCCCCTTTGCATTTCAGTTCTTCTAAACCAGAAAAAGAGAGGATATTTTATTCTAGAAGAGGAAGGGCATGTGGAAGGAATGATGAGCTACACCCATCTGGCCCTGGGGTTAGCCTGAGGGGGGGAAATATAAGCCTTCAGCCAAACTTTGTTCAGCGAGCAGAAATCATATTAAGCTGTAAGACTCATCTCTAAGCTTGCAGGAAGGAACAAATAAATCTGTGTGTGAGTCACAGGAGTGACCACTAAATCAAGTCATGCTTAGGAGGGGATTATCCGTACAAATGAAACCCCTGTGGGAAAGAGGAACTGGAAGGACAGCAGAGGGAACTCAGTACCTGATCAAGTGAAAAAAATAGTCCCCCCCGAACCTAGTGCCCTCCAGCCATTTTAGACTGCAATTTCTATCAGCCCCAGCCAGCATGGCTGATGGGAATTGTAGTCTAAAATCTTTGGAGTGCTCAAGGATGGAGAAGGCTCACTAACATAGGGTCCGTCCACACTTCAGATTCTCCTGTGCCTTGAAAGCACAGATCCAAGAGACTTTCCACTTGGGTGGGGTATAAATATTATTTATTTATTTATTTATTTATTTATTTATTTATTTATTTATTTATTTATTTCCCTGCTTTCCCCAGGAAAAACTGCAGTCTTTCCCCTGAATCAGAACAAACATCAGTCCACAGAAAAACTGGCTGATGTTTGTTCCAATTAGGCAATAAACAAGTAGGTTTCCCCAGAGGAATGTGATGGGACAAGCCAAAGTGTGGGTGAATGCTTGGTGTGGGCTTGAAGGCTTTCCATTGCATATGCAGAACTGCATGGTTTCTTGCACCAAATATGGGAGGAAAGGAGAAATAGATGAGTGGGGGGAAACGAAACTGAAGACAGTGTGATACCAATGAATTTTTTTTTAAGCAAGTCAGGCTCTCTAGAATCTGAGACAGAGATCTGTTCCAGGTTATTAGCGTCTTTTAACAGGAAACTTGGAGGATTGAAGCAGCAGCACAAAGTTATTCCCCAAGCCTTTCTCAGCTCTGGCCAGGGATGTTAGCTTCTGACTTCGCTCAGGTCTCAAGCCTAACAAAGCCACTTTTTAAATCCTGCAGTGTCCACTGCCTGATTCCAGCTCTTCCAGGTTCCTCGGCTGCCCAACAGGCTCTCCTAGTAGTTATCTAGTCGTGAGTCCTTGTCTTCAAGCTTTAGGGGTGTAGCAAAGCCAAGCATGTAGGGCACTTTTTAGGAAATAGGCTTTTAGGAAATAGACCCACACTTCCTTTCAATGCATGAGCCTTTTCTCCTTTAAGAGATGGAAATTTCTTGTAAATTTATTTGCATTCAACATCAAAATGACACAGGGTGGTAGTATCAGGTGCACCATCTCAGTAGAAAGAAATGTGGCTTTTAAGGTGGTAAATACATCACCTGTAATTCAGCCATTGTTCATGTGAAATTTAATGCTATATGGTAAAATATTAACGCTTTGGTTACCAAAACCAAAGCGTTCCAAAACCAAGGCGTGATTTCCCATACAAAGTAATGCAAAACGAATTAATCTGTTCCAGACTTTTAAAAACAACCCCTAAAACAGCAATTCAACATGAATGTTACTGTCTAACGAGACCATTGATCCATAAAATGAAAGCTATAATCAATGTACTGTACTATAAAATAAATGAGGCAGTATTGTAGAGGATTAAAATTAATAAAAAAAAATTCTTACCTGCACTGATGATAGTCATTGTTTGGATGAGGGTTTTTTTTCCATTTCTGTAGTCACACAATCAATCAATCAATCAATCAGTAGCTGAACTGGGTTCCACACAGTCACAAAAACAAATTAACCAAAAAAGCCTCAAAAACAAAAATGCAAAATAAATAGCAAACACAAAAGCGCCAAATTTAATCCATACCGGAAGTCCGTTTCACTGTCAAAATGTTCAAAAACCAAGGTGCAGCTTCTGATTGGTGCAGGTGCCCTGGAAACAATAGCCGACAACCACATTGGGCGTTTGGCTTCCAAAAAATGTTTGAAAACTGGAACACTTCCAGGTTTTTGGTGTTTGGGAACTGAGGCATTTGAGAACCAAGGTACCACTGTATTGATTTTTATGGGGGAAAGTGGACAAGTTTAAGAGTGGGCAGCACCTACTGGACTCACATCGCTGCCCGTTTAAGTGTGTTCACTTGCCAGCTGCTCAACCTGCAAAACTTCTGAATTATAAATAAAATGTGCATTATGAAAGGCCCTTGAAGACAGCACTCCGAGTGATGGGAAACTGACCCTGAAAAGCTGATTTCCCATTACTTGGAGAAGCAGAGAGGGGGAAACAGCACATTTCCTCAGTTTGCTGAACCCAGTGTTTTCTGTTGCTGAAGAATTGACAGGGAGTGATATAGTGGCACTAAGAACTGCACAAGTAAGGGAAAGCTAGTACTTTTCCCACAGCAGGGAGGCAGAAGAGGGTGGGCGATTATGAGCAGAGAGCTTGTGTGGAGGAAGAGGTAGCCATGTCATGCCAATAACTTCTCCCTAGGAATACAAGAAACTGTTTGCATGTTTAAATACATCTCTGCAATCTAGAAATCTGCTGTGTTTACTTTTGTTTCATGTCCTCCCTCCAGGAAGGCCAGTTGTTGTTGTTGTTGTTTAGTCGTTTAGTCGTGTCCGACTCTTTGTGACCCCATGGACCAGAGCATGCCAGGCACTCCTGTCTTCCACTGCCTCCCGCAGTTTGGTCAAACTCATGCTGGTTGCTTTGAGAACACTGTCCAACCATCTCGTCCTCTGTGCCCTCCATCTTTCCCAACATCAGAGTCTTTTTCCAGGGAGTCTTCTCTTCTCAGGAGGTGGCCAACGTATTGGAGCCGCAGCTTCAGGATCTGTCCTTCCAGTGAGCACTCAGGGCTGATTTCCTTCAGAATGGAGAGGTTTGATCTTATTGCAGCCCATGGGACTCTCAAGAGTCTCCTCCAGCACCATAATTCAAAAGTATCAATTCTTCGGCGATCAGCCTTCTTTATGGTCCAGCTCTCACTTCCATACATCACCACTGGGAAAACCATAACTTCAACTATACGGACCTTTGTTGGCAAGGTGATGCATTCAATTCAACAAATGTATCCTTAAGCCATGGTTAGGCAAACTAAGCCCCAGGGGCTGGATCCGGCCCAATCGCCTTCTAAAAACGGCCTGTGGACGGTCTGCGAACCAGCATGTTTTTACATGAGTAGAATGTGTGCTTTTATTTAAAATGCATCTTTGGGGGTTATTTGTGGGGCATAGGAATTGGTTCTATTTTTCTCTCCAAAATATAGTCCAGCCTCTCACAAGGTCTGAGGGACAGTGGTCCAGCCCCCTGCTGAAAAAGTTTGCTGACCCCTGCCTTAAACCAATACATGCCTAATTCTACACCCATGCAACACCGCACTTGACCAGTGGCACACAGATTTTAGAACTGGAAATGCAGCTACTAAACAGATTCCTAGCTGTTTTATGGGGGGGGGGAGAGATCCTTAAATCCAAAGCATAATTTAAATAAAATTCCTTTCCTAGTTTATCAGCACATGGAAACCTTTGACTTATAAACATGCACATTTATTCACCGGCAGCAATGGACTTCTTACAAGGTTTGTTGTCTCCTGCACATTTACATAAATCTACTCTCCCCCAGGCATTTTAAATGCCTTATCTCCCTGAACTGCCATAGTGGAAAGTAGACAGTGACACCCACCGTCCAAACAGTAACATGACTGCAGATGTTTTGAGCTTTCCCACTGCTAGTGCAGACTTGAGTTACTGCTTCTTCAGATATTTATTTGGGCTGATGCTACGGGCTCAGAGCAGGTTTCAGAGCTTTATTTACCTTTTTCCAATATCACAGTTTCCTGTCCCTGAAGGATTCCCACACTATTCAAGAAATGCAAAAGAACATTCATTTAAAAAAGCAACTTGAAAGGAACTGAAGAACACAGGGGTACAGAAGCTAAATAATTCAAAATTGATAGTTTTACAGAGAGAGTAGAATTATTATTAGTTATTAATCTCACGAAGTTATTAATCTCAAGAAGAGTTGGAAACGATTAAATGACAACAACAACATTAATTTATATACCGCTTCATACCAAAATAGGCTTCAAGTAAGTGGTCCACAAGTATAAGAACCAATTACACAAGCATTTAAAAAAAGAAACATAATTAAAATACATAATTAAACTACGCAACAAAACAATCCAATTAAAATGATAAAATAAGAATATTCATAATTAAAATATTAAGTAAAACTACACAGTAATTAGAATGTGGCTGCTACAACTTGCAGACTTAACATATAGAATAAGAGAACAAGAAGAACATACGTTTAAAGAAGATTGGAAAATGTTTATTGAATATATAGAAAATAATTGTGTGCAGCTGAAAATGCTGGCAGCATAAAGATAAATTCAACAGTGTGAATAAGTTTTGATGGGCGTAATAATGGAAAACCCATTGGTATAGTTTTTGTAAAATATGCAGGGATATAAGCTAAGTAAAATAAACCATGGAAAGAGAAGAATGGAAGCCATTGCTATCTTAAGTATGTAAAATGTTTATCTGAAATGGTAAAACAGAAAATGTAATAAAAATGTTATTAAAGAATAGCCCCAATGATTATGTTCTGTTTCCACTGTCTGAGCTGATGTGCCTCTGAATTCATTTCCCCCAATGCAAGTGCAGGTGTTCGTGCAGTCCTTAAGGTATCCTGGACCGAAATTTCTGTATTAATACAAGAACTTTTAAGCTGGCCTCTAAGCATATGGGCAACAGAGTCTTTGTTTTAGCAGAGCTGTCAGTCATCTGCCCCCATCAGCAGTGTAGCTACTGAATTATGCGCTAGCTAGAGCTTCCAGATCAAGGGGGAAAGGCAGCCCCACATAGAGCATATTATAGTCTGCATGCAATATGCGAAGTTGCCTTATAGTGAATCAAGCCATTGTGTCAACTAACCCAGTGCTGGCGTCAGCAGTCCAAGGTCTTAGGCAGGGGTCTTAGCCATCACCTGCTCCCTGAGATTCTCTTCAAAGGTGATGCCAGGGAGTTAACCTTTTGTATGTACAGCATGCCCTCAGCTGCTGAGCGGCAACTGCTCTCGTGAACTCGTGCTGGGAATAACTCTGTCTGAAACCCCACAGAGCCACAGACAGTCTGTGTAGACAACAGTGAGCTAGATGGATCGGTGGCCTGATCCATTGCTATAGCTCAGGTGGAGTCAACACACATATAAAAAAAACCCCTCTGAAAATGCTTTCTTTTTAAAAAAAATGTTTTGAAAAATATATTGAATTTCCCATAGCTTACCATCGCCATCTAGTGTCAGATTTGTGTATTGCACTTTGCAACACACTTATTTTATTTGCAGCTACATAGCTGAGTCCTCAGTCTGTAGAGCAGGAGACTCTAAATCTCAGAGTCATGTGTTCGAGCCCCACACTGGGCAAAAGTTTCCTGCATTGCAGGGGGTTGGACTAGATGACCCTCATGGTCCCTTCCAGCTATCTACAGTTCTATGAATGTTAATCTACAACCCAGTAGCATACAGCTTTCCGTGTTCCTATGTGTGCCCAGACTTTCCCTGTTGAGAAAAAGAATGTTCAGTTTTTGAAGTGGGGGCCGGGGTGGGGTAGAGAAACAAGGAATCCATCTCTGTCACTTCAAGTAATTTTTTTTTGGGGGGTGAGAAATTCCACAAAGCTGAACAATCCATCACTGTCACCACTATTAACTTTGGGGGGGGGAGGAAACCAAACTGAAAACCCATGATTGTCGCTCCTAACTATAGTTGGATCTGAAACTTTTGAACAGCGAATTCTCTTAAATTCTATGTACCATTTATATGTACCTGAGGTTGGGGGGGGGCGGGACACAAGTCATGTGCCTAGCATCACTGATGTATGCCTTTCAAGTGCCCTGAGCAAAGTAGATGAAGGTTTTCCTCCAAATGATGGAGGAAAAGCTCAAGCTAAAAATTATTGTTGTGGAGGGAATTATAGCATTGTAGATTTGGAATGCACCGCCAGGGTAATCTAGTCATCATCATCATCAACAACCTTTTATTCGACCGTCAGTCAGAAAAAAAATACATTTGTCAATACACAGTTAAAACATCCAGGAAGATTTTAGAACTTAGCCAACACTAAAATGGGCTAAACAGATAGCCCCATATTAGTACAGTTAATTATAGTCTTGCGACGCTTAAAAGCTAAAAAAAGAAATTTGGCCACCAAGGAAGGTATAGCTCTAGTGACATTATTCAGCAAGTGTAAAACCTGGTTTTCTTTGGGTAGGAAGCTAAATTGACATAGGAATGGGTCTATAAAATGTTGTCTAAGCTCTGCATAAGAAGGGCAAGTCAAGAGAATGTGTTCGGTGGACTCAGCCACACCCATGGCACAATGACAGGTTCTCTGGGCATATGGTACTCCCCTGTACCTTCCCCACAATATCGCAGAGTCCAACCCCTTGCAATGTAGGAATCTTTTGCCCAATGTGGGGCTGGAACCCTGAGATTAAGAGTCTCATGCTCTACCCACTGAGCTATGGAGTCTCCGAGTCTAAGATGGGGTGATAGGATCCAGAAGCAGGATCTTAGGTACACAAAGCAAGGCAAGCCATGCCCGTCAGTCACTTAGCACAAAAGAGCCCCGATTGAATCCCAAAGGGGCTGGGCTTGGGCTTCATTCCTTAAAGGGCCACTGGAGCTCACGAGATTGCATCAGTTGGTATCAGGTATTGTTGGTTCGATCATTCTGTTGCTGTGTCTCTTGGTATCTGACCTGGGCTAATGACTCACTGTGGTTTATTGCCTTGGCTCTCAGCTATTGCAAAAGCGAGAGGAAATCATCTAAGCTGCCCTTTCGTGTGAACACCTTTTGTTGCTTTAGTTACCTCTGTGATGATTCTCATCTGGTGCTCTGAAATCAGTGCCAGCCTGTCTTGGTTTTATCTCTTGCCTGTTGTTGGGAACCTGTACTTGCGTGTCAAACATAGTTAACACCATGAACAAACGGAACCCTACTTCCCTTGCTGCACCAGAGACCTGAGTAGCTCAGAAGTGTGCTCTCTGATCCACACACAGTTTCACCAATAAAACGTCACTTGAGATACCATTTCTTTGGATACCATTTCTCTGAAGTAGGAATCTCCATGTATCTTGATGGCAAGTGTGCTCCGGTGAATCAGACCTAAGTCTGAAAGACAGCGGTTCAGATCCCAGATCTGTTTTCGGATTAGAGACAAGGCATTTGTTCTCATTCTCAGTCCTCCACCTGTAAAATGGGAACAAACCAACAAACACCTGACAAAGATGCTGTAAAGTCGCATGCAATGACGTTTGTAATGAATTTGGCAGATTGCATGCCATATAAATAAATAAAAAACTAGCTGGCGATCGTAACGCATACCTGTAGCACTCGTTATTTTACTTTCCTTCGACAGAAATCTCTCTCTCTCTACCACACACACAGTGTGTGTGTGAGAGAGAGATTTGCCTAGGAAATCTTGCAAACGTAGACATATTGATTATTCATGCAGTCTTCGCTAATTGTCCCAAAGTCAACAGTGCTGCCTCGTTGGCTGGGCTAATTGTATTTCGACCCGTGTGTGGATTTTACAAAGCGGCTTCTTAAAGGCAGAAACAAGAAAGCAAGCGGCAAGTGAGACGAGCGGCTTGCAGGTTTTTTGAGGCTGCTAGCCAATGGCTGTCCAGCATGGAACTGTCCACAGAGGAGCTGGTCGGACTCGCATCCAGCTCCAGGGTTAGATGCTTGGCTCCACCTTTCGGAGGCAAAGCTCCGCTTTCGCCCAGAGGCTAGCCAGACCCTTCGCACGCTGCGCGAGAACCTGCAGCCCCAAATCCAGCAGAGTTCTTCTCACTTACTCTCCCTTCGTGGTTCTGCCTCTCAGGGAAATAAAAACGCAGCAAGAAGAAAGCAGAGGCAGAGAGGAAAAGGACCCGCCTCCCCACCGGGGGAAAGAACTGGAGACCACAAGAACGAAGGAACAGAATCTCTGTGTTTTATCATCTCCACGAGAGCTATTTAGGAAACGAACCGCTGGTGGGATGGGGTCGCGTCATCTTTCGGGGTGCTGCTGAGACTTGTGGGGTGCTGGGTGTGGGGTCTACAATGCAGGGGCAGTTGTCGTTGAGTCTGCCCGGCAGGAGCCAAGCCCCGGCAGCAGGTGTGTCGTCCCGCTCCCGGCTGGAGGTGGCTCGGACAGTTCCCACCCGCAGCCTGAGCCGCTGAGCCGCGTGGTGCTGAAATGGACAGCTCCTCGGTGGCTTTGCCCCTGAATGGCTCCGGGAGCCAGGAGAAGGCCGCTGGGGACCAGCTCTCCGGGCGCTTCTCCACCATGTGGACCATCGTCCTGGCCGTCCTCATGGCTTTGTTGATCGTGGCTACGGTCGTTGGCAATGCCTTGGTGATGCTGGCTTTTGTGGTGGACTCTAGTCTGCGGACGCAAAACAATTACTTCCTTCTGAACCTGGCCATCTCCGATTTCCTAGTAGGTAAAGTACCACACCTCGGCTTCACCTCTCTTTCTCCGTGGCTCATACTTTCTTACGCTCGTCTAACCCCGTTAGGAAAAGGGATGGCGCGGTGAAGGTTTTGGCAGGATGCCGTGGAGAAGACGTTTAGTTTATTCTGCAGGTCGTCAGGAGGAATTAGAGGGGAAAGGGGGTCTAAGGGAGACTTTCACCTGCCCCCCTCCCATTGGGGCACAATTTCAAGTTGTTAAAGATTGCTCTTAGAAAGATTAACTCGTCTGCTTATGCCTTTTAGAGCCAGGAAGTAATTTTCCCAGGCTAAAGCAGCTCAAACAGCAGAGAGTCAAATGCAACTATATGTAACAACAAAAGGTGGGCAGGGTTAAGAACTACTCTGGTTATCAAGCCAGTTTTATATAACTAATGTTTTCTTTCCACTGTGGAATCACTGCTTAGAAAAATGACACTTTTTCTCCCTTTCGTAACTGATGTCTGCCCTGTTGCTTGAAACTAAGACAATTGCAGCATTGTTTTTGGTACAAAATCCCATGAAATGACATAAAGTTAGCCTTATCTGAGATCAAGGGGACTCATTTCCAAGTAAGAGGGATCTGCATAGGTTCAAAAACTTTGGATTCACTGTGTTGCAGATGGCACTTCCAAGAATATCAAATGTACCTGTATGTATGCCCGAGAATGTATTAAATTTCCATTGAAAATTAATCACGCATGAATACATTGGGAGGGGTCAACCACTGCCATAGAAGGGGTCCTAAGGTGTGGATTGGATTCATAGAGGCCATGGTGGGGAACCAGGGCTCAGAGGACATGCACCACAGATCATGTAACTTCCCAATTCCCTCCCCCCTTATGCTCCAGGAAGGGTGTTGCAGAAGGTCCCGGGTTCAGGCCCCAGAGTCTCCAGGTGCTGCTGCAAAAGACTAGCCTTGCCTGAAACCCTGGAGAGCCACTGCCGGCCAGTGTAGACAATACTAAGCTAGATGGACCATTGGTCTGACCCAGTCTAAGCCGCCTTCTTATGTCCCTCTGTGCTGTAGAGAAGCATGGCATAAACTACTTGCTTTCATTCAGCACATCAGACTTCCAGCCATGAATGACTGGAGGCTTGTACCTGTTTTCTGTGCGCACACAGCTCCTGGGCCCTGCCAGGTTTTGTGAGGATAAAGCACAAATCACTCTGGGCTACTCCTATTTTTCTCTAAGTGCAAAGCTTTCCCCTTTCTCTACCCTTAAAATGTAGGTTCCCAAGGCCACATGGACAGCATCCAGCTTTAGAGAGATAGCTGCTTGAATAATGGTTTACTTGGTGGGTGCTGTTGACTACCTGTTACCATGGCTTCTCTTACTCAGACCTCTATCTATGTATCTATCAATACTGCTCAGAACAAAATCTCAGTGGGGACTACTGTTTCCAGAGGAGCAGGGATGTTAACTTTTGTGGGCTCATTTTTCAGGGAATGGGGGCAGGCATGGTCATCTTACAGAAAATGAAGATACTGGTAGACTGGATATATAATTCTACAAATGGCTGATGAAATTATGCAGATATCCCTGACAATCAACCCAATATTGTGACTCATTCCTGGGGTGACTTCCAGTATTTCCAGATGTTGGTTGACCATGTATCACCCCCTTTTGCCAACAAAGAGTAATATCTGTCCTCCAACAGCTCTCATCTCCCCAGTTTTTTTGGGGGTCAAATCCTGGATTTCACCTTACAGTGGCTAAGAGCAAAGGGGGATCTTTCTGGGCGTTGAGGCACAGTTCCATATGGCTGTGATCGTTCTCTAGATGCAAAACCTCTGAAATGCAAATTGATGGATATGCCAGGCAGCCTGAGGGCAAGGAGGATTAAGCAAAGTGGATGTCAGTGTAGATTTCTTACTGATGCCAGACTAGGTAGATGATGTGCCAAAAGGGATTATATGCTTTCCAAAAGGGTACAAGGTGGACTAGTCCCTTGCCAAATGATTTGCAAGCAGAAATAAACTCTGAGATTATCCCTCCAGAACAATAAACCTAACCTTTTTTTTTTTTTTTTTGCATTGTGGAGTATGATGTTAACATAGGGCAGATACGAAAACAGGATTATGTTTCTACATAGCAGGAACCTTATTTTTACTTCATGAAATGTCAGGACTGCTTCAAGAATTTGTCAGAATTTTCCATCCACACACGTCTATTCCTAAATCACATAAAACGTTTTCCTGTGTGACTGCTGTGCACATGCAAGTATATAATGTGTGAAAACAGCTGTTGGAGTTAGACGGCAAAGTAAATAATTGGTTTTGGCCACAACCCTGTGCAAACTCGGCTTCACAAATCCCCTTGAGGGAAAATAGGAATCAAGGTGCCATTTCAAAGTTCAGTTGCATGCTGCAGAGTGGACAGAGAGAGTCAGCAAGATTCAAACACACACACACACACACACGCACACATACACACACACACACACACACACACAGCTTATTTTAAGAATGTGTGTGTTAAAACCACAACCAAAATAACTATCTTTACTTTCATATTTTTATCCCCTTTTTCAGGAAAACCTTTCAGGCAACTAACAGCAAAGAATAGCATATAACAACAGTATCTTTAAAAATGCAGGAATACAACATTAAGACAGAAATTAAAGCCACCATCTACTAAAAGCTAGGGAAAAGAAAGCCAACATTGTAGCTGCCAAGCGCCTGTCCTTGAGAGATTATTCTACAACTTTGGGTGACACTACTGAAATGGCCCTACCACGGGCCAAAACTCAGCTTTCTTTCAAAGGCAGGGGTAAAGTAAGAGTCTCTGATGTAGGTCCAAATTAATGGGCAGGTTCACATCAGAGTGGGTGACCCTTTAGATATATTAATCCCAAGAGAAATGTGCCTTAGGTTATATTTGATGCTACAGAATAGAAGTGAATGAAGGGTGTTTTTTCCCCTTATATACTAGAGAGAAATGTTTTGAGCAGCCTTCCATCTAACTCCCATGTTATAAACCATGGGTAGGCAAACTAAGGTCCGGGGGCCGGATCCAGCCCAATCGTCTTCTAAATCCGGCCCGCAGACGGTCCGGGAATCAGCATGTTTTTACATGAGTAGAATGTGTGCTTTTATTTAAAATGCATCTCTGGGTTATTTGTGGGGCATAGGAATTTCCCCCACAAAAATATAGTCCAGCCCCCCACAAGGTCTGAGGGACAGTGGACCAGCCTCCTGCTGAAAAAGTTTGCTGACCCCTGTTATAAACCAAGTGAAGCTTTGGGCTGGTCTCCAAGAGCAGCTCAATGAACAATGCACTGCAGTAGTCAAATGAGGGCATTTCTGGAGCATGGATTTCACCTGTTATCTCTATAGAGGTGTTATCAACATGCATTCCCCTTTTTTTAAGCAAAAGTGTCCTCCGCCTGCTACCATTGGCATGTCTACCTAATACAAAGACAGTCCCATTTAACTGCATAAAGAAAAAGTCACTGGATGTGTAGTGAGCAGACTAGAAATACAATAGTTTGAAACATCATAGCAATGCATCTCACCAGAGACAAGCTCCTGGTTTTACCTGTTTTGTTTGTTTTTTAAAAAATCAATTTATGTGTACACTTTCCTTTAAAAATATCAGGCCAGCTCTGTGTTTACTGACCTGATTGTAGCAGAACTTCATCCAATACAACATCTTTCACAGGGCACTAATTTTTTCTCCTCTTGGTTTTAGATAAGAAAAGCTTGTGTCTGATAGCACTGCTCTTTCTCTCCAAATCTGGTGCTAACTGAGCATTTGTTGCTCCTGAGATTGCCCAGAAGTGCCTTACTGGCAAAATGTCCTGACATACTCGGGTGATTTAGGAGCACAGGGGATTATTAATAAAAAAGATTGTTATCATTTATCCTTGAAAGTAGGACTCTAATCCTTAAATCCTTAAATATCCATAGCCTTTTGCAAACGCAGGTCTCAAGTCTGCCAACTTTCCACTGTTCCTTTTTGCAAATGGCTTTGCAAACATGGGCAAATGAAGTAAGACTTGATCCAAACAAAACAAAGCAGCTGTCAGTTTGTCAGGAAGGGTTGGTTTATTTATTTATAGATCTAAATGTTGATAGACACCCCACCCCCCAATCACATAAAATACTAGGGTGGTGCACAACAAAAGTTAATGTACAAAAAGCAATAAATAAGTAAATACAATAGGATCAGAAACATGGCTGGCTCGTCTTTTAAAAGCTTAAACAACTGAATAAGCCTGCCAACACACACAAAAAGTTCTCAAGGAAATAACAAGACTAGCCATGAGGGGGCCAGCCAAATCTCTGCTGGAAGACTATTCCATAGGGAGGAATTCAACATCATGCTGTTATGATCATTTCATCAACAGGAGTGCCAACTTGGCACCACAATTGTGGTTGCCCAGGACCATGGGTGCCATGCAGCATGCATGGCCCCAGCAATGAAATTTGTTGCTGCCCAGCCCCTTCATGGAGAATTTTGTGGGTGCTTGGGCACCCAGGGAGTTGGCACCTATGAACTCTAATATTTCAGCTTGCCAGATGGAACTACTTTCCCTCTCCTCTTCCTGCGTGCTGTTCTGGGGGTTCTCCTGACCCTCCTGAGTTGAGATGAGTTGTTGAGTTGAGTTGAGTTGAGTTGAGTTGAGTTGAGTTGAGGGGTGCACAGGACACACAGGATGAAGAGAGGGAAGCCCCATTGCACTAGCAGGACTTGTTACGCTGGTTCCTGCCTGAGCAACTGTTTTGTTCAATCCGAGCCTGTGAGTTGTATCCATTGCTAGCTGTGATCAGTGTACACCCATTAGAATAGAATCATGAAATCATAGTGTTGGAAGGGACACTGAGGATCGTTCTAGTCCAACTCCCTGCAATGCAGAAATATGCAGCTGTCCCTTACGGGAATCGAACCTGCAACCTTGGCGTTATCAGCACCACGCTCCAACCAACTGAGCAAGCCACCTGATGCATTAAAAATGACTGAACCTAAGGTAATCGTGTTCATTAGCATTAGGGGGTCTAATGCTGGGTAGGCCTAGCACTGAATAGAATTCAGTAGCATGGGGACTGGCGACACAAAAAGTCCAGCTTCTATCGGAGGCTAGTCAGGCTTTGGAGACATGAGGCACAACTAGCCATGATAGCTGGACTCCGTTTGCACTGCCAGAGGCAGTATGTCCCTGAACACCATTTTATTGGACTCACAAATGGGTAGAATGCTATTGCACTTAGGAACTGCTTACAGCCTTCATATAGCACGGCTGGCCACTGTGGGAACAGGATATTGGGTTCAGGGTTGATGGGTCATCAGTCTGATCCAGCAGAACTTTCCTCCTGTTCTTACAGGTGGTATCCAACGAAGTTTTACTCAGAGTAGATCCACTGAAATCAATGGACCTAACTTAGTCACGTTCATTCATTTCAATGGGTCTACTCTCAATCAAAATTACTTGAATGTCAACCTATGTTTTTAATAGTGTTTCTCCAGGTTCCTTGGTGATTGAACTGAGATAATAGGTTTTAGGCAGTCCTTAAGGCACAGCTTTCCAAATTGGGTGTCATGGCATATTAGTGTGTCGGCTGCAGTGTGTAGGAGTGTCACGCAAATGCTCCCTGCGCTCCTCCTGGGGTTGGAATGGGGTTAGTTTAACCTCTGGTTTGCTAGTAAAACTGAAATACTGTGTCATGAAATGATGCATGTCTAAAAAGGGTGTCACCAACATGAAAAGTTTGGAAAGCTCTGCCTTAAGCTATCTGGAACCCAGGCTGTACAGGTTTAGGTTTGTAGCCTGTTCTAGATGGTGCTTCACTTCTCTTAAAGGAACAGGTTCATAGCTTGAAAGTGCTCACTTATCTGGTATATTTCCAGGATATTCAGGTAACCGCTGTGGCAAGCAGTAGTGTCTTTGCACAGTTTCACCAGCTGTGCTCTTTCCTGAAAAAGGCAGACCTGGCCACAGTGACACAGGCCTGCTTGGACATGTCCAGATTAAATGAATGTAATACATTCTATATGGGGCTGCCCGTGAGAGTGTAGACAAATTTCAGCAGAGTGTTACTTGGGTTAGCCTTTGCAGAACACACTGCTTTGATTTAATGTGACTTGTATTGACTTCCAGTTCTTTTCCAAGCACAATAAAATATGCAATTGTACCTTGGAAGCTGAACGGAATCTGTTCTGGAAGTCCGTTCGACTTCCAAAATGTTCGGAAACCAAGGCGCAGCTTCTGATTGGCTGCAGGAAGCTCCTGCAGCCAATTGGAAGCCATGCTGGACGTTCAGGTTCTAAAAGAACGTTTGCAAACAGGAACACTCACTTCCGGGTTTGCTGTGTTCGGGAGCCAAAACGTTCAAGTGTCAAGGCATTTGGCTTCCAAGGTATGACTGCACCAGTTGGGGCCAGGCTCTGAAGTACTGTGTATGTCCTTATCAGCCTGTCCACCCACTACTTCTATCATGAGGCCTTGCTTTGTGTCCCTCTTCCTTCAGAGGCTTGTTCGGCTGGAATGACAAGGGCCAGGCAGAGGGCCACATTTGGTCTCCTGGCCTGATGATCTCCACTCCTGTAAAACAGTGGAAGGGATAAGAGGCAAGATCAGCAGCAACGAGAATTAATTTATGATGATGGAAGGGGATTTAGCAGGAGTTGTCTATGTAACTTCAAGGTATAATCTGGGCATACTTCAAGACAGTATACTCTGTGTGGGGCTCTCTTTGAAGATGGATAAGAAAATGAAGTTGGCAGTAGCTCATCTTTCACCAGGGTATAAAAACACAGGCAGATTCAGTCAGCTCTTTGATGACTGCACAGGCTGTGAACTAGGCTTCAGCCTCAATCCGAAGTATTGGTTGTTAATTAAAATAATTGCTAAATAGCTTGGTCCCAGCTAATTACTAAGGGATACTTTCTAGTCATGCTGGCCACATGACCCGGAAGCTGTACGCTGGCTCCTTTGGCCAATAAAGTGAGATGAGCGCTGCAACCCCAGAGTCGGCCATGACTGGACCTAATGGTCAGGGGTCCCTTTACCTTTTTACTTTCACTCATATCAGTGGCTGTTTTGGAATACAACTTCTATCAGGCCTAGGCCAACATGGCTGATGGTCAAGGATGATAGGAGTTGTAGTCCAAAGCGTTTGGAGGGTGCAACATTGTGTGTGTGTGTGTGTGTGTGTGTGTGTGTGTGAGAGAGAGAGAGAGAGAGAGAGAGAGAGAGAGAGAGAGAGAGAAACCGCTATATCCTTTGCAGTCCAGTACAGTATACACAAGAAGCCCTTTAAAGGTAATATCAAGGCAATATATTTCTGAGAACTCTATCTCAAATGCATTGCTGAATCAAATGATTAGATATGTTTTTCATCCCTGCTAGTGGGGCTTTGTAGAAGCATCTGGCTGGCTATGGAAACAGAATGCTGTTTTAGATGGGCTCTGGGTCCCAGGCAGGAGGGCTCTCCAAAGAGAGAGAGAGGGAGAGATTCGCTTTAACAATGAGCTAAAACCTTTCATACTACAAATCTTTAATAAAGCAATGTTTCTTGCATAAAACCAAGATTGTCAAGCATTTGCATATATGCTCCATTTCCCCACCCCCCATTGTACTTCTTAGGAAGAAAGCACAGCTTCTGTTCTCACTAGATCTCCAAAGGTAACATTTGGAAGATCTGCAGCTTTTTAAAAAATCATTTTTTTTGTCAGCCTCAACCATAAGTTCCTTTTGTCACAGCTCCACGCCTGTGCCTCTGTAATGGTTGGAGACACTAATTTGACCCCCTATTGATTGGTGAATGCACTAATTATTATTGCTGCTGCTGCTTCTTATCAGCAATGTGAATGATCTGCACAGACACCATTTATAATGGTAGCTCCTAAGAAAAGCTGAAAACTTGTCTTATTCTTGCTGCGGCTGCGGCTGCTTTGTCAGCAAGATGAATGATCTGCACACACTATTTACTTATCTTAAAACGGTGGCTCCCAAGAAAAGCTAGGAACTCGTCTTATCAGTTTTCCTTCTGGCTTCCGTTCATATGTACTATTGGCATGACTCAAATCCAACCAAAGTTAGGCATAACTGACAGTGCCATCCTAGCCATGTCTACTCAAAAGTACATGCCACTGAATTTGTACACTTGAGGGTATGCTCTCAATATGTACACTCACTGGGAAGAAGCCCCTCTGAACAATGTAAGTTCCTGTGAAAACAACGGGACCTCACCCAGTTATGGTTAATAGTAATAATAATAAATTATTTATAACCTGCCTATCTGGCTGGTTTTCCCCAGCCACTTTGGGTGACTCCCATCAGAATTAAAAGCACAATAAAACATCAAACATTAAAAACTTCCCTAAATTAATGGGCTGCATTCAGATGTCTTCTAAAAGTCAGATAGTTGTTTATTTCTTTGACCTCTGATGGAAGGGCGTTCCACAGGGCAGGTGCCACTACCCAGAAGGCCCTCTACCTGGTTCCCTGTAACCTTACTTCTCGCAGGGAGGGAACCACCAGAAGGCCCTCAGAAATGGACCTCAGTGTCCGGGCTGAACAAAGGGGGTGGAGACTTTCCTTCAGGTATATCTGGACTGCAGCCTATAATCTGAAGTATTCTTTACTGCAGTATTTGCCCGTGTTGGACAATAATACCGTAACGCCTTTTGGACTCCACAGGATACATAGAATCTTATCAGCATGTAGCAAGAGTGCAATAATTTCTCTTGGAGA
The DNA here is from genome assembly GCF_964106915.1 of Podarcis gaigeae. Taxonomy (NCBI): domain Eukaryota; kingdom Metazoa; phylum Chordata; class Lepidosauria; order Squamata; family Lacertidae; genus Podarcis; species Podarcis gaigeae. The sequence continues at coordinate 10,721,637 of NC_139682.1, forward strand.
GATGAAATTAATAACATTCCAAAATATCAGTTACATAATTAACATTAAAAATTGGAACAAACATGGCGAATTGATACAATTTTCCTGGCAAAGCGGTTTGGCTTTTGCTTTGTTGTTAGGATCACAACATGATTGACTTAGTAATTGATTCAGTTATAATTAGGCTTATGACCGTACATAAATACCCATTAATTGCTCTTGTTATTTATGTATTGGCTTATAAACATTGCATTGGAATGAGTGTGTCTTGTGACTTTTCAAATTATTTATACTATAAACTGTGAGATTGGCACAGTACATATTGTTTGTCTTGCTGACCCTTTTTAAAAGTCTATATGGGCTTTTTGAGATGAGGCCTATTCCCCAAACCAGTTTGTACCAAGGTTGGGAAAGTAATGGCGCCTCGAGACATGTCATGAAATAACGCAATGATGCTATCACCTGCAAAAGTTTTAGAGTGGTCATGTTGCTTCATTTCCAATCAGTGCCTATCCTGTAACTTCCTGCTGAATTCCTGCAACGTTTTATAACACAAATGTTCTGGTTTGTTTTTGTTCCACCTTCATTCCTCTATTGTTTTTGTTGTCATTTAGTCGTTTAGTCGTGTCCGACTCTTTGTGACCCCATGGACCAGAGCACACCAGGCACTCCTGTCTTCCACTACCTCCCGCAGTTTAGTCAAACTCATGCTGGTAGCTTCAAGAACACTGTCCAACCATCTCATCCTCTGTCGTCCCCTTCTCCTTGTGCCCTCCATCTTTCCCAACATCAGGGTCTTTTCCAGGGAGTCTTCTCTTCTCATGAGGTGGCCAAAGTATTGGAGCCACAGCTTCAGGATCTGTCCTTCCAGTGAGCACTCAGGGCTGATTTCCTTCAGAATGGATCGGTTTGATCTTCTTGCAGTCCATGGGATTCTCAAGAGTCTCCTCCAGCACCATAATTCAAAAATATCAATTCTTGGGTGATCAGCCTTCTTTACGGTCCAGCTCTCACTTCCATACATCACTACTGGGAAAACCATAGTCATTGCTCTATAGCCCATCCAAAAAGCAATAATGTGGAAGTATTGGGTAAGCATCGCAGAACAAACTGAAGCAGAATAAACCCACTAGTAATGCGCTGTTATTGTGTCAAGAACATGTTGCAGAATACAGCAGCAATCTGGAGGTGCCTTTAACAAAAGTGATGAACAGTAGGAAATCACTGTCCTCCCATTGCAGAATGGCTATGTTCGCCATGCTGTGAAGAAAAGCAGTCAGCCTGATCAGGCCAGAACAGGGGTGGGGTCAGGGGTGCCAATTTGACTAAAATACTGTGGGGGGCAGGTAAGCCCAGCCCATCATCAATCACATGACACGGCACATGCACACAATTTGAATGACAATGTGCACCCACTTTGGGGGAGCCAAGCCCTCTCAAATATTTTATTGGGGGGGGTGACCAAAGGGACCTTGGCCCCTGGGAGTTGACTCCTGTGAGTGGAAGGTAGGTGGGCCAATTGGCGTGGGTTTATGATTTTAGGGGTGCTGGCGCTGTGGTCTAAACCACAAATCCTAGGGCTTGCCGATCAGAAGGTTGGCAGTTCGAATCCCCGCCACAGGGTGAGCTCCCGTTGCTCAGTCCCAGCTCCTGCCCACCTTTACTTTTACTTTTACTCTGAAGTCTCCCTGGTAGAGGCAAAGAGGGACCCTTTAGCCAAGATTGACTCTACATTTCCCACCCAGCCTGGGTCTATAACCAGCTTTGCACAGCCTGAGTCTGTTCTAATCCCATCCCTGTCCCATAGGTCCGGTTGTGGCCGACTCTGGGGTTGTGGCGCTCATCTCGCTTTATTGGCTGAGGGAGCTGGCGTACAGCTGCCGGGTCATGTGGCCAGCATGACTAAGCCACTTCTGGCGAACCAGAGCAGTGCACGGAAACGCTGTTTACCTTCCCACCTTGTTGTTGTTGTTGTTTAGTCGTTTAGTTGTGTTCAACTCTTCGTGACCCCATGTACCAGAGCATGCCAGGCACTTCTGTCTTCATATGCCTGTTGTCTTTGTCTATGGAGTTTTCTTGGCAGGGATACTGGAGTGGCTTGCCGGTTCCTCCTCCAGGTGGATCACGTTTGGTCAAAACTCTCCACTATGACCTGTTCATCCTGGGTGCCCTGCTTGACATAGTTCATAGCTTCTCTGAGTTATTCAAGCCCCTTCGCCACGGCAAGGCAGTGATCCATGAAGGGGTACCTTAGCGGTACCTATTTATCTACTTACACTTTGACGTGCTTTCGAACTGCTAGATTGGCAGGAGCAGGGACCGAGCAACGAGAGCTCACCCCGTTGCAGAGATTCGAACTGCCAACCTTCTGATCGGTAAGTCCTAGGCTCTGTGGTTTAACCCACAGCACCACCCGTATCCCTCTGTCCCATAGCACAGGGCTATTAATGGACAGAAAGGCAGTGGGGGAAAACCTTGTGTGGCAGGGGGCGGGGGGGCGGAATGCAAAGAATAGTGCAGCAAATGCTATACACAGTTTTTCTTGCCAGTCCGTTACAAAATCCTGGGCTTATTCCCCAAAGCGACGACTCCATATGTATTTTTAGCTGTGCCCCACTCACCTTCGTTTCTCGTTCTCGCTGCACCGGCACATTTCAGCAGAGATTATCGCACAGTAGTGTAGCACATGCTTTGCATTCAGATAGTCAGATTCAATCCGCAGCATCTGGTGAAGACCGCTGCCTGAAACCCTGGAAAGTGGCTGCCTGTTCAGAGTAGGCATTAGTGAGCTAGATGAACCAACGGTCTGGTTTGGTAAAAGGTAGTTTCCTCCTGTGTTCAGTTTGCTAATTGTTCATTAGCTCTGCCCACAAGTGAGCCAGGCAAAATAATGGGTGCCTGCATGCTGCTGTTTGCTTTCTGTGGTTCAGTCTGTATGGAAATGATTAGAATGAGATTTAGCAAGACGTTCGCCTTTCACCCCTTCCAGCTCAATGGTTTTATGTATCGGTATTCTGTGAAACGGGAAATTTGTAATCAGTAGTTGTTGTTGTTGCTGCTGCTGCTATTTTTAATGCTGCCACAAACACACAGACTCTCTGGTCCCCAGTCCCTGGATGATGATTTTCTGTAACCTCCTAATTCTTGAGACAGTCTTATCTTTCAACTCCTGCCCCCAAATAGTACGACTGCACATCGTTCTCTAAACTCTCTATGCATTTCCCCCTCTGCTGCAAATGAGCATCCACTTTCCTAACAGCAGTTTTGGAGTCGGTCAACATTTTGGGACTGATCCATCCCAATCAACATTTGTAATATCGCAGCAACTCATGGAATGGTTAAGAATCCTATTGGTGAGACAGGCAGCAGGCAGTGGAAGTTCGTGCTGTACAATACATATGCTTTGAGCTGTACACAGTCAGCGCCCTGTTTGTGAGGCCGGAATGCAGCAGGGGAAGCATAAAGTTGTTGGCGTCCGTCTGTCTCAAGAGACAATGGAGTGCACCTCTGGGGGTGAAGCAAAACTGGTACAATAGCACAAGCCCGGGCAGTGTGTATGGAGGTCCTGAGCTGCCCAGATGACACAACTCCCTTCTTGGCCTTGTTGATGTGATCCAAAGGAAACATAAAATGAACTCTTTCATTTCAGGTGCCTTTTGCATTCCACTTTATGTGCCCTACGTGCTAACTGGCAGGTGGACATTCGGAAGAAGCTTTTGCAAGCTCTGGCTGGTGGTTGATTATCTGCTGTGCACCACGTCGGTCTTCAACATTGTGCTGATTAGCTATGACAGATTCCTTTCGGTAACAAGAGCGGTGAGTAGTGACTGTGCAAAAGAGTTGATTGTCTCTGATGGATTGCTGCTGTTTGTTTGCCTATTCCCCTCTTAAATTTTGCCCCTGATCCTCTAGCCTTATCACCTGCTTCTCTGAAATCCTGTGTAAAAGAAAAGAAAATGCAAGACTAGGAAGATTTAGGTTTCACAGCATAGGAAGCTGACTTATACTGAATCATAGAATTGTAGTGTTGGAAGGGGCTTTGCGGATCATCTAGCCCTCCAGATGTTTTGGGACTACAACTCCCATCATCCCTAGCTAACAGGACCAATGGTCAGGGATGATGGAAGTTGTAGTCGAGGGCCGAGTTTGCCTATGCTTGATCTAGTCCGACCCTCTGCAATGCAAGAATATGCAGCATTGAACTTGCAATCCAGGCTTTATCAGCACCATACTCTAACCAACTGAGCTATCAGGCCAATGGTCCGTCTACTTTATTACTGTCTACACTGACAGTCAGTGGCTCTCCAGAGTTTTAGGCAGAGTTACCTGGCGTCTCCCAGAGTTACCTGGAGACACCAGGGATTGAACCTGGGACCTCCGGAGAGCAAAGCAGATGTTCTGCTGAGCTGTGGCCCTTCCCAATGCTGTATCATGCTAGAACCAAACTCACAGGTGCGGCTGGCCACTGACCAGAGGCAGCTCAGCACAAAGGATGTTGAGGCCCGAGCCCCAGCAGGGTGGAGCACAGGGACAGATATTCAGGAAGGCAGAAGCCATTCCAAGCCAGTTTCTGAAACTGGCACAGCTAAAGAAGGTGGCAACTGCTAGGGAATGTAGGGGCCAATATCAGGAGCAGCTGGTGCCTTTTGGAGGCATCTACAATTCCTTTAAAAGGACCTTGTGATTCTAGCCCCTTCTGACTGTAGGATAACCAACATGCTTAAGCTTAATTAATGCACAAATGGGTTAAAACTATAGAATAAGCTGTCATGCCAGGCTTAGTTCATCTTAAGATGAACTCATCTTCATTCCCGTCAGACTACCAGAGAAGCTCAATGTGTGAGGACGTCTGAACTGGTTGCTCCAAGCTCAGACCACATGGCTCTCACAAGCCACTCTTGAGCTCCTATAGCAATAATTAGGGATTTCCACCACTTTGTAATAAAGTCAAGTTTTACTACTTATGCAGCTTTTCTGACTGGTGTGTGGAAAAGCACATGAAACTGACCTTTGAAGCATTTGTAAGGAAACTATTTTTATCTCACCAAAAGTGTGGTCTTTTCCCTATTCTGGGAGACGAGGAAAGTTTTGGAACTGACAAGGGCATATTTGAAGGTTCTAACAGCCTATATTTCCATGCCTTGCTTTGCTGTATATTTTGTGGTTTTAAATCCCTGCTGGAGTTCTCTCACCAAAAAGAATGTGGCCCAGGCTTGGATCTTGGCATCCAGAAATTCTCCTTTGTATTTATACCTATTTCCCCCCCTTGCAGTCAGAGGACATCTGTTTGAAGGACAATTGTTGGAACAGAGCAGAGTGTCCTGCACATCAATACTGTAACTTTCTTTCCAGTTCCAAATAGAATACCCACACCATACATTTAAAGCAAACTGGGAATTTTAGTCTGTTAAGTGCTCTGGGAATTGTAGCTCTGTGAAGAGTAAATTACAGTCACCAAGATTCTTTGAGGGAGGCTATAGCTATTCAGATACTCTAAATGCACTTTAAATATGTGGTGTGGGTGAGACTGTAGGATAATAATAATAATAATAATAATAATAATAATAATAATAATAATTTATTTGTACCCCGCCCATCTGGCTGGGTTTCCCCAGATCACTTTCAGAAATATTTGCTTGATAAAGTCTGCCCATTTGTGTGCACAGAATTCTGAATTCTTGCTACCCGACACTTGATTAAAGCTAGCAGCAGCAAAACAAGCGACTGGTCAATGGTGATGATGCATAATTATCACTGTCTATACTTTTCTGCATCTCATTTCCTCCTGACCTCACTGCTTACCATTCCTGCTCCCCAACCCCATGTTTAAATATACCTTCAACTCAGGACAATACATCATGGATATGATGAAATGGACTGTAGTCCATGGAAACATAAAGCCATAAACTGTGTTCATCTTTAAGGTGCTGCAAGACGTTCTGCTATCTTCTTACAACAGACTAGCATAGCTACCCTTCTGGAAATGCAAGCAAGAAATAAATAAATAAATAAATAAATAAATAAATAAATAAGCAGCTCTGTACTTAAAGTGCAGGGTTTTGTGCCCGATTGTAAATGTTCGTATCCCCCCCTCCTTTTTGGTATATGTATTTACACACACAAAAATGCAGATAGCTGGGTGGTAGGGGAGGGAAGGAGAAATAATGAAATTGGACTTTGTATGAGTAGAACCATAGAGCAGTGTTTCCCAACCTTGGGCCTCCAGCTGTTTTTGGACTACAACTCCCATCATCCCTAGCTAGCAAGACCAGTGGTCAGGGATGATGGGAATTGTAGTTCAAAAACAGCTGGAGGCCCAAGGCTGGGAAACACTGCCATAGAGAAAGTCCTACCCTCTGATCATAAACCCTCCATCATGGCTGCCTTTCGTTTGATAGCCATTGTTGCACTCTCTACATGCTATCTTCCAGTTTTCAAAATTTTCAACACAGTCATGAGGACTAGAAAGTTACTCTTAAAACTTCCAAAAGCTAGCAATAGCAGTATTACCAGAGGGAGAGAACCAGATTTTGTGCAAGAACCCAGATTTCATCCTTTTGCTGCAGAAAAATCTTTCAGTGGCAATGATAGCTAAGTGGGTAGGTAGCATGTCAAACTAAAACTAAAAAGAAGGAGGAGGAAAATAGGAGAGTGGTGTAGCTGAAACATTTCTTTGTAATAGGTTATCAGAGCTATGATGGAGCGAAAGACGATGGAAGATTTAAAATACTAAAAATGGCATTTACGAAGGATTGCTGTGTACATGTTGCCAACTCCATTTTCCCACCAGGTGACAAACAGAGATAAACCACATATAAAACTATGCACACTATGCGCACAGCGGCAGAGCAAGCCGGTCAGGCGCCTGCCAGTTGGGGCAGGACCATAGCTGTCAACTTTTCCCTTTTCTTGCAAGGAATCCTATTCAGAATAAGGGAATTTCCCTTTAAAAAAGGGAAACGTTGACAGTTATTGGCAGGATGCTCTATGGGGCCTCTGAGGAGTCTGCCTGCCTCCTCCCTACAGCTGAGGGTGGACCCTTTGAGACAGAAGAGATGTGTGGCTCAGGCATGCTGCAGGCCCTGCGGTAAGTGCCACCCAGCATTTTGTCACCCTCCTCAGTGGTGACACCCGGGGCGGCCCACCCCTACCGCACCCCCCCTTCCTCCAACCATGGCTCCTCCCTCCATATTGAGAGCTAGTGTGGTGTAGTGGTTAAGAGTGGTAGACTCATAATCTGGTGAACCGGGTTCGATTCCCTGCTCCTCCACATGCAGCTGCTGGGTGACCTTGGGCAAGTCACACTTCTTTGAAGTCTCTCAGCCTCACTTACCTCACAGAGTGTTTGTTGTGGGGGAGGAAGGGAAAGGAGATTGTTAGCCGCTTTGAGACTGCTTATGGTAGTGATAAAGCGGGATATCAAATCCAAATTCTTCTTCTTCTTCTTCTTCTTCTTCTTCTTCTTCTTCTTCTTCTATGCAGCAGTGAAATATGTGATCAACTGCCTGCCTTTCACTAGTTGTTATTGTTATGGTTGCATGCCATCCCAACCTGAAGGAGGGTCTCCACCATCATAGTTCTGCCTGGACACTGAGGTCCAGCGCCAAGGGCCTTCTGGCGGTTCCCTCGCTGCGAGAAGCCAAGTTACAGGGAACCAGGCAGAGGGCCTTCTCGGTAGTGGCACCCGCCCTGTGGAACGCCCTCTCACCAGATGTCAAAGAGAAAAACAACTACCAGACTTTTAGAAGACATCTGAAGGCAGCCCTGTTTAGAGAAGCTTTTAATGTTTAACAGACTACTGTATTTTAATACTTTGTTGGAAGCCGCCCAGAGTGGCTAGGGAAACCCAGCCAGATGGGCGGGGTATAAATAATAAATTATTATATATATTATTATTAACCTCTGAGCTGCATGAGATCCCGGGGGTTTCCAGGCACTTCTACAGGTTTTGGTTTCCTTGGAACAAGGGACAACAGAGACTATGGTCTTTTTAAGATATGTGGTTTATTTTCACATATATACAACCTGAGCCTACAACAGAGGGGTTCACAGCATCAACACCCCCGGAGCACTTTGTTTCTCCCATAGCTGCAGCCTTGGATTCAAACAGAAATCAGACATTGCTCCATCTCTCTCTAGTTTGCTGCTTTGCCTCTGCGTAGCTCACACCACTGCAATTCTCTGCCCTGTCTGTAGAGGGAGAGGAGTCCCCATCCATTTGCCGTCTAGCGCCGAACCCTTTAATCCCCCATCACCTCACCAGGAAGCTGTCTTGGCTAATCTGGGAATTAGGAGTCTTGCTGGATCCAGGGATTAGAGGGGTCTGGCATAGAGTTTAACATAGGGTTACCAGAGGTCCCTAGTTCCCAGGGACAGTCCCCAGATTTGCAAATCTGTCCCCAGACAAATTGTGTTCCCAGAATGCCCCCAGATTTGCAAATCTGTCCCTGGGAAACATGGCAGTGGCAGCCTCAGCAGCCCAGAGCCAGCATGGTAGCGCAGTTGGCTCTGGCTGGCTTCAGGAGCTACTCGCTGCCGCTGCCACTGCTGAAGGGGAACCGGGGATGTCCAGCGGTACAGATCTCCTGCCCCCTTCCCCCTTTGTTTTAACAGTTGGGGCGAGGCTTGGGAGTCGCGGGCGGACAGCTGTTGCCTAGGAGGGATGCAAGGCACACGGTTTCTCTGCCAGGCAAGGTGCAAAGCCCTTCTTTCGCACCCTGTGAAACATAAATGCACAGGGTTTTTTTTAAAAAAAAACTGAGCAACAGCAGCCTGTCCGCAACCCCCAAGCCTCCCCGGATCAGTTGCCTATAGTAACCATAGTTTAACACACCAAACTCATATCATCATTCCATGTTTTTCATTTATGATATGCTTCTCTGGGCTAATTAGAAATTTTAGGCAGCTGGTTAGGCTGAGAAAGTGTGTTTTAGCCCATGAACGAAAATGTGTGCGGTTCAGATTTGGGTTTCCTCCATCCAAAGCTGGCATTTCAATCACTGCACCCCATTGGCAAACCAGACCATTGGTCTATCTAGGTCACTATTGTCCCTACACTGACCCTCAGCAGCTCTCAAGCAGGGAATCTTTCCCAGTCGTACCTGGAGACGTCGGGGATTGAACCTGGAACCTTCTGCTTGCGAAGCAATTGCTCTTCCACAGGGCTATCACCCTTCTTCCCCTAAATGCCAGTTCAGGTATTATGTTGAGGCAAACCTCCAAGTGTTCGCCTAACAGGACCAGTCAATCAGGGCATACTTATATATGACATGTTTACAGACATGTATTTATATTAGGGAAAACTACTCCTGGCTTTAATTAGCTTTGCATCTAGAATGCAGGCTTATTAAACATGCAAATTGCTTTATCCAGGGATTGGGAAGCTGAGCAGCATCAGGATTGCAGCGAGCACAGATGGGAAATTGAACCATCTTATGGTTCTAGGCAAAAACATTCATGCCACGCTAGCATTTGCAGTGAGATGAAATCCCTGCCAAGTCAGGGCAGAGCCTGCCATCATTTTCCTGCACACTCAGGAGCTTGGGGAGTTGCCTTGCCTTGAGTTAAACCATTGGCCCATCCAGTTCAATATTGTTGGCAGTAACTGGGAGAAACTCTCTCTCCAGGGTTTCTGGCAAGGGACATTCCCCTAGAGAGCTCAGTCGGTAGAACACGAAGCTCTTAATCCCAGGGCCGCAGGTTCAAATGCCACACTGGGTGAAAGATTCTTGCAGTGCCGGGAATTGGACTAGATGATCCTCGTGGCCCCTTGGAACTCTAAAATTCATTGATTCTATCTGGAGATGTGGAGGATAGAATCTGGGACCCTCTGCATGCAAGATAGGTGCTCTATCACATACCCCACAAGTGTCCCGTTTTAAGCGAGACATGCTGAATCACAGAAGACTCTTTGGATCCTAGAATGTCCCATTTTTGGGGTCTGGTGAAACAGAAGATGCTCACTCATCAGGGTCAGGTCAGAGTGCTGAGACAGAAGGGGTTCTGGTGTGATCCTGCTGCCCACAGATGGAGCACTAGACTGGAAGCCGTGTCCCTCCTGGCACCCCAATTTTGGGAATGAAAACGAGGCTACAGCACCTCCCTGCACACAAAAATCCACTCTATTTTTCTCCTGCCCAGGTTCTATCAGCCAAAAAATATGCCATTTTTAAGTTGCTAGCCTAGTGGAAGGAAGCATTCACTTTTAAAATGTCCATCTTAATCCATTAGCGTGTGGTTGTCTAAGGCCAAAGAAATCACTTCCATTAGCCCAAGTCTCTCCTACCTTTCTCTCATCCCCTTTCATTGCTGCTCACAGCGTTAAGTCTGGGAAAAGCAGATAGATAAAGCTGGCCATTAACATAAGTAGCTAATCTGCACGTAACAACAAGGCTTTTAATAGGAAAGTTCAGTGGGGAAACATCAGCAGATGCACTTAAAAGAATGTGTCCTCGCCTGTTTCTTTCGTTTGCCTTAGATCACATAACACAAGCGAAAATTGTGTGTTAGTCTTATGCAGCAAAAAGAATGATGGTGGGTGGAATTCATCATGGTGCCAGGTGGAAGGATCCGTCCTCACCTCCCGTCCCTTGTCCCACCTGGTGTTCTGGGGGTTCTCCCAACACACACCGGGAGCCAATTTCAGGGGGCATGGGGAGGAAATGAGAGAGGGAAAGTCCCATTGTGTAAGTGGAAGTTGCCACTCAGGGCTTTTGCTGATGGGGCTCACTAGGTTAATACCACCCAGAGAGTCCTACAGAACCTTAAAAACCAACATTATGTATTATGGTGAAAGCTTTTGTAGATTACAGTTCTCTTCATCAGATGCACAATGTGTTTTCCTGAGCTGCAGATATACTGGTATATGTGGAACGCACTCCCTGCTGAAATGCAAGAGACCGCCATCTGTATGGGCATTCTGTGGGCTTTTGAAAACACACCTGTTTACACAGGCGTTCCCTTGATCTAGCCACTCCCCTGTTTTACTTGCTGTTCTGTTTTATTGTACGTTTTTAATTATGGATGTTTATGCCAACGTAACTCCCTCATCCTGGCTCAACCTGGGCTATGCTGCTAGAATTTAAGCCAATGGAATTTACACCCACATAAGTCCCCCAAAGGGGTGCATTCTGGAGGCAAGACAGGGCCAAGCATTTCCTTATTTTTAACTGCAAAATCTCTTTGAGGACCTGTGATGGTAAGGATCATCATGGCCCGAGATAGATTCAAATGCACTAATATTCATTTCATTTAGCACGATGCATTTCAGCACATGAGATAATGAACGAATTGATGGAGCGTCAAAAAAAAAAAACCCACCTTCAAATATTAACACGTGATATGTAGCAGGTTGAGAGACTAAAAGCCTTTTTATGCTTTCCACACTAATGATATAACTAGCATTGCTTTTATGCAAATGCATTGAACATTTCTTTATTTAAGTACAGAACATGTTCCAGAAATTCTGAGATTACTGCATAGCAGACTAAAAAAACTCTTTTTTAAAGCCATTTGTTCTGTCCAGATGATCGTGCAAACCTCCAGTGCTAATATGCCCGAGATGCTCTTGATGGGTGTACATTCCCTCTGAAGGAGTGGGTATGTAGCTTGGAGGGAACTTCTGGGTCCTTTGCTGTTGGTTGAGATTCAGGTGGCCTCAGTAGTGCAGAGTGCCTTTAATCACCTAAAGCTGCTAGCCCAGCTGCACTCCCATCTGGGCAGGGATAGCCTAACTTCTGTCATCTATGCTCTGGTAACCTCTAGCTTAGATTACTGCACCACAATAAATGCGGGGCTGCCTCTGAGTGCAGCATAGCTGTCAACCTTCCCTTTTTTTGTGGGAAATTCCCTTATTCCAGTGCTGCTTCCCGCTGCTTCCCGCCACTATCCCGGATTGTTAGATATCCTGTAGACTGTCCCCGGGACAGGTGAGGCTGCTGATCCCTTATTTTCAAATCTGAAAGTTGACAGCTATGGAGTACAGTTCAGAAACTTCATCTGGTGCAGAATTCAGCAGCCAGCTTGCTCACCAGGGCAAGATGATTTGAGCAGATTAAGCTGATCCTGGCCCAATTGCACTGGCTGCCAATTAGTTTCCGGGCCCAATTCAAAGTGCTGGTTTTGAACTATAAAGCCTTAAACAGCACAGGACTGCAATAATTCAAGGACCATATGAACCAACCCAGACCCTGCAATCATCATCTGAGGCCCTTCTTCATGTCCTTCATGAACTTCTCCTCCTTTCAGAATTTTGAACGGCTGACCTGAAATTTCTCACAAAAGTTTCCTGATAATGTTGAAGCCCCTCCCAATACAATGCCTGTAGGTGCAATGATACCCTTCAGCTCTTCTGTTGTTGCCCCCAAAGCCTCTCATCCACCCCACTCACTATCCCTTTAACCATGAGATGAAGAAGTTACCCTTTTCTCCCTTGAGAAGTACATATTGCTGAAGGAGGAAGTTGGGAGAGAGACACTCTGTCCCACTTCCTCTTTAGGCTCTATGTGCTTTTCAAGGTTCGGGCTCCTTCTACTGGTTCTGACTTTTGTACAGTTCACTTGGGAAAGTGAAGTGTGTGCCTGCTTGCTTCCTCTTGCTGTGCCTTGGGTGGGGCTGGTCCAGGAGAGACGGACGAGGAGTGGTACCCACAGCACTTGGTCCAAAATCCAAGTGCGCCCATGTGCCTAAAAAGGTTGGTGATCTAAAGAAAACAACTGCATGTTCTCCCTTTACAGGTGTCCTACAGAGCTCAGCAAGGAGACACCAAGCAAGCCGTGTTCAAGATGGCAATGGTGTGGGTATTAGCCTTCCTGCTCTATGGACCTGCGATTATCAGCTGGGAGTACATATCCGGCCGAAGCATCATACCCGACGGGGAATGCTACGCTGAGTTTTTCTACAACTGGTATTTCCTCATCACAGCCTCCACCATCGAGTTTTTCACCCCATTCATCAGTGTGGCCTTTTTCAACTTGAGCATTTACCTGAACATCCAGAGGCGCACCAAAGCCCGCTTGGATGTGGTGCATGAGGCTCAGAACCAGAACTTTGTGGAGGAGATCGAAATGAGCCCTGAAGCCCAGCTCTCCATGAAATGCTGCAAGTGGGAGCAGAGAGATCTGGCAGAAACTCTGGGTGTCCCAAAATGGGACGCCCAAGAAGAAAGCAGCAAAGAGAGTACGAATGTCAAGTATTCGAGCACAGAGAGCTCTGGGTTTACTGGCAGCAAAGCAAAGCTTTTCATCAAAAAGAACTACAAACACTCAACATCTACTCTTTCTCTAGAGAAACGGATGAAGGTGGCTTCCCAGAACATGAGCCAACGTTTTAGGCTCACCAGAGACAAGAAAGTAGCCAAATCTCTGGCCGTTATAGTGGGGATTTTTGGCCTCTGCTGGGCACCGTACACACTTCTCATGATTATCCGAGCTGCATGTCATGGTCACTGTGTCCCCGAGTACTGGTATGAGACCTCCTTCTGGCTGCTGTGGGTCAATTCTGCCATCAACCCTGTCCTTTACCCCCTCTGCCACCACAGCTTCCGGAGAGCTTTTGTTAAACTCTTGTGCCCCAAGAAACTCAAGATCCAGCCTCACAGTTCCCTCCAGAAATGCTGGAAGTAACCAGTTTCAATCTATTGTAGGCTAGAAAGGATACTTTCTGCCATATTGCTCTGCAGGAGTTTGCTTCTTTTGAGAGGTGTTGCTTTGAGAGGTGTTGAGCTGCTGTCCAGGGCCAGGAACCTACCAGGGTTATATAGCCTGTAGGACAGGGATTGGTAACCTGGGGCACCTAAGCATGGGGAGGAAATTTGATTCCGGTTACATTTAAAGGCAAACCTAGTTCACACTTTCCAAAGCAATAGGAGAACTGAAACACAGCCACCATTTGAAATTCACTTCTGCAAATGACAGTCTCTGGCCATGTTACATATGGGGGGGGGGGGGAACACCCTGAATATACAAGGGGAAAGTGTGGTGAAATATCCACGCACGAGTGAAAATAGCATAGAAACATGCCTTATATTAGGGGGAACTGATTTGCAAAAAATATGTCTATTGGGCAAAAATTCATACAAAGATACATTGAGTAGGAGAAATTCATGCTAAAGTGCGGATAACTTTTCATTAAGATTTTTTTTAAAAAAAACGAAACAATTCACACGTTGCTGCAAAATTGTGGAAAACTGAATTTAAGATTGGGGGAAATGAGAAATTGAGGGAACTGAAATGGACAGGTCCATTCATCCTAGTGGCACTCCAGATGTTGTTGGATTATAGCGCATAGGAACATAGTAAGTTGCCTTACATAAAGTCAAAATATTGGTGCAAATAACTCCGTATGTATTGCACTGACCAGGTAGCACTGTCTCCCTGCTATACCTGGGATTTGAACTTCAGATCCTGTGCCTGTAAAGCATGGATGATGCCACTGAGCTGTTCTCCTCCCCTTCATGGCCAATCAAGTATTTGAATCTTAGCTTTGCCCAACCTGACTGGCACTAGCCTTGTCTTTTGTTTGTGCCCAGGAAGTTGAGTCTAACTCCAGCACAGATGAGGGGCAGTCTCATCCACTAAACCATATATATATATATATCCAGCGGCGTAGCGTGGGGGGTACAGGGGGGCCGGCCGCACCGGGCGCAACATCTGGGGGGCGCGCTCGCCGCCTCCAGAGTCGCCGAAGAGCCTCGGGTGCAGGCTGTAGCAGAGCCCCATGTCTTGCGGAACCGAGACAGCCGTGGCTACCTTACCGTAAATACCCCAGCCCAGGCAGCAGCAAGAAGAAGCTGGCAGCGGCGGCAGGTTAGGGGTTAGGGGCGCAAATTACTTGCCTTGCCCCGGGTGCTGACAACCCACGCTACGCCGCTGTATATATCCAACTTTTAAGAAAGATTCTCCATGCAGAGGCTTCATTGCAAAAAGGCTTATGAAGGGCGACAAGCGAAACATGATTTAAAACCATCTAAATCATACTCCTACTACAGAGACATCACGCAAACAGCAAACAACCCAAGATAAACTAAACATACAGTAGCCGGACCATGGGCAGATTTCTGCAGCCCTAGGAGCCAACGCCTAGGGGCCAAGCTGAATATCTTAGGCTGGCCCTCCCTTCAGGAGCATTTTGCCACTGCAGAATGAACCAAACAAGAAGCAGACCCATCATGTGCAGTGCACTACTTGCTGGACAGCACATGGGAAAATCACGTTAGAAAGCTTCTCCACCCCCATACACAAAACTCCCAGGCAGTGATGGTTTAGCCCTCTTGCTGCTGACTACTTTCTCCCAATTGCTTCTACATCCGCCCCCTCTAGGGTGCCAGACCCATGTTTGAAAAAGGAGCCACGGGAAATAAGGGGCTTGCGTGCCTTATTTTTGATTGTTTTGCATTGCCAAAAAAGGGGGTGATTTGCACATACATAAAATCTAAAGAAAAAGTATGGGCCACATTTTCATACACACACACACACACACACACAGAGAGAGAGAGAGAGAGAGAGAGAGAGTATATACACCACAGCAGCATGCAGCATACAGCATACAAGATCACAATAACGTCAATTAAAATATCAATGAAAATTGGTTGGGAAAAGGAAATTCAAAGGCCTTTCTGAATAAACCAGGGGAGATATCCACAGGGAGTTCACCAAACTAAAGGTTCACTCAGAAGACTCACTGAATCTTTTGAAAAGCCTTTTTAAAAAACAACAACCACTACCAAATGGTTATTTAAAATGTGAAATATTGCATAACCACCATATTAAAGATTTCCCAAAAAAAAAGCACCCACATTTGGGCCTTCTAAACTGTCCTGAAAGTTCAAGACACATAAGAAAAAAAGAAAATCTGTATGATTTTTTTAAAAATAGGGGCTAATGAGTCTTCAATAAAGTTAATAACACTTAGCATGTGTTTTCATATTAATGTTAAAAGCATTCCACAGACATTAGTTCAGGCATCATTAAAATAACCCTGGAAGATAGGCAAGTTTTACTATCCCCCCATTTTGCACATGGGATGATATGGACTGAAGTTGAAAATTGACAACTCCAGCCCTTAGTCATCCTGTTAACAATGTGTGCAAGTTTTCAAACTGGGCCGGTTCTGAAAGCAACATTCTTTGCTAAGCACATCAATACTGAAGGATAAAAGAGAGATGTTATTCCTTCTGGATGAGAGCCTAAGTATTTTGTTGCATGGCCTGCTTCTTATACATGAATGGGAAAGGAGCACGGACGAAAAAGCACCAATTACAGATTCATGATACTTACCATCTGGGGTGGGGGAAATGACAGTTCTCATTCGTCAACGTTAATAAGCGTTTTCCCAATCTCAGGGTGCATTTTCACTCTGACAAGTCTGCTTTGATCAGCGGCAACTGTGAGCTTGTTTCCGTAATGGTTACATTTCAAAGCAGACGTTTTTCACAAAGGAGAAGTAGGGACAGAGAAAGGAGGATAGGAAGCTGCTTGATTTCAGGTCGGACCACTGGCCCATCTAGTGACTCCGCAGGGTTTCAGGCAGGGGAGATTTCCAGACCTACATGGAAACATCAGAGAGTGGATTTGGTGGATTTGGTTCCTGCTGATGCTCTACCACAGGCATAGGCAAACTCCGGCCCTCCAGATGTTTGGGACTACAATTCCCATCATCCCTAGCTAACAGGACCAGTGGTCAGGGGTGATGGGAACTGTAGTCCCAAACATCTGGAGGGCCGGAGTTTGCCTATGCCTGCTCCACCACTTAGCTATGGCCTTGCACAACAGCATTGTCCAGAGGCCCTTGCAGAATATTGTGACAAAGAAGTGATGGAAGAGGAGGAAGTAAGAGTCCCTGTCCTCCTTCGACACCCTATGTGCCTTTCTCACTCATCAGAGCAATGGAAACTGGCATAACCCAGGCCCAATCTGTGCTGTACATTTAACACTGTATCATGCCACTTTTAAAGTCTGTGGTTCCCCCCCAAAGAATCCTGGGAAATGTTGTTTGTCAAGGGTGCTGAGAGTATTTGTTGTTGTTGTTTAGTCGTTTAGTCGTGTCCGACTCTTCATGACCCCATGGACCAGAGCACGCCAGGCACTCCTGTCTTCCACTGCCTCCCGCAGTTTGGTCAGACTCATGTTTGTAGCTTCGAGAACACTGTCCAACCATCTTGTCCTCTGTCGTCCCCTTCTCCTTGTGCCCTCCATCTTTCCCAACATCAGGGTCTTTTCCAGGGAGTCTTCTCTTCTCATGAGGTGGCCAAAGTCTTGGAGCCTCAGTTTCAGGATCTGTCCTTCCAGTGAGCACTCAGGGCTAATTTCCTTAAGAATGGATACGTTTGATCTTCTTGCAGTCCATGGAACTCTCAAGAGTCTCCTCCAGCACCATAATTCAAAAGCATCAATACTTTGGCGATCAGCCTTCTTGATGGTCCAGCTCTCACTTCCATACATCACTACTGGGAAAACCATGGCTTTAACTATACGGAGCTTTGTTGGCAAGGTGATGTCTCTGCTTTTTAAGACGCTGTCTAGGTTTGCCATCACCTTTCTCCCAAGGAGCAGGCGTCTTTTAATTTCGTGACTGCTGTCACCATCTGCAGTATTTAGGAGGTCCCTATTCCCCTCACAGTGGCAGAGCTACCATTCCCAGGCTGGTTTAACAAGCAGGAAACTCTGGGAATGATAGCTCTGTGAGGAGGTTAGATGGGGTCTCCTAACAACTCAGCACCCTTTGCAAGAGACAGTCCCTGGGAATCTTTGGAAGAAGCCATGGCTGTTTGGAATGGCACGGCACTGCTTTAAATGTATAGTCCAGATGGGGACCCAGACTCATCCGATAGCAAAGACTAGGAGGGGGTGGTTGTAGTTGAATGAGGGTTGCCTGGAAAATAGGATCTCAGCTCTGCTTCCTGGGATTGAATTGATCAAGTGTGAGCTTATCTATGGGGCTGAGCTAAAGCAAAAACATCACTAACAATGCAAGATACTGAGTCACTTCTCCCACCATCCCACCAGTCAAGGCCTGTTGCTCAGACCAGGTCAGCTGATACTATGAGGAAATGATCTAATACTCTTTGCATCAATTCAGAATGTGGGCATTTGCAGTCACCCGACTGGCGCCCATCTGTCTTCGGGGTGAGGTCAAGCTGTTGGGTGGTTGCAGCGCCTGCTGTGGCGGCAGAGACCGATGCAGGAGAGACATGTTTTGTTGCAGCTGGGGCAGAGGAAGGCATCCGGTTGTGCTGCTGCAGATGCACCGTGACGTTTCTTCCCTCAGCAATCACCAAGTGACGGGAATTAAGCAGAACGCTTTTATCCGAGGGGGTTGCAGTAAGGGATGAACCGGCACGCCTTGACAAGTTACAAAAATCGACCTTGCCTAACAAGTGGTGGAACATAGGAGCCTAGTAAGAAGCTGTCTTATAGACAATAAGACCATTGGTGCATCCAGCTCAGTGTCATATACACAGAATGGCAGAAGATAGTGGGGGTTTAAGGCAGAAGTTTCATTCAGTCCTACCTGGAGATAGCAAAGATTGAACCTGGAATCTCCTACATGCAGAACAGACTCTTTACCACTGAGCCAAGGCCCTCCTCCTGGAGGCTGCAGAGTCTAAGGCTGTTTACACACTCCTGTTTACTCTTTATCCAGGGTACCCCCACTGCTGGTTTAAGTAAGCGGTGTACACATGGCATTAGACACAACCTAAACATCTCCTGTGGTTTCTTCAGTATTTTGATGTGTCTCTCTCCAAAGCAACTTCTGTCCGGTTTGAAAACATAAGGCATACAAAGACACCTGCACATTGCTATGCTCACCCAGGGGGCTGATGCGCACAACCGCACGCAAATGCGATTTTCCATGCAGCACAGGGGCGAGGGGAGGAACAACCTTGCTGCGTTGTGAGCCAGCAATGTGTACACAGTCTAACGCTCACTGGATCGCTTGAGGCAACAGAATTCCACTTGATTCCCCAACCAGTCGGTGATGGAAAGTCAATGTTTGTTGAAGCAAAATAAATTAGTTATCTGACTCCCCTCTCTGTACATTGAGCTGTCTGCAAGGTGTTCAGACGGAACGCAGGCAGCTGCTGTTTATCGAGTCAGGCCGTTTGCCATCAAGCTGTGCAAAGTCTGCTGCACATGGGCAGGCAGCAGCTCGCCAGGGTTTCAGGCAGGGTCTCCGTCCGACCTGGGGACAGCACGAATTGAACCTGCAACATTTGCATGCTTTGCATAGGCTCTACCACTGAGCTACGCAGCCCTTTCCCTGACCCTGCTTCCAGGCATGCTTTAACACACAATGTGAAGGATCATGAGAAGCATTGCCACCAGAAGGAAGGTGCCGTTTGGCTCTGCTGAGCAGAGTCACTGGGTAAGTGCCAGGTGGAATAGTGACCGGTGCCCATTGGGGCTGGCAGGGCAAAAGGTGGGACAGGGGGCAATGGAGGGCAGAGCCAGAAGAAGCAATGGGTGGAGTCTAATTTTATCTCTGGTTTCCTCGACACCAAGTCCTACAGAGGCAACACTGAGCCTAAAGAGGAGGAAACAGGCGGAGGCAGGATGTCAGGGACTGACTAGACAGGGAGGAATTGGGGGGGGGGGCTACAGCCAGGGAATGCTGCCCAGGAAGCATCCAAATGGGAAGGCTCCAAGCCAGGAGAATGGTGGTGGGCTTCAGGAGACAGGTCAGAGGAGGAAGAGGGTGCAGATGGGTTGGAGGCTGAGCAAGCAACAGGTTTAAGTGAGGAGGAAGAGGAGCCACTTGCCAGTTCCACTGCTTCCTTCTCCCATCCTCCTCTGTACAATCATAGAACTGTAGAGTTGGATGCGACCCTGAGGATCATCTAGTTACAACTCCTTCAATTAGCAGGAATATGCAGCTGTCCCATGCAAGGATCGAACCTGCAACCTTGGTGTTATCAGCACTGCGCTCTAACTAACTGAGCTATCCATGCACTTTGGCAAAACAAAAGGCACTGAGAGCCCCCTCCTTGAAGGAGTTCACAACTGTTGGGGAGGCAGCAGGCTTAGGAGGAAGTGGAAGGCTCAGATCCTCAGTTCTGACAACTGCTTCATGGGGCCAGTCTTGCCCCTGGAGTTTTCTGTGGGTTTCGTCTCTCTGGATAAAGAACCAACCTTACTGCTCATCTCTGAGTTTCTGTGCTGAACCAGCCCTGACACAGGACCCCCCTCCTGGACTGGCTGTATGTAAGAAGACAGGCAGGTGCAGTTGGCTGAGGCTGTTGGATCAGGCCTCTGTTTGCCCTGATGCTCTCGTCTCCCTGATGACATTATTCCCCGCAATTGTCAGGAAGATGGAATAAGTTTACCTGGGTTACAAAAATAAACTCCATGTTGTTTATGCTAGTACTGTGAACTTCAAGAAACATCTGAGAAGCTACTCCTGAATAAGTGAACAATGCTTTTTGGGAGAACATAAAGTTCTCTCCTTAACGTGCTGTAAATGAAGCTACATGCTCCCTCAATGCCATTCCATCACAAACTGATAATACTAAGTACAGTTTGTACTCAGATCTAAAGAGCACTGAATTAGCAGCTGGTGGAAATAAAGAATTCCTTCATCTGATCATTGTAAGTACGTGCGATGAGGAGTGTCCTTGCTACAAAACTCTTCCTTTAAGTATAAATAAATCCAAAACTGCTTTGTTTGGTGGCCGTTACCATCACTGTGTTTCTTGATCTCTGCTAGAAATTAAGGCACTATTATAATAATCCAGTTTTCCCTGCGGCGTTTGTTGGTTAGATAAATATGCCTTTGGCCCTGCAGTGTCTTTGATGTCCTGTCTATTATGTACGGTACTTTGCAGTATGGGCTCAGTCCAGTGAAGAATTGCATATTGATTAACAATGATACTTTTTTAAACAACAACAACAAACCAATTGTAATATGTAGAAAGAAACAAACACTGTGAGCTTGCAAGTTTGGCCCGTCTTGGTTGTAAGCTTTTCTTGTTACATCGCCAATCTGTAAGAAACATAATAAAAAGTATTTTCTTAGTTCGATGTTTCTTGCATGCTTTGTAGAAAGACAAAGGTGCAATTTCCTTTAAAGAAATGTACAGGTCAGCTTTCGGCCCTGTCTGTGTCTGAATGCTCCTGTTTAGCATAATTTTAAAACAGTTTCCAAACAAGCCCTTCTTTCCTTTGCAATAGTTAGAAAATTCAAACTTACAATGGGCTTGGCCCTGTCAAACTTAAAGACTTTTGCCTCATTTTGCCCCTTTGAACATGCAAAACTCTATGGCTAGCAGTAACTCTGGAATGAAAGGTATATGTGTGTGCATTCAAGCTGCTTTCGAACTGCCTTACAAGGATGCAGGGAGAGTCTTGCTAGACCATTCCAAAAAGCTCAGCATCCTGTTTCTGACAAGACTGTCTCCTGTTCTTACTGCCACAGACTAATGCAGCTACACCTCTGGAAGCTGATCATTTTGGACTGCAATCCTATACCCACTTGGCCCTGTTGAATTTATTGGGACCTGTAGTGAAATCCTGTACATGTCTCTTCAGAAGTAAGCCCCATTGAGTTGAACCGAGTTTCCTTCCAGATAAGTGAGTATCGGATTGAAGACACTGGGTGCTTCCAAACTGTTGCTATTTTCAGGTGTGATTCAATCACATGCTGGCAAATTCAGGTTGCTCGAGTAAAGTTAATTTGACACTCTTGTGCTAGAAACTGATTTCCCCATAGCCAGAGAGAGAGAGAGATGGGAAAATGCAATGAAAGGTGTGGAATAATGCTTACCTGCTTCCATGTTGCATAAGCTCCTGGCAAGCAAATTCTCAATACACCACCAATGTCAGCTAACCTTCCTGTAAATTAAAGTTAATTTGCATGGTTAACCCACTTCCCCCCAAAGTTTGGGCTTTTAGTGATAGGGAAAGTGATTGGGTAGGCACAGGGAAAGTATAGGGGTGTTGTTGTTTTTAAAGTGGATTTGCTCCAGTAGGGCAACAGAACATTTTTATCCATGTTCAATGTGCAAACCTAAAGTTAAATGCCAGCAGTCTGGCAGCACCCCTGTCTTTTTGCCCCTTCCCACCCTCTTTCATCTTTATAATGAAACCATTAATCTTTAATTAATGGTTTAATTAAAACTGGGTGCTTGAAGGTGGGGGATGGTTTCAGAAGCATTATCCTATATTCTTTTGGTTGTCTCAAACATAATGCTTCTGTAATATTAAGATTAGCATGTTTTGGTTTCTGTTGTTTTTTCCTGGAAGAAAAACCCCACAAACGAGGGACCTCAGGTGTGGGTTGTTAGCTTTCTCATCACTATAGCAAGAAAAAAACAACAAGCCAGATGTTTTCTCCTGCTGTCTCCCTTCTCCAGTGATATAATATACTTAACATTTTTCGTATTGGCTGTGTCTGTGAAACAGCAGCGTGAAAACCACCATATTTTTTCTCCTTTGAAGGTCATTTCAAAAGAATGAATGACTGATCTAGCAGCAGCATAATGTCCTATGAGTCTTCTTGCCTTAGGCAAATGGAGAAAGCCCACCAGGAAGGCAGCAGAGAAGTCTCTGAAAGGGAATCAAGATCGGATTAATCACCATGTTGGCTAAACTACAGTCTGCAGAGGATGGTTTCAGACAAGCAGCAATGCCTTTATTTCTAAATGGATAGGAACTGGAGGACAAGTCCACTGGAATGAATCACCCCCTGACCTGAAAAACCCTTCTGTCAATCCCAGATACAGTGGTACCTTGGAAGTCAAACAGAATCTGTTTCAAAAGCCCATTTGACTTCCAAAAGGCACGGCTTCTGATTGGCTGCAGGAGTTTCCTGCATTCTTGTCAGAAGCCATGGAAACCATGCTGGACGTTCAGGTTCCAAAGAACGTTCGCAAACTGGAACACTCACTTCCAGGTTTGCAGCATTCGGGAGCCAAAACGTTTAACTCGCGATACATTTGGGGTCCAAGGTACGACTGTACAGTG
The DNA here is from genome assembly GCF_964106915.1 of Podarcis gaigeae. Lineage (NCBI taxonomy): Eukaryota > Metazoa > Chordata > Lepidosauria > Squamata > Lacertidae > Podarcis > Podarcis gaigeae. Next base: position 10,744,571 of record NC_139682.1, read on the forward strand.
GTACCTCAGGTTACATACGCTTCAGGTTACATACGCTTCAGGTTACAGACTCCACTAACCCAGAAATAGTGCTTCAAGGTTAAGAACTTTGCTTCAGGGTAAGAACAGAAATTGTGCTCCAGTGGCGCAGCAGCAGGAGGCCCCATTAGCTAAAGTGGTGTCTCAGGTTAAGAACAGTTTCAGGTTAAGTACGGACCTCCGGAACGAATTAAGTACTTAACCCAAGGTACCACTGTATATGGAAACAGGCAAACATGAGAAAGAGTGGAGGAATCTATACATGGAAATCAGTTTGCCACTGAATGCAGAAGGTAACTTGTTGCCTGTGGCATGAGACTGGTGTGCAAAATGGGCTGGATCCAGACCTAGTCGTTCTCAGAGTTCCATTGATTTCAATGGAGCTACTCTAACTAAGTCTGGTTCCAGCCTTCTTTTTTAGATTCTCTGAACCAAATCTGACTGAAGCGTTGTGAAGAATTGCAGGAGGGATACGGATGCCCCTTTTTATGGAGCTGCTCAGGTACAATGAAAGCAGAAAAAAGTGTTCTGCACTTGAAAGCCTAATGGCATAAGCCTCCATGGACCAGAGATGCATGGAGAGAATTGCACAGAGATTTTTAGTTGGCAGGTACAGGTTTAGCGGATGGAGGTGGAACTGTGAACAGTGGAGTTAAGTATCAACAAAATGCAAAATGTGCCATCTGTTACAAGTACAATGTAACTAACATTGTACTTACTAACATTGTACTCTTACTAACATGCAGGAAGCATTGCACTTATTGACATTGTAAGATCAGTTCTTGAACTTTGACAGGACAGCTACGGAGGGTTCCACAGAGGGGGCACCACCCAAAAGCCCATTCCCTGTTTTCCCTCAACCTCACATGAGAAGGTGAAGGCACACAGGAAAGGGTCTCTGAAGATGATCTGAGTACAGAGGCAGATTCACATGAGAGCAAGCAGTGCTTTCCATCAATCTGGAAAGAAAGAAAGTCCTCAATTGCTGAGAATCCTCTTAACTGTGCCACCTTCCTGAAGCAGAGGACAGGCCAGCCACTCACACCTCTTGCAAGCTGCAACAGTGGTGGAATGAAGAATGTGCTTAGGCTATGCTTGCTAAAGTCTCAAGGATGGGGAACCAGTGACCTCTTTTGACATTGCTGAACTACAACTCCCATCATCCCTTGGTTATCTGGCCATGGCTAATGGGAGTTAGAGCCCAGGAATTTCCAGAACGTCACAGGTTTCCCACCTCTTCTCTGGTTTGCAACTGATGTTATATATCACCTACCTACTGACATCAGTGGATCAGAGCAGCGCATGGAAACACCGTTTACCTTCCTGCTGGAGTGGTACCTATTTATCTACTCGCACTGGCATGCTTTCGAACTGCTAGGCTGGCAGGAGCTGGGACCGAGCAATGGGGATTCGAACCACCGACCTTCTGAGCGGCAATCCCTAGGCTCTGTGGTTTAGCAATTTCAGCAATGCAATGCATTTCCCATCATCCTGCTATCAGCATTGGCTCACTGAACTGCCATGTCTTTCTTGGACTGCCTGAAAAAAGTATGGGCAAGTGAAAGTCAGTAATTGGAGAGAGAGTGGAGGCTTGTCTTGAAGGTTTACTGGTGGCATTTCCCAATGACAGCTAAATAGAAGCAGACATGGTCAATATAATTTAATAAACCCTAATGCAATTGCAGTGCTGGGCCTTTGTGGCAGCTCTCCTGACAGATGTAACATTCAGCCAGACTCTGCAAATAGTTCCTAAAACCAGAGGGCAGGTTAGCAAAGAAAGCCCATGAAGAAATGGGGTTGGCATTGCTTTTCACATGAAATGTCATCCTCTTTTCCGTTTCATCCTTCAACACAGAAAGAAATTTCCACTCTGTAAACGCTACCTTTAAGGAAATCACACTGCACTGCCAGTTTGTGTCACAGTCTGGTTTACAGGCGGTCGAAGTCCTGGCTGAGGACGTTGGGACCGGGGGCAAGATGGCAGGGTGGGAGCAGGAACGGGAGTCCAGAAGCCAGGAGTCCAGAAGCCGAGGGTCCGAGAGCCAGGAGTCAAGAAGCCAAACACAGCAAGGCAGGAAGCATGTTGCTGTGGCAAAGACCCAAAGGGAAACTGCTGACCTTATATCCCTTCCTGGCTCTTGCCACCAGGTGCTGTGAGTTACCAATCGGCCTCACCTGTGTGACTGAGCCTTGCCTCTTCAGAACAAACTTGGGAAAGCCCCAGTCCTGCGAAGCCCTACCGGTCACAGGGCCTGGCTCCTACACGCACTCCTGACAGTTTGGGATTAATAGGTGATATTCTTGAAAACTCATTCCACGTATGAGGCAGTTCCTAGCCCCAACTACATCCCTCAGTTCCAAAGGGGTTGCATTCATAGGGACCAAGGCAAACCCAAGATCCATCGGGATGAGTGAATTAGGAGCCGGTAAACTGGAGGCTCAGCTGGCTGATTCCCAGCACAGCTGCACTATCTCAGCATAATCTTCACATCCCGGTTTAGCCAGAGGTACACTGGCACAACTCCATCATTCTGGCTCATCTGGGACTCCGCCAGCTGAGCCAAGACTGATGGATCTTACACCAGTGTAAGAAAAAAATAATGGTAGGCATGTGATTGGGCAGGGGTCTTTATGCTGGATCCTAACTTGGTTTAGCTCGGTCATGGGACCTAGCAACCCAGCAGAACCCAGGCAGGCACAAAGGGTAAGTCAAACCTTTTTTTGCAGAGGCCTGTTTTCCCTCTGCAAGTAGCCCTGCTGCTGAATGAAGTGTGGCCATCTTAATTTAAGACAGCAAAAAGGCAGCAACACAAGAAAAAAGTATTTCTGTGCAAGGAAGGAGAGTCTACCAAGTCCTGAGGGAGCCCATTCCACTGTCAAACAGCAATCTTCCTTTGATTTGGGACCTACCCTCTGGAGCAGGAGAAAACAAGCTTGCTCCAGCTCCCATGTGACAGCCCTTTAGATATGTTATCGTTATATTTAATGAAATTATAATTACTTATATCATTTTACAGCTTTTTTCTTGTAAGCCGCTTTGAGGTTTTTTATTACAACCAATCGGTATGTAAATTTTGTTCAGTAAGTTAAATTTAAAAATAAGTAATATATGCATTTATATATCCCACCCTGCCTACCCTACAGCCTAGAAAAACTGGAAGAAGGGCATAGGAGTCTTCACAGACCTTATCAAACTTGGGAACATGTTATTTGCTCAAGATTAGGCTCCTGCTATTCCTAGCAGCTGTGTTTGTACATGAGAAGTTGTGGATCAGCAATCCCTCCCTCCCCCTCCATTTTTGGCTTTGCCTTAAGGAAAATGAAAGGCAAATATTTAGATGCCAGGTATCATTTGCCTATGGCCAGACAAATTCACATTTGGAATTGGATTGCAGTCATCTTCTTCTTCGGTGATCACTTGTAGCCGAGTAAAATTGTCTTCCATAAACACTGTTTTAACAATGAGTCCATAAGTGACTGCAGAGGCCAATTCTGGATCCACACGTCCTTCCACAGTGGGGACGTTGGTTTCTGGGCAGGAGTTGATCATGGTGTGGATTTGCCAAGCATGCCTTCCTCTTAGCCCGTTTCTCCCTTGCGTCCTGAGTTTGAGTGTCTTCAAAACCCATGACACTTTTGGTAAAGGCTGTTCTCCAATTGGAGCGCTTGCAGGCCAGTGTTTCCCAGTTGTTGGTGTTTATACTACATTTTTAAAAAAAATTGCCTTGAGACAGTCCTTAAACCTCTTTTGTTGACCACCAGCATTACGCTTTCCATTTTTAAGTTTGGAATAGAGTAGTTGCTTTGGAAGACGATAATCAGGCATCCAAACAACATGACCAGTCCAACAAAGTTGATGTTGAAGAATCATTGCTTCAACACTGGTGATCTTTGCTTCTTCCAGTACACTGGTATTAGCTCACCTGTCTTCCCATGTGATGTGTAGAATAACAGTCGACTCATGGCTAAAGCATATGTATGGTCAAATTCTTAATCTAAAGTCAGTATTACAGACAAAGGTGAAATCCAACCCATACATTTTGAGTGCTCTGACGCCAGTTTAACATGCCCATTTGACTGCTTCAGTCTGTGGAACTGGCACTGTTACAGATACAACATAATATTCATTCTGCACTCGTAAGAAATCAATCATTTATTGCTGCATCTCTTGCTGTATTCTTTTTGGCACATTGCTCAAAACATTTATGTTTAGGCAAGCTTATCCAGACAGGTGTGTTTTATCACTTTTTCATCATCTTTTCGATGCTTCTTGGATAACTTTTCCAACTGTTTTATAATCAAGAATTTTAATGTTTTGTTTTATATTCTTGTAAACTGCTTAGGTTTTCTTACAGTCAAGCGGTCTGCCCACGGGCCCGGTGCCAGCTCCCCGTAGAGTCCTCCTGGAGAGGAAAAGGTGTTGTGGTAGGGGGCTTGTGGAAAGACCACACAACAAACAACATGCGTTTGGGGTGTGCTTTGCAGAATTACCTTAAGTTTTCATGCTAATTAAAACTCTAGAAGAACAGACGGATTTAAAAATATATACATATATTAGGAAGTTCCATGTAGAGCAAGCAAATAACTTAACGCACCCACCCACAGAGCAGAGAGAAATTTGAACAATGCACAATTATTCATTGCTTTAATATGTGATACAGCTACTTTTTAAGTTCTCAGATTCGGCTGCCTTAGTACAGTGAGATTAGAACAGATTTTCTCAGCAGCCAGCCTCCGCAGTCAAGTTATCCCCCCCACCCACCCCTTTCCAGCTTAAAAACAGTTTTTACTTCAGGATAGAATTCACAATATTCTTCTGGCAGGCAAGAATAATATGAACACCTTTTACCTTGGGTAAGATGTGATTTCTAATTGAATTGCAGCAGATGATGACACTGACACCAATTTTTTGCCACTAAAAGGCCACTTTGATGCAAAGCTTAGAGGACCCATCCCTTTATGGGAGTGCTTGAGATCTGATGCTGATTAACTATTTTTATACAAAAATCCCCACTCTCCCCCAAATGGGAGGGAAGAGTTAAAAAAAAATGGCACAGCTGAGTTTTGAAGTTCCTTCCAAAGAGGCTGGTAACTGACACACAAATACCCTAACAGTTCCTGCAGATGGTCTCAGTTTAAATTATGTGCATGTTTGAGTTAGTGGCTGGTAGAAGGAAACTCGTGAGGGAAAAGAATCACAACATCTTCTCAAGGTACCAAACTAAAAGTTGTCAAAGAAAAGAGTTCCTTCCAAGTTACCCAGGCTGACATGCTTCACCAATGTAAAAAGCTCACTGCATGTATAAAAGCAGCATACAGTGGTACCTCGGTTTACGAACTTAATCCGTTCCGGAAGTCTGTTCTTAAAGCAAAGCCATTCTTAAACCAAGGTGTGCTTTCTCTAATGAGGCCTCCTGCCACCAGTGCCCTTCCACCGCTTGGCTTCTGTTCGTACACCGAAGTAAAGGTCAACAACCGGAACACTCCTTCCGGTTTTGCAGAGTTTGTTTACTGAATAGTTCATAAACAGGGCTGTTCTTAAACCGAGATACCACTGTATTAGGAAAAGGTATAGGTGGGGCTTGTCCACCTGGGAAGGTACCCCATCTAGGAGAAGGAAAACTCTGCCCCGAAACATGGGCGGGGGCGGGCTTTATGTTAGGGGGGCAGAACCGAGCTGTTAGTTAAGCATTTCTATTTATTTACTTGATTGGGGGGCAGCTGCCCCTCTGCCCCCACTTGGCTACTCCCATACACAAAACCTCTTTTGCCTTGTGGGACATCTCCGAGAGAAGAAAAGGCTACAGAGTAAGCCCTACACCAGGGGTTGGCAACCTACAGCCCATGGGCCGGATGTGGCCCAATCGCCTTCTCAATTGTGTCTTCTTTCTATGCTATGCTAAGCACCACTTGACTGGCTGGCTCCAACAACGGACGGTCCGAGAATCAGCATGTTTTAGTTGTTATTGTTTAGTCGTTTAGTCGTTTAGTTCAAGACTCCATGGACCAGAGCACGCCAGGCACTCCTGTCTTCCACTGCCTCCCGCAGTTTGGTCAAACTCATGCTGGTAGCTTCGAGAACACTGTCTAACCATCTCGTCCTCTGTAGTCCCCTTCTCCTTGTGCCCTCCATCTTTCCCAACATCAGGGTCTTTTCCAGGGAGTCTTCTCTTCTCATGAGGTGGCCAAAGTCTTGGAGCCTCAGCTTCAGGATCTGTCCTTCCAGTGAGCACTCAGGGTTGATTTCCTTCAGAATGGATAGGTTTGATCTTCTTGCAGTCCATGGGACTCTCAAGAGTCTGCTCCAGCACCATAATTCAAAAGCATCAATTCTTCGGCGATCAGCCTTCTTTATGGTCCAGCTCTCACTTCCATACATCACTACTGGGAAAACCATAGCTTTGACTATACGGGCCTTTGTTGGCAAGGGGATATTTCTGCTTTTTAAGATGCTGTCTAGGTTTGTCATTGAGTAGAATGTGTCCTTTTATTTAAAATGCATCTCTGGGTTATTTGTGGGGCATAGGAATTCGTTCATTTCCCCCCTCCAAAATATAGTCTGGCCCCCCCACAAGGTCTGAGGGACGGTGGACCGGCCCACAGCTGAAAAAGGTTGCTGACCCCTGCCCAACACAAATCCAGAGTGGAGTCCCTAAGGCAGTTGGATGGTGCTCTATAATCCTCCTTCCAGCAACTCCTGCAGCCAAGCTGGTGCCAAATGTCTTGCTCTGCTTCCGTTTGAACCACATCAGTGAGGCCGAGGGAGGGGGGTCTTGTCATCTCTTGCATACACACTGCCCAGGTTTGCATCCTGGGGGAGTTCACTTTATTGTTGCTAATGCAGCAGTTTGACTTCACCCCCAGAGGTGCACTCCATTGTCTCTCGAGGCAAATAGATGCCAATGGCAGCAACTGGAAAAAGACTACACTAAACCTCCTTCTCTGATATACTTCTTTGCCAGATGCAGGGAGTTTGGTTCTTTCTTCTTTTTATACCTGGACGTACATGCAAATCTCCAACCTGCAGTGAGAACAGGCATGGATCAGTGCTGTTGAGATGTTCTGCATGCAGAAGATCCCAGATTCAGCTTCCATCGTCTTCAGTTCAAAGGATCTCAGAGAGCAGGCTGAGCCCATTTGAAGCTTCTTCTGCCCTGTCATCCTTCAGTGGTAAATGCCGAGACACTTTTGTTTTCCAATTACCAGGGACCTCATATACTTGATGTTATTTTAATAGGAATGTGAAGCTGCCATTGGGCCTGTTCGAGATGCTTTTGCTGGTACAAAATGCTGATGGGGCATCACCTTGTCAACCTCTGTCTGCCCAGGCCCAAGGACTCCTAGAATCATAGAATCATAGAGTTGGAAGAGACCACAAGGGCCATCGAGTCCAACCCCCTGCCAAGCAGGAAACACCATCAGAGCACTCCTGACATATGGTTGTCAAGCCTCTGCTTAAAGACCTCCAAGACCTCCAAAGAAGGAGACTCCACCACACTCCTTGGCAGCAAATTCCACTGTCGAACAGCTCTTACTGTCAGGAAGTTCTTCCTAATGTTTAGGTGGAATCTTCTTTCTTGTAGTTTGGATCCATTGCTCCGTGTCCGCTTCTCTGGAGCAGCAGAAAACAACCTTTCTCCCTCCTCTATGTGACATCCTTTTATATATTTGAACATGGCTATCATATCACCCCTTAACCTCCTCTTCTCCTCTTTGATGGGCCATCAAGACCCTTTGTCATGTTTACTAGATTGGCTTATACCACAGCCCACTGTGTGAAGCCGCCTAGGCTTGCGATTACTGGTGTCCAAACTTTTTTCAAAGTGGGCCAGATTTGATGAAGTGAAGGGCCATGAGTTGACCTTTTTTTAGGGTTGAAGTTGTTGAGGTTTTTTTAGGATTTTACCCCAGGATTTTACCCCAGGAAATAAACTGCCACCAACTTAGGCCCCTGAAACAGACTTTGGACATGCCCGTCCTACACTGAATGCAACAGCATTTGGCTTGGTTTGAATTTACCAAACTTTGCTCACTTTGTGAATTTATGAGTTTGCTCATATTTCAGCTTTTTACTGACTAGAGATGATGGCAAGTCTGCCTCTCCCCCAAACTCATGGCAAGATGCACACACAAGCAAGCTGAACTCTTGTCTACCAGTTGAGCAGAACAAGAACATAGGGTGCTGCCTAATATCAGCATGTAACCATCTAGTGCAGCATTTTCTGCTCTGATTGACAGCCGCTCTCTGAGATCCCAGGCCTTTCCAACCTCCTGCTGACTGATCCTTTTAATGCTGCCAAGGGATTGGACATGTAGACTTTCTGCATGCAAGGTGTGTGCTGTACCACTGCATCATTGATCACTCCTCTGCCCAAAAGGCACCCAAAGAAATGCACCACTGATAGCACTCTGGTCATGGAATTCTTTTGGACACTTGCCAACTTTGATTAATTCTGTTGCAAGGGCTTGCCATTACCAGTTCCTGCCAAGAATGGTCCAGTGGCCAGTTGCTAAGACACAAGTTAAAAGCGCTTTTCTTCATTTGCATGTCTCCTGGTATTCTTCTCTCCTCACTCACCCCCTGTGCCCAGCCACATTGAATTTCTTTGTGAACTGGCTCCCTGTTTAGCTTTGTCATTCCTGTAAGCTCTTCTTCCTCCTTTATTAAAGTTTCTATTTCCTCTGGGAGCCAGTGTGGTGTAGTGGTTAAGAGCGGTAGTCTTGTAATCTGGTGAACCGGGTTCATGTTTCCGTTCCTCCACATGCAGCTGCTGGGTGACCTTGGGCCAGTCACACTTCTTTGAAGTCTCTCAGCCCCACTCACCTCACAGAGTGTTTGTTGTGGGGGAGGAAGGGAAAGGAGAATGTTAGCCGCTTTGAGACTCCTTAAAGGGAGTGAAAGGCAGGATATCAAATCCAAACTCTTCTTCTTCTTCTTCTAGAGGGAGACTGCGTTAAGGGGGTGAGCTTCTCCTCTGGGCCTGTCTGGCCCATTGCTCAGCAAAGCGCAGGATTCTCCTCCAGTTGGGTGTCAGAGGGGAAGGAGAACCAGCAGGACTGGGAGTGTCCTGCTGCTGTGTAGCAGGGTCAACCTCTGACTCCTCTCTGTCTGAGTCTGCACTCACATTGTGCCTCTCAGCTGTGGGGTGTGAAACACAAAGCAGTCAAATGCAACATTCTTAGAGTGGACATAAAAAGGAGATGTCTGGATCAGCCAGTCGGAACTTCCTGTTTCCTCCTGGGCTGGGACAAATTTCCTCTACATGTGACCAGAGATGGGCGTGACCTCACCTGGGCAGGTAACAAAATAGCACAGGGGAGGCAGCCATCTCTCTCTCTCTGACTCCATTACTCAAAGAAGCAACATCTCCTTAGTCTGAGATGCTCTCTTGGCTTCCAACCAAGAGAGGACAAAGGAACTATCTCCTTATGGGATAGATTCCAGGTGTATATATTTTGTAACTTAAGTCTACCTTCTGGGATCTTTCTGTGAACAGAATGTGAGTAAACTATTTTATATACAGTGGTACCTCCGGTTAAGAACTTAATTCATTCTGGATGTCCGTTCTTAACCTGAAACTGTTCTTACCCTGAGGTACAACTTTAGCTAATGGGGCCTCCCGCTGCTGCCGTGCCACCACCACACAATTTCTGTTCTCATCCTGAAGAAAAGTTCTTAACCCGAGGTACTATTTCTGGGTCAGTAGAGTCTGTAACCTGAACGTCTGTAACCCAAGGTACCACTGTACTTTTATACAAGACTATGTCGTCTCTATTCTTTTTAGGAGGGAATAAAGGAGAATTACCACGAAACTTATTTTAGAGGCTTATACAAGCCTGGCAAACCTATCCACTGTGAAAGTTTAAAAGGGGAATATTACTCTGCTAAAATGTAGAACTTGTTAACACAAGTTGGGAAGGATATAATTAAACAATATATCCTCTCCTGCCTCCCTGAACATTCCCACATCAGCCTCTAACCCCGTCCTGGAAGACCCTCCTTAGAATCATAGAATCATAGAATCATAGAGTTGGAAGAGACCACAAGGGCCATCGAGTCCAACCCCCTGCCAAGCAGGAAACACCATCAGAGCACTCCTGACATATGGCTGTCAAGCCTCTGCTTAAAGACCTCCAAAGAAGGAGACTCCACCACACTCCTTGGCAGCAAATTCCACTGTCGAACAGCTCTTACTGTCAGGAAGCTCTTCCTAATGATTAGGTGGAATCTTCTTTCTTGTAGTTTGGAACCATTGCTCCGTGTCCGCTTCTCTGGAGCAGCAGAAAACAACCTTTCTCCCTCCTCTAACCCCCTCCTTCTTCTGACCCCCCCTTGATCACTTAGCCCCCCCTGCTTCTAGCACCTCCCAGGTCACCCCATCTGCAGACTGCTCCTCATTGTCCCACCACCAGGACCCAGGATCTATGTTGTCATCTTCTGTGCCCTCCTTGGTATCCAGACACAAAATCCACATTTTGAAAAATTATGTCCAGGTGCCATTTTTGACAGACAAATTCCAGCTATGCCAGGAAATTCTGGATGTATGGCAGCTGTATCAATGGAGGGCTCTTGAGCAGATGGCTCCCACCATGCTTCCTCTGCCATCCAGTCCCTGACACCCAGTCTCCCTCAGCCTAACTTATTCCTACTTGCTAAGCACCCTCCCGGTCTTCTAGCTTCATGCCCTAATTCACTGTTCCAACCTGACTCAGCACCTGGCTTTGGACTGACTCTGCCTTTAGATTCGCTTTCTAGTGCAATGTTTGCATGGTTCCGCTTCCTGCTTAGATCCTCCTGTTGCCTTTATCATGGCGCTCCATTCCCGCTCTGACCCTAATTCTACCAAGACGAATATTTTCAGCTTTCCAGGGGCCGGGCTGCTAATGATCCAGCCTTGATTTGACTCACTTTCATCTTACCCTTTTCCTCCATTAATGAAAAAGCAAATAAAGCAGGGAGTGCTATACTTCGCCACCAGTTTGAAGCACCAGAAATTCTTTGTTCCACGTGGCCACATTGCAGACTTTCAATGAAATGTTAAGGGATGAAAAAGCCAGAACAGGGAGGTCTTTGGTCCCTCTGCACTGCTGCAGCATCATATTCAAAAGCTATCAAAATACCCTTTGTTCTCAAAGCACTGGGATACTTCCTTCCTAATCACTGATAATGAGGCATACTTCTTTTTTTTCCCTTCCCCCTTGGAAAGCGAGAGATGGATTTGCCCCCATGCTCTTCCCTTCGGCGCCCTTCTCTCCTCTTGATTCTTAGTTTGTTCTTTCTCCTAACCCATCATTACTTAAATTGTACCATTGTTCTTAACACATGGTGGGGACTTTATGACTAGCTCCGAGCAGGAGGCAAAGGGAGAGGGAGCCGTGACAGGGTTTGCTTTTGTTGTAACACACCTGCTTGGGCTAATTAATGAGAGTTTACAGCGCAGGATGGTCTCCAAAATCAGGAAGATGTGATTATCTTTTGAATTGCCAAGATGCAACAGAGCCCTTGCTTATAAATGAGATTTCTCCTTGGAAGCCAAACCTGCAACAGAAGTGTCATTTCAATTTTTAAAAAAAAATGGCTTCTAATAATATAAGTGGCATAAACCCAAAGAGCTCACCACACCGATCTGTCTGGCCCTCCAAACTCTTCCCAGCTCCCACACCTCATCAGCCTCCTTGAGTGTTTTTGCCTGCCTGGAATGCATCCTTGAATGGTGATAATCCCTCTTCTTTGCATGGAGAATGGAGAGTTATGTGTTTAGAAAGTCATAATCAGCAGGGCTAGAATTTAGCCCTCTACACAAGGGCAAAAGAAACAGCCATTGCTCCACTCACTTGTGCCTTTGGCTATGCCTGGGGGCCACTAGCATGCTGACCCCCAGATGGCTTTCCATGAGGGAGTGTGGCCCTCCATCTGAAGAAGGCCCCCCACCCTTCAGGCCTTGTGTGTTTGCAATCAGAGACAGATGGTGGAACGGCCCTTTGGACATGCCAACTATTCCACAAGCCTTACACATACCGTATTTTTTGCTCTATAAGACGCACCTTTTCCCTCCTAAAAAGTAAGGGGAAATGTGTGTGCGTCTCATGGAGAGAATGCAGGCTGCGCAGCTATTGCTGAAGCCAGAACAGCAAGAGGGGGAGCTGCGCAGCAATCCCTCTTGCTGTTCTGGCTTAAAGGATAGCCGCACAAAACCTCTTCAACAACATTTGATTCAGAATATTTTTCTTCTTGTTTTCCTCCTCTAAAAACTAGGTGTGTCTTATGGTCAGGTGCAGCTTATAGAGCGAAAAATACAGTACTTTTGTTGGAGGGGGTGAAGTCATAGAATCATAGAATCATAGAGTTGGAAGAGACCACAAGGGCCATCGAGTCCAACCCCCTGCCAAGCAGGAAACACCATCAGAGCACTCCTGACATATGGTTGTCAAGCCTCTGCTTAAAGACCTCCAAAGAAGGAGACTCCACCACACTCCTTGGCAGCAAATTCCACTGTCGAACAGCTCTTACTGTCAGGAAGCTCTTCCTAATGTGTAGGTGGAATCTTCTTTCTTCCTCATAAGGCATCGTTTCCAGGCCTTTGACCATTTTGGTTGCCCTCCTCTGGACCCGTTCCAGTTTGTCCGTGTCCTTCTTGAACTGTGGTGCCCAGAACTGGACACAGTACTCCAGGTGAGGTCTGGCCAGAGCAGAATACAGTGGCACTATTACTTCCCTTGATCTAGATGCAATACTCCTATTGATGCAGCCCAGAATTGCATTGGCTTTTTTAGCTGCCGCGTCACACTGTTGGCTCATGTCAAGTTTGTGGTCAACTTAACAAGTCAAACTACTGCATTTGCAGCACCAAAATGACCTCCCCGGGTCGCAAGCCAGGGCTATGTATATGGACACCTTGGGCTGCCCAGACAACAAGACCCCCCCTCTCAGCCTCACTGATGTGGTCCAAAGGAAAACAGAGCAATATGTTTGGCACCAGCTTGGCTGCAGGAGTTGCTGGAAGGAGGTCTGCAAAGTGCCTTCCAGCCATCTTAGGGACTCCACTGCAGATTTGTGTAGGGTTTACTCCATAGCCTTCTTCTTCCGAAGATATCTCACAAAGTAGCAGAAGTTTAAGATCAGCGTTTTCCTTCTCCTAGATGGGCTACCTTCCCAGGTGGACGGGCCTGACACAAATGGCTACAGATGTCATGGGCTGAGGATGGTGGAGTGAACAGGAAGCTCATGGCTCCATGAGGGTTGCAAAATCTGCCCTGCTCTTGTGGCTTTAATTATGGCTTGAGGCACACACAAAAAGCAGCAGGTGGAGCTTTTGATGGCATGGAGATGCTCTCCTCATGCTCTCCCCAGCCACACCCTCTTTCCCCAGGCCCCGCCCCTCACCTGCCTTGCTGCTCATGCTCTTGAGTGTTTCTGCCTGGCTGGAATGTGTCCTTGAACTCAGATAATGCTTCTTGCTTGCCTGAATGGAGAACAGAGGGGTAAAATAACCAGCTGCTCCCATAGATTAAACATCAGCCAGTGTGGTGTAGTGGTTAAGGGTTTCTTACTAGGACCTGGGAGTAAAAAGGTAAAGGTAAAGGTGCCCGACCATTAGGTCCAGTTGTGGCCGACTCTGGGGTTACGGCGCTCATCTCGCTTTATCGGCCGAGGGAGCCGGCATATAGCTTCCGGGTCATGTTGCCAGCATGACTAAGCCGCTTCTGGTGAACCAGAAAAGCACATGGAAACACCATTTACCTTCCCGCCGGAGCGCTACCTATTTATCTACTTGCACTTTGACGTGCTTTCAAACTGCTAGATTGGCAGGAGCAGGGACCGAGCAACGGGAGCTCACTCCATTGCAGGGATTCAAACTGCTGACCTTCTGATCGGCAAGTCCTAGGCTCTGTGGTTTAACCCACAGCACCACCCGCATCCCATTAGGACCTGGGAGACAAGGGTTCAAATCCTTACTTGGCCATGAAGCTCACTGAGTGTCTTTGGGTCAGTCATTGCCCCTAGGCGTAACCTTCCTCACAGAGGTTGTTGTGGGAGTTAAATGTGGATGGAGAGAACCTAGAGCTCCTTGAAGAAAAAAGTGGGATATGAATGAAATAGACAAATGAGATCAGCCCTGGGATAGGAGACATCATATGGGAACAATCTTCCCCTGTGCTGCTTAAGTCCTTGTGTACTCCCAACATCTACCACTGTGCAGCAAAACTGTATGTTATAATTAAATATATTGTCTTTCTGTCTGAAGACACACAAATTTGATTAATTTTTATTTCAAGAAATGTATGCTAATGATAAAATGGTAAGGACAATGGTAAAAAGTAATTTGCATTTGAAAGGTGCCTGGACAATGTCCATTATGTCCAATACAATGTCCAATAGATGACATTTTCAGTGGTTCTGTCCACTACTGAACTGTTGGCTTTATTTCAACCCAAATTGCATTTGGCTTTGGGTTTTTGGAGGAGGTATTGTTGTGCCTCAATAAAACACACAACATGAAATGGGTTTTTAATGCCGTAATAGCCACAACTGAAGGACCCCGCAGACTTTTACACAGAGCGCCATTAAGAGTTAAGCAGTCATTTACATTCAGGCTGTGATATTAATGGCCATTTACTGAAATGTAAACAATAGCTAGAGTTGCATGCTGAATTTTTCAGGCTGTAAGTTGAATATGAACCCCAGAGTACTTGAGAATTAATGGCAGCTTAACAAAGCGTACTCATCACTGTCTATGGACACATAATTTAGAGACTAATAAGTATGAACTGAACTGAATGTTAAAAGTGCATTTTTAAAAAATAGATCCGGGTGTTGCACCACAGATTAAAACACACCAAAGAAAAGCAGCACGCATAAGATTGTGCCATGAAATTTAAATCAACATCCCTTCCAGAAACTTTTATCTTATTCAAACCTTTTAGTGCTAAGTTTCTGTGCGGGGCTCATGTTAAACAGCTCCATGTTTTGCACCTCAGCATCTTGTATCCATGCAACAGGTTATATTTAAGGAGATCCCAAAGAGCTTAATAATGTTTTGCAGAGCTAATGCACCCAGCAACTGCAAGAGAGTGAAGGAAAACCAGGGAGAAAACAACGACTACTGTGGCAATCACTCCAGACCAGGCAGTGGGAAACAGGTTGTGGGAAGATCAACGCTGCTAAAAAGCACACAACTTTGCAAATTATCCTAATACTCTGTTCACAATTTACTGGTTACACAAGTTCACGGCCAGCCCTACCAGTGGCAGAAGCCAGTTTTACAGAGCTCTGCATTTCAGTGTTGTAAACAAAAATTGCCCTTTTCCCTTATGGGGTATCCAAGAGCCCATATAGAGTCCTTACATAGGTTCCCTATTGGTAGGAGAAAATAACAGAGGCTAACCAGAGAATATTGAGAAGCAAAGCAGTTAGTAAGCCTGATCTTTATTGATCTGTTTCAACAAGGTCCTCACTCACCACACGAAGGAGGGAGGAGGAACCCAGAACAATGGCGCACAAGGGCTTATAAAGGTTTTTTGAAATTTCCACCCTGTAGATCAAGACCACCCCCAGAAACATCATACATACATCACAGAAGGGGTGCAAGCTAAGACCACCCCTCAGATACATCATACCTACATCACAGAAAAGGCAGTCTAAAACAGAAATGTAAATGTTGTTTTTCTCCTGTCCTTGTTTATCTCCTGTCTGGCAGGTTACTTGATTGGATTTCCTGGGGAGCTTGGCTAGTCTTTTGTAATGATAAATACTTAGTTCCTGGGCCAGGTCACAGGCTCACACCCTATTCATATCTTAAATGTGCCCTTAAGACAGGATTTGTGAGGGAAAAGACAATGGGGAGTCTTTTCCATTTTCCTTTGACCTTGCAGAGAAAACATTTGGTCAGTTTGGGACAGTTTGGGAATCAAAAATGGTTCCAGGTCGGTCTTCTTGTGCTGATCTATGTACGTGCTTGATTGGTACACTTATGAACATTTAACATATAACTAAGACCTCAAAATTCCTATCACATCAGCAAACGGCGTACATATGGAACCAGCTAAACCTTTGAGCATGTTTTGCCTGCAGTGCAGAAGGTCTCGGGTCCAATCCTTAGCATCTCCACTTGTCAGGATCAGTTGGCAGGTGATGTGAAGGACTCCTGCCTGAGAACATAGATAGGCTCTGTCTGGTAGAGAAGGCGATGCTAAGCTAGATAGGTATATCGGCTGGCGTGCTCTGAAGCAGCTTCTTCTGCCCCATTTGGAAGAAACCATTTCCACCATTGCCCCCCATGTTCTTGCTGTTAAGCATAATTTTTTAATTCACACTGAAATGGAGAATGCTTGTGTGTGTTACCAGAAGGGATTGGCTGGAAGGCTCCACCGAGGTTAGTGAAGAGCAAGAAGAGTTCACTGAGCAACTAGATTGGTTGATAATGAACTGTTGTCCTTCCCATGGCTATTTAATGTGGACTGGTTATTGTGAATGAACACAAGGTGGCATTCAACTAAGTTTTACTCAGAACACAGCCATTGAAATTAATGGGCATGGCTGAGTTAGGCAGGCCCATTCATTTCAATGGTGGGATTCACCTAAAAAGCCTTGTCAATGAAAAATCTCCTCCCAATGACTTCTGGGAGAAATCCCAGTGGCGCAGTGGAGGGATCGTTCCATATGGCAAGCTGAAAAGGTTGTGCAGATGGAATGTTATAGTGCAATGGGTGTACACTGAATTGCATACTACCTATGGTCTTAATGTGCTGTAACAACAACAACAACAATTTGATTTACATACTGCCCTTTATCAAAAGATTCCTAGGTGGTGAAAAAACAGTAAGAACATAATTTATGGAGCATAACAATAACAATACAGAGAATAATAGACAGCATAATAATAAAATAATCATAATAACAGCCTCCCACCAACAACACATTTAACAGGCCGTATATTATTTAATGGCCGAAGAGGAATGTTTTTGCCTGGTGCCAGCCAGGAGAGAGCATTCCACAGATGGGGGCCACCACAGAAAAGGCCTGTTCTCGTGTCGTCACCCTCCAAAATTCTTGGGGCAGAGGGACATAGGGAAGGGCCTCAGATGACACGTGCAGGGGCTGGGTCGGTTTGTATGGGGAGGGGCGCTCCTTAAGGTATTGAGCAAATACAGCAAAATGTTAACATTTTAACATGTGTTATATTATAAAGGAAAATACCTTTGATGAAACCTGGTCTCCCTTTTTTCATACATAAGGGGAAAAGAAACTAAAGCTCTTCCCGCTGCCTCACAAACCTGTGCGCGGAGAACCTTTACAGACTGCAATGTTTTGTTGTTGTTGTTGTTGTTGTTTAGTCGTGTCCGACTCTTCGTGACCCCATGGACCAGAGAACGCCAGGCACCTCTGTCCTCCACTGCCTCCCGCAGTTTGGTCAAACGCATGCTGGTAACCTCGAAAACACTATCCAACCATCTCGTCCTCTGTCATCCCCTTCTCCTTGTGCCCTCCATCTTTCCCAACATCAGGGTCTTCTCCAGGGAGTCTTCTCTTCTCATGAGGTGGCCAAAGTACTGGAGCCTCAGCTTCACAATCTGTCCTTCCAGTGAGTACTCAGGGTTGATTTCCTTCAGTATGGAGAGGTTTGATCTTCTTGCAGTCCATGGGACTGTTAGTTAAGCATTTCTATTTATTTACTTGATTGGGGGGCAGCTGCCCCTATGCCCCCACTTGGCTACTCCCATACACAAAACCTCTTTTGCCTTGTGGGACATCTCCGAGAGAAGAAAAGGCTACAGAGTAAGCCCTACACCAGGGGTTGGCAACCTACAGCCCATGGGCTGGATGTGGCCCAATCGCCTTCTCAATTGTGTCTTCTTTCTATGCTATGCTAAGCACCACTTGACTGGCTGGCTCCAACAACGGACGGTCCGAGAATCAGCATGTTTTAGTTGTTATTGTTTAGTCGTTTAGTCGTTTAGTTCAAGACTCCATGGACCAGAGCACGCCAGGCACTCCTGTCTTCCACTGCCTCCCGCAGTTTGGTCAAACTCATGCTGGTAGCTTCGAGAACACTGTCTAACCATCTCGTCCTCTGTAGTCCCCTTCTCCTTGTGCCCTCCATCTTTCCCAACATCAGGGTCTTCTCCAGGGAGTCTTCTCTTCTCATGAGGTGGCCAAAGTACTGGAGCCTCAGCTTCACAATCTGTCCTTCCAGTGAGTACTCAGGGTTGATTTCCTTCAGTATGGAGAGGTTTGATCTTCTTGCAGTCCATGGGACTCTCAAGAGTCTCCTCCAGCACCATAATTCAAAAGCAATGTTTTAAGACCATGTAAAATGATGCCATGGGCTTGGTGCCATGTTCTTTTCTTTGTTGTGACTGCCCTGTATAATAAATATTTTAATTTAAAAACCGAAACAAAACAAAAAACATATGTTATGCGGCTGATATGATGTTAAAAACTAGCAAATTCTAACAAATCCGATTCTAAGCAGAATCCAGTAAAAATTAGTCATGATTCAAGTCCCATTGGTTCCAGTTACAGTTGTGGCCAAATCCCATTGCATTACTCTCAAGGAGAGCAACATATTCACATGCCTGGAGATCCTTCCTTCAGTATGTATTACAACATTTGCAGTTTAATCAGCCGCAGACAAAAATCATTAGCTGTTTAAGGGAGAGAAAGCAAGAGCATAATAAATTCAAGAGGTTGAGGCTTTTTCTCCCCACATACAAACTCACAAATACCTTCCAAGCATTTCAAAAGTTAAAATGGAGTGGATAATTTAAGCCCTGTGAATCATCTGCTGTTATACCAAAGTACTTCATCAGAGTGTTTTAAGCTTCAGTTAGCGGAGAGACATCTGGCATGCTTGAGGTTAAAGAACATCGTCTGAGGGCAATTTGTTTAGAACAGCATCAATCTCATTGCCCCAGAGCCTCTGCAAAGTGCTGTGGGATCTAAAGGTGAAAACATGGGGCAGGAATTGCCGCTATTACTTATGGTAACGATTCTTCCATTTGGCAAAGTCATCCATATGTGCAGGAGTGAGATCCCACCCAACCCCCCACATCCACCTCTCCAGTTAAACCACAGAAAAAAAATTAATGAGCTGAGAAGGACAGACTACTAGTCTGTGAAGATGCACATTGTTAAGTTGTGGGTGAACATATCAGACGACACAGCGAATCTTCAAAGAGCTCTTGTTTATTCACAGAACAGAACTGAACTGAAGGGTTCAGCCAGCCTGCTTATATAGAGCTCCACTACAACGCAACTGTAACCACTTGCTGTAACTATCCAATCACTGAACGTCACTTTCAATCCCTTATTTGCATATGTGGACCTGAGTGAAAACTATCTACAGTATCCCCCTGCTGGCCCAGGGTGAGAACTTCAGTACATAACACACATCAAGCAGCAGAAAAGACTGTGGGTTTTCCACACCTCTCCAGCCCCTCACAGGGTGTTATGTACTGACCTAAAACAACAGATAGGCAGGATCCTAGAATACAACAACCTGATTGGCCTGCAAGAGTGGGCCAATCAGGCCCCAGGAGAAAGTTCATCAGCCTATTAGGTCAGTAGGATCCTAGAATGCAACAACCAATTGGCCTGCAGGAGCAGCCCAACCAGGCTCCAGGTGGGAAGCAGTCAGCCAATCACGTGGGACCCATTGTATAAAAAATGTTTATAAAGCCTGAGGTTTTTGGGGGAAATTCAATCACTGTTCCTATGAGCTGAAATAAAGAGCATGAAATTACTACGCAACTCCAAGTATACCTTACAGGGGAAAATGACACCCACATCAATATGACACCCACATCACACTTTAAAGCACATGGCTTCCACCAAAAGAAGAATCCTGGGAATTGCAATTTACCCCTTGTACAGCTACAATTCCCACACCCTTAGCAAACTACAGTTCCCAAAATTCTTTGGGGAAAGCCATGCGCTTTAAATGTATTAGCGGCTATTAGTTGTGTGAACCTGCAGCAAAAACGTTCTCCCTTATCCTCCTCTCCATGACTTTGTCTAGCCGCCTAAATCTTGATGCAATACATTGGAACAAATGAACGTCAGAAACTGCCTTGCACAGAGCCAAACAAATGGTCCATCTCAGGGGTGCCAACCTGAATAAAATATCTGGGGGAGAGGGGCCCTGGTAAACCCTGCCCAGCACAATTGATCGCATGATGCTGTGCGAGCACAGCATTTGAAGGGCAATGCCAATCGACTTTGTGAGGGGCCGAAGCCCCCTCGGCCTCTAGAAGCTGGCTTCTGTGGTTCATCTAACTCAGTTTTGTCTATACAGTGGTACCTCGGGTTAAGTACTTAATTCGTTCCAGAAGTCCGTTCTTAACCAGAAACTGTTCTTAACCTGAAGCACCACTTTAGCTAATGGAGCCTCCCGCTGCCGCCGCGCCACCGGAGCACAATTTTTGTTCTCTTCCTTAAGCAAAGTTCTTAACCTGAGGTACTATTTCTGGGTTAGCGGAGTCTGTAACCTGAAATGTACTGTATGTAACCTTAAGCATATGTAATCTGAGGTACCACTGTACTAACCAGCTATCCCAGAGCGTAAGACAGGGGGTAAGCCCAGCGGCGGAGGAAGCTGCTCAGGTGCCTGGGATGGGGCTAGCTGCCCATAGGGGCAGGGCGCAATGCAGGGCCTCCAGAGTCTGCCTGCCTCCTCCCACTCAGCCGCCCTACAGCTGGGGGGGGGAGGCAGCGGGCAGACCGTTTGGGCAGCGCTGAGCCTGTGGGCACCCAAGCCACCTCCTCTCTCTCAGGAAAGATGCATGGCTCAGGCGCACTGCAGGCCCTGCAGTGAGTGCCGCTCGGCATTTTGTCACCCCACTCAGTGGTGACACCCGGGGCAAACCGCACCCCCCGAACCCCTTCCTCCGCCCCTGGGTAAGCCCAGCCTCGCCTGGAGACATCAGGGATTGAACCAGATGCTTCACCCCCGAACTATGGTCCTTCCCCAATTCCATAGATGTATAGTGTGAAGGAAGTCTTTCATTTTGCCTGTTCTGAATCTACAGCCTGTCAAAAGCATGGAAGTTCCCCATCCCATGCACAAATCGCAATAAAACACGGAATCCACAGGATTACAGGAGCTAAATTGTGACTGTCTTATGTTATCCACCCTCCAGTTAGCTTAAACAAGAAAACTTGTTCAGCAGCAAGAATATTACTGGCCCAAAAATGGAAGCAAGAAAAATGACCAACGAAAGAAGAATGGAGGACGAAATTAATGGACTATGCAGAACTGGATAAACTAACAGGAAGGATTCGAAATCGGCGGGACCAGAGATTCACAGAAGACTGGAGTAAATTTACGGATTATTTGAAAAGTATTTGTGAAGATCAGACGACGTTTTGAGGCATCTAATCATAAGCCTGCATTTTTATCAAAGCTTATATTTCGATCAGGGCCTGTATCTTAAAAAGCTTAAAGATTTTCAAATGTTTCATGCCAGGCAGAAGACCAACTGCCTAAAGAACCTTGGCAAGATGTTTTTCCTCCTAGACAAGGCGGCCCCCTGATTTATAGCAGAAAACAATTCTCAAAGTCGTAAAAAAAGGAATTACAGGCTGAGAGCAGGACACTGACCTTGCATGTTACAGAATATAAAAAAGGCTGAGAAAAGATAAATTAAGAGTGGGTAAATAGTGTGCCTCCCATTAAACTTGAGCCATATTTTCCTAAGGTTAAAAGGTCAAGAGCAGTGAAAAAGGCAACTGGCTTGGCTGGAGAAGATAGGTTTCTTCCTATCTTATTTTGAGGTTGGAAACTGTTCCTTCCTTTTTTACTTTGAGAAGATTTCTTTTCCTTTTAAAAGGTTATTTATGTATTAAATATATTGGCTTAAATGTAATTATGCAAAGGATTTAAGAAATGATGGATTCTTATTTCATATAGTTGTAAGAGTTGTAACTATCCTGAAATTAAGTCAACCACCAGCCCAGCCCCCCCGCCATCATTAGAGCACACATATGGTTATCAGGCCTTTGTTTAAAGACCTCCAAATGAAAGAGATCTTTCAATGTTGATGTGAACTCAAGATCCTTGACATCTGTTTAAGATAAAAGTTTAAGATAAAAATTTAAGATTAACCATCTGTTTTGGAAGGCAATAGGGCAAGGAGGGCAAGAGGTGAGCTGGTAATTAGGATTCCTTGTTGAGACACATGTAAGATATATTACTACTTATTTGTCATTTATAGATAGAAGAATATATAGTTTTTTGTTTCCCATAAAAGGGCATAAGGAAATGGGTGTATCTTTTGTGATTGGTTCTAGCAAACAGCCAATAGGAATTTCAACCAGGCTGATTGGACAGAGGCAGCCACAGGAGGAGCAAGGGGGCTGAATTAAGGAAATATAAGTGCTGGCCAGAATGGCAGGAGGCCAGGCCAGAGCTTGGTAACCATATACCACTGTGCCTCTCATTTATTTGTCTGACAAATAAATTACTATTTTAATTTCTCTATTGCTGCGTTGAATATTTCATTCCAGCTAAGCGTTAACCACAAGCAGGGTGCTACAGTTTGTAAGTTTACAAGAAGTTTTGTGAGGAGTATTATTGGAATTATTGCAAAAATGGATAAGGGGGAGGATGATTAGTTAAGAAATTTAAAGGTAATATAAAGTTAAGAAATGCATAAGAATTGATTAAAACGGTGGATCATCAGAGGTGCTGATGGAAGTCCAAGAAGATTGTATAAGTGATAAAATTTTGTGGTACATATTATAATTTATATATTAAAATCAATAAAAAGCATTATATATAAAAAAATAAACAAGAAAACTTGTTGTGCCATCAAGAACTGCAGGCTAAAGCAGGCTTAGCGTTAGTGCTTGCAAATGTAAACTGCAGTTCCAATCTCCATATGAGAAAGAATTTTCTTGATTATTAAGAACAAAGGGGCATTTTTTTCTTTCTGAACAAAGCCACTATGCAGCCCTACTTTTTAAAATCTGAAATTAATTTTTTGCATAGTACTCATGGCATATTATGCTAGAAAGCCTGTAGGGTGCTGGGATGATAAAACACACACACACACACACACACACACACACACACACACACACACACAGCATAGTATTAATTTTTAAATAAAAAAAATAAGCCAACAAAAGGTCATTTTACTTAATAAAATGACATTTTACTTGCTTATTTTTTAAATGTGATAAATGATCAGCAGCCTTGGTTGGACAAAGGAGCTCTAGAGCCTGGCTGAACTTTCTGATTTATATTATACAGGAAACAAGAGGAAATGAATGGTAGCAAAACAGTATGATTTTTTTGAATAAGATAATCAAAACATGGTTATTTCATCTGTAATGTTGCAGATGTCTCCTCCACAACCATTGCTTTAGCAATTATATTATCTCATGCAAATAACACTTCTTCTTACTTGCACAAGATTAATCCACATTTAGGGAAAAGATTGACTCATCTGGATTTAAACAGTAAATGGCTACACTTCCGTCAATGGCTGATTAACATGCATGCAAGAGATGGAGGGTATGGCTATGCCCTTGGAAAGAAAGGCTGATTTCTTCCTTTCTTTTGCTTTAAAATTATTTCGTTCTTTGCTGGATAAGTCATACCAGCTACGGTCATTCATGCAAGTTCTCAGGTTCAGTTTACAAGTTTCTCAAAGGAATTTGGCTGGTCACTGTAAGAAAAACAAAAACATGTATAAACATTTATATTTATTGAATATAAATTGAATTTATTGAATATAAATTCAATCAACAACAACAACAGAGTGCTAGACTAGATGGGTCATTGGCTTGATCCAACAAAGAACTTCATAGGTTCTTATACCTTCTTAGGATGTGTACATAGCATGTGTTTAAAGCACATGACTTCACCCAAACAATCCTAGGAACTAAAGTTTTTAAGGAGGCTGGGGAATTATAGATATTCAAGGGGCTAACTACAGTTCCCAGGCTTCTGTAGGAGAAGCCATGTGCTTTAAATTTATGGTGTGTGCACAGTCACATCCAGAATAACAGTACAATCCTGATGAATGTTTACCTGTAAACTCTACGGTGCTCAACAGGGCTTTATCCACAACAAACATACATTGGATCATAGCCTAAGTGACTGCAATTCACACTGTGTGGGGTCCTCCCTATATCGTAATAGCACCTCCTTCTGGCATACCTCAGAGAACAATGGCCACCCATGCATTAAAGGTAAAGATAAAGGGATCCCTGATCATTAGGTCCAGTCGTGACCGACTCTGGGGTTGCGGCGCTCATCTCGCTTTATTGGCCAAGGGAGCCAGCGTACAGCTTCCAGATCATGTGGCCAGCATGACTAAGCCGCTTCTGGCAAACCAGAGCAGCGCAC
Source organism: Podarcis gaigeae (assembly GCF_964106915.1). NCBI lineage: Eukaryota > Metazoa > Chordata > Lepidosauria > Squamata > Lacertidae > Podarcis > Podarcis gaigeae. The sequence continues at coordinate 10,768,942 of NC_139682.1, forward strand.
AGAAATGCTGTTTACCTTCCCACCGGAGCAGTACCTATTTATCTACTTGCACATTGACATGCTTTCAAACTGCTACATGGGCAGGAGCTGGGACCAAGCAACGGGAGCTCACCCTGTCGCGGGGATTTGAACCGCCAACCTTCTGATCGGCAAGTCCTAGGCTCTGTGGTTTAACCCACAGCGCCACCCACATCCCACCCATGCATTACGTTAGCTAAATACATCAAGATTGTGGCAATATATTTTCATGCTACAAGGTGCCTACAGTGGATCAGTTGATTTTTGAAATAGCAATTCCAAAGCAGACAACACTTTCCTGATGCTCGAAAACACACTTCACATTGAATATCACAAAGGCAGGTGTTCAAGCTGCCATACAAGATTGAAGTTCCAACATACTTTTAAAAAAATATGTTCCAATGTATTTTTTGAAAGTGACTGGTCATTACAGGAACTCTGCAACCAAGAAACAGTGACTAAGTTGGCTTTCCCTCTCCTCCTTCCTAGTACCTTGACTTTTTGATGATAAGCCTGCAAGGACAGTCTCATCATCACTGACATTTGGGAGTCCTATGGAGGCTAAAAAGCAGGATAAAAATGCTTTAAACAAATAATAAATTAATTTTAAAACCTTTTTAATAGGGTTATATATCTAGTGTGTGTGTGTGTGTGTGTTTAGTTGTATCCAATTTATGCTGTGAGGCATGTTGGGTCCTGCACTAGGAGAACGGTGGATGAAGAAGAAGAAGAAGAAGAAGAAGAAGAAGAAGAAGAAGAAGAAGAAGAAGAAGAAGAAGTTGTTGAAGCCTTATTCCATGCCCTTGCCCTTCTTGGGTACAAGGTGGAAATCCCACATATGATGAGCCTAAGATGTAGTGTTGGAAAAATCCGACAGACTTAGCTTCCTTTTCAGGAGGGAGAATTGGAATCTTTCAGTGCCTGGGCGAAAATAAATGTATTCACACCTCTATATGTTGAAAAGGAATAGATCCTGGAGTAGATATAAGCAAAAGCAGAATTAGCACAAGTGATTTTGGAGCCAAGGTTGATAAGGTCACCGGAAGGCAAGGAGAAAGTTGGCTGCATGCTGAGCAGCTGTACATATAGCGCCATCACCCATTCCCCAACCCCAGTGGCGTAACGTGGGGGGTGCAGGGAGGGCCGGCTGCACCGGGCACAACATCTGGGGGGGCACGCTCACACTCACAGCTCTCTGCCCCTACCTGGCTCACTCAGAGTTAGGGGGCGCAAATTACTTGCCTTGCCCAACGCTACACCACTGCCCAACCCTGAAGGCTCAGCCTCCCTACACTTCTCCCCATGGCTGTGGTCACTTGGCTAGCCATGCGAAAGTTAGGGGGTTTCATTGAACTGGAAGTGGAAGGGTGAATTCAAGTTCAGACATCTCTATGAACAGATTTGGAGCACATGGGTGGGGAAACCCAGGCACAGGGCCATATGCGGCCCTCCAGACTTCTCTGTCTGGCCCTTGGAACTCTCTCCAGGCCACACCCATCTCCCAGGCCACACCCCTCACTGGTCCTCCTTGATAAGCAGAATGTTTTTGCCAGGCTGGACTGAGTCACTGAACTCTGATAATGCCATCCAGTAATGGCTGGATGGAGGACAGAGATGGTGTGTGTAGCTTACTGTACAAAATTTACATTCACTGCTCCGCCCACTTTCCCCCCCCCCATGATCCCCACGTACCACTGGCATGTGGCCCCCAGACATTTGCCCCTGAGGGAATCCAATCCCCGGTTACCCACCATGACTTATGCAATGCACGAGAGGGCGCCTTGGTAGGAATGCGTGCAATTCAAATGGTCAAGAGCAAGAAATATAACTAAATGGTAAGAACTGTTCTTAAAGAACTTGTGCTTGAGCTGGATGCCACTATTGAGGAAGGATGTTGACAAGTTGGAAGATTTGCTGAGAAGGGCAACCAAAATGGGTCAGGACACCAAGCCTTATGAGGAATGGTTTAAGGAACTGGATATGTTTAGCCTGGAAAAGAGGAGACTGAGAGGAGATATGATTGTTGTTGTTGTTTAGTTGTTTAGTCATGTCCGACTCTTCGTGACCCCATGGACCAGAGCACGCCAGGCACTCCTGTCTTCCACTGCCTCGCGCAGTTTGGTCAAATTCATGCTGGTAGCTTCGAGAACACTGTCCAATCATCTCGTCCTCTGTCGTCCCCTTCTTCTTGTGCCCTCCATCTTTCCCAGCATCAGGGTCTTTTCCAGGTAGTCTTCTCTTCTCATGAGGTGGCCAAAGCATTGAAGCCTCAGCTTCACGATCTGTCCTTCCAGTGAGCACTCAGGGATTATTTCCTTCAGAATGGATAGGGTTGATCTTCTTGCAGTCCATGGGACTCTCAAGAGTCTCCTCCAGCACCATAATTCAAAAGCATCAATTCTTTGGCGATCAGCCTTCTTTATGGTCCAGCTCTCACTTCCATACATCACTACTGGGAAAACCATAGCTCTAAGTATACGGACCTTTGTTGGCAAGGTGATGTCTCTGCTTTTTAAGATGCTGTCTAGGTTTGTCATTGCTTATCTCCCAAGAGGCAGGTGTCTTTTAATTTCGCGGCTGCTGTCACCTTCTGCAGTGATCATGGAGCCCAAGAAAGTAAAATCTCTCACTGCCTCCATTTCTTCCCCTTCTATTTGCCAGGAGGTGATGGGCCCAGTGGCCATGATCTTCGTTTTTTTGATGTTGAGCTTCAGACCATATTTTGCGCTCTCCTCTTTCACCCTCATTAAAAGGTTCTTTAATTCCTCCTCACTTTCTGCCATCAAGGCCCAGTGGCCATGAGCCATTTTCAAATATCTCAAGGGCTGTCACATGGAAGATGGAGAAAGCTTCTCTTGCTCTGGAGGGCAGGAATCAAACCAACGGATTCCAGTTACAAGAAGGGATATTCCAACTGAACGTCAGGAAAAACTTTCTGACAGTAAACGCTGATCAACAGTGAAACATACTCCCTTGGGAGGTTATGGACTCTCCTTCACTAGAGATTTTAAAGCAGAGGCTGGATGGCCATCTGTCATGGATGCTTTAGTGGAGATTCCTGCATTGTAGGGGGTTGGACAAGATGACCCTTGGGATCCCTTCCAACTCTACAATTCTATCTACACCCTGACCTCGCTCTCTCCATCCAGGCGGGTGAGAGGCACTGACACTGTTCAAGGACACATGCCAGCCAGGCAAAATCACTCGAGGTCACAGGGCAGAGCGATTGAGGGCTGTGGCGAGTGGGTGTGGCCTGGGAATGTCCTGAAAATCTAATAAGGTTCCTTAGCCCTCTCGTGATATTATACCTACTTAATTCATCAACATCGCCTTTTCCTTCAAATGCTGCCATTCCTCTGCACATCAAACCTTTCCAATTTTATGCATTAGAGCAGTGATCTGAAAATTTAATCTGACCAGAAAAAAAGCAAGCATACCTAGCATATGGAAGAGCTTAAAAAAAGCCAGTGAGTGAATGAGAGAATATTGGCTGCTAATAGGATTCACTTGGACAGTTTCGTTTCACACCTGAGATCTGAATTTCCTATGTGGCAAGGGAAAAAGAGGTAGGGACAAGTTTGGGCTCAACTGCGCAGGAAAGGTGATGGAGTACCTGTGAAGATTCTGTAATGCCACTGGGTACCGCGAGAACACCGACACAAAGATGTTACTCTTCTAACTCAAGAGGGATGAGTTGCAATGAGAACTAAGTGTGCTCAGTGTCTCCAAAATGCTGACTATTGGAAGTGGAGTGGAAAACCCAGAGAAGGGGAATTAAATGGCTGGATTCCTGAACTACAGAACTCCATACTGCAACATATTATTGCTAGTTTCCCCCAACTTGTATTTACTTAAACTTTTCATGTACAGTGGTACCTCGGGTTACATACGCTTCAGGTTACAGACTCCGCTAACCCAGAAATAGTGCTTCAGGTTAAGAACTTTGTTTCAGGATGAGAACAGAAATCGTGTTCTGGCGGCGCAGCAGTAGCAGCAGGAGGCCCCATTAGCTAAAGTGGTGCTTCAGGTTAAGAACAGTTTCAGGTTAAGAACAGACCTCCGGAACAAATTAAGTACTTAACCCGAGGTAGCACTGTACCGCTTTTTCCTTTTGGAAAGAGCAAAGCTGTTACCTTGATTCACTGGATATACTTTATCGCTTAATGAAAGCCCCGGTGCTTCTTTTAATTCCATATTTCAAGTTGTGTTTTAATTAACGGTACCTAACAAGGCTGCAAAGCTTCTCTGCTTGGAAGGCCAGCGTTCCTTTAAACCGAAAGCAGAAAGGATTCTGAGAACAGCTAATAGCATCCGATACCGGACTGGAACAGTGACATTTATCGTTGGGAGAAAGCAACCATTTTGCTGTAGCGGGACCATGGTAATAAATACTTTCAAATGTCATTCCCCCTCCCCTATTTTCAGGACTCTGCAGATATTTCAAATAGCTATACCCTTTGCCTTCGGTTTTTTCGTTGTCTTGCTTGCTTGCTGCTGAATGAATGGGAATGTGTATTTCTTTCCACCAGATGTTTCAATAAGAATCAGTGGTCAACTTTGGATCTCCGTCACCGAGAACAGAAAACGTGGTTTCTGCACAATCACCTTTGTGTATTTCTTTATTGTCTAATGCTCCAGCACCAAAAAGACAGGGGGCCAAAAGGACAGAACTATTTCCCACTCTGGCAGAAGCACGTTGCATGTTACAGAGGTTGATAATACATGGACTGAGATATGAAAAGGCCCTGATTGGTGAATATGCCCAAAACACAGGAGGCTGTTATTATCTCTGTGCAGCCGGTGTTGACTCACAAGTGGCCAAGCGTCAAGAGGAATGATTTTGTCTAATGCCTGCCATTTGCTTCCCTCCCTATCATTCATTCTAGCAGTTCACAGGGTGCATGCAAAGGTGAGAGAGGGCAGCTATGACGTTGCAGCAGTCGCCCCATGAGATATGTATGCTTGACCAATCTATTTGGAAGCTGAACGGTGATTACAGAAGTTAGCGCACCTATTGTGAAGTGTATCCAGTGAGTTCTGCACTCAGCCCTTGCTATGGTGACTACTGAGAAGGTCTAAGTGACCCTTCTGAACTCTCCCTGTTTGTAAGACTGTTGTTTGCAATATAATCAGCACAGGAGGACCTGTTTTGAAAAGCAGCAGTTGCTTCCTCCTCAAGCTTTTGTGGAGCAGTTTGCCTGTTGCTCCAAGCATTGAGATGACAAATTGAAACGACCTTTAATTTGAAATCCCCACGGGATGTTTGCTTTTAACAGGCAACTCTGCCAAAATAATCATAACAATATTTTAAGAATCAATAAGATTGATTTTGCCGCTATGCTGTGTTGTAAATGAAGTAAAAAAAATAAAACCACACACGCCACAGAACAGTCAGATCTTATTCTGTTCAACCTGCACATCTTCATGGCAAGGCAAAAGTTGCATGGGTTCTTACCTGAGAAATGTTGTCTGTAGATGACACAGCCTTGACAGCACACTTCAGGGAAGCTTGACAGAGACCCATTTTGCTGGGCCCAGGGGTAACCCAAGTAACGCGGTCCAGGTCCGGTCCCGAATCCAAGGGTTCCATGAGGAGTCAGTCTGACAGGGGCAAGGCATGACACGAGGCAAGGTCAGGCACAGGATCACAGGCAGGTTCTGGCAAACAGCAACATTGCTCCTACAACCTGGGGCGGGGTCCAGCAGCCTTTTATCTCTGTCGGGGTAACAGCCGGTCCTGATCCCCCGGTGACTCATCTCCCTGTCTCACCCGAAGGCGAGCACTCCTCCTGCGAGTACTCAGGTCTCTCCTTCTCTCAGACCTTAGGCTCTGCAGCTTGGGAGACCTTGGTGGGTTATTAGACCCAGGGGCCGCCTCAGCCTCTCCTGACCCAACTGGTAGTGGAGCAGCTGTAAGTGATTGCCCAGCTGGAGGCAACAAGGTAAGCCCCACATCTGGAGCCAGGGCAGGCTCAGGCCCTGACTCGGCTCAGCTGGTGCTTGTTGCAGGGGAACCTGTGCAGACTGGGGCTCCTCAAAATCAGGCCCCAGACTAGGTTCAGCTGCCGCCTGAGGCAAAAGATCCAGTGCAGACTGAGACTCCTCTGGTTCCGAGTCCGAGCCCAAGTCCCAGGCCATCACACCCATCAACCGTTTTGCCCAAGCGTGCAGGGAGTTCAGCCTTATCACCAGCCTGACAAAGACCAACATCCTGGGTCAGGATGTCACCAGCACAGCACTCAGACATCAGCAGTTGTGGATTCACTTCCATCTGGAGCCGGATTGGGTGGCTCCTGCAGACCAATCATACTGCTGCATTGTTCTAGGACCAATCAGACTGCTGCATTTTGGATCCTATTGTTCTAGGACCAATCAGACTGCTGCATTTTGAATCCTATTGTTCTAGGACCAATCAGACTGCTGCATTTTGGATCCTATTGTTCTAGGACCAATCAGACTGCTGCATTTTGGATCCTATTGTTCTAGGACCAATCAGACTGCTGCATTTTGGATCCTATTCAACTCAGCACATAACAAAATCTAATAAATAAAAATAAAAGAAATAAAAGGCATCTAGTGTCTTCAAGTGTGGATAGGCTTGCCTAAACAAAAATGTTTTAAGTGGGCACCAAAAGAATACAGCAAAGGCACCAGCCTGGTGTCAATGGGCAGGGAGTTACAAAGATTTTGACGCTGCCACACTAGAAAATAGATTTCTTACAAGTTGACCACCCTTTCTTACATCGGCTGCCTTTTTAAAAGAAGCAGTTGTGGATGCTTTGCTGAGGACACACTGCTGGATCCTAGAGAGTTTGCTCACAAACCAACCAAAAAAAAAAGCACATCAAATCAATATTTACATGACTCTCAATTTCCTGTCTACCTCGCACAGTATCTTTCTGGAAAGTCTGAAAACCATGGAAATTGGAAAGCGTCCAGGACTGAGCAAAGGCTGGGGACTCTTGATAGCACAGAGCTGCCCCAAGTTGTCCAATTTGTGGGGTATCAGTGAGCAAAAATTAGCATTTCCATGGTTGGGTTGTTCACGGAAAACTGCTACGATTCTGTGTTCAGGGAGGCTTCCTTTCTTCCTTAGCAGCCTCCCAATTGGCTTACATATGGCAGAAAAAAACCTTTGTAAAGAATAAATTTAAATAAATTGAATTGTTTCTTTCCTTTTGCTGTGGTCTTTTCTCTCCCAGCCCTCCCCCCTTCTCCTTAAAAGTACTGTTACCGGAAAAATCCGAGGGGTCCCTTGGACAAAAGGTAAAGACACGAACCAGGGTAAATTGAAGCAAATCAGCAGCCTGTAGGCTTGGTCTTTATTGAAGAAAGACTGTCGCGACAGGGTGCTCCCCTCACTTGCAGGTGAGAGGAAAGACACAGAAAAATGGTGTGCAAGACCTTATAAAAACTTTTGAAATTCCCATCCTGTAGGTCAAGCCCACCCCCAGAAACATCATGCATACATTACAGAAAGGAGGGGTTGAGGGAGGAGTTGTGGTGGTAACCTGAGTGTCCTGTCACCTGGCTGATTCCCTTCTCCCCCCTCCTCATGAGTCATTTTCAGAAGACAAAAGGTAGTCGCAGTTTCCTGCCCCCTGAGGGAAGATCTGATCATTGTCCTTTGTTCCAGTCCATGCTGAATCCACTCCCATATGGAAGTTCTTTGTGATCTTGATTGTCTTCTGTCTAGGACCATCAGGGTTGGCATAGCAACTGGGCAGGGCTCCTGTGGATGTGCTGGGATGGTGAAGGGATTATGGCTGGCCTGTATCAAACCTTCCCCATTTTGTAGTCCTTCCTTCATGGAGTAAAATAAAAGTGGAACAGTGCAAATCCGATGTATGGTTGATTTTCTATGAATTTATAACAGAAGCGTAGCATATGTAGTGTGTGAGTGTGAGTGTGTGTGAAGTTTGTACAAACTGAATTAGGGGGGGGGGTCCTGCTACAGTACAGTGGTACCTCTGGTTACGTACTTAATTTGTTCCGGAGGTTCGTTCTTAAACTGTTCTTAACCTGAAGCACCACTTTAGCTAATGGGGCCTCCTGCTGCCGCTGCGCTGCCGGAGAACGATTTCTGTTCTCATCCTGAAGCACTATTTCTGGGTTAGCGGAGTCTGTAACCTGAGGCATCTGTAACCTGAAGCGTATGTAACCTGAAGCGTATGTAACCCGAGGTATCACTGTATATAATTTCCAGCAATTTTTAAGAAGCTTTGTTGTTATTGGCTTGCTTTTTGCTGTAACACCCTTTTCAGAACCAAGCAGCAGTCCTTTGGTGGATTCAGGTATGGGTGGTAAATCCCAGGGTCTTTTGGTTCTGTGCCTGCAGAGCACCTTAAAGCAATTCCTGATTGTGCTGCCCTCCCTAGGAATGGATTTCCCGTGCCCTAATGGGGACCAAGAGATTGATATTGAGGAACTGAAAAAATAAAGATGTGATACACATCAGAAAATAAAGATGTGATACACATCAGTCAAGGGACTGATGACATGACGTCACTGGCAATTTATGAACGGACTGCTTACAGGCGCAGACTCTGTATGGATAAAAAAATATGATAACATTTGGAATGAGCTTATACAAAATGTAGTAGCCTATTATCATTTACAGAAGCACTAGGACAATAATGCTATACCAATTGATAGAAGAATGTATGGGAATAACGTACAGTGGTACCTCAGGTTACGTACTTAATTCGTTCCGGAGGTCTGTTCTTAACTTGAAACTGTTCTTAACCTGAAGCACCACTTTAGCTAATGGGGCCTTCTGCTGCTGCCACGCCTCAGGAGCCCGATTTCTGTTCTCATCCTGAAGCAAAGTTCTTAACTTGAGGTACTATTTCTGGGTTAGTGGAGTCTGTAACCTGAAGCGTATGTAACCTGAAGCGTATGTAACCCGAGGTACCACTGTATATACATCATTAAGAAAAATCAACAGATATATTTCATGGTATCTGCTATATTCATGGTATTAGGGGACAGGTCATAGCTCAGGGGTAGTGCATCTGCCTTGCATGCCCAAGGTCCCAGGTTCAATCCCCAGTATCTCCAGATGTTTCGGGACTACAATTCCCATCATCCCTGACCACTGGTCCTGTTAGCTAGGGATCATGGGAGTTGTAGTCCCAAAAACATCTGGAGGGCTGAGTTTGCTTATGCTTGGTATATCCATTTAATGCACACACAAAAAGTCATGGGATGAAGTGAGAAGCCATGCCACTTAGGTATCTTGCAATCTTTTCCCTGGAATAAATGGGGTGCTCTCATATTTAAACCAGGTCAAACTTTGCATAGCTTGCCTAACAGCTAGCCTTCAACTTTTGTTGTTGTTTAGTCGTTTAGTCGTGTCCGACTCTTCGTGACCCCATGGACCAGAGAATGCCAGGCACTCCTGTCTTCCTCTGCCTCCCACAGTTTGGTCAAACTCATGCTAGTAGCTTCAAGAACACTATCCAACCATCTCGTCCTCTGTGTTCCCCTTCTCCTTGTGCCCTCCATCTTTCCCAACATCAGGGTCTTTTCCAGGGAGTCTTCTCTTCTCATGAGATGGCCAAAGTATTGGAGCCTCAGCTTCCCGATCTGTCCTTCCAGTGAGCACTCAGGGCTGATTTCCTTAAGAATGGATACGTTTGATCTTCTTGCTGTCCATGGGACTCTCAAGAGTCTCCTCCAGCACCATAATTCAAAAGCATCAATTCTTCGGCGATCAGCCTTCTTTATGGTCCAGCTCTCACTTCCATACATCACTACTGGGAAAACCATAGCTTTAACTATACGGACCTTTGTTGGCAAGGTGATGTCTCTGCTTTTTAAGATGCTGTCTAGGTTTGTCATTGCTTTTCTCTCAAGAAGCAGGCGTCTTTTAATTTCGTTGCTGCTGTCACCATCTGCAGTGATCATGGAGCCCAAGAAAGTAAAATCTCTCACTGCCTCCATTTCTTCCGCTTCTATTTGCCAGGAGGGACCAGTAGCCACGATTTTCGTTTTTTTTATGTTGAGCTGCAGACCATATTTTGCGCTCTCCTCTTTCACCCTCAATAAAAGGTTCTTTAATTCCTCCTCACTTTCTGCCATCAAGGTTGTGTCATCTGCATATCTGAGGTTGTTGATATTTCTTCCGGCAATCTTAATTCCGGCTGGGGATTCATCCAGCCCAGCCTTTCGCATGATGAATTCTGCATATAAGTTCAATAAGCAGGGAGACAATATACAGCCTTGTTGTACTCCATTCCCAATTTTGAACCAATCAGTTGTTCCATATCCAGTTCTAACTAACTAATTTTCAACTAGGGGTGTAAAAAAGCGTCAATTTCCCTTCCACTCTGAATTCAAGTGCACACAGCACTGTTTCCTTTCTGCTTCAGTTCATCTTCTGCCCAAAACAATGCTGTCCACTCTGGTGAAATCACATAAGCTACGTAATTACCGTATTTTTTGCTCTATAAGACTCACTTTTTCCCTCCTAAAAAGTAAGGGGAAATGTGTGTGCATCTTATGGGGCGAATGCAGGCTGCACAGCTATCACAGAAGCCAGAACAGCAAGAGGAATCCTGCTTTCACTGCGCAGCGATCCCTCTTGTTGTTCTGGCTTCTGAGATTCAGAATATTTTTTTTCTTGTTTTCCTCCTCCAAAAATTAGGTGCGTCTTGTGGTCTGGTGTATCTTATAGAGCGAAAAATACGGTAATTGCATAATTTACATTTACAGATAGGTAGCCATGTTGGTCTGCCATAGTCAAAACAAAAAAATTCCTTCCAGTAGCACCTTAAAGACCAACTAAGTTAGTTCTTGGTATGAGCTTTCGTGTGCATGCACACTTCTTCAGATACTTCTGTGTATCTGAAGAAGTGTGCATGCACACGAAAGCTCATACAAAGAACTAACAAAGTTGGTCTTTAAGGTGCTACTGGAAGGAATTTTTATAATTTACATTGTCATTGTGTTATTCCACTCCATTCTTTTCGGTGCAAAGGAAACATAATACAAATAACCAATGACAAACTGATGGCAGATGGGAAGCTACAGCAACAGTGAATCCCAATCCTATTCGCTGGATTGAATTTCAACTCCCATTTCTGTTGAGCATTGAGAGCAAAAAGGCCTTGCTAATAACTTGAAGCATCTATGCATCAGTACAGGGCATCCTGCTGATGAGGGCAGGTAAGTTATTGCTGCAGAGATGGCTGAGAACAGTATGTCTCACTCATTGCTTCAGGGAGAGACAACTGCATACCCTCCAACATTTCTCCAATGAAAATAGGGACATCCTATTCCATAATAACAATTTTATTATTTATGCACTGCCCATCTGACTGGGTTGCCCCAGCCACTGGTCGGCTTCCAACAGATATAAAAACATAATGTAACATTAAACATTTTTAAAATAAAAATTTCCCTATGGAGGGCTGCCTTCAGATGTCTTCTAAAGGTTGTACAATCATACCTCGGGTTACAGCCACTTCAGGTTGCATTTTTTCAGGTTGCAGAAACCCGGAAGTACCGGAACGGGTTAAGGGTTTCGGCAGTCGCACATGCGCAGAAGGGCTAAATCACACTTTGTGCATGCGCAGAAGGGCCGAATCGCAACCCGCGGATGCGCAGACGTGGGTTACGAACACTGTGCGTTGTGAACGTGCATCCCGTACGGATCACATTCACGACCCAATCGTCCACTGTATAGTTATTTATCTCCTTGGCTCAGGGTCGCAAAACTCCATTTCCTACAATATTTCTCCATGAAAATAGGACACGGGTAGCGCTGCGGGTTAAACCACAGAGCCTAGGACTTGCCAATCAGAAGGTCGGTGGTTCGAATCCCCGCAATGGGGTGAGCTCCCGTTGCTCGGTCCCTGCTCCTGCCAACTTAGCAGTTCGAAAGCACGTCAAAGTGCAAGTAGATAAATAGGTACCGCTCCGGCGGGAAGGTAAACAGCGTTTCTGTGCGCTGCTCTGGTTCGCCAGAAGCGGCTTAGTCATGCTGGCCACATGACCTGGAAGCTGTACGCTGGCTCCCTCAGCCAATAAAGCGAGATGAGTGCCGCAACCCCAAAGTCGGTCACGACTGGACCTAATGGTCAGGGGTCCTTTTACCTTTACCTAAGGGAAAGCAGGACATTCTGGAATCAAATCAGAAACCAGGACAGCTTCTGTAAATCCAGGAGTGTCCCTGGAAAATAGGGACATGGAGGGCCTGCAACTGTGGATTTTGGCCATCTCATGGATGCATTAGTTGAGATTCTGGGATTGCAGGGGGTTGGACTTGGTGACCCTCTGTGTCCCTTTTGAGTCTACAATTCCGCCATTCTACTTTCAACACAGCTTAAAATCAGAAATCGGCTGACAATGAGCCCCTGGCAGTGGTCTAAGGCTCATGTAAACAGGCCCTGAGACAAAAGACGTGTGACACTGGGGCACAGGAGGAAGTTTTACTTTTCCCCCATTATGCAAAGTGCCGGACTCCTTTGCAGCTGCACTGACCAATACTAATTAAAAACATTAATCAGTCCTCCCATTCTGTCGTTTCCCCCCTTTAAGAAATGGAAGCAATGAGTAAACAAAACCAGACTTTTCTTGCAAAAGAGCAGTTGCTTAAAAGGGCAATCCAGTGAATAGCAAAGTGCACATTCTTGTTCCTTCCTAGCTGCACAGCATTTTGTATTCTTATAATGGGTAACTAAGGACTGCATTCAAAGCCTTGCAGCCGAAAGGATTAAGGCTTTAAAAAAATTTTTTTTAAAGATATGCAGAAACAAAGTCAAGACATTGCCTGTCCGTGATTTTTTCAAATAACAACAAAAAACAGCTGCTTCTTGCTATTTGTTGCTTTAGATTGGATTGTGCTCACAATCTGTAGCTATGTGTGCTGAAGCACACTGAAAACAAGGGGCTTAAGCACACTTAATTCTGTACCTTCTCGTGGTTTGCTTAATGAATTACATTTGTTATATCAAGGAAGGGGGACCTGTGCTCCCCCCAGCTGTCACTGGACTCCCAACTCCCATCATCCCCAGCCAACGTGGCCAATTGTCAGGGCTGATGGGAGTTGTAGTTTAACAGCATCTGGAGGTTCTGGGACCCTGCTTGCAATGTCCATTGGGTATTTCCATAAGTGTCTAGGCTGGCTGTCATGGGATAATTTTGGATGCCATGAAACCACATTCCTGTTAGTATAGAGTATTTCAATCACTCTACATGGAGAAGGCGGGGTCAGCATCCCTCCTGTTTTTTTGGCATGCCTCCCCTCCCTGATCCTGCCCAATCCTTGCTACATGCAGGAGAATACTGACACAGGTAATGGGCAGATGGGGGATCTTGAACTCCATTGAAGCAGACTCCATAGTATAGACTTCTGCTTTGTTCTTCAGCAGGATTCGGCTATTCTACCCAAGTCAGCAAAAACATTTCTATTTATTTGCAAAGGGCAGAGGCTGCAGGTGTAACATGACCTTGCATCTTGGAAAAATGTGATCAAGAGAATAATTTGCAAGTACAGTGGTACCTCGGGTTAAGTACTTAATTCGTTCCAGAGGTCCGTTCTTAACCTGAAACTGTACTTAACCTGAAGCACCACTTTAGCTAATGGGGCCTCCTGCTGCTGCCACGCCGCCGGAGCACGATTTCTGTTCTCATCCTGAAGCAAAGTTCTTAACCCGAGGTAATATTTCTGGGTTAGCGGAGTCTGTAACCTGAAGCGTTTGTAACCCGAGGTACCACTGTATCTTGCAAAAGCAAGATGCACAGATAGTCACTCGCGTGGATAACTTAAACAGATCTAAACAAATTTAGAACGAAACCTGAGCTAAAAGTTGCAGCGACGTGAACTGTTCAAACACGTCCAGGCAAATCTTGCAAGCATAAATTGTACTGGGGTAGCAACTAACCCCAATCATTAACATCAGCTTTGGGCAAGCCAATATTCCATGTAGAAAGACCCATTTGCTCCAGGGTTAAAACGTTACCCTTGGCCATTTTTCATCCGACAATTGTGGGAACATACTGTTCTTTGAGGTGACAATGCCCTTATAGGACAAAGAGGAACACTATCCTCCTCTTTAGTGCAGAAAATGTGCACCTGGGACTGAAAATTACCCTTGATCTGAGCTTGAAGTTATTAAAAAATAATAAGCAAGGTTCTAGCACAAAGGATATATTCACTGGCATTGCACTGGCTGTCCCCACTCTCTATCTTTTGTGTCTTGTTGGGCTTATCCAATCCACAATTACCTTTCCTCTGCTCGTTTCCCCTGTGTCTGAGCATCCTTTATTTTTTTTGCTCCTGAGTTTTTGCTCTGAGCGCTAAAGAGTCGGATTTTGTGGGGAAAGCTCAGGGCAACCACACCCCCCCAAAAAACCCCACCCACTCAGACACAGAGCATTGAAGTGCAGGGCAAAACGTAAGTGTGAATAAGCCTTTAGTAAGAATAGTGTTTACATAGGTAAAACTGCACATATAGGATCCTTCCCACAGGACTGTAAGTGTTTCCTAATCCACTTTGTAAGAATAGGCTTTGCTCACGATCTCCACTGTAGATTGGGGGTAGAGGGTTGTACCCAACAACTCACAAGGACTTAACATTTTCCTCTCCAAATCTGCTCTGGAGCTTGAGGGAAACCCCGGAACTTATTTGGGTGGTGGCTGGGCAGGGAGAGAGGACATCCTATTGAACTAAGGAGACAACTTCATTGGATACAAACTTTAGATTGGCACCATGATGCTGCTGCTTCCATAAAACGTATTTCAGTGAATGTGTTGTTTCTGTTGTAGACAGGGCTAGTATATACCAAACATTAATCAAAAGTAGCATAAAGATTAACAGTCCATGTGGCTTGCTGAAAAAGTTCACCATCATCACTGTCAATAAACCAGTTTTATAAACAAAAAATGGTTAGCATTAATTGCTGTGACAAGGAAGAGCTGTTGGTGTGCATTTAAGGACATAATCAAAATACAGAGGCAACTGTTGGGAGTCATTCTGCAAAGAAACAGTAAAGATGTTTGTAACTTTAAGAACTGTTTCTGTGAGTTCTGGGTGTGAGTCTGGGCAGATTAGGTACAGCTGGCCATGACTACAAAAGGAGGAAAAGTTACAGTTTGAACATTGCCTGCAGGGAAAAACACCCACGAGCTTTGTTGTTTGTTGTTTTGTAATAAAACCTTTATCTGATTTGGTTTTACACCGGTCTCCTGGTGTCGTAGTTTCTGTCACCTGCTACCAGAGGAAAAAACTCCTCTAACAGCAACATCCCTAGCTCAAGAAAGATCCAAGCATTAATGCACTCTAGAAACAAGCACGAGTAAATCAAGATTGCAGCTTCCTAGTGTACCTTACTTAAAGTACACTGGAAGCATGTAATCCCTCTGAAAAAGATGGAGAAATTTCTGGCTTGCGTATGATATGTGCACATTCTGTTTTGTTTAAGGTAACATTTTAAGTGGTTGGTTGGGAAGGGATGCCTCTATTCGTGGAATATGGATGATGGAATCACAAAAGCAGTCACATCACTAAAGAACAAGGTAACTTCAGAGGATACAGGAAGCTACCAAGCTTCATTAGAACAGTGTTTCCCAACCTTGTGCCTCCAGATGTTTTTGGCCTACAACTCCCATCATCCCTGACCACTGGTCTTGCTAGCTAGGGATGATGGGAGTTGTAGGCCAAAAACATCTGGAGGCACAAGGTTGGGAAACACTGCATTAGAACATGGGGGCTAAATTAGATATGGCATTTGTCACATAATTCACTCTTGCATAGTTGGGAATGCCCAAGGTGGATGCAGATTATGGCATCAGGAGAAGAGATCTTTAAATTTTTGCCCTGCTGGAGTCCTGACTGGAATCTAATTCTTCCCCAGACTATTTGCAATGGGCAGCAAACTCCCGCTACTGCCATCAGGTTTACAAGGTGTTTCTCCCTGAACAACACTGTCCCAATATGGTTCAAGCACCTTCATTCCTGTGCCATTTTCAGCTTTTAAGTTAACTTTGCAAGCACGAACCATGCGACAAAGACCACACTAATTTCTCTCTCCTCTGATGCAAATTAGACACTGATTCCAGTGTCTAGCATCGATACCAAAATGAACACCACCACGATAAGTTTTAATTAAGTCCAGGACACAAATTGGAATTTCAAGCTATTAAAAACAGGGACATCAGCAGCTGTTGAAGGCACACATGAAGTAAACAAAACATGTTTTAAAATTACTTTTACACAAGAGACATTTATTCATGCAAATTTATTTCACACAGGCTCATGGAACTAATTTTTACATTTTTATGTAGAATTTCCCGGAAGCTAGACGGTTATTTCCCTGTACATTTCTAATTGAAGGCAGTAGGAAAATACTCATCTTGCTTGGCAATATTTATCTTTTTAGAAGCAGAGTTATCCACTGACTCTGCAAGCTTGGATCATTCCTCTAGAGAAGGTGGGGAGAAACCTCTATGCTTAACTGCTCCAGAGAGACAGAGATTATTCTGAAAGCAAAGTATTTTGCACCCACTCCACCCACTTTCCACCTAAATATGGCCAGATGGTCTCTGTGGCCAGCTACCACTTGACGGGTGCATGGTTCTGTGCTTCTTCTGTTTTGACATACTCATCGTACAGTTCTTTCAGGTGCAAAAACAACTCCTCCAGGTTTTCACCTGTCAAAGCAGACAGTGGGATGACTTTCTGTTCTACTCGTTCCTTGAGGAGAGACAAATTGCTCTTTGATTGTGGAAGATCAAACTTATTTCCAATGATGGCATGAGGTCTCTTTGACAAGCCTTCTTCATACTGCTCTAGCTCATATTTTAAGTCTTGCAGCTGAGTCCAGGGCTCAGATACCGAGAGATCTAACACAAACAGAAGAAAGCGGCAACGTTCTATGTGCCTCAGGAAGGCTAAGCCCAGCCCCCTGTTTCGATGGGCCCCTTTTATTATCCCAGGGACATCGGCAACTACGGAAACAAAGCAGAACCCAGCAAAAACAGTCATTAGCATTCTGGTCATTTGAGCATGGTCACACAAACGTCAGATTTTGCCTGCAAAACTAGAACCAGAAAGCAGCATCATTCAAGCACGCAAAAAACTCCATCTGAAAATTCAGCATGGCTACAAGCAGCCAGCAGGCATGAGTAGAAACAGCTGTTATACATTTCCTCCTGAGCATCATACTACAGGGGTCCACAAATATCAGTGTGGCTTGTTGCTGTTTAGTCATCTAGTCGTGTCTGACTCTTCGTGACTCCATGGACCAGAGCACGGCAGGCACTCCTGTCTTCCACTGCCTCCCGCAGTTTGCTCAAACTCATGTTGGTAGCTTCGAGAACACTGCCAGCATTTATGTGTGCTTCCTATTCACTCTTACCCCTTTTCAGATCCTCTAGCATTTGCAGTGGGCTTTGGAGAGACATGGGGATTTCATTAGTTTGTGCTACAGTATGAAGGAGGTAAGAAATAGCAATATATAACCAAGCCATGCCATTAGTGCAAGGACATCTGCCTGTGCAGCAGGAGTTCCTCTCCTCTCCCCATGCATGTCCCCCAAATGTTCTGGGGGTACTGCAACCCTCCACAGCAGGTTGGGTGACTGTGTGCTTGGAGAGGAATGGGAGAGGTAGTTCCATTGAGCAGGAGGGCGTCCTTGAACTAACAAGACACCTTTGATGGATACAGCCCCAAGAGTCTCCCCTACTGTTTCTTACTTTTCCAAACTGCTTTGCAAGCCTAGAGGGCTTTGCCAGGGAAGCATCGCTTTGCTTTATTCATGCTGGGGTTTGGATAAGATCAGAGACCAGCAGAGAAACTGCAGCATTTGTGAGAGCTTGTTGGAAGCGGCTGACAAGCCGTTGCCCCTAACTGCCCAAGGCACATCCTAGGAGAATGGATTAGTGGATGCTTGCTCAAAGCAGATACTCATTCAGTGCTTGGGGATTTGAAAGAAAATGTTCTCGGCAACACCATTCAGTAGTTTCTATGTGAATAAAGCAGACCAATTAGAGATGACACAAGGCACTGCCTCTTCCAAAATGGTTAGCTTTAATACCACCCCATAGGAATCCACAGATACTGGGGTTAGCTTGGTAGACAGCATCTATTTATCCTTGCTACCAACTCCCCCTTCCCTGCTCTTTTTCAAATCTTCAGGCATATGCAGAGGGAAAGAGGTAGTGGAGCAATGTGACTACTCGACCTTTGCTTATTTTGGCTTGTGAGATCCAGCTGGGGAAGAACTGACAAGGAGGGTCCAAGGTTGATTTTCCATGGGTAATTCCCTTGCACACCCAATTCATCAGGCTGATGGGCTGTAAAGCCTAAGCCTGTTTTCCAATTGGGAAAGTACTTCAAGGTTCCTGACTCCAATGGCATGATTTGGGCAAAACAGCCTCATGAGCCAAATAAATAATAATAATTTGAACCCCTGTTGTTTAGCCTGTAGACTAGAGTCACCCCACAAATACTGCGGGATTAATGTATTTATTACCAAACAGGAGACAAGTATCTTAATGTTGTCAAGTCTCTTAGCTGTGCTATGATTTGTTGTTGTTTAGTCGTTTAGTCGTGTCCGACTCTTCGTGACCCCATGGACCAGAGCACGCCAGGCACCCCTATCTTCCACTGCTTCCCGCAGTTTGGTCAGACTCATGTTTGTGGCTTCGAGAACATGATTAGCTCTGATTAGCTCTGTTTTAAGTGAGGTTGTGATTTTGTATTTAGGCCAGCTAATCACAGTAAGCACATGACTGCCAAAAGGGGGGGGGGGCGGTATTTGTTCTACCGCCCTACATCCGAAGATCGCAAGCCAGTTGACAATAGAAATACACAAAAATATACACCATGTGACTATGATACACAATTTTCTTTTTGCTCTTTCAAGAGGAAATGCGATGGAGGCTCAGTAAAAATATTAAGCACTTGAAATGAAGTCTTATAAAAACATACCTGCAACTTGCTCATAGTTTTCATAGTGAACAATGCCTACATGTGGATTTAAGGTTGTGAATGGGTAAGAAGCCACTGCTGGTTTTGCATTGGAGATGGCTCGCAACAGCGAAGACTTCCCAGCGTTAGGGAATCCTACCTGGAATAAAGAGCCCAATTTGGATTATTTAGAAGGCAGGTCTCTAGCCACACTGTTCAGACACGTCACTGTTTGGCTGAAGCTAGAACATTGCATTTTAATACATAGGTGCGCATAGACGGGGTTTGTGAAAATGCTGCACCCACATGCTTCCCCATGATACGTGTTGTTCATAACGGCTAGACAAGGTGAGCCCAAGTTTTCCAGTTGTTGCTACCATGAACATCATCAGCCTCCAAGTCAAGAGATCCAATCAGGAAAGCACATGCACACACACCAGTACAAATCAAAGAACTACATTTTTAAAGTCATATCTCCCTCACTCCACATTATGGGTAAAGGTATTTAAAAAAAAGGTAAAGGACCCCTGGACAGTTAAGTCCAGTCAAAGGTGACTATGGGGTTGTGGCACTCATCTCGCTTTCAGGCTGAGGGAGCAGGCATTTGTCCACAGACAGCTTTCCAGGTCATGTGGCCAGCATGACTAAACCGCTTCTGGCACAACAGAACATTGAGACGGAAACCAGAGCACATTGAAACACTGTTTACCATCACGCCGCAGCGGTATAATAATAATAATAATAATAATAATAATTTATTATTTATACCCCGCCCATCTGGCTGGGTTTCCCCAGCCACTCTGGGCGGCTTCCAAAAGAATATTAAAATACTGTGATACATCAAACATTCAAAGCTTCCCTAAATGGGGCTGCCTTCAGATGTCTTCTAAAAGTCTGGTAGTTGTTGTTTTCTTTGACATCTGGTGGGAGGGCGTTCCACAGGGAGGGCGCCACTACCGAGAAGGCCCTTTGCCTGGTTCCCTGTAACCTGGCTTCTCACAGTGAGGGAACTGCCAGAAAGCCCTCGGCGCTGGACCTCAGTGTCCGGGTAGAACGATGGGGGTGGAGACGCTCCTTCAGGTATACTGGACCGAGGCCGTTTAGGGCTTTAAAGGTCATCACCAACACTTTGAATTGTGCTCGGAAACGTATCTATTTATCTACTTGCACTGGTGTGCTTTCGAACTGCTAGGAGCTGGAACAGAACAATGGGAGCTCACCCCGTCGTGGGGATTTGAGCCACCAGCCTTCAGATTTGCAAACCCAAGAGGCTCAGTGGTTTAGACAACAGCACCACCCGCATCCCTCCACATTATGGAGCTGTTCCTAACTAAACAATGAAGGTTTGTTCCTCCAGAGTCAAATGTTCTACCGAAAAAAGGCAGACTCACCATCCCTGCATGGGCCATGGTTTTAAGCTCCAAATGGAGAATTTTTTCTTGACCTGGTTCACCCTTAGTAGCAGTTGTTGGCGCTCGATTGTCATTGGCCAGAAAGAAACGGTTGCCTTTCCCTCCAGCTCCACCATAGGCTGCAACGTACTCCTCACCATGATGGTTGAGATCAGCCACAATTGTACAGTCCTCTTTAACCACCGTACCAATGGGAACCTTGAAAGTAAAAAGAAAGTTAAGCAAAGCAAAGAGGACCGTTTGCAATGCGTTGCAATTTGCTTATGCCTGAGTGCAAGCAGAGATCCAAACAGTCCCAGGAAACTCTCCGAACTCTCTCACATGGATGAAGTATGCCTGTAAGCATTTAAAAGGCTGAAAATTAGAGAAGTAAGTTGTGTTATGGGGCAGCAAACAAAGACAATTACTTTTAAAAAACAATTAAATGTATAAAACTTAAAATTAAAACATTAGCTGCTTACCTTAACATAGATAGTTTTACCAGCAGCTCCATAACAGTTTTTGCTCCCTCCATTTACTCCACTGAAACCTCGATAGAGTGAGAGAAGAGAAGCCAAGGATCTGACTTGCTTATCCACTGTAAAGCAAGATTCAAAATGTTTGAAGCGTACAGTACTCCTATTAGATAAATTTTCTTGTCTGCATATGCAAATCAAGTGATTCCAAGATGAGGACACATCATTAATGTCAGAGAATGTTGTCTCTGCACTACCCAGCAGAGGACACTGGGACAAAGCAATACTAGGAGTGATCAGGTGTTCTTACTGCTCACCTGCCTAAACCATATTAGAATGCTAACAGCGTATTAATGTACATTAAAATATTTTTGAAAGCAATGTCTTTCAGAAGGTAACTTCGCTTGTGATCACCAAACCAAAATATTTCAATGATCTTAGGAAGACAACATGGAAAATGCCAAAAAATATAAATTGTTTCACACCTTGTTCTATACACTTTGTTTTCAGTAGTTAAAAGCTGCCAAAATTCATTAATCCGTTCTGTCAATGATAAACACACTTTGGTGCATTATCTTATTTTGGCTAGCTTAGATTATTGTAATTCTCTATTCCCATTTTAAGCATCCTATTCTATCTCGAATTCTGCCACCCAACTTGGGCTTTTTTTCTTGTATCCCCCCACCCCCCGCTTAAAAATATATTATTATTTATTATACTTACATACCACCCTTCATCCAAAGCTCACAGGGTGGTTTACAGTATAAAAACACAAGCATCATGTTCCTTTTCTTTGGATTACTTTATGGTGGTAATGTTACCATATTATGCTAAATTTCAGGTAGCATCTCGGATCAAATGATCCCACCATTCAAGTAGAAGGCACTTCTAAGTGTAGTGCATCTCTGTGAGCTGCCTTGATCCTGGCTCTAGAGGAGGCATAAAGAACCTCTGGTCCTCCAAAATGTTGCTGGAGTCCGCTTCCCATCAATCCCAGCCAGCACGGCCAGTGGTGTGATGATGGGAGTTGTAGCTGTAGTACAGAAACATTTAGAGGACAGCAAGTTTCCCAACCCTGCTCTTGAGGGTCAGCAGAATGAGTGAAATGAACAAACCCTCGTGAGCAGAAGTAAATTCTGCTTGTCTTATAGGATCTTTGGATCAAAATTTGTGTTCTTTGTTCTACCACCACCATCACCCCGCCTTTTGCTCCAGTTCATCTTCTTGATTATTTGTGTCCTCTTGATCATTTGTGTTTTCTTCTTTGATAAGTCTCATACATTTCCTTCTGCTTTGCACCTTTCTGCTCTTTCCTTTTTTTGCTTCTTTTAATGAAATTCATTGCCAGCCTATAGTTGGTTAATTCATTCTTCTTTCCTTATTTAAATATGTCTCACAGATTAAAGCTATAACAGAGTTATTATGGTTTACATTTTTACATTCTCCTTCTCTTCCTCTAGTTTCAATTATGTGTCTTCTTTGTCTATACTGTATGAGAAGACAAGCACAGACCAGTTTCTGTTTGTACTCAATACAACACCTGGTTTTTTTAGGTGCTCAGATAATAATAATTATTATTACTGCAGCTAAGCTGCTTAAGACAGTACTTTGCAAAAGATGGAACTGTGATTACCATGCACTTTGTATATAAGGAGCTTAAGAAAGTTTCTAGAATGCAAGTTAAGACACAAAAAACCCCAGTGCCACAAAATAACCACCAAACATTTTACAGCTACTGATGCATTCGGTAAAGAGGTTCAAGCTATGTGTTTTTGAAGAATGGTTCTTCACGTGGAAGAGAGCATGTTCAATCTAAAATAGTTTACTTTTCATTGTATTGGAATTGCCTTTTCAAAGCTGCAATTTCAGCACAATTACTGAGCATAAAATATACAGGAATTGTGCTACGACCTAATGTAGAGCTTGTCAAATGAGCAAAAGCATTATGTACACAACCGGCACTGTGCCCATGCAGCCACTGACAGCTTAGTCTAGGCATGCTGTGGGTATAGGAGTTTGAAAATTCAGCAGCAAGCTTGGAAAAGAATACAGTCATATGCACACTTAGATGGGTGCAAGCCCCAGTGAACACAGTGAAGCCTACTCAAGTGTAGAAATGCAGAGAACTGAGCTGCATTAGGGCAGAACTCCCAGGATGACTTCGGTGTGCAATACTTGAGCAATCCAATCAAAGTTTGATCTGTTTAAGCACCATTCCGATCAATGGAGCATAAGCACACACACTTAGATTCTAGTGGAGGCTGGACTGATTTATACATTATGAATGCCATAGATGGAATTTACTTTTACGGAGCAAGTCTGTGTGTCTGTAAATTTCTATGCAACTTATATATAGCATGGAAGTGCCCCCTTTAGACAATTCAAGTTACAAGAAAGGAGATTCCAGCTAAACATTAGGAAGAACTTTCTGACAGCAAGAGCTGTTTGACAGTGGAACAGACTCCCTTGGAAGGTGGTGAGCTCTCCTTCACTGGAGGTTTTTAAAGCAGAGGTTGGATAGCCATCTGTCAGGGATGCTTAAGTTATGATGCCTGCACTGCAGCGGGTTGGACTGGATGATCCTTGGGAACCCTTCCCAGTCTACAATTTAATGGAACACCACTGGGCGCAAGCAATTAATCTGCCCATGTTTATTCTGGGCATCCACCAGTATAGGAGCTGCCTCTTCTTTCAGAGAATTTCTGCCTTGTGGAACACAGGTGCTAATATGCAGTTTCAAGGCTGTTTCTAAGCACCTTTGGTAAGCACTCTCAATAATGTTTTTCTATTCCACTTAGGTCATTATGCCACTCTCATCACAATGCTGAAGCACAATCCATAAGTATATTATAAGTGTGTTATATAAGTGTATTATTATGGTAGCTTTTGGCTTCAAGAGGGAAAATGGTATCGACTTTCATGCATAAAAACAAGGTCAGAGAGATGTGCTTTCTATTATTTCCACAGAGTGACCCTTCTAGTATCTCTACAGCATATGCACATAATTCATGTCAAGTTGTCAACTAGCTGGATCCTCTCTTTACAGTGATTCATTCCAAATAAACTGAGCTATGCATAAAATGCTTTCTTGTTTTTGGAAAACTATTTTTAGATTAATTTCAGGCTGGTCCAGTTATATACTGCTTTTTGTTAAATGTAAAACATTATGTTGGATTTTGAGTTTTACATTACTTGCATTGAAATTATTTTATGTATTGCATTATATTTTAATCATTTTATTGATTTTTGTAAACTGCCCAAAGAACTTTGGTTGAAGCGAAGTCTAGAAACAAAATAAACCAATGTATCAAGATGTGTGCAAGAGATATTATCTCTTACCTTTCAGTATAATGTCTCCCCCATCTCCTCCATCTCCACCATCAGGACCTCCATATATTTTTCTAGGTTCACTGTGGAAACAGCTGATACCATCACCTCCTTTGCCTCCTACCACATATACCCTTCGATGATCTACAAAGTATCGGGTCTGAAATAGGGAGAAACACTATTCAGAAAAGCAAATCAGGACATTTAAGAAATTTTCAATTCTAAGCCTCCTAGGAATTAAATTTCCATTTGATAAGGGAGAGGCATTTAAAGTCTACTAGGAATTAAATTTCCATTTGATAAGAGAGAGAGACATGCATATTGCATTTAAGGAACTGGCCAGATAAATTTATCTGGCATTTATTACCTAGCAAAAATTCTTATACTCAAGGCCACAGACTGGGATAGGTATATTCTGGAGGACTGATCCATCCCTTGGATGTTTTCGACATTTCTCAGAATTCTATCAGTTCTTCAGAAAAAAGGAAACTTGATTCCACATTCCAGTGTTCTGGGCAATTATTGCAAAGGCACTAGTATGGCCAACAAGCAATTATGCATCTATTTCGTATAGTGACCAAAGAAGGAAAAGGGGGCAGATTTTCCGTACTGGTATATTATGTTTTCCATGAAGTAGCTCTTGAAAAGCACTGATTCAATTGGTTCAAAATGCCATTGCCAAAATGTTTGGCACTGTCCAGCCACAGCAGGTTCCGCTGTTGTTATTACTGGTCATACATTTCTTTTCATTCAAATTGCTCATTTTCACCTTTAAAGTCCTAAATAGCTAGGACTTTCCCTCCTATAGCTCTCCTTATGCACTCTAACAAGCCCTGTTGGTACTGCCCTGGTTTCTCCTGCTGAATGAGAAGCCGTATGAAGGATTGGGTATTTTATTATGCAAGACACTTTGCAGGGAAATACACCTGCCCCTTCTTCATTTTCATTCCAAGTAAAGTGGGAAGGTCTATAAGCTCAGGGCTTTGCAAGCAAAAGGCTCCAGGTCTGAGTTCCTGGCATCTCTAAGTTGGGCCAGTCATTGAAGAAAGAATACCAAAAGAGATGAACAAATGCTCTGACTTGATAGAAGGCAGCTTCCTATTTTCCTAGTTGCACTCAGTCCCCATTTCTCAAGGGTATTCTTTTTCAGCTTATGATCAGAAGCGAGGAGCAAATACAGCAGGCAGTCCTCCTTCTCATACAGTGCCTCTTATCGGGATACAAAGTGCTTAACTGTTATCTAATTTATTCCAAGGCAGCGGCATTCAGTTTGTTCAGGGACCCTTGGAGACTTATCAGGGGCTCCTCTGTGAAAGGACAGACAACGACAGGTAAGTTTGCCTTAAAGAGAACTTGCTCACTGTTAGTGGACCTTGCTCTCCAATACAGTGCTGCAAGGAAGAGGTGGGTATGTTCAAAAGGGCACTCTTGTGCTGCCAACAAGACCCAACAAGTTTGGACCAATGGCCTGCCTGAACCGCGCAGGCATCCAGAACATGTCCCCAAATGCTCTATGGTAGGTTGGAGATCCACGGCAGACATGAAAAGCTTCCTCAGCAGAGGTTGATGTGGAAAGTGCTCCCTGAGGTTACAGAGCTCAAAATACAGTAATGTATCTGAACCAAGAAAGGGCAGAGGGAGGAAACAGTTAATTTATTCTAGTGCTCTCTAACACAACCCAGTATGCTGTAAAAACAGCATTCAGCATTTAAAGGACATATTTATCTAGCATTTCCCCCTTCTTGGAGGAGAAAAGCTGTAGCTATCCCAGCAGCAATCTCACTGGCCCAGCAGTTACAATTCGTTTTTTATTTCACTTTTTAACTCTTCTTGCTGTAATATAGCCAAGTAATCACTATGTTCCCTGTGAGTTTTTTAATAGTATACTCTATAAATCAGTACAGAATTACTGGTGATATCTTAAGTCTTGTGATAACACCAAAGAATTATAGTTTGTTTTTTAAAGCACAAGCAGCTGGAAGGGAACTGATTGCCACAAACATGGCCAGTTAGGCAAATGCTGCAGAGAAAGGTTCAGGACATTGAAAATAACGCAGGGTGAGTGCCTGGGCAAAATGCAGGTGGCCAGCTGTGTGCTTAAGTTGTGACAATATTTGAGGAAAAGAACATTTTCTGAATTTACATAGCATCACCAAGTGGTTAAAACAGCAAACTGCTGCCTTAAATTACTCAAAAGCAGCACAATAGTTGTCCTTTATCTGTGGTTTGTTGCTAACAGGATTTATAAGCTTGCAATCTCAAACACATTGCAAATTAAGTTGAACAAAAGAGCCCTTTCATCAACAGAGAGGATTATGCAGCCATATTTTTCACAAGATGAGTTTGTGATCTCACGATAAATAGCCACAATATGTACTCTAGTAACCTTAGTTATCAAACGTATCTTCAGCTTGTGAGCTGATCAGTACTTGACAGATGCAGTTCTGAGCACAGACTATCTCGTGATTTGGCCAGGGGCTCATGCACAAAAAGCAGGATGCGCAGGGCAGGGCTATCCACCATTATCCACCAGGGCTATCCAACTGAAAAATCTACTTGAAGAGGAAAAATGACTGGCACATCTGCATTTTTAACACAAACTTGCCATGTAAATCTGAAGTTCCTATTGTTGTTGTTGTTGATATTATTAAATTTGTATATGAAATTAAGTCCAAATACAATCTAAATCTTACATAAGTACTTAATGCACAACCTCGCAGTACAGAAACAAACAGAATTAGCAAGATATGAACACACAACTTAGCTTATTATTAGTCATTTGATAAAAGAACCACTTTTGTTAAGGTCAGTGAACTATGGCCCCAACTACCTACAATTGTCAGAATTCTTGCAGCTGAATTCTAACTACCAAGAGGCTTCGAAGCCATTTTGCAGCCCCACTAAAAGCCAAATAATGAAGTGACATTGAGACCCCTTATTCTTACATGTATACACAAGAGCAAGTATGATACAGTAAACAGAGCACTGAACTTGGAATGGAGAGAGATTGGTTCATCAAATCCTGCTCAGCCTTGTAACCAGCTGGCTGTCTACCACCTCCCATCCTAAACTCTCTATAAGATGGCCGTCAGGATAAGAAGGAAGTGGTAGCAGGGAGAAACTACGTATGGTGTCTGGTACTCCTGGGAGAATGGGAGTGGGGAAATGGAAATTTAGTAAATAAACAAAGATAACATACCGTTCATTCCTACATATCTTTTCTTAGAGAAGTAAAGATTGCAGCCTTTTTCAACCTGTTTATAGGATTACAGTGGTACCTCAGGTTACATACGCTTCAGGTTACAGATTCCACTAACCCAGAAATAGTGCTTCAGGTTAAGAACTTTGCTTCAGGATGAGAACAGAAATCATGCTCCAGCGGCGCAGTGGCAGCAGGAGGCCCCATTAGCTAAAGTGGTGCTTCAGGTTAAGAACAGTTTCAGGTTAAGTACGGACCTCCAGAACGAATTAAGTACTTAACTTGAGGTACCACTGTACTTCTATGATCATGTAAGTCAGGGTGTCTGCATCCTAAAAACACTTGCATGCAAAATTTCTGTTGTAACACAATTTAAAGAAACAAAGTAGACATTGCTAAGGGTTTTCAAACAGTATTTCTGCCTTATCATCCTGTAATCTTCACATGAAAAGGATGTAAGAAATAAAAATGCCAGAGTTCTTACCAAATGCTTACTAATAAATGTTTAGCTTAATGTTTTCTGGTTTTGTATTATGTCTTAAATTTACAAAGGCTTTTAAATCAATGTGTTATAGGAAAGTGGAAGTCAGGGAACTCCAAAAGCAAGTAAGAGAAGACAAGAAATATATTGCAGTACCACTAAATTTAATTTGCAGCTAAACTGAATATTTTTCAAGACTTTACCAGCTTCTTTTCTGACAGGTCTCTTTTATGTCCCCGTCGCCGAGACTTGGAACACCTTGTGCAGGTTGTGCTAAAATTCCTGTGCCAGGTCTTCTGAAGTAAGTAACTCTGTATGAGTGAATGTGTCACTCTCCATTGGCTTTCCAACCAAGCTCTGATGGGTATTTGTTGCATATTTGCCTATCAAGGGAGAAAAACAGTGCTGCCGAGATCAAGACATACTAAAGAGCAAACATTGAGAAAACAAGAAGTGCCAATGTATCAAAACTGAACACAAATTCCTTCTTGAAAAGACCAATTATGCACAGCTGCTTCCACTTCTGAGTTGCAATGGTTGTGAAAGGGCTGGAAAATCAAGTACACTTAACTGATGAATTGCTGCCCTCACAAGAGCATTCTCACAAACACTTTTGTTATTGCACAACTCCCCCAGATCAGTCCTGCTATTCTCTGTAATAAAGGTACCTCAGTCATCAAAACACTTATCCTTGCACATCCCACTTGCACATTTGCAGAATCAAACTGGCATGTTGAGAATATGGAACAAATGCAGTCAAACTTTGTTAAATGATAGCACAACTGTGTGGTTATTTTAACTTTTATAATATAAAATCAAGTCTCCAACATTCTGTTAGATGTAAGCACAATTAAGAATCAGAACCCAGAATGCAACAATTCAGATGAAGGGGTAGGCTTGATTCAGTCGGCAGGCTCACCAGTGATAGGAAGCAGGTTAATCCCTCTCTTTCCTTGGAGGTTTTTAAGATGAGGTTGGTTGGACATCTGTCATAAATGCTTTCCTTGAGATTCCTGCATAGCAGGTGGTTGGACTAAATGATCCTTGCGGTCCCTTCCAATTCTACAGTTCAGTAGTACAGTCTAACTGTATTCATTTACCTTCTCTGATATAAGAAAATAACTATCACTCAATCCCGTGGGCATGTGTAAGAGATCTGCACTTAGGGACACTTTTGAAGCAAGGGCAAAACAAGCACTCCAACAGAGTGGCATGACAGTGATACTTGGAGGGTGCAATGGACTGCAGTGTGCACCGACACAATGCACCAGCTTCCTGGTATGTGAACTGTTGGTGCTTATAGGCAGAAGACAGTTTACCACAGTGCAAGTACACTAGCAAGAGCACCATATTGCTTCTTCACCAGATTGTTTGGTGTTTTACTATGTTTTCATATATGCTGTAAGCCGCCTAGAGTGGCTGGGAAAACCCAGCCAGATGGGCGAGGTATAAATAAAATTATTATTACTGTATTACTATTATTATTGTTGTTGCTGTTGTTGTTGTTATTCTAGTTAGTGTATTTAGCACATTTATATCTTCCTTTTTCTTCCATCACAAAACCCAAGACATGGAGTTCTCAGACGGTCACCTTTCGCAAGTGCTGATCATACCCAGGCTTGATTGGCTTCAGCACAGTTACCGCACGTTTTGTGTTGTGAAGAGCCACATAACGTGGCAAGGACCAGTAGAATGAAAAAACAAGTTAGGCTGCCAACCTATAGTGACTTAGCCAATAGCAAGTCCAACTGAAGACAGTGGGAGATTATTTCTGAGTAAACACATGCAGGACTGCACTGTTAGCCATCCTGGTGGGATAGGAATGTCTGAGACTACTAACCAGAATGATAAACACAGCACACGCCTATTTTATTTTTATTGTGTGTTTTAATTATGGATTTAATTCACACTTGTAAACCGCCTATTATGGCATTAAACTGATTAAACAGCAACAAGTCTTGGGACTAAAGCCTAGCCACAGTAGTTAATGCGCTGGCTGCTTCAAAACTGGATTACTGCAATGTGCTCTGTGTGGAGCTTCCCTTGTGCATGATCTGGAAGCTGCAATTAGTGCAGAAGTCAGTGGCACAATTGCTGGCGGAAGTGAGGCCTTGTCACCTGTGCTCAGAGATCTGCACTGGTTGCCGATTTCCTACTGGGCCAGGTCCAAGGGGCTGCTATTAGCATACCAAGCCCGTAACAACTTGGGACCAGAGTAGCTACGATATCGCCTTACCCTACATGCACCCACTTAGCCCACTTCAATCGGATCGGAATTGGCACTTACAGCAGGCGCCACACAACATCCGCAGCACATCTGCATGAAAAGCTCAGGATCGTTCTGTGTGGGAGCACCTGCACTTTGGGACACCCTGCACAAATGGAATCAAATCAACAACTGCACTCTTTTTCGGTGCACTCTTCTGTTTAGACAAGCCTACCTGGATGCTTACAGAGAGCTGAGGTCATTATCACCTGATTTGGCATTTTTAACTTCTGCGTGTTTTTAAAGCAGCATTGTGAATCTTTCTCGGTCTTATGTTTGTTTGTTTGTTTGTTTAATCTTTTTGTAACCCACTCTGGGGTGCTGGTTTCTTTTCTTTTCTTAACATTAAAGAAATAATTTAATTTAATTTAAAATAAATACATACTGCAGCAGCAGCTCTCCCAGCCTGTCCAGCACATTTTCTGAGGCAAATATCTAGCTGCCCATGGACTTTTTCTTGTTTTCCACAGGAGGCCGGCCCCCCTCTGCTCAACCGCCTTTCTCACTCACACACACGCAGCGCATCTCGCTCCCCACTTCTCCGCCCTCCATATATATTCTCTCATATATATATATATATATATATACACACACACACACATATATATGAGAATGATATATATGAATGAGATATATATATATCCCTCTCACACACAATGATTTTATCGTGGTTTCTTCTCGTTTTTAGGCACCTAGGTGTTTTTTTTGTAAGGTTTGTTTGTAAAAGAAGAAGAAACGGCATACGCGTAAATTAAAAAAAAGTCTCACCCACCCCAAGCTTTTATCCTAGCTCCGCCATTTTCTGACAGGCTTTGCCCATCCGCGGGTTCAGCATCACACGCCTGACGTCACAGCCGCGCGCCGCGGGCGCGGAAAGAGAAAGCAGTGGCGAAGGCGGGTCGGGGCAGCAAAGACGTCAGCCACCCCTTTCGCTGCCTCGCGCCAAGCAGCTGCCGCGCAGACGCAGTTCTAGTGCCTGCTAGGCGCTGGAAGCGGCGGCCGCAGGGCTGCATGTGCGCCTGCGCACCTGCCGGGGCTGGCGGTTCAAACGTTGCGTAGCGCCGCTTCACTCCCCCTCCCCCTCCTTTTACTCACCGCGGACGTTATCGAACGGGATTGGTGGGAAGGGTCCGCGGGAGGCTTGTGATTGGCTGATGTGGCGATAGAGGCGGGAGAAGCCGGAGTTGAATTGGCCGTTGGGCGGCGAGGGACAGGAGCAGCAGCTGAGGTAGTTCCACGTTTGGGCCTGTCAGTATTTTCTCCTGAAAAGGCTCCTCCGTCGCTTCGACGACCTACAGTTATGCAGGCGGAACTTTATAGGGCCATTAAACATAACTGAGCATGTAATTGATAACTATTTCTTTTTAATTTTTTTTTTTACACATTGACACATTATATATTTATTTATATCCTGCCTTTTTCCCTCATGAAACTCAGGGTGACTTACAACGTGAACTCCATGGTTCTATGAAATACAACCAAAACGTCACAGCCCCAGCCCTTTCCATTTCAAAGTAGCCATAGTTCCCAAGGACCTTTTATTAAAAGCAGCAGCAGCAGCCAGTTCACGTGCCAACGGCAGAAGGACCCAAGGAGGGAGCCAGTCTGGCTTCTCCGGGGAGAGAATTCCAGAGTGAGGGAACAGCCACTGAGAAGGCCCCTTTGGCAGACGCACTTTGACTTGTTACCGTAAGCATCGTATAAATATACCAGCAATGAACTTAGGTGAGTTATGTGACATAATGTAACTAAAATAGCACCATATGACATACATGGCTAAAATGGCACCATTCACACAATCAGCAGGTATATGCTCAACCAGGGGAACCCTTGATATTCTGTTAATACAGGCATCCGCTCACTCACACAAGGGCCTGCATGTGCATAAGTGAAATCACATAAAGTGGGGAGTACCCACTAAAAGGGACATGGGTGGCGCTGTGGGTTAAACCACAGAGCCTAGGACTTACTGATCAGAAGGTCAGCGGTTCAAATCCCCTTGACGGGGTGAGCTCCCGTTGCTCGGTCCCTGCTCCTGCCAACCTAGCAGTTTGAAAGCATGTCAAAGTGCAAGTAGATAAATAGGTACCGCACCGGCGGGAAGGTAAACGGTGTTTCCATGCACTGCTCTGGTTCACCAGAAGAGGCTTAATCATGCTGGCCACATGACCTGGAAGCTGTACGCTGAGCACCGCAACCCCAGAGTCGGCCACGACTGAACCTAACGGTCAGGGGTCCCTTTACCTTTTACCCAGGTAGGATGAGCAGCCTAAACAAAGTCCCGCTGTGCCTCTAGTCTCTTTGGGGCTTCGTCTGTCCTTCACAATGTCCTCTTCAGCTTCTGGGGAGGGTCTCCTCGAGCCATGAGGACTCTTCAGCTGGTTTTTATTTATTTCCTGGTTTCTATTTATTTCTCAGCGCCATGTATATATACATGGTCATGTGTGAATAGATCACGCATAAGATTCCTGCATTGCAGGGGGTTGGACTAGATGACCTTGGGATCCCTTCCAGCTCTACAGTTCTATGATTCTATAAATATGGGGGTACCTGCACTTGGCTCTACTAATTTCCAGTGTCTAATCTGAGAGAAGATATGGACACTGAATTCTGAACATGGCAAAGGTGCTGTTGGTTTGCATTTTTCCCAGTTTGAATGTATTCAACCTGCACATGTGTCAGTGATCAAAACTGCTTTTCATCAGTTTTGAGTCCAACTGTTTTGCCAATTACAGCCCAGTCTGGAAGAGGTATATCTAGCCTCAGTCACTCACACACTGGTTCAGATACAATAAACTACAGTGGTACCTCGGGTTAAGAACTTAATTTGTTTTGGAGGTCCGTTCTTAACCTGAAACTGTTCTTAACCTGAGGTTCCACTTTAGCTAATGGGGCCTTCCATTGCCACTGTGCCACCGCTGTGCGATTTCTGTTCTCATCTTGAAGCAAAGTTCTTAACCCAAGGTACTATTTCTGGGTTAGCGGAGTCTGTAACCTGAAGCGTCTGTAACCCCAGGTTCCACTGTACATTCAGCCCATGCAAAGGTAAAAAGATTTCTGACTTTTGTCAGGCTTCTGACAGCCACCTACATTTCTGCCTTATGGAATGCAAAAGACATTGTCACAATTCAATGACACATTCTTGCCATGCAAAGGCTTTGTGGAGGGCTTGAGAAAGGGCTTGTGAGAGAATGGCCTGGAAAGAGTCTCAAGGGCAACAGTCAACTCCCAGGCCTGAAGTTCTCTAACATGGATTACACCATTATGAAGGCATTGCTCTCCAGCTCATCATTAGTTAAGGTCAGAATGGTGGTACCAGTGACAGGGCTTTTTCATTGGCTCCATAGTTGTGGAACACTCCCTAGAGAAATCCAACAAATTCTCTCTTACTGTTTTTAGACACTGCTGTGGATACCTTTTCGTTCCATCAGGCTTTCTATGAGGGGTAAGTATTCCTCTTTCCACGCTCACTGCTATATACTGTTTTAAAAACATTTTTTTGCTGGTGTATTTTCTGCCCTGCCTGTTCTTTACTACTGTTTTTATTGCTACTAGAAATTATTTGGAAAGATTTTATTCTGAAAGGCAGGGTATAAACAAATTTATCTTAAATTCAAATTTATTAAATTGGATTCCAATGGCTTATTGGTAAATTACCCCCATGGGAGTGGATTGCTAATGAACTATTGGAATTCATGCAGCATTCTTTTAATTCTATGAATATATCAGTTCTATGTTACTGTGTCAATGCCTTCTAGTGAGATCATTGGCTAAATAGGAAACTAGAAAACCTGATCTTGAAATTCAAATGAGATTTGACATTTTGAAAACTGACATTAACACTTTTTCTCATGCAATGATCTTTACTTGAAATATTTCAGAATATAAATGAAGTGTGATTAATGTATTGTTTTCATTAAACCTGCAATTAAAAAAAGAACAGACTTCAAACATGATTACAGCAGTCCTTTTAAAAGTCTTTTCATCATACGAAAAAGTACCATTACTTGGCTTCACAATCAATTCATTTTAACCTAAAACATGTCCAAACATTCTGTATTACAAAACAGAAAATATGATACAATTAATGAAAAAAGTCAAAATGCTGGCATCACCGTTTTGTTTCCACATCAATACATAAAAATGGACAACACATTAAATATTTTGTTATTAACAGTTAGAAATATTAACACTAAAAATCATGTATAAATTAGGAAATAATGTACAAACTATTTCCAAAGCGCTCTTTCAAATACAGTATATACACAACATTCAAGAAATTCTTAATGTAAGACATTTCCAACTGATGCGATGTTGCTGTTTTACTTGTTAAAATGCTTGTGGTCTTTAAAAAATGATTTTCAGCAATGCTAAAAACCATACGAGAAGCAGATGTCAAAGCTGGTAAGGAGCAATGCATTCTTTTCTGGCTATCAGTAAACTCTAATGTGAAGGTGACCATTGTTTATTCTAACACCTCGATGTTCTAGGCAGGCAATCCATTAGTGTTTCCCACTGTACCGGTGTGAGCTTCTCCTGCATCAGCACAAACAGTCAAGTCATTACAAATGCCAGGAACATAGGAGACCCTACAGTGTAGTTGCCATGCAACAACTGCTGGAAATTTTGCAGTGGCTGTTGGCCAGGGTACTCTGCACGAGGGGCTCATGGCTTCTTGCAAAGGCCTCTTTTGATTGCTCCCTGTGAACATAACCACCCATTGTTGTGCAGTTACATGGGTTGTGAGGGTTCCTCCTGCAGGCATGACCAAGCAGGCTAGGCAGAGAGTTATTGGCCATCACCCAAAAGTGCTACATGGCACTGGCAGAGTTGTAAATAGAGCCATCGCTGTGCGTAGTGCTATGAAGGGTTCAGAAAAAGGAAGACAGAAATGACAATAGAGAGAAAAATTCTTCTTGATGAACAACTATACAAATGTTGATTTGTTTGCTTTGGGCCTGTGTGGCTTTGTATTTTCACTGACTGCTTGTTAGCAATGCTAGGTATATTGGAGTCCCATCCCCCCTATTGCTGCCTTTAAAATTATTAAATAGTTTTCATTTATACCTTTATATGCTCTTAATATATTTTAAGTGGAATAAAAATTCCTAAATACATTTTGCAGAAGGGTAGATCTTGAGCAGCACTTTCCCTGACCCTCATACATATTCAGGTGAACAACAAACTGAACATCTTGCCAATCTTTTACAGTTTAAATGTTTTAGAAGCTTTAAGTTTGGTTTATTTATGTTTAAACTGTATGTTGGGCAGCACTTGCATTCAGAGCTGAGTGGCATCTGACCCAAGGTATCATAGGGAAAGGGCTGTGTGGCTCCCTTTTCTGTATGCAGAAGGGAAAGGCTGTGCCAGAAAGTAGGAAGCATGGGTGCCCCTCAGATACGCACCCCTGCAGAAATCATGGGGATGAGCAGTACTAGCTGAGGCAACTGAAGGAGAGGTGTGGAACTTGTAGCCCTCTAAATGCTACAAGGCCGCTGTCCCTGGGTTATAAGGATTTTACAGAGCAGTGGCCCATCCTGGAGTGATGATCTCCCTTAACCTACTACCCTGTATTGTCTTAGACACTGTCAGGCTGTACAGGAGCTTCGAGGGCTGAGCTTTATAACTGATAAAAAGGGCAGGCAAGAATTGTGAAGGAGCCCTGCAAAGATGAGGGGACCAAAGACCTACTGACTTCCTTTCCCTCTCTTTTCTGCCCTCCCCGAGTAGGGATCCATGTGATACTGAATGCCTGGTGTGTACCTGCTCTCTCATTCCCAGCAGGTGATCAGCATAAGAAACCCAGTGTGACCAAAAGACACACCGTGAGCAATAATTTTTATAGCAACAGTGCCTTTTAAATGCTACAATGTTTTCTGTAGTTCCTAACAATGCAGGATCCAGTCAGTTAAATATAATAAACAGTCCGTGAATATATCTGATTACTGGAAACAGCGTTTCCAAACTGCTACTGAAGCCAAAATACCAAGGAAGAGCTATCATACTTAGAGTAGACCCACTGAAATAAATAGACTTAAGTTAGGCATGACTATCTTTTTGATTGATTGATGTCCAGGCAGATCATAAGGTTAAAAATACAAAAATCAAAACATTAAATTGCAATATATTAATTAGTCTAAATATGCTCATAAAAATATTGCCATTGTAATATATAGGTCAACAATCTTATTACAGAAGAAAGTCTTCAGTTAACTTGTCCGTTGATTTCTATCGGTCTACTCAGAGTATGACTTAGTTGAATGCAGCCCTTAAGTCTGTAACCTGATTTTGTTTATGGCTATATTTTTTGGTGGAAGGCTGAGTAAGTGGAAGGATCAGAAAATGAATTGGCAGCTAATCAGCTGCATGGGAAACATGCACTATCTCTAATGTGCATGATACAGTTACTTTGTAGTAAAGTCTGGATGGTCATTTATGCTTCTCAACAACTTGTGTGGATATGAAGCTATATTGACTTTTGACAGACTGAATCTTGGAGTTTGTTTTACCTACAGCTTGGATAACAAGATTAAAATGGTACTAGTGAATTTTTGCTTTGGCAGATAGACGATCCAGATCCAATTAGAGTTAAGCTGAGTTTGGTCCCACTGATTTCAAGCACACACTCACTGCTCTCCCAGTGAAATCAATGGAATTTTAAAGTGCTTCGCTTTGGCTGCATTTCATCATCCTACTGGCTAAATTTGTTCCGCAGTACATTTTATTGTAAATGGTCATACTGCAGATATTTAAATCAGGTGTAAGTCTTTATGGTAGCCGTCCTAAGCACACTCAATTGGAAATAAAACCCCACTGAATTGTTACTGAATGAATCATAGAACTTTGTTTTTACAAGAATCCCAGTTTATGCCAAAGGCAACTATACTGGGTCTTCCCCACAGTGGTAACTATTTTGGCACTGAGTTCACACTATATCCTGCAGTAAATTAGTTATGTGAAGGAAATTCATTTTCTTTACATACTTGCCGCCTGAAGAAGGAAGGTTCCTTGTGGGGACACTCAGTAGAGAGAGGCAAATCTCTTCCCAGAATCAGGCAGCCCCATAGCAATGGAAGCACAGCTCTTCTGTTGCCCTTCATTATTAGTCCGGGAGCCTGTAATGGCTTTGCCTTCTTGATAAGGCACCTATTTTCCAAGCAATGCAACAGATAGACGTATACAAGAGATGCAAGTCTCATGAAGCAACTTGCAGACTTATTTTTGCTACAGGACACCACAAATGTCCCTTATGTTGATGTCATCACCTGGGCCAGGATGCATAAAAATGTGTCCTAGTACATGAATTATCCAAGAACATTATACAATAGGTACAGAAGGAATCAATCTTTTCCTTTACCAGATTCCAGATTCCTCGGCCACACACTAACTGAACCCATGGTCATATATCCAGGATAGCTGAAATAGAGTAGTCTTCTCTGGTGGTTTAGTATAAATTCAGTAGAACTACTGCCCACATTTCAGCAGTTTAATGCTTCTTTGGTACTGACCTGCTATGGGATATAAGGGCATCATCCCAAGTCAGCAGTAAACCCCAATCATAAATAGTTGGTGGAAAGGTGACTTAAATAGGCCCTACTTACTGCTGTACTAATTTGTTGTTTCACTTTGAAAGTATCTAGCAAATCAAACTCATGCCCATACATTTCCGTATTTGCAGTTCAGAATAAAAACCAAGAAAATGCAATAAAATGAGCCTATCCCAATACCATCAAATTAGGATCTATTGATTTCAGAGGATAGTAGATACAAAATAATCTGCAGCACATCCAGGCTGTTTCACCTTGAAAACAATGCTAAGAGCAGTTACATGAGCAGAGCACGAAAAACTTAATTGTATGTGTTTGATGTATTACAGAATATTGTAGCCTTGTAGATGACGAAGAAGAAAAATAGCTCAGTGTGATGTGGATACTGATGTTCAAGTAACCTCTAAAGCTAGACATCAAGTGAGGGTGGGGGCAGGAGAAGGAAGAACCTTTGCATTGAATCAACATACAGTATTATACACAGCACCAAAACATACCAAACCGTTAAAGCATTGCCTTGTTACCAGTAGTGCACTGCTTCATATCCAGCATGAAATGAATACTATTTCACAGACAAATGCTCCTTTGTGCTAAGGGGGTTAACCAACATATTACGATTAATCAAAAACTGCCCGTACATCCAAGTTCAAAAGACGGACATAAATATTGAAACAAATCTGACACAGGTGCTTGTCCTTTTATTGCTGATAGTTTCCATACTGGCTCTGTTAAAAATAAGAGAGAAAGAGAGAAATTAACACAGTCATTTCTACAGACACATAGGCCTGGTTCACATGCAACGCTAAACCAAACTATGGCTCACCATGAGTGAGTGCAAATACTCAGGAAAAATTGGGCACTATCTGGAGCTAAGCTTAAAGTTATGTCTACACCAGGCCACATGGTCTGTCCTCCAAACAAACTACATTTTTTTTCTTGGCTTATGGCTCATGATTTGTTTAGGGGAGACAAACCTTGAGCACAGGGTCAGACACACTCAGTTGTGTGGCAGCAGCAGGAGCTAGGGAGGAGCAAAGCAGTCACAATTTTCTCCTTGTGTACTAGCATGCTTACTTATTTATGCTAAGCTCATTGGAACAGCATCTGCTTTGTAAGGTCCAGGTTCAATCTCCAGCATCTCCAGATAGAGCTGGGAGAAGCTCCTGTCTGAAACCCTGGAGAGCCGCAGGCATTCAGTGCCGGCAGTGCTGACCAGCATGGGCCAATGGTCTTACTACATAAGGCACCTTCCTGTGTTACTATGTAACAATAGCACCTTGAATTGGGACCAGTAGCATGTTGGAAGGCAGCGCAAGTCGTGTGTGATCAAAGTAATGTGATTCTAGCAGGATGACCCGTTTAACAACCTGACCCACCACCACATTTTGACTAGCTGCAGCTTCCAGCCTGCTTTCAAGGGTAGCCATATATAGAGTGCATTACAGTAATCTAAATGGGAAGATTTACCTGCTCATAGCCGTAAGGCCTCTGTTGCTGTGCAGATGGTCCTGTCTGTGAAGCTCTGTAGCTTCCATACTGTTGCCCCTGACCCTGTTGGTAACTGGAGTACTGTGATGAGGCTCCTTGGGCTGGACCTGGGAATATAACAGCAAACGTCTTGTCAAGAGTTCAAGAGTAGGTTGCATCATGTCATTAAAAGCCTGACAGCAGAAAAATATAAACATAATTTTGATACATGCATAGTAGACTACATACTTAAATTTCTCCTTCTGAGTTTGTTTGCATATTTGTTTACATATTTGTTTATATCCCACTTTTTAAATTGACAGAGAAGCTACAATAATTTAA
Source organism: Podarcis gaigeae (assembly GCF_964106915.1). Lineage (NCBI taxonomy): Eukaryota > Metazoa > Chordata > Lepidosauria > Squamata > Lacertidae > Podarcis > Podarcis gaigeae. The sequence goes on from NC_139682.1 coordinate 10,808,373, forward strand.
CCAATAATTTCATAAAGGTAATCTAACTATAATTTCAGAAACAAGGCAGCAACAATTAAAAATAAAAACAAGCACAACATATAACAACAACCAGCACGGCTCTTTAACTGAAAGTTGACACATAGGAAAGTTTTCACTGGCCATTTAAAAGTTAACAAAGCTGAGGCCATAATAGTAGTAGTAGTAGTAGTAGTAGTAGTAGTAGTAATAGCAACTCTGTCTCTACGACCAAGCAATCTTATTTATCCAGACGGCAGGCCTTCAAGGAGGGCTTGTGAAGCTGATTTTCACCCCCAGGCTGATTCTTTTATGTATGAAACCTGCTTTTATAGTGATAATAGACTGACAGGAGGAGAACTGTATATATATATTGTTGGATTTCAAAGGTTCCAAGGCAGTACTTACTTTTGCATTTAGTTTTGGTGCTTTTCTTATGGTAATGACTAATAAAAACTTGACAGCAAGGATGATATCCCTGAACTTACAATTAGGCTCAGAAGACAGTTGCAGACACAGGTCTTATTTGCATTACTGTCCACTCCTTTGCATGTTGACTCAGAAGTATGTCCCACTATATCAACAAATCTTACCCTTAGGTAAGTGAGCATGGGACACGTCTGTGGTTCTTTTTGAATCAACAGGCTACTATAAAGAAAACCTGTGTGGTATGATGGTTAGAGAATTGGATTTATACTGGAGAGACAAGTGTTCAAATCCCATTCAGCTACAAAGCCAGACTCTCCCCACAACCTCTCTCTCTCTCAGCCCAACCTGCCTTGCAGGATTGTTGTGAGGATGGAAGGGGTTGGGACTACAAATGCTGCCCTGAACTCTTGGAATAAGGGAGGACTATTGTATTTCAATATTTTGTTGGAAGCCGCCCAAAGTGGCTGGGAAAACCCAGCCAGATGGGTGGGGTATAAATAATAAATGATGATGATGATGATGATGAATAAGAAACCAGGAAGAAAGAACTTTTAATAAAGACTGGGGAAAGTTTGTTGAATATTTGAAAAATAATTGTAAACAAATTAAAACGCCAGCAGAGTTGACATAAAATGAACAGTAAAGCTAAATAAAGGAAATTCTTAGAGAAAAATTAATAATTAAGGAATTATTTTGGATATGCAGCAGTAAAGACAAAATGAAAGGATCCACAGATAGAGGGGGAGGGGAGGTTGATTTGATATGAATTATTGGTTTTGTTAAAGAATTTGCATGTTTTGTTGTAAAATTCAAAAAGGATAAATTTTAAAAAGAGAGAGAGGGAGAAAGAAAGAAAGAAAGAAAGAAAGAAAGAAAGAAAGAAAGAAAGAAAGGGAGAATGGGTACACAGTTGTGCAGAATCAAGCTACAAAGTAGAGCAAAGCAAGGCAATACACATTTTCTCACCATATCCTTGCTGCTGTCCTGGATAGCTCTGTTGATTTGGGTATTGCTGCTGTGAATACGTTTGCTGTTGTACAGTTCCCTGTTGGTATCCCGCCTGCTGCTGGCTATACTGGGAATTCCCTAAAGACAGAATATCAATAGGGTTGATTTGCAAGCTAACCAGCACCCTACATCCACATAGGGTTCAATGGCATACTCTAAATCTTCCACGGATGCAGCCAGTTTGAGAGAAGCTTATCCATAAAAGAAAGGCATCACTTCCAAGCACTAATCTGTGTGAAAGGGTGAGTAATGTGCCACTGTATTCACACCAGTTCTCAATAAGAAATGGTGCCTGCCAATGCAATTACTCCAGCTCATGTGTCAGTTCCTTCCTATGGCTACACTCACAGGGTTGCATATGGCACAGAGAAGTGCCTGTTTTTGCAGGGCTCACACAATACAGATTTCTAGGATCAGAGGGAACTTTTCAGTCACCTGCATCACTGAGCATGCATATACGTAGCCTGTGTGGAAACTTTAAAAAACAGAAATTCAGATATTTCAAGACTTGTACTTAAAAAAAGTTCTAGTTTGCCATGAAAGAAGGGGTTGTAGTCAACACTGTGCAAGGTTTCCTTTCCTCCAGAAGCAGACGAGTATACATAGGTGTAGTTTTGGCACTTAATGCTTAAAGACTGGAGGTATGTGGCTGGACTCAACAGCTGATTGTTCAGTCCCATCCATCTAATCTTAAGGCTGCTTCAGAGCATGCAAATAGACACGACATGTTTTGCATGCTAAAGTTCCCAGGTTCAATGACTGGTATCTCCAGGAAGGACTGAGAAAGACCTCTGTCTGAAACACAGCTAGTCAGTATGGTTACTAATAAGCTAGATGAAGCAATGGTATAATGGAGGTTCCTTTATTCAGAGCAAGCTGGGGGTAGTGGGCATTTGTTGCTTACACTAACATAAGCACTGCAACACTCTCCCCCGCTTAAGTCTGAAGCCCCTCTCTGGGACATGGGGTATACTATAAGAGAAGAGGGCCAAATCATTGCCCTGCTTAATGGACCAAAGAACCTTGCAGCTGGGCCTTTGTTGTCCTCAACATTAGAAGTCAGTTGCAGCTGGCAGTTTCCTGGGAGGCACTTACCTTCAGCCCAGGGATTGGGAACCTATAGCACACCAAATGTTATTTGACTACAACTCCCATCAGCCCTGGCCAGTGATCAGGAAGAACGGGAGATGTAGTTCAGGAATGTGGAGGGCCACAGGTTCCCTATCCCTACTATACCTATTACCTAGATGGCGGCTGGCATCTTCTTAGAGGAAGACAGAACAGCTATATCTTTGTATTGCTAGCAGCAGTAAAACACTTTGTGTGTGTGTACACACATACACCCAACATCTGATGCGTTCTACAAGAACTGCTTCCATAACGTCTTCTTACCTCCTTCATAGTAGTGCTGTGTAGAATCTTCAAATGATCTGTCATAGCTTTGTTCAGAATAAGATGACTGCTGGTACGCATAATCACCGTGACCTATGACAAAAAGAAAGGTACATAAGAAATTGATATTTTTAAAATTGATTGTGCATTTTTCAGATGCATGACAATTTCAAACTTGTATTACTATCAACTGAGTTATGGCTCCTGCCAAATGTGTGATGTAGTGCACAGAATTCTGTTGACAGAACTACTCCCTTTGCAGAACTACAAGTCCCATTAGGAGGATGGGTAGTTAACACCTGCAGTGTAAATATGACTGAAGTGTAGCTCACACCTGGATTAAACAAAAAACATGGGGAGAAATATAGCAGCACTTAAATCTCTAAAAAGAGACGTGCAAAGGTTCAAACTCTGTTTTTATTTTTCTAAATTTTGGAGCTGTAAGGTTTATATCCCATGAGAAAGTTTCCCTTGAAACGCTTCAAAGACAAATGACATAGGGTTTTCTCTCCAACTGCCTTCCTAGGTTTTTCTTTGGATACATTTTGCAGCTGTTTGACCCCTCTTGCTGCCTAGTTCCATTCAGAGAGCCCACTGCCAAGAAGAAGAGTTTGGATTTGATATCCCGCTTTATCACTACCTGAAGGAGTCTCAAAGCGGCTAACATTCTCCTTTCCCTTCCTCCCCCACAACAAACACTCTGTGAGGTGAGTGGGGCTGAGAGACTTCAAAGAAGTGTGACTAGCCCAAGGTCACCCAGCAGCTGCATGTGGAGGAGTGGGGAAGTGAACCCGGTTCACCAGATTACGAGTCTACAGCTCTTAACCACTACAACATGCTGGCAATCCTGGTGCGCCTTAACCCTCCTACTTGCTGACACTGCTGGTTCACCTGGCCCATCTGGTTCAGCATCCTGTTTTTACAGTGGTCCACCAAATGCACATCAGAAGCCTGCAAGCGGGACCAGAGTGCAACAGCCACTGGTATTCAAAAACATTACTGTTTCTGACAATAGAGGTAGAGCTAGTAGCCATTTATAGCCTTATCCTTCTTGAATTCGTCTAATCCTTTTTTTAAAGCCATCCAAGTTGGTGGCTATTACTGCCTCTTATGGAAGCAAATTTCACAGTTTAACTATGTGCTGTGGGAATACGTATTTGTTTTTGCCTCCTGAATCCTCCCAACATTCAGCTTCACTGGATGTCCACAAGTTCTAGTGTTAAGGGGGTGGGGGGACAATTTGCTCTAGTCACTTTCTCCATGCAATGCATAATTTTATACAGTTCTATCATGTTGCCTCGTTTCTCTAAATTAAAAAGTCCCAAGTGTTGTTATTTGCCTCATAGGTGAGTTTCTCCATCCCCTTGATCATTTTAGTTGCCATTTCACTATGTGAATGGTGGTCCTTATTAGCACTGAATCCTGATCCATCCTGCATATTTTCTTTCTGCCTTTTGTGGTCTGGGTTCTTTGCTGATATAACCCTGTCCAAACTTACCTCTTTTCCCTTGGTTCAACTATGCCACCTACAAACTAGTTTTCCTACCACCACCCACCCATCCAACCCACCCCTGGCACAGTGATCTCAGGCCTACTTGCTTGAAAATAAAGCTCCAATAAATATCGTAAGGTCTTATTTTCAGGTAAAGGCTTGGGAGCATTTGTGTGGATTGGCCTCCGTCTTTCAATTCCATTCCTGGGTGCCAGAAGCCTTCTGCAGGTCAACGGCATTATGGAACCATGTTCCCCAATACTCAGCAAAATTACCATCGGGATAATATTGCTGGTTCATGGGCTCTGATGAACCTTGTCCATGACTGTATTGTTCACTGTAGTATTCCTCCTGGCCCATGTACTGCTGAGAGGAACCTACAAAGCAGAGTGAGAGTACCGTTGTCAGTCTACAGTGAGATCAAAGGTGGATAACTGAAACAACCTCTTTAAAGGGAGTGATACCCTATCTGCCTGACTTGTAAGTCTGTTCTATACAGAGGAGGTTCTGGCCTAGCACTGTGGGCTTCAAGTCTTGCCTCTGCTGTGAACTTCAGTGTGAGAAACTGAGTTCTATTAGGACCATAGCACTGGAAGTTTGTTTTGGTTCATTCATCCTGTGGCATTTTTGGGATCACACCCTCCCCAACTGCTCTTTGCCCTGCAACTACAAAACTGCAGTGATGAGGGAAGAAGTGTTAACCCTGATTCCCCAGTGATACTTTCCACACCTGAGGTAGGCCTCTCAGCAGTTGAATTTGCTGTTTAAAAAGACCCAGCTCACATCCAACCATGGATCTTCCATCTCATAAGGTCATGCCCTTGGAACACACGCAACACTGCGGAGCTATACAGTTCTGAGTCCCTGGTTCTTATTTACCTTGCTGTGAAGGTCGGTAAGGGCCCATTGGCCGTTGGCCCATCATGCTGTTGCCTTGGTTACTCTGACTCATCATGGCAATGGAAGACTGCCCTTGGTAGTGTTGGCTCCCTGCTTGTGCAGAGTTGTAATGTGACGTTGCCGCTTGCTGGTGCATCATGGACACTGCAACACACACACACACACATTTTACATTCTCAAATTCTCTACACAGTGCTCCACTACTACCACTGTAGCCCTGAGTAGAATAAACTTCAGTTTAAGAAATATATATTGCAATTGTACTTAAGTATATGTGAAATAACAGCATATGTTTACCTCCATCTCAATTTCCCACCCCTTCATCTATTTTTAGAATATAAACCACCTGGGGCAGGGACCTATACTCTCTCTTTTTAAAGTACATCATTGATGCTAAAATGTAAGGAATCATAGGGTTGGCTGGGAGATCCCAAGGGTCATCTAGTCCAACCCCCTGCAATGCAGGAATCTCAACTGAAGCATCTATGGCAGATGGCAATTCAACCTCTGCTTAAAAACCTTCAATGAAGGAGAGCCCACAACCTCCCAAGGGAGTCCGTTCCACTCCCTTCTCTGAAGGAAGCTTCAGACATATTTGGAGCTCTTCAGTAGCCCTGCTCTGAACCTGATTCCTGCCACTGCCCACCTCCCCAGGTCTGACCCTGTTATAAGTGGTCACAGAAGCCAAGAGCCCCGTGACACTTTAAAATGGCATATCTATCCAACAACAAAAAAGGCCAGGCCAAACCAAGCCAACCATACCAGGATTGGACTGCATGTTGATATTTGTTCGCGAGACGTAGTTGCCTATTGATCCCTGGCCTTGCATTGGTACATTCTGAGACGCAGGCACTGTATGGCTATAGCCGGTTCCGGTTCCGTGGCTACTGACAGTCATGCTCAGGGAAGTCGTGGGCATGGTATTCTGGCCTGACTGTTGCATAGACACGTGATTGGGACCTAGCAGAAAGCAAAGAAGGAAACAAGGGGTGGCAATGAATATTGATTTTGAATCCTGTTCAGATTTTGCCTTCCTTCACTCTCGAGTTGCCAGTATCTAAGCTTTCCACATCTCTGCTACAGAAACTGTGCAGCCAGGAAGCTCAAAAACTATGCTCATGTTATGCTACTTTCTATCTTACCTCTCCCAGTTCTTTTTAGATTCAAAATATGGACTTTGAAGGATTGGAATTCCCCCCCCCCCGCCCCACGTCAGATTTGCGAATGGTTTGGAGTTTGGGAATGACATCCAGTGAGGAACCTACGGTAATTTGCCACAAATATATAGGACAGAAGGAATAAATACTTGGGTGGGGTTGGGAGGGAAGAGGAGGTGAGCAGGGAACCACGTGGGCTGTATAAAGTCAGGGGTAGCCAACACTGAGTCTTAACAATACCTAGAGGATCCCCAAGTTCTCAATCTCTGGACAGGGGGCCTACAATTCTAGGTATGCTTACTTTGGGGAAAGGATACATCAGTACAGTGGGACTTACTTCTAAGTAAATTGCACAGGAACAGGCTGCATGAGACCTTAAAACAATTTGGCCATTTGAGTGAAGAAAAGTGAAAGACCTTTTTTTCTGTGCCACATTTAAATGCTCCCTCTTGGGCTCCCTTCACCCTTCAAAATGCTTGAAATTAGATCACTGGTGACAGAGCGAGAATTTGATGCTGGCAACCAGTGCTTTTTATGCTACCCACAAAAGCCGCTGAAGCCAACATACGCTAAAGAACTTGAACAGCACCCACCTCAGTGTTCATGGATCAATTCCTCCTATAGGAAATCCATTGTTGCAGAATGCAAGTGGCAACTGTATGAAGAATTGTAACTGATTTGTGTGCATATTTAAGCCCGTGCTGAGGTTTTCCACATGCCCGAGAGGCTAGTTAAACAGCCATAAAAGGCTCCTTTAGAAGCACGTTCGGCATTTGCGATGCAGTTGCCAGGCAACCATGGAAAGCTCACCATTGCTGATCTGACTCTGCATGAGGGAGGGAGGCGGAAGGCCTGTCCCGATTGCATCACTGAGGTTGCTCTGTGCATGAAGAGACTGGTTGGATGCGCTCTGATTCATTCCTCCTGGACCGAGGTTCATGTTTTGCGTCGGTGGCTGCAGATGGCAAGAAGGAGAAGGGGGAAAAAAGATTCAGCAAGAGGGATTTATTGTAGGAATAAGCTATGAGGAGTGGGGATCTGACAGAATTCCTGCCATTATTTATTATTATTAGACATTATTAATAATGAATCAACGCAGGAATAAGACTTTTCAGTAATGAAAAAATCAACAGCAATGATAATGACATATACGATCACCTTCATCTAAGCAGACCGTGATGAAACAGTTTTTTGTTTTGTGTAGGAAATTATATAACTTTTGGATAAAAAGCACTGATATTTACAAAAGATTAACATCAGGTTTGGAGGTTCACATTGGAGTATGGAGATACATGAAAATATGTTAGATAATGGCAGCTCTGCTATTTTGTAATCCATTTTAATTACCAGACAGTTAATTAGAAAACAGCGAACACACAAAGCCCGAGCCTGTCACATTTAACTCCTAGATGAGCACTTCCAAAACAACATAAAATGTAGCTTAGCATTTTGAACATTTTGAAATATTCCAATTTTAACTTCACAAATGCAAACGATATATATTAGCTAAATAAATTCTGTGTCTGGTTTTCCTGTGCAGGTAAAACTTCCTTTGAAGTCAATAGAGAATTTGTGTTGGGTCATTGAAGGGACATAGTCAACATTTTTATATCTCTAAACCCAACCTTGACCTGGCCCAGTTTCATAACATGCATGTACATATCCAATGTTATTCAGTGTCAGTTAAAGACACCTCTTTTCCTTTGGTCTTTTAGGACATAAGGAGACCCACAAACTACAGTTGTACACCATTGTGCTGTATCTAGACTTTTGGAATTCTTTGTTCAAAAAAATTCATTATTTCAAAATAGCTGTATTATATAGGCTTTTGTACATGCTGCTATGGGATCTTTTGGGATAAATGGCAGTCTAAATATAAAATAAAAATATTAAGGGGAAGGAGCAGCAGCAGAGGCCAAGAACTTTACTAGATAGCAAAATAAGGGAGCAATCTCCCAATTGCATGTCTGCATCCTGAAATGAAACATGTACATATCAGCACATACACCCCACCCAACTAGGAATGAAGTCTTATCACCCATTCATCATCTAGCTCAGTATTGCCAACTTCCACCTGGGAGATGGTATCCCCTTTTTAAGAGCCTTCTCCAGGGCAAGGAGGTATTTTGCTGGAGGAGTTTTCCTACTCTGTTGCCACAGGGGTCAAGCTTCTTACCCACCCTTCTCTCCCAACCAGTACTGTGGTACCTCGGGTTAAGAACTTAATTTGTTTCGGAGGTCCGTTCTTAACCTGAAACTGTTCTTAACCTGAAGCACCACTTTAGCTAATGGGGCCTCCTGCTGCCGCTGCGCTGCCGGAGCACAATTTCTATTCTCATCCTGAAGCAAAGTTTTTAACCTAAGGTACTATTTCTGGGTTAGTGGAGTCTGTAACCTGAAGCATCTGTAACCTGAAGCATATGTAACCCGAGGTACCCCTGTATAAAGCAGGCAAGAAAGAAGAAGAAATAACTAGGGATGGGGAATTTTTTCATCCTGAGGTCTGCATTTTCTTCTGAGCAGCCTTCTAGGGGCCACATGCTAGTGATGGTCAGGACTGGAGGCAAAAGTGGGTGGAGAAACAAATGTAAATTTGACCTTTCTACAGTAGGCTCATTTCAACATACATTCAGCCCCCCCCCCCATCTGTCAGCTGGAGGGCCTGAGGTTCCCTACCTCTGTAGTATACAGTTGCAATATCAGAATAAGGCTTGCTGCATCTCTGCAACATCACTTCCCCACAACTCCTTGAAAAGATGAAAAGCCACCCTTTCCAGGTAAGGCAGTGTCCAATTTTGTAACAAGGTACTGGAGTTCAGGCCTGTTTAGAAGTCACATACTGGAAGCCCTTCTCTACAGCAGACTGGGCTAGGTGAATTCTGGAAAATACCGCTTCAGACTGCCTTGGAGGGGTGGTAGCATTTGTATCATTTCTACATGCAAAAAACAACAACCCTTTGCTAATTAAATACCATATTTTTTGCACCATAACACTCACTTTTTTCCTCCTAGAAATTAAGGGGAAATGTCTGTGCGTGTTATGGAGAAAATGCCTACGGGTGGCATGCCTACGGATTTTCCTCCTCTAAAAACTATGTGCGTGTTATGGTCGGGTGCGTGCTGTAGAGCGAAAAATACGGTAACCTATATTACTTAGCTTTTCAGGGATAAAGGTTTTTTTCAGCCCCCTTCCTTGCAAGGAGTACCTTTTGTTCTTATTTTAACAATTCAGAGGAAATTCTTAAATGCAGTTACCCACCTATAGTCCAGCATGGCACAGTCCGCTCCAGCTCTTCCACCCCAAAACTCTACCACTTCATGTGCAGACCAGTTCCCAGATATGTGCAGGCTAACAATAAGGAAATGCACTTTCTATAACCATGGTATTGACCCTAAAATATGTGCAGTGGAAAATCAGCTCCAGGCATGTCCACATTGGGTTTGTGCTCATGTTGGCAGCATTGTTTATTTCCCCACAAAAAGCATATCTTTAGCTGCAAGTACTGGATTTCATTCAATCTCATCAGTCAGTACTTACAGCAGGAAGCAAGGACTGCATATTCTGGTTCGAGTCTGCTATTGTTGCCAAGTAGACCAAGTTTCTGTGCAAAATTTGTTGATATCTGTAAGCAAAGGAACATGACATCTTAAGGAAGTAAAGCTGGTTAGAAAAACACCTTTTCTTCTCTGGAGTGGCTATGTGCATCTGATCTAACTCACCTTTGCAAGCTCAGCAAAACACAGATTTTGTGTAGCAACAGGAGTCAAGAGTTAACATTCACCCGTTTAAGCATGCAATGTAATCCTGCCCCAGGCCATGTTCAAGATCTTCTTATTAGCATAAATTTTTGAACTTCTTGAGACCTGGTTACCTGAAATACCACCTGGCCCCTGCTCAAACCTGCAACGTTACTTAGATCATCTGGGGAAATCCTGTCGGTGACATTGCACCCTACAGAATATCACAGGTCAAACCCAAAACCAGACATTTTCCACTACTGCCCTTGCACTATGGGATGCCCTTCCCTGTGCTATGCATGAAGCACAATCCATCAGTTCCTTCATACATGTTTTAAAGATATATCTTTTTGCCCAGGCTTTCCTTGGCCCATAAGTTTAGATCCTATTACAACTAGATTCCTGTTTTTGTGTTGCTTTTCTGTTTTTATGACACTGGTCTATTTTTATGTGATGTTTCTTTATACTGCTTAGATGTTTTTAAACATAAATCAGTTTAGAAAGGCTTTTAAATGAATAAAACAATAAACACATATATTTCAACACAACAACAAAAAATCATACTCACTGAGTACATTCTGCTGTTTTGCCCTTGCTTTGATAGTCCATAATACACTGTATTAGATGATGGTTTTCATCCAACATCTGGATTAAAAAACAGAATATAAAAGATCAAGATATGACTGACTGAAACATAGTCAGGGACCTTGTACATTCCTTCCTTTGTTTAGCTAAAACTTTCTGTAGTCTTCCTTTTCCTTGCACGCTCTTTATGCATGTGCATTAATCATCATTAAAAGTAGATAAAGCAAGGTGAAAGAAGCAGGGAGATAGTTATTTATGATTAAAATGAATGCAGCACACCATTATGGAAATTACCGTAATATCTGAAGTTGTCTTATACAGAATTAGACCACCGGCTGGTACTGCCTACTCGAGGGCTCATAACCCTTTTTAGGTCTGTGAACAGATTTGGATTTTTTAGCTAGAGTGGGGCGCACCACTCCTCGATCAGCCTCTCCATCCCCTTGCAGGTAAAACACTCTGTGCACACTTTGGTTTTCCATGGGGTCTGGGTAAAAGCTGAATCCAGGAGAATTAGTCTGAGCCTTGAAAAACGCATAGATCAGTGAAGAGGCTCTGCTGCATGATCAACCCTTTTATTCTGGAGAGGAACCCTTTTGGTTTACTAAGACTATTTCTTTTGTTGCATCTATTTTCTTTATTTCAACAATTTATATACTGCTTAGCAGCATGGTTTCTAAACTGTGTACAATGAGCTTACAAAAGATAAACACTTATTAAAATTAACCAAACCAAATTTTGACCAAACTGCGGGAGGCAGTGGAAGATAGGAGTGCCTGGCGTGCTCTGGTCCATGGGGTCACGAAGAGTCGGACACGACTAAACAACAACAACAACAAAATTAACCATGGAATCAGAAACTCAAAACACTTGCTAAAATAATAATTGAGAAGTCTGAAGTTCAGTGGGGGCCGGGGTCTGATTTCTGCTAGAAGGACGTTCCACAGAATTGGGCCCACAATACCAAACACACAGTTCCTGGTGGATGGAAGCCATGCATTAAATCCTATTCAACGGTAGAAGCATCCAAGCTGGTGATGGTGGTCTAAGAAGCAGGGATGCAGAACTCGGCCTGAAATCTGCATCAGTGACTAGATTGAAGCAGCAGACGAAAGGAGAGCAGGAAGATCCTCAATCCATTCTCCCTCCTTAGAGACGTTTCCATTCAGAAGGGGAATTTTGTGCAGCCACGCACCAGTGAAATGGCATTTAGGAGAAAATCAAAAGCAATGATTGACTGAACTATGCCTTTGGCTAAATTCTAGAAGAAGCCTTTCTGTTTCTAGGGAACACGACTGGGGAAAAGCATAAAGGAATGGAGCAAAGGATCCTGCCCACCCCCCACTCATGTCGAAGAAGGTTGAAGTCCTGAAATAATTTCATTGCTGCTTTTTGTTGTTTTTTGTTGTTAAAAAATGTCACAGCCACAGACTGCATCCCTTTGCCTAGGTTTTCGTAGCATTTCACATTTGTATATTAATCAGTGCAAAGGAACTGGAGGAAGCACAAACATTTCTTTGGTGTATTTATTTCCAGTTTGTTCCTGTTTCTACCCCAAAAGCTACAGAAAAATATTTATAAATGCCCTATATAGCATTTCAAAATGTCCAGTCTAAGAAATGGAATATAAAATTGGGGGTAGACATAGGCTCAGTGACAGAGCATTTGCTTTGCATTGTTGTTTATTTGTTTCCCGCACATCAGACTGGGTTGCCCCAGCCACTCTGGACAGCTTCCAAAAACTTCCCTATACAGGGCTGCCTTCAGATGTCTTTTAAAAGTCATATGCAGAAGGTTGCTGGCTCAATCCCTAGCATCTCCTGGTAGGGCTGCAAGTGAGCCTTGCCTGAAACCCTGGAGAGTCAGTGTGGGCAATGCTGAGCTGGGTGGACCAATGGTCTGACTCAGTGTAAGGCAGTTGCCTGTGTCTGGTGGTTCCCCAAAAGTTCTCTGGGGCAATTTAAACCATCTGCAAACTGGGATACAAGAAAGACAAAACACTGCCTTGCTCAGCCATGGAACACCAGGGCAGGCAACTTGTTCATTCCTACCACAATGGCTCCTCTGGAAAATGCATCCGTTTGAATTTATCTCCTGCAAATGCACAGCTGTCGTGCACTTCCAAAGGAAACAGTAAAGTGCTGTACTTGGAAATGTGGTTGTGTGTTGTGGTCAAATCCTGCTCTCCATTCCTGGTATTTAGGGGCTTAGCCCTTGCACACAAATTCTCTGGGGCTGGGGAGGACAGTGTGTCTCTGCAATGCTAGCTGCAGGTTTTATGGGTGGGGCTTGGTCAAGATACCCTGAGTAGTGCCACCCCATCCTCACAGGTGCTTTTTCCCCATTTGCTTGATCTGTCCCATTGGGCACAATCTGCAACTTCCCAAGAGAGGGCAAAGTGAGATGAAGTAAGATAAATAAAACATAATGGCTGTCGGGGGCTTTGGGAAGTTGTTCAGATTTTTCCATATATAACACAGGCCCAACTGCGGCTCCCAGAAGAGACTGCAGGTATCCACTCTTTGAGGCTCTTTCCCATGGCTCTATGGCAGATGTGAGGAACCTTTGAGCTGACCTGAGCTTAGCTTCCTCAATAGCTCAGGCAGGACATCTGATTTGCATGCAGAAGGTTACCAGGTTCAACCACTGGCATCTCCCAGCAGGGCCTGGAATGTCAGCCGTCTGAAACCCTGGTAGGCCACTGCTAGTCAATATAGGCAATAATGAAAAAGATGGATCAACTATCTGACAGTGGAAGGGAGCTTCCTATGTCCCTGGGGATGTGGCATACAGATATTTGATCAAATCAAAAAGCAAATTATGCCAGGGGTGGAGGAACAGGAAGCAAATGAGAGATTGGGCAGGGGGTTACAGAGACCTGTGGGCAACATTAATGGGATCATGCCATTCAAACATTTTGGTCAGCCTACCTCTAGCCTTCCATACACTTTGCCACTCCCAACTTCCCTTGGCCTCAGCCAGCATGACCAATGGTCAGGAATGATGGGCATTGGAGCATAACAGCATCTGGTCGGTCACATATCCCCCATTCCTGCTTTTTAAGGGGTAACTAATAATGTATGCCAGGGATGGGGAGCCTGATGTATTCCAGATGTTGTTGGACACTTCCCATTCATCTCAACCAGCATAGCCCCTGGCCAGGAATGATGGGAGCTGTAGTCCAACAGGAGATGGATGGAAATGGGTCTCTACCAGCACCATAAACTAGGTTGTTTTAAAAGGTATTGGATGTGTTTGGGGGGCAGGGTGTTCCATGATAACTAGCTCTCTCTTTCAACTCACTTCTGCCTTTTTTTCACCCCTGAAATTATGCCTGGGCACCTGAGGGGCTTATAATAGCACAACATCTGTAACAGCAGAGTATTCAAGATGCACCTCATACACACGTCAGAAGTGGAGAACCTGTAGCTCTTCCAAATGTTCCCGGCACCTTCATTATACACCTTTAGGCACCAGGTCAAAACGTTCATCTTCAACCAGGCCTTTGGCTGACTAACATCCTATACCCTTTTAAATGTGTTTGTTCCTATTGTCTGTTTTGAGTTTTTATCTTGTGGACCACCCTGAGATCTCCACACAAGATCTACCCACTCTGGAAGAATGGCAGATGAAGGTGATGGACTATATGGGATTGGCAGAAATGACTGGCAGAATCCGAGACCAGGGAGAAGAGTCGGCGGAAGAAGATTGGAAGAAATTTAAAGACTATTTACAGAAATATTGCAAAATTAATGAATGTTAGAATGATGTTGGATAGAAACTAAGTCGTTTCCAGCTGTAATGCTTTAAGAGAATATGGGAAAAAAAGGTTTAGAAATAGGTAAAAATTTATTGATAAGGATTTGCTGAACTAACAATCTGAATTGGAATACAAAAAAGGGAGGTATGAGGAGGTCCGGGAAATAAGTTAATGGAAAATAAGTAATGGAAACTTTGTGTGTTTTTAATTATTTTTATTTTTGTATTTTTGTTATTTTTTTCTTTTTTCTTTTTATTGTATTACTATTGAAAATTTTAATAAATATTCTTTAAAAAAAGAGAGAGAGATCTCCAGAGGAAGGGTGATACACAAGTTTAATAAATTAAAAATAAATTTTAAAAGGGGAAACTAGATGGTTATCATTATCTGATCTGTTCCTGAATTAGGTCTTGGGGGAGGAAAGCAGGTGCTTCCAGAGAGGGGCTTCTCTCCAAGAAAGACGGAATTTGCGTAGAAAGAAATAAGATGGGAGAGAGAGTCCATTTCTTTGTGCAAAGAAGGCCTACGTGTGAAAGACTACCCCAAAGCAATATGTTTGTAAGCCACCCTTCACCATGCAAACAACTTTGAGAACTTTTTGTTGGACAGTCGTTCACCAATAAGGTGGCTATAGATATGATCCAGACACAGCTAGACTGAAATCTGGACTAAACCTTATGCAACCTCTGGGTATAGGGCAGTATATAAATTCAGTAAATAATAATAATGCAAATAATTGTCACCTTGCTTATATTTATTACATATAATGCTAGAGTATTATTTTTGTTTGTTATTATGATATGTATTTTTGTGTTTTTATATTGTAAACCACCCTGCAATCATCAGATGAAGGGCAGCATAGAAATTTAATAAATATAAATATATTATGAATAATAATAGAATTAAATTTCTATGCAGCCCTTCATCTAAGTATCACAAGGTTGTTGTTATTACTTTCAATTACTACAGTGGCATTAAGAATCAGAATAGCATGGAGATGATTTATGATAAGGGGGTGTGGCCGAAACTCTGGAAGGGCTTTAGCTTAGTGTTGTAGCATCTGCCTTGCATGAAGGAAATCTCTGGTTCAATCCTCAGCGTTTCCAAGTAGCACTGGGAATGTCCCTGAATGCCTGAAACCTTGGAGAGCTGCTGCCAATCAGTGTAGAAAATGCTTAGATAGAGGGACCAGTGGTCTGACTAAGGCAGCTCCCTATGTAGACAGGGGCCTAGGGATAACACAGGAACTGAAACACCTGCCTTATCTCAAGTCAGACAATTTGCCCTTTAGCCCAATATCGTCTGCTTTCACTTTCTGTGGTTCTCCAGGGTCTCAGACAGGGGTCTTTTGAATCACCTAGAATCACAGAGTTGGAAGGGACCCTGAGGGCCTACCACTTTCTTGTTCTTCCTCTTGCTTCAAACATAGCTGAAGAAACATTATTATTATTATTATTATTATTATTATTATTATTATTATTATCAACCTCTCTTGCAAGCCTGAGCTCATTCTGAGCTTTGGCCAACCTGACATTCACCCTGCGACTGTTGGCTACTCATGTATACTCCTCCTTTGTGATTTCCCCTTTCTTCCATTTCTTATATGTGCCCTTCTTAAATCCCAGCTCATCTGTAAGCTCCTTATGCAGTCACACTGTTTCTTTAGAATTGCCTGCACCTGTGCCTTCAATATTTCACCTTTAAGAAACTCCCATCCATCTAGGACTCTCTTCTCTTTGAGTATTACTGGCCATGGGATCTCACTCAGTAGCTCCTTGAGCTTTCTGCAACCGGCCTTCCTAAAGTCCAGAGTACATGTCCTGATTCTTTTAAACTTAGAGATTCAATGCATGTTTACTACTACCACTGAGCTATGGTCTCTCCCCGACAAGCTGTGATTTTTTGCTTTATTATTACTACTAGTACTACTACTAATAATAATAATAAACAGGCTGAAAAGCTGCACTGTAACACAGGGAAGATTATATAGATTCCTATGGGATCACCTCAAAACCAGTATCAAATCATAGGTCACCTATGCATACACAGATGTTCTGGTGGTTTCATTGTCATGCTGTGTAACGATCACAAAGATATGCTTTGGATCAATGTTTTTGTAGTGCTGACAAGCATCGGATCTGTGATTTTAAAAAAAATATTACTGAGTAGTCTACCGCTGAAAGATTTAATTTGAAAGTTCTTGGGGATCCCTGTGGCAAAAGCATGCAAATTCAGGAAGATTTGTTTTAGTTCTGCTGGATCCATTTTTTTTACCCAGTCCCCACAGAAAAGCAGCAGTTCTTGCATTCACTGAGCCTCCGGTTTTCTGTCTGACTCAGAAATGGGTGTGGGAGAGAAGCAATCTGAGGGGGACGTGCCTATCACACTTTGAGAGAAAGTTCCCACTCTGCCCACAGTGTCCCAAAAGGTTGGCAACATCTGATGGCAGTCAATAAACCTATCAGTAGAACCTTCAAACACAGTGATAATGTATGTATCCCTGAATACAAGATGCTAATAGCAACCACCTTCATGCTCTGCTTGGCCTTAAACTAGTGATAATCCCGTGAATGCCAAATTAAGCATAAATAACGCCAACCAGGATTAATTAACTCTCAGTCTTGGATTTAAATGTACAGTAGCAAGGAATCCAAATAAGGAAACACTTTCCACGAAATGCTTTTGACAAAATGATTGCAAAAGAGTTGCAGTGCAAACGATAAGGGCTCACTTTTATATGAAGCACGCATCACAAAATGCCTACACCTTTTCCCACACATCGTGTTAAAAACCCAAATTAAAAACATTTTCAGAACTGTAATATTCAGAATATTTTATTTGAGTTGTTTGAGATCTATTTCACAGTATCACACCAGCCAACTAAACAGCTTTGTCAACTAAGCTCTGGTATAATCCAGTACCAACAAGCAACCTGTAAGAAAAGCCAACACAGGGCATGTTTTAATATTTTTTTAGAAGCTACCGAGAATAGCTGAGGAAACCAGCCAGATGGGCGGGGTATTATTATTATTATTAATCTGAGAGTGAAGGATATGAAAGACCCATTTATTTCATTAAGATAGTGACACGTATATTGAGATCTGTTTGCTGACTGTAAGCTCCTTGGGGCAGGGATTGATATGGGGAAGGGCCATAACTCAGTGGAAGAACATCTGCTTTGCATGCAGAAGGTCCCAGCTTCAGTCCTCAGCATCCCCAAGCAGAACTGGGAAGGACCCCAGTTTAAAATCCTGGAGAGCAGCTGCCAGTCAGTGTAGACAATACTGGACTAGATGGATCAATGATCTGACTCAGTATAAGGCAGCTTCCTATCTTCCTATATAAAACACTATAGCACTATATAAACAATCATCTCTCCTATGGAAGTCAATGTGACTTGCAGCCAAATGTTTACTCAGAAGTCAAATCACTTGCTTTGCTTCCTAGACTTGGAACTGTAGCCTTAAGCGTTTAACTTTGGCTATTTTTGTCCTACCCAGATTGAGAGGGCAGGAGGTTCCTAACCTGCCTAATGTACACTTCCAGATCTACACCTGCTAGGATGAGTTTTTAAACAAGCTATCTTGCATTTTTGCAAGACAGCGTTGTCTATGTGCTGCAGATTTGTGCTCCAACACCTCCTTCTTGCATTTTCCATCATCACTGACAAACAGATCTGTCATCAGATCTTTAATCCTCCTTGGCTTCTTCCAAGACCCTGGGCTAAGACTCCTGAACAATTGTTACTGTAAAGCTAGGAGCATGCCCGCTTCCAAGGATAGAGGGAGGCTGACGGGCAGGCACTGGAAATAGCGTATTGTTTAAGCGTTAACAGATCTATTACTCATTATTGACATCTCCACACCTCTCCTATTATTTACAGCCCGTTCCCTGGGAAAGGGAGGCAGGGGGAGAACTTGGATGGTACATTCCCCTGCCCCTCTCCCTCTCAGGGCTTTCTCCTCTTCAGAAAGCGGCATTGCAAACTTGTACACAGGGGAACACCTGCCTTGTTTTCCTTACAAAGGTTACAATTCTGCTCCCATTTAGAAATGAATTAATGAAAATGCCCGAACCTCCCTCCATCAAGCATTTAAGATTTTGCCTTTGAATCTGCAACGTTGTTGCTTTTCAGAGGATCTTACAGAATCGTTCCATGCCAAACACTTGACATCAATACACATTTTCTTTTAAAATAATAATAGTAATAAAAAAAGAGAAAGCCTTAAGACGAAAAATAGCGATAATCCAGTGTCACACTTCCTTAAGGTCCCCTTTAAAACCATGACGAGCCTTCCAAAACGAAGAGGAAAATACAAAGATAAAGACGTACGGCCACAAATAGGCAGATTTCTCTTTCTGTGCTAAAAACGCTGCTATGCTGTCGTATATAACACACAACAGTCTGTTTTCACTTTGGGCTATTTTCTGCAACGTACGCAGCAATGGAAGTATTTCCAAGCACGAAGATCCTGCAAGGAAAATATATCCGTCTCATTTTGCAACATTCTCCCTCGGCTCCTTTGATCCTTTCCATCTTTCTCCCTCTCCCTTTGCCATCATCTGAACACCTTTGCTTTGTTCCGCCTCCTCCTCTTCTACAGCGGTCCATCTTTCCAAGCCCTTGCAAATTCACTACTTAGCGGGAGCATCTTATAAAATTACCCTTCCCCCTCCCCACTCCCTACGATGGAGACTTGCACACACATTGACACACACACACACGCTTGTCTATATTAAAGCATGCTCTTAATTCCACCCCCCTCCCCCGGTTCTTTTTCTGTTACCTTCTGGATAGTTTGCTGGGTGACCTCTCCTTTGCCTCTTGGGCGAGCAGAAGCAAAGGCAACCGACATGGTGGGATGGTCTTTTTTAAAAAGATGTGTCAAATAATATAGTGGTTCCCAGGATGTAATAATATTGTTATTATCTAGCAGCTATTGCCGTGCACGGGCACAGCATTCGCCGCAGTGCATGAGGAGGGGAGCCAGAGCAGATGGTACAATCTGCGCCTTGCAATGAGCCAGGGGCATTGCACCAAGAACCTTCGTGCACCCCCTTTACCTGGACGCTCCTACTCCCAATGCAAGGCGGAGAGCCAGCTGCCGAGGCTTGGTGGTGGAGGAGGCAGCAAAGCCACCTGAGCTGCTCCGCTC
Organism: Podarcis gaigeae; assembly: GCF_964106915.1. NCBI lineage: Eukaryota > Metazoa > Chordata > Lepidosauria > Squamata > Lacertidae > Podarcis > Podarcis gaigeae. The sequence goes on from NC_139682.1 coordinate 10,827,987, forward strand.
ACCCACCCCCCTTCCTCCAAATCCAGCTCCTTCCCCTCCTCCCCCTTTGCAATGCACATGGTGCATCCCTGCTGCTGGGTTTCCTGTCGCAAGCGAATAGCATCTCTTCCCTGTCTTGGCCAACAGGAGCATCTCGGTGCGCCAAGTGCGTAGGGAAAGGAGGCCGCGGTACGCCAAGTGCGTGAAGGCGGCAGGTGGAGAGGCGGAGAGAGGAGCAGTCGTCGAGCTCGCGCGTACGTCGTGTGCGCAGCGCCGCGCGGCTCGCCGGCCGCCCGCGCGCTTACCTCACCTCCGCTGTTTGCGTACCAAAGCGCTCGGCTTAAGCTGGGGGGCGGGGCGGGGGCTTACTCGACCAATCGCGTCGCCGCTCTGCGTCGGCCAAGCCGATAGAGCCGAGTGGCTTGAGTGCGGCGGCGGCGGGTACGCACTCCACGTACGCTCCCTCCTCTTCCCTCGCGCGCTTCCCCTCCTGACTCTATGGTTGGGGCGCCGGAGTGTGCGCAGGGTCGTTGCGTGAATACCGTCTCGCGCGTGCGCGGCGAGGAAAGTGACGGTGCTCTTTTGAGGAGGAAGAGCGCCGGGAGGAGAGTTTCGGCGGCCGTTTCTGTTTCTCTCAGGCAGCGGCGGCCATGAGCTACGACCGAGCTATCACCGTCTTCTCCCCTGACGGGCACCTCTTCCAAGTCGAGTACGCCCAGGAGGCCGTGAAAAAGGGCTCCACGGCGGTAAGGCGGAGGAGGCAGGGCCGAAAGAGAGGGGCCGGAAGGCCGCGAGGGGGAGAGGGAGTCTTGGGCGGAGGAGCCGGGCTCGCGTCCTTGTAAAACCCTGTGGTGGTTTCTGTTTTTTTTTTTTTGTTTTTTTTTAATGATGCAGCTGTATATCTTTCTTAAAATAATTATAATTATTATTATTATTTATTGGGGGTACAGGTCTCTTCCCCCCTTCTCCTCAGGCTCTTTCCACCATCAAAGGGAGCCGCGCCTCAGCTCGCTTATTTAATTCATTTATAAGTTCGTCTATTTATAAAACATTTTTCATAAACATAAATAAGCCCGGTGTTTATTGTGTGAGAGGGTGAACACGCGGGACAGAGGTGCCAGCTCCCTTTGCCTCCCCACCCCCAACTTGATGATGGGGAGGTTATTGGGTTGTTGTTTTTATTTTGATTACCGTATCTACTTTTTGGTTTTATATTTTGATTTTGTTCTGTGAGCCGCCATGAAATCTCCCGGTATAGGGCAATATATAAATTCAATTATTAATAATGATAATAATAACCATTCAAATGTTGTGTGTGCACACCACATCATGACAATATTTTATTCCAAGTTGGCACCCCTGACAAAGAGATGCTGGAGTCCAGATCTTTCGGAGCGCAGCCCTCGAAAACATTAATGGCACGTTTAAACCTCCTTCACTGAAGCTTGTGGTGGGGCTGAGGCTGTTCAGGTGTGAAGGGGATTTGGGATTTCTATCGTGTTTCTTTAAATTTATCAGATATTCCAAGGAAGCAGCAAATTCAGATTAAGTAGGCAAATGATGTGGGGCAGCGTGTGATTGTAACAAAAAACAATAGCCTTCAGAATGTGGCTACAAGCTTTTACAATATACAAAATAAAAATAAATTTAAATCACAGGCAATCAATTCTGATTTTGACTCCCCTTCTCCTCTTCTGCAGTTCCTTGTTTATATTTTAATTTACTGCATATCCAAATTATACTAATTTGTTATTCACAATGTGGCACACATAGGAACTGTAAGGGAAGTGCCAATTCTAATCAGTGCCTTTGTTGAACAAAGACAATCAGAATTTTATGCTTCAATGCCTCCCCCACTAAACAAATAATCCCACCACTCTGCAGGCAGAGAGCTAGCAGGAATATTTGCCAATTCTTTTACCCCATCACACTTGTTGTCTAACTAGTACATGCCAGGAAGTTTGTGTGCAAATACAGACATGTGCAAATGCATATGGCTACACACATGCATAATGGTGAAGATTAGGGAAGCAGTAAAGTAGTGTATTAGTTAAAACAACCTTCCCTAATATGGTGTCGTTCAGATGTTCAGGCATAGAACTCCAAAGGGTCTGGAGAGATAGCATGGTCAGAGTTGACTGAAAGGGCTGTGTAAACCATGGGGAAGAAATCTAGTAGCAACCATGCAGTTAGAACACAGGAACAAGTTGTCAGACTATATCTGAGAGGTGGAGGTTTTATGACTGAATTCTGAAGGGTTAGGTTCCTATATAATGAATCGGGGGAGTGGGCTGGCATGTGAAGAATGAAAGTGCAACCATGTCAAAGTCTACCAAGGGAAATTAGATCATTGCAGAGTGTGGCTGAGGCCTCATCACTACCTAAATTGTGTGTATGATATTTGAAAGAGGAGCTGCATGGAAAGTAAGGTGAAAGGCTGATAAGTGAGGTGGAAGGAAAGGAACCGTAGATGACGCTTTGGGTTACTTCCAATTCTACGATTCTATGATGAGGTCATTAAAGCATTCAGAGGTTGCTCAGTTTTCAGAGAGATGTGAGCATGAAAGGCAGAGGTTGGATACTGCTGAGAGAAATGGAATAGGTATGACTATGGCAGAAATTGAACATAAGAAAATTATAGATTATTTGGAACTTTGCTTAAAGTTTCTTCATCTATCTTAAAATTATTTAAAGCTGTAAAATATTTTCAGTTTAATGGGTGATATCCAGTGTTAGCAAGTTCATTGTTTTCAGTGGGTCTGCACTGGGTATAAATGATGTAATTGGATATCACCCAATGAAATGTGATATGCCAACTCATTATCACAAAAATACTGTTTATAGAGTCACATGTAAACAATTTCATGCTTCGTATGCAAGTCAGTGTTAAAGCACTGTTGTCTAGTCAATGTGGGTTGCCTTCACCTGTTGTTTTTTGCTCCTGTCACACTTTATTATAGTTAATATTTGAGGGAGCTGTTTGAAAATGTCCTCTCTAATGCACTGTGTGATATTTAAGGTTGGAGTACGAGGAAAAGATATTGTTGTTCTTGGCGTGGAGAAGAAATCTGTGGCAAAACTTCAGGATGAAAGAACTGTCCGAAAGATCTGTGCCCTTGATGACAATGTCTGCATGGCTTTTGCAGGTACTGTTATGATGAAGTCCCCTAAATACCAGGAATGGGGCTTTGGAGTAAAATTGAGTTGTTTAGTAGAACATTCTTCAGCACAGCAAAAATAAGCGGTGTCATTTTTTCTTTTCAGCTTCCAGGTAGCTCTTCTAAATACCTTAATTGCAAAGAAAAGCAAAAAATTAAATTCAGGTTATGTTATAGGTGAGGGAGAAGATTTTAAGTGAACCACCTTGAGACCCCTGGGTATAGGGCAGTACAGTCATACCTCGGGTTGAATGTACTTCGGGATGAGCGCGTTTGAGTTGCGCTCCGTGGCAACCCGGAAGTAATGGAGTGCGTTACTTCCGGGTTTCGCTGCATGCACAGACGCTCAAAATGATGTCACACGGATGTGTCGAAACGTGACCCGTGCAGACGTGCGGACGCGGGTTACATTTGCTTCTAGATGCGAACGGGGCTCCGGAACGGATCCCGTTCGCATCTAGAGGTACCACTATATATAAAGTCAATAAATAATAATAATTAAGTGACTCCTCTGCTTTTTGGATTCAGAGTGTTGTCTTGGACAGCTCTGTTAGCAACTGCTCTGCTTCATTTTCTTGCACACTTGTGTTATAAACTTTGCTTAAAACAAATGTGAAGTATTTGCATATGCTTAAAAGTACCCCATCCAATTATTAGTTTCTAAAATTTGAATGCAGATAGTGAAAGTATCAACAATTGCGAAAAATGTAAATGGTAAAATAAAGGCCTGTTAAAACTTTCTTTAGCGGTTAATCTAATTATTCTAGGTATAAAATTAATAGCTTTCCTGATTTGTAGCCCAGTACTTAAAACTCTAGGTTGTCAAACCTTGCCAATTTGTGTTTCATAGCTCTAAAAAGAATACAGTGGTGCCTCGCTAGATGAAAAGAATTCGTTCCACGATTTTCTTCGTCTAGCGGTTTTTTCGTCTTGCGAAGCAAGCCCATTGACAGCTTAGCGGATTAGCGCTACAGCTGTCAAGTGGCTTCCAGCGATCAGCTGTTAAGCGGCTTATCAGCGGAACAGCTGATAAGCGGCTTAGCGGCTTAAGAAAAGGGCAAAAAAGCGGAAAAAACCCGCGGGGGATGCAATATTTTTTTCGTCTTGCGAAGCGACCCCATAGGGGAATTCGTTTTGCGAAGCGCCTCCAAAACGGAAAACCCTTTCGTCTAGCGGGTTTTTCGTCTTGCGAGGCGTTCGTCTTGCGGGGCACCACTGTATTTGGCAGCTGCCATGTAAGATATTAACAAAATAGGTTAACAGAGAGTTTTCAATCTGTTCAAAACTAAGGACTAAATTTGATGCAGAATTCCTTCTCTTTTCTTTCCTCCTTAGCCAAAAGCAGCCCGAGTGGAAGAAGGCCAGTCAGGAAGAGTCTGCTTAAATCTTTTCAGCTCCAAAACCTTTTGAGCTTGATAACCAGTATGACTCTTAATACATTGCAGGACATACATTGAATGTTTCCTCTACTTTTCTACCAACTTCTAACGTACAGAGTTAGATTTAGCCTTGCCCCTCTGAATAGAAGGGTTCTTTCCATTTGCAAATGAAATTAACATCTATTGGAGACTCCTTGCTGAAGGGGAGTGACTAATATTTTTTTGCCAGTTCCCCTTGTAAGTCCTCAGCATCACCTCCAATGCTGTTCTGCAGAGTCCCTGAGCCCTCTGAAATAGCATTTCAGCAGGTTGCAGGGGAAAGGAAGAATCTGCCACCTACCTCCAACACAAGTAGAACTCTTAGAGTAATGATGGATGCAGCCCCTCCAAAAAATTACAAAGTTTTGAACATAAATGTTTTATTAACCACGATAAGTGTGGCCTGTCATTAACCCTCTTTTCTCACCCATTTCTTTTGATTAATGTTTTCTAAAGCAGAAATGTTTCTGTATGTGTTCTATGCTAAATGGCACATTTTGCCCATTTATATTATTTGTAGGGCTCACAGCAGATGCCAGGATAGTTATAAATAGAGCTCGAGTGGAATGCCAAAGTCATAGACTTACAGTGGAGGACCCTGTCACTGTGGAGTACATTACACGGTATATTGCTAGCCTGAAGCAGGTATGTACAAAGAAAAAGCAATATAGTGCTTGTTAAAAGGTGGTTAATACCAGAGAATTCCAGAGAAACATAATGTAATGCAGCTGCTATAGTTTATTGAACTTGAGTAACAACGTATAGATGCCTCCCTAGTTTCTTCCACAGACAGTGAAAAGTAATATGAATTAGTATTTACCTGGTGTCAGTATTTGAAATTATCTTTGTGGTTGTGGTTTCTACCACTTTTTGCCTTTCATTTCCCAATTTTAGTAATTTTGTCTTAACTAACTCGGACAATAATGTAGGTCCACCAGACGTATGTCTGTTCAAAATTTACAAACAATGCATCAACAATGCATTTCAAAAATAACTAAAATATGAAGTCCTCTCGGATCTCTTATTCTCTGCTACTGCAACACCTGATAGCTATTAAGAATCAGTGGACTGATCATTAACACATTAATTACTGAATGTATATTTTGACCATAAGTGAGTCTGGTATTCCTAGTAAAATTGGAAAAGAACTCTGGTTTACTACCGAAGAAGAATCTCTCTGTGCAATCCATAGTAAGAATTCCTAATTTTGTCGGGAATGGGGTGGAAAAACCAAAACCAGTTAAATTGGCCTTTTCTGATTCCAGCTTGTTCTTTTTTTTTCATACGGTTTAATAATAAAGTAACTCCTCAGAACACTTGCAATGGTTATGTTTTCCTCAGTCAATAAGTTAAGAAAAATATCCAGTGCTATACATGTATTTCATGAGAAATCTGTACTTCTGTAGGCTTACATTTATGCTAATCAACCTTTTTCTCTTCCTCCTCAGCGGTACACCCAGAGCAATGGCCGCAGGCCTTTTGGTATTTCTGCCCTGATTGTAGGATTTGACTTCGATGGAACTCCAAGGCTTTATCAGACTGATCCTTCTGGCACATACCATGCTTGGAAAGTGAGTTGGGTTTGTCTTGCTAAGATGGAATGAACAGAAGCACTTTATTCACATAAGTAAATATATCTACAGTTTAAGTTTCTGGCTCATAGCAAGGGGGCAGGGGACACAGTAAAGTATGGTCAACCTTCTCTCTCCTTGCCAAAGGGGATGTGTGGATCTGTCTTTGGTGGGCTGGAGTACAAAATTTTGGCTTTTGAGGGAATCTGACGATTAAAGGACTGAAGTAAAAGTCATTTTTGTTTCTCTTAGTTTTAGATGCATCCAGAAATTTGCAAGCTAGTTCCCATTGTCCTTTTTGTTGTTGCTACTCTGAGTTTTATCCAACACTGCATGAGGAGAGTTCTGTTTGTTTCTGGAGCAGATTTTGAGGGGGCACAGGGGGCTGTAGGGGAAAGGAAAATGAAGCCTTATTGTTTAAATGGAAGTTCTGTTCTGCTCATGCAACAACTGCATTGGATACAACCCACAGATTTTAAGTGTTATCAAGGCAATATAGATAGAAAATTTAAGCAAGAGAGTACATTTTTCAGTTATGCATCTAGATTTTCTGTTGGCTTGCAAACTCATTTCTAATAAACTTTTAAAATTCCAGGCTAATGCAATTGGCAGAGGAGCGAAGTCAGTGCGTGAATTTTTGGAAAAAAACTATACTGATGAAGCCATTGAAACAGATGATCTGACCATTAAGCTTGTGATTAAAGCACTTCTTGAAGTGAGTTGGAACAACCAAGTCTTAAATTTGAGTCTTCTTTAGTTAACAAGGCGGGTGGCTATTGACAAGTTTACATACAGTTTCCATTTATTTTAAAGTTAAAATGCTGGTTATTGAACAGGTTTAAGAAGCCAGATCTAATGCCCTAATAGTTGTAATATATTTTAATTTTCATTTAGCAAAAACAAGAATTAAAATGCCATTGGTTCTAATATTTCTGCAAAAATGCAATACTTTTGTGTTGCAGGAAAGTCTTTTCCTAACACTTTTGCTTAACTTCTTGAATTTAAGGTTGTACAGTCTGGTGGGAAAAATATTGAGCTGGCTGTTATGAGGAGAAACCAGCCGCTTAAGGTAAGTTTCCAGTGGCTTCTGAATTTCAAAAGCAGTGTCGATTTCTGCTTAGTAGCAACAGTGCAGTTTTAAACACACCTCCAGTTAAGACTGACTTGCCCCCTTCAGTTTCAGCATTCAATAGGACCTTCTTGTGCCTGTTTGTATCCAAGCAATGCTTCACACTCAACTTTAGGGTCTGTTGTTTTTCATTACTTGGTCCTGAAAAGTTGGACCTCAGTTGTTCATTTGGGGATTCCATTGTGATCGTGTTCCATACTTAGGAGAACTTTGAGCCTTAATTGTTCATAGCTGTTGTTCCTCATCTCGTGCTGCCTCTCATTTGAGAGGTTGTCCAAAACCAAATTGGCTTGATAATTCCTAAATTAGCCTAAATTCCCTATGTGGGGGACAGCATCCTAACAGTCCCATGAATGAGTGGAAAGCACGCCTGTGCATACCATTGGGAGGGGGTGACACATTGATTTCTTCATGCTGCTCTGGATGACCACACGATCCTTAGCAGTAGAGGAGGCATACAAAAGCCCTTGCATGCACATGGTACTCAGACCCACTACAATCTTGTCACTGCTGTTACAGATCTTGAGCCCTGATGAAATTGAAAAGTATGTTGCAGAAATTGAAAAGGAGAAGGAAGAAAACGAGAAGAAGAAACAGAAGAAAACAACAACATGATGTGTGAACCTCAACTGCCTAGCCGTTTTTGATTTTTAAATCAATCATGAGTTTCTGTATAGACATGTAGGCATTCCATTTTCCTATTCACTGTCAAGTGGCCTATAATAAACCACCTGTGTTTTTTTAAACATCTGTTAATGCCATGTACCTGATTTTTCAGTGTATACTTTAACTTGGTCATGGTACTACAACTTCTCTCATCAGTGAAAACCTTTTTCGTAAGTTGTGTATAAACCCAAAGTTTGAGGGCAAACTTGATTTTTAGTCACCCTTATTTGCTGTCTCTTTATTGTCCATGACTACTGCTGCCTTCTCTTTCCTCCTGTTGCAAATGATGTTTTTGTTGCCGTTATTATCAAAACCCCTAATTTGCCCACATCTTTTGCAGTATAAACAAGTTGGTTCAAAACTTGAGTGCTGCGTTTGGGTGTAAAAGTCAGAAGTAAAACTTAAAAGACATCTTGCAGTACTTGGGACAGCAGATAAAGGAAGGTAATGGTTCTGAAGGCATTCTTGTGGAATACAAGGGGTTTTCCGTTGACTTCAGTGGGATACTTCCAGAGTTCTTGCAATTTCAAGTATTCAATTAAGTGTTAAAGCTGCTAGTAAAATCTGGCACTTGAAAGCTCACAGCCCCTCCAGGTGCTTTAAGGCATGCTTCATTTCTGAGGATAGGAGTCTGCATCTCCTGAATGCATGATTGAGAACCTGAACTGTTCTAGGCAGAAGGCATTTCTCTTCATCACAGCCTTATCCTTTCACTTATATACAGGTGGGTTTGGTATGTATGTCATTAATGGGCAACATGTTTCTCCTGATATCAAAACAGTTCTATGGTATAGATGCATACCTCGAGTTCCACAAATACCTTTCTTTTCCTTGCAAAAGCAACTTCTAGCCTTAAAGGTATAGGGACCCCTGACCATTAGGTCCAGTCGTGACCGACTCTGGGGTTGCGGTGCTCATCTCGCTTTATTGGCTTCCAGGTCATGTGGCCAGCATGACTAAGCCGCTTCTGGCGAACCAGAGCAGCGCACGGAAACGCTGTTTACCTTCCTGCCGGAGCGGTACCTATTTATCTACTTGCACTTTGACGTGCTTTCAAACTGCTAGGTTGGCAGGAGCAGGGACCGAGCAATGGGAGCTCACCCCATTGCGGGGATTCGAACCACTGACCTTCTGATTGGCAAGCCCTAGGCTCTGTTGTTTAACCCACAGCGCCACCCGTGTCCCAGCCTTAGGTGTCACATATTTGGCTGTCCTCTAATTCTGCCATTTATCGCAATCAAGCAAATAGGGGTTAAACCATAGTACAAGTAAAGGTCAGTGGTGGTTTGTTAATAAAGGCAGGTTGAAAGAATAGCCTATTTTAGGGTTCATACAAACTAGATTACATATCATGGACTTCCTCTGCAATGTAGGATAGTCTTGCTTCACATAATTATTAGACTGATGAAATATAAAGCACAATCTCCCCTCCATAGTTGGATTTGTGCTTCAGTGTCACCAGCAGGTAAATGACACATCTACCTCTCTTCTGTGCAAGAATTCCAGTGCTTTCCTGTCCAGTAGCTTCCTTGACTCTGCTTGTGGCATTCTCTTAATATGTACACCACTTGAAATGGGAAAAACAAGAAAAACTTCACAACCCTCCTTTAAAGCATGCAAAAGTTTAAAATTGCCTCAACTTTCTAAGCATCTGGGTAGGCTTGACTAAGCAAGAAAGTTACTGGCAGGTGCCAAATAGTGACTGTGCCTGCCTGATCTCAATAGGTAGAGCGAAATGTAGGTGCTGCCACACTGATCAAATGACACTTGGCGCTCATGGTACCTTACCTGATCAGTGGTATACAGTCCAGCTGAACTTCTTGTTTTAAAAACTCTTGGTTCGTTCAATGCCACTTGCATGCTACTTAATTTTAAGTCCAGGGTCAGTGTCCCTCTGATTGGTTCCATGGCAAACTGTTCTAGGACACAGTAATGTATCTAGAAATTTTACTCCTGTCAGAACACTTATGTAGTCTGTGTAAGGGCTGCTGCATTTCCTCATTTGGATGCTTGCTTGATTTCATTCTTCATTTCAAGATCTCTCAGAATATATTGCTCAGGGGAAACACTAGCAAACCTCCGGAACTCAATTACACTTGGGACCCAGTACCACCACCCACAATGGTTCTGTGTAGTAGTCTTCCCTTATTTACTTTGCTTCACTCAATGCCCTCTTATGTACTGAGCACTCCTTCCCATAGTTTGTATCCGGAGAAAACTGTGTCCCACTGGCTTTTTCCATTCTACAAAGTTTCCATTATGACCACAGAATCAAGCACTCCAGTTTGCCCATCTTGGCTTGGAGGCTTATAGCATTAGTGGCTTTTTTTATACAGTGTTTCTCTTCAGGTTCTCTTGGCAGTTGTGTTTTGGCCTGCGGTGCTTTGGCCTCTGAATTGCCATTTGGCACTTTCGATACCTAGGTTTATACCTTTTACCCAGTTAAATTACCATTTTTTTCATCAACCCAGGCAGACAATTTGTTCCAAACGAGACCCTCCTGGGCTCCTGTTGGCTTTCCTCTCCTCCCACCAGCAATCAGTTCAAAAGCTGTTCTGCCACCATTACTTCAAGCACCAACAGCTGGCTTCCATCCAGGTTTAAGTGGAACCCACTCCTTTTGTACAGGCCCAGTTTGTCCCAAAATGCTCTTCCAGTGCCTAAGTCCAAACCCCTCCTCCCAAAATCAGTCCCATTCACACTTTTGAGACTATAAAGCTCTGCCTGTGTTATCTGGTGCTGCATTGGGGGGGGGGGGGGAGAGAAGCAACATTTCAAAGAAGAGCTACCTTGGATGTCCTGGTTTCAACATCCTACCTAGCAACCTAACTTGCTTCCATGATCTCATGCATGCCAATGTGCACCAAGACTATTGGCTCCTTCCTAGCACTAAGGCAGTGTGACAACCATCATGACAGGAAGGTAATTCACCCTCCAGTCTATACATTTCTCACACCCAACTTTCTACGTTCCCAGTGGCTGAATCACACTACCAAGATCTCTACTCCCTGAAGAAGAATCATTGGCACGGGAAGATCCCCTCCTAAGGCATCATTTCCCTCTTTCTCAGGGACATTCTCCTTCCCCCATGTCCCACATTCTCTCACCAGGAGGGGAGCTATCTTCCTAGAAATGGGGCATGCTGCAACGTCCCCACCCAATGGCCCACTCTGCCAACTTCTCTATTCCTCTCAGCTTCTCAAAGTCAACAGCTGCTTAAACCTGAACATTACTTTTGGTTGGTATGAAGCCAGCTCTCATCCATGGTTAGCAAGCTTTGCTAGTACTGTCAAGACACGCTGATGATGTTTCCATTGGAAGCAACAACCTTGCAGAAAACTGTTAGCCAACAAAACGAGGATTAAACATTTACATGTTTATTTGTAATTACAATTTACATGACTCCATAAAGCAGCCCATGATAAAGGCCTACAAAATAAACCCAAGCTTTTATAACAACGTAAGTGAATGCATGACCTAGGGAGGAACTGAAAGCTAGCCATGAAACAGGGTGGGAGAGAATAAATGGCACCCAAAAGAGGCCTTTTAACAAAACATTCCTATACCTAACAAAAAGGGACACATGCCTATTACTACAGGCTTAACCCACTTTCATGCAAGAGTTTATAATCCCTCCTTACCCACCTTTCAACCCCCCAAAAAAATTCTTTTTAAAAACAAAAAAAAAGACCTGAACTATTTACAGAGTTTGGGAAAGAGGGAATCAGTTGACGGACTTGGAACATGCTGGTTTCCTAAGTTCCATTTAGGTTCCCCTTCCCCATTTTGAGGATTCGAAGTCCTACTCATGTTCCAAGAATACAAAGCATGTATTGCTCTTTCTCCAAGAAAAGGACTATTGACCAAAAGCTTAAACTTATTTTTTCCCCTTTAAGTAAGGGTGGGGTAAAATCTCAAATCTCCTTTAAGAGTTGCTGCATGGGTATCCCATAATGTGTAGCCTTCCTCACATGGAGAAAGCTTCACTGCAGCATGAAGGAGGAGGCTAATATTGGGAGGGGGCTGGAGAACAGCACTTGCCATTGGCCAGCTTAGTTGCTTAGCATTCCTACAGGAGGGGTGACCAGCACCTCAAGAAAATTTGTTGTACAGTTCCCCATAGAAACTATACATTTACGTGGTGAACCCAGAATTACAGATACATGATCAGCGACAATTCCCATCACCGCATTACATACAACTTGTTGCACTACAACTCGTTTCTAGACATCAAAATGATTTGTTTCAACCTGGAGGGTGAATGGTGAAAAGACAAAAAAATAAGAAATAAGGAAGGAGACCAGCAGAATCTTTGTTCCACAGATTAAGAGGTTTGCTGGTTTCAAACAAGCTTTGGTTCGCTTTTTGAAGAATTTAGAATTGTCTCATCTCCTTCAGGGAACAGATTAGGTGTTCTGTGTTCAGCTATTGCAGCCTTTGGAACCTAGAAGCAGCACAAGTTCCTTGTGCTACCTTAAAGAAAAAAAAGAAAAGACTCCTGGTAAAGGTGGTTAGTGAGCACGCATCTTTGTCCAAGTTGCTCCAGTGCGCCAATCCTGCTTTGACACAGAAGCAGCAGTGCCGTCAGGAGTACAAGCTTGTGGACATATCACTCCATTCACCCATGTTTTAAGTGCAGCAGGTCTGCTTGTTACCTCCTTCCTATGTACACATCGTAACAGAACACGCTTGAGAACCTAGACAACAGAAAGAAAAACATAAGCATTTTACATTTGCCTGAGAACATTTTCCCTATTGCCTCCCAACCTGGTTCTCAAGATACTGGGGAAAATGAATTGAAATATTAAGATTCTGGTGGACTTGATATTTAACTAACAAACACACACACACACACACACACACACACACACACACTCACTCACTCACACACACACACACACACTCTCTCTCTCTCTATATATATATATATATGCCACCCTGAGCTCATTGGAAATAGGAGGTTAGAAGCATAGATAGCAGAGAGCTGCTTCTATGTCACGCTTTCCTTAACGCCAAGAGCTGAGCTAGAACCTGCATTTTATTATCCTTTCTCCAAAGAAATCACAGGACAAATAACGGCTATACAGAAACAGTTTCGTGAGTTTCATTGCCATGAAGATCCTGAACTGGCTGGTTCCGATGGACAAACTAATTTTACCAGGTAGACAATTTGATTTACTTGATGCAGAGAATGCCCCAAAGCACTCCAGACCCAGAACCAAAGATAATTGAATTTTACAGCTTGCCTGCAAGGTTCACACTCTTCCAGTGCCCACTCTGGGAGGTGCCTGACTTCGCCGCACAGCTCCAGACCCCCTTCCGCCACGAAATCCCCCACGAAAGCTGCGGCCACGGAGAAACCGCCCAGACACACCAAACGTCTCTGTGTTGAGCTTCCGTTCCTCGGCCCACGTTGTACGCCTTGAACTAAGGAACAAAGGACCAGCTTTCCCAATCAGAATACAGTGGTACATCGGGTTCAGGTTACAGACGCTTGGGTTAAGAACTTCGCTTCAGGATGAGAACAGAAATCATGCTCTGGCGGTGCGGCGGCCCCATTAGCTAAAGTGGTGCTTCAGGTTAAGAACAGTTTCAGATTAAGAACGGACCTCCAGAACGAATTAAGTACTTAACCTGAAGTACCACTGTACACGCACCCCCCCCCCCCAAAGATGGTGTTGCAAACCGTTCCCTTGAATGATGTGCACGGTTAAGGACAGAGCACCAATTTACTCTTCAATATGCTAACGATGATGATTTTGAACATTCAGCCTCAGATCAACTTCACAAGCTCCCTGACCAGGGAGGGTGGGGAAAGCGATGCCCAAATGAATAGAACCGTGGACTTCTGATGACTATGATTAGAAAGCCAATGAAGCTATAAAGTGGAGGTTCTAAGATCCATGAGTAACCAACCTTTGTTTCAGTTCTGATGAGATGTTGTCAAAGAAAGACTTGGATTTGTCATAATAGCAGTTGGGCCCTAGGAGTTCTTCATCTGCATTGCCATCGCAATTCTCAGCAGCCACAGCAGGCTCCCCCTTTTCTTCTCCTGCCTCAACTTTCTCATCTGGAAAAACACATTCATGCGCAATGAACAAGCCACGTTGCTGTCTGTCCTCAGCCAGATGCTTCCCTTCACCCACTGCTGGAGGAACTGGCATCCAGATCACAACAAGAACACACATTAGTGAATTTTCAAACCTTTAAAATTGAGCTTCTTCTTGAATTCTTTGTCCAGCTCTTCTCGGTTGAATTGCGCATTTGCAGTTTCGAAGTCAAAGTCGCCCTCAAACTTTATTGTATTCTCTTTCACGGTAGTGGGTCGATTCTGCCCTCGGGAGCGATTCCTGGTTCTCCTGTTTCCTGAAAAGTAGTAGAAGAATACTTCCTAACTTGAGTTTCCCTGGCTCTAGACAGGCCAGGTTCCTTGCATGTGACCATGGAGTGATGCTACACCTGTCATTATAATTCTGTTGTGGAGATAAATATAGCAGCCCAGCTGCTCTGGCTATTTGCTACTTGAATGCCTATGAGTGTAATACTGGTGTAGAGCACCAGAACACCCAGTATTTGAATTTACCCATTCATGAACTTCCAGGATTCAACAATTCAGGTCCCTTCCCAATTAAAGCTGTAACACAGTGAGACCTTTTGCTACTGAACTGCTAACTGTGAAGTTTTCAAGTAACTGGAAGTTAGAGTAGCCATTCAAGGCATACTAACTGGCTCATAACACAAGAAATTTCAACTTGGATTTTGACATTTTCAAATGGACTGACGGTGATCTGTGCTTTGGATTGCTTAAGTCTTGTGGGTCAGAGATGTGTTTGCCAGTTATCCACATGCTTTCCTTTCTAGACAGGACATTATCAAATGTCATTTTGTTCTAGTCCTCTAGAATCAGTGGTGCATTAATCCATGTTCTTCTGCCCAATCTTACACATACAGAAGTAACACACAGGAAGGCAATTCAGTGTGGAAAAATCTACAGTCAGGTAACATACCTGATCTCCTCCTCTGAGGCCTTCTATTCTCATCATTCACTTGCCCTTGCATTTGAACAGGCGCTGGCTCAACTGTATCTAAGGCAAAATAGGAAAGTCTATTCAACTCAACAATATAAACCAACAAGCTGAACAGTATCAGCAGATGTTAGCTGAAGCAGACTTCAGACCTGGTTTTAACAGTGCTGACATATTTCTGAAAGAAAGCATTTCTGTACCACTTGTCTTGTTACTCTGCGGGATCTGGCGCATGTTCCGCTGGACCGCCGGAATGACTTTGATTGGAGGAGCTTTTTTGGGATTCAAGTTTTCAATGGGGCCCGTCTGAACAGCCTGCTCCACCATGGGACTTTTGCGCACTGAATGAACTGATGGAAAAGCAGCTCCTGTGGGGAAACCAAGGAATTGTCAGGATTCACGGTGGTGGTTCTGAACTGGAACTAGTCTCCCACATCCTGCCAAAAGAGTTTGGAACAGAAAGTTCTGCTGAAAAGGGGCTTCACCTAGAATACATTTCCTGCATTTGAGACTATGTTCAGGAGAGATGGCGGCTTGATTTTAATCCGGTCCAGGAAATGAGAGTAATAGCATAGAAATAAAATACATATAGAATCTAAATTTTCTTTTAACTGATGTTGGGAAGTCAGATTAACCACTGAGAAGCATTCAAACTGACAGCTATCAGGTTGAACAAGATGGCCCCAGACGGAAATCTAGGCAAATGTTTAGCGAGAGTACTCACAGGCTGAAGTGAAAAATGTAACTTTTACCTTGTACCGTAAGCTAGTTTCTACACAAACAAACCTCTCCATTGAGACAAGCAAGCTACATAAATTATCCAAGTTCAAGGGCCCATTCCAGCCAAGCAAGAACACTCAAGGAGGGTGTGGAACAGGGCCAATGAGGGATAAGGCCTGGGTAAGAGCCCCAAGGCCTGGAAGGTAGCGATTGGCCACAGGTCCAAAATTCCCCACCCTCGGTGTCAACCAGGAGTGTTCAACTAGTTTAAATTGCATGCAGTATCACAGATGTTAGCCTTCTACATAGCCACATGGTTTACACATGTTCTGATCCTCATGCATAAGCACACATTTCAAAGAGGTACTCTGTAGCCAATAATCCACAGCAGACTAGCACACCTGCATAGTTTCTGCGGCCTATTAGCCCTTCACTTCCCCATATGCCTTGGACCTCACATTGCTCTGAAAAAGTACTAACTTAAACAGGCTTTTCCCCTCGCAGAGGCACACTGCTACCCAGCAGTAGCAAATCCACAAGAACTATTATTTGGTTAAGGTGCAGAATACGGCTTTTCATGGTACAGAAGAGAGACGAACAGTGAGTGGAGTTTTTTCTTATTTACTTATCTAGCAAAATTTATGTACCACTTGATTGTAAGAAAATGTTTAGGCAGTCTGTATATTTCCAATAAAGTATTTGGGTCTCCACTGAATCCCTGTTTGTGAAAACGGCTCCCAATGTCTCACCCATGTTAACATAGCTTGAAACCAAGTTGACAGACACAGTGAAGTCTAGAATCTTTGCAGGGCAGGGAAAGAAATTCAGCAGGAGTTTCATTAGCTAGCAGACATGTGGCACAACTCTGCCACTCAACAGGTACTAAACTCGTTACTCCATCTCACCACTTAAACCTCTTAACAGTGAGGAAATCTCGTAAAACGATAGTGGAAACCAAAGTTTGTCTCAAAAATGTGAAAATCTTTTGAAAGCCTTCATTCTTGAACTAAAAAGCACACATAGTAGTTTGGGTGCAGAATTTTCTTTTTTGTTTGATTGTATAGTCCTGTTCCAACGTACAAAGCTCACCCTCTTGCCTCCCAGAATTGAGATTAAATGTTCCAGCACTGTCCCTTGTGCATATTTAGCTTTGCACTACAATGGCATTTAGGGGCTAGATCATGCTGTAACTAAAAGCAACTATGCAGGGTAAATTGCCACCAAAACGCAACCCAAACACTTCAGTGTAAAGTTTAGTCTCAGCGCAGTTTGACCAAATTGTTTTTATTAAGAATGCAGATTTGAACCTCTTGCTAAAGCAGCCAAGGGACAATGCGTACCATTAATTGAAGAGCCCTTAAAAAGCAAACTCAAGCATCACCAGAGGAAAATCTGATGGAGCCAACTACAACTTACCTCCTTCATGTGGAAACATTGCAACAAACCTGTCACAACTCACTATCCCCCTGAATGTATGATGCACGATATTCAGACAGCTTCTACTGTCAAGTCTCAAGCCACCTATAAGCTTCCCCAGAATCCTTGATTCAGAAAAGCAGTTTTGATTAGATTTGCAGCCAAGAGAGACATTTGCAGAGCCTTACAGCTCTGTTCTAAAAAAAACCCAAGTTAATTCATGCCAAGGTAATGCAACCTGCCTAGCAAGCGTCAATTATGTTCTCAAGCTGGACAGACAATGCACAGCCACAGTCAAGACACATGCAAGAGAACAGAAAAGTAGCCACACAAAGCATAACATGCAATGCAGCCCTCACAGGCAAATTTTACTGTAGAAATTTTGAGTAGAAATTCCTCCATGCAGTTTTGAACATTGTCCCATTCCCAGCAGGCACCTTCTCCCCGCCCCCCAAGCAGCTACTTGTCCTCTCCTCTTGCGAAACCTTGGCATCCGATATTTGTAGCACAATCTCAAACCAGAATCTCAAATCCAACACATTTTAAAAGGCCATAAGAGTAGCCCAAATCTTATCGAAGGTCAGCCACTCATCCAGACAAGACATTCCGCTATACAACAAGCTTGGTGTCGTGCATGTCCTATAAGCCGCCAGTATTCTAGGCTTACAGGTTCAATTCCTTGAACTTCAATTTGCATTGTGGTTTCTGATCATCATAGTTTCGCAGGCCCTCTTCTGGAAGCTCCATGGTGTAGCCTTCAAGGAAGGGTTTCTGAACTTAACTAGTGATCAGCCTCCTTGCTTCCTGGTCCCCACTTTCAATGGATTTCTCTTACGCCACTAGCTGCCTTCCCTCTAGCTAGTTCTGCCTCAATATTTAAAACACTACCCGGAACTCTAGCTCCTTCTCGTCCACCAATCAAATACCTGGAGCAGAAGCAAATGCACAAAGGTTTTCAGAAAGACTACTGCTGTAATCCTTGCTGAGGTTAACTCTGTTCAGGAGCAAGAAGGGGGGTTAAAAGACAAAATGGTTTTGAAAACACCATGCAGTTCTTCCAAATACTTGGAATCCTCAAGCTGCTGTTACCCTTAGAAGACAGCAGGTGTGGCTCTGATGACAAGTCAGGCTCTGAAACTGGCTGAGGAGACGAAGAAGAGCTAGGACTGGAAGCAGCTGCTGATGCTGGAGGGCTTACCAGTTTCTCTAAAAGAAAGACAGGAGGGGAAAAGACAAAGCAAAGAGGGAGAGACCAATAAGACACAAGGCACTAGAGTTATCCAGGTGAGTTGGGAAAGAAAGATGGCTCAAGATCTGTGTGTGTTCTTACAGTTTTGAGACTGGGGAGAATTTAACCAGGAACAAAACAGATATTGGTACCAGAAGAACATTCTGCATCACACAATTTAAGCATCAGCCTATCAATGCCTTTAAATAACTTACATTGCTAATAAGCACCTAAAATGGAAGCAACTGTTCAAACATACTGCCTTGGATTCCTCCTCTCCAATTTTCAGCTGATAAATAGAAAGCAGTTAAGCTGGAAACTTAACTGCTGAAAAAAATATATATAGTAAAGAGTTCTTAAAACCCGGTACAGTTTCTTCTCACTCGCTGTGATCAGATGACACCCTTACTCTCATTTTACAGCTGAGGAATCACAAGGAGTTTATGAATGAGCTGGGATTAGTCCAAAGGTAGCAGCTCTGACCCAGGTTTGGTCTGTTGCACCACAGCATGAATGGCCTTTCCCAAGGTGGAGGACTCCTACAAGATTCAATTCATAAAGCTAGTTTGTTTCTAGTCAGCAGCTAAAGCAAAGAAATCAAGCTTAATTCCAGTAAGACATGGGCTGCTGAAAATATACGTCTTCAGTTTAGTCCTCACTGCAGGTGGTAAACAAATGTCTGGGCTGTCCACTTTAGACAGCAGGAGGAGGCTCACATGATGGAATTCTTCCCAACAGGAAGAAAAACAAAACAAAAACATTCGAAGCCTCTCTCCAATCAATACAGAAGTCTCCTCCATGCTGGAAACTGAACCGCATTCCCTGCGAGTCTCCAGCTGCAATCTGGAGTGGTACAGCCCAGGCAAACATATCAGTTTATTATTACAGTACTCACCTAAACCAAGGGAAGCTGCATACTGCTGGCTAATTAAAGAGCTGGCAGCAAGTTGGCTGTAGGGCGGCATACCTCGGAAGGGACTGTAAGGCACGTGTGGCTGAAAGGAGGGTGCTGAGGCAGAGCTCAGAGAAGACTACAAAATGAGAGAACACCATATTATATTATATTATTAAATTTGTACACCACCCTATACCCACAAGTCACAGGCTGACAGGATAAAAACACAATATGAAAAAACAAAACAAAATACATAAATGCAAACAAAAACAACTCAATAACCCCCCTACCCCACACCCACAAACAAAAAAAAATATTAAAAGGGCATTGAGTGTCAATCAACCAAAGGACTGGTTAAAGAGGAATGTTTTTTGCCTGGTGCCTAAAAGTGTATAATGAAGGCACCAGGCGAACCTCCCTGGGGAGTGCATAAAGCTATGCTTCTAAAGTTAAAGGCTGCAAAATGAAGATGGACAGGAGGTAGAAAAATATTCAATGCTAGCACAGTTGTTTTTTAACTTTCAGAATGTTTAGCATCACTACTACAAAATAGCACAGGTCCTTGTAGGTTAACAGCTACAATGCACAGGTTGTCAGCAAACAAAGCCAGACAAAGGCGGGGATGGGACAGAATTGACTGCTACACTATCATACCTTTTGGGTGGGGGGGGGGGGAGAGCTAGCATGTGCGAAGGAATGAACACTCTTAATATAGGGGGAACAGCCTAACTCGAATCTAAGAAATGGCAGAAGGGCTGTCATGCTTGTCTGCTGTACCAAACAAACAGAACAATCTTGTGACATCTTACAAGACTAAAAAATCCAATAGTGATAATTCAATTAAGAGGGGTGTCAAGCTCAACTGCTGGATGAAGCCACCACTGGTGTTTCAGATGAAATAACTTACCTGGACAATAGCAGGATCCTGGGGGAGATTATGCTGCGCTTTTGGAGGCTCACATACAGTGATATCTTTAATATCACTACCTCGAAAGATGATATATTCATAAACTTCTTCCCTTGGAGGGGCAGGACGGTCTGTGGGACGATCTTCAGTTCCAAAGGAGCGCACTTTGAACATTAAAGAAAAAGTACTAATGTTAATACTTGGAAGACAACAGGCCATTTTATATTGCCTTTATGAAACGCATTTGATAGCAGGGTCTCCCCTGATCTGCTTGAACTACAATTCTGAGGACTGGAGCTGGGACGTCTGTTCTGACCTTGCCTGCTACATCCTAATTTGTCCAAGGGGCAAGCTCTCTTCCCTCCAACAATTACAGTGCAAGCAGCTCTTGGTACTTGTGGTGGCTGATGCTGAAAACCACCTCCTGACTCCCCCTTGTTTGCACTGCATTATAGAGCAGGACCACAAACTGGCTGTTGCAAAACTATTACAGAGGAATAGATGGAAGTCCTCTGAATATGCAACTACTATTCCTCCAATACCCACTCTTTATCAGTATCTTTTTCACTCCAGGCAAAGACATTTCTCCCCCCCCCCCTCCAGGCCTTTTAATCCTGATGAGGCATTTTATTACTTTGAATTCTGATCTATTGAGTGTTAATTCATTGTGTATTTGTTAGCTTTCCAAAATATGAATCACTCAGAAATACTGGAAAGGAGATCGGTCTTTAGTATCAAGGACAACAACATTTGTCAAGGTTCTAGAACACAAATGGGGAACCTTCAGATGTTTGCAGGCTCCCAACAGCTCCAAGCAGACTGGTCAATGGCCAGGACAGCAGCCCACAAATTTCTGAAAGGCCACAGGTTCCCCAACCCTGTATACCTGAAGGAGCATCTCCACCCCCATTGTTCAGTGCCTGAGATCCAGCACTGAGGGCGTTCTGGTGGTTACCTCATTGCAAGAAGGTTACAGGGAACCAGACAGAGGGCCTTCTCAGTAGTGGTGCCCACCCTGTGGAATGCCCTCCCATCAGATGTCAAGGAAATAAGCAGTTAGCCTATTTTTAAAAGACACCTGAAAGCAGCCCTGTTTTGGGAAGTTTTTAATATTTAATGCTGTATTGTTTTTAACACTCGATTGGGAGCAGCCCAGAGTGGCTGGAAAACTCTACCAGATGGGCAGGTATAAATAATAAATTATATTATTATATAACCCCATTGTGTTTGCTTTGTATAAGCAAGTTTGGCTCAGCAATTTAGTCAAATTGAGTCCACATTTCAATGCACAGGATTTGTGTTCCCCAGTAATTTGTAGAGCAGTAATGAGACCATACCACAGGGTTAAAAGGAAGTTCAGTTAAGAGGCAGGAAAGGGGGGACGGACAGAAAGCATTAACAGAGTCGTACAAGACATCTATCACTTCATTCTCCCTTAAATTCAAGCTTCTCCCATCTCAGCAGAAAGGGCACAGGAATATAAAAGTTGTGTTGGTAAGTCCATGAGGTCACAATGATTTAAAGGAAGCAAAGGGTAATTTTTTTAAAAAAGTCTCTCAAGCAGCCAAGAGAAAGAACAGTTACTCTAGAACAGTTGTCCTCAAACCAGACCTTCAAAAATGCCAGAGGGTTGTTGCATGAACACATTTGTGAACCCAACCAATAATGTTTTACACATGTTTTAATAGTACCAAGTTTCCCTTTTACAGATCAGTTACATTTATGTTGGAGTGAGCTGAATAAAATCAGCATTTTCCAGATAGTTGTGTTAAGCTTCCGATGCAGCTATTGGCAGGCTTCCCATTTACATAAATATGATGCTGCGAACAGGATTAAGGCTGTCAGAGCTCTATTTACATGTTCATGATACTCCTCACTATACCACCCAGAACTATGCACGAGTCTTCTAACTAAGCCAATACTGGGCAGTCTTCTTCCCACTTCAACTTACTGAGAAAGAATCCCTTTTTTGGGAGACAGTGAGAACTTGGTTTCTATATCCTTAGCTGCAAAGCTGAGAACTGAGACTGGAGCCTCAGAGATAGAAGAGGTGTGTTTTTGCTTGGCTACTGGTGATCAGAGAACAAGGCAGCACAGTAGCAACTGCAGCAAGGACTAAATGATTCAATCGGAGAAAACAAGAAAGTAAAGGTAGCTGTGTTGCCAACAATAAAATCTCCAAACTATTAAGGGGAAACCTTTGTATTTAGCAGCTTCTGGGAGCTCCTGACAAGGACTTATAAACAGGGTCGTTTGTGAGGATGACCCAGATTGCAGTATTGCGCTGTCTGTAGGACCAAGAGACATGGATGGTGGAGAAGCTGCTGCAGCGACCTGCCATGTTTGTCTTCCTGCCCAAGAATGTGCAAAATAATTACACCTGCAGCAAGTGCAAGCTTAGAGCAGAGTAGACAGTCATGGAACAGTGACACAGATGGGGTGCCCCCAGAGAGGAGGAAGATTGTGCACTGCAGGAGACAAACCCCTGGAGGAACATGACACACAGAAGCAGGACTTGTCAGGAGCCATGCTGTGCCACTGGAGCTGCAAAATTGATTCCATGCCCTCACCTCGGACAGATTCTGGGCCAGAGGAGCAAGGATAGCAGTTGCAGAACTCAGAATACACCGAAGGTGGCTGTGGAAGATACAGCATACAGAACCATTCCTGCCTCTCCTCAGAGTAGGTAGAGACCTGTGGTAGTAAGTGACTCCATACTGCGGAGGACAGAGGCAGCAGTGTGTGGAGGAAACAGGACGTCACAGGAGGTGTCCTGTCTTCCGGGGGCAAAGATTCATGTGACTGAAGTTGCCAAGTGTTATAAAGCCCACTGACCATAACTTCTTCCTTCCGATTCTTGTGGATACAAACGATATTGCCGGACACAGCCTTTGACGTAAACCAAGGAACTATGAGACTGAACAGGAAGCTGAAATGCCTTAAGAGTACAGTGTGATATGGGGGGGGGGGTCTAATGTTATTTTAGGCAGCTTCAGATCAAGGGAAGTACCAGTACTTAGTCCTGCTCTCTTCTTTCTTGGTCGGACCACACTGTGTCCAGTTCTGGGCTCCACAATTTAAGGATATTGACAAGCTAGAACTTGTGCAGAGGAGAGAACTACCAAGATGATGAAGGGTCTTGAAACCAAGCCTTATGAGGAATGGGTATGTTTAGCTTGAACAGGAAACAGGATATAACCATCTTCAAATATCTAAAGGGCTGTCACATGGAGCATGCTTGTTTTCTCCTGTTCCAGAACCCAAACCAATGTCTTCCAAGATACCAGGCTATTTCAACCAAACATCAGGAAGAACTTTCTGATGGTATGAGCTGCTTGACAGTGGAACGGACTCCCTTGGAAGATGGAAGACTTTCCTTCAATGGAGGTTTTTAAGCAGAAATTGGATGGCCATTTGTCATGGATGCTATGGTCGAGATTCCTGCATGAAGTTCACTGGGTGACCTAGGGCTGGTCACACACAGCCTAGTGGATGTCACAGAGTTTCTTGTTTGTCTTTTTGAAGATAAGAAATAAAAGTCAGCACCATTCCGAGCTTCTTAAAAAACAACAAGATGAAAATGTTGGTGCATAATTCTCTGCCGGCTGCCAATGGTATTATTGATATAGGAATTAAAAATATGAGCAGGGGCATATGTGAAGTATAAAATTTCTTTACTACCGTAAGTATAGATCAAGAAATGCTATATTTGTGTAGGCCCAAAATAAAGTCTGCTCAAGAGATTATGTTGGTATCAAGGATCCATTTATTTACACCAACTTATATTGGTAAGTATGTTTTGTTCTGTCAAGTGTTGTGTTTCTCTGTTTCTCAATGCTAGAAACTCAGATATACAATCTAATCACCAAATGGCACCTTTAACCTAGATTACAGCTGCCACAATGGAATGTCAATGCGCCATTTCCCCCCTGCCACATGGAGTAATAATTATTTGTATTATTTTCATTTCTACTTTGAAGAGAAAAAAATCTCAAAGCTGTTTACAACACATTAAAACATCAAATAAAACAATCCAGAATGAAGCAAATTCAAGCTTCAAGGAAAATATTTCAGATCCATATCTGACATTTTGCTTTCCCCGTATTTATTGACCTACTTGATTGATATAGCTGTCCCATAGCAGACATACTCTAGGAAGCTAATGTAGTTGTAGTGGTTAGTGTGTCAGAGTAGGACCTGTGAGATCAGAGTTCAAATCTCCACCGTCATGAAGCTCACTGGGTGACCTTGAGCCAGTCGCAGCCTCCTAACCTACCTCAGAGGGTCGTTATGGAATTAACGGGGGGGGGGGTGAACCATGTACTCCTTGGAGAAAAGCCCGGGATATAACTGCAGTAAATAAGCTCTTCTGCTTACCTGCTTTAGAAAGCTGAAGGGACCAGCCAAATGGAGATGTCATTTGCCAACCTGGTGTACAGAGATCTCCACATGGGCTTAAATTGGACCCACAACAGTCACAAAACATGTCTGGGGGGTTTCTGAACTGCCCCTTCTGTGTGTGAATCAGCATGTGGACACCCTCTTCCAGGTTTTCTTCAAAGGAATAGGGAAATGAAATGTGCTCTTACTGATGCTACACTGATTCTCAAAAGATACTTGCAACACTTCTTGCTGTTTGAGTCTTAGCGCGATAGGGATATAAGCTCCAACATCTCTCTTCTAAGCTGTGGAGAAAGGCACAGGCTCAGCTGTTGCATTTTAGCTCAACATTTATGCCAGAAGACACAGTTCTCCCCTCTTGGGCAGTGGGCAGTCATTCAAATTAACATTTTAGTAGACTAACAAAGCCAGCCAAGATTTCCTGACCATAGGTAGGCAATATTGAGGACTTTTTGAAGCAGGAGGTGGTGGCCAGCAACACTGCTGTGGATTATCTGCAGTAGACACGTCTTGGTGCTGCAGAAGCGGTGCATTTTCGCAATGGAAAGTTGTGAGCGTGGTATGTCCAAAATACAATGCAAAGGTTACCCAGGATAAGCCTCCCAAGGGACATAGGAAGCTGCATTATGCCAGATCAGACTATTTGTCCATCTAGCTCAGTGTTGTCCACTCTGCCAGATCTTCAGAGCCTCAGACAGATTTTCCCTATCATCCGTTGCCTGATCCTTTTAACTGGAGATACTAAGGATTGAACGGGGTGTCCTACACATAAAAAAAGTGAGTGCTCTACTATTACTACTAAGCTGTGGTCCTGCTACGTAAAGATTAAGAACAGACAATTGATGGCGCAGGAAGTGGGGAGCTAAATCCAGCCTGCCCCTCCCTCTGTTAAGCACATGAGGTTCTTTTTCCAGACTAGCAAGCAGAGAAAGGAGTATAGATCTTCTTTTAACGTAGTCCAGTGTTAACTGCAAGACACTTTTGACACAGGTTCTCTCCTTAAGCACCTTACTTATTCGTTTCCATTTGCCTAGATTTGTGGTGGTGTATGGAAATCCACTGCCTCAAGTCAAAGAATCTATTGCTGGTCAAACAGCAGAGGAAAATATTACAAGAGCCCTTTGCTGATCTCTGCAAAAGAATATTCAGGTGAATCCAAATTGCTTGCCCTTCATTCCATGCAATATTCAAAATATGTTCTTGCAAAAAAATGAGTTGCTGACCTAAACTAGACACTACCTAGGATGTATGGTTTCTTAATCACCATGAGGACTAGTAACTGGCTTAAATTAAAACCAAGAAGGAATTCAGAAAATCTAGCCTAAGTTCAGGTTCAAAACACAACTGCTTGTTCTTGTGTGTCATCTACAAAGACAAGAATACTGTCAATCGAAGTGTTATTAATTCAGAAACACATTGCTTTTGATAAACAGATCTGAGGGACTAGGACTCTGCTTCAGCCAGCTACTGTTTCAACAAGATGCACATAAGAGTATTAATCCTATACTAGGGAATTGGAGAGGAGACAGAGCCTGATATTTAGCTAAACGCAGAAGACAGCAGTTCACAATTGAGTGCATATCAAATCTATAAAGAATGCAGAATCAGTCCTCTATCACATTTTATGTGGGCTGATGCAAGAGGCAGGAACAGTGCAAGGCAGCAGGATGGAGGACCTTTAAAGGAGACAGACATACAAGCTGAAGGAGGTGGGGCTACATTCCAACTGCCTGCAAGGTAAGGGAAGCCAGACAGCATACAAAGCTACACAAGAGAACAATGGCTGGCTGCTGCAGACAGCCATCTCCCTCCTGAATCAAGCACAGCAAGATCAGGTATCAGATAAGCTGCACTAAAAAAGTTTATTTCCCCCTCCCCCAAATACTCCTGTTGCTTGGCTGCTGGGCTTTAGTATTAAGACACACAAGGGATTTCTTAGCCTTGGACAAGAAAACATAAGGCTAACATCTGGTTGACCATATTTCTTTAATTAAGAGAATACAGGAAGCTGGAGGGGAATTGAACTAGAATCAAGTATACATGCAGCTCACTGCCCCCCCCCCCCAGTGCAGCCAGGTAGCCAGCTATTAAACCCTGCACATCCCAGCCAGGTTTGTCAAGCTCTCCTTCGGCTTTAGCAGCAGAGAAGCATTGGGAGCCGACTATGAAGGGGCACAGAACACATGCAATTCTGCCCATCTACAAGGCCTACCTTCTTGTTTCCTCAACCTAGAGACTTGGGCAGTTTGTAGTCAGGTCACAACTAACCATCTCAGCTGAATCAGGGTAGAATCAGCCCCCCCCACCAAACACTTGTCAGTTGCACACAATCTTAGCGCTAACTTCTACATCATGTTCCAGAGAATACCATGCCTTATGAAAGATGTGGACAGCCCAGCACTGGCCTCCAAGGTGTTCTAAGCCCAAACAAATGCAAGGAACGAACAAACCCGTTTTCTTTACAGGTGTTGGGAAAAGAAAAGAAAAAATCAAGGGGTGAAGCCTCCAAACAAAATGGAATAAGCAGGGAGGAAGGGAATTCCCTTTGTGAGAAGAAAGGCTTTCAGAGGCCTTACTATGAGAAAAGCTGTCTTCAATGTGATATAACTCTTGCCAAGAAAGAAAAGGGATGAAGCTGGGGCCACCCCAAGCTAAATGCCTGTGTCACCTGGTGTGCCAATCACCTGCAACAACCTACAACTGATCTTTTCCATTTACAGATTCCAAAAGCTGGAGAAATTGAAAATAACACAACAGAATGCTTTAGGGAATAGGAGGAGGCAAGGCAGCCCCTCAGACATCTGCTGCAGGAACCTAGGTCACTTTCATCATTATCAAGGCAAAGGCCCCAGAAAAGCTTTCCAGGCCCATGCTGTTAAAGCTTAGAATACAGGGGCACCCCAACCCATTAAGTGAAGGGGAAACATGGAGACATTTCCCTGGCTCTCAAAAGTAGTGAGAAAGAAAATATGAACCACACATCTTCCCCAAGTCAAAGACATGAGGGCCTCCAGGTGAATAAAGTAGTGCCCTTACATACTTGGCATTTTACAGAAGACTAGACATTCTCTTTTCTACTCTCAGCTATTCATGCAAAGTTTTGAAAAATGACAAGATATGACAGGAAGAGAAAATGACAATCCAGAGACCAAAGTGGATGAAATGAAGCTGCAAAGACCATCTTTTCCCAAGCATACCCTCAGAGACCTGGATTTTGAGGCACACTTTCCCAGAATAAGTCCAAGTTGACCAAACTGCAGGAGGCAGCGGAAGACAGGAGTGCCTGGCGTGCTCTGGTCCATGGGGTCACGAAGAGTCAGATATGACTAAACAACAACAAAACCTACATATAGAAGCTACAAAGGCTGCAGAACACATTCTCCTCCTGGTAATGTGGGTATTCCATAAAATGTTCACTCCTGATTTACCTATGCCCTAAACCAATCTGAATCAGATTAAACATGTTTAGATGATGTGTACTTTCCTTCCAGCAATTTACAGATAACCAGAACATGAGAATGGGTATTGCACATGGATTTTTTCCCCAAACCGGCCCTGCTTCCTGATGAAGTTTCACAACACTGAAACTGTGCAATGTAGCTGGCATCAAATTTCTACTATCTATTCGCACAAAAAACATGGGAAAATTTTCCACAGAAAAATATAGGAACAGAAAATTTTCCACACCACAGCTGCTTCCCATAAAGTGAGCTTGGAAGACTGGAAAAAGGCAGCAGCCAAAGTTCTTCAGAGAGTATGCAACTTAAGGCCTCCAGCTTGTTCATCTTTCTCTTCAAAGTCAGCAGGACGCCTATGCAAGTAGAATTAAGAAGCTCGCCTACTCTTCTGTGAGAAACAGCAAGAGGTAGGAAGTGTGTCGTAAGGAGTTGCAGCATCTACAAAGGCTGTTTTCATAGAACACACTTTCTCAACCTTCAGTCTCCAGATATTGTTGGACTACAAACCCCATCATCCCTGACCCTGGTCCCTTCTAGCTGGGGGTGATGGGAGATGTAGTCCCAAGGTTGAGAAAGGCTGTCCTATAGAGGTAGAAGATGCAGGTAGCCCAAGATTATATTCCTTACTTGTATTAAAGAACAAAGCATGCAGCATGCAAGGGGACCCTTTTGCTACCTAGGCACAAGTCTAGCCAAGAGCCTGGGAAACATGCACACACACACAAACTGTTTAAAAAGAAAGGAAAAAACCCCAAGGCCCTCATGATTAAGGCACCCTCTCCCCTTGTCCAGACATCCACCCCCCTGCACTGTCTGGCTTGCAATTTGCAATCTTCCCCACTAATGGCAAAGTGTATAAATATCAACTCTGCATTCTTTTCTCTTTTAGCACCACGGGGTTTGCAAGAAAAGAAAAGGCAGTACTGCAAGCAAGCCATTTACAGCCTCTCCGTGGGGAGACGGGGGGGGGCGCGAATGGGGAGGAAAAGAAGCAAAGACTGTTTGCAAAGGAGGCTGAAGCGTTGCTCTCCACCCCAATGCCAACCTCTCCTTCCAGCTTCCCACCAGGCCCTTCAACCTCAATTTCAAGAGCAACAGCAGCAGCTCCTCCATCTATGAGTAGCCATGTTTTTCTGGGTTGCTGTTTTTCTTTCCCCTCTCCCTTTTTTAAAAAAAAAAAACCCCACCGCCGAGCAAATAAATTAGGACTATTTGGGAAGCACACGCCCCCTTTAAAGCTCAGCTGCCTCCCTCCTTCCCCCCGCCGAAGGCAGACATCAAACCGCACCCCCTGCAAATGAAAGAAAGGAAAACGCTGGAGGAGGGAGGAGGAAGGGAGGGGGGAAAGGGAAAAGAAAGGAATTCGAGGTAACGCGACTTTTCCGACGTCGGACCCGCTTCTTTCCTTGGGGGGGGGGGAGAAGAGCAAGAGGATGGGGGCCCCACCCACCGCCTCTCCTGGCGCCCCCCAAGCCCCCTTTTATTCCTTCTCTCCCTCACGCCCACCCGCGCACACGCGCTCGCCCCCCCCCCCGCGGCTTGTGAGGAGGGGGGGTCTTCGGCGACCCCCTACCCACCCTTGGCCAAGGCGACGGTGGAGTTGTCGGTGTCGATGGTGTAGAGGATGCCCTCGTAGCGGATCTGCGCCTTGGAGATGAGGCTGATTTTGCTCCCGATGTACGGCGTCCCCGAGCTCATGGCGTCGCCGGGCTGGGCGGCCGCGGGCCTCGGTGGGGGGAGCGCCGCAGGGGAGGCGCGGGAGAAGTCTGGGCTTGAGGGCGGCCGGGCCGACACCCCGCCAGGGACCAGCACTCTCGCTCGCAGGACCGGCTGGCTCAGCCAAGGCCCAGCAGCCAGGCTCGAGTTAGCACGGCGTCGTCGTCGTCGTCTTTATTGTTTACCGCAGCTCGACCTCTTTTTTTTCCTCTCTCTCTCTCTCTCTCTTTTCTCAATTCCTCTCCTCAACTACGCCCAAGCCACTCGCCGCTGCGGCGGACTGAGGAAGGAAACCCCGGCCGGCCGCTCCTTTTATAGCCCCGGAGGCAAGGCGGCGATTGGGGGAGAGGGGCGCGCGCGCGAGGCAGGCGGGCGGCGTGAAGGGAGGGGAGAGAGAGGGGGGGGGAGAGAGCGTGCGGAGGAGGTGGGGAGGGGGGTGAGTGAAGGGCGGAGCCGCGCAAGCGCACTTGGCAATGCGCGCGCCGGACGGCTCGCGAGGGAAGCGGCGCGGGGAGGAGGCGGTGAGGGCGGAGAAGGTCAGAGGGAGGGAAATGGGAGGGGAACGCGCAGGGTGGGTGGGGCGCGCGGCTCGGGCGTCACGTGACGGGCGGCCTGTTCCTCCCTCACGCGCACGTTATAAAACGAGCGCCCGTCAGTTATTGGACGGAGGAGTAAAACTTCGACGCTGCTGTTGTTGTTCCTTCTCCTCCTGTTTTTGAATAAAGGGCTTTACAGTATAGCCGACCCCAAAATATTTGTGCTGTCTTGGCTGAAGAGCAGCAGTTTTTGCAAATGGTGCACTCAGTGACCGAGGCCAAAAAAGCTCCAGGAGCGCTAGGTTAACCCGCCCCCCCCCCGCGTCCCTGACACTAAAAAGATATAATAAATAAGTAAACGATGAATGTATCGCCTTTCTCAGGAATGTTAAGAGCTCTGCAGGATGAGGCCAGCATCTGCCGGCTGTTTGGTCATGTGATGGGTTGTTTACATAACCTGTTTTGATCCAAAGGCTCTCAAAGAGGTGAATAGCACAGTAATACAAATATATATATATGCAATCAATCAGCATGAAATAGCAAAATGACAATATGTCCAGCAGTCAAACAGGACATGTGTTCTCAAGCTGCATTTGTGCTCTTGCTCAAAAGCGAGATTCCTCCCAGCTGCAAGCACATCTGGAACCGATTTACCCACATTCTTGCAGCGGGCAGCCTGATGCCAATGCAAGGCCTGCAAGCACGAGGGCACTCTCCACACCTGCAATTCCCAGCAAACTGGCATTCAGAGGGGCATGCAGTTTGCAGTATAATAGCCATCACGGCTGGTAGCCATCGATGGTCTCACTCTCACCCACTACAGATTTGTGTATTCAAAGCCATCCCAATTGTGGCAATTGCTACATCTTGTGCTAGCAAGTTCCATAGCTTGAACCATGAGCTCTGTGAAGACCTTGAATGACATCCCCAAACGGCTGCCTCACTCTGCCAAGTGGTAGGGCCAACCCTGAAATGCTTGTAGAGGCATAGTCAATGTCCGTTTCTGTGGTTGGTCAGATGGTTATGCACTGCTTAAGAATTATCCACAGGTTCTCTCCCTCTACGATTGCTCTTTCTTGAATTGTTACTG
Source organism: Podarcis gaigeae (assembly GCF_964106915.1). Lineage (NCBI taxonomy): Eukaryota > Metazoa > Chordata > Lepidosauria > Squamata > Lacertidae > Podarcis > Podarcis gaigeae. Next base: position 10,859,300 of record NC_139682.1, read on the forward strand.
AAACATGAATATTCTGCTCGCTGACATTTTTCCTTCCCCCCACAAGATATTTTGGTTTATGGTAAGAGATAGAAGTCACATCCACATTGCACATTTAAAGCATTCAAAAGATGCTGGGAATTGTAGTTCTGTGAGGGGACCTACCAAACAACTCTCAACACCCTGGCAAATTATTTGCACTAAAGATAGCATACTGTGGCATAGCTCACTATAAAGTTAATATTTAAAGGAGGGATGGGGAACTTGTGGTTATGCAGATGTTGCTAGATGGTAATTCAAAACATCCTCAAACAATTGGTCATGCTGACTGACGTTGATCAGAGTTCGAATCTTACCACGGACTGGAGGGCCACAGGTTCCTAACCCCTGATTTACTGCTAGCAATGGCAGCACATAAAACTTTCTCTTCCATCACCCTAGATGTTAAGTGACAGAGGGCAAAAGGTCTTGTTCAGAGTATTGTCTCTCCCTGATAAATTCCGTAGACCGTGCTGCGGGCAACTAACATCTCATGTTAAGCATGACTTGCTGGTCTTCTTTTGGCTAAAAACTCAGGGTAAGGAAAACTCTCTTGTGTCCAGTTTATATCAATAGTTGCCTACTGATCCATATATTTACTGATTTGGAAAAATTGGGGCAGCTTAGAGTTGGATCGGTGCTTAAAATAGCTGGTAAAAACCAGTAAGGGTAGGTTAATATAGCACTACTTTTGGATCCTGAGGATTTTGATATGTATTGTCTGGTCCTGGGTCCTGTTGACACTAGCAAATACATAAGAAGATTCTGCAGGATCAGGCCAAAGGTCAGTCAAGTCTAGCAATCTGTTCTCACAGTGGCTGACCAAATTCCAAGCAGTACTTGAGCATCACAGCACTATTCCCACCTGCCATTCTCAGTAATGGGTATTCGCTTCTGACCGTGGAGACGGATTCGAGCATAGTCATTGCGCTACGAGCAAGCAACTGATAACTTTATCCTCCGTTAATGGGTCTGATGCACTTTTAAAGTTGGAGGCCATCACTCCCGTTTGTGGGAGAGAATTCCATAGTTTAACTAAGTGTGTGTGTGTGGAAAAGGTATTTTCTTTTGGCTGTCCTGAATCTTATTTTTTTTAAACATTTTTTTATTGCTTTTTTAAAAGTACAGAAATACAGAAAAAAGAATAAAGAGTGGTTATAAGAAAGAGAGATATAAATAACAAATTTCCATATTCTTTTTCCATCTAACCTATAGGACTTCCCCACATCCTCCGAACCCTGCGTTCTCTGTCTTATAAAGCATCAGCAATTTGTTAACTTATTTCAAAACTTATTGTAACTTCCATTTTATCATGTTCCCTATTTTCAATTTTACTGTCGCTCAATTCTTATATGTTTTATATTAAACACAATAAAGTTATTTCATTATTTTACCTCTGAATTCTTGTGTCTTAATTTTCATTCCAATAACTTACATTTGCTGAAGCTAGAATTTCCTGAAAGGTGCATTTTTTTTAACATTCATACAACTTATAGTGTTTTTTCAAATAGTCCTTAAACTTTTCCCAATCCTCCTCAGTTGTTTCTTCTCCCGCGTCTCGGATTCTGCCAGTCATTTCAGCCAGTTCCATATAGTCCATCAACTGCGATTGCCATTCCTCCAGCGTGGGTAAATCTTGTGTCTTCCAGTATTTTGCAATCAGGATCCTTGCTGCTGTGGTAGCATACATAAAAAAGGTTCTGTCCTTCTTAAGCACTCTCTGGTCCACCATGCCCAGAAGGAAGGCCTCTGGTTTGGCTGTTCTGAATCTTAACTACCAATCATCCATTTGGGGAGAGGGGTAGTAGAACATGTTGTTCATTTCACAGCTCACTTAGACCACAACGGTTTCCATGCTGAAAGAGATGGTCTGGTATACTTTGGTGCCTGAGAACATCCCAGTGGCATCTCTGTGGTTAAAAAATAATATGGTAAGTGAAACAAATGATTTAATTTTTTTGGTCCTTTAAGGATGCCTCAAATATGCTACCTGAAGCGGGCTACCTCTCTCAACCTAATGGTAGGGCTAGGCTAGCCCAGTTTGCCAGAATTGCATTAGCTCTGGCATGGTGCAGATATTGCCTGTGACTGTGTTGATTAACTACATCTGGAAACGAATGATGGAATTCTACAATCATGCTAAGCAGGGATCTTTGATACCAATGATTATGAGGTGTTAGTGATGCACCAGGAAAGCATAATCAGAAACTACCCCCCTCCCCTCCCCTGCACCAGGGTATCTAGAGAAAAGAGGCCTGAACGAGGTTCCTGCCCTCCTGCCCACAATTGCCATAATAATTGAGAATATGCATGCATGTTTATATAAGATCCCATTTTCTTTTGTGTGGCGTCTTCTGCGTAAAGTATGCATGCAATTTTTCTTCATGCGGCATCCTGGGTTGCCCCAGGTGATGCAGGTGGTGTATGCGTTGCCATGGGGACCAAAGCCTGTATCACTAGGTGTCATCATCGTTGTGGGTATTTTCCATCCACGTCCCAGTGGATGCTCTTGTGTATGTGCTGCATTCGCATGGCTTTGTTGTGGGTGCTTTTAGTGGTGTCGCGGGTGAGGCCTAATCTAATTCAATCTGAGGATTTTGCAACTCCCCTACAAATTATGTAAAACAGAAAATGAAGGGGAAATATTGCTGTAGTGGCCTCTGATATGCAGGGTATTTCTCTATCTCACATTAAGAAGCATGTCAGTGGTTTGAATTTCACTACAAGTAAGATAATTAGTTATTATTTATACCCCCCCCCATAATAAGATTTTTAAAACTAGATTTGGCTTGATATTATTAAAAATAATCTGTATTGTGTTTTTTAAAAGCATTCTTAATTATATTTCCAATCTTACTACTTTCATAAACGTCATTTCCTGTATTGACAGCTGAAATTCCTACAGATTTGACTTCTAAGCTATTTTTATTATAAAAACTATTCCTAATATTTATTGCAGTAAACAGACCAAGGTTTTTCATGCTAGATATTGTACACAGCAAAGCACACCAACAGGGAACAATGGTTCACTTTTATTCTTTATGAAAAAAAAATGTACAAAAAAACAATGCTTTTTTTACATATCACCCAGCCATGTAATGCTCTGCAGCTGGAAGCAGTTATGGCAAATCAGAGACCTGTATCCAAAAAATAAATAAGGAGGTTCTGCATAACGATGCATAAGCAGTTTGTTGGGAGACCAGGAATGGAGGTAAGTTCTAACTGTTCAAGCAAGTACAGTAAGATAATATTATATAAAATTATACTTCTGCAGCAATTTAATTTTGTAAGTTTAATTATATAATTTTGTCAGCTTAGTATGTCTAGTACTTCAGCCTTGATTAGTGAAGACAATAGGAAAATATCATTTGTGATCGTTCTTAGACTCAGCTTTCTGAGCGAAAGGCTTTAGATCAGGGTGATATTTTTCAGGATCCTCAGATCAACTTTGGTTTTTTTACTGCAACCTCAAGATCTAGCAACCAGAGCCAGGTGCAAAAAGCTACATAATTAGAATTAAAAGGCAATGCTCCACTGAGGACATTCTGAGGCTGTGTGCACACTTACCCATTTGTAGCGCAAAGAATAGCTTTCCTCAATACGGAATAATACTTGTTTGTCCTCAGTATTCCACTTTCAGTCCAGATTGATTCTGGATCCTGTTATTTGGTTAATTGATATGCATTTGAAACCCCTCCACTTGATTAGGTTATCTATGCCTCTCTCCACACTCCACATGCCCACAGCTAATTAAGAAGGAGGTGGTGATTGTGATCCTGGGAGCCACCGCTGAGACCATATAACACTGGTCTTGAAAGACCTACATTGGCTCCCAGTACGTTTCCGAACACAATTCAAATTGTTGGTGCTGACCTTTAAAGCCCTAAACGGCCTCGACCCAGTATACCTGAAGGAGAGTCTCAACCCCAATCGTTCTGCCCAGACACTGAGGTCCAGTGCCGAGGGCCTTCTGGCGGTTCCCTCATTGCGAGAAGCCAAGTTACAGGGAACCAGGCAGAGGGCCTCCTCGATAGTGGCACCCGCCCTGTGGAACGCCCTCCCACCTGATGTCAAAGAGAAAAACAGCTACCAGGCTTTTAGAAGACAGCCCTGTTTAGGGAAGCTTTGAATGTTTAACAGACTATTGTATTTTAATATTCTGTTGGAAGCCGCCCAGAATGGCTGGGGAAACCCAGCCAGATGGGCAGGGTATAAATAATAAATTCTTATTATTTGTAGACTTCCCATAGGCATCTGGTTGGCCAATGTGAGAACAGGGTGTTAGACTAGATGTGCCATTAGCCTGATCTAGCAGACTTTTCTATGTTCCAGGTACAATGGATAATAAAACAACTGGGTGAGGATCACAATTCTGATCACCTGGTTGATGGCCAGCCATCATGTCCTAGCTGCACTTGTAGCATCTGAATGAATGAATAGACTTTATTTGCATAGCCGACAGGCCATAGCATCAAAGAACAAACACCGACAAAAATACATCTTGATTGCGGAGATTGGTCCATGAGGGTGAACCGCCCCCCAGCCAGCCTTCCTACTTGCAACCAGCCCAGTAAATGGAACCTTCCTCCTCTGTAATGGTTGTCCATGCAGAACTCAGCTGGGAGGAGGATGGAGATGATACACACCCAGAAGTTTCCATGGCATATAGTCTAAAATACGCTACTCGCAAAGTCTGAAATATTGGACAGTTTTAGGTCTAATAGTTGAAGTACACACTTCATAATAGGAAGCCAGTATTCTGGCACACAGCCAATCAAAACACACCTACTTATGAACAACAGTTTACAGTACTGTATTAGGTTAGTGCCGGGGTCTGCAACCCGTGGCTCCGGAGCCGCATGTGGCTCTTTTACACCTTTGCTGCGGCTCCGGGGCGGATACTAGCAAGGGGAGGAGGCGCATTGTGCGCCCCGACACTCCCCACTGTGGCGGGCGCTGTACTGGCTGTGACGTCGCATGGGGGCGGTGCATGCGTTAGTCACGCACCGTCCCGACGTCACCTTCCCGCCCGCCCGCTACATTGTAAGGGACATGTACGCTGGTCACTGTTTTGAAGGGGAGTGAAGAACACACGCACAAAAAAAGGTAACTTGTTAATTTAACGTTTATTTCTATGAGGAGGAGTAATTCTGAGGGGTCAAACAAAGAAATAATAAAAAAGTGACAAAAAAGTTATTTTTATAATGACGAGTTTTGCAGCTCCCAGTTTTTTTCCCTTCGGAAACGGGTCCAAGTGGCTCTTTTTGTCTTAAAGGTTGCAGACCCCTGGGTTAGTGCATTAAGATTGTGGGTTGAACCCCTGGCCGGGGGTGATGTAAGCGAGGAGTCTTTGTATGAAAGGTCAGCTAGAAAGGAAGGCTACTAAGAGTCAGAGAGCTGAGTTTTAGAACTCGGGAAAAGACTAACATCTTGAGATGTTGGCTGTAACCCTGAAGATATGATGGGGGCACAGCAGATTTTTGGGTGCTTGTTGGAGTGCTATACTGTGAGTTTCCACCAGTGCTTAATCTGTATATGTTGTGTAAAAACACTATCCTCAAATGTGATTCCAGCAACAAATAATCAGAAGTATACTGTCTCTGACAGCACAGGTGTAACATAGCCTTATCCCCCATTAATATGTCTAATTAATTGGAAAGCCATCTAAGTTAGCGGCAACCACTATGTCTTGTGCAACTGAATTCCATAGTTTAATTATGCACTGCTTTTACCCTGCAGATTTCTCTGTAGTTTTATGTTGGGTTTATTCCTTGCACTTTTATTACTTTATGTTTTTACTGTGAACTAGCCTGGGTAATCTTTGTTTGAAGGGGCTCTGTGGAAATCAATGAAGCAAACATACAAACAAAACGGAAGGTTCCTAAGAGGTCCCTGAAACAATTGAATTCTAAGGACAAAACTAGATATTGCATCTTTATAGTTAAGAGTCCAGGCACTGGAAAAATGCAAATAGCATGGGTGAGGGGGGTGGGGCAAGATAACAATCAGGATCATAGCAGTTGTGGAGGGGGGAATTAACCCTTTCCTTCCACGCTGGGGTCCTGAGAAAAATCCCTCTTCCAAAGCTTGCATTTGCCTGTGGAGTGGGGAATCCCCAATTTGGTGCCAATGGGGGATTTCCTCTCCTTGTAAATTGCAACCAGCATTAGATTTCCCATTTTGCTGCAGTCCTGAGGGAAAATAATGAAATTGCTCTTCTACGCCTGCTGTGAATCTGATAATTACCATCCACTCCCCAGCTGATGCTATTTGCTTGTTAAAACTCCTGCATGTTAAATGCAAAGATACATTAATGTCAAGTAGAGATACAGTGGTGCCCCGCAAGACGAACGCCTCGCAAGACGAAAAACCCGCAAGACGAAAGGGTTTTCCGTTTTTTGAGGCACTTCGCAAGACGAATTTCCCTATGGGCTTGCTTCGCAAGAAGAAAGCCCATAGGGAAATCTCCGGGGACCTCTTTTAAATGCTGGCGGTGGGGAGCAAAGCCTTTTTTCCCCCCCTCCGGCCTTCAGAAGAGGTCCAGGAAGGCCGACGGGGGCCGAAAGGCTTTGCTCCCCACCGCCAGCATTTTAAAAGCAGTCCGGGATAGCAGGGAAGCGCTTCCCGCTATCCTGGACGGCTTTTGAAGGCAGGCGGGGGGAGCAAAGACTTTTGCTCCCCCGCCGGCCTTCAGAAGAGGTCCAGGACCTCTTCTGAAGGCGGGCGGGGGGTGAAAGTCTTTGCTTCCCCCTGCCTGCCTTCCCGGGAGAGCGGAGAAACGCAGCGTGTTTCTCCGCTGTCCCAGACAGCTTTTGAAGGCAGGCAGAGGGGAGCAAAGACTTTCGCCCCCCGCCCGCATTCAGAAGAGGTCCAGGACCTCTTCTGAAGGCTGGCGGGGGGCAAAAGTCTTTGCTCCCCCCTGCCTGCCTTCCCGGGAGAGCGGAGAAAAGCAGCGTGTTTCTCCGCTGTCCTGGACGGCTTTTGAAGGCAGGCGGGGGGGAGCAAAGACTTTCGCCCCCCCGCCCGCCTTCAGAAGAGGTCCAGGACCTCTTCTGAAGGCTGGCGGGGGGCGAAAGTCTTTGTACCCCCTGCCTGCCTTCCCGGGGGCTTTTAAATCGCCCCGGGACAGCGGAGAAGTCCTCCGCTGTCCCGGGGCGATTTTTAAATGCTGGCGGGCGGCAGCGAAGCCTTCACTGCCGCCCGCCAGCATTTTAAAATGCTGTCCCGGGGTTTTTTAAAATGCTGGGAGTGGGGAAAAAAGCCCTTGTCCCCCCCCAGCCTTCAGAAGAGGTCGGGGGACAGACTGTCCCGGACCTGGTCTGAAGGCGGTTTTCATAGGAACGCATTCATGGATTTTTAATGCATTCCTATGGGATACCGTGCTTCGCAAGACGAAAAACTCGCAAGACGAAAAAACTTGCGGAACGAATTAATTTCGTCTTGCGAGGCACCACTGTACACTCTCACCTCATCAGAGCTGGGCTCAGGCAGTCCTGCTTAGGTGAAGTATTGCTGTGAGTTTGGGGAGTGGGGAGGACATAGGTTGTACGTGAGATCCTTCTAACCTCTGGATCCAGCAAGCCTTAAAATATAAGCCAGACTAGCTTCCTGTGTTGAGGTGATAGCTTGGGTGATGGGCCTTTAAGGGACACAAAGAAAAGGGTCTTTGTGTGAAATGGCAAATGGGTGCCCCCACCCCTGGCAAGCTCATGGCTAGTTAGAAGGAGGAAGCCAAAGTCTGGAGTTGAAAATGCAGTGATGTGACCTGGAAGTGTGTTTGCTGTGGTTATGGGAGAAACAAGACCAAGCCAGGGAGCCCCTGGAATCTCTCACCGCTCAGAGACTGGGGTGGCAGGTAACATTATTCAAAAAAAAAAAAAAAAGGCTCTGTGATTGAACTGGACAGAAGTGAGAGGCTGTCTCTTTTATTGGCTATACCCTGTGCTCCTCCTCGTGATGATCTCCCTTCCGGACTTCCGGAACGGATTCCATTTGACTTCCAAGGTACAACTGTACTTCATTGGATACCACCCCATAGGGTTTTTTTTGGGGGGGGACAGAATGTGTGCGCTAAATACCCAAGGCTTAAATTGTGAGGAGGAAGTATGTGGATCGCTGTCCCCCGGGATTGCTCTTGTCTGGCACATTCATTACATATCTTTAGGCCCCTGGTAAAAATGATGGCTTTTAAAATGTGGAGGGGGGGTTACTTTTTTGCTGTCGTGTTATATATTTTGTGTGTTGGTTTTGGCTTTTGAAGGTTGTAAACTGCCCTGTGATCTTTGGGCGAGGGGCGGAATATAAATTTAATAAATAATAATAGTGTGAGAATGGGAACGGCATAGGGATTTGTACTGTAAAAGTGACACTGTTGCAGACAAAAGAGAAAGAAATTTAATACAATAGGAGGGCTGTTTTTACAGTGTCACAAATTTCTCTTTCTGCTGCTACAGAAAGCTCCCCTCTAGAATCTGGATACTGTGCGTTGCATTTTTTTTAAAGGGATAAACTTGGCAGGTGAGAGTAAAAACAAAGGAATGAGTTGGAGTGCATGCGTACACGTGGTACGTTAACCATTTTCTTTTCAAAAGAGGATCCTGAATGGCAGTGGTGTGTAATTATAATTACAGTTTTAAAGGGGCAGTGGATAATGACAGGCATTTTAAGGACGGTAATTATTGTGTTAGGCTTCCTAGTGAGAGAGTGTGTTTCGAGAGCAGCTTCTCAGTGCCAAGGCAAACCTGAATTACAGTTTGACCCCCAATCAGACATTGCACAGATGCACCATGCGTTAGTATTCTGGTGGTGAGTGTTTCCGTATAGCAATTGCCAGGGCTTTTTTTCAGCTGGAATTCGGGTCCGGCACCTCTCAGGTGGGCGCCATTGCCATTGTAAGAGAACAAGGGAGGTGTTCATGGTGAGTTCTGGCACCTCTTTTATAGAAAAATAGCACTGGTGATTGCAACCACTTTCTCACTGGTTTAAGGTTGCGCATCACCATGCTGGCACATAAGAGCAGACATCTCAAAGTAATAATCAGAAGTTGCATGTCGTATTATGATTTCAGGCCATGAGGATAATAACCTCTCACTCAGCCAATGCTGACATTGCAGGTCCAGAATCACCACACAGGAATGATTGGTATACCATTACCAAGTGTCTTTGATTAGGAAGTCTTTACTTTCTGGGGAAGGGGACACATTTATCGGCCATGAAACTGTAGCAGCTGTTCCATCCTCTTAATTTCGAATAAGCTGATGCTACGGAGTCAAAAACCCATATTCCAAACCAGCCTAGTAATCCATAGAAGTATGCAGCATAAAATTGTTTTTGTTTTTATTATGCATTTGCTGTTTTTTTAATACAGTGGTACCTCGGTTTAAGAACAGCCCTGTTTACGAATTATTCGGTATATGAAATCCGCAAAACCAGAAGTAGCAGTGGCGTAGCGTGGGGGGTGCAGGGGGGCCGGCCGCAACATCTGGGGGTTAGGGTTAGGGGGTGCAAATCCACGGGTTAGGGGGCGCAAATTACTTGTCTTGCCCTGGGTGCTGACAACCCACGCTACGCCACTGAGAAGTAGTGTCCCGGTTTGAAAACTTTACCTTAGTCTAAGAACAGAATCCGAATGGTGGAAGGGCACCGGCGATGGGAGGCCTCATTAGGGAAGGCACCTTGGTTTAAGAATGGTTTCGGTTTAATAACAGACTTGCGGAACAGATTAAGTCTGTAAACCAAGGTACCACTGTATTGTGATTTTATGTTGTGAACCACCCTGAGATTTATGGGTTTAGGGCAGTACAGCAGCAGCAACCTATAGCTGGATTATATAGCTTTCAGGCTTGGCGGGGTCTAAAGGTAAAGGTAAAGGGACCCCTGACTATTAGGTCCAATTGTGACCAACTCTGGGGTTGCGGCGCTCATCTTGCTTTACTGGCCGAGGGAGCCGGCGTACAGCTTCTGGGTCAAGTGGCCAGCATGACTAAGCCACTTCTGGCGAACCAGAGCAGTGCACGGAAACACCGTTTACCTTCCTGCCAGAGCGGTACCTATTTATCTACTTGCACTTTGATGTGCTTTCAAACTGCTAGGTTGGCAGGAGCAGGGACCGAGCAACGGGAGCTCACCCCGTCGCGGGGATTCAAGCCGCCGACCTTCTGATCGGCAAGTCCTAGGCTCTATGGTTTAACCCACAGCGCCACCAGCGTCCCTTGGCAGGGTCTACATTTTGTTAAAGTGCGGTGAAAATGTGCTTTAGGATTAACTGAGCTCACAACTCTTTCTGGCCCAAATCCCCTCTTGGTTGCCCCCCTGGACCTTTCTTTATTTCAGTTGCCTGATTCAGAAGAGGGAGGGAAGCTTTTTTGTTATTGTTAAATAATTGGGTGCCAGAAACCCTTTGCTGATTTGCTGCAAATTGGAAATAAAAACAAGTAATGGATATGAATCTATCTTCTGCCTACCTGCTCCGCTTGAAGTATGGTATGGCAAAATTTCCCAGTTTACAAGAGGTTATTTTTCCATTGCTAGCAGTGGCTTCTTTTCATCTCATTCTCTCTCATTAGCTATTGACTTATGGCACTGTGTAGTTGTCAGTCAACCATTAGTGCAGGCCCAGTTCAATAATGTGAGATTTAATCACAACATATACAGACTGATCCTAAACATATTTACTTAGAAGCAAGCCGCACTCAGTTCAAAAGGACATAATGGGCAATCCTAGGCAAGTTTACTTAGAAGTAAGGCTCACTGGGCTCATAGAGCTTGCTCCCAAGTAAGTGTTTATATAGAATTGCAGCAGAGATTCCTTGTAAGTATACTTAGGACTGCTGCTAGCATCAGTTAAAAAACCAAGCCAAAGATACCTGGGGTGAGCTTTACTTCCACGAGACCACTGAAATTAATGAGGATACCTAAAGTAATATATTGCAGCCTGTGGACTGTCTTGCCAGAGTGGTGCATGCTCTAGTTGCCTCCCGCTTGGACTACTGCAATGCGCTCTACATGGGGCTACCTTTGAAGGTGACCCGGAAACTGCAATTAATCCAGAATGCGGCAGCTAGACTGGTGACTGGGAGTGGCCGCCGGGACCACATAACACCGGTCTTGAGATCTGCATTGGCTCCCAGTACGTTTCCGAGCACAATTCAAAGTGTTGGTGCTGACCTTTAAAGTCCTAAATGGCCTCGGTCCTGTATACCTGAAGGAGCGTCTCCACCCCCATCGTTCAGCCCGGACACTGAGATTCAGCACCGAGGGCCTTCTGGCGGTTCCCTCATTGTGAGGTTACAGGGAACCAGACGCTCGGTAGTGGCGCCCTGTGGAATGCCCTCCCTTCAGATGTGAAGGAAATAAAAAGCTATCTTTTTAAAAGACATCTAAAGGCAGCCCTGTTTAGGGAAGTTTTTATATTTAATGCTGCATTGTCTTTAACACTTGATTGGAAGCCGCCCAGAGTGGCTGGGGAAACTCAGCCAGATGGGTGGGGTATAAATAATAAATTATTATTATTATTAACCATCGGTGTTGAAGGATCATGAATTTAGCTCTCCAGCGAACCCCCGCCATGCATTCTTAAGACTCTACAAGAAATTTAGCAAAATGCTACTTTCTTTCATTCAGGCCTTGCCTTTGCTTATTGGCAGTCCATCCATGCTAGTTAAAAGTCACCACTAAACAAAGATTCTCAAACAAAGACTGACCCCTAGATAGGGATGCTGTAAAAATGGGAGTGTAAATTGCCACAAACTGCATGTTCATAGGAAGTCTGGAATGGAAATCATGCAAGCAAATAGCAGTGGTATTGGCTATGGTGTTTTTCCTTTAAATCTGCAACATTATGTAGTTATTGTCATGTTCTGATGTTTTCTTTCCATTCATACTTGATGAATTACATCAGTTCTGGCATTGACATAGGTTTTAGAAGAAGCAAAACTGTAGCAGAATGGCCACAGTGCTGACTGCGATGAACGCAGGGCAGTATTCACTGCCTCCTTAAGTCCCAACCCTTAGAACACATTTGCATACCAACTCTGCCTCCATACCTGTGCAGGGCAAAATGTAGGAGTGAATAGTATCAGTAAGTAGTATTAAGGACTTGTTATTGTGAATATTCAGTTGGGGCTGGTTTACACTTTGTGTGTTGTACTTCGGCTCTGTATACCTGAAGGAGTGTCTCCACCCCCATCGTTCAGCCCGGACACTGAAATCCAGCTCTGAGGGCCTTCTGGCGGTTCCCTCACTGTGGGAAGTAAAGCTACAGGGAACCAGGCAGAGGGCCTTCTCCATAGTCACACCCACCCTGTGGAATGCCCTTCCATCATATGTCTAGGAAACAAATTGACTTTTAGGAGACATCTGAAGGCAGTCCTGTATAGGGAAGTTTTTAATGTTTGATGTTCTACTCCTACCATGGAGGTAAAATATACCTGTATGGTTAGTATCTGTTGACAGCGTTATCCAAGCTTCTGAGGGTGCTGGAACAACCAAGAGGGCACCCTCCACCCATCTTAGCACCAGAGAGGGTCTGTAGAGAAGGAGGCGGTCATTTGGCCAGACACTGCCAGTACAGACCTCATGAGTGTATATGCAAAATTAAGATTTTTTTTTTTTGTCCCAATGTGCCTCACTTTACACTTGCTTGCATTAATGTGCTGTTGCAATTTTACATTCATTCACTCAGTTTGGAGAAGTCCTTTTGGAGTTCTTTACAATCCCTTGTATCATTAGCAAACCTGGCTACTTCCCTGCTGACCCCTTAATCTAAATCAGCTTGCCGAACTTTTCATGTTGGTGACACACTTTTTAGACATGCATCATTTCGCGGCACAGTAATTCAGTTTTACTAGCAAACCGGACGTTAAATTAACCCCTTTCCAGCCATTGGAGGAGCACGAGGAGCGTTCACGTGACACACCTACACACTGTAGCCGACACACTAATGTGTTGCAATACACACAGTTTGAAAAGCTCTGGTCTAGATCATTTATAAACAAGCTGAAAAAGGACTCCACTTTCTACATCCCTCTGGTTGGAGAAATATCCATTTATTCCTACTCTCTTCCTGTTTCTGCAACAGTTACTGATCCATAAGAGGAGAGTTCATTTTCTCCCATGACTGCTAAGCTTACTCAAGCATCTTTGGTACGGAGTTGATTACAGGACATCAACTTTTTAAAGCTTGAATCGGATCCCTTTCAAAACAAGAGACAATAATTGGGACCTGTTTATATTGGCAAACATGAAGCCATTATATCCACAAGAATTTTTAAGGACACAAGAATCAGGAAAACCACTTAAGAGGATGAAACCAATATTCTTAAATGGCTGAAGATGAAGTTGAAAATTTCTTTTTTAATTTATATTTAGTTTGTTTTTTTATTGGACAGTATGCTGAAAAGTTTCAATAATTGGACAGTATGCTGAAAAGTTTCAATAAAACGTTTTTTAAAGAAGAAAATACCCAGCAGTAAGGGATAGGTTCTTGGCTATTAAATGAGCTGCGGTTTTGGGGCAGGAAGTAATGCAAAATCAGCAAGCACATTTGAAGAATAAAAATTGGAATAGTGTAAATGCAGCAAACATGTTTGCAAACACTTTAAGTACCAGAAACTTCTCCCAAAGTTAATCACTTCTGTATCCTGGAATGGCACAAGAGGGGAGGAAAATGGGTATAAATTTCACACACCCAACATGGTTGGCTGTTAGTAACACAAGGCCCTCAAAAAGGTGAGATTTAATATGGAATTGGGAGCCAAGGTGGATAAGCTTTGTAGACTACCCCATTCCATTTTTGATTGTTTAAATGACTTTAAGAGTAAAAAGCTGAACTGTTTATCTGAGGCCCTTCTTTGTGTGCCTTCATGAGAGGGCGGAAGGTGGCAACACAAGAATGGACCTTTTCTGCAATGGCTCCCCGTTTGTGAGATACTCTCCCAAGGGAGGTTCACCTGGTGCATTCATTACATATATTTAGGCAGTATTCTCTTCAACCAGGTGTTGATTGAACACCCCATGGCTTTTTAAAAAATGTGTTGGGTGCTATTGGTTTTTATTATGTATATTGTATTCTCATTTTGTATTTTTCTGTTGTGAACTGCCCTGGGATGTTCAATGAAGGGTGGTATACAAATTTTAAAAAGTAAATAAATATTAAAAGTAAATAAATATTAACATGTTGAGGGCAATAAGAGTCAAAATATGAGAAATATTTTTTAGGTGTGTGTATTTGGTGCAAGAACCAAATTTGGCATTGGATAGTGACAGCTGGTAGTATCGGCAGCAATCTAGGCTATGGGCTGGATTCAGCTACTTGGTCTTGTTAGTGGAAGCTAGCACGATGACTCCAGTAGGGCTTTCCCCACCCTTTCCTCCCATGTACCCCACAAATCTGCTCGGGGGGGGGGGAAGAAACCCCATAATAGTTTGTGGGGAGAGGAGAGGAGATGGTTTTATCATGCAATCAAAAATGCTTATGCTGACTGAACAACCTCCTTAGTGCCATGCTGATTTCTACCCAAAGTGTTTATCTATAGATCAAGTACAAGTTTGATTCATTGTAATTGTGGTCACAAAGTGTTTGCAGTGACTTAAAGAACTGTGTAACCTGGCAATGTATCTTCAAGACAGTTGGAAGCAGCAGCAACCAAAACCATACATAAACTGTTAAAACCATACATAAACTGGCTGCTGTAGAAAAGTAGCAGCTGTGTTGAGAAGTCCACTAGGTTCAATGGCTTGAGACTTACGATGTAATGCTTTCTCCTAGACCAGGCATGGCCAAACTTGGCCCTCCAGATGTTTTGGGACTACAATTCCCACCATCCCTGACCACTGGTCCTGTTAGCTAGGGATGATGGGAGTTGTAGTCCCAAAACATCTGGAGGGCCAAGTTTGGCCATGCCTGTCATAAAGTCTTTCAAACAGACTAAATGGCACAGTTGTAATAGTTACATGGAAGCAAGATGGGGACAATACAGTTTTAATTGATTTGTAGCTCTTTTCTCCAAAATGTTGCATGACAAGTGGAATGTGAAGTCTATGAAACCCACAAAATTCAGTATGCAGTGTCTACATTGCAATTCAATTCACATTTTTCCCATGCTGCAACTCAAACTTGTCACCAACATTCATGTGAACCTACAGAAAAATCTGAACATTTCCACTCCAATGGAAATAGAGAATTCAGCCATACATAGAACTTGAAAGCTGGAGTCAAATTTCAAATCTGGATTTGGAATTTCAGAATTAGAATTTTGCATTTTAAATGATCATGTGCATATTTGAGCAAACAGTTTGAAATTCATTTCAGCGCTACTACTGCTTTAAAAATCCTTCATTCATCCCTACCTTTGCCCAAGTTCTGTTCCTTGAAACAATAAAACTACTTTTTTAAAAAAGGAAATGTATTAATTGAACTCAGGAAACACTTCTTACGAATCAAAGGACTTGAGCAGTCCCATTTCCCCCTAAGGAATATTCCTTATCCAAACGTACAAGCTTTGAATATGAACGTAAAGTCTTCATTTATTTATTGCTTATACCATGTGCTTCCTCTAAAGACCTCGAAGCAACTTACAGATGGTTCCCAGGTGGTCTCCCATCCAACACAGCTTTCAGAGCCAGATTATAGCGTTTATTCTATCCAATGTTAGGGAAGGATAGCAGCTTTACTTAATAAAAAATTAAAAATCAACAGCCTACTCGAGGTTTTCAGAGAATGTAGTGAGAACTTGTGATGACACAATCTCTCCTCCCCCTTATTAATTGCAGAATTGTAATTCAGGAGGTACGTTCTGCATTGCCTGCTCCAAGGTCTTCTTTAAAGGGCTTTTCTGGATAATACACCGTCAGGCAAATGTACTGGAAGTTATTGGGCTTATGCTGAAAAATAGGCAAGGCAAAGTTGAATGCACTTTTGAGACAACTTTAAAAGAACTAGGCAACAAGGCCTGAGGTTGTAGAATGCATAAACTGGTCTTTGGAACATTTTTTTTTCAGAACCAGCTCAACCACATGAACAAACAGGCTTTTTGTGCCTCCATTGCTCTTGGAATGATTGGAGATGATTCAGGCAAAGATGTCTGCAGTGAAGCATCTTGTGACTCCTTAAAAAACTAACACACCAATATTGTGCATAAGGTATTCTAGCCTAGAGTTCTCTTCCACAGACGCGTGAAGTGTTGTTCTCAGATGGCTGATAACTGCCAACTGAGGATAACATTTCATGCATCTAATGAAGTGGGATCTAAAAGCTTATGTCAAAACACCCAATTTGCACATAAGGAAATTTAGCACCAAGGCTGAATCTATGTTATTATGATTAGCCACCCTTCAGCCTAAGGTCCCAGGGCGCGTCACAGCATAAAAACTATTTAAAACAACTATAGTTTTGGGTGCCATTAGATCTGTGATGGCTGTATTATGCATACAAACCACCCATTTTATTATGGTCATCAGGTGATGAAAATGTATGCTGAAACGCCCCTTTGGACAACAGGCAGACAAAGCGTGTTGAAAGCCAACATTTTATTTTGCTGTAAAGATACAGTTGGTACCTCGGGTTACATACGCTTCAGGTTACATACACTTCAGGTTACAGACTCCGCTAACCCAGAAATAGTGCTTCAAGTTAAGAACTTTGCTTCAGGATGAGAACAGAAATCGTGCTCCGGTGGCGCAGCAACAGGAGGCCGCATTAGTTAAAGTGGTGCTTCAGGTTAAGAACAGTTTCAGGTTAAGAACGGACCTCTGGAACGAATTAAGTACTTAACTCGAGGTACCACTGTACAGTATCTGCATTGCAAGTATAAAGGTTAGAAATTATGGTGAACATATTTTAAACTACCATCTCCCCCAGTACTGTCTACTGTTAAACAGCTGTGGTTTTGCTGTGTTTCATCTCCTACTCTTGATGCCGAAGATCTATTTAGGCGGTGGCATGGGTTCATTGTGGGACCCTGTGCATGCATGTGCTCTACATCTCAGAACTCAATTCCTCCTCTAAATGGCTGGCAGATCATCAGCTATTTTCCCGAAAATGTATTGGTGTGGTTAACTATTAAAATAAAAAACCACAGGCTAAAGCAAAAAAAAAACCCCAACCAAACCCCACAAATACAAAACATCTAGCTTGAAAATACATTTCATCACAATAAGAACCAATTAAAGACCAACCCGCAGGTTAAAGGGCAATATTGAGTTCACCTCAGACCAAAGGTTTGCCCCCAAAAGAAAACTGTTATAGAACTGAAAATTCTTGTATGTGACGCGATTCATGTGTTATTTTCACCGCCTTCATGCTTGGATGCGGAAATTTCTGGAGCAAGAAGATATACCTGTCAGTAAAGCCGTACACACTTTAACTGCTTGTAGCACAAAAATGTAGTGTTTCTCAATCCAGAAGCATTCATGCTTGTATTCAACATGCTGCTTTCCATTTAGATTGATTCTAGATCTTGCTATACCTAAGGGTGGATGTAGCTACTGTATTTTTCACCCCATAGGACGCACTTTTTCCCCTCCAAAAATGAAGGGGAAATGTGTGTGCGTCCTATGGGGCGAATGCAGGCTTTCGCTGAAGCCTGGAGAACGAGAGGCATCGGTGCGCACTGACCACTCTCGCTCTCCAGGCTTCAGGAAGCTATCCGCAAGCCTTGCAAGCCTGGCAGGAGTTCCCACGGGCTCACAAGGCTTGCGGGTAGCGGCCTGCAGCCCTGGCGAGTGTCCTCAAGCCTTGTGCGCCTGGCGGGAGGTCCCGCCGAGCGTGCAAGGCTTGGGGCAGCAGCCTGCCGCCGGAAGCATGCGGAGCCCTCCGGAGGGCTCCTTGTGCTTCAGGCGAGTGTCCGCAAGCCTTGCGAGTGTCCGCAAGCCTTCGCGCCCGGCGGGAGGTCCTGCCGGGCGCGCAAGGCTTGGGGCGGCAGCCTGCAGCCCGAAGCACACGGAGCCCTCTGGAGGGTCCCCCGTGCTTAGGGCAGGTGTGCGCAAGGCTTGGGGCAGCAGCCGCGGCTGGGGGGGGAAAATAATTTTTTTTATTCATTTCCCCCCCAAAAAACGTGGTGCGTCCTATGGGCCGGTGCGCCCTATAGGACAAAAAATATGGTACTTGCAACATGTTCTAAAGCCCCACCCTTTCATTAGGTTTTCCATGCCTTTTGCTCTTTCACATGACTCAGGCAAATGAAGTGGTGATTGTGGCTTTTGTACTGTATATGCCCACCTACAGTGTAACTGGGGCAGGTGTGGCTATGACCCCCACTAACAGGGCCCTCGACATCTGCTTTCAAATGGATACATTTGGGGGTAGGGCAGACTCAATCTGCAATGAGCTTTCATTTTTAGAATGAATCCGGTTTCTCTAAAAGTGCTTTTGGGTGGGTGGGTGTGGGGGAATAGGGAGAAGATCTGGATTTTGTGTGTATACTACACAGGGAAAAATGTACTCAAGTCTCTATTATTCTATAATAAAATGTGTGCATGCAGCTGGAAAATGTTGTGTGTACGCAGCCTAGAAAGTTGCCTAGGCTTCCAAGGTTATAACAGACACAAAACACTAGCACAAAATGCCTCTATGTAAGAAAGCCACAAAAACAGCCCACAATTCAATTCAGCATGGAATAAGTTTAACTCTGCTCAGTCTGATAAGGTTAAGCAAACGTTAATGTTGAGATTATGGCTAGTGTGTAAATTGGCAGTTTGATGTTCTCACACTTTGCAAAAAACTTCTTAGAGATAAAGATCCCCCCCCCCCATTATGGTTCAATGAAGATGCCGCCTTGGATTTGAAAATAAGTTGTGGAAAAGCCAACTCCTTGAAAAATCGTGATGTAAGGGAATCCATAGGGAAGTCAAAAAATCAAAACTGAAAAGAACTAAATTATGGCCTCTTATTTTCAGCTTTTTGTCAGCTTAAAATTAAATGAGGTTCTAAAGCGTTGGACTGTATCACTTCTGGCTTCATGTTGGGGGTTGCATATTTTAAAATAATTATTTCCCCGTATATAACTTTCCTTGCATATACCATTGTATCAGAGATATCCTTTGATGTGCTACATACAGGAGTCTTGTGTGAAAAAGCATTTAACAACTATGACTCTCCCCATACCTACACTCTGAAATGCAACATTCCAAAATTTTACCCTTTATTTTGCATGAGGATATAAACTTTCCCCACTTATACTGAGAGCACGGGACCAAATACAGCAGGCTCCACAAACCGGATGCCTGCCAAATGTCTAAAGACAATTCCCAAGAGTCTCAGCCAGCAAAGCGGGCAGCAGGTAGGTGAAGGCTGCACTACAGCATGGCTCCTTTGTGTGAAGCTGGTATAGTGCAGCATGTCCTGATCTATATAGGAGAAGCTCAGGGTGTAAAGTGCAGCAGCTGGATTTCTTCCATATATCTCAGGGTGTTTGTATGGGAGCAAGCTATGTGGCAGCAACGCACTACCAACATTAACAGAGGGCCTCAGAAGCCACGTTGCCCACCACTCTTTAAAATATTGCAAATTAAATCTTTATCTTACTGGATTATCCTCAATTTGCAAAAAAAAGTTTAAAGTAATTTTATGATGCAGCAAGATTATTTCAACTCAGCATATTATTCTTTGCAAATACACAGGAAACCAGATTTGTTAACACATTTACTATATTTACATTTTTAGGTAAAACATCTTATGTGAACATCTGCACATATGAAGTAGCCCGTAAACCTTGAATTGAGCATTATTTAGAACAGCTTACTTTACTTGTACTTTTAGGGACATGGGTGGCACTGTGGTATAAACCACAGAGCTTTGGGCTTGCCGATCAGCAGGTTGGCGGTTTGAATCCCCGCAACAGGGTGAGCTCCCGTTGTTCGCTCCCAGCTCTTGCCAACCTAGCGGTTCGAAAGCACGTCAGAGTGCAAGTAGATAAATAGGTACTGCTCTGGCAGGAAGGTAAACAGTGTTTCCGTGCGCTGCTCTGGTTCGCCAGAAGCGGCTTAGTCATGCTAGCCACATGACCTGGAAGCTGTCTGCAGACAAACGCTGGCTCCCTCAGCCAATAAAACGAGATGAGCGCTGCAACCCCAGAGTCGTCCGCAACTGGACTTATTGGTCAGGGGTCCCTTTAACTTACTTGTACTTTTAGGAAACTGCCTCAGACTAAGCCAGGGATAGGCTGACTGTGGTTATATATGGTCTACCGGTGTGTGTGTGTGAAGAATACATTTATTACGGGAGCAAACAAAACAATTAATTAAAAAACCCCTCTGAAAACAATCATATATACTCATAACAAAAAAATTCCTTCCAGTAGCACCTTAAAGACCAACTAAGTTAGTTCTTGGTATGAGCTTTCGTGTGCATGCACACTTCTTCAGATACACACTTCTTCAGATACTTCTGTGTATCTGAAGAAGTGTGCATGCACACGAAAGCTCATACCAAGAACTAACTTAGTTGGTCTTTAAGGTGCTACTGGAAGGAATTTTTTTGTTTTGAGTATGGCAGACCAACACGGCTACCTATCTGTAACTGATATATACTCATAGTTAATATTTGTAAGGTTGCTGGGATCAACATATTTCAGCCTGGGTGAAGAATCTTGTTTTTAATTTCCTCCCAAATGTTAGATAAAGGGGGACAGATATATCTCACCAATGTGGGCATTCAGTAAATATGGAATTGCAACCAAGGCGGCCCTTTCACGTGTGCACACCTACAGTATTTCACAGCCCCCGGGAGGAGTACCACCAACAGGGCCTCGCCTGCAGATTCTAGGGCCCAAAATGGTTGATGATGAGGGAGATGTTGATTTAGGAACTTGGGCCCTAAGCTGTTTAGGGCATTGTACACAAATGCTAACATTGAATTGGGCCTCGTAGCTCACTGGCAGCTAGTGCAGTGCTTTCAGGACCAAGTTACACATAGTTCCACCGGGCTGTAAATGTAGCAGCAATATATTTTGCTAGCAGCAGCTTCTGGACTGTTTTCAAGCGCAGTTCCCACGTAGAGTAAATTGGAGTAGTCCAGATGGGTGGTCAACAGAGCATGGACAAGTGAGTCCAAGCCATCCGAGTCCAGGAATGGCAGTGGCGTAGCGTGGGGGGTGCAGGGGGGCCGGCCGCACCGGGCGCAACATCTGGGGGTTAGGGGGCACAAATCCACGGGTTAGGGGGCGCAAATTACTTGCCTTGCCCCGGGTGCTGACAACCCATGCTACGCCACTGAGGAATGGCCATAACTAGCAAACCAACCCAAGCTGTGTCAGGTTGGCCTGGGCAGTTTTGGTGCTAAATGCATACCTGAAACCAGCTTGAGTCTAGATAATCTGCTTCTTCCAGGCACGCCTGATGCCAGATGGCCACCTTGCCCCGGAAGGGAATATTAGAAACTGATAGTTTCCTCAAAAAACTGTATCTCAGGAAGATCTTTTCAGGAGGGGAAGGGGGATTCTTCCCATGCTAGTCAAATGAGTTGGGATCAAGAGGATTATAGTCAGCCTCACTGCTGCAAGTGTTCCCTACACTTCTTCAGGCTATACAACAATGGAAATAGACCCCACAGGCTGTAACAAGATGATGGTCTAGAACCTCCAATGGAACTGCACAAATTGTGGCATCAAGTTCGGCACAGATCCGAGCAATTTTGATCTCAAAGTGCTTCACATACCTCTCACAGCTGGCTGAGTGGTTGGTTGTTAATTATGAGATACTGATCTGAGCCAGCCAACTTATTGTTTTACAAAGCAAGAGCACACTTAAGAAGTGCCTTGCAGCATGTTATTAAGGTCCACCTAGTCCAGGCCCTCCAGATGTTTTGAGACTACAATTCTCATCATCCCTGACCACTGGTCTTGCTAGCTAGGGATCATGGGAGTTGTAGGCCAAAAACACCTGGAGCGCCAAGTTTGAGGAAGCCTGACCTACTCCATCAAGAATCCCAGGAACGAGCAGGCACTAAGCAGTGTTATATTGGCTAGCGGTCCACTGACAAGACCATATTCTACCTTGTTCCCATCTCTGGACTAAGCCATACTGGAAGTGACTTGCACTCCTGGACAGCAGTTCTAAGCATACACACTGGCAAGTACAGTAAAAGCCACTTAAATCAATGGTACTGCTTTGTAAACATGGCTATGATTGGTCTGTTTGTAAAGTAGTTTGCGTCACATAAACAGTGCATTTTTCCTCCTTGAGGAACTGTTTAAGATTTTAGTGCAAACTATTCTACTTGCTGCACAGATCACAGAAGTGGCAAGATTTTTTCCCCTCCCTCAGAGGTGATTAGCCTCACTAGTAATTTTGCTGCAAGAGATAGACAGGGCAAAGGTAAAAGGAAGCAGAAGCACAACATAATAGGCAAGAATGACTAGCAACTTGTAACTATTGCTTCCTGACAACCTGGACTTTGGTAAGTAGCATGCCACCCCTTATTGCCATTGCTGTCTTAGAGGCATTGGGTGTTATGATTTAAAATATTAAGTCTTTTCTGTTTTGTAAGCTGCTTTAAGTTAATTTTTTTTTTTAAAAAGGCAAGGTATGTTGTACATTTCTGCCCTGGCCATTTATTTTACTAAACAAAAAACGTCTGCTACCTGTTGCGAAGGCAGTGATTACCAAGCAGTATGTGTTGCTATCCAAAAGACAGGCAGGATTTAGGGTTGGGTAGGGTCCGGTAAAATGGCCAGATTAAAAGGGCAAAGGGACAATAATATGACGGACATGAAGTTAATTCATATTAACGAGTCTTATGTCCAAACTTGGGAAAACTGGGTGTCTGAAATGTGTAAGGGAAGCTGGTATGTCTCAGACACCATCTCTTGCAGTGGTGATCAGAATCAAGGGCATGGCAAGAGAAAGCAAAGCATGAAGCAGATTTATTCAGGTTCTTTTTTTTTCTAGCCTACGTAAAGGTTTACAGCTTTTCCTGAGACGTGAGGGGTTAATGACTTAGTTATGATGCTCTCAAGCCATCCTTTCCCCCTGCCTTTTGCTGCTGAACTTTAAAGGGCAGTCTGAACAGCTACTGATCATCCCCCCCCCTTTCTTTTTCTCCCAAGGCTTTAATATAAAAAACCCTTTCTCTGTGTATTTACGTAGCTTGCATAAAGAATGGGGCTATCAGTTTGCAAAGTTTTCTAAATTTAAAATCAAGAATTTCATTGTCTTTTTTGTAGAAATTATTGACATAGGTTAGCAGCTTCCATGTATGCTACCCATTTTCAGTACTTCCTCAGCTAATCCTTAATTGGGAACAAAACCAGTTACTTGCTGCAAGGAGTGCAGTCCCCTCCAGTTGCCCAGAGAGGCACCTGAAATACCTGCAGTGCACTGACACTGACTGATAACAGGAAAGCTTAGCCTTCTTAACTCCTTAAAACCGAGATGAAATATGCTGTAAAGCAGAACATAACCCCTTTGTCCTAAAACTGGGAGTTGCTCAAGAGCTTGACGCCTGGTATTAAAAGCCTTGGTAATGGTGGATTCTTTTAATTGTCAGTTTTAAGTAGATGTTTCCATCCCCTCTAATTTTCACCATTCTAAAAGTCTCATTAGAAGTATAAATTATAGAATAAAGTACTGCCACCCATCCTGAACCCTCAGGATGGGGTGGGCTAAGCACAGAAATAATTAATAAAGGGCAACAGCAACATAAGGTATCTCGGCAAGGGAGACTGTGACTAGCACAGCCTGATAGTACATGCTTTCCAGATTAAATTGGTTAAAGAAGGCAGGGAGAGGAACACAAAGAGAATTCTGAATGATTCCATTTACAACTGACTGGCGATAAATTGTGATATGTGGCGGCACACATAGCCTGCACCTCTGCCAATCTGAGGAAGGAGAGCACAGAGATCTTCACAGGCAGCTTTACGCTGCAGGCCAACCACACTATGACAAGGGCGGCACAAACAAATGTGACTTTGCAATGCAAAAGGACCACTATAGGAAGCTTCGGTGAGTTGTTTTGACCAAGAAACACACACCAATATCTGATTACAACTGACTTTAATCCATGTAAAGGTGTGTGTGGGGGGACAGAGATGTAAACAACATTAAGGATAGCATTGTGGCGGGTTGGACTAGATGGCCCTTGGGAGTCCCTTCCAGCTCTACAATTCTATGAAGTGACACCGAAAGAGGAATTGTACCCACCCCCAGATTTGGGGGTGAGGTACATTCCTTCAGTCTCTGCACTTTAAAGCCTATCTGCTACCCTTCTCCTTTCAACTTACTTTAGAAACAGGAGTTGTCTCCTTCAGAGAAATTCTTTACATGCAAAGTGGAGATCTTTCTCTCTCTAATAGCAACTTAAAAACTGGAAGGTATGACGACATGGCTGCGAGGTGAGCAGCCAGCTGCTCTCAGGACAGCATGAAATAAGGGGAAAAAAAACGTCTGCGAGGATCAATTATACTAGAGAACTTCCTAAATGGAAAGGCGGCGGCTTGACGTGGTGGGGGAAAAAAAGATTTCTTGCCGGCCTCGCAGAGAGAGTTAAGGAAGCGATTTGAAAAATAAAGGCGGGAGAGGAGGAGGGCGCTGATTTTGACACTGAAGAGGACTCTTTAAAAATATTTTTAACAATAGGGAGGGGGCGCATTTCAACTGGGGCGGGGAAGCCTATGCGTGTGTCTGCAAAACGGGGAGCCCCATGACAAGGATTGGGGGGTGTCGAGAGGATGTAAAGGCGCCGGGGGGGGGGGGAGAAGGTTCTCCCTCCCAGGTTGCCGTGTGAGAGATCTCAAACTCTGTTAGAAACCAAGGCTGAGGGAAAGAAAGAGCCGGCATGGCCAGGAAGCGAGCGCGGGCCCTTCTTCCCCCAAGGCCGAGACCTTCCGTCTCCTCAGCTAAGAGGCGAGGCGGGCGGGCTTCCCCGGCGGGACGAGGCCCTTCTCACCCACAGGCAGGCAGGCGGGCCGCCGCCGGGTCGAGCCCGGCCCTCGTCCTCTCCCCTCACCGCCGCCCCTTCCCGCGGGTGTATCGGTTACAGCAGCTGGCACAGGTGCGGCGGGGTTGCCCTTCAGACCCGCTCCGCCGAGGGAAACCTCAGGGGCGCAGGCAGGGAGGGAGGAAGAGCGGGAGCCGCCGCCGCCGCGGAACATGCAGCCATTTTGGGCTTCGCCAGACAAAGAACTGCGACGGCGGCTGCTCGCCTCTGAGGCGGCGGCGGCTGTCAACAGTGCCACCTCCGCCACGCTCGCAAACCCCTCTCCGCCAACCGCGCGCGCACCCGGCGCTCCTCCCTTCCCCCTCCTCCTACTCCTTCCCCCCAACCCCCTTCGCTAGGCCGCAGCCGGGCCCGCCGCCGCCCGTCCCCTTACTAAGCGCTCGCAGCCATTTGCCCGAGCTTTTATAGCGACCGGCCGTCCAATCGGGAGCCAGCGGAATCCCTCTCCGGCCGCTGATGTGATGCCTCGGCTGCCGGCCCGCCCCTCCCCTCTTCCCCCCTCCCTCGCGCGCATGCCCAGTGCGGGAAGGCCGGGGCGGGAGGGGAGCTGGGTGTATGTGTAAAATGAGTGAGTGAGGGAGAGAGGGGAGGGGTGGCGAGCGCGAGGAGGGCGGGGGGAGGGAGGAGTGAGCGAGGAGGAGGAGGAGGAGGAGGGGGGCCGGCAGGCGGTCGGTCGGGCGGGAGCCTCTCACAGGAACCCTCCAAAAAAAAGATGGCGGCGGGCTCGGATCTGCTGGATGAGGTTTTCCTGAACCCTGATGTGGACGAGAAGGTGGTGAGCGACCTGGTGGGCTCCCTGGAGTCTCAGCTGGCGGCCTCGAGCCACCACCACCAGCACCACAGGGCGCAGGAGCCCCTCAGGGCCGCTGGGGGGCTGCTGGGGAACCATGTTGTGAGCAGCAGCAGCAGTAGCAGCAGCCCGAGCCCGAGCCCTGGAGGAGTAGGAGGAGGTGGCGGCGGCGGAGGAGGAGGCGGAGGAGGAGGAGGAGGCGGCAGCAGCAGTGCTCATGTCCACACCGAGAGCCCCGGCAGCGGCACCGGCACCACCACCGGCGGAGGCAGCGGCAGCAGCAGCGCCGCCGCCGCCACCAGCGCCGCCAAGATGGGACTCAGTGGCCCCGAGATCACCAAGCCAGGTAACCTGGCGAGGCGACGGGGGGTGGGGGTGGGAAGGGGCTGCCCTCTTTCCTCAGGGGGCAGAGGGGGCTCCCCTTCTCCCCTCCCCTCTGCTGCCCCCCGTCCCCCCTACTCCTGCCTCTTCCCCCCTAAACCGGGACTGCTGGCTCCCCTCCTTGCTCTTTTCTCTTTCCTTTTCCTCTTTCCCATTCTCTCTCTTCTCCCCCCCCCCCCCAGTTGTTGTTATGATAGGAATTGGAGTGTGCAAGGGGGTGGCTGGGTGGAGAGGGTCGGGGGCGAGGGAGGCCTTCCTAGAATGCCAACCTCTCACCCTCCAACCCCCCCCCCCTCGCTCCCCTCCCCGCAACATACTATTTTTGGCTGGGACTGGCCTCCCCTCCCCCCCTTCCTACTACATCTAGAGTGGAAATGGATTATTAAGGGGTTTTGTTGTGGTTGTATATGTGTGTATGTATGGCAGTTCTCCTCTTTAACACCGTCTCCACCCCCCTCCTTTTTAATTATGTCATCCCTTCCCCCCCCCCACTTCAATCTACTGGTAGCTGGGGTATTTGGGGTGCTCCTGATTGATCATGAGGGGAGACCCTTGGCATTTGACTTCTGCGCCTCCCCCCTCCCCCCTACCCACTGCCTTGTCAAAGAAATAAGAAATTGTGTTGTTTACAGGGGAGATTCTCCCGTCCTCTCTCTCCCTCTCCCTCTGTATATATATATATATAATGCTCTTCTGGAGCTGTCTGAATTCTTCCTTGCCCTCCCCACTCTCTGTAGCTGAAGTGCAAGGATTTTTGTGTGGAGGGGGGGCATTGTTATTAATCATGACACCAGCTTCCCCTGAGAAGAGGAAGTGATGGGGGGACGTCGGGGTCAGGAACCCTTTTTAAATATACCTCTTTGCAAAGGCCGGTCTGTTTGGCTGCTTCTCCTTCCGTTGTCGTCGGGGTTATACCTCAACCTTTTGAGTCTCTTCTTTCTCCTTAAACAATATGCCAGGCTGTGTGGTTTGCTTCGAATCTGAGGACAAGCCCCTCTTGCCCGTGGGGTTGGGAGAGATGACAGCCCATCTGTGAATGTTTTCCCCTTTATAGCAAGACAGTGGACTGTGAGGGGTATCATAACATTTGGTCCTGTCTTTCACTGCATGGCTAGAGGAGCATTGTAAGGGAAAGAAAACAGTGCTTCTCTCCCCCTCCACCACCATGATTTACACTCCCCTCCCCCTCTATATATTTTTCCCTCGCTTTTGTGTGACTGAAATATTACAGGGATGCTGTTGCACGTAGGACTCCAGGTTAGTAAAGGGGGATCTTGGAGGAACAACCCTCTGGTAGCCCTGATTTGTGTGACGTTATCTATCTGATTACAGTCCTCCTACTTGTGTCTTTTAAATACGGGGCCTGTAAAGTCAGGGATGGTGTAACACATAATGCCAGACTTTGCTAGGGTCAGTGGGTTTTCTGGGTGCAAAAGAAGCATCTTTGCTAGTATTTGTTTTCCTTTGTAGGAACAGCAATCAAAGCAGCAGGGTTTAATGTGTGTATGTTTAAGAGGGAGGGTGAAGTCCTCTAACACTGCCTTGCAACCTATTGCCTTCTATCATCTCTCTGACAGCTGCTGTTCAGTCCCACTTTTCCACGTTGTTCCATTCAACAGGAAACATTTAGCCACTAGGTTTTCCTATAGCAGATGAGGGGATTGTATGGAGGGGGTTGAATCCTCTGGGCTGCCCCCTATTTACTTTTCTCTTTTTTCCTCCCTGCAACAGCTAGAGCAGGCTTGCAATAGAGTATTATCAAACACAGTGCTATAGTGTCCAGAGAAGGAAAAAGAAACACATAATCAATCCCCTTAGGAGCTGATTTCTTATTGTGTGTGTCATATATATATATGGCTTTGGTTAATTATTAAGTTTACCGTTTGTGGGGGGATGGGAACAGTGAGATGATTTTTTTTATTTTCCGCTCTGGAAATATTTTCACCTTTTTCATGTCATTCAATATAGAGAGTTTAAGACAAAGGAGAAGAGTCCCACTGTTTTAGCAGAGTTTGGCAGATGTTTTCTTCTTGGCTTCTCTAGTCAAAAGACTTCTTGGCTTCTCTCTTATTTTTGTATGTTCTTGTCATTTAATCGCCTTTGTTTTATTTGCAGGAGCTGGTGGAGTGCAAGGGAGTGTTATCAATCATAACGCCAGGTCCCAGGGTTCTACTTTGGACGGGACCACCACAACCAGCACCAGCACCACTGCACCTGTCCAAGGCGGATCTGAAGCTGCTGTCACCCCAGGGACCCTTAGCCAGGGTAAATCAGTGGTAATCAGCACCATGGCAACAGCTTTATCTACCAGGAATGGTAAAATTGGGACCACGACAGTGCAGACCTTGAATGGGAGTAACGTAGTGATGAATTCTCACGCTGCTTTCTCGGCCACGCCTGTAACGGCAAACCCTACCGTAATCCCTGCTGTCACCCCTCTTGTTAACAATGGACCTGGAAATGTGGGGAAAGTCAGTACCGTTAACGCCGTCTTGCCATCCGCTTCAAATACCGTCATCCAGACTTCTTTCCTTGGCACTGGGGTGTCCTCCGCCTCTTCGCCCTCCCCAACGGTGATCTCCTCACAGCAGCCCCCAAGTATTGGAGCTGGGGGACCAACTGTAGCATTGGTGAGGCCACCCATTCACACGGCGGGACCCTCTGTGGCTGCAGCCACCCAGAACGGGAGCAATACTGTGATCAATTCGACCATCAACGTGGGGAGTTTTCCTCCCGCGGCTGTCGCTACAGCCACCGTGGGGTCTGGTGTTTCCCTCCAGACCACCCTCGTGAACAGCCAGCCAGGTTCTGGGGTACCGGCTGCACCCACCACGCAGGTCATCAAATCGGAGTCTCCTAAAACTATTGTGCAGACGGTAACTCAACAGCAGACTCTGGCTGCTGGTGGCCAGCCCAGTACTACAGGGGGTAATATGATTATCGGGCAAACTATGCAAGCTGGCCTGCCCAATGTGGCCCCTAATCCTGGTGGGGTTCCTCCTGCGCCTCCAGGCACCCCCACAGGCCTAGCTAAGGGTGCTGCCAACACGGTGGCGCAGAGCCTACCAAGGACTCCGACGGCAACTACAAGCGGAATCAGAGCAACTTTGACTCCCACTGTTTTAGCACCTCGTCTGCCTCAGCCTCCTCAGAATCCAACAAATATTCAGAACTTTCAGTTGCCACCAGGTAAGGAAAGGCTTGAAGGAGTCCCCCCTCTTTCTTTTTCTGCGCTATTGGTGCCTATTGCTTAAAACGAACCAAATGTTCCGGATTTTACTGTAAATGCAGGGTTGGACAGATTGTACTGTGAAGGTCTCTTTGGACATTGAGTTACATGTTCTCTGTTCTGCATATTCCAATTAGTTGTTATTGGCATTATGCAGGTAGCTGTTCAGGAACCAGTTGATGGACATTTTGCAGCATCTGTGAAATAGAAATTTTTCTGGGTAGATTGCGCTGCTCTGATTGTATCTAGTCTGTTAGCAGCTTTTCTTTCAGGCTTTCCTCTGCCACCATGAGGGCTAGAAACACAACTTTGCTAAAAGAAGCAAAATCTGAGATTCTTTGGATTCCAGTAGAAGGCTTATGAGTTGCACAGCTTTAAATCATATTGATGTTTTCCCCAGAGTAGTACATTACATCCACATGGAGTTTGGTGTTTCAAAGGACCAGAGCATGCTGGTATTGAACCCTAGGAGAGAATCCACTGCTAGGTAAATTTTTACTTGAGCGTTAAGTGAGCAAAGCAGTAAACATGCAGTACAGCAAAGTGCTTTACTACTGTGCTAAGCGAAGGAGATATGTCCTAGCACCTTCCTACTTCTTCTCCTCTGTTTCAGCCTGCCACTGTTGTCACAGAAGCAGCAAAAAGCAAGTACAATTTGGGAGCAGATCTGCTTTCTTTTTTCTCTTGATTAAAATGACACAAAAATGCTGTGCTTATGGCCCTTGATGGTTTTTAAAACTGGCATGTCTGGAATAGCATTCCAGCCTCATTCTGTCCTCACATCACCCTGTTGTGAGTAGCGCTGAAGCACATGTAGTAGTTAAGATCATGTTTTGGTACTAAGAGGCAACGTGGGAAGGAGCTTCTCTGGTCCAAGACCTAATGCAAGGCTGGATTAATTTCATTCTGCTTTTCCTTCCTTATGATCCCAAAGTAGTATATCCTAAGGCTTCAATATCTTCAGTTTGTGACTTTAGTTGAGATGTTTTAAATAATTAGTAAAAATGGTGTGTCTAGCTTTCTCTTCTTACTGAGTATTACATGGGCAACATTCTCTTCCAGTTGTTGCCAGCCTTTCATAGTGATGCACCTTTTCCCTGACATTCTTTTGTGGTGTAGAAATATGACAGCAGTAATCTGAACTGGCTCTTTCAGACCTTTACACCTGTCAATTCCACCTGAATTCCACTTGCCTATGAGAATATGCAGATCTAATTGACACTTATAGTTGAATATTCGTATTCCCCCCCAAAAAGAATTTCTTATTGCAAGGTTGCCTTGCTACTGCACAAAGCACATCTAATTATTCCCCCCCCCCCTTATTGCTACCTAATGAAATCAATGCGGTCATGTGTTCTGTGTGCTTCATTTCAGTGGATCTCTGAGTAGCAAAGCCAATATGTTGGTTGAAACATACTTGGCGAACTGCTTAGATTGATATGTTTATCACATAAGAGAGACCAGCAGCCCTATTATATTGCTGTAGTGTACTTTTCTTCTACAGTAGCATTTTGTATGCAGCAGCTGATGCTCTTGCTCAGTTTACTGAAGGCTGCCTGTTAGATCCTCTATAGAGGCTGGCTAGATATTCAGAAAACTTAGGGTATTTGCATTGGACAGAAAGATACTGCATAGTAAGCTTAATTATGTCCACGGTTCAAGGCAGTCTTGAACTGTGCAAGAAAGCTTTCCACACCATGTAATTGCTGTTCTTCATTGCATTCTTAATTTGAAAGGGGGTGGGGGAGTATTCACTCTGCCTCTCCAAAAGTTCTGTCTTCGTTTTCTTTCACATTATAAATGGCTTGTATAGAACAAGGGTGCTTAGCTGCTAAAACAAGCAAAGTTCCATTCTGATAACAGAATTGCTGAGGTACAGTTTAGAAGGTAGGGAACATAGGAAGCTGCCTAGTACAGAGTCAGACCATTGGTCCATCTAGCTGAGTGTGGTCTACACTGACTGGCAGCAGCTCCAGGATTTCAGACAGGTGACGCTTGCAGCCCTACCTAGAGATTCAGGGGATCAATCCTGGGATACTCTCTATGTGAAGCAGACACTGTACCATGGTGCTATGGCCTGTCCCTGTTCCAGTCTTCCCAGTCAATGTGTTCCAGACCAAATGTATCCCTATATTTCTGGCCCCACACAAAACCAGATAAACCTGGGCCTTTGTATTGGGGATGAACAATGCATCATGAATGTATTGATTTTACTGCCACAAGATGTGAAGACGGCCACTAGGTTTCATAAGGCAGGTTTCATATACACAGGTTTTAGCCACGTGGTTCTGAATCTATATTCATTTTCATTTGTTTTACCTAGCCACTTTGATTAGTGCCTTTCAGAGGGGAAAAACAAGATATTTTTTTTTGGTACTGTATAAATTAAAAAACATGGGGACAAGAAACAGGGGGTGACTGCTATCTTCATCCCCAGCTCTGGGGGTGGAATCTAACTGACCACTGTTGGAAACAGATTGCTAGACTAAGTGGACCTTGGTGTGATCCAGTTGTGCTGCTATTATGTTCTCATGCCTGCTAAAGGCACAAACCCATTTTTCCTAAAAAGAGGGCGACTCTTTGAACATCACTTCATTTGACGTCATTTTCCTAGTTAGGAGTTGCAAACATATTGCAACAAATGCCCTCAAAACACAACAGCTTTTTCTTAACTGAAATCTTCAAGGGCAGGCCTTTGAAGCTTTGCTGAGGACTTTGCTGCCACTCTTTTTAGTTGCCTATTGAAATGTGAAAAGCTGCCACCGTGGGGCTAGTAGTGTTGCAGAAAGAAAATCTTATCTAAAAACAACTGTTGTGAATGATCACATGTACCTTTTCGATACATCCGTTTTGCGATTTTAAAAAGGCTGTCCATTTGCAAAAAATACACGTGCTCCAGATCATGACAAGTGTGGCTTGCTCTCTAGAAGATTTGGACTTGTGGTTACAGCAAAATCCAAAAGTGCCACGCCACGCCTGTCTTGTGGGAGGAAAATTATGACTTCAGTTCTATGCACGCTTACTTGGAAGTAAGCTCTATTGTACTCAATGGGTTTACTGCTGTATAAACACCCACAGGACCAGGCTGCAAATCACTGAGATGCAGTTCTTATACTGTACTCATGATTTTTATAGTGTAAAAAAATACTTTGTACGCATACCGTACAAAGAGGCAGTCAGTTTCATTGCTTAAATTATTTACAATATTTAATCATCACTTTTTAATGAAAATGCCCAAAGTGACATATAACCAAAGATTAGAATACAACAGTATGCGAGCACTTAAAAAGATAGAACCATTAAAAAGTTGCAATAAAACACAATTGCTGCTAAAAGTCAGATGGAATTAAGAAACCAAAATGTTTTTCAGCAACTGCCAAGAAGCATATTAACCCCAAACCCTACTCTGCTAAGCAAGAAGGCCCTAAAGTTTGGGGGCTTGCCCATAGCTCAGTGTCAGAGAGCATATGCTTTTCATGCCTAAGGTCCCAGGTTAAATTCTTTGTACTAACAGTTAAAATGTCTCAGGTGGAAGGGCTTTGAGTTTAGAAACTAATGTCGGAAATGGGTAATGGTGTTTTTTCTTCTTTGGTGCTTGTGCATGTGCAATCATGAAGGGGTATCCTGTTGTCTTTTAGAACCATAAGGGCTGATGTACTGAGAGAAAGAGAGAGAGAGGGGGGGGGATATGTAATGCAAGTTGCAGTATCAAGAGTCTATAGCAAGTTTGCTCCCAGGTAGAGGAATCTTCAGTATTTTATATATTTATTTGTTGCATTTAAATCCCACCTTTTCATCCAAGGAGCTCAAGGTGGTGTACTCTGTCCTTGTTTAATCGCCACAACAGCCCTGTGAGGTAGGTAAGGCTGAGGGGCAATGACTGGCCCAAGGCCGATTAGCAAGCAGTGTTAGAAACTCAGATATATCAGCTAGGCTCCAAAATAGCCCTTAAACCAAGGTTACGGTTGCCTAAGACGGCTCTAAAGTCTTATTTTTCAAATGATGGACTGATTGCGATTGATTATCTGTTAAGCATCTAGCTAGTTCAGATGACAACCTTGAGCTAGGTAAAGGGCTTTGAGAACTTAAAAAAAAAAAGAAAGGTCACTTGATCCAGGGACAGTCCACATATATATTGGCCTTTTCCTGCCTCTTTTTTCTTAATAGTGATAGCTGCTGCTCAGGCTGCACAGAAGGCATTTTGGTTCCTGAAATTCATTCCAATTATGCAGATAAAACATAATGGGGAGAAATCTACAGGATGCGGTATTTGTGTGTGAAAACACTCCTGATCCAGTGATCCCAAGGCATGCACCTCCAGATGATGGAACTGTCAGGAATCATCCTGGCATGTGGGCATCTTCACTTGGTCGCAAGTGGTTGATATCCAGGTGCAGAACATGCCTGGCTAATTTCGAACACTGCAAGTGAGGATTTGAACCCAGATCTCACATGTCCTAGTCTGATTCTCTGCTACCATTATAACATACTGTCTCTGGGGCATCTTCTGACATGGCAGTTTAGTGTGCTGAAAACAGAATTCCTTAGCCAGGTGCTCTTTTGATGTTTTGGACTACAATTCCCATCAGCCCCAGCCAGCATGAGCGGAGTTGTGGTTCAAATCCTTGGGAGGGGTACCAGGTTGAGGATGGCTAACCTGAAATCATAAATGGCATTTTAGATATGTGCATATTACCAAGCGGAGAGGCCCTCTTTAATGAGAACATGAATTATTACTAAGTTCCATATTGTGAAGCACCTGCTCCCAAGGAAGGCACTGAAAATCTAGCTGGAGTGGGATTCAGAAAAGGGGGAAATGTAGCTGTTTTGCCTACTTGCCTACTACAAGGTGCTTGCTAAGTGTAGCAGTGCTCGTTGATGTGGGAGATAATGGGCCCAGAACTACTTGGAGCTGAGTAGAGTGCATTGCAGGGTAGGTGGCACACTTCTTTTCCCCAAATGGAACAGGTACTTAAACATCCTGAAGAAATTATGGGCTGGGAAAACAACAATGCTGAGAACTTTTTTCACTAGTTGTCCAGAAAAACTGCATACTTAGGGTCCATGCACCCCCTCCCAAGGGCACGTCAAGCTAAGGGATACTAGCTACTAAGCACCAATAAATCTAAAAGGCAAATTGGAAGCTATTTCTGGAGGCTAGAAATTTTAAACTCCTAGAATACTATCCCTAGAGTAGATCCAGGTAGACAGAGATAAATCATACATATATAGAATAGTTCGTTTGTTTTCAAATGGCACCTCCCCTTTTGCTTGGAAAGATTCCCCCCCAACCCCCCCAGCTTTGTATATTTTTATCTTTACTACATCTTGAACTGTTGGATAGAATAGGCTTGTAGCTGAGATATTGTTTTCTTGGCGAGGTTGGGAGGTTTCATTTTGCTTTATATGGTACCTAAACTGGTCATGAGATCAGAACTGTCAGTTAGTGTGTGGTTTGTTTGAAGTCTCGCCTGGACCAGAGGATTTAGCTGATTGGCTCATGCTATTTGCATTTTGATTTATCAGAGCCTGGTGTGAAGTCTTGGTTCCTGTACATTGTGTGGTACACAATGTGGGTTCTGGGTTAATATTTGGAGTGGGCGGGATGGCTCTGTTTTGCAGATGAATTTTTATCTAATTCTGAATCTTGTAGGGGGTTGGACTTTCATTCTTTGCTGAGTTTTTGTGAAGTGCAAAACCGCAAGATACTTGGGGTGGCACATAATACTATAAATCTCTGGAGCTTCTGCATAATGCCTCACTTATGCAAGATATAGCCATAAATCTGCACAAAGCAGCGTTAAGGTTTTCTTTCTGAAAAAGCTGTCACTCACTTCTAGGGCTGTCTTTTGAGTGTCCTCTAGTCTCTTCTGAAAGTACAATAAGTTTAGGGACTTAAGTTCATTATTAACATAACAACTAACATTGCGCATATTCCACTGAAGAAAGCATTTCTTGAACTTCTTGAAGTAGCAAGAAATTCTGAAGGATTGGACCCTGAAATATTTTAACATGGGTCAGTGAAGTTAGCAGAATGTTTGTTTGTTCATTTTTATCAGGAGCGCTCATCTCCTACAGTAGTTGCCCCATGCAATTATATTTTCCCATCTTTCTGTCCCCGTTTATCACCATACCCTTGCCTCCTCCAATACTTATCATACCTAGGCCTCATTTAAAAGTGATTCCCAAAATAATAATGCAATCAGGGCACCAGCTGCTATGTATGCAGATTTGGCCTACAGGTGTTATTCCTGTCCGGATTGTGGATTCCTCTTGTGCTAGCACAGGGCATGTGTAGGTAAGGATGTGATGATCAACCCCACATTTCTTCCACGAAGCCTTTGACTTAACCCTCTTAGCCCATATTTAACCCCCAGTTGAAAAAATACCTACTGGTAAGTACATGTAATTGAATTTGTAGGTATTAATTTCTGTTTATTTTCTCTCTGTTCTTCCCTTCCCTCTCTGGTCTTAATCATTGTCAACACTGTAAGCTATATAGTTTCAAATTTGCCTTTTCCTCCCATTTATTCTGTAAAACATTGTTTGTGACTTTGTATATTATTATTAGCAGTCATTCTCTTCCCCGCCCCCCATAACGAATTAACAATCTTTAGCTCTTTTCTCCAAAAGAATTGGGGTTAGTTTTTAATATCAAATGCAGGTGTACGGAGAGATTAAGTACCTGGTCCCTTGGGCTGCAAGAGGTTTCATGCTATGGTCTAGCAGTTGTTAATATTTTAATCAACTCAGTGAAGCATTGGCTCCTAAAAAGTGGCTGCTATGTATTGAAGATATGTTTTCAGCCCCGAACAAAGAATGATTGTGAATATAATGGCTTTGGGGAGTTAGAGAAGAAAAGATTGTTAAAAGATTTGTCAGGTTACGCCAAGTAGAAACCCATTGTCTCATTTAGATGGCTTAAGTTGCATGGTGGAGTTCTGATGCACAAAAGGTATCGTGTTAAACAATGGTCCCAAACTGGAACATGCAAGAGAAAGTTCAGACTTTTTGTGAGAGAGGATTCTATGTGAACTGGGCACTTTCTATGGCTTCCTCAGCAGCACCTGTCTGTCTGTCTGTCTGTCTGTCTGTCTGTCTGTCTCTCTCCACCTAGCCAGGTCTTCCAACAGTCCTTGCCTCAACTGAATCACCAAACTGCTTCCACAGATTCTTCGATGTAAAGAACAATTTGTGTGTGCTTGGTATGGCAAGGGAAGCTATAAATATGGGCAAGGAAGTTATATTTTGTTTCTAGCAAACTGCAAGCAGCATCTCACTTGGTGAACCTTTTTAGTGGTTTCTCTTACACTCATTGCTCCCCACTCCCCAAGTCTTGCCACTTCCCTGAGAAATTAGATGATTGCTCCAGTACTGTATGCTATTTCTTGGACACTGTACTTAACATGTGCTTATGGGTGACACTGCCCTGGTTGCTGTTCATGCTATTCCTGGGTCACATGGAGGCTTCTGACCACGTGGTTCTTTCTAATGGCGTGTTAAGCAATATACAGGCGAGAATCTTTGTTCACACTGGACTCTGCAGGGGCACAACCATTAAAGAGATGCTGATCATGGTGTACCGTGCAGGAATGCATAAAGTGAGTCTAAGGTGCCCCTGCTGCATTTGTCTCTTGATAGTAGGAAGTCTATGACAGACTAGTGGTTGAATTAAATGAGAAATTGCAGGCCGTCAGCTGCCTGCCTCTAGCTTAAAGAGGGATCTGCAAGAAACACTTTGAGGTCAAATTAATATACCCCAAGCAGGAAATGCTATGCAAATAATTTGCATAAAAGTCCTTGTAGTTGGTTCTCTGGTAAGGTAAAGCTAAAGGGACCCCTGACTGTTAGGTCCAGTTTCGGACGACTGGAGTTGTGACACTCATCTTGATTTACTGGCCAAGGAAGCCAGCGTACAGTTTCCGGGTCATGTGGCCAGCATGGCTAAGCTGCTTCTGGCGAACCAGAGCAGCGCACAGAAATGCCATTTACCGTCCCGCCAGAGTGGTACCTATTTATCTACTTGCACTTTGATGTGCTTTCAAACTGCTAAGTTGGCAGGAGCAGGGACCGAGCAATGGGAGCTCACCCCATTGCGGGGATTCGAACCGCTGACCTTCTGATCGGCAAGCCCTAGGCTCTGTGGTTTAACCCACAGTTCCACCCGCATCCCTTTGGTTCTCTGGTAGATTTTACTTAAACCTCATGGTAGTAGTAGGCCTGGTTTGTAAAAGGTGTGGATCAAACAAGAGTGTGTGGGGGATAGCAATTTTCTCGACTCTATATTGAAGAGTTTAATTTTACACCACAGCTCATTGATTTCTGAAATGATGAGGCATGGTAATGTTTAAAGTGTAGCATGTTGGGTTTTGAAATTATTCCTATGATGCATGTTATTGGATCAATTGTCTTGGACGGAATGAGTGATGAGTTGTCAAGTTGCATAGAACTCTGCTTTTCTGATGTGCAGGAATATGTTGCTGTTCAGCTTCAGAAAAAGTGTGTCTCAGACAAGCAGTATAAAAGGTATTAGAACTCCTTTGAACCCTATTTGCTTTTCTGTGGGTACCATTCAGCAGTCATACTTATAATTGCCGTGTTTGGTTTGGTTAGCAAGCTGATACTTCAATCCCACATTTTCCTCAAGAGTGTTCAAAGTGGCATAGGTGATCTTCCCCTTTAATCTTGACAACAGCCCTGTGAGGTAGTTCAGGTCGAGAAAGTGACTGACCCTATGCCACTCAGAGTTTGGTGGTTGGGTAGGGGTTTGGGACTCGGTACCTTCCCAGTCCGAGCCTGATACTCTAACCACTGTGTGACACTGGCTCTCATCTTAAAAAAAGCAAAGCAAAGCAAATTGAGGTATTAAATTGTTGTTTCTAGAGGCCTGGAATTTGCTTAGTAAAATAATCTTTTTTAGTACTAGATTCACACTCTGAAAGACATGCAGATACACAAATTTACAAGCCAATCATTACCTCAGCAATATGGGGACTAGCATCCTTGTTGTGAGTATCCCACCTGCTGGCTATAACCTGAGGCAAAACTCAGTTGTGAGTTTGAGATCATTATAGAAGGACTTTTCCCAGTTCTGATCCAGCTAGGAGTGATCATCAATAGGGGCAGGGAAAAATCAAAAGGTGCGAAATCTGCTTCATGAAGATTCATCTTGTATCAAGCCCCCCCCCCCCCCCCCATTTCTAGGTTCTAAGTAATCGTTAGCTCTTCTGGAACTTATATACCAGAGGCGAACAACTTTTTCAGCATTCAGGCTTCTCAGAATTGTGCCTTAAGAGGATTGCAATTTGAGTATTTGCCAAACATTAGACTTTGCAAATCATTTTTATGATTGGATGTGTCAAGTTTTAGACATATTGCCCATATCATGAGCTATATTTGTTTAAGTGGGGCATAAATGGGAGGGCAGGAGAGAACCCTACCTGAGTAAAAATAATAATAATAGTGAGGTGTGGAAGGATTCAGAATGGCTTTGATGTGGCAGCTGTTATGCGAATTGCCTTTAAAACATTGTTGTGGTAGAAATTACAAGGTGTGAGAAGGGCAGCTTGTTTGTCTTGCCTGTCTGATACTTGGTACTTAACTCATGATGCTAAATAGTGCAGGACACTCTTTGGTTAAAGTGGAAGCTGGGCATACCTCTTGCAGGCAGGAGATTCTGCAGCACCTTGATGAGCATTCCTTGAAGAGGGTACAGGAAACCACCCATGCGATGCCCCTGACAGATGCTCCAGATCATCATCTGCCTGCAAGGAGCTACCCAGGTAGTGGAAAGACCACCAGCATTCCTAAGAGAGTGGCCACCTTTGGATGATCAAATCTCTGCTTATAAGTGCGAACATAATACACCTTTCACTCCCCACCTTGTTGTGTGAGTGGTTTTGCCTTTGAAGCAGGAAACTGTGATGATGAATGGTTTCTAAACAAGCCAGATTATACGAAGCCAAAAGGTTTAGAGTTGCTTTTAAGAAGCCGGCTTGTTTGGAAGCCATTAACTATTGCTCCTTTTTCAGATACGATGGGAAGCTATGGTCGATGGCAGCTTCCTGACATGTTTGCTTGTTCGTGCAAAGGGAAGAGTGAGGTGGGAGCAAAGGAGCTGGATTTTTATTAAGATGAGCTTTGATTGTCAGAACGTGGTCATTGCATCAGGTGTGGAGGTGCCCAGGGGGGAAAGAGGTTGGTAGCTAAAAGTCAGTATAATCCCAGGCATGCACCTGAAAATCCTGGTAATTTACCCTGACCTTTGCAGGATATTATTTACATTCATTGCTGTTCAGTGGTTTTGGTTCAGAAGTTGTCATCCTTTCTCAGAAAGAGATGCAGTACTGTATTAGCTGCATGAGTAAAAGGGCCACTAGGTGGTATTGTGAAGAGAATAGGAGAGGAGTTAACTTAATAGAAGTGGGTGTTTAAGTGAAATAAATTGCATGCGGGAGCAGGATCTTTGTGACATTATCATTAATTTCCCTAGGCCAGGGGTGCCCTCCAATGTGGTCAGGAGTAGTGTTAGAAACTCGGATATAAAAGCTAATTGCCAAATGGCACCTTTAACCTAAGTTACAGTAACCACAAGAGAATGTTTCGGTGCCTTTTTTTTTTTTTACAGTGAAATTTATTATTATTTCATTTCTATACTGCTTTATATTTTAAAGGGGAAAAAATCTCACAGCAGTTTACAACACATTAAAACATCAAATAAAACAATCTAGAATAAAACAAATTCAAGCTTCAAGGAAAATATTTCAGATCCTTCTCTAAGTGATATTTTGCTTTCCCCATATTTATTTACCTACCGTATTTTTTGCTCTATAAGACTCACTTTTTCCCTCCTAAAAAGTAAGGGGAAATGTGTGTGCGTCTTATGGAGAGAATGCAGGCTGCGCAGCTATCCCAGAAGCCAGAACAGCAAGAGGGATTGCTGCTTTCACTGCGCAGCGATCCCTCTTGCTGTTCTGGCTTCTGAGATTCAGAATATTTTTTTTCTTGTTTTCCTCCTCCAAAAACTAGGTGCATCTTGTGGTCTGGTGCGTCTTATAGAGTGAAAAATACGGTACTTAATTTTTATAGCTGGCCCCACAGCAGAAGTACTCAAGCCAGTGTGGTTGGATTGTCTGATTTAGGACCTGGTAGATCACAGTCCCCATTCAGTCATGAAGCTCACAGGGTGACCTTGGAGTCAGCTGCAGCCTTTTAACCTACCTTACAGGGTTGTTGTAGGGATTAACTGAGGAGTGGGGGGTGGTGAACCATGTACTCTTTGGAGAAAAAGGTGAGAAATAAATGCAATAAATAAGCTCTTCTGCTTACCTGCTTAAGAAAGCTGGAGGAGCAAGCCAGATGGAGATGTCAGTTGCCAACCTGACATTCAGAGATCTCCATGTGGTCGCAGTTGGACCTGTGCCAGTCGCAAAACGCACCTGACTAGTTTCTAACACTGGTACCACATTGTGTACCCCTGCTGTTTAGGTTATTTTGGCTGGGCAGGGAGGGCAAAATAGGCTTTATAGTATTCGGCTGTTTATGTAAATAACTACATTGGGCTCTTACAAACAGAATGGAAGTTATCTCTTTAGCCATGGTTAATATGCTTTTTATCATCTGCTGTCTTTGATACAAGTTTTCTCCACTTACAAAGACTCTCCTGAAGATCTCAGATATCGGGCAGGGATATAATTGATCAGGTGGTCCTTGAGATATCACGGACCCAAGTTGTTAAGGGCCCTTTAAATTAATGCAAAGAACGTTTAATCTGGCCTGGTGACATGTGCAGCCAGTGCAAAATTTTAAGCATCAGCATTTGCTTTTTAACTATAGTTAACAGAGGTGGAAGTGACACTTAAGGTGAGTAGGGAGAATTTGCCCTAGGTAGAAAGTATGCTGTACCGAGGACTACTCCCAGTCTCGTACCCAAAATGAAGAGATCAACTCTGTCATATAAAGGAAATGCATTTTAGGTTCATTAAAAATATGTCTTGATCACCACATATATTTTCAGAGTTACTGGAAGCTTAAACTAGCTGGTGTTTATGGTGTTTCCTGTTGCCCACCATAGAGAATCATAGAATTGTAGAGTTGGAAGGGACTCCAAGGGTCATCTAGTCCAACCCCCTGCAATGCAAGGATTTTGCCCACCGCCATCCCTGAGTGGGCTCGAACCGCCAACCTTCTGGCTAACAGCCACGCCAACACATTGCGCCACAGGAGGGCTGGATCAGATTTGCCTCCTTCTTGGTAAAACTATGCTAAAGTGCTTGACTTCCCTACCTGCAGGTTAAGTATGAAGTCTCTGTTTATATCAGATTCAGGTCTGGCAAGCTTTGTTCACAACAGCAGAATGGAAAATTTCAGTGTTAAGTGAAAGCTTTAACGTCTAAACAACTTGATGGCTCTAATCTGAGACTCCTGAGGGTTTTCAAAAAGGAAGGGCATCCCTCCCCCCCCCCCGCAAGCTTTGCTCATAGAGACTACAGCTTAAGATAGCACTTGAGTATCTGCTTAAACCCCCCTTTTAAGCAGCAGTACTGTGGGCATGTCACTTCTTAAAAGATGTATATGAATTCCTTTGTATACATATTAAGGATATACTATATTTGTTCCCATAAGTTTTCAATCGAGCTGGAAATGCCACTGATACATAATTTTTCTGCTTTGAAATATTTGTGAGCAAAGTTGCACCTATGCTGTGGATTTGCCTAATATGGATAAATAAAAGAGGGGTAAACAAATTACCAGCCTTTTATATTACCAATCCT
Source organism: Podarcis gaigeae (assembly GCF_964106915.1). Classification (NCBI taxonomy): domain Eukaryota; kingdom Metazoa; phylum Chordata; class Lepidosauria; order Squamata; family Lacertidae; genus Podarcis; species Podarcis gaigeae. Next base: position 10,901,425 of record NC_139682.1, read on the forward strand.
TGGAGGTGCAAGCCGGGTGATGGTGGTGGGCAGGTGCAGGTGTTTTGCAGAGGGCGGCTTGCCTGCGAAGAAGATTCACCTTGGACTTTAATCCCACACACCACTTCCTGCATGCTGCCTGGGGTGCACAGGGCCTTCACCTAAGAGATAGAATCATAGCATTATAGAGTTGGAAGAGACCTTGAGGATCATCTAGTTAGTACAAGCCCCCGCAATGCAGGACTATGCAGCTGCGATCTTGTTGTTATCAGCACCACACTCTAACCAAGATGAGCTTACCTTTCCTGAATCATGAAGCATGAAGAAAGAGCACAGGATAAAAAAATTCAGCGCCCCCCAATTCATCCAAGACTTTATTTATCCAGGGGTGGGAGAGGGTTCAGCTCTTTATCAGGGGTCAGCAAACTTTTTCAGCAGAGGGCTGGTCCACTGTCCCTCAGACCTTGTGGGGGGGGCGGACTATATATATATATATATTTGGGGGGGAAATGAACGAATTCCTATGCCCCATAAATAACCCAGAGATGCATGTTAAATAAAAGCACACATTCTACTCATGTAAAAACACTAGGCAGGTCCTACAAATAACCCAGAGATGCCTTTTAAATAAAAGGACACATTCTACTCATGTAAAAACACACTGGTTCCCGGACTGTCTGCGGGCCGGATTGAGAAGGTGATTGGGCTGGATCTGGCCCCCGTGCCTTAGTTTGCCTAACCATGCTCTTTATTAATGATTGTATTTCCCTTCCTGCAGTGTGCATATACAGTGGTACCTCGGGTTAAGTACTTAATTCGTTCCGGAGGTTCATACTTAACCTGAAACTGTTTTTAACTTGAGGCACCACTTTAGCTAATGGGGCCTCCTGCTGCTGCTGCTGCTGCGCTGCCGGAGCACGATTTCTGAAGAAAAGTTCTAAACGTGAAGCACTATTTCTGGGTTAGCAGAGTCTGTAACCTGAAGCGTATGTAACCCAAGGTACCACTGTACTGGCAGTTTAAATAATCTGTCTCTTTGATGACTTGGTTGCACCTGCTTAATTACATTCATAGTCTAACTAAGACACATTCATGTACCCATTCATAGAGTTGTAGAGTTGGAAGGGAGGGACTAGCTAGGCACTCCTAGATGACCCCACGTGGGGTCATCTAGTCCAACCTCCTGCAATTCAGGAATCTTTTGTTCAATGTGGGGCTCGAACCCACAACCTTGAGATTAAGAGTCTCATTCTTTAGCGACTGAGATATCCTGAGTTCTTGCTTGCAAGTTCAAAACTACTAGTCTGCTGCCGGTGTCATTCTGGAAAGTTGCCTAGTTGTGTGTGGGTTACAAGTAGGGCTGTGGTGTACAAAATTTGCTATCTAATAAAACCTCAGCTTGTATTTTGAGGAATAGTGGTGGTTGAAGTCAAGTTTCTATGTCTTACGTGGTTGCACATAATACTTTCAAGTGTGAGTGGTATATTGTTATTATTACATTTATATTCCCCTTTTCCTCCAAGGAACTTAAGGTGGTTCACAATAACCCTGGGAGGTAACTAAAGATTGCAAGGCAGTGATTGGCTGAAAGTCACAGCCTTATCTTGCCAGGTAGTATGTGTATTGGTAAGCAGCTTTTGAGGGATTCAGACAAGGACTTTCCAGCCCATGAGCAGAGATCCCTTTTTAAGTGGAGATGAAAGTGCTCCACAGCTCTACCACTGAGTTTTGGACTTTCCCCCAACTTCCCATCTAGTCATGCGTGGACAGTATCCATATCGTCCAATGCCAACTAGAGATGTGAATACTCAGGGACACTTCATACTGCAATGTTTGGTTACAGCTCTGATGTGCCCTATTTTAAATACCAAGATTGAAAAATGACAACACGTTTCCCTGATTGTGATGATGATGATTATTATTCCACACTTCAGCTGAACATCACAGGGTGGTTTACAATATAAAAACACAAAAGTACGCAACACGATAACAACCAAAAACAATTACCCCCCCCCCCCCCAGTTTGAAAGGCCATAAATTGTTTTATTTAGCCAAAGGCCTGGGGGAAGAGGAATGTTTTTGCCTGGCACGTAAATATGTCGTAAGTACCTACAAGTAGAAATCCTCCGTTCTGTCATTCATGGGCTTCACTTCCAGTCCCCTAGTTCATTCTGCCTTTTTCCTTTTGCATCTTACATTCTTTCCCACCATGTTGTTAGTGTCCCAGATCTATGCAGCTGCGAGAGGGCTTTTTTAGTTCCACCTGTGCTGCTGTGTCAAGGAAACAGTAGTGCAACGAGATAGCAGTTCCTCCACCAACCTGAAAAGGTGATTGGAGGACGAGAGAGAAGCTGTGCAACTGCCACTGCAGTTTTCCCAGACAGTAGAATGAGCAGCTCTGTTCCTTGACTTTAAGGGCTGAAAGGAAGCTTTACATAGCATATAGGGACCATGGAGGTGAGGGAAAGGAAGGATAGAGGGGGAGAAAGAAGCAGCTCTCTGGGACTCTGGCAGTGCAGTCTCAGGCCTCTTCCAAGGAACTACTTGTGCCACTTTGTAGACAGGACAGTGGAAAGTTTTAGACATATGCTGAATTTATCTTTAAAAATCCCCTCTCTTCTCTGCATAGCTGTGGCTTGTCCCCAATGTATAGTCAAGGTCTCTCTTGCCCCATTTTCACGCAAGACATCAGAACACACTTGCTGTTCTCCAAGAAATGTGGCTTTTGTAAAGCCATATAGCGAGTGCCCTTGAAGCGCTTAGCTATTGACCTGAGTGCGCTGTAAGGAATTTGTTTATCTCTCTAGATGTAAATGGTATGCAAAATATTAATAGAACACTGAATATTGAAATGGCATTGCACTCCTAATATTCACCTACCAAAGTTTATTCTTCTTTAGACTCCACAGCTGCTCAGTGCTACTTGTGTCTCTGTCAAGTGTAATTGCTTTGAAAATAGCTTGCCCCATATTTTAAAGGCTTGACAGCTATGAAAGCAGCTCATTGCCATACAGTTCACCAGAAAGGTGTACTCCAGACATTAATCCTTCATTACAACAACCATAGTCCAGATTGTGTTAATTTAACTTAAAACCAACAACATTATAGTGGCAGCAAAATAAAAATAAACCACACAGTATAGTGGACAGAATGTATGATTTGGATACCAGAACTGGGAGACTTGGGTTCAAATCCCTGCTCAACCATGATGTTTGGCGGGTGATTTGAGGACAATCACTCTCTTTTGACATCCTTCACAGCGCTGTTGTGAAGATCATGGGATGATATTTGTGTAAGGTAACATGAGCTGCTTGAAAGAAAGAATACAAATATGAAATGTATATTGCAATTGACAATGTGAATTTGGGAGCCACAAGGCGACTTCTCTTTGGTACAACCAGTGGTCTTAATCCAGCAGGTTTGTACCTGGCTGCACCTGCATGTGTTGGGCAAGACCTTTCCATTTGGTTTCTGTACACCAAAACCACGCACCCACCTACCACCTTCCCCAAGTTTTTGGGAGTTTCTTTTAAAACTTGAGGAGGCAGAAGCAATTGCTTCTCATGCTGCTCAGAAAGGAAGGCTGCTGTTTAGAAACAATTAAAAAATGCTCCCCATGCAACACACCTGTAACTCTTTCTGCAGATTTTTTTAGTTGAGGCCAGGAAATTGAGGAGATTTCTTCCTAGTCCAAACAGGAATGATCCTCGTATGGTTCCTGTATTATGCGCAGAAGGTTGCTGCTGGAGCTGGAGAGGGAGGGCTGTTGTATTCAGCAGAAAGCATGTGCTGCAGGGTGGGTTCTGATCCAGGCATCACTCTGTGATGGGGGGTGAAATCGGATGTAGATATTTCTGTACATCTCTGGATTAGGGGTTGTTACCGAAGCACAGTTGTTGTCCAGCCTCAGCTGTTGTCTGGTGCCGTCAGCTGTTGCACTGTGAACACACGCAGGGTAAAAGTGAAACAACTGTGGTCAGCTAATCCAGAATATTGTGCTGGCATGTGTTGCAGCAGGAGCAGCAGCCACCATTGCAAGACACGTGCAGTTGTGTTATGCAGAACTGTCATGTATAGGTCTGAACTGACTGAACAGAGGCATGTTTCAGCATCCAAGAAGCACTTCTGCCAGCATAGCCCTGATTTACAGTTGTGCAACTGTACGCATTGTCAGATCTGACTCCTTTGCTTTCAAGGGCAGGATGAAGTAAAGGCCTGATTTGCATCTTGGCAAGAGCAGATCTCCTAGTTGTTCAGATGAATGAGCAAGTTTGATCCAGTAGCTTTATAGAGGTCAGTTGTATTGGTGCAAAGAGATTTCCTTGGTTGGTGTGGCTGGTCTCTGTAGGGCTAGAATCTCTGCTTGACAGCCCTCACGTCTTCCAAGAGTTGCTGTGGTCTTGAGTCCTGACAGCACCTAATATTTTGCAGCAGTCCTTCACAATATTTTTACAAGTAAATTTAAAGACCCCTGGACAGTTAAGTCCAGTCAAAGGCCTTTTTGATTGTCCTTAGTGTTAAACCCCAAATCTCGGAGAGGCTCCGGCCCAACAGGATCCATGTTTCTTCCAGCCAGACCTCCATATTTAAGAATAAAGCCTATGGGGTACTCCAAATCTTGTTTCATGTTCCTTTCAAGTCCAAATGTCCAAAAAGACCGGCAGAGAGGAATTGAGAGAGAATTAAGGGCCTCGGACGTGAGATCTCCAGGCTAAACAGAATATTTGAGAAATAAACGTTAAATTAACAAGTTACCTTTGTGTGTGTGTGTGTGTTCTTCACTCCCCTTCAAAACAGTGACCAGCATACATGCACCCTTTCAATGCAGTGACCAGCGTACATGCCCCTTACAATGTAGCGAGCGGGCGGGCGGGAAGGTGACATCGGGACGGTGTGTGACTAACGCACGCACCGCCCCCATGCGACGTCACAGCCAGTACAGCGCCCGCCACAGTGGGGAGTGTCGGGGCGCACAATGCGCCTCCTCCCCTCGCTAGTATCCGCCCCGGAGCCGCAGCAAAGGTGTAAAAGAGCCACATGCGGCTCCGGAGCCGCGGGTTGCAGACCCCTGCTCCAGGGGAAGGAGTTTCTGTGTTTTTCTGTCTGAGTCAACTGAAACTAGAAAGCTGCATGATGTAAATATTATTTAAGCTAGTTGAGGTCTGATGTAGAAATGTAGCTACAGTAAAGTCTGCAATCCTGTACCCACTTACTTATTTGGATGTTACTGCTGAGTTGACGTTTATCAGATTGTCCTGTGAGAGACTTGCTATGGTTTCACCTGTGAGAAGTAGTGTCTGCACTAATTCAGATTAATTAAATCTTAAACCAAGCACCCATTTTTTCCATGGAGGTTAGGCACTGAGTTCAAAAAGTCGAGAGGTATAGGGACAGCTTGTTTTATGTAATAAGATATAAACTGATATTATTCATTGGCCATGCTGAAACAATGTGGAAAAAGCATACTGTGTTAGAGACTGAATTTGTGGATGTTCATAATTACAAACTGGGAACTTGGAATAGTCATGTATCCAGCAAGGTCCATAGTTTGGTGATTGGGGCATGTGGTTAGAATGCAGAAGGTCCCGGGATCATTTGCATGCTTAAACGATCTTTGATAGCAAGACTGGGGAAGGAGTTAGTACTGGATGGAGGAAGATGAACCAGTGTGCCGACTTGGTATAAGAGAGTTTGTCTGCTCATATAAACACAGTTAGTCTTGCCCTAGGCAGACCTGCCAGGGATTCCATAACTTCTTGTTGGGCAACAACTTGTGTGGGATGGAAGCTGCATTTACACAAAAAGAGGAAAGGAGGGCACTGTTTACATATGCTTTTAACTTGGTGGTACTTTTTCTCTTGAAAGAGGGTCATTCTCATTGACATCAACTGAAGGTACCTCCAGTGAGCGAGCAGGGTCTCTGTACTGCAAACGGGTGCCTTTGGAAGAGACACTCTCATGTGACATTTACACGGACTAACAGTTCACATAGAAATATCCTGTTCCCACATACTCCTCTTTCAAGTGAGGCCAGGACAGGAGTTAAAACACACTAAAAGATTTTGTGACTAGGGCTTGAGTGTTATTTTAGCTGTAGAAGCTGTTTTCACAGCTGTGGAAGCCTTAAGTAGTGCTAATAAAGGCAAGACTACGAGATATGCATACCGTTGTCAGGAATTGACCCAGGCACCTGTAGTTTTTTAATAAGATTTAATAAGAGTATTATGTACTGTAGGCCTCCCCCACCGCACTATCTGCACTCTCTCTCAGGTTGCTGAATTTTTGGTCTACAATATAGAGAAGTGCCAACCTTAGTGAAGGCTCTAGTCCAGTGTTTCCCAACCTTGTGCCTCCAGATGTTTTTGGCCTACAACTCCCATCATCCCTAGCTAGCAAGACCAGTGGTCAGGGATGATGGGAGTTGTAGGCCAAAAACATCTGGAGGCACAAGGTTGGGAAACACTGCGTCTAGTGCGTGAGATTTGGGAACAGAAGAACATCGCTGGAAAAATGAAAAATACATCCACTTTATAGAGAATACATTTTCTGTTGTCATGTTACAATTATAATAGAAGTCTGAAAGTCTAAATACGTTTATGTTCAAAGAGAGTGTAGTGGGTTGTGTTTTTTGTTTTGTTTTTTACCACTTTCCATTGTAAAGTTGGCCTTGAACAATTATTTTGATGGCGATGATTTACTCACTTTAATTTTGAGGAGCATTCAAGTGCTTCTGGTCAGAACTGCTGCTTAGCAGCCATGCAGACTGGCGGCTTTGTTTTCTGCTAGTTTTTCATCTTGTGAAAGGCATTATTTTCATGACCTAGCATGGCTGTCCTATGCACAAGAAACAGGCTCCTTCTTTCAAAAGTGTGTATTGGACTTTGGAATGCCATCCCTGCCCTCTGCTAGTTGCTGACCAGGAACTTAGATCTTTTTGTGGACTGTTTGACCCAATAAAAGCAATTGGCATTCACTTTTAATAGATGACTTAGGGGTCTTTGCTAAAGTTAGCATGGGTTTTTTTTGTACCATTGCATCCCCACTCCCCAAAACCATACAACAGAAAAATTCCACTGCAGACCTAAAAGGAGAAGGATGATATGAAACAGAAACCAAATGACTGTGCAGTGAAATGTAATGTAATGTAATGTGCAATATTTCCAACTTCTTTAAAAGTCTGCAGTAAATATTATCATGAAAGAGAGCTTCATTTTCAGGTTAAAAACAAGAGGGGAAGAAGAGAGGGCCTTCATGGAAACATATGGAGCCAAGTGGAAGCAGCTAAAAAATTTAGAGGCTGAAGGAAGCCTAAAGTGAATAGGTATTATTCACAAATTGAACACATTACTGGTATATTTAATTGCTTTTTTTAAAAAAACTGTTTTGCAACTTGAGGAAGTAGAGTCTTGATTTTGGCACACACTTGCCACTTAGACTTAAATTGTCCAAAAATGTAAGCTGAAAACCTGCCCAAAGCTATGTGCTCTGCAGGTTCATTTTGAAACTTAAAGAATTACACATGCATAACCGTGCCTAGGATTTTAGCCATGGCAACCATGCAGAGTAACTGTTGGTCACCAGGAAAATTCTGCACCAGGATAAAGTAAAGGTGCCCGTACGGGCCAGTCTTGACAGACTCTAGGGTTGTGCACTCATCTCACTCTATAGGCCGGGGGCCAGCGCTGTCCGCAGACACTTCCGGGTCACATGGCCAGCGTGACAAGCTTGCATCTGGCGAGTCAGCGCAGCACACGGAATGCCGTTTACCTTCCCGCTGGTAAGCGGTCCCTATTTATCTACTTGCACCCGGAGGTGCTTTTGAACTGCTAGGCTGGCAGGCGCTGGGACCGAACGAAGGGAGCGCACCCTGCCGCGGGGATTCGAACCGCCGACCATGCGATCGGCAAGTCCTAGGCGTTGAGGTTTTACCCACAGCGCCACCCGTACCAGGATATTCATACTAAATAGGCCATAAGCAGCTAACTCATTCCACAGCCTGTGACTATCTTCAACCTGTCAAATTGTTGAACAGTCTTTTCCTGAGTAATTACATACATTTATTTGATGGACCACCATATACTTTATGTATCCAGTAGTTCACTGCTGTCTGCAGGACAGCTCCTCCTTCCATTCACAAGGATACCAGAAGTCTGCTCCACAGTAACTCAAAGCAGGACTTCCAGTGTGGCTGCCCATGTTCTGTGGAACAGCATTCATGTCTAGATACGACAAATGCCCACCACCCAGGAACAATATAATACATTTTTGTTCAGGCAAGCTTTCCGAGTAGAATTTGCCATGGTTGTCCGATTTATATTGCTTTGTAGTTAATTTTCTGGGTTTATTCCCCCCGCTTTAAACTGTTTTTAGCTGTTTCTATGTGGCAGGCAGTGTTAGAAACTCAGATACAGTGGTACCTCGGGTTAAGTACTTAATTCGTTCCAGAGGTCCGTACTTAACCTGAAACTGTTCTTAACCTGAAGCACCACTTTAGCTAATGGGGCCTCCCGCTGCCGCCGCACCGATTTCTCTTCTCACCCTGAAGCAAAGTTCTTAACCTGAAGCACTATTTCTTGGTTAGTAACCTGAAGCGTATGTTACCTGAGGTACCACTGTATAAGTTAGGCGCCAAATGTCTCCTTAAACCAAGGTTGCAGTCGCCAAAACGGAATACCTACTTGCCATTTTTGACTAAGACATCTTTAGGACATAATTTTCAAATAATGGACTGATCGGGGTGGATTATCTGTTAAGCATCTGGCTAGTTCAGAGGACAACCTTGAGCTAGGTCAAGAGATCTGAGAACTTAAAGAAGAAAAGTCACTTGATCCAGGGACAGTCCACATATATATTGGCTTCTTCCGACCTCTTTTTCTTAATGGCGACTGCTCCTTCTCAGGCTGCACAGAAAAATAAGATAAAATGTGTGAGAAAAGAACCACCCACTCTTCCCTCCTTTCCTCGGAGAAATGGCAGGATAGAAATTTTGTAAATATATACATAAATAATAAAATATGTGCACTGAAGCTCCCTCATCAAGACTGGTAGGTATATTGTTGTGGAGCTGAAGAATGCTGTGAATGCTAACTACCTTGAAAATATACCTCTAATGGAGAAACAGAAAACGATTAGGCTTGGGATAAATTGCTAAAATGTACAAGGCTTAAAATTGGTGGCAGGGAGATTGCTGCTTTTAGAAAAGTGCCCCCCCTTTCTCTTTACGTACATTTGGTTATACCAGTATAGGAAATCATGGTATGCTTATATACTTAAGTTTTGATCTCTACCCTCCCAACAGTCTTCTAATCTTCATCTCCATGGTGTATTGCAACCCACAGAAATTCAGAAGCTTAACATATTCATTATTCAATCGTGATGTTACTGAGACATGGTCAGAATCTTTCTGTTATTTGGGACTAGTATATGAGCATCAAACCACCATGAAAGCTAATATTTTAATGGCCAGCCTGCTCAAATGAAAATCACATCCACAGGGAAGTGGGAAAGGAGTTACGTTTTTATTGATGATGACAATCCTTGCTTTTTTTTCTGGCTTGAAACTTGGTATAAATAATTACGTTGGCTAGGATCCAAAGAATTGCACAACTAGTTCTGTGCGCTCAATGGGGGCTTGGGCTTGAATTTCTTGAATGGCAGTCTCCCCCTCTACCTCCCATGCCACAGAACGGGCCACTTTTGGAATCGAGGGGACTTTCCAAAGCCCCATGTGACCTGGAATTGAGGGCTGCAGATCCAAGAAAAAGTCAATATTACTCGGCATATCAAAGCCTATAGGGAGTTCTCCCCTTGCTCAGCTCTTGGCTTCTCGGGCCAACGTTGTTACAATGGGGCAGTATAGGTCCCTTCCTCCAGATTGAGTCTTCAGGTATCTTGTAGCTGAATATAAAAGTGCAATCTTGCCTGCGTTATTCAGAGTTTGTTCTCCTTCATGTGACTGCTGCTTGCCTTCAGGTAAGAGGCCTCTCTGGATATGGCATTGTAGACTAGGGATTGTGGGCCAGCAGGCTTGCCACCCTTACCCAAGGTAAGAGCCTGGGAGTGGGAAAGTTTGTTTTGGTGGTGGTCCTCCGAGCAAGCGACAGTGTTATAGTGAGACTACAGTCTTCCGTTCGACAGTGTGGGATGTGCTTACTTTTGGCTTATTATCCATGGCCCTAATCTCCCATCTGTATATTGTGATATTGAGCGATGGTGCTAGTTTGGGTGGGTAGCAGAGAGTTACGAAGATATAGTGTGCCAGTTTCAATGGCGTTGCGCAGATTCTAGGTGTTTTCTACTGCCAATCGGATTCAGTCAAATGTTATGGTGAAACAGAGCTGAGTGCTGCCCATGTTCTAATGACACCTTGCCCAAAATAAATAGCATTGAGGGTAAAATAGTGCCCTGCAGCGGGCCATAGCATAATTGTCAGGAGGCCAAAAAGCACTTTCCCAGTGACACTCTCTGGGCTCTGTCCTGTTGGTGGGAACAGCACAGAACCCCAATCCTCATTTCATGGAGCCAGTCTAGGAGGATAATAATAATAATAATATTAAATATTATTTATATTCCGCCCTCCCCAGCCGAAGCCGGGCTTAGAGTGGCTAAATCGCATACCATTCACAGCATTGGTGGAGATATAAGAATTTGGCGTTTAGAGAGTTTTAATTTTTTTAAAAAATGGAGAATACAAATTGAGCTAATTTTGTTTGTATTGTTGCCTAAATATTTCTTTTTGGTCTCTTCCCACCCTCATAGCAACAGCAAATACGAGGGAGTTTTGTTTACCACATAGATATCCAGCCTTTCTTTTGAGGAGCTCAGAGTAGTGCACATGGTTTATCCCCACAGCAACCCTGAGGTTGGACTGAGAGAAGGTGATTGGCCTAAGGCAGGGGTCTGCAACCTTTAAGACAAAAAGAGCCACTTGGACCCGTTTCCGAAGGGAAAAAAACTGGGAGCTGCAAAACTCGTCATTATAAAAATAACTTTTTTGTCACTTTTTTATTATTTCTTTGTTTGACCCCTCAGAATTACTCCTCCTCATAGAAATAAACGTTAAATTAACAAGTTACCTTTTTTTGTGCGTGTGTTCTTCACTCCCCTTCAAAACAGTGACCAGCGTACATGTCCCTTACAATGTAGCGGGCGGGCGGGAAGGTGACGTCGGGACGGTGCGTGACTAACGCATGCACCGCCCCCATGCGACGTCACAGCCAGTACAGCGCCCGCCACAGTGGGGAGTGTCGGGGCGCACAATGCGCCTCCTCCCCTTGCTAGTATCCGCCCCGGAGCCGCAGCAAAGGTGTAAAAGAGCCACATGCGGCTCCGGAGCCACGGGTTGCAGACCCCGGGCCTAAGGTCACCCAGATTGCCCCATGTCTGAAAAGGCATTTAAAACTGCTTCTCCCAGGTCCAGGATGATAGTCATTTGTCTACTTACCGAGGAGGAAGACTGTCCTTGTAGGTGTCTAATACTGAGGAAATTTTACAGTGCAATGAGGCATTTTCATCTTACCAGAAGCATTTGATAAGTGCAAACCATCGTTCCAACAATTGAGAGAAGCTGAAGAAGAAGAAAAGAAAAAGGAAGAACAAAAGGAAGTTATGCCACAGAGAAGTCATCAGGCATTGCAGACTCAAATTTGAGAGGACTGAGGAGCCATCCAATATTTTGGAAAGGGGGTGGGTTCTCCCCCCTCCCCCCTTTACCACTTCCTCCTGTAATTCTGATCTGGCTTGAGGTAAATATATGAACACTCTTGCATTGTCGTAAATGGCTTTTTGTTATTGTATTGTACTTATGTGCCACAAATGGTTTATGGTGATATGTATGGGCATTCGAGCTAGTACAAATTGCTGATGGCTAGTCATTTTTGTGAACTTGTAATTGGTTGCAGAAACAGGAATGAGTGGGGTGTGTGTGTAATAATCTATAGTTGCAGTACATTGGTGTTGTTGCCCAGCAAACTAAGATGCTGTGTGGACTGTTCTGGCATGTTTGATCACAGTGGGAATATGCTCAGAGACTTCAGTGTACTGCTGATGGACTTACAATGTCGAAAAGGCAAGTCTTCTTTTTCTAAGTCTAGCTTTGAACCTGATTGGCAGTGGAAAACGTTGAGCCAGGAGGGTATAACTTGGACTCTTTATTCACGAATCAGATCCCATAATAATGCACACTGTACATTGGACACCTCATCTGGGTCTGTCATAACCATGCTGTCCCGACTGTCACAAAGACAAGTGACTTTGTCCTCAGAGTGCCTTGCAGGCTTCTGAGAGAGAGGTCCAACATTGCTTTTGGCTGGGGTGAATGTTAGAAAAATCCTGTACCATTCAGAAAAACTGCTTGGTGGCTATTTGGGGACGGAATGGAGGCAAAAAAGTACAATTTCTTGTCATCTTTCTTAGGAGTTTGATTCCGTCTGTGTTCCAGATGTCCTCTGGCTTGTTTCATTATCCACAGCTCTCCAGAAAACCAAGGAGCAATGCAGGCTCCTCTGTGTTAGAGAGGGCCCTCAGGAGCAAAGATGTTCATAGCACAATACATCTTTCCAATCTGTTGATTCCAAAATTATATTTTGCTGTCATTTTTGGTTTCAGGCTTTCTGTTCTCCCAGGCATTTTAAAACTAGCAGTGTTCAAAGTTTTTAGTTCTTTTAAGCTGCCATGAATTCTCATTGGTTGGTGTTTTAGTCCTGTACTGCAGTTTTGTCATTTATTTATTTATCTAATTAATCTGTATGATGCCCTGCATCCAAAGATCTCAGGGCGGTTCACAGCATATTGGTTAATTGTCATATTTGTATTTTGGGAGCACAGCCGTGGGATATGATTTTTAGAAATAATACTAATAAATAAGAACATTTTGGCAAGGAGATAAAGCTTCTGGCTTGAAAGGCTATGCAAGATAAAGGGAGGCAGTCTTGTTTTGTGTTAGTAAATGTGCTTGTTGCGGGGGGGGGGGGGGAGAACTGTCAGAGGGTCAGAAATAGTACCTGGCCTCCTTTTCCTCAGCATTCGTTTTATGCAGTTTTTCTTCACTTACAGGAAGTGGCAGGTGTGTGACTGTCTTTCCAGGTGACATGGCATATTCTGTATTTCAGCTGTGCATCTAAAAATGTAACAAGGGAAGGTTGCAAGTGCCTGTTTACCAGTGTGTATATCATGAAGCTGAATAACCAGGGAACAATTTGTTTTAGAAAGTTGGGTTAACAAGTGGCCTCATCATTTATTTCATGTATTGCACATATTTTTCACTTTAGAGCAGGGGTTGAAAACCTGGTCCCTACCGCCCGCTAGTGGTGGGCGGTAGGGGATTCTATGGCACAAGCTGAATCCTCCTTCCATCGAGCACTGGTGGGCGGTAAGGAAACTTTACCATCAAGAAAAATGCATTAGTGGGCTGTAGGTATAAAACCTACATGCGGGTGTAGGACTTGCCGATCAGAAGGTCGGCTGTTCGAATCCCCGTGACAGGGTGAGCTCCCGTTGCTCGGTCCCTGCTCCTGCCAACCTAGCAGCTTGAAAGCACGTCAAAGTGCAAGTAGATAAATAGGTACCGCTCCGGTGGGAAGGTAAACGGCATTTCCGTGCGCTGCTCTGGTTCGCCAGAAGCGGCTTAGTCATGCTGGCCACATGACCCGGAAGCTGTCTGCGGACAAACACCGGCTCCCTTGGCCTATAGAGTGAGATGAGCACACAACCCCAGAGTTGGTCACGACTGGACCTAATGGTCAGGGGTACCTTTACCGTTACCTTTTAAGTATAAAAAGGTTGACTACCCCTGCTTTAGAGTGTTCAAAGTGCTTCACATATGAAGTATTGGTACATAAGTATTGACAAGTTGTTCAGCATCCAATCTGCTGGTTTTTCAATGCTCACTTTCCTCCCCATTAGCAGAGACCAGCTAGGCATAGTATGCAAAACTCTATGGCAACACTATCTGAGGTTTGTAGGTTCTCCTGTGTGGTCCATACCAACAGTCGCCACACCACACACAAATTGCTGAACCATCTTCAGCCTGACAAAGCAGTGCCCCAAGCGAAGCAAAGGGGCTTACCCGTGACTGCTGTTGTGAGTCACAGCATCAGCCCCTCTCCATTCCATTTAAATTAGCAGCTCAGTGCCCCCAGCTCCCAGCCCCTCTAGACAGTCCAGAAGGATGTTATGGTCGATGATGTCAAAAGCCTCTGAGATATCCAGCAGAACTAGGAAATAGCTCTCACCTTTGTCCCTAGCCCACCGGAGATCATCAACCAGCGCGACCAAGGCAGTTTCAGTCCCATGGTGAGGCCTGAATCCCGATTGGAAGGGATCCAAATGGTCCGTTTCCTCCAGGCGTCCCTGGAGTTGTTCAGCAACCACTCACTCAATCACCTTGCCCAAGAATGGAAGATTTGAGAACGGGCAATAGTTGGCCATATTGGCCGCATCTAAAGATGGTTTTTTAAGAAGCAGTTTGATAATTCATTTTCCCAGACTGTGTACTGCATTGCGGTGCTTCTGATAGCCACAGAAGCATATTTTTCTTCCTTCTGCTCTTCCCCTAATAAAAAGTATTAATCAGTATTGCAATTGTAGCATTTATCCTCTGGTTTGCCTGTCATTCTTCTCAGAACTTCCTGAGAAGTGGCTGTTGGGGAGGCTGCTGGGTATCAAATGGGCTGAGCTAAAGCTGCTGTTATTTATTTATTTATTTATTTATTTATTTATTTATTTATTTATTTCTCTGCAGCACTACCCTGCTTTGAGTTTACTTTCCGTTCTAAAATAAATCTTTGTTTTGTCACTTGGCTTGAGTTGCTTGGCTCATCGACGATCCTGATGTTCTATAACTGTGGGTGATCTCACGTACAAAAGTTGTCACAAGCCATAGAGATGGAAGTGGCTGTAGACTGCCAAATATTTTGGAAATGAATGTATATCCCCACACCCCTGAAAAATAATCAGCTTACTTGGGAAAAATAAGGGGGAAATACGAAGGAAAACACCATGAATGTTGGGTACAGAACTGGTAACCATCAGTTCACAAGTATGTTTCTCAGAGTCTTAAGAGACCTACCTTGCTGTTGTTGTTTCTTAGCAAGTCATAGTACAGTGGTACCTCGCAAGACGAATGCCTCGTAAGACGAAAAATGCGCAGGACGAAAGGGTTTTTTGTTTTTTGAGTTGCTTCGCAAGACGATTTTCCCTATGGGCTTGCTTTGCAAGACGAAAACGTCTTGCGAGTTTGTTTCCTTTTTCTTACAACCGTTAATACCCAGGGAATCCGCGCTCCGCAAGACGAAAAAATCGCAAGACGAAACAACTCGCAGAACGAATTAATTTCGTCTTGCGAGGCACCACTGTATCATAGGATTGTAAAGTTGGAAAGGGACCTGAGACTCTTCTAGCCTGCAATGCAGGAATCTCAACTAAAGCATCAATGACAGAGGGACACCCAACATTTGCTTCAAAACTTCCAAGGCAGGAAAGTTCGCAGCCTTCCGAGGGAGTCCGTTCCAATGTCAAACATGGAAAAATATGTATCTCTTAGAGGCCTTTCTGATGATGATCCTTGAGCCTAGCGCTGACCTTGTATGTGTAGATATGAGAACCAATTATCTCTTCTTTGTAATGAACGGTGGGCCATACATTGTAAATAAAACGAAAATAAGTAGCCAGTGATGGCTGAGTAAAACACTTGTTTTCGCAACTTTGTTTCTTTTTCAGATGTTGCTCTTGTAACATATTTTGGGGGAAATGATGAATGGAGGTGTTTGAGATATTGTCACAAGTGGCCTACAGCAAGTAAAATATGAGAATTGTGACAGAATGCAAACGTCTATAATTAAAATGAAGGACCATTCCTGACCAATTTGGGTAATTCTTTTTTAACGGTGAGGCTATAAATTGGCATTAATTCAGACTAAAGAACTAGGCTTTTAAAGTCTCCACTGTGTCTGCTTCATTCTAATGGAAAGAATCAATTTGATAACTAATTAAAAACGTTTTCTCTCTCTTATGCTTGCTTTAAAATGGAGCTGGGGTAGAAAGCTACTTTAGTGCTCACATCTTAAATTCAACAAATTTGTGACACGCATGGACATTACCTGAGACTTGGTTAAATGTGTTGCATTTTAAGCAATTACTAAATAGAACAAGCACTAAGTATGTCTCCTGGATGTTTCTTATTCAGAGTTAATAGGAACAAAAATGGATTTTTTTATTTGTTAGGGGGTGATATGTCTGGAAATTATTTTTGAGAATGGGGTGAACAGAGAAAACATTTGGGAACGGCAGCCTTAACGTTTTGATCTTACAACTGCATACTCAGAAGTCAGTTTTATTTGATTCCAGTGGCACTTGCTCCAAAGAAAGGTGTGGCCTAATATGCCTCAAACTGGATTCATAAATTTTATGACCCAGTCCTAAATATGTAAACTGAGACTTACGTCTGAGGTTCATGTGCACAGGACTCTGGCCCTAGAACTTCATCCGCACACTACATTTTAGTCAAAGAACAGAAAAAGTGTATGGCAAAAGATGTAGAGAGTCAATGTGACATGTTTTCAAACATTTATATAATATAGGGTACTCATCAAGGAAGGCAGGATTGGATGATCTGGTGGCTTGTGGTTTGTTCTTCATAATATGTGAAATAGCTCTTGCTGTCACTGAACTTGGTTCTGCTTAAAACCAAATAATTTGGATTAAAATAGTTAATCACTTGGACTGAAGCTTCTTTGTTTGGATGTGAAATATTATCTGGAGTAGACTTGCAGTTGCTTTTTATCAAGAAATTAAAGATTTATTACTTATACCCCCCATCTGGCTGGGCCTCCCAGCCCCTCTGGGTGGCTTCCAACAGGATATTAAAAACACAATAAAACATCAAACATTAAAAACTTCCCTAAACAGGGCTACCTTCAAATGTCTTCTAAAAGTCAGATAGTTGTTTATTTCCTTGACATCTGGTGGGAGGATGTTCCACAGGGCAGGCGCCACTACCGAGAAGGCCCTCTGCCTGGTTCCCTGTAACCTCACTTCTCACAGTGAGGGAATCTCCAGAAGGCCCTTGGCGCTGGACCTCAGTGTCCGGCTGAATGATGGGGGTGGAGACACTCCTTTCCTTTCCTTTCTAAAGCACATTGCAATCCTTTTGCGACGGGGTGGGGGGCAGCAGGAACCAGCGAAGTGAAGAGCTTAACTTTGGGGATGCATGTAGCAAATTCAGGTTCAGTTTTCCTTTTGGCCTTGAAGTTCACTGGATGCCTCTGAGCAGCCCTTTCTCTGCCCCACTTACCTTACGGGCTTGTGGTGAAAGTGAAATGAACGCCCCATGTCAGCTGCCCACGCAGTTTAGAAGAAGAGGGATACAGATTTGGCGAATAATAGTCTGAAAAATGAACAGTGATGGTTATCTGAGCAACTTCTCCTAGTGAGTTAGTTGAGTGCATTAGATCTGTTTGGCAATTTGCTGCAGGAATCTGCATGTGCTCAATGTTGGTAGCAATTAATAAATTCCTTGCTATATTATGTAAGGGGGGATTTGTGTGTGTATATACGTGCATATATTGTGTGTGTAGTGCTTTCCTTCTCTCTTTCTCCTGTTCCTAATTTCTGGACATAAAATGCATCAGCATCATTTAAGCTTGTTATGTTTGACCTTACCCTAACCTTAAGTCAGCCAGCCTGTCCTAGCAGTGACCCTTTGCCTTGATCCTATTTTACTTGTAACTCTCCACTTGCTCTTTGTTTCGCTTGGAGCCCATCCTAAATTTGGAAACCTTATGCCTGCGATTGGCTTGGCTGTTAACCCTTCTTCCCATTGTGGTTATGGAGATTACAGTGATCAAGATTGTTTCCAAGTACTTCATGGGCAAAATCACCCCCCTTCCCCAAAATGTAACAAGTGATATTTTGAGCACCAGAAGATGCCAACTTCTGTGTTGTGCAGTGCTCTTCAAAAGGCAGAATGTCAAGGCTGCAAATTTCATCATAGATATTGTATCTTACGCTGGAATTTAATTTAATGTCTCTTAGGGAGTGAAAGTTGCCTGAAAAACAGGGTACTAATGCATATAGCAATCTGCAGCTGCATAGAGAACAAGAGTTGTTAATAGGGGCATATGTTTTAAGTTTGGGACTATGGCATCATCAGCCACAGCAAGCATTATAGAAAGATACAGAACTGCAGTGATGGGAGCCTCTGGGGTTGCAAGATAGGCTTGGAGAGCTGCTTGGAGCATCTTGGCGCGTTACTTTTGGAGGAAGAGTGTCCAGTGCAAGCAAGTACATTGAACATGTATGGGGAGCACATTCACAAGAACATTTTACCCCTCCAAAATTTGAAGTTTTGTGGTGACTTCTCCACTTCAGAAATCATAGAATCATAGAATTGTAGAGTTGGAAGGGACCCTGAGGGTTATCTAGTCCAACTCCCTTATAGGGTTGTATGGTAAATTGTCCCTTATCTTGTGGGGCTAACATGGGACAATTTCCTGTGTCATATCACCACTGGTAAGGAATGCTAGTGATTTTTAAGCAGTGTAACCTGAAAATTGGCATTTTCTCTGTCTCCCTTTTCTGTGGAGTGCCCATATATGAAGAAGCAACTGTCAGTTGCTTCAGACGTCTTGCGAAGAATTATCTTTTTAACAAGGCTTTACGTGTTTTACACATTTGAATCCTGTGAATTTCTGTTTCTCCCCACTTCCATATGCTTTTATGTGTGTTTATACTTTTATTGGTTTTAGGTTGTGTTTTTCCCCCCCCTCATGTTTTAATGATATAATATTGAGGGTTTTTTTAGACTGTACACAGCTTTGAGTCTTTTGAAATATCAAGTGGCTTATAAATGCTTATAAGTAAATAGAATAGAAAAGGAGGATTTCCACAGTCAAACCTCCTTCTAAGGTAGATTATTATCTTTGAAACTTAATGTTTTTGTAACATATCCTTATATGGCAATAGCAGCCAGTCCTTTACAAGAAGTTTCAAACACTTTAAATTTAACATCATGATGAATTCATGTTCTATAATATTTTGAAGTGGGTAGCGGGTGCTGTAATTCTTAAAGTTATTAATGTAATTTTATAACATCAAGGTGTGTATGCCAGTTTATGTGTATCCTCCTCTTAATTCAGTGCAAGAAGAGCTTTGTTTTGACTTACAATATGATATTTTTGCCATATATGACTACCTCTCCATCCGTGCTCCAATGCAGCTGAACCATGTGGCAGCTTTGAAACAATTTTCAAAGAAGAATTGCTCACTATGTTGAAATTAAAGACAAATTTTAAATCCATTAGTTAAATGACCAGTAAATTTGGATTGCACTCTTAAGCATTTAAGTAATTGAAATAAGTATTGCAGCATCACTGTCTTTTTTACAGTACAGGCCTAAGCATGTTTGCTCAGAAGTAAGTTCCACTGAGTTAATTCACTACCCAGTATGCTTGCTGAGAATCATGGCCTAAACAATTTAGTATAATCTGGATCAAAGTACAGTAGTTGTTAGTGCATCTCACTACTCTGTTGCAGGCGTCTGACGCCCTTTCTCCGTGGCCTGAAATATGCATATTCTAGTTGTGAAATGTTTTTCAACCAGTAGTTTTCAGACTCCGTTCTGGGGAATCCAGGGGTTCTTCAGAGAAAAGATAATTTGTGAGCTTTGTTGTTTGCTGCTGTTGATCTTGGCAGGAATGCTAAAGGTGCGTTTCAGTTCACGCAGGGCAATGGTGAGCTCCAGGAGTCCCAGGCTGAATCTGCATGCACTGGAATATGCCCCATAATTCTTTGCAAGGTAGAGAAGTTTCATTGCTGACACTGAAGGTATCCTGAGCAGAAAAGGTGACATGGAAAGCTTGAAAGCTTGAAAAATACATCAGTCTAGGAGAGATGCTGAACCCTGAAGACTCTGCATTGATTTTATATGTCCTAGACATGTACTGTATTTTCGTATATGTTACTACAGTTTCTAACTGGAGGCATTTGTGTTTTCCTCTAGCCCTGCCAATTTCACTTTGGGAGAATTGATAATTCCTCTCTGAAGTCTTAGCATTGGTGACAGTTTTTTTGGTTTTTTTTTAAGTGCCACTTGATATGCATTTTCCAGAGCAGCAGGTGTTTGTTTTCCATTTTTGAGTATGCTGAAGATCTGTGCTGATTCAGTGTTTCGTTTTAGGCTTAATGAAGGCAAGAATATGACAGAGAAATGGGCAAAAAGTGTTTGTTTGCTGACTGTGTCATATTTATATGTTGGAATAAAAACATCAAATTCTGGGGATGGCAGGGGGCGCTAAAGTTTTTATAGTTAACGCTTGTGATTTGTTGTACTTGGTGAGCAGAATCTAGGAAAAGTTCGGCACTTCTAAATCCTACAGATTTCAATGGGATTCATTTAAGCATTTTTCCATTGAGACCAGTGTGTGACTTAAAAGTGGTTAACTTTGCCCTTTGTGACTTATAATTACTAATTAAAAGAGGGCAATTTTGATTTTTGCTGAGAAAGCTGCAGTGTATGCATATCATGATTAGAGAGAAAAACAAAATGATATTTGTTACCAATTAAACCTGGCCGTGGTTCAGTTTTCTTTCCTTCATTTTTCTAAAGATTCTGGTAAGCATATTCCAGAAAATCTAGTATATTAAGGCTGCAATCTTATGCACACTTACATGGGAGCCAACTCTATTGACCACAGTAGAATTTTATTGTCAATTACCAGTCTTGAAGATTTCAGAATTATTCCAGAAAAGAGTTAGGGGGAAGGTCATTCATTAGCCAAAGATCTTCCTTTATAACTACTTTTGCATGGAACACATGCTTTGTTGAAAATTATTCCCATTGGAGCTTTCTTTCTGTCATTCTTTTTTTTTAAATCAAGCCCTCATGGTTGCAGAGATATCCCCAAAGATATACTATGCATTGTTGGCATATTCTAAATGCTTAGGGCTTGAAGAGAAAGTAATATGAATCCTCCATTCAATGTTTTTCAAATATTTGTTTCTATAATGTTTCCCTGAGTTTCAAGTAGACCATCTGTAGCATTTGTACATTACACTTACTCAGTAGATGTTATAGTAAAACATCCCATTATTAGTGAATTTGCTTCATTTGCAGTCATTCAGCATGTTGAGCTCGGTATGTTAATTGCATGTCATGAGGTGAGGGGGGAACGTGATGCTGTGCCGAGTATGTTGCTTACCCCTAAATCAGTGGAAAATGCTTAAGGCTGCTGGTCAAACATTTCAACTTTATCAGAATATCTGCAAGGAACATAGCTAATGTTTCTGTATAGTCTGTGAAACTGATGGAGCTGATGGCTTTTTCTTTTGCTGACAAGTGAAGGCTAATACAAATTTGAAACCTCCCTTTACCAATGCATGGCTACCAGTTTCAGAATATTAACTCAGATGGAATGATTAATGCCACTTTTCTTTCTATTTGTTACCAATGATCAGCCTCTGATCAATGGATGAGCTAATGTCCTGGAGATTTTTTGTTAGCTAAGGCAGGTGTTGAATTTTGACGAGTATTTTTGTCGAGTAGAATGGGCTAGACGTCATTAGCTAAGTTACTTTCAGGGCTGGGGTGTATGTCTAGGTATGAATGGAGAAGATTTATGGTTAAATGATGTGGGTACTGCCAGAATCTAGAAGCAGGTGGGTAGGATTTAGGAGACATACAGTGGTACCTCGGTTTCGAACATCTCCGTTGACGAACGTGTCAGTTTTCGAACGCCATAAACCTGGAAGTACCGTATTTTTCTGTGTATAACACGCCCCCGTGTATAAGACGACCCCTATTTTTGGGGACTCAAATTTAAGAAAATGGGAGAAGTACAGTAAATGCTTCGGTTTTTGAACATGCCTCGGAAGTCGAACATGACACACGGCTTCCGTATTGAGTTTTCAGTTTTCAAACGTTTCAGAACTCGAATGGACTTCTGGAACGGATTACGTTCGAAAACCGAGGCACTACTGTATTTAGTCATTTAAGCACAAAATAAGAATCATGTTCCAAGAAAATCTGAATTATGTGACATGTATACATTATGCAAATTAAGAGCAATTGGGACTCATCCACACTGGAGTTTATTGTGGATTTGAAACTGCTTATTTATTTATTTTCCCCTGTGTCCACGCAAGGTCCTCATTGAACCCACACTTTACCTCTGCTAAATTCAGATTTTCCCAATCCATGGATAATCCAGCAAGGGAAGAAAACCCAGTATAAAATTTCATTTTGCCCCCTTGAAAAAAAATTGAGGAGCAAAACTAAACAGCCAAAGAAAGAAGCAATGCCTGTGGATGGTACTGGGGGATGATATGGATGATAATAATAAGAACACTCAACACGTTCTGATTAAGACCTTATCCAGGAATGTAGGAGCATAGTTTTCCTAGGAGGTTTGCCTTGTAAATGAGTCCACCAAACATACTAGCCTGCAAAGTTTTTTCACTAGCATCCTGATAGTTAGCAGAGGAAGGATGGAGAGCCCTGCTGTTCCTGCAGCAGCCCACCCCCTTTCTACGCTGTGGAATGGGCAGGGGGAATCTTGCTTGGTTTTTATGCTGAGCACAGAGGTGGGAGGAAGCATTCCAGCCCACTCACTTGCTTTCATGATGAAAATCCTTGTTGCCCGTCTGGCTACCAGGAGGCTGCTTAAATACGTTTATTTATAATCTGCCCTTCACTTGAAAGTCCAGGGCTGAAATATACGCAAAAATTAAACCATAATTAAACCATAAGATTGAAGCAGCCTGGAACAAAATGCAGACTTCAGTTACAGAATAGCTGGGAACGTCCCTTTCTGGGTCATCACCCTGTGATATTCTGTAGTGCCGTAACTAAAATTTCCCAGACCCACCTGAGTGATCTTATAGGTCTATACAGAGCTGAGCAGCACTTCTGGCGACCCAGCCCCATGGGCAGCTAGCTAGCCATTGTGGAAAGTAACAAGCTGGACTAGATAGGTCTTTGGTTTCAACTAGCAGGGCTCTTACGTTCTTCTACATCAAGAATATGGAGGTGTTCCGCAGGCTTATTCGAAAAGCTGAGTTTTAAAGGGGCTTGAAAGAGGTAAAGGAGGCGGCTGCACGAAGGCATTCTGGGAGGCAGTTTTAGATCTAAAAGCAGCAAGGACAAAAGATCGGGAGTTATTTGAGGGGAAAGAGACTTTTGAATGGCTGAAGGTCACGGGGAGAAGAGGCAGGTGGGTTTAAAGGTAAGAATGAGATGCTTGTTCAGGATTTTTGAGTGGACTGAAGAGTAGTGTAGGGATTTAAAGAGGGGCATCACATGGTCAGAGCCACAAGAAAGATGAATAATAATACCAAGTTAGGCAACTTATCCTGAGCTTGGTTGCATCTAGAAAGTAATGTTAGACTTTTAAAATTTGGGCAACTTCCTGTGGTCAGAGATAAAGAAGAGGTTCTCTGCTTTTTTAGTTGGGTGGTGTTCTTTCTGTGACTTTTGATGGATATTGCTATTGGCTGTGCTGATTATTGTAGAGACTCTCCAGGCCCCATGGAAGATAGCATAAAACTACCCTGTATTGCGTTATCTTTGTCCTCCATCTAACCCTGAACTGGCGGTTTGGGCTGATGGAAGCTCTCCAGAGACTTCCACCTTCCTTTAGTGCCTGAGATCCTTTGGTTGCGCACATGGAAGGATGAGTCCTGATCCTTTAAGTGCAAGGGAGCATTTAAGCAAGAGGGAGAAGCAGGGAGAACTCCTCTCTTTAATACGTTAGGTTAAAAATGCTTTTAAAAAGTGAAATTGGAGAGCCTCGTGATATATTCTTTGTCAGATATCTTGTTTCTCCCTTCGATGTAGATAACGCTTGTCAACAACACAAGCCACCCTTCTTCGCAGCCACGCTGAGCGTGTTTGTGCAGGCATGCTTAGACACTGGTTTATTACTCTGCACTTGATTATTTGTGGCTGAATGTGTGAACTGGCTCCATAGAAATTTTGCCTTGTTTTCTGAGGCGATGTGCAAATTCTGTCTGTTAAATAGGGCTAGTTCAGACATGCATGCTCATCACTTGCTCCAATTATTATGTGTGAATGGAGTGTGACGTATTTCTTTAGATGAGTTTCAGTGAATGAATGCTTCACTAACTGTGTTGGATTTGTTACATCCTAGCTCTGCCCAAAAGAACTGAGAACAGGTGTGAGTTTTGTTTTCAGCCCTTTCCCTACTGTAGCTGTTACAGCAGGTTAAGAGTGTAGATATGTGTGGTTAAGCAGGGATCGGCAGCTTTATTTGCCTCGTCCTTTTTATTTTTCTTTTGGGATGTAATTCAGCACTGCGCCGTCTGTTACAGATGCACTGGAGGCCAGTTATGGTTTTTATAACCACTTTTGTGACTAAATCTGTTATGGGAAATTAATTTAGAAGTTAGACAATTTGTGTTTCCTTTTCTGACGAAAACCTCTGTTTAATTGGTTGGTGGCTTTTAAGGCTGCCCTAATAGAGATTGAATTTAATAGTAGTTTTTTTCCTTCTGCTGTTGTTTTCACAAGTGAGTTACAGGGGAGAAGCTCAATGGCTTTTCTAGACAAGTAACTACATAAGTATGAAAACTCACACAGTGTCCTAAACAGAATGCTAGACTTGGACTAGGCAGACCTGCATTCAGATCTTCTGAAACACTCTAGGGAACTTCTGAGACATTCATTGTATCTCAACCTAGACTACCGCTTGTTAAAACGAGACAGCACCCATGTACACTTGTACTCCTTGGAGGAAGAGTGGTATACAAATGTAGTATGTTTCAAAAAAAAAAAAAAACAACCTCTGTCAGAAGCGAGCTAGCAGGAAATCACACTGCTGCTGCTGCCAGTGCTGGGCCCGGTGGGGGCATTGGCCTGGCTTTCCAAGGCGTGGGGTGAAATCCACCCCAGCGCCTAGCCGAGCATGGTCATCTGGTGCTGCTGACTTGCATCTGGTAAATAACTAAGTGCCTACTCAGAAGACAGCCACACTGAGTTCAGTGGGCCTTACTCCCAGGTAAGGGTGTGTGGGGCTACAGTATTTTATCTAGGCAGCCAGGGCTCCTCTGGATGACAAGATCTTTTTGCACCATCATTGAGGACCACTTGCTTTTTAAAATTCTCCCTGTGCGTCTTTTGGACTGTATCTGTAGATTTCCCCCTCTGTGTCAAATATCTGGGGTCAAATAAGTGTTGTTTACTTTTTATAATACATGGAGGATGGATCTGGCTCGGGAGGTTCTTGACTCTCTACACGAAAGGGCTGGGGATTGGATTTGGGCCCTTCTGCATGCAAGGCATGTACTGTGTCATTGGACCATGTCCCCCATTGTGCAGTCTGGTAATGGAAATACTCTTTGGTTAATTTGAGCTTAACTATCCTGGGAAAACAATTGCGGAATCTCATTGAAACTCTTTTCACTGAACAATGTCCCATGTTGCATCTTCATTGATCCCGCATGTGGAATGACTTCCTGTTTCCCAAGGCAATCCTGACGGGCACTTTCTTCCCTCCCTTTCAGGCATGGTTCTTGTGCGTAGCGAGAATGGCCAGCTACTGATGATCCCTCAACAAGCTTTGGCGCAAATGCAGGCCCATGCGCAGTCCCAGCCTCAAACCACCATGACTCCTCGCCCTGCCACCCCTACCAGTGCTTCTCCGGTCCAGATCTCGACTGTGCAGGTCAGTTCACTGAGAAACGTAAGTAAAATAAAATCTTAAATTTCCTTACATTTGAGGGTATCCAAGCTGGCTGCCTCCAGGTGTTTTCCCTTGACATGCCCTGCGTTGTATTCTGCGTGCCTGCAAAGTATGTCTGCGCTGGCTCTAGGTGGCAGGATTCTCAGTCCACTGAGAGACCCGCATTTACCCACCAGTCTTCCAGTGAAGCTTTTATTCCCGAAAACAAGCAGCTCCTAGTTATATCCTTTGCATGTGCTTCCCATCCTTAGAGCTTCACCCGCTGTGTTAAAAGCGCTCCAGGTTTCCATGTCCCAAAATCTCAAATTTCATAGCTGAAGCGAATGATCCAAATGTGGCAAATTTGCAAGGATTTGCTTAACATGCATACATAATATTGTTTGCATAGCTCGGTATTGCATTCAGCTTTTCATACTGTGAGCCAGTCGTAAAGGAAAGGGGAAAGAGTGTGTATCTGGAGACATGCATTTCCTGGCTGATAGTCGTGTCATGAAAACTCCCAGCGCCTTACGAGTGGAATTCCTGTCCAGAACTTTGTTTACGGCAAACACTTTCACTATGTCGAACCCTAAAGACTAGCAATGTTGCTTTCCTTCTTTATTTGTTTGCAAATTAAATCTGAGGCCTACTGCAGACTTTGTGCTTGGATATTGACCCACTTTTCTGTAGTTAGATGGAGATCGGTTTGTTAATTTCGTCCTCCGAATCACTCCTCTAAAAAAAATAATGTTGAAGTTAATGGTCTGAACATGAAATGTGCATGAATATAATTGGCTGCTGTGGTCAGAAGCAAGCATGGGACTTCAGGACTCCGACTGAGGCCGATGCTAGATGCTTCATGGGTGGTGCATGCAACTGTGTTATCAATGTGCTTTCTTTTGTTTGGTTTTCAAACAAAAAGAAAAGGCCGTAGGAAGTTGCATTTGGAAGTGGATGAATGGTAAAGAGGTGCTTGACCCTGTCCCTTCCACTGTGCTTTTTGCTCAGAATTGCCCCCTAGGTTAAGGCTACCAGATTTTTTTCAATGAATCTGGGGACCCTTTAATTAATTAATTAATTGATTGATTACTGCACGTTCGGGATGGTGATGCTGCAGCGATGGCAGTGACAGAGGGGTGGCCGCCACCTTGACCTCTACTGCCATGTTTCCTCTTCCTCCGAGGCTTCTAACTCCTTTCTCCATGAGCATGGGCAGCCCCTGAGTTGTTGGTTCTTTGGTGGTGGTGGTGGGGAAGCGGTGCATGGTGGGTCAGGCATGGAAGGCGGAGAAGGAGGGCTGAGAGCGGTGGCGGTGGCGGTGGTGAGGCTCCGGCAGTCCGATGCCTCCCTTCCCATTGGAGCAGCCCCTTTCCCATTCCTACTTGCGTGCAAGCAGGAGCGGGTGGGGATCCCTCAGCTGGGAAGCGAGGTTTCACACTGCCTTTCGGAGCAGCCCCATCCCAACTCCTACTTGTGTGCAAGCAGGAGGGGGCAGGGATCTCAGGCAGCGTGATGCTTCCCTTCCCAATCCCCTTCCTACTTGCATGCAAGCAGGAGGGGGCAGGGATCCCGCAGCTGGGAAGGGAGGCTTCTTGTTGCCTACCGTATTTTTCGCTCTATAAGACGCACCAGACCACAAGACGCACCTAGTTTTTGGAGGAGGAAAACAAGAAAAAAATATTCTGAATCTCAGAAGCCAGAACTGCAAGAGGGATTGCTGCGCAGCGAAAGCAGCAAT
The DNA here is from genome assembly GCF_964106915.1 of Podarcis gaigeae. NCBI lineage: Eukaryota > Metazoa > Chordata > Lepidosauria > Squamata > Lacertidae > Podarcis > Podarcis gaigeae. The sequence goes on from NC_139682.1 coordinate 10,928,812, forward strand.
CCCTCTTGCTGTTCTGGCTTCTGTGATAGCTGCGCAGCCTGCATTCGCTCCATAAGACGCACACACATTTCCCCTTACTTTTTAGGAGAGAAAAAGTGAGTCTTATAGAGCAAAAAATACAGTAACTGAGAGATCTCTGCCCCCTCCTGTGAAGCCTGCCTTCACAGCTCAGAGACCCCGCCCTGCTCCTTCTTGCACGCAAGTAGGAGTTGGGAGGTTGCTCTGATAGGCAGCATGAAGCCTCCCTTCACAGCATCTTCACTGATCAGAGTTTTATTTTTTCCCCCTGTGCTGTATTCAATACTTCTGTACGATTTTGTTTTTATTGTTTTGTAAGCAGCTCTGGGAATGCTAGCTGTGATATAAATTACAAAAATAAGCAGCCCTACCTGCTGCCCCCCACAGCTGCCTTTCAGTAAAAGAAAACAAAAACCCATTGGTGATTCTTAGCTTGGCCCTGAGCTTCAGGATTTTGTGCTGAGTGCCATCTGGGGTGTTCTAAGGCAAGCTGAAACCCCTGGCCTGAGTTTAGTGTTGCATGATTTCTGTTCACCTCTGGTTTTTTAAAATTCAGATTATGTGCTAGCAAACTCACACTCCTCAATTAACCTGCTCTTAGTTGTAGAAGTGTGCTTGCCTTAATTTCCATTTTTACAATCCACTCCAATTGCAGTATTTAAAAGTCTGGGTCATAACTTAAAAGTCTTTGGCCATAATTAAGGATATTGGATATGTGGCCATAGTTTAGGGATGGATAGATAGGGACTTAAAGTTGAAGCAAGGATGGGGAGGTGGGGCTACTTTAAGGATCTGAAAGTCTGGATTTGGATAATTAATCATTTTCTGATTCTACCTCAACTGTTTACTTAATACCTATTAGAACAATGCTGATTTAGTCTTAGAGCCATAACATTTTTATGCAAATTCAGACAAGTGAATTATAACCATGTGATTTTTTATTTTATTTTTTTAAAAACAATAAATTAAAGGAGGATTTTTTCCAGCAGAAAATCAGCCTTTATCTCAAGGTTTTTTATTAGAGGCTTGGAGACCTGACATACTGCTTTTGGAATTTTAATAATAAAATAGCCTAATTAATAATGCCAGTTATCAAGTTCAGACTTCCCTGAAGTTACATCCTGTACTCTGTTAATCTTCACAGTAACTTTTGATGAAGATCTAACTTGCCATATCAATGTTTGGATCAAGATAGTAAGAGAAGCCCTGTGACTTTTCTGTGATTCCAGCCCTATAGCCCACAGAATCATGTAGAACATTATCCAAAACTGGTTTGAAGTCCATATCATGATTCTGGTTGTGTGTGTGTGTGTGTGTGTGTGTGTGTGCATTCGTACTCGTGTGCTATGCAGAAATCACAATGTGGGGAAAACCATGAAGCCAGTCAATGCCTCTACATAGCTCTATCCTTATTTCAGACATTGTGATATATATGATGATTAGCTGGTGATATATCACAATGTTGAAAACCAGATATCGCCCAGCCCTAGTGGGTTATAAACCTGTTGGTTTAAAAACAAACAAACAAACAAACAAACAAACAAACAAACCCCATGAAAAATCTAGACTGGATCCAAAGTTATGATGATGTGCAGCTGAAACAACTCAAAGCTAAAACTATTCGGGACGAAGTACTGGGTGTGGATTTGCTTTAAAGAATGCAGAACTGAAGAAAGTGCCGGGACTTAAAATTTCAGCCCAACTTACCTTAGGTTGGATTCTTGGTTAAACTGGGCATGTTATCTATTTATATGTGGCTACTTCTCTGTGAATGTACCTGGGATTCTTTTTTGCAGGCTCCTGGAACGCCTATCATTGCGCGGCAGGTGGCTCCAACCACTATAATCAAGCAAGTGTCTCAGGCACAGACAACTGTACAGCCCACGACAACGCTACAGCGGCCCCCTGTAGTTCAGGTAAGGTTGCCAACATATGTTTGCTGGCTAATCCTAAAACAGAACATTGGCTGAGACCCAGGGTGGTGTTTGGGCGCTGTTCATTTAAATGAGAATAGATGATGGAGATGTAAAACTAAGTCACACTGGGGCCAGTGGGGCATTCTCCCAAGTAGGTGAGTGGACTCCATCAAACACGGTGGGGCTTACGTGTAGCTTGTAAAGAAAGAGTAAGTACAATAATAAGTGCAAACAGAAATTACTGAATAGTCCAGCCTTTACTGAGGTTTAAAAAGCTGGTGCATTCAAATGATAAAGTGTCTTAATTCAGAAGGGGTGTGGACTTTCTGCAGGAGCTGCACAACTAAAGCATTGCTGAAGATTCTTTACACCTCTTAAATTATGTCACAGGTGGTCCAGATTAGTACTTGTGGATAGTTATTCCAGCTACTTTAGACTTTTGGGAGTCAGCGGATAGGTGGAACCAGCAAAGAGTTTCTCTTTCTGTGACTATGCTTCTAAACATTTTCCCCTGATAACAGCTTTTAACTGTGCAATTTTTTCAGTGTGTTTTGATTTGGACCGATTCTTCCTTGACATGTTGACTGTGTGACTGATGTGGGATGCAAACCATAGTCTCCCCCCCCCCCCAAGATTTTACCCTCATGCTTGTTCTGTCTGCATGCACAGTGCCCTTATAATAATTGGGAGTGATGATTAAGAAGCAGAAGCAAAATAGATTTATTTCGCTGCACCACAAAGTCTGTAGCCCGTTTCATAGGTCCTGTGTTCTGCTGCCTTCTACCTTTTGCACCAAAAACACATGCTTTGTTTAATCAACTTCCAGTGTCTTGAATTCTGAATGCATAGGGCTTTGTGCCACCTGGTGGTTGTTTCATTTAACTGCGCCAGACGGGTGGCCAGAGCAAATGTCTCTCTTTTTTGGAGCCTGTTTTAACATCACTGTAAGGAGGATATTGCGTCTGATAAAATGCATCCTCCCTTCATTTGCAGCTCTGTATAATTGTCTAATATCTGTGTATCTTTGCAGCCTCAGATTGTTCTGGGCAATCCTGCACAAACGACAGCATTAGGAACAGCAACTGCTGTGCAGACTGGAACGTCTCAAAGGGCGGTGCAAGCAGCCGCAATAGCCTCAGCTGCGGCCACAGTAAGCTCCCAATGACTGTTTGTTGCAAGTCAAAAGCCAAATCTTGCCAGCTTCCAAGAGAGGAACCCATTAACTTACCACCAAGTGCTCAGTGTAGCGCATACTGACTACTTCGCTGGCACAGTATTGACACTCCAGTTTGTACCTTATGGGTATGAAACTGCTAAGTGAGGCGAATGTGCTGTGATCATGTAAATGTTTGTGGGAATTATGGTAAACTTTACTGTGCCACACACATGCTGTAAAACAAAATAAGTACAAGTTCTGCACCAAAATAACCTAATTTCTGTGTTGGGGGCAGCTGGATTAAAGGATATAAGCAATTTGCTTATTTTGATCTTAATTTGCACAATTTATTCTACTCCTAGTGGTGATGGGAGAGGCAAAGAACTGGGCAGGACACTGAAATCTAAGAATGATACAGCAATGGTGGAAAACTTGCTCAGCTTCTCCTTCTAGCTTCTAAGATTCAACAGGCATTGCCCCAGAAGCCATGAAACATATTTGTAGTAACAAGGGCCATAAACTTTCTTTAAGACAAAAACAAGGAAGCCAGGATCCTTGAGAATCTGGCATGTTTCCATTATCACATCATGTGTTTTTTATGCATGGGCACAGAATATCCACACCCCTGGCCAAATACAATTTGAATGGCAGTGTTGCCAATCGATAGGGTTGAAAGGGATTCTATAGTGTTCAGATTGAATTCAAATACATTTTTTTTTAAAAAAAAACCAACCCTCTCCCGTCTCACTTTCTTTTCTATCTTTCCCTTCAATAGGAAACCATGGAAAATGTGAAGAAATGCAAGAATTTTCTCTCCACGCTAATAAAACTGGCCTCTTCTGGAAAGCAGTCTTCTGAGACTGCCGCTAATGTGAAAGAACTAGTTCAGCACCTGCTGGTAAGACAGACACCGGTTTAGTTCAGATCCTCATCTGAAACATAGCTTGGGTGACTGAGAATGAGTCTCTCCCCTCTCCTTTGCATATAAGAGGAAGAGAATGAAAGCTTCTGATTTAAAATAAACCACAGTTCACATGTCGTCTAAAACACAAGGAACAGTGGTTTGTTCTAACTAAAATCAGTTAATAAGTCAGGATCTGAAACCATAGTTTAATCATTTGTTTTTAACAATTTCGGTTGGAACGAACCACTGTCCCTTGAGTTGAGGTGCGCCACAGAACCGCAATTTGTTCTAAAGCAAAACTTCCACATCCCTCCTTGCCATGTATGAAGGAGAAGATGGGGATGGAGGCCTTGGGAGCATGAGTCCTGCCATATCTCATCTCCAGTCCGCTGGATTGTCTGAACCAGGCCACAAACATACGGTTATGAAACGTAGTTTGAAAATAAAAGAGTAAAATGTTGACTTTCTATACTGTTAGGCGATACAAAGATTTGAAAAAACAATAGACATAAGATACTTTTCATGTGTTTACTCCTTTTGCTTAAGAAGAAAAGGGTTGTTTCTTTTAGAAGTATAGCATACAAGCATAGAATTGTAGCGTTGAAAGGGACCGTGAGGGTCATCTAGTCCAACCCCTTGCGATGTAAGAATCTTTTAGCCCAATGTAGGGCTCAAAGCCATGACCCTGAGATTAAGAGTCTCATACTCTACCAAAACTTGGATGCTGCCGTACTCCCAACTCATCCTTGACTATTTGCCATTCTGGTAGGGTCTGTTGGGAGTTGGGAGTTCAGCAACACTTGAGGACCGCAGGTTAGCTACCCCTGTTGTAATATCCGAAGAGCAAATTCTGAAGTAATGTACAAGGTGTTACGGATGCGACTCAGAACATCTATTTTTAGATATAAGGCCAATGAGCAGGGAAAGCTACAGAGAAACAACCTGCTTCTCCACAGCAACCTGTCATAATTTTCCAGTGTCTTATTGCTATCCATTCATTTAAAACATGTCATCTTTTTTTAAGGTGAATTAAGGAAATAATTTCAAAACATTAAAAAGATTGACTGCTTAAAATGAAAATATGGGAATTTTCCTCCCCACACCAACTTTTTTTTTATTACAACAGTCACATGTGTATGGAATAACAAAACTTAGGCAAGAAATACCCTAACAAGACAGAGTTCATTCATGTGAAATGAAAACCATAGAAGGCTTCAGTCATATGGATGTTCTCATTGCTCTCCAGTATTGAAAAACCACAGTATTGAAAAAGCAGAGGAATCAAAAACAATCCAGTCAAAATAACAGCTCTACCATTTGATGTAAACATACACTTTTTTGTGACTTTTTGAAATGATTAGCATTCTGCTTATGAGCATAGAAAATAAGAGCAATTCAAGTGTATTAAAAATGTATTTAAACTGAACTTGCTAGCAGATGTGTTATTTGTATTTTTATGTTGGATGAATATGTAGCATTCTTCTTGCAAAGTGCCTTAAATAAATTTACCCAGTTAAGTACAATGGTACCTTGGTTGTCAAACTCCATTCGACTCCCAGAATGGTTCAGAAACCAAGGTGTGGCTTCTGATTGGCTGCAGGAGCTTCCTGCACTCAATTGGAAGCCGTGTCATCATCATCATAATAATAATAATAATAATAATAATAATAATAATTTATTATTTGTACCCCGCCCATCTGGCTGGGTTTCCCCAGCCACTCTGGGCGGCTTCCAACAGAGATGAAAAATACACTAAAATGTCACATATTAAAAACTTCCCTGAACAGGGCTGCCTTCAGATGTCTTCTGAATGTCAGGTAGTTGTTTATCGCTTTGACATCTGATGGGAGGGCATTCCACAGGGCGTTCAGACGTTCAACTTCCAAAAAACGTTCGCAAACTGGAACATTCACTTCCAGGTTTGCGGCGTTCTGGAGCCAAAACGTCCGAGTACCAAGGCATTTGGCAACCAAGGTGCAACTGTATCTTGTTAATAAGATATGTCCTTCTTATACATTTAAATGGTTGAGGGCTTAATATCTGGAATTCATTATCTGGAAAATCTGAATCTGAATTTTATTCTTCAGGATGGAAAAATTGAAGCAGAAGATTTCACCAGCAGACTGTACCGGGAACTTAATTCTTCACCTCAACCTTACCTTGTGCCTTTCTTGAAGGTAACAACCTCTCTTCATTCTAGTTGCATCACTTGGCAGAGAAGCTTCTTGCCCTTCTCAGTAAAGAAGTGGGAAACACTTAAAAATTGGTACCAAATTAAAGTAATAAAGATGACTTGACTACAAGAACAAAAAAAATCTCTTTCTGTTCCTCCGTAAGAGGAATCACAGGGGAATTTTCTTGATGTAAAAACTATAGAGTGCAGCTGTGACAATATTCTGTATGCAGAATATTGAATTACTGTGTTCACACAATCACTGCTAGAAATCTGGTAGACCTGGTGAGATGATGTGTGATCCTGGGTATACACATGCATTCTTGCTCTCAGCATCCCTTCCTCCTAAAAAAAGGTGTATATGGAGGAACTATAGGAATTTAACATGTGTGAATCCCAAGTCATGTTGTATTGTGTGTGCAAGGTGTATGCAAACGTGCATTTTCAAGCTTGATATTATATCACTTGTTCTGATTTCCAACTAGCAATTATTGTGAAAAGCCCTGGGTATGTTGTGAACCGCCCTGGGACCTGCGGATGAATGGCAGTATAAAAATTTTAACAACAACAACAACAACAACAATAATAATAATAATAATAGGAAGAATAAGAATTCTGTGAGCCAGTTCCATTGGTTAACTATTAGCCAGCTCCATACTGTTGGCAACCAAGTCAGATGGGCAGGGTACAAATAAAATTTTTTTATTATTATTATTATTATTATTATTAATGCAGTATACTCTGCGTTTTTGTTTGGTTCCTGCTGATAATGTGGTAAAATCCACGGTATTTCCAGTCCGTCTTAGGGGATATGCACAGAAATGTCAGATTTTGCACTCATGAGGCCCTCCTTGTCTCAGACGTCAGTGCTTTGAGCATTCCTGTCAAGCCTGTGCAGTCAAGAGTTGCAGACTGCAGATTTTATTTCCTCTTCAAGGATGGGCTTTCCCCTGCTTTGAGGCAGATTCCCAAGTACTATTTTCATCCCAGGGTATTAAGAGGTACGCACAACTCGTAAGTTGCCTTTTGCACTTCTCACGCTGCACAGGCATCTTTACAACAACTCTGCAAGATGGGTCAGTATTATTACCTTCACTTGTCCCTGCAAATGGGGGCGTCAGTGTGGTCAATTCAGTAATTGAAATGAATTGGAAGGCAAAGCCGGCACAGTTTTGGGCGATTGATTTGCCCCTCTCATGAAATATTGTAGCCAGTTGTTCGCTCAGCTGGAGTATAGAGTTTACTGTTCCACAGAGAAAGTTTGCCCCCTTTGGACAAGTAAGTATTACAAATACAACCTAAGATTCCTTGTTTGATAGGGATTTTTATCTCTGGATAGCAAGGCTTGAGATAACTTCTGATTCTTGACTGTGTTCCTTGTCTAACAGTATGCTACACGGGGGTGTCACTCACCACAAACTACTGCACATTTCCGATGCCTCTAGGGATAACTGAAACTTGATGCTAATTTTTTGGGGTGTGTGTGTGATGCTTACACACACAGCAGTGTGACGTCACTTCCTCTTTTGTTCCCATAGCGGAGCTTACCTGCCTTGAGACAGCTGACTCCAGATTCGGCGGCTTTCATTCAGCAAAGCCAGCAGCAGCAGCCCACGACGCAGCCCACGACGGCCCTGACAGCGGTGATGCTGAGCGGCTCAGTTCAGCGTACAGCAGGAAAGACCCCTGCTACCGTCACAAGTACCTTGCAGCAGCCCGTCATCAGCCTAACGCAGCCGACGCAAGTTGGGGTTGGCAAACAAGGGCAGCCCACGCAGGTGGTGTGTAAACCAAAATGAATCAATCCTACACTTTACCTCCCAGAAAACCGAATCCTTTCCTTCCTAACACCAGTCAGCAATGGGCATAAACTGAACATAAAACCAGATATCTTGTCGATATTTCATGCATGTTTATCAGTTGGTACAAATGTGTGTTGCTGTGTAGTCAATGGTCTCCTTTTCCTTCCTCTCAGGAAAAGCGTATTCAGGAGGTGGGCATGTAAAGCATGTGTGCTTAACCCTCTCCCTACCCATTTTTCTGCTCCCAGCTGGATTTCAGCTGCAGGGAAAAATAGCTTTGGTGTGGAGGGAGGAGGGGCGAGAGTAATTCAGAATGGAAAAGCTGTAGATGTAGAAAGAGTCAGTGATTTCCACCCTGCCCCCCCCCCCAAAGCTGTTTCTCTGCTTCACATTCCCTTTACGCATACCTCCTTTTCCTTGATAAAGAAAAAGCTCTATCAAGGATATATATTACAAACTTTTGTGCAGTGGCCCTGAGCTGCATGACACAACTTCTATCCTTACCCTAGCAATCACTGTATGTTGTTGCTACCACAGCCTTTCTGAAAACAAAGATTTTATTGGCAGTAGGGACAGGAGAAATTAAAGGGAGGTCCTGCTTCGCATAGGCCAAAAGCAACTTCTTGGATTCATTTCTGCAAGATAGCCAGTAGCAGCAGGTAGCTTTTAAAAGTTCATGGAGAAAAGTTCTTCCAACTACAACAGTTAAAACTTGCGCGTTCAGAATCAGCATACAAATGATTTGCCAGAGGCTAGGGGCAAGCAGTAGGGGATAGCCATATCCATTGTACCATGATTGCAAGGTTCCTAGGAGCATTAGGCTGGCTACTGATAAGAGACCAAACAGTGCACTAAATGAATGGCAAGGCAGTTGTTGCGTATGTGCATTGATAACCTCTCCGAAAGAGGTTCTGTAAATGACAGTATTCTTTAGTTTGATTTTGCTAGTGTCTAATGATTCAAACCTGTATTGGATTTGACTACCCGCACTTGCCTGTCAGCATTCCTGCTCTTAGTTACTTGAATAACTAAGCTGTTTCTCTTCCTGTACTTGCAGCTGTGAGGATGGGCTATTGTTAAACCCACTGCTCCTGTACTGCAGGGGAATGGGGCTTTATGGCAAGATACACTCATGATCCACAAGGTGTATCTAAATTATGCATTAAATGGGGAGAGGCTTCTGACAACCTTGTATCCCAAAGTCTGGCAGAGCAACATCATCCACTAAAAATGAAATGGTTTTCATTCTTGAATAACTTTGGATAGGGCTGTAGTGTTTGTATAAAACAAGGGGCCACTCCAGGGCTGCATAAAACAAATATTTTATCGTGCATCTCTAGACCCTATTAGGTTGGTGTGGAAAATACCCTTTTCACATATGGCCTGCTTTAATTTGAGAGACTAGCAGCATGGTTAAAGGCAGTGCTATTTTTCTAGAAGAAGAGGTGCCAGAACTTACCATTAATGTCTTCCATGTTCTCTTATAATGGCAATGGCACCCACCTGAGAGGTGCTGGAATTGAGTACCAGTGAGTTCCTGCTGGGGAAAAAAACCCTGCTTAAAGGGTTCCAAAAGCTGTCAGTTGAATTGGCCTTCTTAGTCAACTGCAACTACTCTCAAACTTTTTATTCATTTCTTACGTTTCTCTGCCACCTTTTCCTCCAAGGAGCTCAAGGTCAGTGTTCGAAACTCCTATTGTTCTAGGCTCATTTTGCGACAGGGAATTTAATTAGCACGAGCAGTTTCTGAGTTCTGGGTGCAGTACTGCGCCTAAGATTTCAGATTATAACTGCAGAGTGGAAGGAAAGGAGGACCTTTTTCTGTCTGCCTGCTTCCAGCTAATATCTGAAGGCTGGAGAAGGGACCCTCTTAAGAATATTAGGGGGGTGGGCAAGGGAAGGACGAGGCCATATGAAAAATGGACATAATATTTTAGCTGCAATTCATTCATTTCCAGCTTTGTATTCATGTTATAAAAAAAGTGCACCTAGGCTTTCTTGTTCTTAGCTGGTTTATTGAAACGAATGTCTCTTCAAATGTTTTCAGGTTATTCAGCAGTCTCAAAAGCCAGGCACGTTGATCAGGCCACCACAGGTGACATTGACACAGACCCCTATGGTAGCCTTGCGGCCACCACACAACCGTATTATGCTTACTGCTCCTCAACAAATTCAGCTAAACCCACTTCAGACAGGTAAGAGAGAAGCATTCTTGTTATTTATTATAATGGGATTTTTTTTTTCATTTAAAAAAACAGCCGTCTGATGCTGTGTCATAACATTGCACTTGGAAAACAATGTTTTCAGTCACAGGGCCTCTTAATGTTACATGCTAGTTTTGGAGAAGTTTTTTTATCGGATTCTTGAAAGTCAGAAAACCTTCACAGGAAATATACATTCTTTCTGAGCTAGCATCTCCGCTAGCAGATTTATCAGGTCATGGGGCAGGACTATGCATACTCTATGCTTAACTCCCTCTCCTCTTAATTCTGCTTCAGGTAAAGACTTTGCACCATTCTGCTGGTTTTGGTGTCTTTGTGTGGATTCTGAATTACAGAGCATTTTTCTTGATTTCCTTTCCTTGCAGTCCCTGTGGTAAAACAGACAGTATTACCTGGAACCAAAGCTCTTTCTACACTATCAACTCAAGCAGCTGCTGCTCAAAAAAACAAACTCAAAGAACCTGGGGGAGGTTCATTTAGGTAAGTAATCCTGTGCATTAGTGCAAAGAGATTTGCAGGAGGGGGGTAGAATCCTGGAATTGACACCTGTCCCTGCGACAGATACTTTGTATTTGTGTGTGTGTGTTTTGGTTATGCTTTATGTTGCTTTCTCAGTAGCTGCAGATTTGCAGCACCCAGGGAATAAATACTGATCTTTTAAATATCTTCTTATCTGGATTAGCAAATATAGTAGGCTCATTCTGTCTTCCATGCTGAATTGCATTTTTGTATTTATTATACTGCCTAGTGTCTCTCAAATCTTTCTGGAATCCGGGCAGGCGGACTCCTATGCAACTTCTGAATGCTTCCCTCTATATCAGGGGTCAGCAGACTCTTTCAGCAGGGGGCTGGTCCACTGTCCCACAGACCATGTGGGGGGCCGGACTATATTTTGGGGGGAAAAATGAAAGAATTCCTATGCCCCACAAATAACCCAGAGATGCATTTTAAATAAAAGGACACATTCTGCTCATGTGAAAACACCAGGCAGGCCCCACAAATAACCCAGAGATTCATTTTAAATAAAAGGACACATTCTACTCATGTAAAAACATGCTAATTCCTGGACCATCCGTGGTCCGGATTTAGAAGGCGATTGGGCCGGATCTGGCCCCGGGGCCTTAGTTTGCCTACCTATACTCTATATGCCTCCCCATGTTTGATAGGTTAAAGCACAGAGATCCTCATGTGTAGACGCCTTCTGGCAGCCTACCTTGATGGACTAGGCTCTGTCAATTTGGGCAAAGGGGTTCAAAGAATGCTGGATCAGGACCTCTTGGTTTCTCTTTTCTTACATCTCCTCCCACTTCTGTGAGGCAGCAGCAAAGGGGGAAATCCTGGGAAGAACCTATTCTCTGGTGGGGGAGCAACGTATCCTGCCAACATACCTTTTAAAAAAGAGAAGGAGAGATGGAATGGTCTGAAAGCCCTTCCTGATTTTAGGGGCAACAAAGAGAGAAGAAACCCCAAGCGAGAGGGGAACCAAAGAGGCATTCTTCTTTTTTACTTCTCCATCTCAATACACCACTAATTTTCCCTCCCCACAGATATTAGGGGTGATGGAAGTGGTCTTCAGTTTCTACCAGGTGGCTTAAGTATGAGAGGGAATAGAGGAGCCCCTATCTTAAGTCTCCCATGAAAAGGTCGACTTACATGCATTGGGTATAAAATGCACAGCTGGAACCAGGGAGCAGCACATCTTGCTTATTCTTCTTTCCTGTGGGAAGGAAAGGGCAGTAGTACCAGCATACAGGAAGCTAGGCTTGACCTGGATATCCTTTATATTTAATTTTGTTGCTGGGCAACAGCACCCCCTGCTGGACCAGGAGAAGTCAATGAGCTGAACCACCCCATCTCTTCCTTGATTCCTGACCCCCAGTCTGTTATACCGTTTTCCCAACTGTCTCATTCCCTCTGCCCTACAGTTTGAGAACGGCTAATCTAGCCTGTGGATGCTGAGCTCTGTCACCTTCTGTCAGTGTCCACATAACATTCATGTTGTGGTTGTGGTTGTTGCATGTCCCCATGGACCAGAGCACGCCAAGCACTCTTGTCTTCCACTGCCTCCTGGAGTTTTGTCAAACTCACGTTGGTCGCTTTTGTAACACTATCCAAACATCTCGTCCTCTGTCGTCCCCTTCTCCTTGTGCCCTCAATCTTTCCCAACATCAGGGTCTTTTCCAGGGAGTCTTCTCTTCTCATGAGGTGGCCATAGGACTCTCAAGAGTCTCCTCCAGCACCATAATTCAAAAGCATCAATTCTTCAGCGATCAGTCTTTGTGGTAGCAATCATGTTGCCAGATCCCAAAACAATAGAGATTATGAACCGTGTTGAAAAAGCAATAAATGCTCTTCAGTGAATTATTTTTTAGAATCCCAATAATTCATGTAACCCATGACTCACTCCTTTACTCTAGCAGGATGCGTTAGAGGAAAAGTGATGCTATTCTTGTTGGCTTATAGGAAGAAGAAAAATTCAAAACCTCTGCATTTAGGGCAATACCTTTATTAGGTCAAACTGTTATAAAATAGCGTGCAAGCTTGCAAGTCCGGCATTCTTCATTGGGCTAGATGGTAAAGAAGGGAGGGGGAAAATAGTTAGCTGCTAATAAAGCTGATACTATACCTTGTCTCAAAGTTGAGTGTGAGGGAAGGCTCTGTGCAGATTTCACATTTTTGCCTGTTTGCCTGCATAGATGCAAACTCACAGCTTTACCACCAGCCAAATCTCTCTCTCCGCCCCTCTGATTTTCTCTCCCACCCACCACTTACCTTCTAACATAGCCTTTGCTAAGTTGCTGCCCTCCATAATTTTAGGCCATAACTCCCATCAGCACTGAAGGGAGTCGTAGTCCAAATTGATGATGGCAGATCTAGACTGATGATTCCTGCAGTGCTTGGACGTTTTGTGACATTTTACTTGGCCTATTGAAGGTGTAGCTCCTGTATGGATTTTAGAATGATACGTTAGGTTACCCCCTAGCTGAAAACCTAAAGTGTGTATTTTCTCATCAAATTTATAATCATGTTACTATCCATCTTCTGGATAGTAGACACTATCGAACACACAAATAGGCATTGCACACGCCCCCCCCGTTGTTGTTGTTGTTGTTGTTGTTGTTGTTGTTGTCATTATTATGGATTGTCTTTCATTCTCCCCCAGCCCCCCCCCCCCCAGTTTATTAATGGGAAAATCTACTGATGCATTAATGTCTTATTTGCATAAATTTGAACCATGCCTTTTGATTATTCATATTCGTTAAGGTTTCTTCCTTCGACAACAGTCTTTACTGATGTCAACAAATGTCCACATTTCATCTTTCAATGAAGTTCTGTAGTTTTGTTGGATTCAGCTTACTTTTCTTTGAGTTTTGATACTCTCAATATTTTACTGTGGGTTGGGTCCAGAGATATCCAAGAAGATCTCCTTTCATGCAGTGGGGCTTTCTCGAGTCTTCCGTCCAACTGCCATTCCCACTTGTCGAGGGAGTGCTGGAAGCCGCAGTGGGGAGAGTGCTCCTGTGCTTGAGTCCTGTGTGCTAGTTTTCCACAGGGATCTAGTTGGTCACTGTGAGAACAGGATGCGGGACTAGATAGACCATTGGCCTGATCCAGCAAGCTAGTCTTCCATTCTTAAGACCAGGCTTCCTCAAACTCGGCCCTCCAGATGTTTTGGGCCTACAACTCCCATGATCCCTAGCTAGCAGGTCAGGGATGATGGGAATTGTAGTTCCAAAACATCTGGAGGGCCGAGTTTGAGGAAGCCTGCTTAAGACCCTCTGGAATGTGATAAAATTGGGAGAGAGCCACAGTTGCCTTGCACCAAGTGGCAGTGTCTCAAAAAATATCCAGATTTGAGCCAATACAATCATGTTTAAATTCCGTATTGTTTTGCAAAATGCCCTTCACTTTGTTTTTGCTGCCCCTGCCCTCCCAGTATCTATTCAGCTGCTCATTGAATACAGTTCGCTGTTTTGCAAATTCCTGGCATTTTTGCAAATTTCCAGATTAAAAAAAAAATACTTCTTTTGAATCTACTGTTCCCTCTTTCTGAAGGGATGACGATGATATCAACGATGTCGCATCGATGGCAGGAGTTAATCTATCAGAAGAGAGTGCACGTATACTGGCCACGAATTCTGAGTTGGTGGGCACATTAACAAGGTCGTGTAAAGACGAAACCTTTCTTCTCCCGGCACCTTTGCAAAGAAGGATACTCGAAATAAGTGAGTTGCTGTGAATCTTGGCAGCATAATGGCCCGATTGGTGATACGAAGCGACTCCATCCTTTTATGGTTCCACGTGATGATGTTACTGGTCCAGCAGTGGCGGCCCATATTGAGCACAGCTTAGATGTGACACACAGATTCATTCTATTAAGCAAAAGTGGATAGAGAATGAGGGGTGGATGGGACAAAGGCAACAGTTGTCTATGTGCTATCTTTAAAGGCCACTGAGAGCCATCTGCATTAGGTACAGTGATTCGAAGACTCTTTTTATATAGTAGCTTTAAAAATATTCCCATGTTTTACACACCAGAAAAGTAGCTTCTGTGTTTCAGACATCCTGTTTTTTTTTTTTTTAAAAAAAACATGGACAACCTGATTTCAAGCTATCAGGAACTCAAATTGGCTACAGCTTCCCTGTGGAGGATATCAATATGGGATAACATGTATTTTACTGCTTCAACTTTGTGACTTGCCCTGTACAGAACAATTGCACCTAACAGGCAGCAAAGCAGAATGAATTTGTGCACACAAGTACAGACACACACCCACCCACACCATTTCCATTAGATGTTATGTCATAGCTGTGTATCAATCATCAGCTAAGCATAATTATCAGGCTTCTAGAGCAGGCTACCAAGTGTTCCTTCTGTCTTTCCCCTTCTAGCAAAAGTTATTGCTTGTTGTAAACAACTTTTCAAACTTGGAGAAATAGATTGTAATGCAGTGATTAGAGTTGTAGGCTTGAGCATAGGAGATCTAGGATTAAATTGCTGCATAGCCCTTTAAAAAAATCTGTAAGGTGCCTCGAGTCCTGTCAGGGAAAAAGGCGGGGTATAAATATAATACTAATAAATAATATTTGGTTAGGTCAGTCGCTAGATATTTGCCATCTCTAAAATGAGGGTCATAGTGTCCTTCCTCACACACCTCTTTTCCAAAAAGCAGCACAGTGAGATTCATGAAGCCCATTGCAAATAAAAGGAAATGAAATGAAACTAATTAATATCACTGTTAAGTAGTACACATACTTCAATAGGTGCACAATCCACTTGGTTAGGAAACCCAAAAACATTAGCTGTGTTGGTGCATAGTACTGTAGTAAATTGCTGAGCTTTGTTTGAGAAAAGCAGCTGCATGGGGCTCTTGGGTTGTAAGTCACATTATGTGAATGGTTTTGGGGGGCTTTTTGTGCATGCTTAGCCATCACTTGGGACCTGGGTGGCGCTGGGGATTAAACCACAGAGCCTAGGACTTGCCGATCAGAAGGTCAGTGGTTCAAATCCCCGCGACGGGGTGAGCTCCCGTTGCTCGGTCCCTGCTCCTGCCAACCTAGCAGTTCGAAAGCACAACTCTAACTTTTCCTTTAGGTAATCGGCATTTCTGTGTGCTGCTCTGGTTCACCAGAAGCGGCTTAGTCATGCTGGCCACATGACCCGGAAGCTGTACGCCGGCTCTCTCTGCCAATAAAGTGAGATGCGCGCCACAACCCCAGAGTCGGTCACGACTGGACCTAATGGTCAGGGGTTCCTTTACCTTTAGCCATCACTTTGGGGGCTGCAGTATCAGGTGGTGTTAAGTAGGTAGGAAAGGGCCATCACAGGTCAGACATCATGGGTAGAACTTTTGAATCACCATAAGCTCAGTGCTTTCCAGTGGAGTCGTTTCACACATTCAGTGGCAAGTCAACCAACAAGAAACCAAGTATTGTGATTCTTTACATGAACTCGGCTCTGAATTGGCAATGGCTGCTTAGGTTTCTTACTCTGCTTTTGTTGGAAACACAGGTAAGAAGCATGGAATAACGGAAATCCACCCCGATGTAGTTAGCTACGTATCGCACGCAACGCAACAAAGGTTACAAAACCTGGTTGAGAAGGTATCAGAGACCGCCCAGCAAAAGAATATGTCTTACAAGGTAAATAGTATTACCGACAGTGAGAAGGTTTGGCAACTTGTATTCTTTTGAGCTCTGGTTTAATGAGCTCATACGCAATCCCAGGAATTCTGTTTCTAGCCCGTGATTTACAGCTTTTGTAATAAATTGTTGTTGTTGTTGTTGTTGTTGTTGTTATTGTTATTTATACCCCGCCCATCTGGCTGGGCTTCCCCAGCCACTCTGGGCGGCTTCCAAAAAAATATTAAAATACTATAATACATCACACATTAAAAGCTTCCCTAAACAGCCTTCCTAGCAGCAGAGAACCTCATTGTGGTGAACAAAAGCAATCCAGGCCTGAAGAAATCAAGTGTGTCTTGTAGACACGGTCTTTGCTGTGACAATGGAGGCATTATGGGAATAAAGCAACAACAGAAATGTTTTTCCTCTTTAATAACTATGCCAGGGCTACTTCTTGGGACATAAAAGACTGTTGCATGGATGGGGGGAAAAGGAAAAGCTACTTTGGGTTATTGAAACCTGCTATCAAGTTAAATTCTTAAATTTCTTTTAAAGTTTGCATGCCTTTCATTAAATAGATAAATAAATGGGCAGATTTAAGCAATCGTTGGCTAGGTTTAGCTCCTGTTTGGTCCTTTTTTGTGGCAAATTCTTGCACTTTGAAATGAAACCAATGGAGGTGCTGTCAGGTATGATGACAAATCAGATATATTTATCTACTGCATTACGAAGAGGGCAGTGCAGGGTGGATAAAATTGGGGGAGGGTGATGATTATTCTGAATTTCCTTCTAAAGTTTATATTTATATACACACCCTGGTTTAATCCTGGCTTGAGGGAAAACCATTGTTTGATATATTCTGCAGAAATAGCAAATGAGAAGTGGAGGCTTCTAATCGCCTCCCCTCACATAGAAAGGAAGCAAGAAGGATAGGAGGGGAAACACAAGCCTCACAAACTCGTAATGAAAAGCCATGGTTTGTCATTCTGGGTGAAATGAATCTCTAGGGGATTTCTTTCTCACTGGCCAGCCAAATGACAGATTTTGTGTAAAACCTCCCACTGATGGATGTTCTTTTGACAGTTGTGTTGCCTTCAGCTTCATCCCCAAATTCTTACAGTTCCCTGAGTTGCAGGTGTATCACATGGTGCTGTTTTCAAAGCTTCATTAACTGAGCTGTTATAGTCTAAGAGGGAATAGAATGGGTGTGTTGTTTGGGGTGGCAGTTTTTAAAATTGCCTCATTTCTATATGCAAAATTGCCTGGTTAATATTGCCTCCTGTAGTCCTGCCCTCCCCTCTATTCTCTGGCCCCCCCTCCCTAATACTACAAGATGCTGAACAGTGGGACTCATTGCTGCTGGAATTACTCCATGGAAAGGATTGACTTGACTTAGGGCAAATATGAATGTAAAAAGCTATTAGCAGAGAAGGTCAAAATTGGACTTACTTATGGTTAGAGTATCCCTAAACTTAATTTGGCTGAACACTGGACTGGACAGGAGATTAGGCAATGGTTGTCTTGATATTCTGTGCCATTACATGCTTTCTCAAAATCCACCTCCAGCCATTATCAGACACAAAATAGAGGAACTGATGAACCGTTAGCCTGATCTACTGGCTGTCCTATTTCTTCCGCCTTAGACCAAGCTCAGGAAATGAAATGGTGTAATATATTAAAAGAAGGATAAGTATCAGATATTCTTGAGTTGACTTGACAGGTTTCCATCACCTAAAGAACTGGGCTTTTAGGGGAAAAGAACCTTTTTGAAAAAGGAAGCTGAAAATATCACTTGAATGTTAATAGACCCTGATGAGATCATAGAAAAGATTGTTGAATTAAAAAAAAAACAAAGCAACAACACGTTTTTAGCCAGCTGTATGAGTTTAAAGATTAACTTGCTGTTTGAAGACGACTAAGTGAACATATTGAGCTGTGTGTGTGTGTGTGTGTGTGTGTGTGAGTGTGTGATATATATATATTCTCTCTTTTAGCTGTGCAGTACAATTGCACCCCCCATTTTTTCCTAATGAAAACCATTTCACCACATTTTTTAGGATGATGAAAGATACGAACAAGCAAGTGATGTTCGGGCGCAGCTCAAATTCTTTGAACAACTTGATCAAATAGAAAAACAGCGGAAAGATGAACAAGAAAGGGAAATTCTAATGCGCGCAGCAAAGGCAAGTGCTTTGTTGTTGCTTTTCACCCCTAATAGATTGACAAGTGTTGCATTTGACATTGAAAGAGCCGCGGTTCTTTTGTTCTCCTGGATGTGAAATGAGACGGGAGGCTCTTCTCCTAACCCTAAATGCCACACAGTGTGATACTGCTCTTTTGCATGCTGTCTTTAGTCCAGAACCACAAAAGGACTGTATGTCGAGCTTCATCCACACAGTGCCCCCCACTTTTTGGGGGGGAGGGTGTGTCAGTGTCCATCATCATCCAGAAGCCACTCCCAGCAATTTTGGAAATCGCCCCCAGCAGCACTCTGGTAGAGCATGAGGCTCTTAATCTCATGGATTCGAGCCCCATATTACAAAAAAGATTCCTCCTGCGTTGCAGGGGGTTGGACATGGTTCCTTCCAACTCTACGATTCTGTGAAAACAGCTGGGGGATTCTGGTGTGGATGGGAATATCTCCTCAGGTCTAACCAGGCTCCTTGGATCCCAGCCTATAACTGTAACCTGGAAACTGAAGTGGAAAACGCTTTGTACTCCCTTGAACGGGGAGATTGAACCGAATAACATTTTGCACTCTCAATGATGGCTCAAAGAGAAGCAAAATGCCCTATGCAAATGCATTTTGTAAAACCAGGCACAAAAGGGGTAGCGTGGAACCTTCTGCTTTCTCCTTATGGAGGCGCAAATCCAGTGAGAGCTTTGCTGCTTGGTTTGAATCTGGACTGAGCCACGAAACTCCCTGGGAGACTTTAAGCCAGTCACCGTGGGTGATACCCAAGACTGCATTAGTAGAGTTCCACGTGCACCATGCAACTTCCTTGTCCTCTCCTTTCCCTGCGCTGCCCCCCAGATCGTCCTACAGCCCCCAGGAGCAGATTTTGTGGGTGTGCAGGACCTGCAGAGGAAGAGAAAGTTCCATCGCACAATTGGAAATTTTATGCATGTGTCTCAGCCCACAGGGTTGTTGTGAGGATAATCAATAATAATAGTATTTCCCCCAGCCACTCTGGGCGGCTCCCAACAGAATATTAAAAAGACGATAAAACATCAAACATTAAAAACTTCCCTAAACAGGGCTGCCTTCAGATGTCTTCTAAAAGTTAGTTGTTTATTTCCTTGACATCTGATGGGAGGGTGTTCTACAGGGCGGGCGCCACTACCGAGAAGGCCCTCTGCCTGGTTCCCTATAACCTCACTTCTCACAGTGAGGGAACCACCAGAAGGCCATTGGAGCTGGACCTCAGTGTCCAGGCTGAATGATGGTGGTAGAGATGCTCCTTCAGCGGATAACCCTCTGTATGCCACTTTTGGATCCTTCACGGAAGAGCCAAGATACAAGTGTGAAAAATAAGTAACTGCTAGACTTCATTGCTGTGTATAATGGAGAGGCCAGCAGCCTGTCTCCTACCCAAAGCGTGAGACCCATTGAATTCCACAATTTGCTAGGAGATCAGAATACCTATATTAGGTTCATTGGATCTGAAGTCCTCCGGACACCAGAAATCACCAAGGAATTATCAAGAGGAAGGGAAAAACCCTCCATTCAGACTCCTTTCTTTCTTAAATAGAACTAAGCCAGAGCTTGAGGTGGGTGCCTGGGTATTTGGCTGGATCCAGTCTGTTTCTTCCCCACTCTCCCAGCCACCAGTGTGGTAGCTCATCATCTTAAATTTGAAAATCTGAGCATGTGCTGGTGTTGGACTAGGACCTAGGAGACCAGGGTTCAAATCCCTACTTGGCCATGAAGCTCTGTGGGTGAAACTGGGCCAGTCAGTGCCTATAATCCTCAGCTTTCTCACCTACCTCACAGGGTCGTTGTGGAGATTAAATGGGGGGGACACACCATGTATACCACCTTGAGCTCCTTGGAGGATTAAGTGCGAGATAAATGCAATAACTAATAACTCATTAATCTATGTTTGGAATATAGTTAAAATACAAAACATATGTTATAGCCAAGAACACATTTTTAAAATGTCTCTGATTTATTCTCTTTTTTTCTTCTTACTTTGTCTCCCCCTCTCCTTCTCCCTGCTGCCACTTTGAAATTCTTCATCAACACAGTCTCGATCTAGACAAGAAGACCCAGAGCAGCTTAGGTTGAAACAGAAAGCCAAGGAGGTATGTTCTTTTCTCCAAACCGCCCATCGTATTTATCATCTCAGTGCTGCATTTGTTAGATTTTCACCTGCGTAATAATGACTGCGTTCCAAAACAAGCACAGGAGAGAGTAAAAACACAGAGAAAAACGGTGACTTTTTCTGTTTTGCCAAACACAGATGCAGCAACAGGAACTAGCACAAATGAGACAGAGGGATGCCAACTTGACTGCCTTGGCTGCAATAGGACCCAGAAAGAAGAGGAAAGTGGATTCCCCAGGCTCTGGATCAGGGACAGAGGTACAAGACTCCAACTCTGTTTGTACATCATTGGATCCTAGACTTCTGATAGCTCTGGTACAGTTTCAAACTAAACTGAAATTGGAAGCATATTTCCCTCTTGCCCAAAACAGATTTTCTTGTTGTGGGTGTAAGAGTTAGAATTAGCCACCCCAAGTTTAACAAAGCGTGCACCACCTATGCAAGTTGCAAGTCTCATTTCTGGTACACTTTCCTTCCCCACTGCTGCACATCTTTTAATTACCCTTGGGTGCCTTTTGCTATTTATCTTAAATTTCTTTTAAACCTATCTGCCATGTTCTTTCTTACAACTGTGTAAGTTCTGACAGGCGTAATATTTTAAGAGGCTTTGCTGTTAAGTTTATCTCAATGTCTTTGGACTGATAATTTCAAGATGTCTTGGAGCAGATTCTTCATCTGTCTTTTCTTAGTGGTGCAGAATGTGCAAAAAATAATAATCTTTCTTGATGTGAAACAGGATATAAAGTTGGCATTTTGTGTGTGAGATGTAACCTCTGGAATGCTTCATAATGGTTGTAGTTCCCTTAAACAAAGGGTTGGAGCCTCAATATATCTGATGTGCAATTCCAGATGCCTCACAGAAAACCTTTATTAATATAAAAGCAGATATCTCTGCCAATTTGTTTTCTTTATTGCTGTAGCAGCAGTGGAAGAAAATGGGCTTTGAAGTTCATCTTCTTCTGCATAGCTCTTGACAAAAATGATATTCATGTTGCAGGCTTTCCTGCGAATAGCAATTTGGATAACACTCATTGAAACAAGTTTCCATTTTCTCTTCTAACAGAGGCTTTAATTACAGGCAGAATTTGAGCAGATGCACTCATCTAGTTCTGTAGTGTGTATTAGTGGAACCTGTTGAATTCCTGCCTGGGGCAGAGCAGTTGGACAGTAGTAGACAGGGTGAGCTCCCGTTGCTTGGTCCCTGCTCCTGCCAACCTAGCAGTTCGAAAGCACGTCAAAGTGCAAGTAGATAAATAGGTACCGCTCCGGCAGGAAGGTAAACGATGTTTCCTTGCGCTGATCTGGTTCACCAGAAGCGGCTTAGTCATGCTGGCCACATGACCTGGAAGCTGTACGCTGGCTCCCTCGTCCAATAAAGCGAGATGAGCGCCGCAACCCCAGAGTTGTCCGCGACTGGACCTAATGGTCAGGGGTCCCTTTACCTTTACCTTTACCTTTACCTTTGCTTTTACCTTTACCTTTACCCCAAAGGCCAACAACATTTATTTTGGCACATGGGGTAGAAAATCCCATAAGCAGCTCTTTCCCCTCTCTGCAGTAAAATATACAACAGCAATGAATTAACTAAATTGTTGCCCAAAATCAGCTGCTTGAGGTAGTAGTCTCACTTTTTTTTTACAGTAGGACTGGCCCTGGTTGAAGGCACAAAATGAAAGTGCAGAAGCTGATAAACCTATCTAGACATATCTATGCAAAATTCCCCTTTTCTAGAAGCTGCAAGTTTTTTCTGGCGTGTGTTTATATTGTTACTAGTAAATATTTTATAAATCTTACATAGCTTTTATAAATCTGAAAAGCATTTACATAGGTTTTATAAATCCAATTGAGTCCAAACACCCATATCTAAAAGGGCACTGCAGTGAATTCCATGGGACTGTATCTGTGAAGTCCTGGGGAGAAGGGAATTGAGTTAAATCAAGCTCAAAGCTTACTTAATTTTAAAAACTTTAGTTGCGTTCTCAGCAGTAGTAGCACCTAGAAAGATGTGAAGTCCTGGGAATGCAATAAAATTATCATCACTCAAACTTGGAGCAGTGATCCAAAATAGCATTCATTGTGTCTAAGTTCATTAGGTGTGCTGAGCAAATTTAGAAGTAAGCTGTGTTCAGTTGGGCTTACTCCTTAGTTAAGTCTTTTTAGGATCGGAGTCTAAAACAACTTACTTCCAAACCTTACCAGTAAACTTGGTCTCAAACCCTATCAGTCAGAATTATTAATTATTATTATTATTATTATTATTATTATTATTATTATTATTATTATTACTATTACTATTACTATTACAACTACAATTTATATACCACCCTTTATCCAAAGATCCCAGGGCAGTGCACAACATTAAGAACATAATTTATGCAGCATAATAAAAAACAGAATACACAGCATAATAATAAAACAATCGTGATAACTGCCCCCCATATACATTTAATGGACCATAGATTATTTAATTGCCAAAGGCCTGGGTAAAGAAGAATGTTTAGTTTTTATTGAGCAATAGCACCTACTCCCTGATTAGAGGTGCAGAAGTGATCTTCTTTTCTAGTTCATTCAGGATCAGGGTTTCTGCCTACCATTAAAGAGAAGGACTTCAACATACCCATTGCGTCATTTTGGAAGTCTGTGTCCAGCTGCTCCATGCTGTAGTCCACAATCCAGTGGTGGGTGGTGCCAGGGGCAAAAATGGGTGGAGCAATGGGTGTGAAGCTTTCTTTCTTCGGTACAGTATAAATGGGAGGTTAATGTTCACACATCTCTCCATTCAGGCAAGCAAGAGTCTTAGCACAGTGCCAGCCAGGCAAAAGCAGCTGAGGACCCGGAGCAGTCTGGGGGAGGGAACATGGCTTAGCAAGAGTCTCAAAGGCCAGTCAGAGATTTCTGGAGGCTCCCCTTGGACCCTGGACTGGATGTTCCCCATACCTGAGTATGGCATTGGTCCCTCAAGTACATTGTATCATGAAGCCCTACCACAATTGTTCATCTCCAGGGGCAGGTCACTGCTAAGTGGACCTACATTGCTGTGTCTGAAAGCAGTTTCATTTAGTTCCTACATACAGTGGTACCTCGGGTTAAGTACTTAATTCATTCCGGAGGTCCGTTCTTAACCTGAAACTGTTCTTAACCTGAAGCACCACTTTAGCTAATGGGGCCTCCTGCTGCTGCCGCGCTGCCGGAGCACGATTTCTGTTCTCATCCTGAAGCAAAGTTCCTTACCCGAGGTACTATTTCTGGGTTAGCGGAGTCTGTAACTTGAAGTGTATGTAACCTGAGGTACCACTGTATTTATCTAAGGTAGATTTAAAATACTATGCGGGCTATTAGGATCACACACACACAAAGCTTCAGGCATACAGTAGAACCTCGTGTTACGTAACATCCTCCTTGCGAACGCTTCGGGTCATGAGCTCCGCTAACCCGGAAGTAGATGCTCCCGGTTGCGAAGTTTGCCCAGGGATGCGAGCGGAAGTGGCACGCCGGCAGCAGCGGGAGGCGCTATTAACAGAAGCGCGCCTCATGTTACAAGCGGTTTCGGCTTAAAAACGGACCTCCAGAACGAATTAAGTTCATAACCGGGGGTACCACAGTACACATGAACATTTGACTTCATATTCCCTTCAGTATATGGAATCTGCTTTTCATTCATTAGAAATTCTTGTTTGCATATCAGCAAACCGTGATAAATTTAGTTACCTTAGTTTAATCTGTTACTGGATAGCCAAATGTCCTAAATCGAAGCTTTTGTTTGCTTAATTTAGAACCAGCTGCTTTGGATCTAATTGACTCGCAGCTGTGCAGCTGCTGCTGGTGCAGTTGACATTTTTAACCTGAGCTCCCCTTGTCTCTCTCTTGGTGCATGTACACATGGTAGGGGCTTTTTTCTTGCAATTAAAGCAGTATTACCAAAACTGGTTCCGATCAGACTAGCGTGCTGATAATCCAAGGAATGTCGGACCTTAATAAGTCACCTGTAAGCAAAGCAAAAAAAGGAAAAGGGGAAAAAAAGCCAAGAAAATGTAATTGCACAATTAGCTTGTGGATATGATGTTCAATATCCGAGATGATGTCAAAAGCCCAGGTATTACCTGGACAAATTAATTTGTTGCTCTAAATGTGCAAATTCAGCTGTTTGAGCATTTCTGGGAAGCTTAAAAATATATTGTGACAAGATTGCCTGATTAGCTTAAAGGCTCGCATAATATACCTCATGGCATTCTTGGCCATGACCCAGTTTGACCCCACGAGTGACTAAGAGGTTCTTGCGCTATTCCTTCTCTCTGCCTCTCTTCACCGCACACTCCCTAGAGTTATTGAGAGGAGCCGTCAAACAGGATGCTCCTTCTCCATAGTTTTAGCTCATACGTGAGGAGGCAGCCCTTTAGTCGGTATTTGGGCAGATATATGCAATGTTTCTCAAGCCTTTTGGGCTTCGTTTCTACTTTTAAGCACGTTGCTTTCTGGAAGGGGGTGGTCCTGTCTAAAGCAAGGGGCTTGGAGTGAAGAATTTGGCAGGGATAGATTTGAGGTATGTGAGCCTTTGGTCACACTGTTAGACGAGGCTGCACATTGAAGAAGGAGGGGGCAGATGGATCGTGATCCTGGGGGCTGGAGTGGTGAATGAATGGGACCCTGTCCCTACAGTGTATCAGGAAAGGACGAGCTGAGAATCAAGAAGGTCAAAGAGTGGGAGGACAGTACCACTGTGCACTAAAAAAAATAAATCCTAATATTTTTCTCAAATATGACCCTGCTAAGGCAAATAGTACTAAACTGCAGCTGCTCAGCTTGTACAAACTGCAACTTCAACTTGTACACCAATTAGCAGTCTTTCCAGGTGGTATAATCTCCCTTGGTTCTTTTTCTTCTTTTTAATATAGAAAAATCAGAGCAGAGACAAATTCTCTGGTCTGTATATGCCACCTGCTGGTCTCAGCTCATTACTGCCTCTCCACATGCATTCCAAGACAATGAGGAGATGCTGCAAAACCTCCTGTCTCTTCCGATGCGATAACTCACTCCTATTCTTTGTGTTTGTTAAGTTGACTTGCCTTTTAGTAATTATTTTATGAAACAAAAGCTATGTGCTGCTTCTGTACTCTTAATCTGCGGATGAAGGGCGGTATGCAAATTCAATAAATAACGACAACTACTACAAGAACAACGGGACGCAGGTGGCGCTGTGGGTTAAAAACCTCAGCGCCTAGGACTTGCCGATCGAAAGGTCGGCGGTTCGAATCCCTGCGGCGGGGTGCGCTCCCGCTGCTCGGTCCCAGCGCCTGCCAACCTAGCAGTTCGAAAGCACCTCCGGGTGCAAGTAGATAAATAGGGACCGCTTACCAGCGGGAAGGTAAACGGCGTTTCCGTGTGCGGCTCTGGCTCGCCAGATGCAGCTTTGTCACGCTGGCCACGTGACCCGGAAGTGTCTCTGGACAGCGCTGGCCCCTGGCCTCTTAAGTGAGATGGGCGCACAACCCCAGAGTCTGTCAAGACTGGCCCGTACGGGCAGGGGTACCTTTACCTTTACCTTTACTACAAGAACAACTGCAACTGCAACTACAGCAACAACACAATATGAGAAGTGATGTAATCTTAGTATATGACTTCCAAAACTGTGCCATTATAGCCCCAGCTGTTCCTTTCACCCCCTTTTAAAAAATACAGAGCTTTTGCTAAATAGTATACTGTTAAACAAATTCGCCCTCAGTCATTGATAGTTATGTTTATTGTGGGTTGGAGCAGTTGCTCCTGCCTGACATATACCGTATTTTTCTGTGTATAGGATGCCCCCATGCGTCACAGAAGCCAAAAAGCATCTGCTCAGCAGCCAGCAAGTGCATGCACAATTGCCGCAGCATAAGCCAAGCCACAGCAGCCCTTGCCGTAGCCACCAATCACCCACCCAGTCGCCGCTGTCAATCTTCTGCTCACGGCTGCAACCAATCGCCCGTCTCCCTCTTTGCACTACTCATGTATAAGACGAGCCCCGATTTTGAACATTATTTTACAGTAAAAAAGTTTGTCTTATACACGGAAAAGTACAGTATTTGCAGAATGGTCATGCTCTTGGCCAGAAGGGCTGCGCTCATAAAAGGCTGTAAACATGGGGCGCCAACTATTTGAATAGTTTTTCATATCATAAGCTGGTCACTGAAGCTGGCTGTAAACTACCTAGCTTGGTTGAAAGTGTCCGGTTGGCTGCCCGGGATGTATAGAAGCTGAGATGTGGGTGGAGGCCAGGGACTGAGGGAATTTTTTGCACCTTCCCCAAACAACTGTTTGTGCCTCAAGCTCGCCTTGTGCTTTGTGGCTTTTACAAGCACATCTGCGTCGGCTTCGAATGGGCTGATATCTTACATCACAGGTTCAATGTCTTGCCACATCAATACATTCAGTTTATAATGCCAGTGATAGCGATAACCAGAGCTCCCCAGTCTCTGACCCTTAAATGACTCGGGCACTCAGCTTTTTACTGCCACTGTAAGATTTGCAAATCTTGGGCCCGCCACTCCCTATTGGCCTTTGCTTAGGCCAGCCTTCGCCAACATGGTATCCTTGAGATATTTTGGACTACAACTCTCATCAGCCCCAGCTTGAATATAGGCCTGACTTCTTTGGCAGCAGAAAGCTGAGACTCTTGCAGCGAGCCAGATATCTTCTGTTCTCTTCAAAGACCTCCTTCCTTGGAGGTTTCTAAGCAGAGGTTGAATTGACCATCTCTCACGGATGCTTTAGCTGAGGTTCCTGCATTGTAGGGGGTTGGACTAGATAAGGCATAGGCAAACTCGGCCCTCCAGATGTTTTGGGACTACAACTCCCATCATCCCTAGTTAACAGGCCCAGCGGTCAGGGATGATGGGAGTTGTAGTCCCAAAACATCTGGAGGACCGAGTTTGCCTATGCCTGGACTAGATGACCATTGGGTCTCTTCCAACTCTACAATTCTATGATTCTAAGTGCTATAGATGCACTCATAGGTAGGCCTTTGCTGGGCGATGACATCATGAAGCATTCTCACTATCGGGGTGGTGGCGAGGGGAATCATCCAGTAGTTGCAGGACTCCATTCTCTGAAGACCCAGAAATTGTTATGTGGCCTCATTTACCTTGTACATGATACTACAAGAATGAATGTTCAGTGCTTGTTAAAAAGACACCCCAGAGGATCGAAAATCACAGAATGTGCCTTAGTTTTCCTCCGGCTCCTGTGTGGATTCCGTGTTCCCATGATGCTTTGGGTGTCTGGGGACAGAAGTCCCATGGATAATGCTGCCCCCATGAGTGTGTCTTTATAATGACTTATGAAACAGATGTTGGTCCGCTGATGCTAAGGCAGACTAGCATCATTCTAAGAATGGTTCAGTTCTATGCCAGCAGGTATTTAATCTGTGCTGTTCATGTCTTTAGCTTTCTGCAAAATTGTATTAGCCTTTTACCTGTTGTCTCTATTCCCCACTTTATTTCTGTTTTAATGGTTTTAATTATTTCGCATCACTCTTTTTATTGTTACAAGCCACCTTGCACATCTCTCTTGATACACAAAGTTCAGGGTAGAAATTACTCCAGTAAAACAAACAAACAAACAAACAAATTGACCACTACTCAAGGTGGGATAAAAGGCCAGAGGTCTTCTAAAATGTTGATGGATGCTCACGCACCCTGGAGCCAGTCTGGTTTAATAGTATATAAAGTGTTGTTTGTTTTAGGTAGGGCCAAGCTGAAACCTGTCCATTTAGAGAGCCTTGAGCCAAGTCATTTGTATTACCATAAAAGTCATGCAGAGAGTCCTGCGGTCTAATCACTTTACTGGGTTGTTGTCAGGATAAGAAATGAAAGCTACTTTACTGAAAGGGGGGCTGCAGAAATGGCAAGGAACCTAGAAGGCATTTGCATAAGAGGCAGCAAACAGGAACTGCAGGTGGGAAGAACTAGCTATAATAACAACAACAACAGCAACATATTTATAAGCCACTCATCTGACTGAGTTGCTCCAGCACTCTGGGTGGCTTCCAACAAATTAAACACAGTAAAACATCAAATGTGAATAATAATAATAATAATAATAATAATAATAATAATAATAATAATATTTTTTAAAAATTTATATCCTGCCCTCCCCAGCCGAAGCCAGGCTCAGAGCGGCTAACAACAGTAAAAGTAACACAGTTTACATAAAATCACAATCAATTAATTGAAATACATTCTAAAATCAATTCATTCTAAATTCAATTCAGAATCATATTAATGGCAACCATTGGGCTAGAGTTCTATGAGTTAAAAACTCCCCTATCCAGTCCTTCCTTCAGGTGTCTTCTAAAAGTCAAGGATTGTTTATTTCCTTGACATCTGATGGGAGGGCATTCCACAGGGCAGGCACAACTACCTGTGTGCCTGTATGTTTCTGAGCACAATTCAAAGTGTGATGCTGACCTTTAAAGCCGTAAACAGCCTCAGCCCAGTATACCTGAAGGAGCGTCTCCACCCCCATCGTTCAGCTCTGACTTTTAGAAAACGTCTGAAGGCAGCCCTGTTTCGGGAAGTTTTTAATGTTTGATGTTTTGTTGCTTTTTTATATATATTCTGTTTGGAGCCACTCAGAGTGGCTGGGGAAACCTGCCAGATGGGCGGGGTATAAATAATAAATAAATCATCATCATCATCATCATCATCATCATCATACCAAGAGGGCCCTCTGCCTGGTTCATTGTAACCTCGGAACTTGGACCTCAGAGTATGGGCTGAACGATTGGGGTGGAGATGCTCCTTCGAGTATATAGGGCTGAGGCCATTTAAGCTTCCCATCCCTGAAATAGAGGGAACTTTCTAAGAGATTGTTGCTGTTGTTGTTTAGTCGTGTCTGACTCTTCGTGACCCCATGGACCACAGCACGCCAGGCACTCCTGTCTTCCACTGCCTCCCGCAGTTTGGTCAAACTCATGCTGGTAGCTTCGAGAACACTGTCCAGCCATCTCGTCCTCTGTCGTCCCATTCTCCTTGTGCCCTCCATCTTTCAAAACATCAGGGTCTTTTCCAGGGAATCTTCTCTTCTCATGAGGTGGCCAAAGTATTGGAGCCTCAGCTTCACAATCTGTCCTTCCAGTGAGCACTCAGGTCTGATTTCCTTCAGAATGGATCGGTTTGATCTTCTTGCAGTCCATGGGACTCTCAAGAGTCTCCTCCAGCACCATAGTTCAAAAGCATCAATTCTTCGGCGATCAGCCTTCTTTATGGTCCAGCTCTCACTTCCTTACATCACTACTGGGAAAACCATAGCATTAACTATACGGGCCTTTGTCGGCAAGGTAATGTCTCTGCTTTTTAAGATGCTGTCTAGGTTATTCAGCTATACTGCTAGCTCAGAGAACTAACCCATTGCCCTGTTCACACACACACTGTATTCCACACAGCTTCCGCCGCCACCGGCGCCAATGCTTCTCTGAAGGCTTGGAAAATAAACTAACTTCTCTTCTTTCCGTTTTCAGGGATCCAGCACGAGTGTGGCAGTGCCAGGCAGCTCTGGAGTCGGAACAGCCAGGCAGTTTACACGGCAAAGGATAACGCGGGTGAACCTCAGGGACCTCATATTATGTTTAGAAAATGAGCGAGAGACAAGCCATTCACTATTGCTATACAAAGCATTCCTTAAGTAAAAAAAGTGGAAAACATCAAGGTATTTTTGGCGGAGAAGACACCTGGGGACACTTTTTTTTATATATATTTGCAGATTACGCCTTTTTGTAACGAGCATATGGGATACTGTTTAAAAAAAACACCCACCCCATCAACAAAAGCATCACCACCACCACTCTGAGACAACCACCTCTTTACAAGGAACCGTTTTCTAGTCCCATTTATTATAAACTCTTTGGTGTAAGAGAGAGATCCCTTTCTTTGACAGTAAGGAGACTTGCAAAGGCCTGAGGAGTCGATAAGAGGACAATTTAAAGTTTAACTCATCTCTTTGATTGAGTGGCCTTCTTGCCAAACAAGCCATATTATAGAGACTGATGGAACCGTTTAGCAAATAACCAGCTACTCTGTGTCAGATCCTGTAGCAATTTCAACATTAATTGTGCATTTTAGTTCAGTTTTACTTAACAAGATCGATTATATAGGTATATGTCTACAGCAGATGACCTCATTTTATTTTAGCTTTTAAATGGAGTCAGTTAGCAAAGCGAACTGATTTTAATAAATATTTATCTTTTCCTGCCCAAAATTGTTCAGATCCTAGATTACACTTAATTTTAAGCGTAACCTCAATTCTTTTAATCTTGTTATTATCGCTTATTAGAGGCAACCCCCCACTCTGAAGGCCCACAAAGGAGGGTTACTTCTGAATGTTGTATCAGCATCTGTAAAAATAGAAAAAGAAAAAAAAGAAATGCATTTTATTTGCTATAGTTTGTAAAGCTGTAAAGTTTAAAACAAAAAATGGAAAAAGGAAAAAAAGAAAAAACCTTTTCAGCATAAATATATTTTACTTGCACTGTGTTTTTTAGCGAAAGTGAAAGCTTAGATTAAATAAAAATCAAAGTTGAGAGGAATCATCAAAAAAGACAGTTTCTCAGTGTGAAATCAAGTGTTGAAAAATGGTTGGTGTATTTTGTCAGTAAATGTACATAATTTTTGGCACATAACATTAAAAAAAATGGCTATGTAAACTATAATTATTTTGCTAAAAGACTGTATGCAAGCTATGGGCTTACTTTAAAGACGTCCAGAGCAAAATTCCCCTCTTTGTACCTATTTTTTTATTACAAATATACTAATTGGTTCTTTATATTTTCAGAGGTTATTGTATTAAATTGTCTATTGATAGTACTTTTATGACTGTAAATATGTCGGCTTTCTTTGTGTGAACTCTCATGTTAGATTTTAAGGGCAGGGGCCACCGTGAACACTTTTTGCGCAAATCCTGTTGAAACGAAGGGAGCTCTGCGACATGAACTGGCATTGCGTTTCAGCGGAGCCTTGTACGAGAAGTGTTTCCAGTGGATTGCACCTTAACTCTTTTTGTGTGTAAACTGAATGCTGATCAGTATTTTTATCAAACACCCTACAAACTGTTACACCTTTTTATTTCGTCTTTTAGGGAATAAAAATCCTGTCTTTCCATTTTATTTTCATGTAAATTTTGCACAGTTCCTTGTTCATATGTAAATATTTTACTTTCAGAAATGAAGTTTTTAATTGCTATTGTTTTATATAGGATTGAAAGAAAATTAACTCCTTTATTAAAAACAAATTTATCTGTATCTGTGTATGTATTTTTGCTCTATAAAAATACTTCTGTTTCTGGATTTATTTAATTTCTCCCCACCCCGTCCCTACACTGCTACCCCACTCCCTTTAAAAAAAAAATATTCGAAGAAATAACCTCTCTTGGTTTTAAGCAGTGTTGGGAAGATAACAATTCATCAGGGTGATCAGTGCCTGAAATAAAATTACAAACTGTATGCCAAGGAAATTCAGCTTCTGCACTTGGAATAAATTATGCTAGTTATATAAACCTGCAAATATGTACTTTGCCTTATCAGTTCTGCGTCTAAGATTCAGCTACTGTGGTATAGTGGTTAGAATACTGGATTTGGGAGAAGGGAAACGGGGTTCAAGTCCCTATATCAGCCTTTCTCAACTCCAGCTTGTAATCTGTAGACTGCATTTCCAGTTGAAGTTTCTGAATTTTAGAGCACATTTACAAAAGTCCAATTCAGATGTCATCGGAGCATGCAGTATTTGCTGTACTGCCTGGTCTTTGGGGATTTCTGGTTCCAAACAGCAGGCTGGGCATGGCTGCCCTGCTAAGCGACCTTGTGCCAGCCACGTTTTTCCAGCAGAATAGTTGGGGAAATATTTATGCCAACCTGAGCTCAGGGTGCAACGGAGGGAGATAAATCCAATAGGTAAGTTTGGCTGCTTGTTTATTTATATGATCAGGAAAGAGCGTGCAAGAGGAGGAGGGGGAGAGAAGCACGGAGATTGGATAGAAACACGTAGGCTTCAAGCAAAAGAAAAGAAAAGAAAAAGGCAGGGAAACAAATTATAATTCAGGGATTTAAAAAGCTGAATCCTGTGTCGGCTATGTAAATGAAGTACATTTGCAATGTATGCCAATTTTCCATAATTTTGGTGGATGTTGGAAGGATATAGTGCGATGGAAGGCCACCACCACCTGGGAAATGTGGCTTCTGATATTTTCCCAGGTACTACCTACATGATGGCAAGTTTACATTTATAGTTTTAGAAACTGTTGTTGTTTAGTCATGTCCGACTTCGTGACCCCATGGACCAGAGCATGCCAGGCACTTCTGTCCTCCACTGCCTCCTGCAGTTTGATCAAACTCATGCTGGTAGCTTCAAGAACACCATCCAACCATCTCAGCCTCTGTCGTCCCCTTCTCCTTGTGCCCTCCATCTTTCCCAACATCAGGGTCTTTTCCAGGGAGTCTTCTCTTCTCATGAGGTGGCCAAAGTATTGGAGCCTCAGCTTCACGATCTGTCCTTCCAGTGAGCACTCGGCTGATTTCCTTCAGAATGGATACGTTTGATCTTCTTGCAGTCCATGGGACTCTCAAGAGTCTCCTCCAGCACCATAATTCAAAAGCATCAATTCTTCGGCGATCAGCCTTCTTTATGGTCCAGGTCTCACTTCCATACATCACTACTGGGAAAACCATAGCTTTTACTATACGGACCTTTGTTGGCAAGGTGATGTCTCTACTTTTTAAGATGCTGTCTAGGTTTGTCATTGCTTTTCTCCCAAGAAGCAGGCATCTTTTAATTTCGTGACTGCTGTCACCATCTGCAGTGATCATGAAGCCCAAGAAAGTAAAACCTCTTACTGTCTTCATTTCTTCCCCTATTTCCCAGGAGGTGATGGGACCAGTGGCCAAGATCTTCGTTTTTTTGATGTTGAGCTTCAGACCATATTTTGCGCTCTCCTCTTTCACCCTCAATAAAAGGTTCTTTAATTCCTCCTCACTTTCTGCCATCAAGGTTCTGTCATCTGCATATCTGAGTTTTAGAAACTAGATACCTAAAAATACTAAAAGCTTTCTAGGACATTTTCAAGGATGCTGACCTTTGGCCTAATAATATAGCCTGGATAGCTCAGTTGGTTAGAGCATGGTACTGATAATGTCAAGGTTGCAGGTTTGATCCCCACATCTGCATATTCCTGCGTTGCAGAGAGCTGGACTTGGATGATCCTCAGGGTCCCTTCGACTCTACAGATCTGTGATTCTATGTGTTTGTGTGTACATATTTATTTCTGTGCTTCAATAAGTGTTGGGGAATACATACAAGTTCAGGGCAGAGGTACCTGACAGATGGGGATGAATAGCAAACCATATGATTGCTTGCATCTGAGCTCTGTAAGACTTTCTTCTGAGTAAACCAGTTGCTTGAAAGGAACTAGTTCTAATTCAAGTTCTAGTTCAAGCTTATCCTGCCCAAAAATGAACTAGTTCCTGTTCATGTTCGTTCTTTTACAAAACAGACTAGTTCAGTTCATGTTTGTCCAGTGAACATTTTAGTTCATAAAAAATTCATTCCTGGTAAAACAGTTTCAGCCTTCATAATTTTACAAGCTGCTGTGCAGAAGTGTAAGGTCCAAACACGTCCTTTAAAAAAAATTGTGCCAGATGTACAACTGTTAAAAGGACAAGACATCATTTTTCCTACAAGAGCATATCCCTTCAGCAAGGAAGAGACAGGAAATGCTTCACATTCCTTCTGAATTCTTAGCAGCAGTCATTAAGTGTCTTTGGTGACAACAGCATCAAGGGAAATATATATCTGTCTAATAAGGCCTAGAACATTGCCTTCACTTTTTGCTTTCTAACTTTATACAAGTCTGATTCATGCTTCTTTTTTAATGAAAGCTAAGATTGGGCTTCCTCCTTTGGTGGTGGAAGAAATTAATGCAAAGATGGACTAGAAATCATTCAAAGTTCTGCCCCAAAATGAACTTAGTTGCCAGATATACTAAAGGCAATTATTTTCATTTTTTTTAAAATTAGTTTTCCAATATTATTCCAACAATAGCCCCATTATAACAATGCCAATTCATATCTAATTAATACAATTATTAATACAAATTAATCAAATACCAGATTATATATTTTAGTTAAAGTGGCCCCGCCCCATGTGTTACATTTGATGGCTTTAGTTACTTGGTGGCTTTGCATGTCTTCAGACCCTACCCTGAGATGCACGGGATATCAGGTTATGCCAGGCATAGACAAAACTCCAGCCCTCCAGATGTTTGGTACTACAATTCCCATCATCCCTAGCTAACAGGACCAGTGGTCAGGGATGATGGGAATTGTAGTCCCAAACATCTGGAGGGCCGGAGTTTGCCTATGCCTGGGTTATGCAGAATGAGGGATGGGCTATATAGCTTGAAAGTAGAACACCTGTGTCACATGCAACAGGTAAATTCCCAGCACCTCCAGGTAGTTGCTTCCTGAAACCCTGGCAAGTCACTGCCAGTCCGTGACAATATTCAGCTAGATAGATGTGCTTTTCTGACTCAGTAGAAGACAGTTTCCTGTGCTTTTCCTTCCTTGCACAAGGAGACTGGAATAGATACAGGTGAGTGGTGCATGTTATAAAAGGAAAGGGAAAATATATAATTATGCATTTAAAAAAGCACAAATCCAGTGGTCTGTATATGCCATGTATATTCTTTTTAATGTACCTAAAACTGCTAGGCACTCTGTGAAATGGAATGAGGTAAAACAACATCTGCAGCTATGCTTATACTATGAAGTGAAGACACGGTAGGGAGGAAATTAAGGGGGGAAAGAGTCACTTGAATGTAAAAACAAATGAGAGTTGGATGTCACCTGGAAATTTTATTCCTATGATAGGGAGCTTCAACAGTAAAGAGATGCAGGCAGGGGGTGGAGAGAGCAATCATGGGTTTCAAAAGACAGCAAATTGACTATAAACCTGCTTATTTTGCTAATTCTTCTAGTAATCTCCCATGTGGCAAGAAGCCTCCAGTTGACTGTAGCAGCTTAAGGTTTCAACAGCTGCTACAATCACTGTTGGACAGCCCCATCTCCTCCCTCAGTGGTGATTTCCTGTAATAACACATTTACCTGTTCTTCTTCTGTAAGTTGTAAAGTCACAAAAGAATGGGAGAAAAGAAAGGAATAGGGGTGAGTTCAGTCAAAACAATAAACCACAAAATTTAGTAACTACTGTATTGTAGAATTCTGTATTCAGGCTTTCTAGCTCCCATG
The DNA here is from genome assembly GCF_964106915.1 of Podarcis gaigeae. Taxonomy (NCBI): domain Eukaryota; kingdom Metazoa; phylum Chordata; class Lepidosauria; order Squamata; family Lacertidae; genus Podarcis; species Podarcis gaigeae. The sequence goes on from NC_139682.1 coordinate 10,964,719, forward strand.
GCAGTGATGATAGCAGGATTTCTACTTTTGGGTGGGTGGGTAAGGGTTCCTTGTTGCTGTTTTTCTTTTCTTTTTTGTCTAGCAAGGCTGCTGCGCCTGTTCAATCTTCACTGATTTGAAAAATTTGTTCCCATGCCTTTTGAGGCTAAGAACTTCCAAGGTTAAATACAATTATGGGGAAAAAAGCATTTAAAGCAATATAGTGGTACCTTGGTTTAAGAACAGTTTAGTTTATGAACAACTTAGATTAAAAATGCTGCAAACCTGTAAGTAGGTGTTTTGGTTTGTGAACTTTACCTTGGAAGCAGAACATGTCCCGCTTCCTGTTGAGTGTGTTCCATTTGTAAATTGAGTCCCCCGCTGCTATGGGAAAGCACGCCTTGGTTTAAGAACGCTTTGGTTTAAGTACGGACTTCCGGAACGGATTAAGTTCGTAAACCAAGGTACCACTGTACTGGAACAACAGAACAGCAATAAAACAGCATGTTTAGCGCACAGCTGAACAATGCCAAAGACTGCATCTCAGGCAAATAAAAAGGCCTGTATCCAGCCATCCACTTTCAACATAAGCTATGGTTTTCCCAGTAGTGATGAATGGAAGTGAGAGCTGGACCATAAAGAAGGCTGATCACTGAAGAATTGGTGCTTTTGAATTATGGTTGAGCATGAGTTTGACCAAACTGCAGGAGGCAGTGGAAGACAGGAGTGCCTGGCATGCTCTGGTCCTTGGAGTCACAAAGAGTTGGACACGACTAAACGACTAAACAACAACAACAGTGCTAGGCAAGCAGGGGCGGAGGAAGGGGGGTCCGGTGGGGGCAGGACGCCCCGGGTGTCACCACTGAGGGGGGTGACAAAATGCCGGGTGGCACTCACCGTGGGGCCTGCAGTGGGCCTGAGCCATGCGTCCCTCCTGGGAGTGAAGCAGTGTCTTGGGCGCCTGCAGGCTCCACGCTGTCCAAATGGTCCGTCCGCTGACTCCCCCTCAGCTGTAGGGTGGCAGAGTGGGAGGAGAGCCAGTGTGGTGTAGTGGTTAAGAACGGTAGTCTCGTAACCTGGGGAACCAGGTTCGCGTCTCCGCTCCTCCACATGCAGCTGCTGGGTGACCTTGGGCCAGTCACACTTCTCTGAAGTCTCTCAGCCCCACTCACCTCACAGAGTGTTTGTTGTGGGGGAGGAAGGGAAAGGAGAATGTTAGCCGCTTTGAGACTCCTTAAAGGGAGTGAAAGGCGGGATATCAAATCCAAACTCTTCTTCTTCAGAGGCTCTGCGGAGCGTCCTGCCCTGGCTGGCCCCGCCCCTGGGCCCAGGGCACGTGCGCTGCCCTAGGTACCTAATTGGCTGGCTTGCTCCGTTACTGCAGGTGAGCCTCTCTAGGGAGGGCACACCCATGATGGGATGCCAAAACCCAGAAGACCCTTTTCTTCATTTCCACCCATTCAAACTCTTGATTGGGGAGCAGGGCACCTCAAATGACCATTTCAACAATTAGGTTTGTTAATGTGGGGTCAGAAGGTCCTTTAGAGTATGGAGATACGTCAGCTGTAGTTCTCCCTGTCTCTGCATCTCAGCAACTGCAGCTGTTAGGCTCTGGTAAAAGGTAAAGGTACCCCTGACTGTTAAGTCCAGTCGCAGACGGCTCTGGATTGTGTGCTCATCTCGCTCTATAGGCCGAGGGAGCCGGCGTTTGTCCGCAGACAGTTTTTCCGGGTCATTTGGCCAGCATGCCGAAGCCGCTTCTGGTGAACCAGAGCAGCGCACGGAAACACTGTTTACCTTCCCGCCAGAGCGATACCTATTTATCTACTTGCACTTTGATGTGCTTTCGAACTGCTAGGTTGGCAGGAGCAGGACCAAGCAACGGGAGCTCACCCCATCGCGGGGATTCGAACCGCTGACCTTCTGATCAGCAAACCCTAGGCTCTGTGGTTTAGACCACAGCGCCACCCGCGTCCCTATGTTAGGCTCTGGTACTGGTGTGCAAAGAGCTATAAAGCTCAGGACCAGGATGATAGTGCTGGCCATCTACTCTCGGGTTTCTGCAGCAGAGCTCCTTTTACTTTTTCCTGTATCTTTTACTTTTTTACAGCAGCAGCAGCAGCAGCAGCAGCAGCTGCTCTGTATATAGCTATATTTAGCTCTGTATATAGTTTGTATGATAGTTGTAGATAGAATAAAGAAGTTATTCTACAGAGCTGCTCTCCGAGTCGTTTATACTCTGCTGTACTCTGCTGTACTCTGCTGTGTGACGACTGTCTTCTTGTTGGAGTGAATCCGGTGCTCACAACTCTAAGCTGTGAGTCCACAGCACTTTGACCTGTTCCTGTGCAGAAGGCGGTCTCTGGAAGTGCTACCCAGCTCGCCTAGCCCAGTCGGGGCTGAAGTGGATGAGTCCAGTTGGTGGCACTGGCTCAAGGGCGATGCTGACAGGAATACCCAAAATTGAAGGGGTGGGCGATGGCCACACCTTGCCCTTCCACACACCAACAACACATTCCAATGCCTAACCGCCAAGGAAGTTGTGACGATTGCTACGAGGTAGGCGGAAAAAACCAAAAGGCCAATTTGCCAGTTGGAAAAAAAATCCTACCAGGCCCCCTGGGCAACCTGGGTGGCCAACCATAGGTCCATAGCAAGGGCAAGAGAAAGCTAAGCCCTAAAGGGAGCAGTGGGTGGGTGACTCGAGGCGAAAAGGTGAGCGCTATGGGCAGAATGGCTGGCGCAGCTGCATTTGAGCAGTAAATCACACCCCTACCAAGCCCCCAGTTGGGTGCTCAACCGGGGGCGTGGTGCGCCAGCCATGTGAGTGGGGCAGAGGGCAGAACACCCCCTGCATGATGCGGGAATCGTCTCCCACTCACAACACCTCCCTTCCGGAAGGAGGTGAGGCCTTGCGGCACCTGGAGCTTTTTAGTTTTGAAAAAGGTGAATAAGAGGTGTCATGATGGAAGCACATATATGTTCCCAGAATTATTATTATTTCATTTTAACGACTTCCTGCCAACTCCTCATGCCTTTAAATGTTCATTTGCTTAGCACACTATTTGATTCAGTTTCCTGTTACTAATTATCAGAAATATAGTATTTTCTTACACTTATCCACTATATCACAGAAGTTATTCAAAGGCTGCCACAGACATCATGTTATTACAGTAATCCTTAAGGTATTTTGTTTGTACATGCCCCATTTCCTAATGAAAGTTTGGTCAGTATAGTCTCTTACTTTTTCTGTTAATTTAGCCAACTCTACATACTCCATCAATTTATGTTGCCACTCCAACTTTGTCGGTACTTTTTCAGTTCATAGCTATTAATATTCTTGCAGTCACTGTGGCGTACAAGAATATTTCCCTTGCATTCTTGGATATATCAGAGCCCAGTATCCCCAAAAGGAAAGCCTCTGGTTTTTTTTAAATAAATGAAACCTTAAACATTCTTTTATGCTCCGTGTAAATTACATTCTAGAACTCCCTGATTTTCTTGCATGTCCACCACATGTGCAGCATTGAGCCTACTGCTTCTCCACATCTCCAGCATTTGCTTGAGACGCTTTTATACATTTTGGATAATTTTAATGGTGTCAGGTACCAGCGGTACTGCATCTTCATAAAAATGTTCCCTCAAGGTGTATTCTATTAAATCATAACCATAATATCATAATCTAACTACTTCTGTTACTCATAGCTAGGGTTGTCATATTTGACCCTTTTTGTTGTTGACCCTTTTGGGCAAATCACAAAAAAGAGACATTTTTGAGAAATGACACTGCCAACATGACTTGCCATACGTCTGGATTTTCCCACACATTTTGCCGATTTCCTACTGCTTCCAACTGCAGTATTCTGGGTATGTCCAGAAAATTATGCATGGCAACCCAATCCTAGCTCAAGTGCTGCTCACAAGTTCATCATTCTATAATGTTTCTTTAGATATTCCAGAAATGGCAACCATTCTTCCATAATCAAAACAAAACAAAAATTCCTTCCAGTAGCACCTTAAAGACCAACTAAGTCAGTTCTTGGTATGAGCTTTCGTGTGCATGCACACTTCTTCAGATAAACGCTCATCATTCGATTCTCTTCATTTTGCTGTTAGTTTTGCTAGTTCTCCACAGTCCATCATTTTACTTATCCATTCTTTTTTTGCTGGAATTTCATCTTCCTTCCATTTCTGCACATATAGAATCCTATAAACAACTTTAACCCAGAATTATTGTACAATGGGAACATAGGAAGCTGCCTAATGCCAAGTTGTTGCATCTCGTTCAGCATTGTCTACAATGGCAGGTGGCATCTCACCTGGGTTTCAGCTAGGACCCCTTCCCATCTCTGCCTGCAGTGGACCTTGGACCAGACAACAAGGGGATGCCCAGGAAGTCACAAAGGTGGTCTGAGGAGGTTGCATAGGAGGGGCCAGTGGGCAATGAAAAGGTTGTTGGTTTTTCTTTATCTTAAAGTGGTCAATGATGATACGCAGGAACAGGGTTGGTTAACTGAAGCTCACAGGTGTATGTTTTCAGTTTGACCTACTTAGCTGCACACCTGTGGTCTCCTGGAATCAGTGTGGTGTAGTGGTTAAGAGCAGTGGACTCGTAATCTGGGGAACCGGGTTCGCTTCCCCGCTCCTCCACATGCAGCTGCTGGGTGACCTTGGGCCAGTCACACTTCTCTGAAGTCTCTCAGCCTCACTCACCTCACAGAGTGCTTGTTCTGGGGGAGGAAGGGAAAGGAGATTGTTAGCTGCTTTGAGACTCCTTAGGGTAGTAATAAAGTGGCATATCAAATCCAAACTCCTCTTCTTGATTATTTGACTAATTAAAAGGGGAGTTTACTTTCTGCGGGGACGCAGGTGGCGCTGTGGGTTAAAGCCTCAGCGCCTAGGACTTGCCAATCGAAAGGTCGGCAGTTCGAATCCCTGCGGCGGGGTGCGCTCCCGCTGCTCGGTCCCAGCGCCTGCCAACCTAGCAGTTCGAAAGCACCTCCGGGTGCAAGTAGATAAATAGGGACCGCTTACCAGTGGGAAGGTAAACGGCGTTTCCGTGTGCGGCTCTGGCTCGCCAGATGCAGCTTTGTCACGCTGGCCACGTGACCCGGAAGTGTCTCCGGACAGCGCTGGCCCCCGGCCTCTTGAGTGAGATGGGCGCACCAACCCCAGAGTCTGTCAAGACTGGCCCGTACGGGCAGGGGTACCTTTACCTTTACCTTTACTTTCTGCACCGGATGCAGGGAGGGATGTGATAGGATAATTGATTATTTGAAACTGTATTTAAGTTGATTAAATGTTTTGTAAGCTGCTGGTGAGGAGGAGTGATGGCTTGCAGTGTTTGGCTGTTACGTTTTTGAAAATAAAACTAAGCGGACAGCCTTTTATTTCTAGTTCCAGTCGCTGTGTACACTCAGTGTTGGTGAAAAAGTCAAACAAAGGTGCCAAACAGGACTCTTAAAAAGGGCCTCCACAAACTCCCAGACCTATGGAAAAAGATTATTCCCTTCCTCCAGTTTATTCACTTCTGGGCCTACTTTCCAGAAAAGGGACTGAAGTGGTGGGATGTGAGTTGGACCAGGACCTGGGAGGACAAGATTAAAACCAGCACTTGGCCATGAAGCTCGCTGTGCGTCTTTGGGTCAATCATTGTCTCTCAGCCTTGCCTATCTCCCGAGGTCCTTGTGAGGATGACAAAGAGAAATGGAAAGCCAGGAGTACCATACTGAGCTCCTTAGAGGAAAAACGGGGATAAAAATGTATAGGGAGATGATGCCATTCTGCTTGTGTGTTTCTGATTCTAAAGGGATTTGGAGCTTAGGTTTGGAATCATACAGAAAAAGAAGCAAACCTAAAAACCAAAGGAGGAAAAAATCTGGGGCACAACCAGAATGTTCTGGCCCACAAACATTTGTTTTTATATGCAGGACCTTGGCAAATCCAATGTGTGGATGTCTTCTGGGACAACCTTGCCTAGTGGGTTGTGGGAAAGGTGAGCTTCTTCCAGAGAAAATGTGGCAACCTCATGTTAATATCAATTCAAGTAGCTGAGGAAGGAATTTCAAACTGACACTTCTGTATTTAGAAAAAGAGGAAGGTAATTGAAAACAAACAGGATACGTTTAAACAATCTCACTTTATCTGCTGGTGTTGGGGAATGGTGTAAGTTTTCTAAGTGGTATTGAAGCAGATTCTCTCTGGGTGTTTGCAGAAATAACTCAGCAAGATTTTAAGTTTAACAGTATCTTTACAAGATAAGAGAGTCTGCGTTATACTATCATCTCCTGGAAGTTTCCGCTGCTTTTGGACTGCAGGTGGTGCTATCAGCCTGCACATAAAAAAATAAGAGTAAGTGTACTCTGCATCAGAGTCCAAAAGTTATTTTTTCTCTATCAGTTACTCCCTGGCTCCCTTTTTGGTAAGAAACAGCTTTGCTGAAAAGGAAAGTTTGCCTAAAAAGGATATATGACAAACATTTCATCTGTGGTAACAGAGACTGGAACAGGAATGTTCAAAGTTTGATACTACCAGGGGAGACTTCAGCCAGAACGTTGTTTTCAAACAGTCATAAGAACATAAAAAGAACCCATCAAGTCCACAACCAGATGCCTATAGAGAGCCCACAAGCAGGACCTGGGGCAACAGCACACTTCCCACTTCTCATGCCCCCAGCAACTGTCTTCATATTGCCTCCAGCAGTGGAACAATGGAAGGGAAATAAACAAGAATAAACTACGCTAGCATCAAGTCTGGCACAACTTGCTCTCTGTTTTGGAGGAATGCTAAGGGGGACTGGGCAAGGTGTCTTCTTAGTCTTCTTTCTTCTTCTTTACTAAATTTCTATGCCACCCTCCATCCGAGGATCACAAGATGGTTTACAATATAAAAACAGCAAAATACATAACATAAAAAGGTAAAAGACCCCTGACAGTTAAGTACAGTTGCGAACGACTCATCTTGCTTTACTGGCCAAGGGAGCCAACGTTTGTCCGCAGACAGTTTTTCCGGGTCACGTGGCCAGCATGCCTAAGCCACTTCTGGCGAACCAGAGCAGCGCACGGAAATGCCGTTTACCTTCCCGCCAGAGTGGTACCTAATTATCTACTTGCACTTGATGTGCTTTCGAACTGCTAGGTTGGCAGGAGCTGGGACCAAGCAATGGGAGCTCACCCCGTTGCAGGGATTCGAACCGCCGACATTCTGATAAGCAAGGCCTAGGCTCAGGGGTTTAGACCACAGCGCCACCCACGTCCCAATACATAACATGGTAACAAACAAAAACAATAACTGCCCCCACTGTACTCCTACACTTTCTTTTTTGTCAAATCTTTTGTGTATTAATTTTTACATTGCCCATTTACATTTGAGCATTAAACATCAACATCATCATTTAGGGTTCCCCGAATCTTTCGACTCCCCTTCGCCCTTCCATGGTTTCCACTATCAATCTCTCCCCCCCCCCCCGCTTCTCTTATTTTCTCTATTTTTCTTAAACAATCCATTTTTTTTAATCATTATTATTAGTACATTACAAGTGTTACTCAAATCCTGCCAAAGTTTTTAGTTGTTTACAGCATTCTCTTAAATACAGTGTAAATTTTCCCCATTCCTTCTTAAAGTTTTTCTCTTCCTGGTTCCTGATATTCCCGGTCAATTTCGCCATTTTGGCGTAGTCCATCATCTTCATCAACCGTTCGTCTCTGGTCGGGAATTGATCTTCTTTCCATCTCTGGGCCAGTAGTATCCACGCTGCTGTTGTTGTATACATAAATAATCATTTTTGCTCCTTTGAGATCTCTGCACCTATAATTCCTAATAAAAAAGCTTCTGTTTTTTTCAGAAACATTACTTTAAACATTTTTTCCAACTCATTATAAATCATTTCCCAGAATGCCCTTGTTCCTCCTACACTCTCAAACTGCCCCCAAATCACCCTGGGCAAGAGTTTTGGAAGTGTCTGTGGCAATAGGGAATGGGAATATAACACTGGGTCTCCTTCTCTGAGGTTGGAGCTCTCTTTCTCCCCCATCCTAGAGAAGTAAATTCCATGCTTCCTATTGGTGCCAGGATGCCTTTCCGAGACTGTCCTGCTATAATTTTTTCTGATAATTGTAAGCTGCCTTGGGATTGCTCTCTGAGCCGAAGGACAGTGCAGCAAAAAGTTCAAATCGAGCAAAAGCCAGAGGATGCGAATGCAATATGTTAAAAGAGAGAATCCCAAGGCGATTGGAGCGAGGATCGTGTGGTCCTTCCTTCCACGGATGCCTTGCAGTTGAAAGGGAGAGCCATTTTCTCAGGGTTGCTTCCTGTGTTGTGTTTTTATTAAGGTGGGGAGTGGCTGCGGCAGATCAACTCTCTGCACCCGCAGGTGCGTTGCCTGAATGAGCGAGCCAAGTGTTAGCTTATTAGGTAACAAGAAAGCTTTGAACAGGCTCTTGTTAAAGCATCAGCATCAGCAACAAAGCAGAGGAGGTTGGAAAGACTGCTTGGAGAAATGATGTCTTAGCAGGTCGAAACAACTTGTGAAAGGAACAGCAGACTTTAAAGAAAATAATGATGCTACACATTCGGAGGAAGCGAAGGCAGTGAATAAAACATACCAAGTCTTGGTGTTGGAACAAGGCAGTATCCAAGGGAAGGGGCTGTAATAATCATGATCATAAACAAACTTGTCACATTCTGGTAAAAAGCTCTTAAGAACTTTAGAATCAAACAGGGACTCTCTTACTGCAGAAGATATTTGGGTTTCTTCTTTCATGCGGTGTAAACAATTGGGATTGTGGCTTGTTAAAGAGACATATATAAGGTTCTTAATTACCAAATGGGGAAATTGTGATAGCTGTCTTCACTTACACAAGGTAAAAAAAAATAAATGCAGATTGGTAGTATCACATTGATAGATTCTATTATTATGCCACAGTAAAATAAGAGCTTCAAAATTGGGTTTAGGACAAATTCCAGCTGAAGTTAAGCACCCCTTCCCCCACTGATTTTAATGGAAGACTTAAGCATCTGTTAATAAATGTGTATAACAACAACAACAACCTTCCTGAAAACAAATTGAAATCAGCACTCAGTAAAGAGAGAAAATAATATAATCGCCATGCAAGCTTTGTTCAAGCAAATAGGATGGCTGCTCAACAACAAAGATCATCTGGAGGAGCCCCTGCTTAGTTTCAGAAAGGTAGCAGCCTTCAGACCATACTAGGGGGCAATCCCGCAACCAAAGTTTCCTCAGACTTTTATTTCTTGCATTAAAAAAATTTAACACCCTACCCATCATGGGGGTCTGTGTCTCCAGCTACCCCACTCCTTGCCCTTGATAGTCTTATAAGTCATGGCAGGAAAGGGACCATGAGTAGAATAATAGAATCATAGAATTGTAGAGGACCCCAAGGGACGCCTAGTCCAACCCACAGTTGTCCCTGGATGGGCTCGAACCACCAACCTTTTGCTTAACAGCCAAATGCACTGACCCATTGCGCCACCCGTGGACTAACATCATGGGAGGCGTTCTAGGGCTAAGGTGAAACTGCGAAGCTCCCTCGTTATTTTTGCTACTGGATGCTGCAGTTTGATTACGTAATCTTGTTATATTTATAGTAGTTAAATGTGATTTTTTTTTGGTATGCTGTTATATTTGCTATGCTATGAAGTTGTTGCTGTTTTCTTTTTGCTCTGTTATTATGACATTGTTTTAATCGTGTTTGCTTAATGCACTCCCGTCTCTTTGTTACGATCCGTTTTGAGCCCGATTTTGCGTGTGTAAAAAGCGGCATACAAATAGAAGGCGCGCATGAGATTGAATCACCTTTTTTCCTCCTGAAGAAAAGCAAGCTGGCTGGATCTTCCGCAGCCTCCACATACTCTCCTGGCAACCAAAGACACCTTCACCCTTGTCATACCCTCGTTTCAAAAGGGCTCTGCTGAGAGGTAATCTTATTTGTAATATAATCAGTCTGTTTACTGGTTGGGGAAATATCATCAAGTATTACTTTAAGATACTTAGGGGATGTGACATACTCTCAAGTAGAAGCCACCCCTTTAGAATGTAAAGGTATTAGTTGGCTGGATTTGCTAATAGAAAAAACAAGCTACGGTTTTATCAAGTCTGACAGTGGGAGAGCAGTTTATTACGCTGGCTGATCACATACACTGTTTCAGAGAGGAAGGGTATTAGAGAGAGATGGCACATCATTAGCAGTAAGTAGAGGTGCGTTGCCATCTGCATACATAAATCACTCCCAGCCAACACGGAACATGATATTTCCTTCTCTTGGGAGTCAGAAAAGAGTGCAGGGGATATAGCACCAGGGGCAAGGCAGGTGGGTGGTAAGGGAGAGACTGGGGCAACAGCAAATGAGAAAAATGCATTTGGGAAACCTGCAAGTTATTTTCACACCTAGATCCAGCCCTGGTTGAATTTTAACACACAAATGAGGACACCTGCCTTTCCCAACCAGATGTTTAGGACGACAATTCCTATCAGCCCCAGCCAGCATGGTTGGCTCAAATTCCACAAACTGGGACTTCCCAGGTGGAACAAATCCCTTCTTTTGCCTTCTCCAAGGTGGTGGGTCCCTTCCAAGTCTATGCTTCTTTGAGATCTGGGCTTAGGATGTGAGGAAGTCCTCTCTTCTGAGGGCTTGGAGGCTGTGCACAGCACTAAAGAGGAGCAAATGGGGGCAGGTGTTCCCCACACAGACCAGCAGCTTGCTCCCCCCACCCATCTCTTCCATTGCCAGATCCATGCAATTACTTAAAGAAAGGCACTTTAAAACTAGGAGTGCCTCTGTGCCCTTCTTTACAAAGAACAGTCATCTATTTGCAGGTGTCCTCAGTTTTGAGGGCTGTCCAGTCTGGCTTAAAGAGGCAAGATTCAACAAAGGGGCCCTGGTAGCAGAAGTTAGTTTTAGGATATAGTCCATTCCACCTTTAGAACACCTTTAGTTGTTGTATGTCACATGTCTGTTTACTTCCAGCACAGTCTGCTGGCAACTTCCGTTGTATATAGCTTTCGCCTATGCTGTTTGCTTGGACACGAAGGGAAGCAGACATGTTTTCCTTTGTCCTGATGCTGAATAAACGCTTGTAAATATGCTTACATATGCCTCTGTCTGCTATTTCTGTTGCAAAGAGTTCTTCTCTCTGCTGGCTTGCGTGCTCAGTCTCTAAAGGTCTCTGAGGCTTGAGTCACAGTTTTGATGCTGTTCCAAGAACCGGAGTTCACCTGGCTGCCGGTCGGTGAACTATCTCCCTGATGCACCCCAACAGTTAGTGCAAGGACTTCTGCTAGTACAACAGGGATTTTCACTCCCTCCTCCAATGGCAGCCCCATGGCCCCCCATTGTCTTGGGGTGCATGTCAGGGAAGCCCTCAGAACCATGCACAGGGGGAGATCATTCTGCCTGGCAAGCTGAAATTCTTTTTGCTGGTGGAATGATCTCCTATGTTGGATTCCTCCCATGTAATGGCCACCAACCCAAGTCGATGGCCACCAACTTGGATTAGACAAATTCAGGGAGCGCAAGGCTATCAGTGCTACTAACTCTGATGCCAATACTTTGCCTGCTGGAAACGGCAAGAGAGGAGAGTGCTGCCACTGTGAGAACAGGATACTGGACTAGATCGGCCACTGGCCTGATCTAGGAGACTCTTCTCACATTCTTAGAAGGGGAGAACAAGGAGCCTTGAATTTTCCCATTAACTGTTAGCAGCACCTGATCAGAAGACGGAACAGGCACACAAGTGATGTGGCGTTTCCCCCAATATGGAGAGGTGTACCATTTTTCTACTCAAATTCTAGAAATTATTTCCAATTTGTGTCTACGCATTTAAATCACCATATATTTATTTTAAACATTTGTATGCCACTTCAGCCTTGAAACCTCTGAGCCATTCACATAAAGCACAACACATACAGTAGAATGGTTAGCAGAAGTCAGAAAAGCAAATGTCGTGCAAATTGGTGCCCTGTTATGTCTTCCTTTTTTGGCGATGCAATTCTTCTCTTCTTCTTTTTGGCACTGCATAATTGACCACCCTAATGATAACTGAAACATAAGCTGGAAGTAAGACTCTAAGTGAGCTCACTCTGGCAATTTAAAAGCAGCAACAAAATCGATAGGATTTGCAAAGCTTGTCGTCCTCTGAAATGCACTTTGCCGCTTCTGTGCCCATATATATGTATATTTCTGGTGCTGCCACTAGAAATATTTGGGAGAAACAGGTGGTGGGGCTGGTCCCCCAGGAATTGCCTTTCCTCCCATCTCTATTTCTCACCCATCAGACTTTGGTAACAGCAATACTAACGATTAAAAGGCTAGCTGAGAAGGTCTCACACTCTGAAGCAACCATTTGGCTGGACTTTGCAGACCTTTCGCTCTCCATCGTGTCTGATTTGTTAAAAAAAATAAATCAAAAAGAGACTTTGGGTTCAGAAAGCATGGCTGCGTGTTGGCTGAGAGACATTCCAAATTAGTATGCAGAATCAGAACAAGCCTCCCCCCCCCTCCAAACAAAGGAAAATGTTACAAATTTTCATGTCTGTTTGAGACATGAATCTTGATATATAAGGAATCCAGACTAAATGAATGAATAAAACTGTAGGCAACCATCACCATCATTTTTTAATTTTTGTTTGGGTAGACCTTGTAAGTGCAACTGTTTATAATAATAATAATAATAATAATTTATTATTTGTACCCCGCCCATCTGGCTGGGTTTCCCCAGCCACTCTGGGCGGCTTCCAACAGAGATGAAAAATACACTAAAATGTCACATATTAAAAACTTCCCTGAACAGGGCTGCCTTCAGATGTCTTCTGAATGTCAGGTAGTTGTTTATCGCTTTGACATCTGATGGGAGGGCATTCCACAGGGCGGGCGCCACTACCGAGAAGGCCCTCTGCCTGGTTCCCTGTAACTTGGCCTCTCGCAGTGAGGGAACCGCCAGAAGGCCCTCGGAACTGGACCTCAGTGTCCGGGCAGAACGATGGGGGAGGAGACGCTCCTTCAGATAGGCATCGGACAGAATTTACTTATTTATGGACACATCATCAATAGGTCTTTGTCTCTGATGTTTCAGAGGCAGCAGTGTAGCCAATCTGAATTGGCCAAAGCAAAGTTTATCAGATGTTTAATATAAGGATAAAGCAAAGCAAAGTACAGCACCAGATTTAGAGGGGTGCATGGAGTTCTCCACCCTAACACCCCCCAGGGCACTGAGTCAAAGGGGGCACACAATTGAGAAGATCCAAATTTTGGCCTTGCACAGGGCACCATATTACGAAAGATTACTATAGTCCACTTCTTTCTCTAGACACAATCTCAATACAAATTGAGCAGTTATCATTACAAAATATTCCCCCACCCCATGCTAATTGCTCTGAAGAGGATAATTCCTACTGAGATTATGGCTGCGGAAGAAGGTGCAAACCTCCCCCCCCCCCAGCACGCTGTAGTGTCAATGCCCCCGTCATGCCTATTTTTTTGTGTGGGGGAAACTCACAATATGATTGCTGCTCATGTCATTAATGCAACATGTGGTTAGGATCTACCTTAGTATTATTGTGATCATGCCTGTTTCAGATGGTGGTGCTGGAGGAGGAGGAGGACTAGGGCAGAGTGTCGTTTGCTCAAAGTCATCATTGCAAAGGTGAGGTTCGAAACAGGGACCCAGAGGTGGTTTTAGGGCAGTGTGACTGGTTCTCCACACTGGGCACCAAGCAGAGTGTCGTTTGCTCAAAGTCATCATTGCAAAGGTGAGGTTCGAAACAGGGACCCAGAGGTGGTTTTAGGGCAGTGTGACTGGTTCTCCACACTGGGCACCAAGCAGAGTGTCGTTTGCTCAAAGTCATCATTGCAAAGGTGAGGTTCGAAACAGGGACCCAGAGGTGGTTTTAGGGCAGTGTGACTGGTTCTCCACACTAGGCACCAAGACAAGAGAGTGCTTAGTAAGCACTTGGCCAACTATGGGAAGGAGTTGTCAAGTAGGTGATGCTTTCATTTGAAGGCAACATTTGAAATCAAGAAGACCCAAAGCATCTTGTGTTTGTGGCTGAGTTTTATGTTATTTTATTTGTTAAAAAAAAATCAATGTGTTAAATGTATGTGTATCTTAATGTTATTTTCTTTTAGGGTTAAACTCCCATGCAAAGAAATGGAAGAAGAAGAAGAAGAAGATGACAAAGAAGACGAAGAAGACGAAGAAACAGAGGAGGAGGATAAGTCTCTTTTGGACAGGATCATCATGGATCCTGTTCAGCAAGTGGATCCTCTTCTCCTTTTTACCGGCTATGCAAAACTCCAGTGCGGTTGAAATGTGCTAAAGAAGAACGTGTTAAATATGAGTCTGCAGCAAAAGGAGTAACTCAGCAGGGAGAATTTCTGCAAACCTGGAAGAATCGGCGTCTGCTCCTCTCTGACAGTTTTCTCCCTTGCCTGGTCAGCATTACGTTTTAAGAAGGTAGGTACATTCTGGCAGGTTTGACATATGGGTGGCGGTATGATTAAGAGTGGCAGCTTTGTCAAAATGTCAGTCTGGATGTGGTGGCTTTTGAGATGTGGGAGTTGGAAAGTGACAGACGGAGATAGAGAAGACAAAGGCGGCAGCAGCTATCTCGTAACTAAAATGCCCAGCACCATTCACTTTTAGAAACACCTCTGGGGGTGCTTTTTTAAAAAAAATGTTTTTTGGACTTGGGGAAGTGAGTTGTGAAAAGTTTGAACAAGATTTTCTTCCTCCAGTTTGAAAAAAACACCCTATCCCTTTCCTGGGTCTGGTGTTTCACTGCAGATACTATATATATATATGTGTGTGTGTGTGTGTGTGTGTGTGTGTGTGTGTGTGTGTGAAATAGGAGGAATAAGCTTCTGTAAAGCCCAGTGCCTCTTGGATGCAAGGAGGACCAAACTGAGAAAAACTGATGCATATACAGTGGTACCTTGGTTTAAGAACAGTTTGTTTATGAACAACTTGGATTAAGAACGCTGCAAACCCGGAAGTAGGTGTTTTGGTTTGTGAACCTTGCCTTGGAAGCAGAACATGTTCCGCTTCCTGTTGCGTGTGTTCCATTTGTAAACTGAGTCCCCCGCTGCTATGGAAAAGCATGCTTTGGTTTAAGAATGGACTTCCAGAACAGATTAAGTTCGTAAACTAAGGTTCCACTGTAATGAGGAAAGGTCACCACAAGTTAGGTCAGAAAGACAGTCTAGGAACCCCGGAGGTTCCCCTCTGCTTCTCTACTTTCTCCATATGCAAACCCACAAGACAAAGTGAATTTCATCCTACACCTTCTGACACTTATTTCATTTGAGACTTTAAAACATTTATTTAGCATGTGTAGCTTATTTAGCTGCGGGAATCTATGCCACTGTTTTAGTTATTTTTAACTGGTCTGTTTTAAAAGTGTGATCTAATGTTAGTCTTAGAGTAGACCACTGAAATCAATGCACTTACTTAAGTCTGCTGATTTTGATGGGTCTGTTCTGAGCAACATTAGCCGTGTTTAGCATCCTAATAAGTTTATCCTGTTGTCGTTTAGATTGCCTAATTTGCAGTCTGTTGAGAATCACATTCTGCATCATGTGTACTAGGTACCCAAAAGACAGCCTATAAGTAAGCGCATATCTAAGTAGCAAAGGAGTTATCACAGTCAATCTGCCCACAATGAGATAGCATGATTTGCCATGCTGCAGTTGTGTCATTCAGATTTTCTTTGGCCCCAAACTGAGCCCCTCACATGTAATTGGTTGTGTAGATAAGACTGTGAAATGGGAAGGGCTAGTATTTCAGTGTGTAAAAGAGCTCTGGGATACGTTAGGTAGGATAACAATTTTACGATGGATATAAACCCCCGTGCTTCAAGATAGAAGCCAAGCACTAACTGCTGGGGTCAAGAGGAAACATCTCCCTGGGGCATCTTAGCACATAATTGTCCATTACAGAAGTTTTACACCTTTCTTCCAAACTTGCCTGCACACTAGCTACTGATAAAGAAAAGGTTCTGCGGCAGACAGTAGACGGTCCACTGGTCTGGCCTAAGATGGGCCAAAAAAAGGAGAATATATGCATTATTCCCACCACAAAAAAGAAGTCAAAATATGGTGTAGATTTGCATAAAAAATTGCCTATGCTAATTTAGATGCCCGTTTAGAAATAATGACTACAACGCAATGCATCTCACCACATTCATGTATTCAATTTAGATTTCTGCTTGCTGTTCAAGCTATGATTCCAGGATGGTTTACAATGCATTAAAATGCACAAGAGCAGTACAAATACAATTTATGAAAGCAGGAAAAAAGAAGCAAAATCCCCAAAACCTGGGACAACTCTGGGACTTCCAACAAGGGCTCCTTGCTTTTTACTGGTCATTTTGTTGTTGTTGTTGTTTAGTCATTTAGTCATGTCCGACTCTTCATGACCCCATGGACCAGAGCACGCCAGGCACTCCTGTCTTCCACTGCCTCCCGCAGTTTGGTCAAACTCATGCTGGTAGCTTCGAGAACACTGTCCAGCCATCTCATCCTCTGTCATCCCCTTCTCCTTGTGCCCTCCATCTTTCCCAACATCAGGGTCTTTTCCAGGGAGTCTTCTCTTCTCATGAGGTGGCCAAAGTATTGGAGTCTCAGCTTCAGGATCTGTCCTTCCAGTGAGCACTCAGGGCTGATTTCCTTCAGAATGGATAGATTTGATCTTCTTGCAGTCCATGGGACTCTCAAGAGTCTCCTCCAGCACCAGAATTCAAAAGCATCAATTCTTCGGCGATCAGCCTTCTTTATGGTCCAGCTCTCACTTCCATACATCACTACTGGGAAAACCATAGCTTTAACTATATGGACCTTTGTTGGCATGGTGATGTCTCTGGTTTTTAAGATGCTGTCTAGGTTTGTCATTGCTTTTCTCCCAAGAATAACCCACCATAGCCAGGGCAAAAGGTCTGCCAGGCTAGCGTATTGAGAATGCTGCTTTATAGAAGTGAGTTATAAGTGACTTGAACCCACCAGGAGTGATGCCTCAGTGCCTTCTACATGCATTGTGTCAGGAAGGTTTTGACCGAGTCTCAAGCAAAGATGTGCTCTCCCATGCCCACATTCCCAGCATGTACACACTCCTGTCTCAGTGATGTCTATGCTGACTTGGTCATGTACACAGAATGGAAGATGGCAACATCCCCAAGGATGTGCTCTACAGGGAGCTGGCGTCAGGCACCAGACCTGCTGGCAGACCAACTATGTGTTACAAAGATGTCTGCAAATGTGATTTGAAAGCTGGCAACGTCAATGTGGGAATTCCTTGCTGATGACTGCAGTGCTTGGAGACAGACAGTCAGGTTGTGTATCCACAGCAGTGACTGGAGAAGAAATGATCACTGGGAGGAACTCAGAGAGAAGAAACATCAGGGTGCATGTCTAACAGTGAAACTGGAGGAGAATATATAAGAATAAGAATAAATGCCCCAGCTGCAACAAAACATGTCTCTCCCATATCAGTCTTTACAGCCACAGTAGGCACTGTAATTCCACCAATAGTTTGACTTTACTCCTGATGGCTCACTCCTCCATTGTTTCTTGAGATGAATGGATACCAACAACAACAGGCATGACAAAAATGTGAGCTCTGATCTTACTTCCAGGAACAATTGCGGGGGAAACTGATGAGGAGACATGTGAGTTTGTGTGGTGCAAATGCTAACTGATGATGGGCAATTTCGAGGCTCCTGCTCTCCCTCCTTATGGTTCATTATCTTCCCAAAATAAATAAATTCAAAAGTAGACAGGCTCTGGTGCTTCTGATAATCAGCTGTTCATTTTGCTCAATGTGCTTTGGAGAAATCTGCTTTGTCAGGAGCTGCAAAACCATTCAATTTATTAGTTTCAACAAATCGGGACCCATTAGGTCCAAACATTAACCATTTTTTCTTGAAGCATAATTCCATGGTTAACTCTAATCTCAAGGTGACACTCCCGCTCCCACTAGGATTTTGTTAATGTTTAGACCTAATGAATCCTGATTCGTCGAAGCTGAGAAACCAAATTGTTTTAAACTGAGCAAATATGTGCATTTTTATGCACATTAAAAACCCTAGGACTCGCATGACTTGACTGGAGAACTGCACTCCAAAATGAGTGCAACTGTCCAAGGATGGCTGCCATTTGAGCTGCGTATTATTTGAGAAAGTGTGAATTAGGTTGGTTTGCCTTTAAATGCGAACTCTTTTTGATTCTTCTCCATCCCTAACCCATCTTCTTCAGCAGTAAACATCATGCTTTAATTGGCCAAAGAAGCCACTTTGAGGAACAAGAAGGAAAAACAGAGAGAGGGAGGAAGAGAGGGAGATGGAGAGAAAACAAAACACAAGGCAGATTTTGTTATATAAAGGAGGACTTAGTTGAGATTCATGTTTCCAGAAAACTCTTGCTCTTCACTTTTTAATGAGATACAGTATGTGAGAAGCAAGGTTATGTGTGTGTGAGAGAGAGTGTGTGCGCACGAGGAAGAGAGAGGCATCTTCGTGAGGCTCCCACAAGTATTTCCTTAGCATGTTTAATTAAACAAATGGGAGCAAAAAGGAATTCCCCTTTCTCTCAGGCGCGGTGGTGTCCATGTTCCTTCTCTCTCAACAAGCTGCTAGACCCCTCTGGGAGAACAGCCTGAGGGCTCCCCGAGCAGAGCACAACTCTTTTTCTTGTAAAAGCCACAGATACTGCCTGCCTCATTGTGCAATGCGCCTCTGTGAGAAGTCTCTGTGGTCCTACACAAGAAACACAGCTGTCGTGGGGGTTCAGCAGTTTAGGCTGCAATCCTAATTCTATTTAAGGTAAAGGTAAAGGGACCCCTGACCATTAGGTCCAGTTGTGGCTGACTCTGGGGTTGCGGCACTCATCTTGCTTTATTGGCCGAGGGAGCCGGCGTACAGCTTCCGGGTCATGTGGCCAGCATGACTAAGCCACTTCTGGCGAACCAGAGCAGCGCACGGAAACACTGTTTACCTTCCCGCTGGAGTGGTACCTTTTTATCTACTTGCACTTTGATGTGCTTTCGAACTGTTGGTTGGCAGGAGCAGGGACCGAGCAATGGGAGCTCACCCCGTCGCGGGGATTCGAACTGCCGACCTTCTGATCAGCAAGTCCTAGGAAGCCAGGAGGACTCACTGTCAAGTAGACATGGGTAGAGGATTGTGTTCCAAGATCCTCAACTGTTGTGCCCTGTTGGGTTCTGCTGTAAAGTCTGAGGCCAGGCAAGGACAATCTCAGTGCCCTGCAATGTCCTGCATCTGTTGTTTTGTTGTTTATGTTTTGATTATATATATATTATGGTTTTTATGTTGATCTTTTCTGTGAACCGCCCTGAGACCTGAGATAGGGCGGTATATAAATTCAATAAATAATAATAATAATAGTAGTTGATATTCCTGCATTGCAGGGAATTGAACCAGATGACTCCCGGGTCCCTTCCAACTCTACAATTCTATGATAATTGTGGACTGTTTTTTTTCTGAGATGCGATGGAATCCCACCAGCAACCTTTCACTCAGCTCATTTCTAGGGAAAATTCCTGTGCATGCTGAAGGCGATAGCCTCAGAGAACTATGGAGAAGCAAATTTTGGTCAAGAACTGCTGGCTCATTGTTATGTACTGAAGTTCTCACCCTGGGCCAGCAGGGGGATACTGTCCACATATAGGTCCACATATGCAAATAAGGGATCGAAAGTGACGTTCAGTGATTGGATAGTTACAGAAAGTTGTTACAGTTACGTTGTAGTGGAGCTCTATATAAGCAGGCTGGCTGAACCCTTCAGTTCAGTTCTGTTCTGATCTGTGAATAAACACGAGCTGTTTGGAGAATCGCTGTGTCGTCTGATGTGTTCACCCACAACTCAACACTCATGTCTTTAAAAGGCCTGATTCTTTTGGGTGAGGTCCAGATTTTGCCATTCCAATTTCAAACACTTCCCCCCCTTCTGTCTGAACTAATTTCCCCCTTTGGATCACTCTGGATCCCATATTCATATTTTTCAGCTTTCTTGTTGAGTTTACAGGACCCTGTTCCTTCAATCCCTTCTTGGACTGGTAGTTATAAATCCCGTTCTTTCTTAATCTTGAAGTTATATAACTGGGAATTTAGTAGTTTTCTTTTAGCTAGTTTGTACTGGAGGAAGTTTCAAGAGGATACAATTTACGTCTTAGTAATATACATGATTTATTGGGTAATTATTTTTATTTGCCAATCCCATCTTGCTCTTTTCTGTTTAAACATCGCTTTTTTCATTTCATGTATACATTATTTTTATTCTTTATTCTGTTTGTTCTTATATTTACTGCTGAGTTTGTATATCTTCCTAATTTGCCTGCTTTCATATAAATAAATCTTTCCCACTTTCATTTTTGGCCCAGTCCGTTTTTGGTTGCCACCACTAGTTCCACGAGTCAAGCTCAACAGAGCTAAAATCAAGGACCTATTTGCACTGACCTCTTTATCTTATTTTATTTTATTTTATTTTATTTTATTTTATTTTATTTTATTTTATTTTATTTTATTTTATTTTATTTTATTTTATTTTATTTCATTTCATTTCATTTCATTTTATTTTATTTTTATTATTATTTATACCCCACTCATCTGGCTGGGCTTCCCCAGCCACTCTGGGTGGCTTTCAAAAAAATATTAAAATATTGTAATACATCAAACATTAAAAGCTTCCCTAAACAGGGCTGCCTTCAGATGTCTTCTAAAATTCTGGTAGTTGTTGTTCTCTTTGACATCTGGTGGGAGGGCGTTCCACAGGGCGGGTGCCACTACCGAGAAGGTCCTCTGCCTGGTTCCCTGTAACTTGGCTTCTCACGGGGAGGGAACCACCAGAAGGCCCTCGGATCTGGACCTATAACCCAGAGTTGAATTTTAAATAAAAGAACACCTTCTACTCATGTAAAAACACGCTGATTCCCGGACTGTCCACGGGCCGGACTGAGAAGGCAATTGGGCCACATCCAGCCCCCAGGCCTTAGGTTGCCTAACCCTGCACAAGACTCTGCAAATAAACAAGTTAATTGTGCAATGAAGTGCCCTGCTTGCGGGTTTTCCATGGGCAGGTGGCTGGCCGCTGTGACATTAGAATCCTGGTTGAGATGGGCCCCTGAGCTCATCATGTTCTTATGAACCAGGTCTATGCTTCCTGCCTTCCGCCACCTTTTGGATTCTTCTGTTTTCATCCCATTCCACCCCTCTCTCTTGCTCTCCTTCCTTGATGGTTTCCCATCATGCGTGGTTTTGGGGCTTCAGCTGTTAATGCAGAAATTTTCTGGAAACCAGTAAGGCCAAGATATGGAAAGCAGAGACTTCTTTACTAGACTCCAGCAGGGACACCAGTTTAAACTGTGGGAAGAAAAGAACGATGCATTGTGATCCCAACTGGCCTACATTTCTTTGCCATCCTTCGAAACATGGCTCACTGGAGACCGACACTTCAACCTTATCTGGGAAAATAAATAAACAAGCAAATAGATGCACTGAGTGAAACATACACCAGCCCAAACTCTCCTCTTGTCATTTTAATTGAATTGTGTCATCTTGGTTTAGTTTGATAAAGGGGGGGGGGAGTAATAATAATAATAGAGAGTTAATTAGCAGTTCACAAAACCTGTGGGCTGAGAACAGTCTGCCAGCCATAACAGGGACATCTCATGTAGATTACATTAATTTAGTAACAGTGGGTTGCCTTCCTTCCCGCAAATGTGGGAGGGAGAATAGCATAATAAACTATAATAGCCTGAGATGCAGATAGGGTTGTGACCAGGGAGGAGGTCAGCTGCATGAGAGCAGCCACCTGCATGTCAACAGCTCCTGATGGTTTCTCCTTGCCTTGGAGAAAGGTGAGGGCTGGCTTGGTTATGTGGGACCTTTTAAGAAAAAAATAATAAATTGAGATTCCTTGCTCCCACAAAATAAAGCTGAGCAGGTTGGAATGGGAGGGGAACACGGTCAAAGCTCCTGTAGCAGTGGAGACGAAGAATGGTCAAAAATGCCTACCCTTCAAGTGTCCCTGTTTTCCCGGGACATTCACAGAATTGCAGAAGCAACCCTGGCAATCTGGGATTGTCTCATTCTTCTCCTTCCAGTGCCACCATCTCTGAGCATGGGAGGAGCATGTTGTGCTGCTCGCAGCCACTGATTATAAAGGGAACCTTTGTGAAGCGGGACCCTCATGCTCAGGGGAGGCATTTCCTCGCCGGAGCAGAGGCATAGGGCATGCACGATGCTCTTGCTGGCTTTTCTCTGCTGCTGCCAAAACTGCCACCACCATCATGGCGGCATGAGGCACAATGCAGACAGAGGAAGCAAGCAAGCAAGGAGGGAAGAGAATGAGCAGTTGCCAGGTATGGGTTGTGGCAGGCGAGGCAGCCAGCTGACTTGCACATCATTTTGTGCCATGCTCCTGTGTGAACCAGCCAGCCAGCTGACACACGTCATGATTTTCTGCTGAAAAATATTGGAGGGTATCAGGGCCGGATTTAGGTTTGATGGGGCCCTAAGCTACTGAAGGTAATGGGGCCCTTTATATGTCCAGCTGTCCTTCCTCAACAACAAATCAACAATTTTTTTTGCTGTTTTTTGTGTTGAATATAAGCTACATGGTAATTTATGGACATAATAGATATCTGAAGCCATTTGCACATGCAGAATGTAGGCACCCTATATATAGAAATGAGCAAACCAGTGATATTTTAGGGAGCAGGCTAGCAGGCGGAGCCCATTGCTTACATCCTAGGAGCCTACACAACACAAAACACTGTTGCTGTATGTAGGTTTTATTTAATTTATTTTTTATCTTGTTGTTATTTAGACATTTAGTCGTGTCCCATGGACCAGAGCACGCCAGGCACTCCTATCTTCCACTGCCTCCTGCAGTTTGGTCAAACTCATGCTGGTAGCTTCGAGAACACTATCCAACCATCTTGTCCTCTGTCGTCCCCTTCTCCTTGTGCCCTCCATCTTTCCCAGGGAGTCTTCTCTTCTCATGAGGTGGCCAAAGTATTGGAGCCTCAGCTTCACGAGCTGTCCTTCCAGTGAGCACCCTTCATGGATCACTGCCTTGCCGTGGCGAAGGGGCTTGAATAACTCAGAGAAGCTATGAACTATGCCAAGCAGTGCACCCAAGATAAAGAGGTCATAGTGGAGAGTTTTGACCAAATGTGATCCACCTGGAGGAGGAACCGGCAAGCCACTCCAGTATCCCTGCCAAGAAAACTCCATGGATAAAGACAACAGGCATTTTTTATCTTATATTTTGGAAATGTACATCCAGTTTTTTCCCCTTTAATTTTTTTGGGGCCCCCCAAGAGAGTGGGGCCCTAAGCTATAGCTTGTTTAGCTTATACGTAAATCCGGCACTGGAGGGTATGAAAATGGGATTCTGAAAAAATTCAGAAGCACACCCACAGCCCTAAGTGGAATGCACAATGTCTCAAGAAACTGATACCCATTCACAGCTCTCATGAGGACCTCCAGGAAGTTGTTCACAGGAGAATGTGGCCTGTTCCTCACTCCTGTGTTACGGGGCTTGTGATCTAGCCAGCCCAAATTGTTTAGGCATGCTTTTCCAGCTTGTGAGCCACCACTTGGCTACCCCTGTTCTTGCAAAGTGTGTTTATTCTTGGTCTGTGTGCCTGGAGCCAGACCAAACACGACACCGTCAGATGTATATCAAACACAATTGCCGTACTAAAACCTCAAATTTACCGCCATGACATCGCCAAGCTAAAATTGTTTTGTGGATATTTTATTTCATTGGGACTTTGTCACTGCTAGCGTTATGATTTGGTGATGAATCCTGGCACCCTTTGTATTATGTCATTGGTTCTAAACTGTTAACACACACACACACACACACACACACAGCATGAGCGAAAGGGAGGCTTTTTGTTTTATTTTTATTTTAAAAAGCATTTTGGAGACCGAGAGAGGAAAAGAAAGGAATGATAGCAAAAGCAAAACAGACTGCTCCTGGCTGTAGAGAAAGATATGGAACAGATAGAAATCATAAGGGAATGTTAGAAGGATGTTGGAATGAACTTTTGTGGTTTTAGCAGTAATGTTACAAAGGAGTATGTAAAAATGGATTGTTAATAGGTGAGAATGTAAAGTTATAATATATTAAGATAAATTATTAAGATAAAAGCAAAAATGGAAAGGATTTGCTGAAATCGCTAATTGAACTAGAATACAAAAAAGGGAGGTGTGAGGAGGTCAGGGAAACAAGCAAATGAAAGACAAGACATGGAAAGGTTGATTTGTTTTTAATTGTTTTTACTTTTCTGTATTTTGTATTTTTTGCTTTTTTTCTTTTTTTTCTTATTCTTGTAACGTTTTTGAAACTTTAATAAATATTATTAAAAAAAAACCCCAGATAGAAATCATAAGAACTGGTTTTATCCAGCACAGGAATGGCAGAGGTAGAAGAGAGATGGTGGCCGAGGGGGGCGACACATAGTGTCATTTACCCCAAGCTGCACCCCCCCTTAGGGATCGCTGTGGAACTAGGCTTTGCATCCATTTTCTTTTGCAAGCTCATGGAGAGGGTGGGCGATATATTGATGTATCGTCCAAAACCTCTTCAAAGTCCCTATTGTGTTATTGGTTTCATAATTTTTGACCTGGCAATATATCGCAAATCATGATATACGTGTGTGGTGTGTTGTATGTGTGTGCTATGCAAAAATTATGATGCGGGAAAAACCAGGAAGCCAGCCAGTGCTCCATTGCGTGGCGAGTTCCCGCCTTCCCCGGGTGGAAATAAAGACACATGACACAAATATTTAGGTTAATGGGCAAAAAATGGCCACAACTTTATTGGTTACAGGAATGAGCGGTATTGGCTTAGGCATTGGTCCTAACTGACTATCCGGCTTCAGCCTGATTGCTTGAAGATCGGGAAGGGTTAACCGCCAGTAGGGGGAGTCCTGCTGATGCACATCAACTAGGAACTCCCCCGGGGTCACCGCTTGGGGGCGTGCCTTAGACCCTCAGCTCCATAGGCTTCGGACAGGGCCACGCCCCCCGGAATCCTTTACTGGACTACCCTTCGATATTCAGGGGAGGTGATGGCACTTCCTCCCCCCTTCATCTACATGACAATACCCCTACCAATGCCTAACCGCCAATGCCGAGGAAGTTGTGACGATTTGCTACGAGGGAGATGACAAAACCAAGTGGCTGGTGCCAATTTGCCAAGTGGAAAAAATTCCTACCAGGCCCCTTAACAGCGACCAACCGAGGTCCATAGCAAGGTCAAAAGGAAAACCTAAAGGGCGGGAGGGTGGGAAACCCGTTCAGCTGAGGAGGCAAAAGAGGGAGATCCCCGGCCGCGCCAGTGTGATATTGTGCAAGCCACGCCCTCCCTAGGCCAGCCAGCCAAGGGATGATGCGGCCGGTGATCCCCTCAATTGTGCAGAGGCTGAGAGCCAGCCCCTGCGCATGTGGAGAGGGCGTGAAGCCCGCAACTCCACCTCCTCTCGAGTTCAGAAGTGGTTTTGTGATAAATGAGTACAGTTATCCCTTGGAAGCCAAACAGAATCCATTCTGGAAGTTCATTTGACTTCCAAAATGTTCGGAAACCAAAGCACGGCTTCTGATTGGCTGCAGGCAGCTCCTGCAGCCAATCGGAAGCCACGGAAGCCCCATCGGACATTCGGCTTCCAAAAATAGTTCGCAAATCGGAACACTCACTTCTGGGTTTGCAGCATTTGGGAGCCAAAACTCAGAACTAAGCTGTTTGAAAACCAAGGTATATCTTGATGTTTAGCTGGTGATATATCATGAAGTTGAAAACCAGATATCACCCAGCCCTATGCATGGATGAGTTTAAGGCTTGTAGAGGTGCTGCGAAGGCAGCCATCTTTCCCTTCCTGATGACAGAAGATGGGGGCTTCCTTTGATAGCTTTGATTTAGATTCCATGGCCACAGATTTCAGGGATGTTCGCAAAGCCAGTTCCCATCCCTTCCTGCTCAAAAATTTTAAAAAGTGAAAAAAAGGATCTTGTCCACTACACCTTCCTTGCTTTTAGAATGAGCAGAAAGGAGAGCTTGCTGACAGACCACTCATTTCACAGTGTATCAAATTACAGCCATTCCTGGCTTTGTATCAAATGGCACCGAGATATCTGCTTATCTGTTCCAGGTGCCTGCCAGGACAGGAGCTGTTCCTTTTCAAACCATTCATAGCCACTTATTTTTGCAGGAGCTGTTCACAGCGCGCTTGTCATCACAAACTGGGCTGGCTTGTTTGGTGCAGCAAGAGGTTGCGCAGGAGAAGGCAGGGAGCGGGAAGGGGGAGCAGGCCTCCTGTCGCTGCTTCGAAGACGGATATTAAATCATATCCTTGGCAAAGTTTTTGCCCGCTGTTCGATGGCTTTTATGGAGACTGTGCACAAGCTGGTTCCGCTTGCCCATTGGTAAACTGAAGCATTTGTCCCAGGAAAGGAGCAGTAGAGGAAAAGGCCCCAGAGGATGGGGTCACTCAGTGTTTTTGGCATGAGTGTAAAACAGCATCCCTGCCAACCCAGAGCTCTTTGTGCTTCAGCCCACATCTGGAGCTCCCATTTGGAGTGTGTGGCTTTCCCTATTCACTTTAGAGAGCCAGCATGGTGTAGTGGTTAAGAGGGGTGGACTCGTAATCTGGTGAACTGGGTTCATTTCCCCGCTCCTCCACATGCAGCTGCTGGGTGACCTTGGGCCAGTCACACTTCTCTGAAGTCTCTCAGCCTCAATCACCTCACAGAGTGTTTGTTGTGGGGTAGGAAGGAAAAGGAGATTGTTAGCTGCTTTGAGACTCCTTAGGGTAGTGATAAAGCAGGATATCAAATCCAAACTCTTTTTCATTTTAATGGAGGAGGCAGCTCTGTTCATATGCCTCTTTGGGAACAGAGCAGAATGGTGGTGTTATAGGCCCATCACTGAATTCTCAGTTTTCCCCATTTTCTTTTAAGCGCACACTTCTAACCTTTCATGTTTTCAAATGGAAATACCTAACAGAAGTCTTAACAGAAGTATTGTGTCTCTTTGGATTGCTATGGTATTGGAGTACGTGTTGTTAATTCTTCACTTTTTTAGAGTAAATTTGCCTGAATATTTATATGAAGTTGGGGCCAAATTTCATGTTGTTGGCTAATACTTCTATTAGGTACTATGTTTTAGCAGACTTAAGAGGAAAAGCCACCTGGCACTCTTGACTCAGGAATTGCAGGTCTTAATTTTGGGTTCATGGGCACTTGTGCAAACTGGATAAATCGCTGCTGGATAAACACATAAACACATGCAAGCACCCAACACCCACTAACTCACCCTACCCATCAGCAAATTGGCTTGGGAAAAAGTTTTTGCTTTTCTCAGTGTGTGTGTGTGTGTGTGTGTGTGTGTGTGTGTGTGTAAGACAGACAGACAGACACACACACACACACACACACACACACACACCCCATGAGAAAAGCAAAAACATTTTTCCGAGCCTATTTGCTGATGGATGGGCTGAACAAATTAGGCCTGTAAAAAGACTTCTGTCGAAGCAAAACAAAGCATCTTTCAAGCCCAGCTGCATTGTGGAGCGGGCAGGACAGTGCTGGTACAAGGGGAAATCTGTCCAGGAGCACCCAAAGGTGCTGCATCGACAACCCATGCTTTTACTTCCTACTTAATAAGAAACAAACCTCCTCCTGCCTTTGATGTTCTGGCTGAAAAAGGAAAGGCTATGGACCAAATGAGAAACACTACATTCATTTCTAAAATGTTACTAAAATTACTATTTTATTTGCAGAAAACTCACTCAGTACATCAAATCACATCAAAGTAACTATGATGGCCAATTATATCCCTGTTGCTTATTGTTTGAAAGTTGTTTTGGGATTGATTGAATGGGAAAGTGGCATATAACTACAGCCAACCAATCAGTCTATCAAATCAAACGATCTTATAAAGTGGCAATTTCTGTTTCACATTAAGTTATGTTACCAACACCCACCCACCAGTCCTAGGTAGGTAATAAACACTCTTTGTGGGTCGTACATGATGGGAGCATGGGGAGAAAATCTGTTTGGCTTGGTACATCAGAAGTTGTGCAGGGGCTGCCTTGATGAAAAGCTCGCAGTCTCTGTGTGGCTCTGTGCTATATTTATCTGCAAAGCACTTTTGAGCTCAGACAAACCTCCAGTCTGTGGTTGCAGAATCAATACACTTTATTCATCACCTCTGGGCATGCCATCTTTTCTCTTATTAGCACTTGCCATTTGACAACCTAATTAAGGTCACCAATCAGCAAAAAAAAAAAAAAAAAAAAAAAAAGCTACTTAGAGAACTATTTTCTCCCTCCCCATTTTTAACCAGCAGAACTAATAACCTTGTAAGTTGCCAAATACTCTTCATTAGATCCTCCCCCTCTGGCAATGCTTCGTGACCTAGAAAAACAGGCAAAACAGAAGCTGGCTTTTATCACAATGGAGGTGGGTCTAAATGCCAGAAAATGTGATATTGCCTTTTTAATGAGCAGGTCTCACTGTTCTCCATGTTTACAAACCACTGAAAAGTGTCAGCGGGAAGTGAATCTTGTGTGTGACACAAACACCCCTACTTCATCTATCCATCTATCCATCTATCCATCTATCCATCTATCCATCTATCCATCCATCCATCTATCTATCCATCTATCATCTCCATCTCTAACACAGGCCTGCTTCTGTCAATATCTTCTCTCCTTGACTACACATACCTGGAACAAAATACACATGGATCACATATACAATATGAATTCCCCAAGGGGTGGAAATCATTATTAATACAATAGGAATAGCACATGTGTCCCCCCTTTTTTTTTGCCGTTCCATCACTACTTCTAAATACATGGAAATGCCTTCAGAGAAAGGATCAAGGCCCTGCTCACCTGTACTTGAACGGGAAGAAAGCAGAAAGCAATACGTTCATGCAAAACTCATATCTGATGTTAGTAACGTGACATTTGTTATTGAGAATGTGTGCACTAGAGTACAAGAAGCACAAAAAGTAGCCCAGTTCAGCTGAAAAGGCAGAGGCCACCCACTTCTTCTAAAATGTAGGAGCAAAAGTAATGAATTATCCATAAAGCTTGCATTCTCTCTTTCTGACTCTCACTTTAATAGTTTTTGCTGGCCTCTGTTCCTTGTCCCTTTGGGGCTTCATAGCATCACAGGAAGAAGCTACTGTATGAGATTTGTGGCTGGGATTGTTATTCACAGAATTGTAGCATAGGGAGGCTTGTCTAGTTCAAACCCTCTGCTATTCAGGAATCTCAACTAAAGCATCTATGGCAGATGGCCATCCAAGCTCTCCTTAAAAACCTCCAAGGAAAGAGAGTCCATCACCTTCCAAGGGAGTTGAACAGCTCTTACTGTCAGAAAGTTCTTCCTGATGTTTAGTTGTTATCTCCTTCCTTGTAACTTGAAACCACTGGTTGTGATTCAAGGACCCACCACCCGCTTGGGATAAGAAAGAAGAAGAAGAAGAAGAGTTTGGATTTGATACCCCGCCTTTCACTCCCTTTAAGGAGTCTCAAAGCGGCTAACAATCTCCTTTCCCTTCCTCCCCCACAACAAGCACTCTGTGAGGTGAGTGGGGCTGAGAGACTTCACAGAAGTGTGACTGGCCCAAGGTCACCCAACAGCTGTATGTGGAGGAGCGGAGATTCGAACCCGGTTCTCCAGATTACAAGACTACCTCTCTGGCGTGTGGTGTAGTGATTTCCAAAGACACATGGAAACAGTATATTAGGTTAATGGGCTAAAAAAGGCCGCAACTTTATTGATTGCAGCATCTGAGAGGTATTGGCTTAGGCATTGGATAAAACAACAGAGCGTGACTCCATCCCCTCAGGGAGGGGTGAGCCTAACAAGGGTTAAACACCAGTGAGAGGAGCCTGTTGATGCAAATACAACTGAAAGCTGCCCCTGATGTCACCGGGGGCCGTGCCATGGCCCTAGCCATCAGCAAGGGCGTAGGACAGGATCCACGACCGCTGGATTCATTTACCAGAATACCCTTAAAGTGGAGGGGTAGGCGATGGCCACACCCTGCCCTCCAATACACAAACATATTCCAATGCCTAACCTCCAATACCTAAAAGTTGTGACGATTTGCTACGAGGTAGGTGAAAAACCAAGTGGCCGGTGCCAATTTGCCAGTTGGATAAAAATTCCTACCAGGCCCCTTGGACAACCAAGGCAACCAAGCACAGGTCCATAGCAATGTCAAGAACCAAGCAATGAACTAAAGGGAGGGAGGGTGATCTGACGAAAACCAGCAGCGGAATGAAAGGGGAGTGCTGCCGCGGCCATGTTTGAACAGCAAAACCCCACCCCCAAGCCTCCACCTGATTGGTTGGCTATCTGGGGGCTAACTTGTGACCTTCTACATCCAAAATGTGTGCTCTGCTGCTGAACTTTGGCCCCTATGTTCAGTAGGCAATGGAGCAACTGCTTGCTATGGGTTCATGATGCAGCAACAATTTATGGACAGATTCAGGTAGGTATCTGTGTTGGTCTGATACAGTTGAAATACATAAGAAAATTAAAAAATTGTCCAGTAGCATCTTAGAGACTATAGGAAAACCACACCCATTGAGTCAATCACCCATCTCCTACTACCCTTCTGAGAAAAACCCTACCCTACCCTCCCACAATATATAAGGGCCTGGTGACTTCTGTTTCAGTGTATCTGAAGAAGTGTGCATGCACACGAAAGCTTATACCCAGAACAAACTTAGCTGGTCTCTAAGGTGCTACTGGGCAATTTTTTAATTTTTTAAAAATTTATGCATGGCAACTGAGGCCAGTCTGAGGCACCTGGGCTCTTCGATGAGGGCTAGATTTAATGTGAAGGAGGAGGACCATGAAAAAGCATGTCCTGTTGTTAAAAAAATGTTAATAGCAGCCATTTTGTGTGTGCATTTGTGCATGAACATGCATATTTATGTATGTGGGATAGAGGAGTTCAGATCCGGGTCACAGTTCCACAGGAGGGGAGTTAAGCCCTCTTGCACCAATTTCTTGAGGAACATTCCTATCTGAGGCTGCCATTTTGCAAAATATCAAAATATACAGGCTTCACAAAACTATTATTTTATTATTATTAGTTGTTAAATTTGTGTACCACCCGATACCCGCAGGTCTCAGGGCAGTTCACAGGATAACATCACAACATAAAAACATGAAATACACACTCAAAATAAAAACAAAATACCCCCCCTCCCCAATGTTTTTCCCATGAAGCAAAGGCCACCCCCTCTTCCCCTCACAAACCTACCATTCCCAGAGTTCCCTGGGAAGAGGGATTGGATGTTAATAAACTATTGTGAGAACTATAGCTCTCTGAGGGGAATGGGAGTTCCCAGAATTCTTTGAGGGTAGCCATGGCTGTCTAAAGCGACCATAAGTGCTTTAAATGCATTGTGCGAATTTGGCCTTAGATGCTCTAGAAAAAGAACTATGCTGCGGCAGCGACTTCAAAAGAAGAGGTCTGTTGATGGAATAGTTACTGAGATGAGTTTGGGCCATAAGCAAAAGCTGACAATGAGAAACAACATTTCTAGAAGAAGCCTGATATACTGACGCCTTTGCAAAGGGCTGGCCCCTGGAAAGTATGCTCCATACCTCCATGTGGCTGGTGCACAGCAACACTTGCACTTGCCCCCTTAATTTCTCCTATCTATCAACGCCCCCCCCCCCGACATAGGCACATACAGCAGGTGCTGCCAGCTTGTTACCCATGACACCAGGCCTGTTCTTTCCAATTATTATGATTTTTTTATATTAAAAAACTGAGATGGTTCCATCTTTCAGCACTGTGCTCCACTTCAACAGATGTCTCCGTTTTCGTGTGTGTTGGTGTTTGAAAATTACGCTCGCTGCGGCAAAAAAAACCCTCACATGGAACTTGTCAGAGCAACTCAACATGATCACAATAAAGTGCTGATTGCACTTCACGTTAGCTTCCCTCTGCCAGAGTCAAAGCTCTAGCAGAACCCTAGAGAGGCAGCAGACTGCAACTCCCCCCGCTTTGGGGGGGAAAAACCCCAATACCCTTCATTTTACCCTCTTGGCTTGCCTTTGATTTCATAGATTATTTCGGCCATTGGGCTGAAACTTGGCACAATTTCAGAAGAGTTTAATGCGGCGCATCTGAAGACACAGCGCAGGGAGTTTTGAAAGAGTCGTAGGGGCCTGGCACTGGATAGATCTTCCTCACTAGGGGACCAATCAGGAGGTCGTGGCTGGGATTGAGTGGTTTGTTGGCAGTGTCTTCTTCCCAGCGCTATATGTTTGTATATCTGGTTGCCGGGCTCCTCTCCTGCCAGGCTCAGCTGCACAGCCACACTGAACCCCACAGGGATGCCTCTCCCTCTGACTGCCAAGGTGATGCAATTGATTGTTGTATTATTGATCGCAGTGGATCTACTTGCCAACTGCAATCGCTCGTGAAAGTTTCATGGGACCTTCAGAGGAAGAATGTCTCGATCCGATTCTGGGGAGCGTTCGAGCACATGGCTTGCATTCCGAGGATCCCAGGTTCACTCCCTGGCCTCTCCGGGTCAGGCTGGGAGACACTGTCCTCTGAAACCCAAGAGAGATTTAGAACCTCAAAGCCAAAGTGAGAGCATTTGGGTCAAAATTAAGGGAGAGAAGAATAACAGGGACCTCATTGTGGGAGTTTACTATAGATCCCCAAGCCAAACGGAGGACATAGATGATGCCTTCCTGGAACAGATGTCCAAGCATGCAAAAGGAAGGGAGATAGTAGTAATGGGGGACTTCAATTACCCGGATATTTGTTGGATGTCAAACTCAGCCAAGAGCATAAGGTCAAACAGATTCCTCACTGGCCTTGCAGACAACTTCATTGTCCAGAAAAAGTGGGAGAAGCAACAAGAGGAACAGCCATTTTAGATCTGGTCCTAACCAATGTTGATGACCTGGTTAGTGGGGTAGAAGTGGAAGGATCATTAGGCGTGAGTGATCATGCTCTTCTGAAGTTTACTATACAGCGGAAAGGAGCAGCCAAGCATACTAGGACTCAATTTCTTGACTTTAAGAAAGCCGACTTCATAAAACTTAGGGAAGTGCTGGGTGAGATCCCATGGACAGTGATACTAAAAGGAAAGGGAGTTCATGATGGCTGGGAGTTTGTTAAGAGGGAGATAGTAAAAGCACAACTTCAGGCAATACCAATGAGACGGAAACATGGAAGGTGCCTAAAGAAGCCAGAGTGGCTATCTAAAGAACTTTTAACTGAGTTAAGATTAAAAAAAGATCTGTACAAAAAATGGAAAAGGGGGGAAACCACCAAAGAGGAATTCAAACAAATAGCCAGCACGTGTAGACACAAAGTCAGAAAAGCTAAAGCACAGAATGAACTCAGGCTTGCTAGAGAGGTTAAAAGCAACAAAAAAGGCTTTTATGGGTATGTTCGTAGCAAAAGAAAGAACAAAGAAACAGTGGGGTCACTCAGAGGAGAAGATGGTGAAATGCAAACAGGGGACATAGAAAGGGCTGAACTCCTCAATGCCTTCTTTGCCTCAGTCTTCTCCGATAAAGAAAACAATGCCCGACCTGAAGAATTTGGAGCAAATGATTCAGCAGAGGAAACACAGCCCAGAATAACTAAGGAAATAGTACAAGAATACTTGGCTAGTCTAGATGTATTCAAGTCTCCAGGGCCAGATGAACTGCATCCAAGAGTATTAAAAGAACTGGCAGATGTGATCTCAGAACCACTGGCAGTCATCTTTGAGAATTCCTGGAGAACAGGCAAAGTCCTGGCAGACTGGCAGAGGGCAAATGTTGTCCCTATTTTCAAAAAGGGGAAAAGAGAGGACCCAAATAATTACCGCCCAGTCAGTCTGACATCAATACCAGGGAAGATTCTGGAGCAGATCATTAAGCAAACAGTCTGTGAGCACCTAGAAAGGAATGCTGTGATCACCAATAGTCAACATGGATTTCTGAAAAATAAGTCATGTCAGACTAACCTGATCTCGTTTTTTTGATAGAATTACAAGCCTGGTAGATGAAGGGAATGCAGTGGATGTAGCCTACCTTGATTTCAGCAAGGCATTTGACAAGGTGCCCCATGATATTCTTGTAAAGAAGCTGGTAAAATGCGGTCTTGACTATGCTACCACTCAGTGGATTTGTAACTGGCTGACTGACCGAACCCAAAGGGTGCTCATCAATGGTTCCTCTTCATCCTGGAGAAGAGTGACTAGTGGGGTGCCACAGGGTTCTGTCTTGGGCCCGGTCTTATTCAACATCTTCATCAACGACTTGGATGATGGACTCAAGGGCATCCTGATCAAATTTGCAGATGACACCAAACTGGGAGGGGTGGCTAACACCCCAGAGGACAGGATCACACTTCAAAACGACCTTGACAGATTAGAGAACTGGGCCAAAACAAACAAGATGAATTTTAACAGGGAGAAATGTAAAGTATTGCACTTGGGCAAAAAAAATGAGAGGCACAAATACAAGATGGGTGACACCTGGCTTGAGAGCAGTACATGTGAAAAGGATCTAGGAGTCTTGGTTGACCACAAACTTGACATGAGCCAACAGTGTGACGCGGCAGCTAAAAAAGCCAATGCAATTCTGGGCTGCATCAATAGGAGTATAGCATCTAGATCAAGGGAAGTAATAGTGCCACTGTATTCTGCTCTGGTCAGACCTCACCTGGAGTACTCTGTCCAGTTCTGGGCACCACAGTTCAAGAAGGACACTGACAAACTGGAACGTGTCCAGAGGAGGGCAACCAAAATGGTCAAAGGCCTGGAAACGATGCCTTATGAGGAACGGCTAAGGGAGCTGGGCATGTTTAGCCTGGAGAAGAGGAGGTTAAGGGGTGATATGATAGCCATGTTCAAATATATAAAAGGATGTCACATAGAGGAGGGAGAAAGGTTGTTTTCTGCTGCTCCAGAGAAGCGGACACGGAGCAATGGATCCAAACTACAAGAAAGAAGATTCCACCTAAACATTAGGAAGAACTTCCTGACAGTAAGAGCTGTTTGACAGTGGAATATGCTGCCAAGGAGTGTGGTGGAGTCTCCTTCTTTGGAGGTCTTTAAGCAGAGGCTTGACAGCCATATGTCAGGAGTGCTCTGATGGTGTTTCCTGCTTGGCAGGGGGTTGGACTCGATGGCCCTTGTGGTCTCTTCCAACTCTATGATTCTATGATTCTAGAGGCATTGCCAGTCAGGATGGATGGAGACCTACCTGTGGCCATCGTAATGTTGTTAGACTCCAGCTCCCATCAGACCCAGCTAGGATGGCCACCAAGGATTATGGAATTGTTGCCTTCAGGTTCTGCTTGTGACCTTCTCGAAAACATATGGTTGGTACTGTGAGACCAAGGATTCCCTTTTTATTTTTATTTATTTATTGTGGCTTAGGGCCCTCGTATTTACGGGACCGCCTCTCCTGGTATGCCCCGCAGAGGACCTTAAGGTCCATGAATAATCATAGTTTAGAGGTCCCGGGCCCCAAGGAAGTCAGATTATCCTCCACCAGGGCCAGGGCCTTCTCAGTGATGGCTCCGACCTGGTGGAAGGCTCTGTCCAATGAGACCAGGGCCCTGCAGGATTTAACTTCCTTCTGCAGGGCCTGTAAGAGAGAGCTATTCCTCCTGGCTTTCAACTTGAACTTACCCTGATCTTTAATTCCCCTTCCATCCCTCCCCCTCCCCTTTTTATGAAGATTACCAGCTCCGGGATCCCACAGCTAATTCTCCCCTGGTCTCATCGCTGGCCCCAAAAGGACTAATTTAGCCAGCTAGCCCTGGTGATGAATTTCCCCCCTAAATTGATTTTTGAATTCTGAATTTATTGTTATTCATGTTTTATACTGTATTTTATGCTGTTTTCTGTTGCATCAATTAAGTGTTTTAAATTTGTTGTTAGCCGCCCTGAGCCTGGTTTTCTGAACCAGGAAGGGCAGGGTATAAATAAAAAATTATTATTATTATTATTATTAGGTTTTTATTTATACTTTTCAAATTTATACATTTCATTATTTTTACAATCAATTTAACATTTCAAAGCTTGACTTCCTTCCCCCTCTTTCTGCGGTTCCATAAATTAATTTTTTAAATATCTTCTGCATGTCCAAATTCATTTAACTTGCTCATTTAATTATCTACTGTAAATATACCGTATTTTTCGCCCCATAAGACGCACTTTTTCCCCTCCAAAAATGAAGGGGAAATCTGGGTGCGTCCTATGGGGCGAATGCAGGCTTTCGCTGAAGCTTGGAGAGCGAGAGGGGTGGGTGCGCACCGACCCCTCTCGCTCTCCAGGCTTCAGGAAGACATCCGCAGCCTGGGCAGCCCTGCAGGAGGTCAGGCAGGGTTGTCTAGGCTGCGGATAGCAGCCTGCTTCCTGGAGCGTCGGGCGCCCTGAAAGCAGAGTGCCCGGCGCTTCGGGGCGCATCCGCAGCCCGGGCAGCCCTGCAGGAGGTCCGGCAGGGCTGTCTAGGCTGCGGATAGCAGCCTGCTTCCCGGAGCGTCGGGTGCCCTGAAGCAGAGCGCCCCGCGCGCCGGACAGACATCCGCAGCATGGGGAGCCCTGCAGGGGTTCCCCGCAGGGCTCCCCACGCTGCGGATAGCAGCCTGCCGCCCGCCGGGCGGAGGACCCTGAAGCAGAGCGCCCCGCGCGCCGGACAGACATCCGGACAGACATCCACGCTGCGGATAGCAGCCTGCCGCCTGAGGCAGACATCGGCCAGCCCCACAAGCTCAGGGAGGTGCAGCGCCCTTCCTCGACCTGGTTTGGTTTCCCCGACCTGCTTTTGGGGGGAAAATAAAGGAAAATTTTTTTTCCTTTATTTCCCCCCCAAAAAACTAGGTGCGTCCTATGGCACGGAGCGTCCTATGGGACGAAAAATACGGTATACTCTTATAAAACTGCAGGTTATTACAGTAATCCTGCCAATGTTTTTATCTGTTTACAACTTATCTGTAAACATTCAATAAACCATTTCCATTCTTTTATAGAAAGTTTGTTATCTTGATTTCTTATTTTCCCAGTAAGTTTCGCCATTTCTGCATATTCCATAAGTTTTTATATCCATTCGCAGGAGTGCCCAAACCTTTTTCAAAGAGGGCCAGATCTGATGAAGTGAACATGCGTGAGGGCTGACCAAAGTTGTTGGCTTTTTTTATATAATAATATTTATTAAGGTTTCAAAGAAGTTACAGATGTGTTAAAAAAAAGGAAAGAAAAAAAGAGAAAAAAGGAACAAAAATTACAAAGTACAGAAAAATAAAAATAATTAAAAAATGAATCAGTCATTCCATATCCTATCTTTCATTTGCTTATTTCCCTGACCTCCTCACACCTCCCTTTTTTGTATTCTAATTCAGTAATTGTTTCAGCAAATCCTTTCCATTTTTGCTTTTTTTAAAAAGTTGTTGACTTTTTTAGGATTGAAGTTGGAGCTTTTTTTACAATTTTACCCCAAAGTTACTGAGTTTTTAAGGATTTTACCCCAGGACATATACTGCCATGGGGGCTGGATTAAATTGACCAGCGGGCTGAATTAGGCCCCCAAAATAGACTTTGGACATGCCAACTGTTTACTCGGACTTCCGCTTCTTTCCACTTTTGGGCAAGTAAATTCTTGCTGCTGTAGTAACATACATAAATAAATTTTGATACAATTTAGGTAGTTCTGTCCCTATAATTACGATACAATAATCTTTATTGTCATTGTCCCATACAGAACAACGAAATTGAAAAAATCTACATCAGACATCCCAAAACCAACAAGCCTGCTATCCCAGCTATCCCAGCCTGGTTAACCCCCTAAAAACTCTGATACCCCATAATTAAATTCAATATACTCACACAGAGACTACCTTACACTGCATTTAAAACCAAAATTGCATTTGGATAAAAACTGTTTCTCAGGCAACTAGTCCTAGTCTTTATAACCCTGTACCTTCTTCCAGAAGGCAGAAGCTGAAAGAGATCATTTCCGGGGTGTGCACTATCCTGCACTATCTCTGCAGCTTTCTTATGACACCTGGAAGCATAGATTTGATCCAAAGTAGGAAGAGTGCACCCAATTATTCTCTCCATAGTCTTTACAACCCTGGACAGCATTGTTTTTTCCCTGACCGTGCAGCCAAAAGAAAAACTTCTGGTTTTTTTAAAAAATAAAAGTTATTTGGAACATCCTTTTCAATTCATTATATATCATTTCCCAGTAAGCTCTAACCTTATCACAAGACCACCACATTGACCCTTGACCTCACCCAGCATGGCACTTCTCATGTTTTTACATTTCCAGACACCCCACTCACCATCCTGGCCAACCTCCTCTGCACATTCCCTAGCTGGCCAGTGTCCCTTTTTGAAAAAAGCATGGCACCCATAACAACAAAAGGTAGATTGTCTTCTAACCTGAGTCATGCCACTGCCCTGCAGAGGAACTGGTATCATTTCAGTGTGATCAATCTCTAACGTGCAGAGCTATGATCAACTGTCTGGCCCTGAACAATTATTGTCTATGGGAGAGAAACATAGTACAAGATCAATGTCTCCTGTTCTTGAAATAGAAACTTGGCTTCCCTTCTGCCTTTCTATAACAGCAGGAGAAATCATGACCCTAAGATAATGCCCTATTTCATGGACATTATCTCTGAAATTAGATTTGGCTGGTGCCAAGTAAAAGTACAGCTTGGAGCTCTGAAGCGATATGCATGGCTTTCGTTCCTTCTGTGGCAGGCACACAGTAACTAGAATATGTTAGCAATAGTGGCAAGAAAACAGGACCCCTGGAATGAACAGAACTAGCAGGAGAGGACAGGGTGGGCAGCCAGATATAAACATGTTTCTACTAATTCCCAGCTGAAGTTATTGGCACAGCTGCAAATGTAAACGATAGGCCTGTTGATACAAAGGTATTCTGTTACTTTGACACACTTCAATGCTGGGGCAGGGAACCTGGGGTCTTGGGGGCTGAATGCTCTCTGCTCTGTCAAATTCTCCACAGCTCATGCTCCTCACTGGCTTTTTTTCACCCCAGGTGTTTCTTTCTAGCTGGAATGTGTCCCTGAATTCTGATAATGTCTCTTGCTTGACTGGGTGGATGTGGAAGGGCACCTACCGGTAGTTAGGGAGACATTCATCAAGAAACAGGGAGAAGATTCGAGAACAGTTGTATATAAGTGGGAGTGGCACTCTGAGCATGCGCAGCTTCAGCTGGAAGGGCCGATAAATGGAGAACTTTCGTTTGTGCTTTTTGCAGACGACTGACCAATGCTGTCTGCAAACGGCTGTGTCATGAGTGCCGACAGATTGTGTCTGCCTGCGTCGTTGCTAAAGAGAAAGAGGGACTGAAACTTAAGTATGCCGTTACAGCTATTGCTATCATGATTGTAAATAGTGCTACTGTGATGCATTTATGACCAGTCAAGCAATAAACCCCTTGACTGAGTTGTGAGTGTTTCATCTCAAAGTGTAACTTCAGTTGCTGACCACTGCTTCCAGAAAATCTGCTAAATGGATGAAAGCTTCTAACGAGGTGCCTACACATGAGTATTCTCACGCAGCGAAAGATTGATGGACTGTGACCTTTAATACACCTAGCCTAGTGCACAAAGGTGAGATTTGCACCTGTGGCTCTGCTCACTTTTGTGCCTGATTCTGGCAACCAGCTGGGTGGCGTCCCTCGGAGGGTGGCCCAGAAGAGAAAGAAAAAGAGAAAGAAAAAGTTGCTCTTGGACTGAAAAAACTCTGAAAAAACGGTACCCCTACTTTAATGTCAGACTTCCATGTGAGAAAGAATCTTGTGCATTGAAACCACTTTCCCAAAAGACTGGACCTTTTCCTGATAAGGAAAGTGGTAGAATAATGCAATGGAGAGAGAGTGTGTGTGTGTGTGTGTGGGTAGCAATGCTTTGGTGCCATGCCATCTAACCACCCTGGAAAGAAATCAGAATGAATGCTCAATAAGTAGATACCCTGAAAATATATATATTTTCCTGGCTTTTTTCTGGCCCACGTATGACCAGTCTGGATAGTTGGCCTTGGTGAAATTTGACGTTTTCATCCCCAAAAAGTTTTTGATTTGAGTTTCTACTGAAATGAGGCAGCATTTTAATGTTCTATTCTAATCTTCTTTTTAAGCTGTATTTTAATCAATTTTTTTTATACCTGGTGTTAGCAGCCCTGAGCCTGGTCTTGGCTGGGGAGGGCGGGGTATAAATAAAACAACTTCTTCTTCTTCTTCTTCTTCTTCTTCTTCTTCTTCTTCTTCTTCTTCTTCATATCAGGGTTAATGCTCAGTAAGCAGATGGACTACAAGCCCCCCGAGTTGCCTCACAAGGAGCAAGCAGCAGCAGTTCTTTCTGGAGCAAAAGTACATAGCAAAACATTGGAAGTTTCATCATAGCAGATCAGATTATCTGCCCATGTCATGTGTCCTGAAGCATTGCCAGGCTCCAGGATGGAATGGCCGGCTGAGATGGACAAGGAGGGGAACAGGAGGATGACAGGAGGCTGAGACAGGAGAACAGGGGCTGGAGCAGGTGGGCACTTCTCTCTCTGCCAGGATATAGCAGGAAGTCTGGAATTAGGACTCCAACCACCCTTCTTCCATCGCATGGAGAGGAACAGAGCAATGGAATCTTGCAAGAGAAGCTGGGGGGAGCATCAACCCATCGCTATGGCAGAGGAACAATCTAGTCACCTCGTGGGGTCCCCATCACTGGGAACAGACTCATTCTCCCTGACGCAGCGATCACCTGCATGCCTGACAGTTTTGCAAGACACACAAAGCTGAGTGTGCCAACCTGTTGGGACAACCCTAATGCTTCTGCACAGTTCTCAACCCCTTGCCCTGATCTTGGACTCTAAGCTGGAACTGCTGCTGCTAGCCTAGTCTCATGTTTCACGTCACTCAGCTTGAGGATAGCAGTGCTGTGACTCACTACCAGCTGCTGAGCCTTCACCTCTACTCTCCCTCAATAAGGATCTCTTTCTTACTCTCAAGTAGGAGCCTTTGCCATTAAAGTCTGGGTTGGAGTCAGGGCAGTCCAGCATTGTCTCCTCTGATCAGCAGTGACTTTCCAGGGTGTAAGGCCTGGACATTTCCCAAAATCTGCTCTCTGATTTTGTAATAGGAGGTTCCAAAGATTGTACCTGAGTACCTACTACATCCAAAACATGTGCTCTAACCTTGAGCTATGTCTTTCCTAAGGGTGAGGTTAGCACCTCTAGAATTTGGGCACTGTCTGCGATTGCCTAGCTTGCTGGACTCACCCTGCTGCATTCTTCCCACGGGCTCCTCTCCTGTGCACACACATTCCCATCACTAGGGGGATTTTATGAGGCCATCTCATTTGGTATGCACTTGTCACATCCATAACTAGAGATGCGCAGTGACAGGCATCTTCCCTCTAATGGAGATCTGATGTTCTCTTTTGCAGCACTGCTTGATGGGCTTATATAATTCCATAAAATCAAAATGATTTTATATTATTAACTAGATGGGCCTTCGACAGGCTGCTTTAACCATGGATAAGTGAAAAGGAGATACAGTGGTGGGGGGGAGGGAAGTGTGAAGAGAGAGGAAAAGTTGGGGGCGGAAGCAAAAGAGGAAGGGAAAAAGAAAAACATAAGACCATAAGATGAGCCCTGCTGGATCAGGTCCCTGGTTCACCTAGTCTAGCATCTTGTTCTCACAGTGGTTGGCCAGATGCTTGTGGGAAGCCTGCAAGCTGGGCATGAGCAAAGCAGCAGCCAGGCTATGTGCAGCTTAGGGCTCATCCACAGTTACTTTTTGCCCCTTGCTTTCTAGGCACAAGTCCACTCCATGTCTGACCACTCCCCCCCCTCCAGCACTTTCCCTGGGAAAACCTGCTCTTTAATGCTGATTCGGAACAAACAGCAATTAAGATTTTCTGCAGATTCCCGTTTGCTCTGATTCAGCAGTAAAGAGCAGGGGTTTTGCCGGGAAAGTGCTGGAGAAACAGGAAAAGAAAAGAAAAAGTGCTCAGGCATAGATGTTTAAAAGGGCAGACTTGTGCCTTGAAAGCGTGAGGCAAAATGAAGTCTTGATGATCCCAAAGATTCAGAGGCACAATGCCTGACAGTGGTGGTAGAAACTGCATGAAAGACATTGATGGATGCAGAGAAACCCAGTCCACCTGCCTGCTCCTGATGAAAGGCCCATGAATGAAAATTGTCCTCGGTAGTCAGATCTCCTAATTTCTGCAACAATTTGAATTTTTTTAAAAAGACCGTCTGAAAATTCACCAGTATTTAGTATGAATTATTTCTATTAAACACATTTTTTTGGGGGTAGGGGCATGTTTAACACACATTTTCACAAAGCAATTGCCCTTAATATAACATATTTTTGGATGCTGTTTTCCACTAATGTCTGCATTCCCGTGCACATTTTCCTTGAAACATAATGCATTTTTGTAAACATGACCTGGCTAGAGAACTGCATTGAAAAATTTGGAGAAGGGTGAATTTCAAAAGAAGCCTGAATTTCAGTTCATGTCTTGTTTCAGAAAGTGAAATTAGGAATGTTCACCTTTAAATGCAAACTGAATGCAGTTTCCTCTCCACCCCTAAAACTGCATGTTGATGGACACAGAGGAGCCCAAATTCTGTGCTTGCTCCCTACAAAAGGTCACTGAGTGAAATCCATTCCCTCCAGCCACCTGAATCATGCTGGATTTTAGGCTGCTATCTGATGTGAGAACTTGCTCTTAAGTATTAGCTGTGATTACTATCCATAGTGTCAGATCCAGCCCAGCAGTGCCAACAAGACGGGAGTTTTTTGACATCAATTACTGTGGCTCTGTCTCCTCTCTGGGTTTCACAGCAGCCCACAGAGCACATTTCCAAGAAGCAGAGATTTGAATTGCCAGATGTTATGTAAAGCAGCACATTTCAAGGCAAGATGCCGAGTTGAATGACTGGCTCCCTTGCTCCAGAAGAAAGCAGTGGGCTTTAGTATATAGAAAAACATTATCATGTACAGGCAAGCCAGGCTCCTGGAACAGTTCGTGGAAGGCCAGAGATCCTGCTGTTTGTAATAAAAGACAATGTCTTTGGGGCTTTGTAGAGAAATGCACACTTGGTGAAGCTGATGTGGGAATCCAAGGGGTCTGGGAGCATTGCTGATGAAAGTCACCTCAGCAGATAACTGACAGCTCCTGAGATTTACTTCTGGCATAGAAGAACACCTAATTTATTTTAAGTTTTGATATCTCAGTTGCAGTGTACAGAAATGGAGAGTTTTGGGAATGGGGTGGGGTGAGGAGTCAGAAATGGACCTTCTCAGTTCAGAAATCCCCGAGCCACTGGGAGTTGAGCTCAGTCCCACTCTGAATTTTGCCCCAGCTCAAAATAGCTCAGTTCTAGCCTTCTTGCCAACCTATTTCCCACCTCCTCCTTTACCCATCCTTTCCTAAAAGCACTGGGCCATGGTTGTGGGTGGTGGAGGAGCGATGGGTTGAAGGATAATGGGTGCTGTGACTCAAGTTTAGTGCTGCTTCTAAGGTACAGATCACCAGCCTTTTTGGGTCCATGACTACATTTGCAAATTGGAAAAATCATTGTGAGCACCACACATGAGGACACATGCACACACGCACGCACATGCATGCATGCACGCACGCACACACACACACACACACACACTCCTCCCACCAACAATGAGGCACAAAAAAAGTGTTTTTGCTTTTC
Source organism: Podarcis gaigeae (assembly GCF_964106915.1). Lineage (NCBI taxonomy): Eukaryota > Metazoa > Chordata > Lepidosauria > Squamata > Lacertidae > Podarcis > Podarcis gaigeae. The sequence continues at coordinate 11,008,480 of NC_139682.1, forward strand.
TTTCAAGTTGAATTGGGAAGGAGGCTGATTTTCCTGCAGAGTGAAGCTGGGAAGGGAAGAGTTAATATTCCCTGCCCAGCTGAAGTCTCCCAGAAGATCCAACAGCCACTACATCAACCATGCTAGAAAAGAACCTTTTGTTGGAGCCTAATTGCAGTGGGGGAGGGACCAATATCTTTATTTGTGAGGGGACCTAGTTGCTGGGAAGGGAAGAGTTAACCAAACATTGCTCTTTTCCATTGCAACTGAGATTTTTAAAAAAACATTCTGATGACTACTGTTTCAATTAAAATGTAGATTTCAGATGGTTGAAGTTTCTCTTTCTAAGAAACAAAACGAAATGAAAAACAAAACCAAACCTTATTGCCTTTCAATTTCTCTTGAGTTTTGTATTTAAATTAAAACTCTGCATGGGAGATATTCTCGACAAACTGCCTTGGGAGGAATGTAAATATGATCAAGCAATTAAGCCCATCAGCTTATAGGAATGATGCCGAACTGGTTGGCTAAGTTCTGAAGCCACAGCTATCTCCTTTGGAAGCCATGTCATCCATGATCCCTGACACTTCCCCCTTAAATCAAGTGTGGCCATGCTTGGTGGGACTGATGGGATTTGTAGTTCTGCAGGGGCCAGAGGTTCCCCACATCTGCCTTAGATGGTAGAATTGAAGGGTATGGCTTTAATCACCAGGGACTGGCATAGGAAACCAAGGAGCTGTTCTAGGTGCTGAAATTCTATAGGGCTGGAAGGAGGAAACCATCTATTGCCTGTCTAATGTAGGAGTTTGAAGCTATGGTTATCGGTGTAAATCATATTATGCCTACACTATAATGCCCGGACAGAGCTTTCTTTTTACATTGGTGTTGCCTGATAACTGATGGTGGACCAGTCCCTAATATGGACACTGTGCTGGCACAGGGAGGAATCACTGCTGAACTCAAGAGACCCCTGCCTTTCCATCCCTCCCCTGGTAATTGCAGGGACTGGGGCATCTGTGTGGATCTTCTGCATGGGATCTCAGGCTCCCTTTGACCCGGTGCAAATGGATCTTGAGGCTTGAGAGAGTTGAAATGGGGATGTTTCAGAAGATGAGCATGTGCCTCACAAGGCCTGTAGTGACCCAACACAGAGGGTTGTGGGTGGGGAGCATGTCTCTCTTGCGGGAATGGGTAACCTGTGGCCCTCTAGACCTTGTTGAACTACAACTCGCATCAGCCTCGGCTGGTATGGCCAATGGTAAAGGATAATGGGATGTACAGAGGCAGATTTAGGGGAGTGCGACTGGTTTGGTTGCACTGGACATTGGACCCTGGGAGTGCCATGGAGGTGCCATAACTATGCTGTCAAAAAGAAGGCAAGAGGTGGGGGTGTTGAATTTTCACATCACACAGGGTGCCAGTAAAATTTGAGGTGCAGCTTTTGATTAACTTTTAAATGTTATTTGCCATCTCACAGAAACGTTTTCCTAGACTGGTTCTTCAGATCATAGCATCTCCCTCTGAGGCACAAAGCACTAACTGAGTCTGTTTTAAAGCCTAGAGTGAATTTAATTGACTGGGGTGTGATTGACATGATCTGATTATTATTATTATTATTATTATTATTATTATTATTATTATTATTATTATTTAAGTTCACCTTGATGAACTACAATGCAGCAGAGGTGTATGTGTGAGAGTGTCGCCTTGTGTAGCCACAAGATACCCAAGGCAGAGTGCTGATCTGGCAATCTGCTGCTTCCATGGTCATTGATGGCCCAAACAAATTTGCCAAAGGAAAACTACAGCATCTGCTGAACAACTGAATGATGCCGTTTTGTTGCACAATTCTTAATGGCCTCAAACATTTGGTGAACTGCCTTGAACGGAGAGTGTCTGCAGCCTCCTCCAGCCAGGCACTGATGGGAATTGTGTGCTTGAAGAACAGAAACGAAAGCAAATTTATAATATATAATGTAATATGTGATATCCACTTTGACCTCTGTGCAAGGCAATTGCCTCCATAGCAGGGGAGATCTAATTAGAGTCATACGTTGGTAGACACCAATCTTTCCTGCTCCTCTTGCAAGTGTGGAGCTATCTATTACTCAGTGGGTACTCTAGTTCTGAGCAGCTGCTGTTTTTGTATTTTGTCTTAGTTTCTGCTTCATTATTGAGATGAGGCCTGTCTCCGTGCTGAAGGGTCCTTGTCCCCTGCAGATGGCACTGCGTGTGGGTGTAGCAGCACTCCTCCTGGCACACTCTCCTGTCATTGAAGATCAAGAACCTTGCCCTTGAGAATGGCCCAACACAGGGTTCAAGGATCAGACTTCATTTCAGACTGTGCACCATACATCACAATCCTACACATGTCTACTCAGAAGGAAGTTCAAATGAGTTTAATGAGACTTAGGACTTTGTAAAGATAAAGTGCTTTATATACATTATAACACTGTGACAACCAGATGGCGCTGTGGAGTCCCATCTTTTGCCAACGGGATTTCCCTGTATGACGTTTACATGCGTTTAACTGAATCACTTTTTTGACGTGTCTGGATTCAGTCTTATATGTATATGTAGCTTTACAGCACAATCTTATACTTGTTTGCTCAGGAGTATCCCATTGAGTCCATGAAGCCTACTCTCAGGTAGGTTGGTATAGGATTTCAGTCTTCATAAGCCTTTGAGCAGCCATCTCTTGGATCAGGCTTCAGCTGGTGGAATTAGTAACAGCAGCAGCAACAATACCCCACCCATGTTGCTGGGTTTCCCCAGCCACTCTGGGCAGCTTCCAGCAAAATATAAAAACATAATAAAACGTCAAACATTAGAAACTTCCCATTACAGTGCTGCCTTCAGATGTCTTCTAAAAGTTGTGTACAGTGGTACCTCGGGTTACAGATGCTTCAGGTTACAGACACTTCAAGTAACAGACTCCGCTAACCCAGAAATAGTACCTCGGGTTAAGAATGTTGCTTCAGGATGAGAACAGAAATCGCATGGTAGCAGCATGGCGGCAGTGGGAGGCCCCATTAACTAAAGTGGTACCTCAGGTTAAGAACAGTTTAAGGTTAAGAACGGACCTCCAGAACATGTTAAGTTCTTAACCCGAGGTACCACTGTAGTTGTTTATCTCCTTGACATCTGATGGGAGGGCATTCCACAGGGAGAGCACCTCTTCCGAGAAGGCCCTCTGCCTGGTTCCCTGTAACTTCACTTCTCGCAGTGAAGAGAACCATCAGAAGGCCCTTGGAGCTGGACCTCAGTGTCCGGGCTGAACGGTGAGGGTGGACACGCTCCATTATATCATAAGGTGAAATACAATGGATGGATGCAACTCTAATGCCACATTTTTGTTGCTTGAAGTAAAGCTCTTTTCTGAAAGGGATGCTTTCGTAAGGCTCGCCCCTTATAGTACTTTCCTTGAGCGAAGTATCCTGCAATAACATGGTCCTGCATTTTATATACTGCTTTAAGAAGAACAGTGTATCCAAACTATAGACCTGCAATGGAAAAAGACATCTCAGCCATCATCACCTTTATAGGAAATTGAGAGGACAGGCAGCTGAAAACTGAATTATATGGAGGTCTTAGCCGCACAAAAATAAATAAATGGTACAGCTAAAAATGGCATGGGCGTATGAAATTGTCCTGGGAGTGGTGATGGAAATATGTCCCTATCACTGGCTATTAGTAATGATTCCTATGGGAGGAAGGACGGGATAAAAATTCAATGAACAGCAACAGCTACTTCCAGGTTCAGAGGCAACAGGCAGTATTCGACAAACAAGTTGCACTAGGATTATCCCTAGCACAACTGGATCCACCCCTCCCATTCTCTTGCCCCTGCACTGCCCCTAAATCTGCCCCAGACGGTTGTGGGAAATGCCAGAGCAGATTTAGGTGTGCGTGGGAAGAGGAGATGGAGAAGCATTCCATTGCTCACGGAGAAAGCCTTGTGCCAACAGAATGTTCACCTTAAAGGTAAAGGTAAAGGGACCCCTGACCATTAGGTCCAGTCGTGACCGACTCTGGAGTTGCAGCGCTCATCTCTCTTTATTAGTCGAGGGAGCCGGCCTACAGCTTGCGGGTCACGTGGCCAGCATGACTAAGCTGCTTCTGACTAAGCTGCTTCTGGCATGACTAAGCTGCTTCTGACTAAGCAGCGCACAGAAACACCATTTACCTTCCCGCCGGAGCAGTACCTATTTATCTACTTGCACTTTGACATGCTTTGGAACGGCTAGGTTGGCAGGAGCAGGGACCGAGCAATGGGAGCTCACCCCATCGCAGGGATTCAAACCACCGACCTTCTGATCGGCAAGTCCTAGGCTCTGTGGTTTAACCCACAGCGCCACCCGTATCCCTTCAATGTTCACCTTAGTACTCCCTTAAATAAAACCCTCTGTATATTTGAACACCAGTTTTTGGAGGGAAACACTGTTTGTGGACTTCCCATAACTATCTGGCCAGACCCTGCGATGTGATCCAGCAAGGCTCTTCCTATGTTCTTATATCAGGTGTTTGTGGAGCTTTTTGTTTCCTTATTTAACCCCCCCCCCATTTTATAAAACTTTTGAGAGCTACATCCAATGATATATTATACATAATGCTGCCTTGAGTGCATGGATGTTAAATCTTGTTTTATACACTACTTTATATTAATATTGTATATTATGTATGGTACAATATATTTTTTTATCCTGCATTTCTTGCTTCTGTTTGCAAACAGCTGCAACTCTCTGACCCAGATTTTCATTTCCTTTCAAGGCTTTTAAACACAATGAAGAAAAATGTACAGTAAGTTAATTTTTCTCATGGGTGGAGAATATATATATATATGAATCTTTTCCCTCTTTCTTTGACAAACTTCACTTTCTTGAAACTTTAACATCACCGACATCCTGGATTTTCTTAGCAGAGAGGCAAGGCAACAGTTAACGAGATTGTCCTTTAGCTTCTGATGTCAGCAAACATTTGAGATTTTCATTGCATGCTTGGTTCAGTTTTCATTCTTTCCCAGTCAAATTTAGCAGCTGAAACTGCAGAGGCCTGGGCAAAATTGACTTTATGTATTCAAGATGTGTCAAGAAGAAGAGGCTAAAAGGTGGTGGCAGTGGAGTGAAAAAGTCAGCTTTATTTATTTTGCTGAATGGTAAACATATTTTATTTATGCATGCAGAGAACTGCTTGCCTGAGATTCTCCACACACCGCCCCCCCCACTACAAGCCCAGGCCTCAGCTGGGCTGACACCATGCACCAAACAGATTCTGTGTTTGGCTTATTTCCCCAAGAATGAAGCACTCTCAGAATTGACGGTAATACACAAACACACAAATATTCAAGACGCCTCTTGAATTAATGGGATGTGACAGGGATTAAACAATTAATAAGTATGATTAATTGATTATAAAGGCTTGAACTCGGGTTAAAACCTGCCCTCTTATTAATGGATAGCAAGCGAAGTCCATGGAACACTTTGAGCTTATCCATACTACAGAGTTGCAAGAAATGACCGTGTATAAGTTCTCCCCATATAGTTAAAGGTCCGTATAGTTAAAGCTATGGTTTTCCCAGTGGTGATGTATGGAAGTGAGAGCTGGACCATAAAGAAGGCTGATCACCAAAGAATTGATGCTTTTGAATTATGGTGCTGGAGGAAACTCTTGAGAGTCCCATGGACTGCAAGAACCATCCATTCTGAAGGAAATCAGCCCTGAGTGCTCACTGAGGACAGATCATGAAGCTGAGGCTCCAATACTTTGGCCACCTCATGAGAAGAGAAGACTCCCTGGAGAAGACCCCGATGTTGGGAAAGATGGAGGGCACAAGGAGAAGGGGACGACAGAGGACGAGATGGTGGGACAGTGTTCTCGAAGCTACAAACATGAGTTTGACCAAACTGCGGGAGGCAGTGTAAGACAGGAGTGCCTGGTGTGCTCTGGTCCTTGGGGTCATGAAGAGTCGGACACGACTAAACGACTAAACAACAACATGTTCTCCCCACACCAGTAAAAAGAAGTTTCAGTCTGAGCAAAACCATGCAACAACAGCCCTAAGTATATTCTTACACACCATTTTATGTATGTCTTGCTCTTAAAAAAGAAAAGTAACACTAGCTGGAAGTGTGCATTGATGTGCAAATTTTACCAGATCATTTTAATAATGGATAGTGCATCTTTTAAAGAGCCTCTTTTTGGTGGAACGGCATGCCACTTTGTGGAGTTGAAGTATTTTGCTGACTAGGAAGGGTCCCATAAATTTCCAAACGCGGCACTCATTCATCACCCATTTATAATTGCTAAAAATGATTGGTCTCCTCTTATGAAGACTCTATATTACGAACATCCCTTAGAAAGCTGCTACCTTTGATGTGCGCTTCAAAGGGAGACCATGCAACAGTCATGCTCACTTTGCAGGCAGTCGTGGGCCTACATTACAAATGCTTTCCATTAATCCCACATGCCATATTTTAAAAGATGCCGAAATTAACTGCTCATCTCTTTTCCTCCATTAGGTAGGGGAATAATCTGGCAAAATGGTTGCTAATGAGGCCTTTGCGCTGTGTGCAATATGAAAAAGCATTTCACGGAAATTAGGTTTCTCAGAGTAGCGTATTTATAATTAGTTGATTTCCTCTGTTTCGGAAAAAAACAACAACACATCACCCAAGTTGATCATTATGTCTCAGTTAACTAATTATTATTATTATTTTATATATTGCCATCAGTGTACATAGCACTGTATGCAGAAACACCAACAAAAGGCCAAGTGTCTGCTGGAAGTACCAGGCAGTCTAGATCAGGGTTTCCCAAACTTGGGTCTCCAGCTGTTGTTGCACTACAACTCCCATTGTCCTTAACTAGCAGGACCAGTGGTCAGGGATGATGGGAATTGTAGTCTAAAACAGCCAAGTTTTGGAAACACTGATCTGGGTTTTGGACTTTTTGTCAGAACGTTCTCAGAGGGTTAGAGTAGGGTCACATATGTCCACAGCCCTTAGCCTTAACACCGGCTCACCACAGGGTTGTGTGTTGAGTCCCCTGCTCTATACTCTCTATACGTATGATTGTACAGCCATTTATTCCAGCAACAAAATCATCAAGTTTGCTGATGACACTACGGTGGTGGGGCTCATTTCAGGAGGGGATGAGTCCGCCTATCGGGACGAGGTGGAGCGGCTTTGTGCTTGGTGTGGAGAGAACAATCTGGCTCTTAATACGACTAAGACCAAGGAATTGGTGGTGGATTACAGGAAAAAAAAGGCGGACATTCAGCCCTTGTATATCAACGGGGAACGGGTGGAGAGGGTGGCGGAATTCAGGTTTTTGGGAGTGACTATTGATCAGGGCATGACTTGGAGCACAAATACTACTGCTCTGGTGAAGAAGGCCCAGCAGAGAATTTATTTCCTCAGACTTTTAAAGAAGAACAATCTGAGTGAGAGACTGCTGGTGTCCTTCTACCGAGGCTCCATAGAGAGCATTCTCACATACTGTATTTGTGCCTGGTTCTCCAGCTGTACAGCTAGGAAGAGGAAGGTGCTCCAGAAGGTCATAACCACAGCCCAAAGGATTATTGGTCATCCCCTCCCATCTTTGGAAGAACTGTACGGTTCCCGTTGTCTTAGGAAAGCAAACAATATCCTGCAGGATGCATCTCACCCGGGACACAGTCTGTTTGTACTACTGCCTTCTGGCAGGAGATACAGAAACATCAAGTCAAGGACAAATAGACTGAAAAATAGTTTCTATCCAAGAGCTGTGGCCTTCTTAAATGCAGTAACTCGATAGTGTGACCTGGGAGTTTGATGGGTGTGGGTGTGGGTGTGGCTGGAATGTGGTTTGTTTGGTTGTTGTTGTTGTGTTGCTTTTGTTGTTTTTAAGGGATGGCATCCAATTTCGTTGCACTTGTGCAATGTTGCACTTGTGTAATGACAATAAAGAATCTATCTATCTATCTATCTATCTATCTATCTATCTATCTATCTAGATGATGACACTGGGAAACACAGGAACTTAGAAAGTTGTTTTATATTGAGTCAGACCCACTGATCTATCTAGCTCAGAAATAATAATAATAATAATAATAATAATAATAATAATAATAATAATATTAATAATAATAATACTTTATATCCCACGTTCATTAATTTCAATGGGTCTGCTCTCAGTAAAACCTACTTGCCTGCCACCCCTTGAATTAAAATTCATCATGGGACTTTGGTTAGCAGAAAGAGCTTATTTTTATCAAAGTTTGCCTTCTTTCTTTCCTGATGACACTTAGCTTGTGGTTTTCATTACTTTTTAATGATTAGAGCTTGATATACTAAACTATTAATATGCATCTTAAAATATATCAGATGGACGCTATGGGGAAAAACTCCAAAGGTTTGCATTAAAAATGTAGCCTGCTGGGCTTGCAAGATTTTTTTCTGCATCTGTCTGCAACCTATAAAGTTGGACATTTGGTATATATGAGGGAAGGATGGTAGCCCTTGCCCACTCCAATTTGTCTGATGTATTCCACCATTTTGAAGAGGTAGGTATGAAGCTAAAGTGGGCTAGCTAATTTTCCTGTTGTGTCATGCTAATCCAACCCATATTTCCATTATAAAGAAGCAATTATTTCCCAAATATCAAAGGAAGACACAGCAAAGAGTGCTTGTTTACTGTGCCAGGATAAACATTGGTCAAAATCTGCAGCCAGAGAACTCAAATTTAGTAGGACATTCTGCTAAAATAAAATAAAATAAAATAAAATAAAATAAAATAATAAAATAAAATGGGAGCTGGAAATTGGCAGCATGACCAATAGGGAAGCTATTTGTGTTCCTTCAAATATTCTGCCATTTTCAGCTTTTCAGAACCTTTCATTCTCTTTACACTTGAGATAAGCTTTTGAGGTTCATGTGACGATTTGGGCTGCATACATGCTAAACTTTTAAAGCACACTTTCTCCCACCCCAAAGAATTCTGGAGACTAGTTTGTTAAGGGTTTGTGGGAACTGTAACGCTGTGAGGGGTAAACTACAGAATTCTTTTAACAGAAGAAATAATCTTCTCTGCATGTACTTTAAAAGTATAGTGTGTTCACACTCTAAAACCAATGTTTATTTAATTTCCTGTATTTTAATTAATTTTCTTCTGGACAATCTTGCTGACTGCTAATCACTTCAGGCGTTTGCAGTTTATTAAAGCTCCCAGATTCTCCCCTTTCACTAATGTTCATTGTTAGTAACGAGATGTCCTGCCCCCAAACAGGAATGGAAAACGGGGGGAAGGAGGCTCAGTCAAGCTGCTATTCACAATCTGGGTTGGTGTTTCTTGTTTGTTTTTAAAATAAGTGCATCAGTGCTGATTTGGCACGTCGAAGAGAGAAGAGAGGGCACAGTCAGCAAAGCACCTTTTTAGAAAACCAGTCAGTGCTTCTGAACGGACAATCCAGTACTATTTTCCTGCTTATGTGATTATCTCTGAGTAAGGAAAATGGCCCTGACATGCTTGCAGTTGTTACCTGTGTTCTATCTTTACATCTACTTCCTCGTCCTTTTTGGACTTGGTCTCGTTTCAGCCAGTTCGAGAAGCAGCAGCGAAATACTTTTGCTGGCAGAGAGCACCTGTCAACAACCTTGACAATGCAGAATGCTTTAAGTGAAAAAGGCCTATGACAATCAAAAGGTTAATGCGGACAGGAAAGATAACAGAGCCTGATCCCTTCAGACTTCTTATGAGATATGCTCCACTGACTGATGTTGTCTGCTAAGAGGTGTTCGTACTGCAAACACAGAGTGAATGAAAATGCAGCAACAGTGGCAGAGCACAAATGGTACAAGGAAGGAAGGTTGTGTGAGCAGGATTTATGCTAGCAGTGAAAATGAGAAATGTGTCTTGGAAGAAAAAGTCTGTTCAAGTCAGTACTCTCTCGGTCATTACAATATCAAGGAAGAGAATCCCTACGGGGAGCCCGAAAATGTCTTCTGTAGAATTCTTGGGAGCTGAATATTTGAATGGATGCAGTACACATCATATGGAATCTGCCCTTTCTCCTCTTCTGATTTGTTAGTGAGAACATCATAAGCACCCTGCTGGATCAGACCCAAAGACCTTTCTGGTCCAGCATCCTGTTGCCTATCATGGTCAACCAGGTGTGTTTGGAAGCAGGACATATGAGCATAAGAGGCCTCTTTCATTTGTGTTCCCCAGCAACTTGTATTCAGCCACTGGAGGCAATATAGTCCTCATAACTAGTAGCCATTGAAAACCTTCTCCATGAATCTGTCGAATCCAAGTTGGGTAGCAAGTTGACCAACCCACCAGCCTGTGATTGTAACTCAGCCATCCAGGTCTTGTCTGCCCTGAACGTGGACCCAACTGTGATGGCTAAAACTGTTGATTGACTAAAGAATATAAACAGGCGAATCACCTGCCCCTACCACCAACTGATTAAGTGACTCTGCTTATATAAATGACATATAACCAAAACCTCAAGATAGATACATTTCCGAATTACTGAAGTACAAAATAATGGCAAGCAGGGACTTGCCCTCTTGCAAGCTGCAAAGCACTATACATATTGTAAGTCTATATTAATAAAGAACCAGATAAAGAAAAAAGTTAATTAGCTTTTTTGCTAATTACATCATCTATGGCCGTTTAAACTGTGTGTTCTTGTTGTTTTTTTGTTACTATGTTATGCATTTTTGTGCTTTTCTGTTGTGAACCACCCTGTGATCCTTGGATGAAGGGCAGTATAGAAACAACAACAACAGCAACAACAACAACAACAACAACAACTCTTAATGGGTTATCATGGCCCATGTTCCACAATGCGAAATCATTGTAGCTGCAGAGATCCTGCGATTCCTATCCCATTTATGTCAGTGTCCGTGCAGACCCAACAGGATTGTAAAACATTTCTCATCCAGGGATCAGCGAGAGGACAAAGACAGCATTAATGGGTCCTCAGCAGTGGGGAGTAATGTACATTTCATGTCAGCCTCTTGTCCTGGATCTCCTGGGTTGAGGTTGCCACTGTGCTGAAATGATATTTGGTTGTTGCATGATGGATATTTCTTCTTGACTGCATGTATCTTACAAGGACACATCATGTAATGTCAAGAGAAGCCACTTTGATGATGTGCTCAGAAGCTAAATATTTAATATGGCTGTATATTTATTCTGTGGTGCATTTCAATCTTTAATTTGAAATATACTCAGAAACATGAGAGAGAGATATATATCTACATACCTTTTATATTGTTTCATGCCTGTGAAGCCATTTTATGTGCCCTGCTTCTTAAGATTTTACGTCCCTTTGCCATGATGCACAGGTTGAGAAGGTAGTAAGCAAGCATTCAGGATGGCAATTAATGGCATACTGTGATCCTGCATAGGATTGGGCTTATCGGTATTCTTCAGTGCATGACTGGAATAAAAGGTAGTCAGCATCCTGAGGTTGCAAAGTGTTAACTTCCACACAGAACCGTACTCTTACTGTTCATTCCTATTTTCTCCTACTGAAGGCAAATTCCTTCATTTTCTTCACATGGCAATGGTGCCCACCTTAGTTCCAAAAATGAGTTCCAGAACTGAGGTGCCAGCCCTGCTCTCTGAGGCCACCCCCATAGAAACCCAGTGGGAAGAATTCAACATCACGTTGTTCTGATCGCTTCATCATCAGCACAAGTGCTCCAGATTGCCAGATGGAACAATCCCTCCTTTGCACCCTCTGCATGCTGTTATTGGGGTTCTCCTGACCCCCTCAGAGCCAATGTGTGTGTGTGTGTGTGTGTGTGTGTGTGCGCGCGCGCACACACATGCAAGGAGATGAGAGGAAAGAAATCTCCATTCTGCAAGTGGAAATCCTTTGGGTAGAGCTTGTGCTGATGGGGACTTGTTAGGTGAATCCTGCCCAGTATCTCCAACTCCCAACCTATGGAGATGACCTAAGGGGGTAACATAGTTGATGGTATCCGAAGCCACTGGGAGATTTAGTAAGTGTCAGATATGTGGCCCCCCAGAACACAGGGGATGAGTTAGACTCAGAGAGTGAAATAAGTGAACAAGGGACCGGCTCTATACATGAGAACTGGCTGTCAGAATTGAGAAAGGGCAGTTCGACCCCCCTCACAGAGAGGAAGAGTTGGAAGGCAGCCAGAGCATTGCTAGGCAATCAGCAGATAAGCAGAGGTCTGAGTCCGCGTCGAATTGGACTGACCAGGAGGGGGGAGGTCAGCCTTTCGATCCCTGATCCAGGCTTCTGGATAAAATCAGAAGGCAACAGAAGGGCAAGAGGGGAAAGACGGAAGTCTGACGTCCTTCCTGCTGTGGGAGGGGTGAAATTTCAGACTGACCAACAAATGTAAATGCGAGCAGGCAAGATACTGGGCTCTGGATGTGTCTTTTTGTAAAATAAACGTACATAAAACTACCAGAGAGTCATTACTCCTTATCGGGCTTGATTGCCTGCCAGACATCATTACAGTAAGAGTAACAGGGTTACAATTCTCCTACCCCTCTCCTGTTAATGAGACCTGGCATGGCGACCAAGGCTGTTTATGTCCCAAAACTGGTTCTCAACCCAGACTGAAATGGGGCTAGATAACCACCCTCAATCACCTTGCCTGAATTAGTAACTTGGCAGTAGCTCAAAAACTCTAAGTCCTTTGTGTGTGTCCTTTGGTGCTGCATGCGTCCTGCATTTCTAGGTGACTTGATTGCCCACTAATCAGCCCACCATCTAACTCAAGTCGTAACAGTGTCAACTTATCCTTGAGTCTTGGAAGATGTATCACTAGCTGGCCATGTGATTTCTCAAGAGCAATGATCTATAATGAGCAAGTTTGGCAACTCCCATCCATTCGGCCCAAAGCAGGCAGTTTTCGAGCCTTCCTCGTGCTGATGCCTCCTGGAGTTCCTTTGACTTATTGCCTTCAAAGTAAAATAACTGTCTCTGTCTGAGCGCTGTCACCAAGTTCCAAGAGTGTCAGCTTGTATAGCATAACATCAATCATGCTCGTTTATTTTCGCTCGGGAAAACAGATCCAGAATGTGACCCAAGGTGATAGCAACTCTGAGGAATGTGGCTATCTAAATTGCTTGCCAATATCACTTGAAGGAAATATTAAAGCTTCTCATTGACCTGCCTCCTTTTTCTTTTAGAATATAAGGTTCTCAGACCCTGGAAGCTTCTGCCATCGTGTTTCATGTTAAGCACCCCGCTGTCTTTGGTAAACTTGACTCAGACAGAACTAGGTTTTCCTTGTCAATGACAGTTGATTGAAGGTGAGTTGGCAAGGCGATGTTTCTCCCACCATGAGATCACCCCATGGTGAGATCAGCGTGGAGCCGAGTCTTCTGAAAAACTTCAGCATGCCCTCATATCTCCCATCACCACATAACTGATATGTCTGGGTTTTGAGGCTAGACATTTAGCTGGTAGTTAGGAAGGCGAATGCATAGAATTAGAGAATTGTAGGCTTGGAAGAGAACCCCAAGGGTCATTTAGTCCAACCCTCTGCAATGCAGGAATCACAGCTGAAGAACTCATGGCAGATGACCATCTAACCTCTGTTTACAATCCTCAAGTGAAGGAAACATCATCACCTTCTGAGGCAGCCCATTCTACTGTCGAACGGCCCTTGCGATCAGAAAGTTATGCCTAATGTTTCATTGTGTGTATGTTATTTTCACAAACAGATGCATTCACATGCACAATTTGCCCGAATAAAGCCATGGTTTTCCCAGTAGTGATGTATGGAAGTGAGAGCTGGACCATAAAGAAGGCTGATTGCCGAAGAATTGATGCTTTTGAATTATGGTGCTGGAGGAGACTCTTGAGAGTCCCATGGACTGCAAGAAGATCAAACCTATCCATTCTGAAGGAAATCAGCCCTGAGTGCTCACTGGAAGGACAGATCATGAAGCTGAGGCTCCAGTACTTTGGCCACCTCATGAGAAGAGAAGACTCCCTGGAAAAGGCCCTGATGTTGGGAAAGATGGAGGGCACAAGGAGAAAGGGATGACAGAGAACGAGATGGTTGGACAGTGTTCTCGAAGCTACAAACATGAGTTTGACCAAACTGCGGGACGCAGTGGAAGACAGGAGTGCCTGGCGTGCTCTGGTCCTTGGGGTCATGAAGAGTCGGACACAACTAAACAACTAAACAACAACAACAGTGGTACCTCAGGTTAAGAACTTAATTCGTTCCGGAGGTCCGTTCTTAACCTGAAACTGTTCTTAACCTGAGGTACCACTTTAGCTAATGGGGTCTCCCACTGTCACCTTGCCGCCGCCGTGCGATTTCTGTTTTCATCCTGAAGCAAAATTCTTAATCCGAGGTACTATTTCTGGGTTAGCGAAGTCTGTAACCTGAAGCATCTGTAACCTGAAGTGTCTGTAACCCGAGGTACCACTGACTATGCATTTCTGAACACGTGGTTTTGCTGGAGAACTGCATTGCAAAATTCAGGGTGAATCTTCAAAGGGTGGCTGTGTTGGTTCTTGTGCTGTTTCGGAGAGCACAAATCAGGTGGGTTCTTTAAATGTGAACTGAATAGAATTTCCCCCTCATCCCCGTGTGAGTGTGCTTTGCAAAGGGACAAAGGGTCACTTTTGGGGAAGGGCTTCATTACTGCAACTGCCCCTGAGCTCAAATGCAGCTGAGGAGCACTGACTCGACCAGGCAGGTCCAGAATGTTTCGTCTCTAATTAAATGCAAAAGTACATGAAGGAACCCCTTTGTCAAGTGATCTAATTAGCCTGGAAACACGCAGGGCGGTTTGAAAAGAGGTTCTCTTTCCAAGTTCCACCAGGTAACGCTCAGTGCCCAAGAGAAGGCAAGGGTTAGGACACTTCAAAAGCAAGCAAATGGCAGGGAGGTGGTGGTGGTGGGGTCAGGTGGGAGAGGTTTCAAGGCACCTGCCCAAGCTGTGTAGGAATATATAAAAAGGCTGCTTGTTGGAGCTCCTTGTTCCAACCTCCCCTTTTTATCTCCCTCATTATGGGCTGGGAAAAAAGAGAGCATGGAAAAGAAAGGAACGATAAAGGAAAGAGAAACCTGGTTCAAGAAGCAACTTCTGTCTCTTTCAAGCCATGTTACAGCAGGAGGAAGAGCCATAACGGATTCTGGGTTATCTCAAAGAGTTGGATTTAAAATTGTTTTAAAGATAGGCAGTTTTAAAAACTTTTTAATACGTGCAGTTCCTTTATATATGTCTAAGAGCATAAGAAGAGCCTGATGGATTAAGCTAGTCCTGACCCATCTAGTCCAGCATCTTCTTTTCCCTGTGGCCAACCAGATTGTCGTTGTTGTTTAGTCGTTTAGCCATGTCCGACTCTTCGTGAACCCATGGACCAGAGTACGTCAGGCACTCCTGTCTTCCATTGCCTCCCGCAGTTTGGTCAAACTCATGCTGGTAGCTTCGAGAACACTATCCAACCATCTCGCCCTCTGTCGTTCCCTTCTTCTTGTGCCAACATCTTTCCCAACATCAGGGTCTTTCCCAGGGAGTCTTCTCTTCTCATGAGGTGGCCAAAGTATTGGAGTCTCAGCTTCATGATCTGTCCTTCCAGTGAGCACTCAGGGCTGAGTTTCTTCAGAATGGATAGGTTTGATCTTCTTGCAGTCTATGGGACTCTCAAGAGTCTCCTCCAGCACCATAATTCAAAAGCATCGATTCTTCAGCGATCAGCCTTCTTTATGGTCCAGCTCTTACTTCCATACATCACTACTGGGAAAACCATGGCTTTAACTATACAGACTGTTGTTGGCAAGGTGATGTCTCTGCTTTTTAAGATGTTCTCTAGGTTTGTCATTGCTTTTCTCCCAAGAAGCAGGCATCTTTTGATTTCATGACTGCTGTCACCATCTGCAGTGATCATGGAGCCCAAGAAAGTAAAATCTCTCACTGCCTCCATTTCTTCCCCTTTTATATGCCAGGAGGTGATGGGACCAGTGGCTATGATCTTCGTTATTTTGATCTTGAGCTTCAGACCATATTTTGCGCTCTCCTCTTTCCAACCAGATACTAGTGGCAAACTGGCCAGCACAACCAGAGCATAAGATCACTCTCCTTATTCCAGCTTCCAGCAACAGGAACTGTATTCAGAATCATTACGGTCTCCGCCATGGATGCAGAGCATAGCGATCATAGCTAGTAGCTATAAATTGTTGGAAACTGGCCCCCTCGGGAAAGGCTGGCTCCTCTTCCCAGGCTCTCGGGGCCTGTT
The DNA here is from genome assembly GCF_964106915.1 of Podarcis gaigeae. NCBI lineage: Eukaryota > Metazoa > Chordata > Lepidosauria > Squamata > Lacertidae > Podarcis > Podarcis gaigeae. The sequence goes on from NC_139682.1 coordinate 11,024,693, forward strand.
GCCGGTGATCTACCCTGGCTGGCATCCTGACAGACCAGGAATATCTTGAATAGGTGACTGTGAGGAGAATCAGAATTTACAGGGTTAAACAGTTCTGTGTGACGTCTCACATTCTGAGGAGTGGTTATATTCACATACGGGAATCTTTCTTTGTGTGTGAGTTCTCTTTCGGTTTTGACTGAGAGGCGAAAGGATGCCTGCTCTTTCGCCGGGCTAATTTATGATGTTTTTCTATGCATTAAAAGACTGTTGGAGATAAGCAAGAAGCTTGCATTCAGTCTGATTTATTATCCACACACGGCAACAGTTTCTTCCGCTGCTGAACTCTGCTGGGACTATGCTAAGAGAGCTAAAGGGAGCTCGAGTTTTTCGATAGGCACGGAAGCACAGTGGCGCAGAAGAAGTGTGCCGGACGCCATCTTTACTCACAGTGACACCTCCCTCATGAAAGGTGCACACCCCCTTCCCCCTTGCATAGCAGCAGGAGAAAGAAAATAGTCAGAAAATAGTCTATTTCATTGCTACTTTTATTCCTGACTATACACTGTACAAAAGCATGTCTTCTCATTCAGAATCCTCTGAGCAACTGACTGACTCCTCCTGGACACAAACAACAGGAAGGTTTCATGTTACACTGAGAACATAACTCTGAAAATCGCTTGGAACTTCCTGTCCCACGCTTAGACCCATCATGTGATGTAAACATCGAGCTGGTTCGCAGCTGCTTAGTACTCATATCATAACATCAATAGCCTTCTCCTTCATGAATTTATCTAATCTTCATTTAAAGTTGTCCGAGTTGGTGTCCATCATTGCCTCCTGTGGGAGCGAGTGCCAAAATTTAATAATAATAATAATAATAATAATAATAATAATAATAATAATAATTTATTTATAGCCCGCCCATCTGGCTGGGTTTCCCCAGCCACTATGGATAGCTCCCAACAGAATGTTAAAAACACGATAAAACATCAAACATTGAAAAAGTATTATTATTATTATTATTATTATTATTATTATTATTATTATTATGTCACTTTGAAATGCTTCACAGGAAGCAATTCGTAATCGAAACAAACAATTTGAGGGAGTAAATTGATAGGTGTTCTCTCCCTCGCCTCTCAATTATATACCTGCAGTGAGCTTGTGGTCTATTTTAAAAAAAATATTTTTATTTTATTAAGGTGATTTCAGTTAAAAGAAATAAAGTGATACGGGAAAAAAAGAAGGAAAAGTGAGAGGGAGTAAAACAGCAACAAAGATACATATAAAAGTGAAGAGAGATAGCACACCATATACGTTATTCCCATACATTCTTCTATCAGTTGGTATAGTATTATTGTCCTAGTGCTTCTGTAAATGGTAATAGGCCACTAAATTTTGTATGAACTCATTCCAAATGTTATCGTATTAATTTATCCATACTGAGTCTGCACCTGTAAGCAGGCCGTTCATAAATTGCCAGTGACGTCATGTCATTAGTTCCTTGACTGATGTGTATCATATCTTTATTTTCTGATGTGTATCATATCTTTACTTTTCCAGTTCCTCAATATCAATCTCTTGGCCCCCATTAGGGCACGGGAAATCCATTCCTAGGGAAGGCAGCACAATCAGGAATTCCTTTAAGGTGCTCTGCAGGCACAGAACCAAAAGACCCTGGGATTTACCACCGATACATGAATCCACCAAAGGACTGCCACTTGGTTCTAAAAATGGTGTTGCAGAAAAAAGCAAGCAAACTACAACAAAGCTTCTTAAAAATTGCTGGAAATTATATATATGGAAGATATGGATGACAATTAGGTAAGGGGAACGAAAGCACACTTCAGGCCTGCTGAGTTTAAGGGGGCGGAACTTCCTGGTGGAACTTTGTTACAGTCTTGTTTCAGGAAGTGTAAATTAGGTAAGTTTGCCTTTCAATGTGATATGAACTGAATTTCTGCCCTATCACTACTCAGAAGGGGCACCGTTTGTTTAGCAAAAGGTTCTGTTGCACCCTCAATTCTGGGACTCTTGTTTCCATTGTAGTCAGCCTGGTCAGCCTGGTGTGCATCATTTTTGTTGAAAGCACTTGGCAGCACAGTCTGGAACACTTGTTGTTTAGTCGTTTAGTCGTGTCCGACTCTTCGTGACCCCATGGACCAGAGCGACACCAGGCACTTCTGTCTTCCACTGCCTCCCGCAATTTGGTCAAACTCATGCTGGTAGCTTCGAGAACACTATCCAACCATCTCGTCCTCTGTCGTCCCCTTCTCATTGTGCCCTCCATCATTCCCAACATCAGGGTCTTTTCCAGAGAGTCTTCTCTTCTCATGAGGTGGCCAAAGGATTGGAGCCTCAGCTTCATGATCTGTCCTTCCAGTGAGCACTCAGAGCTGATTTCCTTAAGAATGGATAGGTTTGTTCTTCTTGGATAGGTTTGTTCTTCTTCTGGAACACAGCAGATCACAAAACAGTGGTTCATCTCTGACTTTGATGCCTGCTTGGCCCCGATGTATAGTGTGAGCCCATATTTTGGGGGAGGGAAAAACCTTGCATGTTCCAATCTCTCTGCCAGCCAGGCTGACATAAGACAGTTGCTACTGTCATGAGTTTTAAGAGGCATGGCTGTTTTGGTGAGACATGTATACTGCAGGGATGAGGCTTGGAGGAGGAGGACATTTTCTACTTGCTACAGAGAGTGTGAAAGATACTTGAAAGACCATCCTTCATAAAATGCATATACGGAAAGGATCATCTCTAATTACCCTACAAGTAAGGGCTGTCTGGTATTGCATCAAACTTTGTTTTATCCATGACATTTAACTATGCCATACAAAAACAAGAAATAAATAAAAAAAATAAGATCAAACCTATCCATTCTGAAGGAAATCAGCCCTGAGTGCTCACTGGAAGGACAGATCGTGAAGCTGAGGCTCCAATACTTTGGCCACCTCATGAGAAGAGAAGACTCCCTAGAAAAGACCCTGATGTTGGGTAAGATGGAGGGCACAAGGAGAAGGGGACGACAGAGGACGAGATGGTTGGACAGTGTTCTCGAAGCTACTAACATGAGTTTGACCAAACTGCAGGAGGCAGTAGAAGACAGGAGTGCCTGGCGTGCTGTGGTCCATGGGGTCACGAAGAGGCGGACAAGACTAAACGACTAAACAACAACAACACATTTTGTTCTGGGTATAAGCTTTTGTGTGCATACACACTTCTTCAGATACACTGAAACAGAAGTCACCAGACCCTTATAAATAGTGGGAGGGTGGGGTGGGATTTTTCTCAGAAGGGTAATAGGAGATGGGTGATTGGCTCGATGGGTGTGGCAAACCTGTTGACTACTGTTAACGACTGCAATTAGTCCTACATCCTCCCACTATATATAAGGGTCTGGTGACTTCTGTTTCAGTGTATCTGAAGAAGTGTGTATGCACATGAAAGCTTATATCCAGAACAAACTTAGTTGGTCTCTAAGGTGCTACTGGACAATTTATTTATTTCGTCTGTGTCAGACCAATACAGCTACCTACTTGAATCAAGAACAGAAGAGACAGAGATGCGAATGGAAAGCAGAAATGATGGATGTTAAAGTTCTTCCAAACCGGGTCATGAACTACAGGCTTTGGGACCATTGCTACATGAGATATGGTTAACAAATGCAAGAGCTGATCATTGGTGAATGCCAGTTAAATGGGTTTTTCCTTTCATCCAGTGGAGGCTGCCCTCACTTGCTTGCCTTCTTACATACAACCAGGGAACAGCGCTGCCTGTTAGTTTTCTCCTCTCTAGAGTCACTGTTACCTTTGTAGAATTCAACACAGAGGAAGTTGAGGACCAAATTTGTTTTGGTTGGTTCTCCCTGGCATTGGCTCCACCAACTCTGCCTTCCACTTCCACCACTCCCAATTGGCACCAGTTGGCATACACACTTCTTCATTTCCTCAATTTCTCCCCATAACAATCTTATGAGGTAGATTAGGCTGAGAAACTGCAACTTGCCAAACCTCACCCCATGAGTTTCATGGCAGAGTGGGGATTTGAGTTCTGGTCTCCCAGGTCCGAGTCCAACTACACCACAATGACTCTCATGAGTCAGTAATGAATTAAGTTGTGCCTCTACAAGGCCTTGTAGAGCTATGACCCAGGTCTGACATACTGTGAAACTCTGATATGAAATACAAGCCACATTATGTACCATTTCAGGTAACTCAGTAACCTGAATCTGCTGAACACTCAACTCTGATTATGTATCTGTTCCTTGACACAGGAATAAGTGCTGGCACTCCATACCTGAGGTCAGGACCTCTGTCTCCTGTTATGGAGGAAGATCTAAAATGCAGTGTACACGACACATTTCCAGAATAAAGGTACAATAACATGGATGCAATGGACAGGACTTTTAGGGTTCATAGTAAGAGGTGATGGTGATGTCTTACCGGTCTGGAACATATGATTTGGGGAGGATAAGGGATAAGGGATCCTCCATATGACCTGTTTGCTGAACATTCATCCTGATATCCTTGCACAAAGCTTAGAGGTTAGACTATGTCTATGATTTGTTTATGGGGAGGATATATGATGATGAATATTCAATCTGATTTGTTTGTGTAGTGTTCATTGTTGTAAACCATTTTTTTTCATCCCACACTTTTCAAATGCACTTTTCCACATTTCCTCATCACTTTCCAAGTTTTTTTAAAAAGTGGATTTGTTGTGTTGGGGAGACAGCGCTCTTGAATCCACCTTAATCACACCAACCTAAATTCCCATTGTTCGGTCCCTGCTCCTGCCAACCTAGCAGTTCGAAAGCATGTCAAGTGCAAGTAGATAAATAGGTACCACTCTGGCGGGAAGGTAAATGGTGTTTCTGTGCACTGCTCTGGTTCTCCAGAAGCAGCTTAGTCATGCTGGCAACATGACCCGGAAGCTGTCTGTGGACAAACGTCGGCTCCCTTGGTCAGTAAAGCGAGATGAGCACGGCAACCCCAGAGTTGTCCGTGACTTTACCTTTAAATTTCCTCATATATGTGTGCATCCCCCCTGCAAAATACTCCAAAGGCTATTGGTGGGTATTATTAGCTACAACACCTAAAAGGAACCTCCATATCCAGAGGATATCAAATGCTAGTGACAATAAACAGATGCTTTGGGGAAGCCCAGGGGAAGTGAATGAAGACATCAATCAATAAAGGACAATCCACAGTCCTCAGTTGATTGATGTCTTCATGGGCTGTGCATGGGCTTCCTTGAAGGATTTGATTGACCACTATTAGAATCAGAATTCTAGACAGAAAGGACCTTTGTTTCCTCCAACAGAACTCTTGTGACCAGTTGCAAGGAACTGTGTCTGGCTATGATAAAGGATTTTGTAAGAAATGACCAAACAAAGCTATTTAAAAGGAGGACTTTATTTATTACACTGGAGATTGGTGCCAACACACCAATTCAGCTTTTATACACAATAAATCAGCAAAGCTCTTATTCGTTTCTGAACTAAGATTGCAGTGGCACGGAAAACACTGAAAACATCAACTTTCTTCCCTTTTTGTTTTTTATTTCTCTTTTTCTGTATTATTATTTTTTGGTACAAAACTGGTACAAAGAACAATACAAAAAGAGTTGTGCTGTTTTGATGGGTTACAAAAGAACATTTGAGCTCAGTTTAACTTGTGCACTATTTTTCCCCCCTTGAGCTTTTTGCCACCCTTTCACCACCCTGTTTTCCAAACATCAGGGATACACAAAGGCTCCTTCTGAATCAGAAAAGGATAATGAGAAAACAAACAGCCTCTCCTCTAAAATAACCACAATCATGCGGGCTTTTCCCCACTGGAAAAGGAAACATGCAAAAGAAATATGAAGAAAGCACCCTCTGTTGCACATTGATATTGGTTTTATGCTCGCCGCTTTGATTGACAGCTGCAAGCAAAAGCTAAACTATAAACACAGTGAGCAAATTGGAGGTGGCTTGGTCCAGTACGTAATATTCACTATCTCTGCCAAACAAAGGTGCTTTCTGAATTTTGACAAAGCTACAGTGTCCAGTTTCTCATTTTTTAAATGCACACAGACTTTTAAAAAATGTACGTACTATTTTCACAGACAGTTACTCTGAAGAATTCCAAACACCCTTTTAGAGTCTAGCAATGCTTGGAGCTGCAGTGTGTTCTTCAAGCAAATTCTACTACATCAACTGTCCAAGTAGTATAGCAGAAATCAGCAACAGAAATCCCTAGTGCTAAATCTGGCCCTTGAATAGAGCATGATTGTATCCCACACCTACAAGTTGCCACCCCAAGGGAAATATGAGTACGAGGAAGGTGAGGTGACCTTGCTTGCAGTCTCTTTTGGAGAATAAGGACATGTTCTGGTCCACCACCTCCTATTCTCTTCTCAAAAACAAATCTCTATGTATAGCAACCCTATGAGCATCTTTCAGGTTGTGCAAAGGGGTAAATCCACTTTTTAAAAACCACACCTGTGCACTATATACATTTATTCATCTTAAAGCATAAAATAAAAAGCTTAAGCTGGAAGAAGCTGTTGCTCAGTGGCAGAGCACATGTTTGATATGCAGAAGGACTTGGGTTCAATCCCTGACCTCTCCAGGCATCCCCAGTCAGTGTAGAACAAGCAATGCTGAACCAGATGGACCAATACCAGGTGACTTGGTTCATTCATACAGGGTCCTCAGCTGAATGCTGATACAGAGATCTGAACTATATCCCTTCTCCTCCTCGCAGATAATTTTCTTGATCCAAACCCAAACCAATGTGATGAAATGGGTTCTAGTCCAAGAAACCTTATACCAAGCTGTTCGTTTTTGAACAGAGGTTGGATGCTTTAGTTTTGGATGCTTTTGCTGAGATTCCTTCACTGCAGGGGGTTAGATTAGATTACTCTTGGGGTCTCTTCCAACTCTACGATTCTATAATTCTACCAAAGTGCTACAAGACATTTTGCTGTTTCTGCTGCAATAGACTAACATGCTTCCTTCTATAATTTTGCAGGGTTGGTGTGTCAAACCAAGAAACTTGCTCTGAGATCCATTTATTCCAGTATTTCTATTTAGGGCATTTGAAAGGATCTTGGTATTTACAAGCCACGGTGTGAAGATGCCTGGTGGTGATGTTTCTGTTATTAGTGATAGTGATGCTTTTATTAACAGTGAACACTGTAGCTCTCTGGCCCAAGGTGTACTGTGGGATATGATCTGGTAGGACTGGAATCTAGAAGAAAGTCAGGAGAATTCTCCGTGGTAGACGGGAGGTTAAGGATGTTGACCTCTGCTTGAAGCTTGGAAGACCCTTGGCTGGCATTATAGTTGAAGTAATTGCTTTGTCACCTGCAGAGGCCAAAAGGCAATGTCTTGGTAAGAGACCTAGGGGGATAAGTAGAAAATATACACTTTCTGACTTGGACAAGGGCAACTCTTCATCGTGTTGGAGGTTGGTTTCTCTTTCTGTGTTTCCTTGTAGGACTGACCTAGCTCAGGGCACCATCCTAGGCCCAGGGGCCACAGGCTATTTCAGGCCTCCTGCTCCAATGTTGGAGACACAAGGTTTCTCCAGAGTGGAGGGCCACAGTATGTAGTTGAGGCAATAATCGTGCATTAAGGGGGAATGTATATTTGACCTTCCACAAATCGTTCCACTTTATTCGTTCTTCTACAATGCTGCCACAATGTTATCCCCCAGCATTTCTGCTATGAGAAGTTGAAGGATTTCAGCAGGAAGTTGCAAAACATGCACTGACTAGAAATGAAGAAGAGAAGAGTCTGGACTTGATATCCCGCCTTTCACTCCCCTTAAGGAGTCTTAAAGCGGCTAACAATCTCCTTTCCCTTCCTCCCCCATAACAAACACTCTGTGAGGTGAGTGAGGCTGAGACACTTCAGAGACGTGTGACTAGCCCAAATCACCCAGCAGCTGCAAGTGGAGGAGCGGGGAATCGAACCCAGTTCCCCAGATTACAAGTCCATTGCTCTTAACCACTATACCACACTGGCTCTTCATACTGGCTCTGAAGCAGTATGTCCACTCTGAAACTCTGGCAAGTGCAAACATTATTGAAAGCAAGATCGCATATAGGTGCCCCAATACCAGCACAAATAATTTTGACTGCATTATAGAAAGGATGTGTAGAAGGGCCCAGGGCTCTGACATGATAAAGGGAGAGATGATATTTGATCCACACCAATCCTGCTGCTGCAGGTGTTCTTGAACTCTGGAGCTCTGACATCAGCAGGATAAAAAGGATGTGTGTTGGGGACATATCAGGGACATACCAGGGGAACACCGGGAAATGGCTAGGATCCAAATGATGCTAAGGCATCCTAGCCTCTTGACATACTCAGGAGTGTGCCCAAATCTCTCCCTCCTGGTGCTTTCAATAGGAGAGGAAATGTAAAAAAAAAAAAATAAAGAATAAAGATTTAAGCATAGGACACTTCAGTCTGTCACTATTCTCAGGTGAGATTCAATCACACACTGGTGAATCCAGGTTATGCAATTATAGCTGATCTTGCACCTTCTTCCCTAAAATGATTGAACTTCTTGTAATAAGGAAAGTGATGAGAAAATGCATGGAACAATGCTTTCTTTTATGCAATGGCACCTAAACTCCCTGCGAATAAATCAGGACGAATGTTCGGTAAACAAGTCATCTGTAAGCACACACAGAAATGGATGGAGAATTGTAAAATCATTCCTCTGCCCTTACTTTTGCCCTGAGCCTGGCTGATCACTGGATATTATAGAAGAACTGCCCTGCAGACCAGCCACCTTAGGATTTCAGCCTTATAAATTGTATTTGTTAAGAACAAATTCTAGCAGTAAAGGCAAACACATGATGCTACTTGTCTTGGGTATGCTTCTACATTTCCCTATCCTTTTGTTTCATAACCCTTATGAATAGGGATGCAAATGAAGCAAAGTGTGCCATTCTTTTCCACTGAGTTATTATTTCTTAAAAAGCCGTTGCTTTGTCATTATCCACAGTCATGCTCTAGCAAGAGTTAGGCACTTTTACATCCCATTGGTTTCAATGAGAGCACTAAGCACATGTTTGCCCATCGTTACTGAAGCAAATGAGACTTAAAATTAACTTTGGTTGGATTGTACCGGTTCTTATTACCACTACTCACTTTCTAGCTACCTACCCACTGGCTCCAGAAATAGCACATTTGTTATATCTTTGCATGAAACTACCTTATAGAAAGCCAGACCATTTGGTCCATGTACCCAGTGCTCTAGGGACGCGGGTGGCGTTGTGGGTTAAACCACAGAACCTAGGACTTGCCGATCAGAAAGTCAGTGGTTCAAATCCCCGCGACGGGGTGAGCTCCCATTGCTCGGTCCCTGCTCCTGCCAACCTAGCAGTTCGAAAGCATGTCAAAGTGCAAGTAGATAAATAGGTACCACTCCGGTGGGAAGGTAAATGGCGTTTCCGTGCGCTGCTCTGGTTTGCCAGAAGCGGCTTAGTCATGCTGGCCACATGACCCAGAAGCTGTACACCAGCTCCCTTGGCCAATAAAGCGAGATGAGCACCGCAACCCCAGAGTCGGTCACGACTGGACCTAATGGTCAGGGGTCCCTTTACCTTTACCATTACCCAGTGCTCTGAGTGGCAATGATCCTCCAAGGTCCCTGGCAGAGGGCTTTCCCAGTCCTACTATCTGAGACCCTTTTTACCTTGAGATGTCAGGGACTGGAACCTTCTGCCATCAAATTACGGACTCTCCCACCAAGCTAATGCCTCTCTCACAAGCTCTTCCTGCAGCTCTCTAGCTCATGGGATCTAACTAGCCTGGAATTTGGTTACACACAGTACTATTTCTCTAGAAAAAGAGGTGATGGAATGCATCCATATAATGGCAATGGTGCCCACCTGAGAGGTATTGGAACTGAGTTCTGGTGAGGTCCGTCTGAAAAAAAGCCATGGTTACATGGCAATGAATAGATCAGTTTCAGCATATTTCCAAGGTTGCATTACACAGAATATAAAGGCTCCCAAATTACCAGTGTTTCTAATTTCAAAGCACTGGCCCATTTGGGCTTAGTTTTCAGAAAAATAAAGGCTCATTTATTGCAAAAGTAGAAGTGTCGCTGCATCTTCCAGGACATGGGTTATCACATAAGTGACCTATGGTTGTCTGAACATGGAATCTAACTGGGGTTCTATGCATTCAAAGCCTACAAGGCAAGGGAGCACCAGGGAAGCATCAAAGCTGATGCCACATAAATCCAATGGGAACATCATTTCCTCTCCCTCAACATTTGATGACCACATCCTTAGTGAATGTAGATATATAATCAGTTCCCTCACCTTTAGGATTAGCTGCATCTATCAATGTAGAAAAGTCATGAATCATTGAGATGCCAGTCTTCTAAAAATAAAAATAAAAAAATGAAATGGCAAAAAAGTATCTCCTATGAAGGCCTCTCTGCATAAGGCATAAACCATTAAGTGACACTTTCTGCCATGGTGTTGTTGTTAATACTCTGACATGCCCCAGACAAATGTTCAGGTTGCATTTGTTTACCTCTTGGCTAAATTGACATCCTGGGATATTTTCAAGGGGGCTGTAAACAATGTGTTCGCAATTAACCAACTGCAGAACAGCATGTCAACCAATTCCATAACATGATAAGAAAGTCACCTTGTTATCTGGTTATCCATTTCCTTGAAAGGATTGCTTGTGTATGAGAGTCTCTTCAAACTCTAGTAAGAGCTGGCTTACATCGTTGTGGCTGTTGCATAGTCATAAGGACATAAGATAGGTCCTGGTGGATCAGAGCAAGGGGTCATTTTCTTCAGCATCTCACAGTGGCCAACAAATGCCTATGGGTAACCCAGCAAGAAGGACCTGAGTGCAGTAATGCTCTCCCCACTTGTGACTCCCAGTAACTGGTATTCAGAGGCATACTGCCTTTGACAGTGTGTTTAGCCACAGAATCAAGGCATGTGGTGGCTGTTTTGAAGTGGCAGACTCTATAAATTGGGTGCTTGTAGCCTCACCACCACCAGTGTGCAAAGGGAGAGGATTGCTGTGGCACGGAGAAAAGTGTGCAGTTATCACAGAGAGCTACCACACACAAACACCTGATTACCAGTTACCACATGGAAGCTCTGTTAAAGCAGAACCTCCACATGACAATTATAATGCATGCTCATATTAAGAGTGTTGATGGAATTATATGGCATGCTAAATACTTACCTTTTGCTAGCTTCAGCTTTTTGATCTACAAAGCAAGCCCCAGCTTCTGTTCCTGTTTTTAGAGTGAATCATTACTAAATACCACTACCAAAGCTCTTTATACAGAGTCAGATAACCTGTACATCTAGCTGATTGTTTTCACCAGGGGTGGAGAAACCAGCTGCTGCTGGGTTCCACCTCTCATTGACCAGAGAGGTCAATGGCCATGAAGGCTGAGGTGGCTAGAACTTGGGAATCCAATAACAGCTTTAGGGCACCATGGTCCATATCTCTTCTCTCACTTGCACTGACTAACAGTGCCTCTTCAGGGTTTCAGACACAAATCGCTCCCAAGTCCAACCAGAATATGCTGCAGATTTGAATCTGGGAACTTTTGCAATGCATAGTATGTGCTCTACCACTGACCTATGGACTTTCCCATGGAAGAAGCAGTCAGAGCTAGGAAGCTTCTGAATGTTATCTGGTGTGGTGCTCTCCACTGGAACCAATCAGATGCTCCAATAATTTTTTGGGTGTATGAGTAAAGGTAAAGGGACCCCTGACCATTAGGTCCAGTCGTGACAGACTCTGGGGTTGCGGTGCTCATCTCGCTTTACTGGCCGAGGGAGCCGGCATACAGCTTCCGGGTCATGTGGCCAGCATGACTAAGTCACTTCTGGCGAACTAGAGCAGCGCATGGAAACGCCGTTTACCTTCCCGCCAGAGTGGTACCTATTTATCTACTTGCACTTTGATGTGCTTTCAAACTGCTAGGTGGGCAGGAGCAGGGACCGAGCAACGGGAGCTCACCCCGTCGCGGGGATTTGAACTGCTGAACTTCTGATTGACGAGTCCTAGGCTCTGTGGTTTAACCCACAGTGCTACCCACGTCCCTATAGGGTGGGTGAGTACTTGGTAGTAAAAGGCTCATCTAGAAAGATTTGAGACAGGGGCCAGTCAACATGAACTCTATATTATGCTTGTATAGACTAAATACTTTCCAAAAGGGTTTCTGGATTCCGCATTCAAGCAAAATAGCATCCTTTATGAGAGGTGGTTCTGGTTATGGCAGCAAAGCATGAACATGGGATAGTTACTAAGAAACACCGAAGCTCTTCAAAATAAAATTCCACCAGTTTTTTCCATGAACCAGATAATGTTGCTCTGTAGTACACAATCATTTATGGTCTTGAGTTTGAGACTTTCCTCCCGTTGTAATTTTTCTTCTCTTTTTAAAAAAGTAAAAGCAATACAAAATAGCTAAAGATCACATGACTGCAAAAAGGAAGAGGGAGAAATGTATGCACGGGACATGCAATTCAGAAAGAGAGGGGGATGATGTTTGTTTCATCATTTAAGAGATTAGGTAAACTTAGTGCTTGAAGGACATTGGAATGTCAGGTTAAGGGGAAGGAGTGATGGTATGAAGAAGATACTTTTCATCATGTGTAAGTGCCAGAGTGAAGAAAAATGAGGTCCCAACCTCAAAGCAAGTCTTTTCAGCAGGCATTGGTATCAGTCGGTTGATGGGCAGCATACTTCCTCCCGGGAGAGACGTTGGTGGACATGCAAGTACTGTTTCACAGAATCTATCAGCAAGTTCTCCTGCAGGGTAAAAATGGGAGTTGCCTGATAGCCCAGCCTCCCAGTGGATTGTCATTTGTTAAGCTTCCCTGTTTCCCTGCTTTGCTTTTGTCAAGATGCTGAAGTAGAAAGTCATGTTGGTTAACCATAACACTTTCCCCCAATAATCCTGGGAATGGTAGTTTGATGAGGATTTGGTTTAATAACTCACAGGCATCGTCACAGTGGTTCCTTGGGAAGAAGGAACAGCCATGAAACTAGTTTAAGATAGGCCCACAAAACCTTCATTGGTTTCTTCCAAATCCACAATCCCAACCAAAGAAAAACCAGTTAAACCAGAATACTTCAGTTTAAGTCTATTTGCAGTCTGGTTCTCTAATGAGGAGACCTACTTGTGTGTGTGTGCAGCTTGCGCTTAGCATGAACATCCTTTTCACACCAATTTAGCACATGCCAGTAAAGTGGTTGGCAGCCAGCTGTTCTTGCACACCCACATGGATGAGCAGGTCTCGATCCTTGTGCTAGGTACACAGGAAGCTGTGCCCATCTAGCCCAGAACTGTCTATTTTGGCTGCTGATGGTTCTCCAATAGGGTTTCCCTTCCGGGAAGAGGGACACCTCGTCCCAGCGTCCTAGCCCCAGTCTAGTGCAAAGATAGGTTAAATTGCCCAGTGACTTATTAAAGTTGGGAGTTGGGGTGCAAATGACTTAAATCCAAATGCTCTGGCTTAAGTGGTTGATGGAGTCACAGGCCACAGTCTCAACAATAGCACAACCAAGTTATGTGCAAGCAATAGTATCCCCTCTCCTGCCATGTTTGCATAGTTAACCCTTTCTTTTGTAATTTTGCGAGTTTCAAAAGTAGCTTTTGATATAGCCTGCTGTTTAAAGGGTACGAGGTGGCAAGGCAAAGGGGGAGAAGTTATGTGTGTGGGAAGTCTATATGCACCAAAAGTGTGGATTGTGGCTGGTTACCAAATGGCAATGAAATTGCATCGCCAGTGAGTAAAATCATGAAAGATAAGACAGAATGTTCCCTCCAGAATACTTTTTTTTTTTAAAAAAACCACATTCCATTATCAGACACGACACATTTCAAATGCTCGTTAATTTACAGAAATTGCATTTTATAGAAAATATGATACAATGAAATATAAAATGCGCGAGGAGCACTTTCAAAGTCTATAGACAAAGGAGCTTGCATTCTGAGACAGTCTTTTAAAACAACATCCACTTGAAATACATTTCTCCTCGCTCTTTCCCCTCCCTTTTTCAACTTCCAAATGAGAATTAATTTGTAGATTGGAAAAAAAAGAAGGGGGGGGAAGCAGGATCAGCCCCATCCCTCATGGATAATCTGATATCATTTCCCTAAAACTGTGCACATTCTTGGATTTAACAGAAATAATATCTAAGCTCTCCTACATTTTCCTCCTCTTTCTCCAACCTGCTGCAGCAGGACATCTTTCTTATTGTTTAATTCATAGATAATCCAAGATTTCATAGCACAATTAAGTGGCTCATAATCCATTAAATGTGGTTTTTACATTACACAGCCATGCAATCTAAATAATTGTACAAACATTAGACATAAACCTCACTAGTCCAAATCATTAAAGGGGAGAAAAAAACCTTTTGTTTGATTAAAGAAAGCACATAATCTAGATGGTTTTTTAAAAAATAAAAAATAAATACTGACCCTATTTAAAAACAAAAAGGTAGTATGCTACCATTGATAACAGTGAGGTCCCATCAGAATGCAGCAAATCAGTGGCTGACTTGTCACCATTTAAACACATTAATCACAAGATACCTATTTATACCTCTGGCTCTCTGTTCTCATCCAATAGGCATTGGTTACACAGCAAAGCACCTATTCATCAGGACAGACACGAGCTGGTTTACATATAGTTGCATCAAGCTGGCTCATGACATTCAAGAGATGCTCATGTTGTAGGCCCCAGATGGCATATTGGTGATCCCCAACGCAATTTTGGTACCTGGTGGCCCAAACAAATTTTAATCAAGGGAGAAGCACACAGGTTGTACGACATATAGATAAGTCACACGCCAACATTTCATCTCTCTTTGGGTTTCACATGCAATGTCCCAACCATGCTCAAGTGGCAGGTCTTCATATCTGGGAAGCCTTTAATTCTACATGGCGCCAACTTCAATACAGAGCCTAATCACATGCGAGGGGCCAGTTTGTGTGTCGGAACACACTTTGCCTCCCAGATTACTGTTTGGAAAATAGCACCCCTTACGGACGTTGACCATCTCTGTAGGACAAAAGGCAAGTATTTAGTGGTTCTTTCCCAGAGAGCTGGGATGGAGAACTTGTGGCCCTCCCAGATGTTGTTGTGACTACAGTGCCTATCATCTGTGACTATTGGCAACAACGGCTGGGATTTGAAGGAGTTTAACAGCATATGGAGGGCCACACCTTCCCCATCCTGTTGTAGAGGCACAGAATGATACTAAAGACATCTCTCTTGGGGATATCATTAGTACGAATAACCCAGCACTGTATCCAATAGTTCTCAAAATGTGAAGCTGGCCACTCTATGGCGGTGCAGATTCTCGCCACAGGAAATGCAGTCTCTTCTTGGACTCCACCCTGTGGATATCATATGAATTATGAAGTGGTCTCATCATGAGTCAGACTGTGGCGTATGATCTATTCTGGCTGACAGCAGTTCTCCAGGTTGACGTATTTCCTAGGCATTTCTCTAGGCAAACTTCGAACGCCAGGGGCTGAACCAAGACCTTCTGTACGCAAAACAGGTTAATTATCACTTAGCTATGGCTTCTCAAGGTCTATGTTAGACTGAGAAAAATAATAGCTCACTATCATTGCTTTCAAATAATTGCAGAAAGGAATGCTGTAGTGCTTACTCTCTCTTGAGGATCAAAAAGCATCTTCCCTCCTTCTGTGTGCTTTCCTGAGGGTCTTTATTGGACGTACTTATACTACTTTCTTTTTATTTTTCTGGTGTCTTCCCTGACTGAGGGCAAAGGAGGCTGTCTTAATTTTGTAGTAGGCTTGATCTGCCTGTTGATTTTTGTCATGATTATAGTTATTGCAACATAACTATCTCCCATTGTTTTTAATAACGTTAATCTTTTCCTAATGTTCCTCAGTACATGGCAAGAGCTGGTGCTTTCTATGTTCTGCAGAACATTAGTTCTAGTAGGCCTCAGGAGAACATGATCAATGCCAGACCACACCATGTGAGCTGTATTCAGGAGCAAAACTCATCATGTGGCAAATGCCTGTTGGATACAATTTTAGCACATACAAGCAGTTTTGAATTTGAGATTTGGACTGGGCTGACTATTCAAGCAGCCCAAAAGTTTGTCTGGGATAGCAAAGTTTTGTTGAGTACCAATATGTGTGAGCAGCTCAAGGGTCCTGGGCTCCATTACTTGGATCATGTGCAGTACAACTGATTTGGGCAGAAATGTTTCTTGAACCAACCCTGACCAGCACCTCACGTTGTGGGGACTTAACTCTTCAAAACAAGGACCCTCTGAAGTACCTTCCTTTTGACAATGGAGCAACATACAAATATATGGTCAGGTAAATACGCTAGATTAATTGCTATGCTCTTTCAGTCTGTGTGTGCTTTTAAAATTAAGTTCATTGGTTTTCCTTGCTGATTCATGGAACAGATTATGTGGGCAAGTATATCAGCTGACTTGACGCAATAAACCATAGACTAAAACCATTCCGGACTGCAGGCCTAACTAGTCTCCTCCTTAAAAATCTCAAGAGAACAAATGGCGTAACCCTAGTAAGACAGTGGCTTTTGCTGGGTCTACTTCTGATGGTGAAAGAGCCTGCAAACGATTTCAAGGGCCTCAAACACCTGCTTCTATTGGCACTGAAAACTGACCCATAGCAATGGCCCCCTATACTAAGTTTGCAACTCTTCAAAACAGAGATGGGCAATTTCTTCATTTGGGTACTTACTGATTTCCTGTCCACCAACCCACCTACCAAATGGCTTATATCTACATTTTGCTTGTGTTTAGCTCCACCTACCTGTTATGCTATGGAAAGGGTGGAAATTCTGGGCAACATCGCACAGGCTTCAAAACAAGTAATCTGGGGCTGTACACGATGCAACTCAATGCATTGGAGTTCATGTGGCTGAACCATGTATATGAGCCGCCCCATTTTATAATCTCCGGTGACAGAGCTTCCACAGCCTCCCTAAAACCATTTCTTCACTTGCCCACAGTTCTGTGTTCCGAACATTTGCTCAGAATTCCACATTCATCAAGGTGAACATCTGATAAGAGATGTAGTACCTAACCACGGTGGATGGGATTCAGCAGGTGGAGGGAGCTTCAATGAAAATAAAAGGAAGAAAAACAACTCTCACACACAAGCGGCCTTTGGTCTTGTCATCATTTACTGTTGGGCTTATGCAAGGTCTTTTGTGTCACACGGACCAAAGGCTAACCAATGCTATTGTTCTAGGAAGCTACATCACATGTGACCAGGTCACAAAGAGAAAACCCAGGTCGATAGTTTGCATCGGCTAAACAATGAATTATATATACACAACAGGTTTACTCAGTTCACCATCTGCTTTAGGCCAAAAGATAGCAGTTTTCTTTTTTGTGTTTTTTTTTTGTTTTAATTCAAAGCATCTTTCTTCCCTAGTTTCCCCCCACCCCACAAACAACTTGCCCACTTTTTTTTTTTAAATAGCAAAAAGGCCCAAAAAGAGAAACCATTCCATAGTTCCTGGTTTTTGTTTTGTTAATTCCTTCCCAGCTAGAACTGGCATAGGGTCATATAGAGTGTGGTGTCCAAGACGGTGGAAACGTAAATTATTTTTGTTTGTTTCTTTTGAACACTCCTGAGATTGAGGGAATCTGATACGTGTACCAAAAGGCACTTTCAAATATATATATCTGTATATATATTTTAAAAACAGTGCTTCTGTTCTAAGAAATTCAAGTTAAGACAGAGTGCCTTTCACTCCCTTTAGTCATAAAGTGGATAGACCAAGCAATATCCCTGCTGACACATCGGGAAAAAGAAAAACAATTTTTTTTGGGGGGGGGGGGACAAAAAAACACACAACCGCAGCAGAGACGAGTGTTCATGCTAGACAGCTCGATGTTCTTTAAAAAAGGGGGGAAAGAGAGAGAAACAGAAATAAAGAAAAAAAAAAAGAGGAAAATAAACTTTCTAAGTCACCACTCAAAGGAATACAGTCAGCAGGAGATATTAATTTTAAAAAAGCTGCCACTTCTGTACAGTTCTTGTTTAGTCTGCTTTCACTCCTTTCTTCCTCAACACGGGGTTTCTTTTTTTACTTCTTCATCTTCATCATCATCATCTTCTTCTAATGCTATAGCTTTCCTTTCTTTCTTTCTTTTTCCTTTTGCAAAACAATAAAGTGAGGTCAGTTTAGTCGTCCTCGCCTCCCCCGTACATGTCCGCCAGTTTCTTGAACCTTGGCCCCCAGTCGTTAAGGTAGTCGTAATCTTGATCTCCGGAGCTCGAGGAGTTAAGTGAGCTGACGGACCCTGCTGTTGAACCACTGCCCTCATAGTCAAAGACAAGAAGGGAGTCGTACGGTGGGGCCGTCGGGTCATTATCTGCCGCTCTCAAGCCCTGGAATGTCAAAGGAGAAGGAAGAGGTTACCTCGCGCCGGAAACATCATTCGTAGGAGCAACCTAAACGTCAAGGGTGTGCTGAGACTTGTTAGAACAGGCATAGGCAAACTCTGGCCCTCCAGATGCTTGGGACTACAATTCCCATCAAACCTAGCTAACAGGACCACTGGTTCTGTGCCGCTAAAACAGAAACCGATCATGCATTTGGTTCTGTGCCGCTAAAACAGAAACCGATCTGCTGCACTTGTACGCCTGAGTGTGTGCGTGTGTGAGAGAGGGATAATTCATTTGCATTCTCATAAATCAAATTAGCAGATGCTAGTTTGGGCTACTTATTTGATGAAGATTCTCTCTCTCGTCCCCTGCTCTCTCAAAGGAGAGGGGATAAGCTCTGTAATCAGCCCTCTTTTACAAGAGTTGCACTTAAAATCAACGTGCTATCTATTGCTACTAGTCACAATGGCTGTTTACTAGTTCCAGCTTTAGAGGCACCATGAATACCAGCTGCTGAGAAGGACAAGTGCAGAGAGCACTATTACACTCACGTTTGGCTTGTGGGCTTCCATCCCACACCTGGTTCGGCATGGGAAATAGTTTCTTGGACTAGATGGGTCTATTCTTATTTGCAGCAAGGAACTGAAATGGTACCACTTAGCCCAGTCTGCAAATTCCATGTGCTTATTCCAATGATCAAACAGAACCTACAGCTCTAGTCTGAACTTAGGGCTGATTTATAGATGTTGAGAGCTAGGCCAGCAGGTACTGAAAAATCACAGGGGAGGGAAGTGTTCTTGTGCTTGGAATCTGCTTACGGGTTTCTTACAAGCATCTATTTGGTCTCTGTGAGAACAGGGTGCTGTTCTTGTGTGAGGGAATTCCATCAGACGTCAGATAATTCCATCCGAAATGGAAACGGGAGCAGAAATGGCCACAATTTACATGCTCATCTGAGGTCAGAAATGGAAATCACGGGAGCGAATTTGAGCGGTATTCGCCACCATTGCATTTAGAATCTGCTAATGTTATGTAAAATTATGTTACTTTCTGTTTTGTTTTTGACATTTTCCCTCCATTGAAATGGACTACATCATGAATTATTTTAATTTTGGCCACAGCGGATAGTGAGATGAATAATGTACATTTTAGTGGAAGCTGAACTGCAGTGGAATGGGAACAGCGCTGCTTGAGATGAACACAGGACGGGATGTAAATTGCTGTCTCCCTACTTCCCTATCAACAGGCACAATCCTTCTTCCCTTTATATGCACTGGTTATGTGTGTGATTATTGTGTGAAAAGAGTAACAGGGGGCACATTTTTGATGGGTGAGAGCCCCGCACACAGCGTGAGGAATGAGAAGCATGGGTTTAAGGAGAGGTATTCCTTCTGGGCTCCAGAAACATGTAAATGGGGTTGGTGTGCACCACAGAGGGCAGAGAGGAAGAATTTTTTAATGATTAAAAACCGAGAACAAAATGTCTCAAGAGCAGGAAATGGATATAATAACAAAATTAAATTGCTCCCACATTGATGTATCAGGCTTTATGAAATGGATCACATTTTTGCCTCAGAGGAAATAAAGCATCGATTGGTTTGCAAACACGCCGCCTGTCTTTTCAATAGTAAAAGGATCAAGTTGGCAAATTAAAGAAAATTATTAAATGCACAGTTTCGAGAAATGCACGGGGGAACTCATTCCTTTTCCGGAAGGCTCAAGTTCAGACAAGCAAGCATGGGAGCCTGCATGACCGTGATTGCAAATGTTCCACAGCTATTGCTGTGGAATCTGGGGCTGTTTCTAATTATTCTTAATTTAAAAACATGTTTCCAGGCCAGATTGGTGGCAAAGAAAATTGTGGTACTGCTAAACATTTGCTAAATACAGTTGCAGTGCCTGCTCAGGGAGTTATCCTGTACTTTTGGCAAAGCCCTGATTCTCCACTACCTGTTGGCACCTGTGTGAGTTGTACCACTTGCTGATTTCTTCCCTCTCCCTCCCTGTGGTGATACTTCCACACAAGGCCACTGGACCCACATGGGGGAATGTTGGCACCCTTGAAGAGCGGTGGATTGCACCTATTGGTCCTGTCCAGGGGCTCCTGTTTATGCATCCCAATTCTCATGGATCCCGAGAATGCAATCTGTACCGTGCAAGAACAGAGAGTACAGGTACTTTATCACATTCACACCCCACCTTTCCAGGTGGAATGCCCTCAGTATCATGTGTGCAAGAAAAGACAGAGAGCTGCTGAATGAGGCCAAAGATCCTTCTGGTCCCACACTTTGCTCCCTGGATAAAGCAATATATCCTTTCATAACTCGTTGGATGTTGAACTTGTTGAATGGAAGTCATGGATGTTGGCCTTTTGGAACACCTATTTAAAGAGCATAACTCATTCACAAAGTCTCCAGTGCCCCTAGGTTTGGGGGTGGGGTTCAGGTTTCATAGCTCTGTCACCATTCTTAGGTTTCTCGTGTGCTCATGTCTCCTAGGAGCTCTGTGACTTCTCCCTCCTTGTGTTGGATGGCCATCATTACACGAAGCAACCCATTCCCCTCGTTGTTACTTTGAAGTGTATGTTGCTTATACGGTTTTGATTTGCTGTTAAAATGGGATTTTATTGCTTGATTTGATTTCAGATAGGCTTGCTTTATGCTAGGCAATCTGCTGGAAAGTCGGAATAGAAGTACTGTGATTAAGCAAGCAAATAAATGAATAACACTGCGTGACATTTCAGAGTACGCAGGAATTTTCAGGCGCATGGTGCAGTTCTACTGCTGAAGCCAAGTAGGTTCAGCCTTGGATGGTAGACCACCCAGAAATGATGGCTGAGGTTCAAAGGACTATGCAGGGACTTGGGCATGAAAACTTCAATTTTTAGTATTTTCTATTGAACCTTGACTATGGATTTAAGACTCTGTTGATGAATGTCTTGGTTAACAGAGCTCTATACAGCTCCCTCCCTGGGCTCTCCATAAAGACCTGCTTCAGGGTTTCTGCTAGGCTAAGGGGAGAGTGGGTTGGTGTTAAGTGGACATTGTTCATTGAATTCACCATTCTGGAATACAAATGCACCTTTGGAGCAGTAGGACTTCTACAACATGCCACACACTGCTTTGGAAATTTGTCTCAGTTCCAAAAGACTTTTTTCACGCAGCATGAAGAGCAAATGTTTGAATGTTTCATATCTAAAGTTCCCTTGCCATGTACAGAACTAGTATTGGAGATCTTTGGATCAAGGCCCATATATAAGTCTTGTTGGAGGATAATTTTGGGAGAATATCAGGGTGTACTTGTAATATATGATAATAAACAACTGTTTGCCACATAGAAACCTACTACTGTTTTGGTGCTAGGTTAAAAACCTTGGGTTGTATCCAAAGAAGTGCTACACAACTTGTTCTGCTAGTGCAAGAACTTCTGCTTGCACAATGGAACTTCTCCCCTCTGTGAGCTCCCTAAATCTGTTCTAGCCTCTGAAGCAGATTTGGGGCAGGCATGTGGCGTGTGTGTGTGTGATGTTCTGTTACCCAAGTGTAAATTTTTGCACTTATGGAATGAGTGCATTGGGTATTGCCTCTAATTTACCCAAGCATTTTAAGCATTGATTATGCTACTGGTCTGCTCTATTGTTTTAAGTGTGGTAAAATATACTTTCTTTCATGAATTTGTTCTTGTTGTACTCTTTCTTGGCAGGCAAAATTCAGCAAAAGCGTCCCACCAGTGCAAGCCCACACAAGGATTTCTGCAAGTGCAACATGGGTTTCCTGCTCTCTTTCCCTCATGCACCCCCAATTGGCTATGAGGAAGGTCTGGAGAACCCCTGGAACAGCCTGCAAGGGAAGGGCAGATCATTCCATCAGGTGAGTGGCAGGAGTTATCTGCTTAGTACTATGTTGAATTCCTTCTGGTACGCTTAGCTCAGCAATGCCCATTTTACACTATGTGCTAGTATCTTTAAGGGTTAAGGAGGGTCCAAAAATATTTCCCCAGTGCAACCCTAGGCACAGTTAAAGGTAAAGGTAAAGGGACCCCTGACCATTAGGTCCAGTCGTGGCTGACTCTGGGGTTGCGGCGCTCATCTCGCTTTATTGGATGAGGGAGCCAGCATACAGCTTCCAGGTCATGTGGCTAGCATGACTAAGCCGCTTCTGGTGAACCAGAGCAGCGCAAGGAAACGTTATTTACCTTCCTGCTGGAGCGGTACCTATTTATCTACTTGCACTTAGACGTGCTTTCAAACTGCTAGGTTGGCAGGAGCAGGGACCGAGCAACGGGAGCTCACCCCGTTGCAGGGATTTGAACCGCCGACCTTCTGATCGGCAAGTCCTAGGCTCTGTGGTTTAAGCCACAGCGCCACCCGTGTCCCTAGGCACAGTTACCTGGGAGTAAATCTCAAATAAATAAACTGGAACTTATATCTGAACAGACATGCTTAGGATCTTGCTGTTAACGACTAAAATAGTAAAAAAAATTTGGGAGGAAAAAGCTATCGGCAAAAATTGGCAGGCCCCGTTTCATGCACACATGCATCTAATTTTGAACTCTGTGTAAGTTAATTGCATCGGTAGCCTTTGCTGGCTATATGAGCCTCCAGCAGCCGTCCTGGGAAGCCTTCAAGAATGTACCTCATTAATAAAGTCCCCGATGTCCCCAGGATGGGGGATTACAGGTCTTATAGGATACTGGGGCTCAGCAACAACTGGTCTCTCGTCTACCCGTCTGACTCCGTTTGCCTTGTTCAAGACGTGATCCATACTCTCTGGCTGCTGAAGTTGACTTAAATCATAATCCTGTAACAAATGGAGAAGCAGAGAGTGAGGCTCAGGCGGCTTTTCACCGAAAACCCTTCAAGTGCCTCTATGCTGCAGAAGTCTGTAAATAACCCCACTGGCTCAAGTTCAACTGGAATTGAGGCAGAACCATTCCACCATGTGGCATTCGGCATTGATGCCTGCACCTATTTAAACATACGTGACTCATGTGATATTGATTGTTTGCTGGAGGCAGCTGAACAGTGCTCCAAGACACATTGGGGAGCTAAAGACAATCTAGCATTGCCCTTTAATAATCAGTTATTCAGCTCATATTTGGACACCTGACAGCAAAGATCTCAGAGTGAGTTGAGGAGAGGAACAGAGTCCAATGTACCTGTTTTGCTACCTTACAGGCTTTAGGGTTGAGTTAGCCTTCCAAGTTCTGATCTGCAGTTTATTTAGAATAGCCACACTGATTTCCCAGATTGTCGTTGGACTCTGCAATCCCTTACACTCTTTACTCAGCAATCAACCCCGTTAAGTTCAGTAAAGCTTGCTACCAGGTAAGCAGGAATAGGATTGCATCCCAAGTAAAATAAGCCCAGATTACAAATTAAGTGCAAACTGGCATGGCAGGTTACAGAAAACTGGCTCTGGGGAGGGCTGTATGTCAACTATGAATGTTGTGTTATACAGAGCATTGAGCAGCCCTAAACTTATGTTGGACCCTTTTTGGATTGGGCATGGATTCCGTAAAATATGGAGTGCTGAAACCACAGAATCCAGCAAAAACCAGTTTGCAAGCATTTCAAATAGGGTGTCCTCAGCAGCATATGGAAGTTTACGAATTGCAGCACAACCAAGTCATGTCTTTGGGCTGATGTTCAAGTACCAGTTGAGGGATGGGGCAGAAAGTCAGTTCAGCTTGAGTTTTAATTCTATTTAATTCACACTCCCTGAAACAAGCCATGAAACAAAGCTATTATTAAAATTTCATACATCTGCGAATCTTGTGGCAAAATTCTCCAGCAAAATAATGTGCACATTAAGGTCAAGTGCGCACATAAATGCATATATTAGTGAAAGTAACATACAAAAAGCCATTGTGTTAGGGAAAGTTGCTTGCAAAAATGTGTATATTAGGGGGAATTAAGGCAAATCTCTGTATATTGGGAGAAATTCACATGAAAAGACCGGTGAATTTTCATGAGGACCTTAAAAACAACAGCCAGGAACTGATGCAGAAATGCGGAAAACTAAACTTTGGAAAAATGAGAAACTGAGAAAAACCAAAATTGCCAGGCTTGTCCATCCTTAAATACATGTGGCAACCATGGAGTTGTTACAGAGTGGTCTAAACTGTGAGTCTACATGTAGGAAGTTGGACCATGAAGATGCTCTCCTCACCTGGTCTTCTTCTCCACCTCCTTCCTCATCATACTTCAGAATATTATCCCGGACATCATCCTCAGGGTCGATGAGAAGCTGTTTTGTGTGACGCTCCTTTTCCCGGCGCTTCATCCACACCACAAACAGCAAAACCATGGCTGCAGAGAGAAACAGAAACACAATGGAAGAGACGCAGCTGAGTGAGATGATTAACTGTCCCCCATGGGCTAGCAACTCAGCCACAAGGAGGGCATTAAAAGTGCCCTCGCCTTTTCTCTATAATTGATGATTATAGAGGTGATGGTATGTCTGGGAGTGGAGCTGCAAAACTCAAAACAGTCGGAGGAAATAAATGCCCCCCTCTTGTGCTATTAGGAGCCATGTTTATTAAGCCAGAGTTAAGGGTTGAGGTCATTGTAAATAGTTCCATCACCTGAACATGGAATACCATCAAGGTGCATATTTCAGCTAAACAAGATGGGAACAAACTGTATGGCTCCTTGCTTTTAGCGCATCACACAGAACAGCCTGAAATGGGAGACAATCACTTCCTGGTTAGCAGAAGAGCAGCTATGAGGCGCTCTGTACATGTTAACCTGCGCTGCAGCTTAGATACTGCTATATTATTATGTGATTTTTTAAAATTTTCAATTGACAGCAGCCTACTTCACCAGAGGCAGGAAGTAGACTGACATGGTAGTGGGTTGGGGGTTCATGGAGAAATGACGAGATGCTCAAGGTCATGGGGATGCAAAAGAGAAACTTCTGAAGAGCTGGAGACCTAGACAAAAATATTACATGTAACCCAATTTTCTGCTGCTGCATGAAAACTATCTTGGGGAACACTTGTGCCAACAACAACAACAACATTATTATTATACCCTATCCATCTGGCTAGGGACGCAGGTGGCGCTGTGGGTTAAAGCCTCAGCGCCTAGGACTTGCCGATCGAAAGGTCGGTGGTTTGAATCCCTGCGGCGGGGTGCGCTCCCGCTGCTCGGTCCCAGCGCCTGCCAACCTAGCAGTTCGAAAGCACCTCCGGGTGCAAGTAGATAAATAGGGACCGCTTACCAGCGGGAAGGTAAACGGCGTTTCCGTGTGCGGCTCTGGCTCGCCAGAGCAGCGATGTCACGCTGGCCACGTGACCCGGAAGTGTCTCCGGACAGCGCTGGCCCCTGGCCTCTTGAGTGAGATGGGCGCACAACCCTAGAGTCTGGCAAGACTGGCCCGTACGGGCAGGGGTACCTTTACCTTTATCCATCTGGCTGGGTACCTATGTGAAAGACCACCTGCCTGCAAGATCACGTGAATCATCTGGGGAAATTCTGCTCATGGCACCACACCCTACAGAATATCACAAGGGGCTTTTCCTGTTCTTTCCTTGTACTGTGGAATGCCTCTCCCTGTGCGTCATGTGAAAGAGCAACCATCAGTTGCTACAGATATATCTGTTTGCCAAGGCTTTCCCTGACCCGTAAGATCAGACCCTGTTCATCATTATCGGAATTCCTGTTTTTCGTTTGTTTAGTAATATGTTTGTTTAATAATATCAGGAAGAACTTCCTGACAGTAAGAGCTGTTTGACAGTGGAATTTGCTGCCAAGGAGTGTGGTGGAGTCTCCTTCTTTGGAGGTCTTTAAGCAGAGGCTTGACAACCATATGTCAGGAGTGCTCCGATGGTGTTTCCTGCTTGGCAGGGGGTTGGACTCGATGGCCCTTGTGGTCTCTTCCAACTCTATGATTCTATGATTTTATACTCTCTTGCATGATGGGCTTTGTGTTGTATTTTTGCTTTAATGACATTAAATAAAATGTTGAACAGAACTTGGAGATGTTTAAAATATTAAGCAATTTATAAATGCTTTAAAAAGAGACAGGTAAATATGTCATGGGGACACTGAGAAACAGGTTTGGGGCTCATGTTCCCTGTTCCAGTGCTTAGCAATACCCAAAGCACCCAATACCTAAAGTTCTCTTTGCTAGACTCTAGAGCAGGGGTCGCCAACATGGTGCTGTCCAGATGCTGTCAGAGTCCAATTCCCACCAGCCCCAGTCAGCATGGTTCATGGTGAGGGAGGATGGGATCTGTAGTCCAACCACACCTGGAGGGCAAGCCACTTGCTACCTTCCTAGAGGGCATGGAAACTCCTTGGGATGTTCTTCCAAAGAAAACCCAGCTGTCCCTTTTGTTGACTTCATTCTGTAAAGGGATATCATTTGCTTACGAAGGCATTCCAGGGCAATTTAACTCCACCGTGATTCCTGGGACAGTGTTTAAAATCTAGCTGTACGACAGATATGCTGGATTTCATTTTAAATTAATAGTTGTTGCTTGCCGCTTTGATTGCTTTGGGAATTTCTACTGTGGCATCCCTATTATGGTGTTGTTACCGGCGTGGCATGTTGCTCTGCGGCACGGAATGCGATGCACACTTCAAAAATGAAAGAAATGTAAATATTAAGTGGTTGCTGGCCTGACTAAGCAACAATGTTGAGGGGAAAAAACCAAATGGCGTTCTATTGCTTTCCGTAGGTTGATAAGCACCCTTATTAGTCAGCTTGATTAATGAGCTTTTCCTGATCAATTATATTTGATTAATTTATACACATTTGATATGATCCTTCCTCATGTACATTGTGCTTGCAAGAGTATCCCCATAAAGCTGAACAATGTCCTATATTTCTCCACTTCTTCCTGTCTAAGTGCAGAACCTTACATTTGTCCCTACTGACATTCATTTTGTTAGCTTGCACCCAGTTCTCCAATCTGTTAAATTCATTCTGAATTCTGATTTTGTTTTCTGCGGCATTAGCTACCCCTCCTAGTTTGGTGTCATCTGCAAATTTGATGAGCATCCCCTCAATTCCTTCACCCAAGTCATTTATAAAGACGTTGAACAACAACGGGTCCAGGACAGAACATCATGCCATCTAGTCCAACCCTTTGCATTGCAGGAATCTCAGCCAAAACACCCATGACAGATGGGACCACAGTGTCTCCCTCCCTGGGACCAAGGCAGCCACAAGCAAAGCATTTCACCCAAAAGAAAAGTGGCCATTTTGGAAAAGAATGGTTTTCGTTCTCAAATGCATCCAAAGAGGCACACCAACATGTTAAAATCAACCATGAGGCCAGCTATTTCTATAGGCTGCTTCTCCCCCCCCCCCTCGGCCCTACTCTCTGGAAAGAATAAATCCTTTTGAATTTGCAAGTTGTTGCAGCTGGGCTAATTTCATTTTAATGATGTGCGATTCTCTCAGAAGGAATGCAACAGAGGCTGGATAAAACATTAGCTCGCATAATCAAATTTGGACTTATTCTCCTCCTCTTTATGGGCTTTCTATACTTCCGAAATCACATTAACAAATGCACTGTGATACTCTTTCAGCTGCTCTACTTGGAAAGCAGATCTGAGCGTCTTTGAACTCTTTACTGAAAAGTGCTGGTGGGTTTTGCTGAAGGAGAGAAAGCAAATCGAGGAACTGCAGATCTGGTTTGGGCCAGCCTAGATAAACTTCCGTCTCTTCTTTTTGCTTGAAGAGGAGCTTAGTGAAATTAAAAGTGTTGACTGCTGCTTTTGCCATCAGAAGTTGTCCTACCCATTTCCTGCCCGCCTGGGAAAATGGCCACAATTAGTATGCAGAGCCAATGCTGTGTCAAGGTTGGAGAATTGAACTATGGCTGGGGAATGCCCAGGTTAAAATCCCTCTACTTCCATGAAGCACATTGGGTCTTTGTGTGCTCAACACTATAAGGCAGCTATGGAGACCGGTCTGTAACAGTGGATGGAGCAATGCCCCTTGAACCTCAACCAGCCCTCACCTGCCTTGCCTTGCTACAGACCCCCAGTCCAGGGGGTTCTGCCGCTTGCCAGTTTCCTCCTCTTAGTTTCAGTGCCACCTTAATAGGACACAGCAGTTGGAAGGATGGGGACCAAACTAGAATTAGCAGTCTCTGCCTTCAATGGACTCTGGCTCTACCTACTATTGGTCTCCTTGCCTCCTATCCTATCAGTCCCAATGGGGAGCAGCCACTGCTGTAAGGAGGGTGGGGAACCTCTGCTCTGTAAATGGCCTTCTAGGCCTCTCTATTTGACCTTCTGGGCTCTTCACAGGCCACACCATTCTTGAGTGCTTTTGCCTGGCTGGAATTTGTCCTTGAACTATGATAAGGTTTCTTACTTGCCTTGAAGGAGGATGGAGAGGTATGTGTGGGCAGAGAAAGCTCTGACTTCTGCATGGCTGAAATGTAACCAACCATACAAAGGTAAGAGTTACTTTGCTCTGCCCACTTCTACAACAGAACTTCTACAACACCCCTAGTAGATGATCCCCGTAGGGATGCTTGCAAGGGAATGGGACCATTATGCCGAAACACAAGTCCCCAGTATCTGCAATAAGGTCATACTCCTATATGCTGGTCTTGAGGTTTTGCCGTGGATAATTGCTTGGGTGCTAAAATGCTACAGAACGGCATTGGGGGAGACTTTATTTCAGAATAATGAGGAATTATTAAGTATTTATGCTAAGGGAGCTCAATTGGAATAGGAGTGTGTGCTGTCATCTTGGGTATGCCTCTAGCCAACAGGTTTGGAGGTTTGCTTAATATTGTTCCCAAACCCTGCAAATGCAAAGACGGCGGAAGCGTAATGAGAAATCTCCCCCAGGCTCAGACTGGCTTGGCCTGGGAAGAAGCCAAGCTCCTTCGCACTCACCCAGCCCTGCTAATCAGGAAATGGTTCAGCTTGTTTCTGAATGAATTGGAATTAGGCTGTGTAAACGAACATACATTAAAAGCATATGGCACACTCCCCAAGAATCTTGGGAACAAGTAGTTTGCTAAGGCTGCTGGAAATTATTATTGTACAGTGGTACCTCGGGTTAAGTACTTAATTTGTTCCGGAGGTCCGTACTTAACCTGAAACTGTTCTTAACCTGAAGCATCACTTTAGCTAATGGGGCCTCCTGCTGCCACCGTGCCACTGGAGCACGATTTCTGTTCTCATCCTGAAGCAAAGTTCTTAACCTGAAGCACTATTTCTGGGTTAGCAGAGTCTGTAACCTGAAGCTTATGTAACCTGAAGCGTATGTGTCAGGGGCTCAGGAGCAGAGGCACAGGGAAGAGGGGAGATGGAGAGCGAGGGGGAGGAATCCGAGGGGAGCGTAGGAGGGGACAGTGGTCCGAGGGATTCCATGAGCCTCTCCAGCGAATCGGAAGATTCACAAAAGGGGGCGCCAGTGGCCAGGGGCAGGGGGTTCCCAAGGGGAACGCCCCAGGAGCAAGGGGGCAGCAGGGACTCCCAGAGCAGTAGTTGGAAATCAGGACCAGCTTCCCCACCAGAGCAGAGTGGGGGGGAAGAGTCCCAGGTATCGGGGCCAGTGCTTTCCCCACCAGGGAGAGGAGACGAGGCAGAGCTGACCACGCCTCCATCGGAGAGTCAGGCAACGGAGGGGAGGTCAGATCTGGCCAGTGTCACGGAAGAGGGAAGCAGTGATAGAAGCAGTGTAACGGTTAGGAGAAAGGTCACTGGGTTGGCGCGAGAAACAAGTTCAAATGTACAGGAGCGCGGGACAGCAGAGAATGAGGATTGGGAACCGGGTCCTAAAGCCCGCCGGAGGCAGGGGGAGGAGCTAAGCGACTCAGCGTCGGAGGAGTCCAGAAAGGGCAATGTCCCGGTGGGCAGGAGGACCCAGAGGAGGAGAGAACAGCGCAGAAGGTGGAGCAGGGCTAGGATCTTAAACTGGTGCGGAAGGGGAGGTGATTCAGACGGGACTTCGCCGATCTAAGGTCTAAGACGTAGGGCTGCATGCTCTGGCGTTGAAATGGAAACTAAACTTCAATAAAGACTTTTGTACATTACATCAACCTGGCGTTGGTCCTCTGTGAGCTGGGACCTAGAGGCAGCTCTGACAGTATGTAACCCGAGGTACCACTGTATTATATTATGTGGGGTGTGTGGGGTGTCAGAGGAGTGGTATTATGAAACATTAGCTCGCATAATCAAATTTGGACTTATTCTCCTCCTCTTTATGGGCTTTCTATATTTCCGAAATCACATTAACAAATGCACTGTGATACTCTTTCAGCTGCTCTACTTGGAAAGCAGATCTGAGCATCTTTGAACTCTTTACTGAAGGCTGCTGGAAATTATTATTATGTGGGGTGTGTGGGGTGTCAGAGGAGTGGTATTAGCTCTGGTAGGGGGCACATCGTGCAACCAGGAAGGAAGGAAGGAGGAAGGAGGAAGAAGAAAGGAAGGAGGAAGGAGGAAGGAGGAAAGGAAGCGTGCCTTCACTCCCAGTTACACAAAATGCCAGGCACAAGTAACACCTGGGAAACACAGTTTCTCCAGGAGCAACTGAAATGGCAAGGGCATATTTCCGAGCCGCAAAGTACAGATTTCAGTGGCATCGCTACACAGCAGAAAAAGTGCAACCTGCTTCTAATTACTTTCCAGTTTTGTTTTGTCTTTTTTTTAATGAAAAAAAATGGTCACCCAGCTTCAGTATTTCCTTTCATCAGCATGTCACCAAATGCAAGATGGAACACAGAGAGAATGTCTTTGGATGTGCACATTCTAGCAGATTCATATCCAAAGAATCCATTTGGAGGAAGGGGTTTGGCAGGGAAAGCCTCATGCTTGTTGTTGATGTTTCCTCCCCCCCCCCCCACATTCCCCCACTCCCTTTTCTCTTTTCCAAGGGCTTTCTGCAATTTCTACCCAACAAAAATTCACTGAAGTGAGGACAAGAGAACCGGACAGCTAATTACAGCCTCCATATGTCAATTGGCCGCCCTCCCTTCTTTTCTAGCAAAACAAAATTGTTTTCAGAGTGCTTCACATTTCTTTACCACTTTCCCTCCAGGGCTTTTTTTTTGGGGTGGGGGGTGGGAGGAATAAAACACAAATGTAACAAAAGAGAGAGATTTCCTCCTCCCTTTAAAAAAAGCTCTGTTATTTATGCCAACTATTGAAGTCTTGCCTACCCACCCCACTTTGTCTTGCACAATAAGCAAACTGCCTGATATGAGAAAACAATATTATAATGGCTGGTTCCCCCCCATCCCCTCCACCCGAAAAAAAGATATATCTTCTTTTTTGGTCACACTTATAGAAAAACTGTCCCATTAACAGCTTTACAGCTTTCTTGAAAAAGAGGCTTTCAAAAGTGTCAATAGCAGATCCAGCTCAGCCTTTTTTATCCGC
This sequence comes from Podarcis gaigeae, assembly GCF_964106915.1. Taxonomy (NCBI): domain Eukaryota; kingdom Metazoa; phylum Chordata; class Lepidosauria; order Squamata; family Lacertidae; genus Podarcis; species Podarcis gaigeae. The sequence goes on from NC_139682.1 coordinate 11,056,460, forward strand.
TCGCACAAAAACACAAAGCTCTATTACTGCTGCTAGGCCTGTTTTTGCTCTGCGCAGAGCTTTCTTGAAGCCCATTGTCTCCCTCAGTCACAGTTTTCCCTCTATTGCATTGCTTTTCTCTCCAGTGTCTTAAGAGTCACAGCTTAAGATGCCAAGCACTTGGAGGCTGATGAGGCCTTTTGCTGGCGGATAATTTAAATACCTTGGACAGAACTGACAGGGGACGTGTTGAGGCTTCAGGGCCGGCCCTCTTACTAGGCAAGGTGAGGTAGCTGCCTCGGGAACAGAAAGTAGCCGCAATATGTTGGTGGTAGGAGGCTTATCTATTCAGCTGCATTATTTGTATATTTATTAATTTCTATCCAACACTCTCTGCCCAAGGAGCAGCACTAAAGCAGCTTGGACGTGGGGGTGGGATGGCTGGGGGCGAGGTTACCGCCAGACCTGAGTTATGGCAGTGCTGTGTGATAGCTCTTTATCAGGGCTAAATCCCGCGCCCTTCCTAAATTCTGAAAATAAAAATGTAAGTAGGAAAGATCTTCCTACCCCCCAATTCCATTTTTCACCACCGATATAAGGCTAGGGTGGCTGCCGAACATTAAAAAGTCAATTAGAATGACAATGAATGTAAAAAAATATGTGTTTGCAATAAAATCTGTAATTTAGAACAGGGTAATGGATTTGAAAATGGAAAAAGGGTTCTCCTAAATCAAATGTCTTTCAGCTGTAGTTAATTTCAGTCAACAGAATTTTCTCAAGTGTTTAAATCATACTTTAGACTATGATTTATATGTAGAGTATGCGGGGGGGGGGGGAGTAAAAAGACATCTTGTGCTTTATTGCTCCTGTTCCTTCCCATGCAAATTTTTTTCGCTGTGCAAAACACAAAGGGGGAAAAAGGCTTTAAGAAGCTTTATTACATTCAACATTCTTAAAAAGCAGATGTGTATTTACTGCTCATTATCATCACGTCACTATAAAATTAGCATGTGTATATTAAAAATTGTGCAGGAAATCAAAGTGCTTATTTTGCATGTGTAAATCTGAAGGCTGTTGTCTGTTCCACGTAGGTCTTTTTTTAAAAATGCCTGAGCATTTTTTGCCATTCCTGGGATGGGATGGCATCTTCAGAGGTCTATGAGATGCTCCTAAAATGCTTCCTAACATGTAGTGGTGCTTACTTATATTGTGATGGCAGAGTTCTCCAGCCACTCTTCCTCTAGTTGGTTGCTGCTGGTGGGAGTGAGGAAATGCATAACACGATGACATCACAATACAGGTAAGCATCTCTAAGGACCACGGCGAGAGATTGGGGCCACTCACCGTTGGGAAAGACTTGACATGGGCTTCTGGTGCTTCTGTTTCTGTAGGTTTCCACATTCCACACATAATGTGCAGTTGCACCCTTAAACAGATACCTTAGGGCAGGGGTGCCCAAACTTTTTAAAAAGAGGGCCAGGTTTGATGAAGTGAATATGTGTGAGGGACGACCAAAGTTGTTGAAGCTTTTGTGGGATTTTACCCCAGGACATATACTGCCACTGGGGCCAGATTAAATCGACCGGTGGGCTGGATTAAGCCTGCGAAACGGACTTTGGACATACCTGCCTTAGGGTCTGCCATAGAACAGCAATGGCTTTTCTCACCTGCCTCTCCCTATTCTCCAGTCCATGGGAACCTTGACTCTGAGAACAGCAAAAGCAGTTGGGGAGAGAGAAGAGGAGTTCAGGAATATTTCTTAAAAATAATTTTATATGTTGTGTGTCCTTGTTGCTCAGTTTGACCTGTTAACATGGTTTTGTATGTTTTGCGGTATTTTACGCATTGTGACTTGCCGTTATTCTTCATTGCAATTTACAAGTGTAAACTGTTTAATTATTGTTTGCTGATATTTAATTTTACCATTTACTCTTATATTCTAATGGATTATTGAATATTTCTGAATTTGATATGAGTTGTTTATTTTCAAGTTATTGTGACTTTTTCGTATTGGATCAAATTGTTTTTTATTACGTGTGTGATCTTTGCTGTCTATTTTGTTTTTTTTTCAGATTGTAAACTGCCTTGTGCATAGTAATATACAAATTAAAAATTAAATGAAAAAGTGAAATGAAATGGAAATTTTGCTTTCAAATTGCGAATGCTAACCAATTAGGCTTCCTACTGCCATCCGGACACTCAGCATTTCCTATTTGTAGCGATTAGTCATGGCAATGAACTCCTGAATAGTTAGAATAGTCATGTGCTACCTGTTTGAAAACTGCAGCTCTTAAGTGCCCACAGCATCTTTGCAAGGGATGAAGATCAGGAGAAAACCAGAGTCACTTGGCCACACCTCTGTCATCTCTTAGCAACCTCGAGTAGGCACCTACAACCACTGTAAACAGTTTAGAGACTGATTTCGTATTAACTGCTACATAAATATATTAACTAAATACATTTATAATAATAAATAGAAAGGGGTGGGGCTTTGCATTTCTGAAGAGCTAGCCCAAAACTGCTGATCTGCTGTAACCTTGAGATAGCTGGGAGCAGCAACTGCACTGAATGACCAAGAAGATAGTGCCTGAGTGTTGAATGAGGTTGTGGCTCCAATGTGACTCTGTTTTTATGACTGAGAAAGTATTTTATGAAAACGGTGGGCTCTGTAGTGTCTTTGTGTGTAAACAGGGACGTGGGTGGTGCTGTGGTCTAAACCACTGAGCCTCTTGGGCTTGCTGATCGGAAGGTCGGTGGTTCGAATCCCCGCGATGGGGTGAGCTCCCGTTGCTCGGTCCCAGCTCCTGCCAACCTAGCTGTTTGAAAGCATGCCAGTGCAAGTAGATAAATAGGTACCACTAAGGCAGGAAGGTAAACATTGTTTCCATGCGCTCTGGTTTCCGTCACGGTGTTCTGTTGTGCCAGATGTGGTTTAGTCATGCTGGCCACATGAGCCAGAAAGCTGCCTGTGGACAAACTCCTCCCTCGGCCTGTAAATCGAGATGAGTGCTGCAATTCCATAATCGCCTTTGACTGAACTTAACCATCAGGGGTCCTTTTCCTTTACCTTTTTAAGAGCTTGTGTGCAGGTACTTTTGAATTGCAATACTTACTTAGTAAAATGATGATGCATATCAGGATAGCAATGATAGCTCCTGTTCCCAGCCCAGCTGCGGCAACGGCTCCTACGGTGGTGCAGTCTCCGTTTTCATCACAAGGGCACACCTTGACCTTAATGACAGACGTGTTGTACAGAGGAGGGTTTCCAGAATCCGTCACGATGACCGGAACATCATAGACACCAGCTTCCAAGTACATTATTCGTAAACTGAGTTGGGCGTAGTCACCTGCGGGGAGCAAAAAGGAGTCAGCTGCAGCACTGAGGGAGTCATATAATCATGGGGTTGGAAGGTCCCACAAGGAATCTTAAGAACATGTCCAGAATGAAAAGTTCCTCTCCCCGCCCCCATGAGCTATGTTCAGTGGCGTAGCGTGGGTTATCAGCACCCGGGGCAAGGCAAGTAATTTGCGCCCCCTAACCTGTGGATTTGCGCCCCCTAACCCGTGGATTTGCGCCCCCTAACCTGTGGATTTCCCTAACCCCCAGATGTTGCGCCCGGTGCGGCCGGCCCCCCCCTGCACCCCCCACGCTACGCCACTGGCTATGTTAAGAACATAAGTAGATCTTCGCTGGCTCTGGTCTAGCTCTCTGTTCTCACAATGACCAACCAGATGCCTAAGGAAGCCCACAAGTAGGCTTGGGGGATAAATTCAATTTGGTTTGTATTTAAAGGCAAAACTACTGTACCTAGTTCACATTCTACAACACACTATGAGAACCAAAACACAGTCATCCTTTGAAATCCGGACGTCTTTGAAATTGTTATGGAAATGTGAGGAACTGAACTGAAGTTTGTAGACGTGAGAAACTTAGGGAGCCCATACTGAGAGATTTTCCCATCCCCAGCTGCCACTGAGTGAGGTTTATGATAAGCCAAGCAATGAGGTCAGTTACAGCTGGCTGATTTCAATAGCCTCTCCACTTCCCTCTTCCTATGACAATGAACGAGCCGTCTTCCTACTTTCCCGTCCTCAAAAGCTACTTCCTTGTTAAGGGAGAAAAGGAGGGTGACTTTTATGCAATTACAGCCGGAGGAATGATCATTGATCCTGATTGTGGCTTGTGACAATAAAAATGGAACATAAGGAAGACTGATAATAGCTTCCCCCCCTGGGCTATTACTGATGATTTATTCCCAGTTCAATCCTGATAACGGTGCATAATTATGAACTGCATTAAAACCTAGAGGGCGGGGAAGCCCAGTGCCAATGAAAGCGCTTAAGAGTTCTGCTCAAGGCCCAATCCATGCAATTTCTTATTAACTACCTTGCCTATAATGTCAGCCAGAATGTGGGGTTTAAAAAATAAAATAAATCAAAGGGAAAGGACTAAAGGAAATTTGAAAGGGTGAAGGCTGATCCCCTCCCTTGCTTGCGTTGTGTGCCAAGCTGCAAATGCCGCTGGGTGTTGCCTGCCTGGTTTACCATTTAGCCGCGTAATGGTCCAGTTCTTCCTGATGGCAGATGGCACACTTGGCAGCTCAAAGACAAAGGGCCCGATGTTTGGATCGATGTCAGCGTCGGCGGCTGTGATGTTGATGACATTCAGGTTTGGCTTTTCACAGATCTGTGCCTCCTTTGGTTGGAGCTCAGGAGCATTATCGTTGATGTCAATTAGATAGATCTGGAGTGTGCCAGTGCCGCTGGCCGGGGGGATACCTAAATGAAGGAAGGATCATTTCCGTGAGTGATTGTTAAGGTTGGCATAGAAGTCGCCAGGCAGAAAGAGGGACCTACTCTCACCATGGCCCCCTGTTTAGAAAGTACAGGAAAAGTCAACTACAGTTACCAAGGCATTGGGACAAAGCCACTGAGAGCAAAGGCTAAAGCATTTCAGACTTTAAAAAAAAGTATAGTACAAATACATACAGGAGAGACAACATGATACTTTATGAATGGTGTGGAGAAGGTGTATTGAGAAATGGTTCTGGATTTGGCTCAGAACAGACACAAGAAAACGTTTCTTCCCACAACTTAGGTCACATCCTGTCAGGGAACTGCCATCGGAAAGGCAGGCGGTGGAAGGGCTCTTGGACGCTAAGAGAGACTCGGCAGCAGAGGAAGGTACCAGCAGGGGGAGGGAAAGAGCTCAGAGAGAAAGTGAGTCGGAGGGAGGGCTCCGAGAGACTGCCAGTGAAAACAGTGGAGAAGTCTCAGGACCCCCCATAGGTACACCCACTCCTCGCCGGAAACTGTCTCGCCGAGAATCCCGAAGACGCGTTTCCGTTAAGGAACTTTTATGTTGGAGCAGATTCCGCAAACGCCCACTGTCGGATTCTGCTAGCGATTGAGGGAGTCATGTTTAAGGGGGCTCCGCTTAAGGCAGAGTTTGAGAACCATGCCCAAGGTCTGAGGGACTAAGCTTTAACGCACAAGCAGCTCATCATCCCATCACACATCCATACCACTATAACAGACATGATTTCCTCTGAAGAGGCCTGGGGAGCTATAGTTTGCTGCGAGTTGTTAGGAAATCCCTCGCACAGCTACAGTTCCCAGCATCCTTATGGAATTTTCCATCCCTAAAGGTCACAAAGAAGTTATTTTATGGCAGAAATACTTAGAGATTACAGTCGTACCTCAGAAGTCGAACAGAATCCATTCCAGAAGTCCGTTTGACTTCTGAAATGTTCAGAAACCAAAGTGTGGATTCCGATTGGCTGCAGGAAGCTCCTGCAGCCAACCGGAAGCCGTGGAAGCCCTGTTGGACATTTGGCTTCCAAAAGAACATTTGAAAACTGGAACACTCACTTCTGGTTTTCGATCGTTCGGGAGCCAGAACGTTTGACTCCCAAGGCGTTCGGAAGCTGAGGTACGACTGTACCTGTGTCCATTCTAGTTCGGTTTCAGACCTGGCCATGGTACCGAAACTGCCTTGGTTGCCCATTTAATGATATTTGTTGGGAGAAAGTGGTAACGAGACCCTTGATCTCTCAGCAGCTTTTGATACTATTAACCATGATATCCTTCTGGAAGTTACAATGAAACTCACTGAATCTTGGGTTAGTCACTGTCTCTCAGTCTAATGTATCATATTTACTTGAGTCTAATGCGTCATGGAATCTAATGTGGACCTCAATTTTCAGAACCTTGAAACCTAAAAAGTGTTTGCTGATGAGTGTAAATGTGCCATTGAATCTAATGAACGCCTTAATTTTTGCAACGTCATTTGGCCAAAGAAGGTGAGCATTAGATTCGAGTAAATACGGTATTTCAAAGGGTCATTGTGCTGATACAATGCAGTTAGGGAGGGAGAACCATGTATGTCACGTTGAGCTCCTTGGAGGAAAGCTGGGATCGAAATGTAATAGCAAATAAACCAAACCAAACCACAGCAACCCAAGAGGAACTGGAGCTAAAAGTAGTACAAGCAACAAGTAAAAAATCACCACTCTCACATTAATAGGAAGTGAAAATAACTAATGTTGAAAACATTAAGTCAATAAAAGATTCTAAAAGGGTGATAAGTCCTGTGAGGGGGGGGGAGGTCTTCACTGGGCAACAAAAACACATTTAAGTAAAGGTAAAAGGACCCCTGACCATTAGGTCCAGTCGTGACCGACTCTGGGGTTGCGGCGCTCATCTCGCTTTACTGGCCGAGGGAGCCGGCGTACAGCTTCCGGGTCATGTGGCCAGCATGACTAAGCCGCTTCTGGTGAACCAGAGCAGCACACGGAAACACCGTTTACCTTCCCACCGGAGCGGTACCTATTTATCTACTTGCACTTTGAAGTGCTTTCGAACTGCTAGGTTGGCAGGAGCAGGAGCCAAGCAATGGGAGCTCATCCCGTTGCGGGGATTCGAACCACCGACCTTCTGATCGGCAAGTCCTAGGCTCTGTGGTTTAACCCACAGCACCACCCGCGTCCCTTAAAAACACATTTAAGGAGGTGCTAAGTGAGCATCTATGGGGGCAACATTCCACAAGTTGGGGGCTATGACCGAAAAGGCCCTATATCTAGTTGCCGCCCTCCATACCTCAGCAGAACAGGGGCCCCTTCTTGGATGGTTATAAGGCCCAGGTAGACACACAGAAGAAGAGGTGTAATTTCAGGCTACCAAGATCCCACGCCATGTAAGGCTTTCTAAGCTAAAGCAGGGGCCTTTAATGAGGCCCACAGATGAATTGGAGGCCTTCATCTCTTGCTTTGAAGCTTCCAGAGGCACCTGTTGCTATTGGCAACAGAATGCTGGGCTAGGCAGAGCTTGATCTGACCCAACAAGGGCAGTTCTTCTAGTCCCAGGTAGTATCGCAGTGAAGGATTTATAGCCAGGTATAACAAAGGTGCAAGCTTTCCCCCTTCACACCGCTGGAGTGATGAGAGTAGCTGAAGGCATCAACCATTTCCTAGGCATGTAAATATTCAAGGTTCAAAAAGCATCCTTCAAGAGCAGACACCAGCGGTTCTAACACTGGTCTCCCTCCCCACAGGGGTCCTGCAAGATCAATGGCTAAGCCTCTAACGAAGGGTCAGCTGTGCCAAAGCTGCCAGATCAGCCTCTCGGCTTTGAGTTTGACTTTTATAAAGGTTAAAAGCCATCACTGTCCTGTATAATCCTTTGCAAAACACACACACACACACACATACACACACACACACACAGAGAGAGAGAGATTTTCTTCAACTCCCCAGATCTGAATGCTTCAGTAACTTCCCTCTAGTTAGAGGGGGGAACACACCACTGTTAAATTGTTCAATATTCTTCTTTTCTCCCATCTACCATCCCCAGTGAACTGCAGACAGTTTTGTTCCAGGCCTCTACCCTGACTATTTCCTCCAAAAGCCTTGCCTGAGTAGGTTTTTTTAAAGCTCATGTTCTTGACTGGTGTTTTTTTTTTTAAATGCTTTGAAAAGAAGAAGAAATAAATAAAGCAACCCTACTCTTTTTTTAAAAAAGGAACGAAAAGAAACCTTCCACTGATTCTTCCTGGCTATTTTTATAAAGCTTTCCGTCTTACTCTCCTTGTTTGTTTTTGCTGACTGAAGAGTCTCAGAATCCCCAACGAAGCCCCTCCAATCCCTTTCTGATTATTGTTACGTTAACTCTGCCAACCTCAAGGTCTGGTACTGAAGAAACTTTTCATTCAGCCTGGTGGCCCTGGACAGAACTCCTTCTAGGCTCAGTGCCTTGATCAGGCACTGAGGTTGCTGAACAGTAAAGCGAAGCCCAGGGGTTTTTCCACGACTACCTGCAACCGCTGAGTTAGTTATCATTATGTAGGAATGCTCAAGTGACTCTTCGTCTTACACAGTGCTCAGGTTATGGCTGGCGGGGGCTTAAATCTCATCTATTTATTTTACAACTCACAAACCTCTGAGTTGTGCCTCTAAAAAAAGAAAACTGTCCAAATGTAATGTACATTTAGAGGTGAAACAGTGAAAACAGACATCAAAAACACACCTGAGTTTAAAATAGAACATTTGTTTTTGACTCGAGCTCAGTTACCAAAACAGTCTTTTAAAACTCGTTTTATTTACTGTTAAAAGGCATCTCTCTCTTTTTTCAGCCAGCTTTTCGCTGCCCCCTCAAAAACTTCATCTTTTTTACCTTGTTTGTCATCTAAGTCCTAGATGCTGATGACAGAACAGAAGTCTGCAGCAGCCTCGAAAGTGCTAGTTTTAAGCGAGATCCCAGGGCAAAATACACAGAGGTTTATGAGTCGGGGACCTCAATGGTCAGGGACCAGGAAATCTTAGAAGGGCACCACGAAAAACCAATTTCACAGAAGTAAAGCAGGCAAACTTCAGAACCCATCCCCTAAAACAATAGGTAAAACACCAACACCCCACTCCAAACAAATAAAACAGACATCATTTCCAAGAATAGGCGGCATTCCCTCACTAAAACAACCAATTCCTCACTAAACAAACAACCCCTTCATTTAAAAAACAACAACACAAAACCAAAAACATTATTTTAAAAAATAAATTGTATTAAAGTATTATTAAATAAAAATAAATATTGAAAGTCAGTACGTATTGGTTGGTTGGCATCTGCCTGTCTCAGGAAACAATGGAGTGTGCCTTTGGGGGTGAAGTCAAACCCTGGAGAATCACAGAGCCTGTTGTGGCTGTAGAGTAACTCCTAACTGCTGCTTCACACATTGTTTTTGCTGCATGAGCAGTGCTGAAGTGACCTCTCTGGGGTGCAAGCCGGGGCAGCGGGTATGCCCAGACAACAAGACCCCCTTCTTGACCTCTATTATGTACTGAGTTGAATAGGATCCAAAATGCAGCAGTCTGATTGGTCCTAGAACAATAGGATCCAAAATGCAGAAGTCTGATTGGTCCTAGAACAATGCAGCAGTCTGATTGGTCCGCAGGAGCCACCCAGTCCAGCTCCAGGTGGAAGTGAATCCACAACCTAATTGGCTTACAGGAGAATCCTGGAATTAGCCAATCATGTGCAGCCCATTGTGTAAATAATGTATATTAAGCAGATATGCCTGGTTCCCTGTAATTTGGCTTCTCGCAGTGAGGAAACTGCCAGAAGGCCTTCGGCGCTGGACCTCAGTGTCCTGGCAGAACAACGGGGGTGGAGACGCTCCTTCAGGTATACTGGACGGAGGCCGTTTAGGGCTTTGAAGGTCAGCACCAGCAAGACTGGTGTTATGTGGTCTCGGCGGCCACTCCCAGTCACCAGTCTAGCTGTCGCATTCTGGATTAGTTGTAGTTTCTGGGTCACCTTCAAAGGTAGCCCCACATAGAATGCAATGCAGTAATCTAAGTGAGAGATAACTAGAGCATGCACCACTCTGGCGAGACAGTCCGCGGGCAGATAGAGTCTCAGCCTGCGTACCAGATGGAGCTGGTAAACAGCTGCCCTGGACACAGAATTGACCTGCACCTCCACGGACAGCTGTGAGTCCAAAATGACTTCCAGGCTGCGCACTTGGTCCTTCAGGGGCACAGTTACCCCATTCAGGACCAAGGAGTCCTCCATACCCACCTGCCTCCTGTCCCCCCGAAACAGTACTTCTGTCTTGTCAGGATTCAACCTCAATCTGTTAGCCGCCATCCATCCTCCAACGGCCTCCAGATACTCACACAGGACCTTCACTGCCTTCACTGGTTCTAATTTGAAATAGAGGTAGAGTTGGGTATCATCCACATATTGATTGACACCCAACCCTGGTGATAGGATTATAAAATCCCTTCCCTTACATCCTCGAATTGTTTCTGATTTCCTGAAGGAGCATCTCCTCTTCTGTCCTCAGCTTGGAGCATAATAAGGAGAAGAAACGTACAGCAGACTACCTATTTCTCCTGCCCCATCTTTCTACTGGTTTTACACACTCACGTATGGTAAGAGTCTACATCTTCCCTCCCATCCATCTCCCATTTATTTCTTCATCATAGTCTGAGACAATTTCACGCATTTAATTTATTCTGGCAATCTCCCGTCCCAGCTTCATGAGGTCTTCCTTCCTTCCTTCCTTCCTTCTACTTTTTTGCTTTTTTTGCTTGAAAACCTGGGGAAAAATATATATCTAACTTACCCTGACAACTCTGTCAGGGCAACATTCCCATTTATGCATCACATTACAGTATTATTGAAGCATGGATGATGCAGGACTTGGGCCTACCGTTGTCAGCTGCCAGGAACGTAGCCTCGTAGACGTTGTTCTTAATGTAGGCCGACTCGCGATCAAGGATGGCAGCAGTGGTGATCTGACCATTTGTGGCATTAATGTTCAGCCAGTTTGCAGGATCTGACAGCTTGGAGTATCTGCGGAGAGCCGAGAATAAATACATGGCAGTCTCTTCCAATGACATGTCCTGAATATGGCTTGAAAATAAGGCTTCAGTAGTGTTTTGGCATTCTTGGTTTTCAGACTCCTGGCTCTTCATTTCGAAAGAGCACTTGGACATTTAGTCAGGCCTAAAGTGCATGTTGGGACGCAGGTGGCGCTGTGGGTTAAAGCCTCAGCGCCTAGGGCTTGCCGATCGAAAGGTCGGCGGTTCGAATCCCTGCGGCGGGGTGCGCTCCCATTGCTCGGTCCCAGCGCCTGCCAACCTAGCAGTTCGAAAGCACCTCCGGGTGCAAGTAGATAAATAGGGACCGCTTACCAGCGGGAAGGTAAACGGCGTTTCCGTGTGCGGCTCTGGCTCGCCAGATGCAGCTTTGTCACGCTGGCCACGTGACCCGGAAGTGTCTCCGGACAGCGCTGGCCCCTGGCCTCTTGAGTGAGATGGGCGCACAACCCCAGAGTCTGCCAAGACTGGCCCGTACGGGCAGGGGTACCTTTACCTTTACCTTTACCTAAAGTGCATGTTATGTGTGAGAGACCCCCATGACTGGAACTTGCAAGACACACACACAACACAGTTCTGGGAAGCTGCCAATTTATTGGAACTGTGGCAAGGGCTGGGAAGGAGTGGATGAATCTCTCTATTTTGGTTCCTCTCAGTTGCTCATTTTTCCAATTCTAAATTCAGTTCTCCACATTTTCCATCCACCGTATTTTTCGCTCTATAAGACGCACCAGACCATAAGACGCACCTAGTTTTTGGAGGAGGAAAACAAGAAAATAAAAATTCTGAATCTCAGAAGCCAGAACAGCAAGAGGGATTGCTGCGCAGCAAAAGCAGTGATCCCTCTTCCTGTTCTGGATTCTGGGATAGTTGCGCAGCCTGCATTCGCTCCATAAGACGCACACACATTTCCCCTTACTTTTTAGGAGGGAAAAAGTGAGTCTTATAGAGCAAAAAATACAGTACTTTTAAAGTCCTCGTGAAAATTCACCACTATTGTAGAGCACGTTTATCCCAATGCACCAATTTTCGTCTGCAATTTCTCCTGATATAATGCATTTTTGTATGTTATCTTTACTAAAGTATGCAATTTTAAATGCAAACTTTACCCTAGTTGTATGCATTTTTGTACACATTACTTGCCTGGAGAACTGCATTGCAAAAATAGGAGAAGTGTGAATTTCGAAGGACAGCTGTGTTTTGGTTGGTGTATTGCTTCAGAAAGCACAAATTAGGCAGCTTTGCCTTTAAAAGTGAAATAAATCAAATCCCCCTCCCACATTCCTATCACATTGTACTCTTTCCTAGATCAGAACTGTACTCCCCCATGACTACCTGCCCTGAAGAGAGAAATTGTGTGAAATGTATTTTCCCCACCCACCTCCATAGAGCAAGCAAGAGCCTGAGGTTGAAATTTTGATGTGGAAACAATTCTCAGGTTGCACCTCATTTTAAAAGAAAAGAAAGAAAGAAAGAAAGAAAGAAAAGGTTTGGGGAGCCAATAAAGGATCTTATGCCCAATGTGCAGTTTGCTCTTTATTGACAAAAAAGGGCCCTATAAATGTTTGGCAATTCTTATTTTGAGCTCTGTAACTGCACAATTTTCCAGGAAAATCTTCATGCCCTGTTGTCAGGCTTTGGGAGAATTGGCTTCCTCCCCCATGGTAGTAAATAAGAAGTGATCAAACAAAAGGAATGTCTTACCAGTTAGATTCTTTAATAATCAGTGAGAGACAAAGAACCTGTCTACCTAGAATGGCGGTGCTCCCAATTAAGGGATACTCCCCACTCTGTCCCTATTAATCTACATCACTCCTATGTCTTGTAATCTGAGTTTGTACCTTCTGTGCTTTCTGTTCTGAGACTTTCTGAGTTCTGCTCAACCTTGTACTGAGCGGAGGAATGCTATCCAGAGACTGTGAATCAATCTGTTAACTCTCTCTCTTCCAGTGTTTCTTCTCCTAGCTGTTCCCCATCTAGTATTTCCCAGCTTCTGCCTTCTGAACTGTGCCCCTCTGCAAACCACTGTTCCAAATCTATACTGTCCTCCTGTTCCTGGGAAGATTCAGGATAAGGGGCGGGGGGCTCCCACCATTCCTCCTCAGTGTAGCCCTCAACAGCACGGTCCCTGACACCTGTGGTAAGTGCTGCTTATGGCATGGATACTGCCATACTAGTGGTAGCAAAAGCATTATTTAGTAACACATGAACAGTAATATATGTGATATGAAATGGGCAAGACCTGTATATGATTGTGATATACTGATATATCACAATGTCTACAATAAGGATGGAGCTATGTAGAGGCATTGGCTGGCTTCACAGTTTCCCCCATGTTGTGATTTTTGCATAGCGCACGCGCGCACAACACACACCATGATTAGCAATATATTGCCAGGTTAAAAAATTATGCAATTATGAATCACAATATGGACTTCAAAACGGTATTATTGCCCAGCCCTAGTTAATACATGCAGAGACGCAGCAAAGGATCCTGATCAAGACTGTTCAAATCGAAGGAAAGGAAAATGAAAATAATAATAATCCAGAACTTTCATCTAGAAAAATAAAAATGCATGCATTTCCAGACACTCTTTATTAGAACTTGTGGACATTCAAAGAAGCTGAATGTTGAAAGACTCAGGACACAAAAAAGGAAATACTTCTCCATCTTGGTGGCCAACAACCTGGATAGCTTTCGAAGAAAATTAGGCAATTCATGGAGGATAAGGCTACCCATGGCTATTAGCCACAATGCCTGTCTTCCCATTACAGTTGCTGGAAGCCACCAGAGGGGAGAGCGCTGTTGCACTCAGGGGTTCTCATGGGCATTGTGAGAACAGGATGCTGGACTAGAAGGGCCAGCAAGAATTGCTGAACTCATGGGGAATTAAACTCTGGCCCTTTTTTTTGCTGTTTCGACTGGGCCACTTGAATCGGACCTGTGCAAAATGGCTGGGAAAATCAGCCACAAACAACGAAAGAGACACACAGGCCTTCTAGCACTGAAGCTTGCAAGTGGAAGGAAAGCCGCCCAAGCAATAGCACCACCACCCAATTGTTCTTCTGCTCTTGGACCAGAAAATCCTAAGCTGGGTCTTTCCCACTCCACACCGCTGGGATGTACAGCCTGCATTTGATCGGAAGGCAAACAGTTTTCCGTCTGCACACCTCAGTGCCGCTACGAGCGAGGAAGGGAAATAAGCACCCTTCAAAAGCCCGGGAGCTTCAGAATGAAACAACTAAGAAAAATGGCCTTGTTAGCTGAGACATTCCCTCTGTCCTTAAAGGTTTCACTGCCTGTCCAAAGCCAACAGGCAGAGGCAGTGAGTAACCACCGTCATTTTCTGCTCCAGACAGCTCCATCCCAGGTGAAATATCTCAACCCTCTAATGATTATAAAATGTCACAAGTGATGTAAGTTTAATTGGCCCCGGCTCTTGTTCCACAGTGTGCCCTCCTGCTATGCCAAATATATCTAGCATTTGCAATAAAGGAGCAGACAGATAACCAGTGAGGCTGGGAGGCAAGGAGGAGAGTTAGAAACCCCCTTTTCCTTAGGACTCAGCTGAGCGTATTGTGGAGAACACGTGTCCTTCTCATTCAAATGGTATTTAAGCTCACCCAGCTGTGTGTTGGGTTGCAGTCAGCAGCTCAAACGGATGGTTCAGTGGCACTCTTGTCTCTGGAGTATATGCGTCTCTCAGCCACCATAGAGCATGAGAATGTAAGAAGAGACTGCTGGATCAGACCCAGGACCCATGAAGCCCAGCTCTCTGTTCTCACAGTGGATAACCAGATGCCTATGTTGTCAGCAGCTCCCGGCTAGTTGCCGGGAAAGTATAAAGACAAGGAAAAGTTTCTTACTGTCCTTTTATATTTCAAACTTTACAGAGAGAGGCTATAGAACCCAGCGTCTTGGGTAATGGCATTGTCCCGAATGAATCTCCACTCCCCACTTCTCTCCTTTTTCCTCATTAGTCACCTCCTCCTCTATGGGTGCCGCTAAGGCCATCAATCTTTGAGTTCTTTGCTCTCCTACTTTCAAGGCTGGTCGGGTTCTGGGAGATGCTGGGTCTGGAATGCTTTCTAGTGACAACATGTAAGCTAGTTTCTGCTCTGGCTCTGTCTGCTTCTCCTCTCCCATTATTTCCCAACTTTCCCCTTCATCTGCCTCTGAGCTGTGACCTCCCGCAAACCTATGTTGTAAGTCTATACTGTTTTCCTCTTCCTCCTCCCTGGAGGAAGATGGGGAGGCAGTCTCCACCATTCCTCCTCCTCTGCCCAGCTCCTGACAGGGAAGCACAACAGCATTGTCCCCACCTGCAATTCCCAGAAGCTGGTATTCAAAGGCATATTGCCTCCGACCACAAAGGCAGAGCATAGCCATCATGGCTAGCAGCCACTGGTAGTCTAATCCTCCATGATTTTGTCCAATCCTCCTTTAAAGATGGTGGCCATGGTTTAACTACGAGCTGGTATAACTACACTTTCCTGTGTCTGTCCTGAATCTTCCAACCTCCAACTTCATCGGATGACCCCGAGTTCTAGCATTATGAGAGAGGCACATGAAAAAGTATGGGGCAATTAATACACGATAGGTGGAATTCAACACCATGCAATAACAATTGTTCTGTGAGTACAAGCATTTCTGTAGGTAGTAGTGTTTAGCTGTGTCTTGTGTCTGAAGACAATAAACACCTTCTTATTTTGAACCATGTGGAAGAGGAGTTTCCCCCTTAACTGGGGACTCTGGAAGAAGCTGTCTGCTGGGAACAGGAAACTTCTGAAGACTCAACCAGGGCTTGGCTGATACATCACACTGGTTGAGGTGTGGTAAACTACCAACTGACTTTCACAAGTCACCAGCAACCAACACGGTGCCTATTTGACTCTAACTCCCATCACTCCCAACCAGCATGATCAATGGGAGTCCAGCAATATATGGAAGGCACCATGTTGGCTATCCCTGTAATATATATTCTTGCAGATATTTCCCTCCACATCTGCACATGATGTATGGTAAAATAATAATAATAATAGCAGGGTGATCCTATGATAATGCTACCCTGTATTCAGAGAGTTCAACCCACAGCATTTTATCACCATGGTAGAATTGACTACAGTAGAAGCATCTAGGTCACAAAACCCAGATTCAAGGCACACCATGTGCTAAATCATCTTCAGCATCCATATAGACAAAGGATAGAAGTAAACAGACAGCACCCCTTCTTCCCTGATACTTTCCAAGGAAATGCAATGTTTTAGATGGGGGTTCCTTCTCACCTTACAGCTTGCTGCATGAACCGGTCAGGATCCACAGCTGAAAAAGTCATCAATGCCGTCCCCGTAGGTACTCCTTCCTCCAGCCTAATGAGCTTGTGGTTTGTGGGGAAGTAGGGTGGTTCATTGACATCAGTGACGGAAATTGTGACTCCTGCAGTAGACTGGAAGGACATTTGGATGCCGCTGGCCAGGGGAGCTTGGTTCGACACCATCACTGTCAGCATAAAGGCTCTGTTCATCTCATAGTCAACTTCCTAGGAAATGCAAAGAAATACACAAAAGAGACAGAAAATCTGTGCACGTGAACTACAGACTGGAAATATGATAATCACTAGCTATCTCATTATCTCACGGGCATTTCAGAGGCACATTTTAACTTTCAAGGGCAATAGCCATTGTCATTTTGAAAGAATGCCTTTTTAATGGCAAACAAACTTGACTGTTTACTTGGCATGTGTCCCTCATGGTTGAGTACCTGCATTTGTCACATGGTCAGATTGCTTTAGGTGATGTGGGACTGTCACTCCTCCAGAATGCTGGAAGACAGCACTTCAGAATAACATGACCTGCGCTGTTTGGTCTGGATAGATGCTTTCCCTGCATCCCACAACATAAGTGTCTTGGGAAAGGCTTCCAAAGGCAGATATAGCTCTAGGTTTGCAGGGGTAGTCGCCAAATAATCCCTGCTGGGCACCCTTCTGCCTCAGCAGTCCTAGGTGGTGGTTGTGGTGCCACAAGACAACAGCAGTGCTGCAATGAGTGTCATGTGACTGTCAGCTGCTGTTTTCATTTCCCCACAATGCCATTGGAGTGAGACTATGTTGGAGACATTGTGGGAAACGTAACTGGTGGCTCCCAGACCTAGCTATGCAGCAATGACCTTTTTCCCTCCCTAAAATGGGGGAGTAAGCAGGCATCTGATGTGGGTCCTGCTGGAATCCTAAGCTCTGTCATCTGCCCAGTGATGCTGCTTCTTGTGGCCTGCCATATTAGCCTGTTGCAGGATGGATAAAAATATGTCTAGTGGCACCCTTAAAGGGTGATTCGTATTTATTTCAAAAACAAGTGATGGCTCTTCAAGTGCTCTGCCAAACAAAGCAATACAAAGCAAAATACGAACAAAATAAAACTGTCAAAATAGTGTGCATTCAGTAAAATGCCTATAGTATGCATTTTTGCACATATTATTGATTGTCTGCATAAACCCTTGGAAGCAAGAACACACAGCCAGCCTTATCTGGCATAGCTGATTGAACTGCAGGGTCACAATAGTAGTATCAATAATCACTTTTGTTAGGATTTGTGTAACAAATTTATATACTGCACAAAGAAAAATTTACCTAGGCAACATAAGAATGACAGAAAACATGCATTAAACAAAGAATTGAATTCAAACTTATATAAAAACCATTTGGTCACTCAGATAACTAGTAACACATGGTTGCCTGCGCTTTGCAGAAAGCTTGATTTGCTACGAATACTATTAATATTTATTTATTTTATTATCCATGCTTTCATACCAAGATGGCTTATGTTTCCCCACCCCAAAAAATCAATAAAACATATATCCATAAAACATCAATTAAATATTAGTGGATACTGGTTGGGTAAAAGGGGTGGAAATCGTATTATGAAGGCCTGTCTAAATAGTACAGCTACCACTGCCGATGTCTAAATTGTCCCTCTGATAATGATGATGATAATGGTGAAAATCAAGAAACCCTTTTGTCATAATTCTGTGCAAATCTAAATAGGATTGAAATGGTGGGTCATAGTATTGCCAACTTTTACCAGTGTAATTTCAGATTTCTCAGGGAACCTTCTTTTTAAATCTGGGCTCCCAACCTGGGGGTTAATCTGAGTTACAGAAGACCAGGGCTAAGATCTGAATCATCCTTTCAATGGGAATACTGCATGCATAACCGCACATAAGGACTTTAGCCTATTTAAATGTGCCAGATCCACAGAGGCAGTGCCAGACAAGTCACTCATCCCAACATATTTAAGATGGAAGTGTTAATATGATAGATATCACTTCTCTACTTAGAAGTTTAACCTGTGAGACAAAGTTTCCACACCACCCTTGAAATGCACTTTGTTCCTGCTGTGTATCCCCCAATATATTTTGTGCGTTATCCAGCAATTTGCTGGCCACCTAATTCCTGATACATTTATGTCATAGAGCTTAATAGTTAGAACCCAGCCTGTACATCTGCACTGTCAGAAGTCAGAAAGCATACAAATCTATCTATCTACTATCTTCTTCAACAGCTCAGGAGCTCAGAGCAGAACACAGGATATTCACTATGAACACATGGCTTAATAAAAACTTGGTGGTGGCACATTTGAACAGACCAGCATAGATTAAGTAAGCTTTCTCTAATATTTATTAGTTCACATCTCAAGGGGCCAGAATGGTGCTGTTATGTCAGGCACTGAAAACAAAAGTTACATGGCTAGGAGGTATTTAAGAAAGAATAGCTTACTGCAAGTAAAACATCTCAGGAGGAAAGGTTTAATTTCTCTCCCCCCTGCTTCGGTTAACCTTGAGTGGAGTTATCAAAATAGAATTTGCTGAAACAGTTGGGTTGGAGACACTGAATGGAATATAGGGTTTGATAGCCTACTACGGCCTGAGTAAATTCTCCTATAACATACATTGAAAGCACTCTTATGCCACTTCAAACTGTCATGGCTTCCCCAAAAGGACCCCCTTATTCCTCTCCCAGAGCTACAATTCCCAGAGCTACCTGGGAAGAGGGATTGAATGTTAAGCTACTTTGGGAATTGCAGCACGTTCATAATGTATCACTTTGCTCACCCACAGGGAGAAGCCCTTTGCACCTCTCCTGTGTTTCAAAGATCTGGGAGGGTAGGGGTCCAGTCTTGGCACTCAATGAAATGTGGGCATGCCTAAGGGGACATGTTCAATGTAGGAGAGACAGAGCCGGTGCAAACAGAAACCAAGCAGGAAGAGCAAAGCGTCTCTCAAGCACTATGGACTTTTGAGGAAATGTATAGTAAGACCACCAGAAGCACTGGCAAGCACACTAGCATCAATGGGCACTGCGTTGGCGACCCCTGTTGAAAACTTCATGGTACTTTGCTCCAGTCTATGCCAGTATGTCTATGGGACACGGGTGGTGCTGTGGTCTAAACCACAGAGCCTAGGGCTTGCCGATCAGAAGGTCGGCGGTTCGAATCCCCATGATGGGATGAGCTCCCATTGCTCAGTCCCTGCTCCTGCCAACCTAGCAGTTTGAAAGTACGTCAAAGTGCAAGTAGATAAAAAGGTACCACTCCGGCGGGAAGGTAAACGGTGTTTCTGTGCGCTGCTCTGGTTTGCCAGAAGCAGCTTAGTCATGCTGGCCACATGACATGGAAGCTGTACGCCGGCTCCCTCGGCCAATAAAGCAAGATGAGCGCCACAACTCCAGAGTCAACCACAACTGGACCTAACGGTCAGGGGTCCCTTTAGCTTTTACCTATGCCAGTAATTGGTAATTAGTAGCAGAGAGTTTTCTACATGGAGAATGTCCAATAATATGAACATAGTCTGCAGCCTGAATCATAGAATAGTACAGTTGGAAGGGACCCAAAGCGTCATCTAACGGTCCAACCCCCTGCTATGCAGGAATCTCAACTGAAGCATCCATGACAGATGGCCCTCCAACCTCTGCTTCAAAACCTCCAAGGAAGGAGAGTCCACCACCTTTCAAGGGAATCCGTTCCACTGTCAAACAGTTCTTACTGTCAGAAATTTCTTCCTGATGTGTAGTCAAAATCTCCTTTCTTGCAACTTGAAGCCATTGGTTTGAGTCCTACCCTCCAGAGCAGGGAGCAGGAGAAAACAAGCTTGTTCCCTCTTCCCTCTGTGACAGCCCTTGAGATATTTGAATATGTCTATCATATCTCCTCTCAGCCTCCTCTTTTCCAGGCTAAACAAACCTGGCTTCTTCAACAGTCCCTTATAAGGCTTAGTTACCAGAGCCTCGATCATCTTGGTTGCTCTCCTCTGCACACATCCCACCGTGTCAACATCCTTGTGGTACCTAGAAGGACCACAACAGAGTGGTGGAACATCTGCATCACACACTAAAGGTCCTTGGCTTCTCTAGGTAGGGGCTGAGAATGTCCCTTGTCTGAAGACCTGGAGAGCTACTGCCAGTCTGTGTAGACATCATTGAGTTGGATGGACCAATGGTCTGACTCAGCCTACGACTATGTCCCATGTTTGTTCTCATGGAAGGCAAGCATAATTGTCAAAATTATAATTTAATAATTTAATAATAATAATAATAATAATAATAATAATAATAATAATAATAATTTTTTTCCTGCTTTGGGCCAGCAACCCCTCCTGCCAAATGTGAGGAAACCCTTTGAGAAATTAAAGCTTTGGGCTGACTGTTTATGATGAGTCGACTATACATTTTCTCCCATTGTTGCCCAAATGCCCTGTTTATTGCATATTATTTCATTGTGTCTCTAAAAGCTTAGACAGGTCCTTCCTAGCGGCTTTGGAGTTTGAGAAGATTGCTGTGACCTCTTCTTAGTGGAACTGAGAGCACATAATGCAGATAAATCGGGCTATGTCTGAGAGTTATTATTTTATTATTTCAATATATATAAATATATATAATAACAATAATAAAGTACCTTTTTGTTCTAAAGGCATCTTTAACTATCGGGAACAAGCTACAACTTCTCGCTGTTATGTCAGGAGAATGCCTCCATTTCAAAACCAATTCTGTAATCCACGTAGGGTTCATATTAACATTTTATTGAGTCAGATGCCACAGGGTACCTCTTGCAGCACTTGGAGATTCTGTTTAGGCCCTACGTGGAATGGAAAAGCCAGACTCCCCTCTCCTCCTCGTCCCCACCTCTGTTTACAAGGCTTGCGAGGAAGATAAGTATCTTGCGCCACCAAGGAAATAGCTTTCGTTGAGATGAAAAAACAAAATTGAAATTGTACATCATTCGTTGCCTCTTGGCACACAAAGTTCGCGTGGCAGACAAACTTACAGTGAAAGCCAGTTAAAAGGGCTGCAGCTACACAGGTTTTAGTGAGGGATCCAGAAGTCTCTGAAGAGTTCTTTGATTGATGTGATTTTTCAAAGTGTTTGGGATATGCTGGGTCATCAACCCCACTTGATCAAACCACGGTGAATTTGTCAATTTAGATTTCTCTCTGCTTTTTTTGTTTTGCCTTTTCTGCATCTATTCACTTTTCTTCTCCTCATAGACACATGTTTCTATTTATTTAAGGCCTTTTAATTTATTTACTATTGATTATATTTATATCCTGCCTTTCTTCCAATGACCTCAGGGTGGTGTATATGGTCCTTCCCCTCCTAATTTTATTCTGACAACAGTCTTGTGAGGTAGTTTTGGCTGAGAAACTGGGACTAGTTCATTCAGTGAGCTGCAAGGCTGAGTGAGGATTTGAATCCTATTCTCCCAGGGCTTGGTCCAACACTCTAACCAGTACTCTTTGCCTAATATACACATTTTTGCAAGGGATTTCACCGTGATAAGGTACTTTTGTTCATCATTTTAGCTAATATACAAATTGATAGGTACGTTAACTTTGCTCCAATTATACTTCTTTGCCCTCCTCTTTTGGATTAAGGACTGCACTGCAAAATTGGGTGAAGTGTGAACTAGAAGAGACAATCCCTAATATAAAAACTTCTGATGAATGCTAGTAAATACTGTACTTTTCCGTCTATAAGACGGCCCCATGTATAAGACGACCCCTATTTTGGGGGACACAAATTTAAGAAAATGGAGGGAGATGTGCACATCTCTAAATATGCCTCCCACCCATCCCATCGCTGGCAGAAGCTGCCAATTGCCCACCCAACTGCCAGAACATCAGCCAATCAACACCACCCATTAACGCAGCAACCAATAACACACACAATAGCCGCTGACAGCCTTGGCAGCAACCAATCAAACGTCCACCCTATGCACTACCCATGTATAAGACGACCCCCACTTTTTAGCACGATTTTTAAGGGAAAAAACCTCCTCTTATACACGAAAAAGTACGGTAAGTCCTTTTATTAAGGGTGGGCAAACTAAGCATGGAATCTATATAACAGAAAAAGTGGCTTTCACCCTAATTTCAAGGATGATTTCTTGGAGAAATTGTTCCTGTTTCTGGCATGAGGCCTCTAAATGAGAATGAAGGCAAGGCTTGATGAACTCAAGATGCCAGAAGGAGGCAACAAAAATGATCAAGGGGCTGTAGAAATTCCCCTGTTGAGGAAAAGTTATGACGTTTGGTGCTTTTTCCTTCAGAAAAAAGGCAAGAGAGGGACAACATGATAGAGCTGTATAATATTATGTATTGTGGACTAAGAGGGCGGGTGGGAGATTTCCTCCATCTCTTACAACATTAGAACTTGAGGCTATTCAAGGAAGATGAATGGTGGGGAATTCAGGGCAGATTAAAGGAAGTATTTCTTCACATGGCAAAGATCTAAACTGCGAAATTCACTCTCCTACAAAATGTAGTGATAGCCACCAGTGTGGATGACACCTACACTTTTAATTGTTCTCTGAGACATGGAGGGGAGGTAAAAGGAAAACCAGGACATTCCAGATCAACTCAGAAACCGAGATGGCTTCTGCAACTCCAGGATTGTCCCTGGAAAATTGGGACACTTGCAGGGAATGCGATGGGGCCTTGTTTTCTTCCCACTCTCCCTGATAAACAGCCATCTCTGGCTCAGCAACTCTGCAAAAACGTGGGGTGTACAGATGGGTCAGGTGAAATGGATGAATTCAATGCAATTTCAAGCTTCCGGTTTGACATGACGTGACGGGCTGTTTCCATGTGTTTCTTTGTGTTTCTATCGCCAGTGGTTGCACAGCTATAGGAAGTCAAGTTTGGGATGAGTTACAAATTGAGGCTGGGGTGGGGAAAAGTCTGCCCTCCTTGCCCCCCCAAAGGAAATGCTGAATAAGAGCTGGGTTATGATGTCCCTGGGGCATGGGGATGAACATGCAAATACCTTCCTCACTTCTTGCCTTTGAGACTGCGTTAAAACTGCACTCGTGGTACCTTAGGCCAGGCACCCCCAAACTCGGCCCTCCAGATATTTGGGGACTACAACTCCCATCATCCCTAGCTAAGAGGACCAGTGGTCAGGGATGATAGGAATTGTAGTCCCAAAACATCTGGAGGGCCGAGTTTGGGGACGCCTGTCTTAGGTTTTGCAAAATGAGAAGGGTAAATGGTTCTGTTTTGAAATGGAATTTTTTAAATTTTATGGCGATGGAATTTCTGTGTTTTTCAGCTGGTGATGCAGAAAAAACAAGTTAAATTCTTTTTGTTGTTGAGGTTAGAAAAACAACACCCTTAAACCAGAAAGTGTATTTTTGTTTTTGGCTGTTAAAGCAGCTTGAATTGCTATACAATCATCATATCAGCCTAATGGAATAAAGCAGTGGAATTCTTAGCTTCTCGTATTCATGCAGGCTTTGGAATTACACTGGATTCCTAATCAGAGAGGAATTCATTTAGAGATCCCAGTCCAAGAGAAAGTACCATCCATTTACCCTGTTTTGTATCTCTTACAAGTTTCATACTAAACATATTTTCTTTTGATCAATTATGCTTAGAATTATAAAGCCTGTGGGTGGAATTCAAGGTTGCATTGTGGTGAGCATCCTGCCAAAGCAAGCATTTGCAGCTTGAGAAACGATTCCCTCTCTCCTCCCTCTGCACACTGCTCTGGGGGTTCCCAGAGGAACCCCCAATTATGAGGAACCCTGCAATTATGGGGGTTCCAGAGGGTGCTGGGGGAAGGGGGGGTAAATCTCCATTGTGCAAGTGGAAGCCCTCACACAGGGCTTGTGTTGATGGGCAAATCCTGCCCTATAATTGTGATTTTATGTAAGGTAAAGGTAAAGGGATCCCTGACCATTAGGTCCAGTCGTGGCCGACTCTGGGGTTGCGGCACTCATCTCGCTTTATTGGCCGAGGGAGCCGGCGTACAGCTTCGGGGTCATGTGGCCAGCATGACTAAGCCACTTTTGGCGAACCAGAGCAGTGCACGGAAATGCCATTTACCTTCCCACTGGAGCGGTACCTATTTATCTACTTGCACTTTGACATGCTTTTGAACTGCTAGGTTGGCAGGAGCAGCGACTGAGGAACGGGAGCTGACCCCGTCGTGGGGATTCGAACCGCCGACCTTCTGATTGGCAAGTCCTAGGCTCTGTGGTTTAACCCACAGCGCCACCTGCGTCCCCTGCGATTTTATGTACTTGGCACTAAAGGTCATTGAATGAAATGGGACTTATTTCCATGTAGATATGCATACAATGGCAGGCAACTGAAGAGACGCCTTGCATTGGAAAGGGGACAGATCCACAGAGTATAGGTCTGTTAATGGCTGCTTGTTGTGATTGTTATATGCTATTCCCAGTTTCAAAATCTTCTGAATTGCTTGTTGTCAGAGAACAATAGCAAGCAATGGCTATTGCCTTCAGGCTATTGCCTTCAGACTATAAAACTTGCATCCTATATCAGGGTGTGTCATTTAATTTTTTCTTCACTGAGGTGTCTTAAAACTTTGTTTTTGGGTGAGCGGAATTCAAATCTATTATTTTTGTGACTGGGCAACGTTTAGCTTGGGAAGTCTATGTTTTATGAAGAAGCACATAAACTGCTTTTGGAAAACCAAACAAAGTTAATTTTACCTTCTGAAAATGTCAGGTAAAGCTAAATAACAATAATAAATATTACAAATATCTACTATAACTGCAAGTCTTTGGCAATCATTTTGAATGATTTCCATGCAATTTTACACACATTCCTATTTACCAAACAAAACTAAATTATATTAATTTAGCTGAAATATCTTTTGAATTCCCAAGTCATGTTACAACTTTTTCTTTTTTTTAAAGCACCCCTCCTTTTCGGAAGTTGAAAGTTGAAAAATGCAACATGCTCTAATCCAATATTCAACAAGAGTTCTTATTATCTCACCCAAAACCTTATGTAGTAGAGTAGAAGGGACCTGTTTTTCAGCTGAAGGGTCACATTCCCTCATAAAGAACTTTCCAGCGGTTGTAGAGTGGGTGGGACCAAAGGCAAAAGTTGGGGAACTCTTACTTTGGGAAGTAGCTTGCATTCCAACCATGCAAAAGTCATAGGGAAGATGGGAAGCTGCCTTAACAGCAAGTCAGACCATTGGTCCATTCAGCTCAGTATTGCTTACACTGACTGGCAACAGCATCTCTCCAGGGTTTTAGGCAGCAAGTATTTCCTAGCCCAATCTGGAGAGTCCAGGGAACATAGAATTGTAGAGCTGGAAATGGACCTGGTGGATCATCTAGTCCAACCCCCTGTCCCATATGGGGATCAAACCCGCAACCTTGCCGTTATCAGCACCATGCTCTAACCTACTGAGCTATCCAATGAGGACCAATGAGGCATAAAAAGCAGATGCTCTGCCAGAGGTTTCCACACATGTCTCCATCTGGGCAAGCAAGAGACATCAACACAGGTCAAGGACACAATTCAGCTGTGCAAAAGCACTAGAGGGGGACATGGGGCAGAGCCAGAGAGGGGTGTTGTTTGGACAGGGAGCATGGCCTAGGGCAGGCACCCCCAAATTTGGCCCTCCAGAAGTTTTGGGACTACAACTCCCATCATCCCTAGCTAACAGGACCAGTGGCCAGGGATGATGGGAACTGTAGTCCCAAAACATCTGGAGGGCTGAATTTGGGGATGTCTGGCTTAGGGCATCCGAAGAGCCAGATAGATTCATACTCCAGGCCCTCGGTTCCCTGTGATTCTCAGGCAGCAAGGCTGTTGGATTCCATGGGAGAATTCTGAATGGATCGGTAAAATGCTACCATTGATGATTAAGAAAGATGCAAGCAACAGAAGATTGTCTTATAGGTCATGGATTGAATCCAAGATAAGGGCGATGAAAAGGGATGAGGTTTTAGGTATGTGTGTGTGTGTATGTGTGAACGTTGCAGGAACCACAGATGGAGCAAGTTAAAATGACTTTAAAAATAATAATTGCTTAACCAGGTAGCAACCGTGAATGTCCCCAAGGTCAATGCAAGAACAAGCTCCCAAGCTTCTCCCTCCATCCTTGTGGCATTTCACGGATGGCATTGCATTCGGAGGCAGGGCAGTTTGTTAGGTAGCAGCAAATGTTCTTCGCCCATGAATCACTCTCTCACAATGCTGCTCTTTCAACTTTAGCAGCGCAGCATAGTACATTAAAAAAAATTGCTGCTATGGGAAGGTCACACTTTTCAAAAGATTGAAAAAGCTCTGTTCTCAGCAACATGCTTGCAAAAAAGAAGATTCTTTTCGAGAACAGTGTATTGGACACACTGCGCAAGTCCTTGCTGATCAGAGCAGCCTATTCATTCACACATCCTTTCTTGTCTTGATGGTCTGTGCCACAGACTCTATGGAAAACAGCTGCGGGAATCTTATCTGCTAACTGATTCGCTTGATGTTCTCTGTGCATAATAACACAAGGGGAGAGAAGGTGTTGACCCATGCTGCTGATTTTCTAAGCAGCGTTTTCAAACAAATAGCAAATGTGGGTTTCTTTCTGGAAAGACAAAAGGCAACAATCACCTCCGCATGCAAGTTAATGGTATGGGCATTGCGCTCAGGGTCTAAAACTTAAACGAGATATTATCATGTATGCATAGTAGCCACTGGTGTTGCTAATGTCTCGTTTTGAAGTGGAGGTGAGATGTGGGACAGCTGAGCAAAATTGGCTGGATCTAGAGTTGGACTTGGTTAGTGTAAAAGGTAAAGGGACCCCTGACCATTAGGTCCAGTCGTGGCCGACTCTGGGGTTGCGGCGCTCATCTCGCTTTATTGGCTGAGGGAGCCGGCGTACAGCTTCGGGGTCATGTGGCCAGCATGACTAAACTGCTTCTGGCGAACCAGAGCAGTGTACGTGTCAGGGAACTGACATCAGAGCGAGAGGCGGAGGCAGGGCTCCAGAGCGATGCCGGAGAGGGGACCAGCAGGGGGGAAGGAATTCAGCGGAACACCAGTAGAGAAGGGAGGGAGATGGAGGAATTGGAGACTGGTCTCCAAGACCCTGCATCAGAGACTATTGGAGAGAGCGCTGGCACATCCCTGCCTTCCCCTTACTTGCGCAGACGAGTTCCGTGCAGGGAAAATAGGAGGAGACCTGGGGTCAAACAGCTCTTATGCTGGAAAAGGTTCAAGAAACGCCCACTGACAGATTCTGCACGGCCACGGAGTGTGGGCTGTCAGCCAAGGCATGGTGAACCAGGCAATCGGACACAACTAGCAGGCAACCTATGCACAAGTAACCCCTTACAACCATTACAGTACGGAAACGCTGTTTACCTTCCCGCCAGTACCTATTTATCTACTTGCACTTTTGTGCTTTTGAGCTGCTAGGTTGGCAGGAG
Organism: Podarcis gaigeae; assembly: GCF_964106915.1. NCBI lineage: Eukaryota > Metazoa > Chordata > Lepidosauria > Squamata > Lacertidae > Podarcis > Podarcis gaigeae. Next base: position 11,084,047 of record NC_139682.1, read on the forward strand.
CAGGGACTGAGCAATGGGAGCTCACCCCATCGCGGGGATTCGAACCGCCGACCTTCTGATCGGCAAGTCCTAGGCTCTGTGGCTTAACCCACAGCGCCATCCGCGTCCCTGGTTAGTGGTTAGTTGGTTAGTGTAGACCCACTGAAATCAATAGGGTGAATTGGTCATGCTAATTTAAGGGTCTATTCAGTGAGAGACATGGCCTGGGAAGAGGAGCTGTGGTGGGACAGGTTCTGAGGAAAGCCCAGAAGGCAAGCTAAAAATCAGAGGTAGAGTGTTACAGCCACGGTTTCCACCCTTGCCAAAGTCCTTTATGGTCCAGACCCCTTCATTAGAAGATCTTGACTAACTCTTCTACAGACAGAAATCTCCCCATAAATTACCCATGACAGAACTCCAAATGGGGTGAGTAGAAGGATGGGGCCCCAAATGAGGTGAGCAGCACAATGTACATACCCTCACAACTGTTACCAACCCTTCATTGGTAACGGGATCTGTCCTGATGGTGAAGTGACCAGAAGGGTCTCCACTGATAATCCGGTAAACGGCATTCCAGTTGGGCGAGTGAGGCTGATCTCTATCCATGACTGTCAAATTAGCGACCACAACTTCCACTCTGTTTTCTGGGACCTCACCAGAATACTGAAAAAGAAAAAGAAAGTGCTGTTAGAAGCATGCATGTTTGTGTGTTCATCACATCTTCACATAATGGAAGACCAACTGGGATGGTGCAGAAAATGTGTGAGCCCAGTGTTTACTTTTTCAGGTACCCTTTTCAGACAACCAAGTGAACTCTTGGAGTGTGTATGTGTATTGGGGAAAGTGCCCATTGTATCTTCAATGCGTGTTCACCTGGTTGTCTGTATCCTTGGAGGCTCTGAACAATCAGAGTTAAACACAGAGGTTCAGTAACAGCAAGTGCATTTCCCTATCTGCCTCCACTGTTTATTTTGCTAATTAATTAATTAATTAATTAAGAGTTTTCTATACCACCCTCCAACAAAAATGATGATACCGCAGTTTACAACAACCGAGGAAATATTTTAAAAAACACTTAAGAAATAAGAACATTGACAGTAATTATCATAAAATACATAAATTGGCACCGTGACTTAAAAACCTCTCAATGGTCGTCTGAAGGACAGTTCTCTAATGGGAGGTCTGTCAAGTCCAAGCCCGGTTTAAAGATAAAGAACCACAAGGAGGGAGACTGTGAGGGGCCATGAAGTTGGCCATCAATAGTCAGCACCTGAATAGCAAACTGAGAAGGTCCACAGGTCATCTGGTAACAGTATCTCCCACTACAACACAGTGGAGGTTGGTCCAGTAAGCCAAATGGGACGTTGCCATGCAAACCTCAGCCAGTCCCACCTTGCCAGCCTTCTTACTTACAACCAGTCTGTTATGTACTAAGCTTGGATCCTAGAACAATAGGCAAGTAGGATCCTAGAATGCAACAACTGATTGGCTTGCAGGAAAAGACCAGTCAAGCTCCAGGAGGAAGTTAATCAGCCTATTAGGCTGGTAGGATCGTAGAATGCAACAACTGATTGTCCTGCAGGAAAAGACCAATCAGGCTCCAGGAGGAAAGCAGAACCAGCCAGTCAGACAGGACTCATTGTGTAAATAATGTATATACAGTGGTGCCTCGCAAGACGAAATTAATTCGTTCTGCGAGTTGTTTCGGCTTGCGAAGCACAGATTCCCTGCGTATTAACGGTTTTAAGAAAAAGGAAACAAACTTGCAAGACGTTTTCGTCTTGCAAAGCAAGCCCATAGGGAAAATCGTCTTGCGAAGCAACTCAAAAAACGAAAAACTCTTTCGTCTTGCGAGTTTTTCGTCTTACGAGGCATTCGTCTTGCGAGGTACCACTGTAAAAGCCTGAGGTTTTGGGGGAAATTCAATCACTGTTTTACAAGCTACAATAAAGAGCATGAAATCACTACAGGACTCCGAGTATATTTCACAGTCCAAAGGGTCATTCTACCTGTCAGGCTTCCTCCTCCTTACTCTCATTGTTGTTCTTGTGGAAGTTGGTAGGGAGGAGGAGCTAGAATTAGTTGCCTCTGCCTGCCATTGGCCCTAGACCCACCTACTGTTAGCCTTTCTGCCTTCCAGTGGCTTAGCATGCCACTGGGAGGGAGCGAAACAGACGGCAGTACGGATGCACATTCAACTGCCTAATAGTGTCCACGACTTTCAAGAGATTGCAGCCGCAGAGATAAGACACGAAGACTTGTCCCGTTGTCTGGAGAGGTTGCTTCCTGGTTCGCATGGAGAAGCCATTTTCAATGGAGTGTCGGGATTCACAGAATGCTGTGTTTGATAGTAAGTCTGCAGGCTTGAGTTTGCTAGCTGATGCAACTGGCTGATGCCATCAGCCTGCAATACTTTCTATGGAAGTGCTGGGTCAGAGTGACTCAGCAGTAATGTGCTGACAGTTGATTGGCTGTCATCGGTTTAAAAGGGAAACCTTTCCAGCAGTAAATGGGTGGTGTAGAGGAGTGTGGTCAGAGAGAGAGAGAGAGAGAGAGAGAGAGAGAGAGAGAGAGAGAGAGAGTTAGAGGTCTTCCTATTTGCCTTAAGGTGTAGTCAGGTACTCTGTTTGACTGTATGAACTGCTCGTATATTATAGCCTGTAGATATTTGTATATATAGCTCACAATAAATATACTGCACTGAAGAACCTGGAACTCTGAGCTTTTTTGCTAAAGGGCCGTGAAGAATTCACGACATGGAGCCCAGCAATGGAAGCGTGCAGGGGTATTGAGGCAGCACTGGGTGTTGAAATTTGGCACCCCTGGCAGAAGGTGAGGAGGAATTAAAGAACCTTTTAATGAGGGTGAAAGAGGAGAGCGCAAAATATGGTTTGAAGCTCAACATCAAAAAACGAAGATCATGGCCACTGGTCCCATCACCTCCTGGCAAATAGAAGGGGAAGAAATGGAGGCAGTGAGAGATTTTACTTTCTTGGGCTCCATGATCACTGCAGATGGTGACAGCAGCCACGAAATTAAAAGACACCTGCTTCTTGGGAGAAAAGCAATGACAAACCTAGACAGCATCTTAAAAAACAGAGACATCACCTTGCCGACAAAGGTCCGTATAGTTAAAGCAATGGTTTTTCCAGTAGTGATGTATAGAAGTGAGAGCTGGACCATAAAGAAGGCTGATTGCTGAAGAATTGATGCTTTTGAATTCTGGTGCTGGAGGAGACTCTTGACTGCAAGAAGATCAAACTGATCCATTCTTAAGGAAATCAGCCCTGAGTGCACACTGGAAGGACAAATCTTGAAGCTGAGACTCCAATACTTTGGCCACCTCATGAGAAGAGAAGACTCTCTGGAAAAGACCCTGATGTTGGGAAAGATGGAGGGCACAAGGCGAAGGGGACGACAGAGGGTGAGATGGTTGGACAGTGTTCTCGAAGCTACCAGCATGAGTTTGACCAAACTGCGGGAGGCAGTGGAAGACAGGAGTGCCTGGCGTGCTCTGGTCCATGGGGTCACAAAGAGTCGGACACGACTAAAAGACTAAACAACAACAACAACAACAAAACAATTTTGCACCTGGGGCAACCGCCCCTGTGCCCCTCACTCTAACCAACTGAGCTATTTAAGAACTTGGGAAGCTGCCTTATAGCAAGTTCAGTATGGTCTACGCTGGGGTAGCACGTATCCAGAGTTTCAGGGGGGAGGCATTCCCAGCCTTATCTTACGATGCCAGGGATTGAACCCGTGGCCTTTTGCATGCAAAGGAGATGCTGTACCAAAGAGCTGTGAGCACACACAAAAAGGGGGTGGGGGTGGAGAAGCCTTCGAAGCTTGCATTAGACTTTCACAGGAAAACTGTACTTTTATCTGTATTCAAAAGCTAATAAAGAGAGAAGCCCTTTCATCAAACTACTTGACTTCTGGGGCCTTGTGTATTGCACAGAAACTCGCAGAGTCTGCCTTTGAGAACACAATAGCCTTTCATCTGTAACCCAACACTCCTGTACTCTCCAGCCCTGATACTATCATCTTGTTAGGAAGAAAAATTGTGAATTTATCCAAAATGGGATCTCATCCCAGTCTTAGTGATGGAGCTCCTGTGCCAATGACCTTTAAGAGCTCTTTGGCTCAACAATAGAAGATCTTTATCTCGCAAACTCTTGGCGGGGGGTGAGGGTGGAGAGGACACTTTAAAATTCTGATCTGATAAAAATAAAAATAATAAAAAAGCAAGCAGGGGCTTCTGTTTTCAAGTTTTGTCGAGTTTGCTTTATTATCGAACGTACCTTTGTTTCGGGCCCGAGGAATGGATAACGTGAAACAGGAGCCACCCCAACATTATTTGATTGTGGAGGGTAACCCAATAGTGCTGCTTCAGTGAGAAGTGTTTGATGATTTTTTTTGTAACCAGCTCAATGTAGAATCACAGAGTTGGAAATGACCACAAAGGTCATCTAGTCCAACCCCCTGCAATGCAGGAATCTTTTGCTCAATATAGGTTTCGAACCCACAACCCTGAGATTAAGTGTCTTGTGGCACCTCAGGTGAATGGGTAGTTAACTAAATCTTCCCTTGATTTCAAGCAAAATCCAGTTTCTGCACCAAGGTAACCAAAATAAGCTCAGGCAGGAATATGTTGTGCAAATTAAGCACATTATTCTACAATTATGTTTTTGTGGGTTTTTTTTGCTTCTGGGAAACACAACAGACCAAAAAGAACAGTAGAGAGCATTTTGGACTGAGAATTTTGAGAATTTCTAAGCATTCCTTTTAACCTCTAGAATGGGGTAGGAAACCTATGGCCCTCCAGAGGTCATTGGACAACCAAGTCCCATCAGCCCCTGCCAGCATGGCGAACAGTCAGGTGGGAGCTGTAGTCCTGCAAGATCTGGAGGGCTGAAGGGTCCCTGTCCCTGCTCCAAAATAAGTTACCTAGAAAATGTAAGTCTATTGCTGTGAAGGTACAGAATCACAGAGGAATGTGTTCCAAAGTGTCAAAAGTTATTGGAAAAATGTCCAGAAGTAGCAGCAATCAGTATTAAATCTGTACATGAAAACTTGCTGAAGTATACACTCTAAGATAAGATTGCTTTTATCTGTGCTCGGAGCGGAATGCATTTTCAGTTTCATCCTTCACTGAGAGCACACCCTCAAGATCACTTTAAGCACAATAGCTATCCCATAACACTCGAGTTGGATGAAGCATGCATTAGGCTGGTACAGTCATAGTAAGTGGATAATCTTCATCTCCCATCGCCTTTCAAGGAAGATGAGAATTCTAACCCTTTTTTTGGGACCCTAAATGCCGACCCAGGAAGTAGTAGTGTCCTCAGATGGATTGTTTTGGATGAAAGGATATCCGATCCTAAGTGTGCAGCTGTGGATTCTTAGCCTGACTCCAGACTGTCACTGTTGTGTGGGAAGGATTCAAAAAGATATTGAAAATTCAGGTTAGCCCCAGTAAAGTGGATTAAAGGGTTTTATGGCACAGCCGATTCACTTGTTGTTGTTGTTTTATTACTCTTTCCAGTTACGGAAATGGTCGAGAAATGCATTGAAAAGTGTGTGCTGAATGATTGGGAAGAAGCGTAAGCATCACACAAGCAAAAAAGGATGGATGTTCATTGTCATGTAACCACCCCACAAACAAATCAGAACAAATGCTCCATAAAGAATAGTCATAGCGTTAGCACCGTGGAAGCGTTGCACAAGCAAATCAGGATAGGTTGACCACTTACTCATCACCAAAAGAAGAGGAAACAAAACACTAAAAGAAGACAAAAGGGGACACTGATTTGCTAAATAAGTTTGCATATGCTAATTTATATGCATAGATGTAAATCTAGCATATAACTGAACGAGACATACAGTGCATCTCACCAAGCTGACCAGGTGAATTGTGTGGTTACCTGGTTTTCTGTCCAGGTGCTAATTGATGAAGAGCCCATGATTTCGTTTCCAAATTTTTAAAATCATTAAATGGACTGAAGACTGGGCAGTTCTTCAAATGAAGGACTTCAAATGAAGGACTGCCCTCCGTAAAGTGGGACTCATACATTAGGAAGCAAGGAATGCCATTGAGAATTGTTTGCCCAAAATGCATTAAATATTAGCAAATAGTATGTTTGGAAATGCATACATTGGGATAAAATATGGAGTTAAATACAAACTTTATATACTCTTTTGTTATGAAATGCGTAATTATTTGCACACTTTTTTGTGTGTGGAGTTCATGCAGGAGGGGCTGATATGGTTGGATTAGTTTTATTTAAACATCATTTTCCGATGGAAAAATCTAAATTCTTTCCACAGTGTCATTTCACTGACTTTGGGGCTATTTGTAAAAAAAAAAAGGGGGGGGCTGTGGATTTAGATAATAAGGAATGAAATCTTCAAGAAAGTTCTGATTTGTACTCTTCTTTCTCAGGCATCGATTCAATTCTCCATCTCCATGGGGAGCACCGTTTTCTTGTTCTGCTCCAAAGCCTTTTGAATATGTTCTTCTAGTAAAACCGTCACACCCTTACATGGTTGCAAAGGGGATGGAGAGAGAAAGGTAGGGATGAGCAACAGACAGCGCTGGCATCTGTAAATGGGCTCATTAGTTAAGGCTAATTGTCTCATTAGAAAAGGGTGTGTGCATAAATGCAGAGATAATTTATAAGATATCCCAGTTGGGAACAAAACAGCTTCAGCCACCCTTCCCCAAACTGATGCCCTCCAGATTCTTTCGGGCTACAGTTCTCATCAGCCCCAGCTAGCACAACTTGGGGGCTAACCAAGTCAATGAATGTGGCTTTAAAGGGAGCCACTTAAATTAAAAAGACTGACATAAATAGCTGCTTCAAAGCTGGAAACTTCCTAGCTGAAAACTGTCTTCCATAAGGATGTTTTTTACTTTGCTTATTCATCGTTCTTGAGCATTTTCTTCTTTCCTCAGACATTGCAACAAAGAGCTTTCATTTCTATTGGCTGTGAAATGGAGGAGGTTGGGTTTAAGAGCATAACAAGAGCCCTGTTGGAGATGATCAAAGGCTGATCCACTCCACCAGTATACTCTACCAATGGCAAACCAGAGGCCTATAGGAATCCCACAAGCAGGAGATGGTGGAAGGCAAGCTTAAAACAAAATCTGGATGTCTGAGAACGGTAGCCATGGGGCAACCTGTATGTTCCTTTCATGATGGATTCCACCCTCCTCCAGGTTAGCCAGTACAGAGCAGATGGGTGGGTGGGCGGGAACCTGCTTCAAAGGGCCAACCATGAGCAAGCAAAAGATTCCTATTCATCCCCGAAGCAACCAGTCACAATTGAAGTGCATCTTAGGAGCAAAGTTGCCAGGACTGGGTGGGGCTCAGCATGGTTTATGTAGTCCATGAAGTCCTTCTTCTTCTTCTTTCTTTGGTGATCACTCATAGCCGAGTAAGATTGTCTTCCATAAACACAGTTTTAACAATGAGTCCGTAAGTGACTGTAGAGGCCAATTCTGGATCCACACGTCCATCCACAGTGGGGACATTGGTTCCCGGGTGGGAGTTGATCATGGTGTGGATTTGCCAAGCGTGCCTTCCTCTTAGCACGTTTCTCCCTTGCGTTCTGAGTTCTTCAAAGTCCATGACACCTTTGGTAAACACTGTTCTCCAACTGGAGGTGCTTGCAGGCCAGTGTTTCCCAGTTGTCGGTGTTTATACTACATTTTTTAAGATTTGCCTTGAGACAGTCTTTAAACCTCTTTTTTTGACCACCAGCATTACACTTTCCATTTTTAAGTTCAGAAGTCCACCCCCTCCATAGCAACACACATAGGTGTACATCTTGTCCTTCTACCTAGACCTAAGTAGGAATAGAAGAAGCTGCCTTCTGAGCTACAGCTCTACCTTTGAGCTACAGTCCATTCCAATAGCAACTTCTCGATAGCAACTTCCCTGGTCCATGTTGTTGCACCAGCTAGGGAAGTACCACCAACCTCGGGAAGTCCCAGGTCCAAAGGATTTCAACTTGCACAGCTTGGAGAACATTATTCTTGAGATTCCACTGAGCTACAGTAAGGGGGAAGAAACAACTCTGGCTCCAGTGATCCAATGGTCCGACTCACCAGATGCACATTGCCTTCTATGATGCCAAGCAACATCCAGAGATTAGCAAAATATATACCGTGAACCCCAGAATAAGTTGCGCCATTATGGCGTCTCTGTTTGTTTCTTTATAGGGATGCTGTTGGAATTTGCAGAACAGGTGGTTGCTTGGATCGGAAGACTCTGTGCCATTGGAGTCTGCCAGCCAGGAGAAACAGTTTGCTTTATTCTGCCAACAAACACTGCTTTATGATAGCAAAGATGTACCCCAGACTGCTGTTTATAGGAATCCAATGTGAATACATATTAGCTCAATAAAGCTACTACCTGTGGTTTGCTTCCTGACTAAAGCGCAACGCGGGGAAGGTTGGAGACCATTTAATTGAATTGTGGACATTTTTGTCGGCAACATCTGGCAACGTTACATCTCATTGCACACATCTAGAAGAGCAGCGCCTTGGCACGGGCATCTCATTTTCACTTTGGACATTTTATCCTCATTATTACATAATACATATTACAGGGGCATTGGCTAATGGATTCCTTCCTCCTGGCTCCACACATATTAATGGAAAAGTGAAAATTGCAGAGAGGTTGCATTGAAGGGAGAGTACCACAGCAGGGGGATGTGTAACATGGGCAGATGTTACAAATGAAATGGTTCATGACAAATAGGCTCAGGAGAAGCTGACAGGGTACCTGGCATGGACTAGGCTGCATAGTACATAAGCTGTGTAACAGCCCTGGAGAACACATGGCTGCCATGAAATTTAATGCATGGCCCATCAAAACCACCTTGCTTGAAGATCAAATATTAACCACAAGTATTCATGCTATCAGGAATATCATGCCCTCAAATAGGTGTCTATCCTATTCAAGGCAAAAAAGAGACCACCCCCCAAAAAAACAAGTAGTCATTTTGACATGTTCTGGGGACTTCCTAGATGCTGCCATCATGTCCTGCTGTTGCTTGCAAATTAAATGTGTTTTATAATGGCCTGATAAGGACCTGTGAACTGTACAAAATGTTGAGGTGTTCATTGAAGGGAAAAAGAAACTAGAGGTGGGGTACATGTTTGCAAACCCAATGGTCACATAAGGCGAGAGAGTCTCATGAGTGAGTGAACCATACCTTGTCTTTAATAGCATGGTGGGAGTGTTGGGAATCATTCTGCAAAGAAACAGTAAAGATGTTTGTACCTTTAAGAGCAGTTTCTGTAAGCTCTGGGCAAATTGGGTACAGCTGGCCATGACTACAAAAGGAGGAAAAGCTGCAGTTTGAACTTTGCCTGCAGGAAAAACACCCACAAGCTTTGCTGTTTGTTGTTTTATAATAAAAACTTTATTTGATTTGGTTTTATACCGGTCTCGTGGTGTCGTAGTCTCTGTCATCTGCCACCAGAGGAAAAAAACCCTCTATAATAGGGAGGAGTGTGGAAACTTGTTGGGACATCTTTGTTGCTTCTGACCAGTTTTGAATTTCTTGAGGACCGTCTGCTGCTGGGCCTGAATAAAGATCTCTTACTTTCAAGTAACAGCTTTTGTATGTTGGGTGTAAATGCATTAATAATATGAACTGATGGTTCCCCCACTTCTCCTTGTGTCCCCCATTTCTCTCTCCCAACAACAACATTGGTTAAAGGTCACTTGCCAACTAAGGTTTGTATTTGGTTTAAAATCCTTAGTCAGCTTTAGCCTTCCATGTGAAACTGGACTTCCTCCTTTAGGAGTCTTCACCACCCAAAAACTACTGAGCTGTGACTGCAGAGTGTCAAAAAAAATTAAACTGCTCTCAAGGCTCTGCTGCTCTCACTGATGCTTTTAACTATTCTGGAAAAAAATAGCTAAGGTTTAAACGATCTTCTGTGAAATGCTTCAGCTCTAACCATGGTTTATTAACTGCAGTTAGCATAGATTATGGTTAATGTTACCCATTGCTTAGCATGGTTATGTGCTAATCAGGCCAGTGTTGTGATTTTGAATTTTGCTTACTTGAATTTTGAGGGTCCTTGGCTCTGACAATGCAAAGGCATTTGTGGATGGTGTACCTGTTTCAGCTTTAAGTGGCTTGAGATGAGGACTTGAAAGATCACATTTTGTCACTCTGAAATTTAAACAAGTAGGTTTATATTCCAATTTGAGAAAAGCAAATGTATCTGTCTTCCTTTTTTTGGCAACAGGAAATTGAAGTCTAGTAGTTTTTTAAAAAAAGAAATGCCCTAATCTTTGGCAATTTTAAACACCAGGGTCTGAAAAATTCATTATTACTAACTCCCATCAAGGGGGTTCATGAAGCCAAAATTACTTAATCATCTCCGTTTAGCTTCGTGTGTAGACCTCAATTTGAAAAAAATTATCTTCTTGAATTGTTATTGCAATTAATTTTCTCTTCCTTTTTTTTCCCTACAGCAGACTATGTTACAGTAATTAGATATTTTATAAAAATGAGTTATATTCATTCAAGATAGCTGGCTTCACTTTTACATTTGATTAATCATATTACCACCGAGGTCTGAGGTTTGTCTCCAGGGAAACTTTAATGACCTCGTTTTAATTCTTCTTTTAACCATAGAGAAGGTGTAAATGAACAAATATAAAACTATCTTCTCCCCCCTCCACAATCTCAAGATTAGATCTTAGGGAGCGTTGGGTTGTCCCCCCCCCCCCCCGCGCGAGGCTGACCCATTTTAAAAAGACAATCTACCAATTCTAATTAGATATAGGGTGCATTCAGACCTAAATAGAGACTTGAACTATCTCTGATAACTAAAGTTTAGCTTCATCTTTATGGATGAAAGGATTTTTAAAGGAAGGTTTAGTGTTGAAGAGTCTTGTGCCTGATATGCACACAGCTTCACCATCTTCAAAGGCTGCCCTATTTATGAATGGAGGAAATAAATTTGCATCTGTGGATGTGCTTCCTTTGAAATGAATGGACAGGCCATATATACAAGAGCTAAGATGTACACCAAGCTGCTTTTTACTGACCTACTTCACATTGGAAGGGAGGGCTTTTGATGCCTGCTATTGATGGCTACAGTTGGAGGCAGCTACGATTCTGAATACCAGTTGCTAGAAACCATGGAAAGGTTTCTCACAGCCATCTGATTGGCCACTGCGATAACAGTGACGCTGGATCAGATGGGCCATTTGCCTGATCCACAGGATCTTCTTATGTCCTTATGTCCTGTCTTCTCCTTTCTCCCTAACACACCTTGCTCATCAGGTGTATCTGTCCCATTGATGGGACATGGGTGGCGCTGTGGTCTAAACCACTAAGCCTCTTGGGCTTGCCAATCAGAAGGTCAGCAGTTTGAACCCCGGCGATGGGGTGAGCTCCCGTTGCTCTGTCCCAGCTTCTGCCAACCAAGCAGTTTGAAAGCACACCAGTGCAAGTAGATAAATAGGTATTGATGCAGTGGGAAGGTAAACGGCGTTTCTGTGCACTCTGGTTTCCATCACGGTGTTCCATTACGCCAGAAGTGGTTGAGTCATGCTGGCCACATGACCCAGGAAGCTGTCTGTGGACAAATGCCAGTTCCCTTGGCCTGAAAGTGAGATGAGCGCTGCATCCCATAGTCGCCTTTGACTGGACTTAACTGCCTGTCCCACCTCAAACACCCTTGGACATTCCATATTTAGGCATTACATTGAATTCAGTGTACCTGAGTGTGTAATAAAAACCCTTTAATTCTACCCCACTGGATGTGGTTCCACTAAAACTACCCCTCGCAAAAAAACAAACAAAACACCCCTACCTTCCTCCCATGGAAAACAAAGATACAGCTATCTGGATACTTTCCTTATGTGGTAAACAACACCTGGGGGGGGGGGCAACCCAGCCAGATGGGTGGGGTATAAATAATATTAAGATTATTATCACCATCACCATCATTTGCAGTGGGAAAACTGCAGGAAGAGAAAGTGTTAAGAAGTACTTTACCCTACTTTAGATGACAGCCCGCATATGTGCATTTTGTAAGACAGTGGTGTCCAAACTTTTTTCAAAGAGGGCCAGATCTGATGAAGTGAAGGGCCATGAGGGCCGACCAATAGGCCGAGCTTTTTTTAGGACTGAAGCTGTTCAGCTTTTTTTAAGGATTGAAGTTGTTGAGGGTTTTTTTTAGGATTTTACCCCAACAAATGCCTGTTGTAAGAGGAAAAAAGTTGAGCCATAGCTACTCGTGGCTGCAACTTAGCCTTAAGCCTCACTGAGCTCAGTGGGACTCACACCCTGGTAAGACTGCGTAGGACTGCCGCCTTGGAAACCGAAATTAAAAGCCCATTATCCCTCGCTTTCTGTGCGCTGCTTTGTGACAAAGAAATGTTATTTCCCATGGAGTGTGCTATGTAGCTCCATTAAGTCAACATCCTTGGATCTAAGCCAAATCAATCTAATCGCCTCTATCGCTGCAAACAGTTATGTGGACATATGTCCTACTCAAACCAATGAGATTGATGCATGCGCAGACCAGAAATAAGCTGCAGAGTTCAATAGGATGCAATTAGCTTAAATTCAAATATGTCAGTTTAACTGGGTTGTAAATGAGGCTGTTAATTACTCGAAGTTGTTGGAAATGACAAAGTTAACTCCTCTCCCCCATTCTTCTAGAAATGTTATTGAAAGAGACAAAAACTAATAATTTTGTTGTGGGGGTGTGGGGAGGAAACCTTTGCAAATTATTTGGTCAGCTTTATCGGAATAATTTGCTGAAATGTGCACACAAATGGGGACATTAAGCATCAGTCACTTTGAGTTACTTTGAAGTTAGCGGTGAGGAGTATACGGAAAGCCCTCTGCAATTCTGGCAGCTGGGAGGAAGAGACACAATGGCGATAGCGCTTCTATGGAAGAATAGTAATAACAATCCTGTTTAATTTTCCGCTAAAAAGCAAAGCTCTGCTGCAACACATCAGGAGATCAGGGCATGGTTTGGTTGAGCATACATAATATACAACAGATAGTATTGTAGCTCCTTGAGATGTCAATCAGAGATGCCTGTTGGCCCCTTTTCTATCTGATTGTTACTTTAATGACAAGGGGTGGGACTTACAGAGCCTAATTGCCCCCTCCCTCAGTTGCAAATGGCAAGCCACCTGTTCTGCTTGGTCTTTTATCCAACTCTAGCTCAAAAGAACCATTTCCAAGAGTTGCGGTCATCTTTCCTTCGCTGTTTTCTTTTTTCCAAAACTCTAGACTGACTCCAAGGGTGAGCTAAGAGTGGTAGCAGAATGCATGGCTAGAGGCCACTTTTACTACTTAGTCCCTTTGCAGCTCAAAACCACACTCCTCACGGCTTTCTCCCTGCAGCAGAATATGATTCTAAGCTGAATTATGACGAGAGGGTAAAGAGTTGACTAGTTTCTCCCTGCTCACCTTCCTTCAGCTCATATGTAGCCAACCCAGGGGAAGAATTGCTGGGGGAGAAGCTGCTGAGGAAAGACTCACAGAACTCCAGGTAACTTATAGTTTGAATATTGCAGCAAGTTGCAGCAAGGGATGGGTGAATCTATTAATTATGATTTCTCTTAGTTTCCCTTTCCCTCCAGTTTTAGGTTCAGTTCTCCCCATTTCCACATCAGTCTGCAGTTTTTTTAAAAAAAAAAGTCTTCATGAAAATTTGTCAGCTTTTTAAATTTCTCCAATATACAGAGTTTTGTCTCCAAATGTTTCTAATGTACACATTTCTGAAGAGCAATTTCCCCTAACGCAATGCACTTTTGCATGCTATTTTCAATAACACATGCATTTTTATGTACAATTTATCCCAGGGTGTGCATTTTTGTGCAAATGACTTGGCCGGAGAACCAAACTGCAAAATTGGGGGAAATGTGAATTTTGAAGGCTGGGTGTGCATTGTTTTGGAAAGTGAGAATTATGAAGATTGGCCTTTAAATGAGAACAACACTGCATTTCTTCCCCATCACCTCTTTCTCAATCCCTTGAGACGTCAGGGATTGAGCTTGAGACCTTTCGTGGGCAAAGCATGTGTCCTGTCACTGATGTGAGCCATGTTAGAGAGAGAAAATATCCACAGTGCACTTTGCAAACAAGAACACTAAGCCAGAAATTATAATGAAACAGAAGTGATGGTGTTCGCTAATAAAAAACACAAGAACCAAAGTGGCTGACGGATAGTTTTGGCTTTAGCGTGGTTCCAAAATTTAAATATTGGACTGTCCAGGGACATCGGTTGGCTATCAAGATTTACTTCTGCTAGATTCATCCAAGCAATTGGAAATGCTCCTGGCTGTGGAAAGGAAGGGATCTGGTGGCTAGGGCCACAGTCCATGTAAATATACAGAACAGAATTGTGGAGCCAAATAAAGATATATTTCTAATATATCTTTAGAAGTGGGGAAATCAGTTTTCAAAGATTCTCCTGTGTTATCTGGGGGGGGGGGGACCAGCCCCCCTGGGACATAGGAAGCTGCCTTATACCGAGTCAGACTATTGGTCTACCTAACTCAGTTGTGTCTACACAGACTGGCAGCATCAGCTCTCCAGGGTTTCATGGCCAGGGATGAAAGGGGATTGAACCTGGACTCTCTGATGTGCAAAGCTCTGCCAATAATCCTTCTCCGAGACAAAGGAGGTTTGCCAAAGTATCAGGAAGTCACCAGATCCTCTTGGCTGAAGACGCCATAGATTGAACCTGGAACCTTCTGCCTGTAACTGAAGTGCTTTGTCCCTGAGCTATGGCCCTTGTCTCTAAGCCTTGTCTCTAAGCCAGAACTCTTATGGCTGAGGCTTACGGGAGCTGGAGGTCGCCCACCTATTGCCCTAAAGAGATGATAATGAAGGTCAAGGTGCCCAGTGGATTCTGTTGTTGTTTTCAGCAGTGAATATTATTGGGAGATAAGTCATTTAAAAAAAAAAAAGTTTTAGGGAGGTTTTTAATGACTGATGTTTTAATGTACAGTGGTACCTCGGGTTAAGTACTTCATTCATTCTGGAGGTCTGTTCTTAACCTGAAACTGTTCTTAATCTGAAGCACCACGTTAGCTAAAGGGGGCCTCCTGCTGCCGCTACACCTCTGGAGCACAATTTCTGTTCTTATCCTGAAGCAAAGTTCTTAACCTGAAGCACTATTTCTGGGTTAGCAGAGTCTGTAACTTGAAGCGTATGTAACCCGAAGCGTATGTAACCCGAGGTACCACTGTATTTTCAATCTTTTATTGGAAGCCGCCCAGAGTGGCTAGAGAAACCCAGCCAGATGGGCAGGGTAGAAATTTATTATTATTATTATTATTATTATTATTATTATTATTATTATTATTATTATTATTTTGGCAAAGCACACATTATCTTGTACCTGGTCAAAATGCTGTGAAGCACCCTTGTTGGAGAAATGTTGCTTATTGTTGAATATGAGAGTGTGAGGAAAATAATCAAAGATAGAGGTTTTGGCAAAGACTCCTGTTTAGATCTGGGAATCATCCAAGGGACTTATTTTTCTAAATGGTACCATCTGTTGGAAGCGGATCGCATCCAGCAAAGGTATTTCCACGAGTTGTCAATTTCCTCTACAAGGCTGCATTTCTAGACAATGCTGTCTGCGTATCTCAATGGCAGATGTTCTGGTGTGCTCAGCCCTTTTCCAGATACAGACAAAATACTTGGAGTGGGGGCAGGGCTGGCTCAGCCCCCACCCTTGAGTTCCTCGCTGGCCCCGTTCCACAAATGCCTGTGCGTTTGGCAGGACAGGTAAAAGGGGGAACTGATGTGCTTACAGTTGAGCGCTTTCACACTGTGAGCTGCTATATTAGGCATGGGCGGGGGAAATCTCCAGCCATGGGCCAAATTAGGCCCACCAGGCAGTCCTAATTTTGCCTACAAGGCCATTTTCCATCAGCCATGCTCACCTGCCGCACACCTGCCAACGAGGCCACATCATCACCCCAATAACACAGGGATGAGTGGCATTAAACAATAAGCTGAGATGAGATAATGGATGGCAACCATCTGTGTGAGCAGATCAGACCTTCATCACTCATGCCAAGGGTCTTCCTCTCCTGCCCCTATAGCCCACTGCACCCCCCCAAATTTCCTCCATAGGTTTGGGGTACCACCCAGAGCTAATTTGGGGAAGGAAAAGGTGAGTAGTGTTGCACAAATGGGAGCTTGCTGACACAACAGTGGATGTCACCTCACTCTTTTTCATTTTCATTTCCCCAATCACCACTTTTGTCCTGAACCTCCTAGTTTTACAATAAATCAAATAGCTTGGAAGCATCACAGATTGTGTCTGCTGTGTCCCCTGCTACCTGCCCCAAAAGGAAACAGTGCTCCTTAATTCTAAGTGCATGGAAACAGCCTGCAAGTTCTCTATGATGAAGGAAAGGCACTTTTAGGAGTCCTTTCCCTTTATTATAAGCCTAAACTGTCTCCTTGGAGTGTGTGGGGTGTCAGGAGAGGTGTATTACCTCTGGTGGGGGACATGTTATGCGCCTTCTGGGGTAGTTCGTTCACCTTTGGTTCCCATCCTGCACTCAGCTCTCACCTGTGACTCTTTGAAGCTGTCAGCATGCAACAGCAGCCACAACCCAGGAATGGTTTCAACTGGCCTGCTAAACTGGGTAAAGGTAGGATCAGTTCCTGGCATAGGCAGTTAAAAGGATGGTGGGGAATACCTCTGCTGCAGACCCTGAAGAATCTCTGCCAGGCAGGTTAGACAATATAGGGCTAAACGGACAAATAACCCAGCTTTCTATGGAAGAGATTCTTCTCCCCTCCTATACACCATTGCACATTTGGCAATCAGAGATGCTCGACAGTTTAGAGAGCTATTTCGGAGGGTCTGGTTTTGACTTGCATCAAGTATTTATCCTGCGACAGCCAGAACAAGACTAAGAAGGCATTTTCTATTCTCGTTGGCCTTGGCCATCAAAGAGCAGCTTTCTTCCCTCCCCGCCGCATTCCCTCCCCTGCCGCTGCTGAACCAACAGTTTTGCTCCTTTTAATTATTTACAGGAGTTTTTCTCTGGACCTGAAATGCAATTAAGAGCAGATCGTCCATTTCAACTGAAAAGCGCTGAATTCTTTCTTCGAACCAAGCAGGCTGATTTGCAACTTCCAGGATTGGTTGTTTGCGTTGAACTGAGAGGCGCAGGAAATTAAGGGTGCAGTCTCTGGCATCAGGTGAGGAAGGGCTGTGTCAGAAAGAGGAAGACGAATCTTACTCGGTGCAAGTCAGACAGCCATATTTTGCACCTCGCTGCTAAGGCAGTGAGGAGAAAGGTCTAAGGCACAGATGGGGGAACCCTGCAGCCCTCCTGATGTTTTGTGCACTCCAGCAATGTCCAGAGGGCCACAGGTTCCCTATCCTTGTCATGACTTCCATGTAAAGTAGGGGTAAGAAGCCTTGGGCCTGGGGTTCAAATGCTGCCCTCCGAACTGCACACCCATCACTGGTCCTTTTCAATACCCTCCTCAAATGCTTTTGCTTGGCTGGTGTGCATCATTGCTGGGATGGAGGATGGAGGGAGATGTCAGGAGCTTGGCCTACACTCGAGTAGCACCCTGGCAAAGACACATGCCCAACTGGCATGTTCTCTCCCTCCTGGTCAATCGTTCGGGAGCTTCATTAGCTTTCTTCAGCTCGAACATCACAGCGACCGATGCCAACAGACATCGGCACACCTAGGGATCCGCAGAGTCTTTGCAGTTCACGTGACAAACCTCAGCAACTCAGCATTTTAGCTAATCTACTTTATTCACATATCAACACACGGAGCACTGCAACATGGCTCCCTCTCTCTCTAGCATCAGACAGCAAAGAGAGAAAAAAACGAAGGACCATAGTCTCACTTCATGGAACACAGTAACACAAACATCCTATCTCCGTCACTTCCCACTCTGCAGAGTCAAAACACATACCGTCCTGTTATAGACAACAATCCCATGACTGTAGTCATGGAGCAGGAATTCTAACAGGGGATCCCTGTCTTGCTTCTATCCCCCCCCAAAAAAAAGTTATAAAAAGCTGCCATCTGATGTATTATGAATTGTCAGTTTTCCCTATAATTTCTGCAGCACGTTGCAAAGTTCACAAATCCTGAGTGCATTTTTTTTTTTACATATACGCCACAGATGTGGATTTATTATCACAGTTACTGTAGGGTTTCGTTTTGTTTTATTTAAAAAGAAACCTGGCTACTCTTCATCCATATTGGTACTTCTTTTGTCTTTGTTTCCCTCCCAAGCCACTTCATTAATTGCTTGCCTGATACCATCCTTAGCATGAAACGGCTTTCATGCCTGGTATCAAAAAGTCTATGTGGAAAGCTTCTAATAGATGCTCAAGGCAGTTCACAAAGATTCCCCCACAAACCCAACACAGTAACAGCTGAATTAAGACCACATATTCCTCCAATAGCATACCATGTACCATCCAAATCAAAGTGCCTCCTAAAAACTTAAAGAGATGGGAGTTCCAGAATAGATGTATCTGTCAATTTTGGTTTCTTTCAATTTTTCATTCCCTGGCCCCAATCGTAAGTTCATTTTGCTACATTTCCACATCAGCTTGTGAATATATATATATCTATATATATTCATTCCTCAGGAAATTCAGTAGCAGTTTAGCCCACATTTATCTTTAAAAGCAAGCTTTTGCAAGCAATTTCCTGTAGGTATGTCTGTATGTCACTAATATGTGAGTTTTATGCATACAGTACTTTACTATATACTTTTTGGACACATGATTTGATTGGAGAACTGCACCCCCAAAATTTGGAGGACTGCACATTTCAAACAATAAGAACGTAAGAAAAGCCTGTTGGATCAGGGGACCCAACGAGTGCAAAGTCTTGTTCTCAGAGCGGCTAACTGAGTTTCAGGTCATATATTGTTTTAGGAAATGCACATCATGTAAATCCACATTAAATGTGAACTGGAATGAATGTCTTCCCCATCCTTATTGCAAAATCCTGAAAGCACAGTAGAAATGGCTCAATTCCATGACCTGTCATCGTACATCTCAAGCCTAGCTATACTTTCATTCATTTTAACTGAACTTACTTTCAAATAAGCGTGGTTAAGGATTACATGGTGTAGTAAAGTAGGAATATTTAGAAAATTATTCTTTGGCCAAGCAAAGGAGAGTGAGGCCTTGTGGGAGTTTCGTCAGCCACAAGGACCCTGGGAACGGAATTGTGTATCTTTAAAATTCTAGACAACTGACTCCTCAGCTGAAAGGTTTATTAGAACCCAGGATGTCTTGATTAATGAAGGATCTAACACCTGAGTTCAATGATGTAAACATCCCCCCTCCCAGTGTTGTTATCTGCCCTTGAATTGCCTGGGAATGTGTCTCTGGCGGAAGGGAGGAAACCCTTTGATTTAAAAGTTTGAATTCTAAATTGGTCCAGCTGTCAAGAGGTAAATTGATAGACTAGCAAGCCGATCATTGGTGCATTCAAAAAATAATTTGAGTTTATGATTGGCTTGAAAGTTACGACGCAGGTTGCGAATTGGAAATAAAAGATCAGAGAATCCTCTGCTCTTGGCCTCTCTGCCTTTGCCCTGCAAATCGCAAAGATGCCCGGCTCTATGGTTCCAGCTTAATAGGCCGCTATTCATCTTTTGAAATGGAGATCTTCGATCGTCTTCTACTTGCAGAGGCTTAAGGAACAACAACTATCCTATCTTTGTGTTAGAGTTGTAAGTATGTAATCTTAGTTAGTCTACGTAGCTTTGTTGTTTTCTTACCTGTAACGTTCTAAAAGATGTGCCTGCTATTTTAGCATGTTTCTTATGTTATTTTAAAATAAACATTTTAAAGATGAAACTGTTTTAGTTGTGTGCCTTTCCAAAAGGGAATAGCTAAGTCCTAGCCTTACGCTTGGTTACGCTATACCATAGAACTTCTGCCTGCAAGTCTGTGGATACAGCTTGTAGAGAAGGGGACAGCCAGGCTAACGGGTCACAGCCTTCTCCCTGGGTTGTGATTCTGGGTCCCCTGGACAAGAGGGAGTGGTGGCAGCCCTACCGGGTTTTGTTTGTTCTGTTTTGCAAAAACGTAGTGTTCGTCCGCCAACCCTGTCCTGGGCGTCCTGGTCTGGCCGGAGAGCAGAGACAGGAGAAGGGAGGGGCAAGAGGTTGGGGACGAGCATTACTACATGTTGGCAGCGTGGTGGGATTGGACTTCCCGTGGAAAGGCACTTTGATCTTTTAAACTTGGCACGAATCTTTTGTGGGTTACAGGTGGTTTGTTTTTTTGGATAGTGATAGTTAGGAGCATGGAGGACAGTTCCGCAACTTCGCAGCAGCAATCGTTGCAAACTTTAGATCAATGGGGAGGAGAGGGAGAAGACAGCTCTCTCCCGGTGGAAACCGAACCCCCTAAAGCTGTGAGTCCTGGAGTGAAATCCGCCTCCTGGTTTTCAAATGACTCGGAAACAGGGTCAGAGGAAGAACTGGTGGATGCCAGCGTGATCCGGAAGGGTCAGAGAGAGTCCTGCATTGTGGACAGAGGGAGGGGCACTCCCGGTAAACAAAAGTTATCTCCTCGTGAGGAGGTGGAGGCGGTGAGGGCCTCCACCCGTCCTAGGAAGAACTATTCTGTTTATGCAGAACCCAGAGAAATGGATGTTTCGGAGAGTTATGATGTTGAGTGGGTTCGTGATCCGGTGAACGGTGGATTCCGCTGCCGGGAGAAGTTTCCCCAGATGGGCTACTTCATGAGACCAAGAGTTAGCCGGATGGCACCTGATTATCAAGAATTGCCACAGCAGTCCCAGGATGTGACTGTGGGAGACTGCCGTCGGGAACAGCTTGCGCCTGACGCCCGTCGGAAGGTGAGACAGCGCTCATTCAGCCCAGGCAGAGTCTACTCGCCGGTTGCGGCTCGAGAGGTGCGCGTGCCGGCGCGAAGGTACGTGGCAGAGGAGGAGGAGTACTTCCAGAGACCCCTGCGTGGATACGCAACAACGGCAGCGGAGCAGCTACGTGCCGAGGGGCAACCGCCTCCTGTGCCTGCGCCGAGGTATGGACTAGTCCCGAGGAGGGGGGGAGATCAAAATCAACAGTCCCCTCCAGGACTGACTTTAAGTAATCTCAACTGGAAGGTGTTCCAGAAATACCACCCCCCCACTGATGTCCTTAGTTACCTAAATTTGTTTGAGGTGACGTGCCGGGACATGGGTGTAGCCCCAGAACTTTACATGGCTGTGCTTCGGCCCCTAGTTTGTGGTGATTTGTCAGAACTTATGGGACATCTCCCTTTGGAAGAAATAAATGACTATGAAAGCTTCAAGAGGCTAGTCATGCAGCGGCATGGCTTGCACCCTGAACATTATCGTAAAGCTTTCAGGAAAGTGGAAAAGGGGGGGCTTACTGACAACATTGCGGTTTTTTCTGCAAAGATGGCCCAAAATTTCGAACTGTGGCTGGCGGCTGAAGGGGTGGAGGATGTGAAAGAAATCAAACAGCTGATGCTGATTGAACAACTAATGCGCTCCCTGCCCCCTGAAATTGTTAGCCTGGTGGCTGATAAAAAACCAAAGACACTAGCAGAAGCTACTACTCTTGCCGAATCTTTTTGGCTGAACCGCACCCATCTTGTTAATAAAGGACAGAGTAATATGTATAAAGCTACAGCGTCATCGGGAAGGACCGCCCCCCCCATTAAAGAATCCAGCAAGGGATTGTCTACACCTGCTAAAGACTCTGTTGCAGCTGGGGGAGAGCGTGCTAAAGTGCCCCCGAGTTCTGGACTGTGCTTCTTTTGCAAAAAACCGGGGCACATGAAAGCAGCATGTCCCCAGTTGGCTGGGAAAAAGTCCACCGTCCTTACCTCCACGCCTGCTGTTCGCATGATACAGCAGCAGGAAGAAGATTGGGAGGAGGGGCCGGCCAAATCTGGAGCGGTGGAGAGCTTGGCTCCGGAGGAGGAGGGTGAGGTGACCCCTGTTGGGAACAAACCTGAAAAAACTAGTATCACCGTGGGTCCTGTTTGCACCCGGGGAACTCGAAAATCACCCCATGTGAATTGGGCGAACTTGGAGTTTTCCGCTCCTATTGAAGTCAATAAAACTGTTGTGAACTTGTACCGGGACACTGGGTCTGACATCACTAGCGTCTCAAAAGATTTGGTTTTGCCTAGTCAGATGCAGGAAAGACCCTTAAAAATCAGTCCTTATGGGGTAGAAGAAATTTTGCAGCCCACAGCAATAGTCCCCCTTAAATACAAAGGTTACAGCGGGGACCATCTGGTAATTGTTCATGATCCAGGAGTTTGCAAAAGCCCAGTTTTGGTTGGGAATGATCTTGGGTTCCAAGTTTATTTGCAACAACAGCTGAATGGGAATCCGGTAACTGTAGCAACTCCCCCCATCCCATCCCAGGCAGGGAGAAACTCAGTGGAGCCTGAGACGGGGTTGAATAGAAAACCCGGAGGGGAGGGAGAGTTACCTGTTTTGGATGTGGACTCTAGTAAGAACTTTAACGCTTCTGTTGAAATGGAGGACTGGGGAACAACACCTCAAGGTTTGAGGGCTGAGGAGAGCTTTGTCCCGGGTGGGAAAGGTGGAAGTTTGGCGCCTGATGCTATAACTCCCAAAGCTACTGAAACTGCAACACCTGAGAAATTGGTGGGAAGGAGGGTTGGCTTGATACGCATTGCCCCTCCTTGTGTTAATCAGCCCTGCTCAGCGTCTGACGTAATCCCCAGGATCCATCGAATTGTTGTGCCTTCTTTTCGAAGTATAGACTCTGTTACTGAGACTCTACCAAAAGTTTTGTCCCAGTGGAACCAGCCCAATTTCCAAAAGAGTAAGCCTGGTGGTGGAAATTTAATTCCACAATCTACAACTGTTGATTTGGTTACCTCTAAGGACTTTGGGGGGGATCTTTGTGTTCCAGTTCCTGAACCCCAGGGTTGTGTGAACTTTACTTTGGAGAAAAGTGTGTTGAAATATACAGTTTCTCCCCAGCAGCCTGATGAAAACCCCCAAGCAACACAGACTGTGAACTATGTCAGCTTGTCTGGCCAGCCAAAAGCTGAGAGGCCAGCAGAAGCAGGGGGGTCTGTCCAGCCAAGTCAAGACGCTATAGAAAGTTTTGAGTTTTTTGATCATTCTCTCCTAGGTTGCCGAGAAGCTGTGGAAATTCTCCCTTGTGAGACTGAGTTTATCGCTGATGTGTTTAACAAAGAAATTCTTTGCCCACAGCTCAAGGACTTTAAAGACCCAGACGACGTGTTTTTTGTTTTTCAAAA
The DNA here is from genome assembly GCF_964106915.1 of Podarcis gaigeae. NCBI lineage: Eukaryota > Metazoa > Chordata > Lepidosauria > Squamata > Lacertidae > Podarcis > Podarcis gaigeae. The sequence continues at coordinate 11,107,337 of NC_139682.1, forward strand.
GATGTTTTATGATGCAAATGTTTGTGTTAGGAAGAAATTGAATTTGGTGGGTCTTTTACAGAATTTCAGTCCTAGGAACCAGTACGATGATGGTATGAGCAAAAATGGTTTTGGTTTTGTTTGGAATTCTATTTTGCCCAATCCCTGTGTTCAAAATCTGTTGGGAGTGTTCAGAGGAAAATGGGAGGGATTGGAAAGGGTTGAGTTGATTTTTTCTGAATCGTGGCCAGAGCAGCTTAAGCATGTGCAGAGTGCCTTGGCGCGATTGCAAGATGCCAACCTGACCAGTAAGGTATATCAATGTCAGTTTGCTCAGGGAAGAGTGATTCCCTTAGAATTCAGATTGGGCTTGGGAAACATTAGATCCCGGAAGGCAGAAATCCATGGTGTGTTGGAATGGTTTTTACATCGATGCCTGAGAACCTTTGAATGGCTAAAACAAGCCCTTGCAAGTTTTTGGGTGAACCTAGCCCATAGCCCTCAGCGTCCCTTTAAAATGCAAACCAACGCTAGTCAAATAGGATTAAGAGAAGGTTTGGACAATGAGAGAAGTTGGCAACCCGTGGTGTATTTGAACAAAGAATGGTTGCCCCAGGGAAAAGACCGTCTCATTGTTGAACCCAAAGGTCTTTCTGGTTTGGAGATAGTGATTCAAAGCGTGGAGAAAGGAGACTGTGCTGTAACTTTGACTTGTGCCAGTCTTCCCCTGAGGTTAGATGCTTACTGGCCTGACCCTAGTGCCTTTGATTCTGTGCCTTATCAGGAGAAATATCAAAAGGTGCTTGACTCTTTTAGAGACCATCATGCTGATACTGTGAAACTGTATGTGAAACTTGAGTTTGCTTTGCTAATCGCCTTGGGAGGTGGAGAACAAGGGATTTTTGTATCTTTAGGCTTCCCAAAAGATATTTTCGAGGGGTCATCTTCATTTACCCTACCCAGAACATAGGTTAGGAAGTTTTTTGTTATTTCACAGCTTTTTTTACTGTGCCTGTGGTATTGATCCAGAGCTGTTTGTGTAACCCCCTCACATTGCAGGAAAGAACAACGTTGTTGCTGATACTTTGTCTAGAATGTACCAATCTGTGCCATGAAACTGTGTAAATATCGGATTAAGGGGGTGCTGCTAGTGATGTATGGTTTTAAAAGCTGCTAAAGCCCCCTGGACCGGATGATCTACCTCAGTGTGTAAATAATTTTCTTCGATGAAATTAGGGGACTTTACCCTTAATTTCATTCTAGAGGGGAGGGTGTAGTAAAGTAGGAATATTTAGAAAATTATTCTTTGGCCAAGCAAAGGAGAGTGAGGCCTTGTGGGAGTTTCGTCAGCCACAAGGACCCTGGGAACGGAATTGTGTATCTTTAAAATTCTAGACAACTGACTCCTCAGCTGAAAGGTTTATTAGAACCCAGGATGTCTTGATTAATGAAGGATCTAACACCTGAGTTCAATGATGTAAACATCCCCCCTCCCAGTGTTGTTATCTGCCCTTGAATTGCCTGGGAATGTGTCTCTGGCGGAAGGGAGGAAACCCTTTGATTTAAAAGTTTGAATTCTAAATTGGTCCAGCTGTCAAGAGGTAAATTGATAGACTAGCAAGCCGATCATTGGTGCATTCAAAAAATAATTTGAGTTTATGATTGGCTTGAAAGTTACGACGCAGGTTGCGAATTGGAAATAAAAGATCAGAGAATCCTCTGCTCTTGGCCTCTCTGCCTTTGCCCTGCAAATCGCAAAGATGCCCGGCTCTATGGTTCCAGCTTAATAGGCCGCTATTCATCTTTTGAAATGGAGATCTTCGATCGTCTTCTACTTGCAGAGGCTTAAGGAACAACAACTATCCTATCTTTGTGTTAGAGTTGTAAGTATGTAATCTTAGTTAGTCTACGTAGCTTTGTTGTTTTCTTACCTGTAACGTTCTAAAAGATGTGCCTGCTATTTTAGCATGTTTCTTATGTTATTTTAAAATAAACATTTTAAAGATGAAACTGTTTTAGTTGTGTGCCTTTCCAAAAGGGAATAGCTAAGTCCTAGCCTTACGCTTGGTTACGCTATACCATAGAACTTCTGCCTGCAAGTCTGTGGATACAGCTTGTAGAGAAGGGGACAGCCAGGCTAACGGGTCACAGCCTTCTCCCTGGGTTGTGATTCTGGGTCCCCTGGACAAGAGGGAGTGGTGGCAGCCCTACCGGGTTTTGTTTGTTCTGTTTTGCAAAAACGTAGTGTTCGTCCGCCAACCCTGTCCTGGGCGTCCTGGTCTGGCCGGAGAGCAGAGACAGGAGAAGGGAGGGGCAAGAGGTTGGGGACGAGCATTACTACACATGGAGCAGACCGTGTCCGCCATTTTGTTTTCACAGAGACCACCCAAACACCTCTCTTAACCTCACAAGAACGGCACAAAAGCAATTGTTTGTTCCAGCATCTGCAACTCGGAACATTTTTCAGCACAGAAGCAGTTGTGGCTATATCCCTTTCCTTCCTCCACAATTCTTCCCTGTGGCCTCATCAAAGTCTGCTTTTTTCTTCATGCACAGACTTGCGAAAGAAAATCCAAGTTGTGATTAGGCAGGGCAGCAACTGAGAAAATGGATATCCGTAGCGTGGTTGCTTTTAAATAGGCTCCTTTTCTGCTTTGGATTCAGACACTCAACGGGAGTACCTCAAAGCGATGCCAAAGGGCGAAATTTAAAGTAGCTTTTAATAAGACCTCCTAAGGCTTGGAGAAGTGGAACGGACCAGTGTGGTGGTGTGTTTTTTTTAAGAAAAAGGAAAAGGAGCTTGATTGCAAACGCTCTCTCCCACCCGCTCCTGCCCCGCCACAAATCCACAGCTCTACTAATCACAAACACTTCATCCTGGCTAACATATTATTTTCCTTACATGGGCTACTGAGAAAGGGATAAGAAGAAAAAAAAAATAGAGAAGTTCTGCACAGTAGGCAAATTTAAGCTAACTTTTAATTAACATTTAAGGCACAGAAGTGTGATCATGCAAATTTGTCTGCGTCTCCTCTCGCTTGCTTGATTGTTCTTGATTGAATATGATAAAAATAGACTTTATTTGAGTTCTGTGTGGGCATGGATCCCCCTTTCGGTCCCATTCCTCTCTGATTAAGCATCTGCTAACTTTGAGTGGATGTCCTCCGAAGGCGAAAAACCGCGTCGTAGGCAGAACTGAATGGCATCACAGGCTTGAAGTTCTGGAATCAGCATGACCACGCAAGTTGGGTAAATAAGCTTCTTTCCATCAGATGTGAAAAGCCCTTGATTAAAAGGGTTTTCCTTCACAGTGCCAGCATCAGCCTATGGAGGGAAGGAGTGCCATTCCATGCCTTGACTTTTCAGTTCGCATGCAGCTATCACTCAGGGGTGCAACATTCACTCAAGGCTTACACAACTCAGCAGGTCTGGTTCTCCTATCAGCTCTGGGATGGTCAGCACATGGAAACACAGCGATCTCGCAGCAAGACATGAGCACCACACACAGCCTTATCATCCCCAAGATACAGAACAAGACCCAGGAGCTGGGGGACTGCTGGGCTGGATCAGGCCATGGGCTTGGAGTTCCCTGGTCCTGTTGTAAGTGATGCCAAATTTAGTGCTGCTACAATGCATTTTGATTGGGTTGCATGCAATGCTAACTCTACTCACCCATTGAAATGAATAGATAAGACCAGGCACCCCCAAATTCAACCCTCCAGGTGTTTTGGTACTACAATTCCCATCATCCCTGACCACTGGTCCTGTTAGCTAGGGATGCTGGGAGTTGTAGTCCCAAAACATCATCTGGAGGGCCAAGTTTGAGGATGCCTGAATAAGACTAACTTACAGACTATTCATTTCAGTAGGCCTAAAACTTAGTTGCATGCAACCTATTTTTTGTTTTGTTTTTGAACACTCTAAAGGGCTGGGTATTATCATTCAGGTATGCAAGAAAAAAATGGCAATTGGCTACAAAATAATCAAGTGCAATTGCTCTGAGTGCAAACTTCTTTGGATGAGCACTGGCCCAGAAAGCAGCCTAAAAATAGTTAAATAATAATAATAATATAATAAAAGAGCATTTGTTGTGGCTACTTTTCCCCCCTACCTCATAATAATCCGATCCAAAAGAGTTCCTGAGGAATAATACATGTGGCACAGCACACAGGCTGAAATAGGATTCCTGCTTACTCTTCAAGTCGCAGGAGATTCAGGACAATGATCTCTACCAACTGACTGAGGGAAAGTGGGATCCCCCCCCCCCAAGAGTGCAATCCTAACTTAGAAGTCAGTTGAGGGCAGACAACATAATGAAAAGAAATACTAGATGCTCCTTCAGATAAGATGAGATGCAAGCAAAGCAAAAACACCACCATTCTCTGGTGTTGATGTCCTGCATAATAATAATAATAATTTATAATAATAATTTATTACTGATACCCTGCTCATCTGGCTGGGTTGCCCCAGCCATTCTGGGCGGCTTCCAACATAATAAAAACACAGCAAAGCATTGCCCATTTATTATCTGTGAAAAGTAGCTGGGAAGAGATACCTAAGGAGAAGAAGGCCTGCATGATCCTTTGAGCATCAAGGGGTTCATGGGATAAATATGCCCCAATTTACATATTAAGATAATTAGTTCTTTATCTTCCTTGCACAGACACTTCCTCCTATTTGACATATAGCTATGGGGACAGGGCTTAGCTCGTTGCTTCATTCATGCAATCATTTCCGTCAAAAACCATCATTTGGGGAGAGGGCATTGTTTCATGTTAGTGGTTTCTCGGCCATTCTTGTTGGCTATTGCAGATTCTTATTGGTTCTTGATTTAGTACCTTTTATGTGAGTAAGGGGACGCAGGTGGCGCTGTGGGTTAAAGCCTCAGCGCCTAGGAACTTGCCGATCAAAAGGTCGGCGGTTCGAATCCCTGCGGCGGGGTGCGCTCCCGCTGCTCGGTCCCAGCGCCTGCCAACCTAGCAGTTCGAAAGCACCCCTGGGTGCAAGTAGATAAATAGGGACCGCTTACCAGCGGGAAGGTAAACGGTGTTTCCGTGTGCAGCTCTGGCTCGCCAGATGCAGCTTTGTCACGCTGGCCACGTGACCCGAAAGTGTCTCTGGACAGCGCTGGCCCCTGGCCTCTTAAGTGAGATGGGCGCACAACCCCAGAGTTTGGCAAGACTGGCCCGTACGGGCAGGGGGTACCTTTACCTTTACCTTTATGTGAGTAAGTCTGTCTTAAATGTTTCCGCTCCACCCTTTAACTAGGAAAAATATATATCTAATAATCATAATAGTATTTGTTTGCCTACAACCATATTACGCCCCATGCTAAGGTGCTTTTTAGTGGTTAAGTTACCCTCTGTAGGACTTATCCTTTTCCTTGCATCGCAGAATGAGCATTTTAGGAATATCGTACTGTGCGTTGTTTTAAATTTGGCTTTTATCAGTATTTCATTTTGTTGCTAAGTCACTTGGAGACATTTCTTTTGGATGAAGCAGCAAACAAATGTTGTTGTTGTTTAGTCGTTTAGTCGTGTCGACTCTTCGTGACCCCATGGACCAGAGCACGCCAGGCACTCCTGTCTTCCACTGCCTCCCGCAGTTTGGTCAGACTCATGTTTGTGGCTTCAAGAACACTGTCCAACCATCTCGTCCTCTGTTGTCTCCTTCTCCTTGTGCCCTCCATCTTTCCCAACATCAGGGTCTTTTCCAGGGAGTCTTCTCTTCTCATAAAGTGGCCAAAGTATTGGAGTCTCAGCTTCAGGATCTGTCCTTCCAGTGAGCACTCAGGGCTGATTTCCTTAAGAATGGATGCGTTTGATCTTCTTGCAGTCCATGGAACTCTCAAGAGTCTCCTCCAGCACCATAATTCAAAAGCATCAATTCTTCAGCGATCAGCCTTCTTGATGGTCCAGCTCTCACTTCCATACATCACTACTGGGAAAACAATGGCTTTAACTATACGGACCTTTGTTGGCAAGGTGATGTCTCTGCTTTTTAAGATGCTGTCTAGGTTTACCATCGCCTTTCTCTCTTCTCTTTTTAATTTCGTGACTGCTGTCACCATCTGCAGTGATCATGGAGCCCAAGAAAGTAAAATCTGTCACTGCCTCCATTTCTTCCCCTTCTATTTGCCAGGAGGTGATGGGCCCAGTGGCCATGATCTTCTTTTTTTGATGTTGTACCTTGGGTTAAGAACTTCGTTCCGGAGGTCCGTTCTTAACCTGAAGCACCACTTTAGCTAATGGGGCCTCCTCTTGCCGCGGCGGCACCGAAGCACGATTTCTGTACTCCTCCTGAAGCAAAGTACTTAACCCAAGGTACTATTTCTGGGTTAGCGGAGCCTGTAACCGGAAGCATATGAAACCTGAAGCATATGTAAACCGAGGTACCACTGTAGTGGTTAGCACCTCAGATGAAGACCTGGAAGACTAGGGTTCAAATCCCCACTTGGCCATGAAGCTCCCTTGGTGAACTTGGGCCAGTCACTGCCTGTTAGCCTCACCTACCTCACAGGGTTGTTGTGGATATTAAATGAGGAGGTGGTGAGTCATGTACACCACCTTGAGTTCCTTGGGATATAAATGCAATAAAATAAAATAAAACTGTCAAGCGCGGTGCTAGGCATGTTTCTCACAGACTGGGAGCGACCACTGAAATAGCCTGTTCTTGTGTAGGAACCTTCCGTACCTCCTGAAGATGAGGCTCCTGAAAAGGGGCTTCTATGAAGACTGCAGGGTGTATTTGTGTACAGTGGAAGCTCGGGTTGCGAACGTGATCCGTGCGGGATGCACATTCGCAAGCCGCAGCGTTCACAATGTCTGTGTGGGTTGTGATTCGGCACTTTTGCACATGCGCAAAGCACGATTTAGTGCTTCTGTGCATGCGTGGCTGCCAAAACCTGGAAGTAACCCGTTCCGCTATAGTGGTACCTCTGGATGCGAACGGGATCTGTTCCGGAGCCCCGTTCGCATCCTGAGTAGAACGTAACACGTGACTGGGCATCTGCGCATGCGCAGGTCACATCTTGCCGCTTCCGCGCATGCACGCGATGCCATTTTGAGTGTCTGCGCATGTGCGAGCGGTGAAACCCGGAAGTAACGCGTTCTGTTACTTCCGAGTTGCCGCTGAGCGTAACCTGAAAACGCTCAACTTGAAGCATATTCAACCCAAGGTATGACTGTACTTCCGGGTTTCGGCAGTCCGCAACCCCAAAAAACGCGACCTCAAGTGGACGCAACCTGAGGTATGACTGTATGTATTTGCACCATAGTGTGTATTACACACACAATAACTTAAGAAGAGCTTGCTGGACCAGGCCAAAGGCCCATCTAGTCCAGCTTCCTGTTCTCACAGTGGCTGACCAGATGCCTGGAGGAAACATCACTGGAGGATTTGCTCCCCTGCTGTGGTCTTCAGCAACTGGTATTCAGAAGCATTGCTGTGGAGGCAGAGCCTTGCTATCATGGCTAGTATCTATATTCTCCATGAATTTGTCTCACCCTCTTTTAAAGTCATCTATGTTGGTGGCCATCACTGCCTTCTGTGGCAGCGAGCTCCATAGTTTAACTATGTGCTGTGCGAGGAAGTATTTTATTTCATCTGGCCTGAATCTCCTAATATTCAGCTTCACATTCCTTACTTTGTGCCTCAGAAGCTCATCCACCCGTGTCTTGTGTCTAAAGCCTCGTCCGAGTTATACGAACAAGAAAACCAGATTGCGTTTCTCCAGCTGCATGGCTTGACTGTCCCAGTCGACCACCAGCACAGCCAATTCCTTTTTTTGCTCCGGTCCAACTGCTAAGTTTTACATAGCAACGTTAATTCCCGCTGTAGAACACGTGGGGCTTAGCAGCAGTGTATTGCAAAGCCCTCCTGGGCTATGTTTATATCCTGAAACTATTAAGCTTCAAGCCTCCTGCTTTGATTGACAGGTAATTTGAGAGCAAGATAGGATGTGCTTTTGTGCGCGTTAGTGATGAGCTCAGCCCTTGATTTCTCCTCCGTCGGCACTGTGCCAAGCGCAAACCTCCGTTGCCATCTTCCAGCCTCTTTCCTTCCCCCACCGTAACTCAGAGCAGAATTGCTTCAAGTGGAACTGTGTGGTTTTCTTGCCGCTGAAACAAATCCTACTCTGAAAAGACACGGTGGGGCTGCAGTGGTGGTAGTGTGGGATATCATAAGAGGGAGGGAGAACAGAGACAGGGCTTTGTGTCACTCTTGTATTTCACAACATCCAAAGCTGGCCATGGTTCTGATTGCAAAAGTCAAAGAGAAGCACACCTGTCCAGCAGGTGGAGGTGAAGCAATTTGCCATGGATACATTGCAGGATGAAGTCAAGGTACAAAACCATTCCCCACTTCCCTCCTGCTGGATAGAGCAAACATGTGCCTTAAATTCTGGCTGGGGTAACCAAATGTTAGGGGCGCCGGTGGCGCTGTGGGTTAAACCACAGAGCCTAGGACTTGCCGATCAGAAGGTTGGCAGTTTGAATACCCACGACGGGGTGAGTTCCCGTTGCTCGGTCCCTGCTCCTGCCAACGTAGCAGTTTGAAAGCACGTCAAAGTGCGAGTAGATAAATAGGTACCACTCTGGCGGGTAGGTAAACGGCGTTTCCGTGCGCTGCTCTGGTTTGCTAGAAGCGGCTTAGTCATGTTGGCCACATGACCTGGAAGCTGTATGCCGGCTCCCTTGTCCAATAAAGCGAGATGAGCGCCGCAACCCCAGAGTTGGCTACAACTGGACCTAATGGTCAGGCGTCCCTTTACCTTTAATCAAATGTTACATGAAATACTCTTACTATGACTTGCCAGAAATTGCTCACCTGCTTGGATAAGGACCATAGCCTTGTGGCAGAGTGTCTGCTTTGCATGTGAAAAGTCCCAGGTTCAAGACCTGGCATCTCTAGGATGCCCCCGCCCCCCGCCCAAACCCCTGGGGAGCTGCTGCCAGTCACCACAGAAAATTCTGGACTAGGTGGACCAATGGCCTTCCTATACTTAAAGCAGCTTCCTATATTATCATTTGCTTAGCGCATTTAGGCCAGGGTTCAGCAAACTTGGGTCTCCAGCTGTTTTTGGACTACAGTTCCCATCTTCCCTGACCACTGGTCCTGCAAGCTAGGAACGATGGGAGCTGTAGTCCAAAAACAGCTGGAGACCCAAGTTCGGGAAACCCCGATTTAGATCCTGCCTTTATTTCACCATGGAACTCAATGCAGGCACATCTGAAATGTCAAGGTGGACTCACATCCAAGCACCAGTCTGATCTATACCAGATTTCAGGGCTCTGATAATGACCTGGGATGCCAGGATTTCTTGACAAGAAGTGCAGCATCAGATTTAGTGTGGTGTGGGTGGTTCCTCTGCACAGGGTGCTGAGCAAAGGAGGCTCAAAATTGAGAAGATCCATCATTGAGAAGATCCAAAACCTTCCCTGTTTTAATTTATGATTGTAATTTGGTTGCCCAGAATAAAATGTGGTTTGCTGTATCATTTGCAGCCTTGATTGCTTTTTGCAAAAATACAGAATATGCGGGAGATAGCAAATGCTTAGGTTACAGTCCTTCCTTGGGAGCAGGGCCCATCCAACAAATGTGGGGCTCATGTCTGAGAAAACATGCCCAGGACTCGGCTATTAATATTGCTAGAACAAGGCTCTATTTTTGTGCCTACCTGGAATGGATTTCTGACTATAACCAGGAGGCTGATTTATTTTAAAGGTCACTTTTGCTAAAGAGCAGTAGTTTATATAACTGTAAAATACCCTCAGGTTTGAATTATGGAAAAGAGCAATGGGGAACGTGCAAAGCTGTTTCTGGCCCTTGCAAAAACTTTCTGCTCAGTTCTCAAATTTAGAGAAATGGGTGAGTTGTCCTTTATTCCTGCTCGAGGGGGAGGCAGCAGTTTTTGATCCGTTTAAGCTGGATTCTAGGCAGAGATGTCTTGGTGACCGTAAAGCCTTGTGGGCTTTAATGCTCAGCGGACGTTTGAATGCTGCCTCCCAAAGCTTCTCTTCCTAAAGTTGTTAATAGGCAGGGTGCTCTAACAGGGGGCAAATGATTCCCGAAATCAAGCCCCATGATCCCCTTCTCCCTTTGCAAAGCGTCTTTCAGAGAGGGATGCTTTGAAGCAAAGAAGAATGTATAGGGAGGGATGCTCTTAACCCTTCAGCTGCCAGGTGGTCCCCCAATCTTTCTTCCAGTGACTTCCTTCGCACCAAGGTTCCAGGCTGATGCTTGGAAGGGAAACATGGGTCTTGAATGCTGAAGTGAGTACAGTGGTACCTCAGGTTAAGTACTTAATTCGTTCCGGAGGTCTGTTCTTAACCTGAAACTGTTCTGAACCCGAAGCACCACTTTAGCTAATGGGGCCTCCTGCTGTCGCCGCGCCGCTGGAGCACGATTTCTGTTCTCATCCTGAAGCAAAGTTCTTAACCTGAAGCACTATTTCTGGGTTAGCGGAGTCTGTAACCTGAAGCATATGTAACCTGAAGCATATGTAACCTGAGGTACCACTGTAGTGGGTAAAAGAAGTTATGGGGAAGATTCAGAGGAAACCAGCTGGTAGGGGAAGGGGTTAAGCATTCCCTTCCAAATATGGGAGTTGTTTTAGGGAAAGAAAAGCACACATCGTCCATGGCCCCCTTGCTACAATAAGGGAAGCTCAGTCCCACACTGAAAATTGCAAAGGGCGAGGCAGAAAAATGGAATCACCTTTTGCTGAGGAAGAAACCTTTTGAGATCTGGAAAGGCAGGTTTGGATGAAACACTATCATTATTCATTTCAAATCCCCCCCCCCAATGTTTTGCAGAGGAAAGGGGATGTCAAAACTTCATTGCAAATGCTTCAGTGTAACCTATAGTTTGCCTTACAACTTCGCACTGGGAAAAGTGAATAATTGGCTCTACTAACTCATCCTGTCATGACCCTGGAGTCAGGTTCCCTTTCTCCAATCGCTTGGAACTTAGGAACCTGCCTGCCTTATAAAAAGCCAGACCTTGCTCTATTATTATTATTAATAATAATTTATTTCTATGCCGCTTTATATTTTTAAAGAAAAATCACTACCCAGCTCAGCACTGCCTACACCAGCAGTTCTCAAGCTGTGGGTCCCCAGATGTTGTTGGACTACAACTCCCATCTTCCCTGAGCTCTGGCCTTGCTAGCTAGGGGTGATGGGAGTTGTAGTTCAACAACATCTGGGGACCCACAGGTTGAGAAAGGCTGGCCTACACAGATGGGCAGCATCTCTCCAGGGTTGCAGGCAGGGGTGGTGTACCCCAACCTTACCTGGAGATGCCAGGGATTGAACCTGGGAAGCTTAGCATGAATGGCAGATGTTGTCCCACAGATCTATTGCCCCTTCCTTCATGAGGATGTGGACTCTGAATCAGAAGGGGAATGGCCCAGAGGACCAGCCCCAGAAGATGGTACCACTGCCTCTCTGGCCTCAGGATGTCATATTGCTGTCCTCATAGAATCATGGAATTGTAGAGTTGGAAGAGACCCCATGGGTCCAACCGCTTGCAATGCAGGAATCTCAACCAAAGCCATCCAACTTCTGCTTAAAAACACCCAAGGAAGGAGAGTCCACCACCTTCCACTGTTGAACAGCTTCTGGAGGAAGAACTGAGGGGAGAGACTCCATCAGGCCAGGCCTCCTTCCACCTGCCTTGCTCCACTCTCTGCTTCTCAATGTGTATTGTATTGTTTTATGTACTGTGGCTTGCCGTTGTTTTATTGATTATAGTTTAGATATTATTGTAACTGTGGAGTGGATTTCTGTTTAATTTTTATATGTTGATATTATTATTTTATACTATTCTAATGATTGTTGAATGTTACTTTTTGATGGAGGCTGCCTATTTTAAAGTTATGTTTTATTATCACATTTTTGTATTGCATTAGATTGTTATAAGATGTACATTTTTTGTTTCTTCAGCTTGTAAACCGCCTTAAGTATTGTAAGATAGAAAGGCGGTATACAAATTAAAAATGATAATGGTAATAAGTTCTTCCTGAGGTTTAGTTGGAATCTCATTTCTTGTAACTGGAAGCCATTGGTTCAAGTCCTACCCTCCGGAACAGGAGAAAACAAGCTTGCTCCATCCTCCATGTGACAGCCCTTGAGATACTTGAAGAGGGCTGTCATGTCTCCTCTCATAGTGGATTCTACTGCAGAAGCTGCAGTGGTACCAGAATCTCCCCTACTCTGCAAGAGTAGTGGATGGCAGGAGAGGATTGTTTAGTCATGTCCGACTCTTTGTGACCCCATGGACCAGAGCACGCCAGGCACTCCTGTCTTCCAGGAGTGCCAGTGTGGTGTAGTGGTTAAGAGCAGTAGACTCGTAATCTGGTGAACCAGGTTCACGTCTCCGCTCCTCCACATGCAGCTGCTGGGTGACCTTGGGCTAGTCACACTTCTTTGAAGTCTCTCAGCCTCACTCACCTCACAGAGTGTTGGTTGTGCCGCTTTGAGACTCCTTAGGGTAGTGATAAAGCGGGATATTAAATCCAAACTCTTCTTCTTCTTCCCTGCCTCCCGCAGTTTGGTCAAACTCATGTTCGTAGCTTCGAGAACACTGTCCAACCATCTCGTCCTCTGCTGTCCCCTTCTCCTTGTGCCCTCCATCTTTCCCAACATCAGGGTTTTTTTTCCAGGGAGTCTTCTCTTCTCATGAGGTGGCCAAAGTATTGGAGCCTCAGCTTCAGGATCTGTCCTTCCAGTGAGCACTCAGAGCTGATTTCCTTCAGAATGGATGGGTTTGATATTCTTGCAGTCCATGGGAGGGGATTAGGCCCCTTTAACTGGAAAGGTTCCTTCCAGTGAGGGTGGGGCCAGCAATTGGGATGCAGCTGTGCTTCTATATGGGGCTCAGTCTCAGACTGATTGTTGCTGAAGCAACATCTGAGCCCTGTCATTAGTGTATGCATAATAATATGCTGGTTGCTCCTTATGCCAGAAAGGACAGCAAGACATCCAATTTTTCTTAGGAAAGGCATTTTTTGTGTGTGTAGATGGTCAAAATCATTATCTTTTTAAACTGGAAGGGCAAAGGAGGTGTTTACTAGGCAGGACCGGCCCTGCTATTAGGCAGGGTGACACAGCTGCTTTAGGCAGTGGAGGGGAAATGGACACAGCTGTGTGTGCCCTAGAGTATGCCATTGGGCAGTCCCATTGCCTGTGCTGAATTAAGAATCGACTGCCAGCCTAGTGAGCTTCTGTGCAAGAAATGGGAAGAAGCAACATCTTGTCCTTTGCCTCAGGCAGCAAAATGACTTGGGCTGGTGCTGTTACTGGAGACTGTGCCCTTTGCATTAGCTGTGGATACAACTACAACAGAATATTCTTCTGTAATGGTAAGAAGTTGGTGATCATTTCCGTTTGAATTTAGCTCTTTTGGGGATCTATATCTGCAGCCTTGATGACAAATGTCTCAAAATTGTTTGTAAACATGATATGAATCCACTCTGCTTTAATTCTGCAGAATTTTCTTTTAGTCATTTTGCTTTATGGCTGTGGTCTTTGGCTGATTCTGGTAAAACTGAACTAATTCAATAGCGAATAAGGCGTTAAGGAGAGTGAGTCATCTGTACATTATGCAGAATAAAAGCAGGGATTTCTATATTGCAGTATTTCTGTATTACAGATACTGGTGCCAGACAGACGGTAGTTGCTTAAACTCTACTTATTGCATTTACAAAGTATTTGCTCAGGCAGGAGTCAGACCTTATACACTTTGGGTTTTTAATTTTTTAAATAAAAAATGGCCACTAGATGTCACTACCTTTCACTGAAATGAAGGTTAAAAGGGAAGCCTGCCTCTCTCTCTCTCTCTCTCTCTCTCTCTCTCTCTCTCTCTCTCTCTCTCTCTCTCTCCTCCCCCCACCCCATTTTTCCTGGCAGTTTAAAATGTTTTACCATCTTAACCCCTGCTTTGAGTCTTAGGATGCTGTGAGTAGTCTGTGCTGCAGTGCAGTACAGAAGATGCTTACAAGGCAAGAACCAGTTTAGCTTACTGGTTGTGCTTGCATGGGGAGTCTGTGGCCATGCAAATATGATTAGGCTACAACTCACACCATCCCTTCATGCACCTCCTCCGCGAGAGGAGTGTGGCGACATGAGAAAGGGCCTTGTTTGTGGTGGCTCCCTGTTTGTGGAATGCTGTCTCTCCAGGGAGGCTCACCTGGGACCTCCTTCTCCTCATGGCTGGTGGAGTGAGGCCCATGCACCCTGGGCTGGCACACTCTTCCATTTTTCCCCAAGACAGATGGACTACCTCTCTGGCCATGCAGACGGATAGGAGTGAAAAGCTGAACAAGATTTGGAAGTCCTCATGCTCCCCATCCCTAACCTTAAATGAGGAAAATATCACAGTGTGGAATGTGTGCAGCTCTGCTTAAAATCCCCCACAGCTCAAAACATCACAAAACACTGTGAACATCATAAATAAAATAAAATAAAATAAATCCACAGCAGAAGACAATGTACTTACAAACAAGTGAGAAAGTGTAAATACCAAATGTGCCTTTCCAAAGCATTACCTTTGATCCAGATTCTCACACTAGGTGAGAACTCTCTTATGAAGGCACACTTACATCTGTTTGGATGTTCAAAAGCCACGTATTTACAACTTCCACAAGAAAGCATTTCCATGAGAGAACGATAGGGGAGTCGCAAGAACGTAAAACGAGTCCTGCTAAATCAGAGCAAAGGACTGTCAAGTCCAGCATCTTGTTTAGCTGTGTGAAAACGATTGTCTAAATTCATGCTGCAGAACGGGCTTTGCTTCCTATTTGCTGTCTTAACTGATAACTGCATTTGGGCTGAGGAAGAAATATTCTGGAACAGAGATATTTCCAGAGTCTGGTAGATCCTGTCAACATCTGGAGGCTTCCAAGCCAGGCATATGCAGGAAGACAAATATGCCACTAGGTTCACACCATGCATTTAAAGCACTTTGATATCGCTTTAAACAGTCGTGCCTGCCCCCGAGGATTCTGGGAGCTGTGGTTTGTTAAGGGTGCTGAGAGTTGGTAGGAGACCCCTCGCAGAACTACAATTCCCAGAGAGGTTTAACAATTAACCCCTCTTCACAGGAAACTCTGGGAACTGTAACTCTGTGAGGCGAATAGGAGCCGCCTGGCGCTGTTGGTTAAACCACAGAGCCTAGGACTTGCCAATCAGAAGGTCGGCGGTTCGAATCTCCATGACGGGGTGGGCTCCCGTTGCTCGGTCCCTGCTCCTGCCAACCTAGCAGTTTGAAAGCACACCAAGTGCAAGTAGATTAATAGGTACCGCTCCGGCGGGAAGGTAAACGGTGTTTCCGTGTGCTGCTCTGGTTCGCCAGAAGCGGCTTAGTCATGCTGGCCACATGAAATGGAAGCTGTGCGCCAGCTCCCTTGGCCAATAAAGCAAGATGAGCGCCGCAACCCCAGAGTCGGCCACGACTGGACCTAATTGTCAGGGGTCCCGTTACCTTTAACAACTCTCAGTACCCTTAGCAAACCACAGCTCCCATAATACTTTGGGGGAAGCTTCACCAGTTACCATAGCACTTCAAATATGTGGTGTGAATTGTGGCCTAGGACGTTTTAATGACTCATCAGAAGCTGCTCCACATTCTGAATCCACTCTGATGCTTGGTGGATAATTCCCCGCCGCCACCCTCAGTCTGCAACAGTATTTCTGGAATGCAACTAAACAGCTCTGCCCACGCCTAGGTTTCACACATAACAGTCTTTTTTTTTTTTTAGTTCTTTTATATCTGCATAAGTTAAAACCTAGACTTTCTTCTTCTTCTAAAGCTTTTCTGCAACAAGATTCACACACACACACACACACACACAGACACAGTGCAGAAGAGTGGGTCCCAAGTTTTGTTGGTGTTGGGTATGAAAACCAAGGTGGCCATGCAATCTGATTTATAGAAGACAGTTCTCTATTTGAAGGCACCTTTGCTGTGAAAGTCTGCCTGGCATAAAGGTAATGATCCCTGAGCAGGGAGACTAGTACTGTATTTACCTTCTGGAAAGCAGCCTGAGTGGACCCAGAGACCACCCAGTTACAATTTCCTCACTATGCTAAGATGTACTGTATGGAATTATGGTAATCATGTCCAATTTTGACTCTATTCATATAATTCAATGGGCTAAGTTCAAGGTGCTGGTTTGGGTGTATAAAGCCCTGAGACCAGGATAGGTTAGAGATAATCGTTCTCCTTATATATCCAGTTAAAACGTTTTAAGTGCAATATACAATGTGACACTAGATGGTGGTGGCCAGCCTCATGGAAAATTCAATGTACAGTGGTACCTTGGGTTACAGATGCTTCAGGTTACAGACTCTGCTAACCCAAAAATAGTACCTCAGGTTAAGAACTTTGCTTCAGGATGAAAACAGAAATTATGCGGTGGCAGCGGGAGGCCCCATTAGCTAAAGAGGTACCTCAGGTTAAGAACAGTTTCAGGTTAAGAATGGACCTCCAGAACGAATTAAGTTCTTAACCCGAGGTACCACTGTACTTTTAAAAACACGTTTTTTTAAAAAAGCATTTTCAGAATGTTTTTATATCTGTGTGTAGATTCCACCTAGGTGAGGGGCTTCTGCAGAAACCATCTTATCAGGAAGTCCATTCTGCACAATATAGGAATTAAGTCTTTAGTATTGTGGCACCCAGGGGTGCCGGTCTACTGTGAAACTGATGAAGCTTAAAAGCTTCAGGGGCTCTAATCCCTGAGGGGTTTAGTCCACATTGCTTTAAAAAATTGGGTTTAGTTGACCCAATTTGAGTCACACAACTCAAACTGGTTAAATTTTTTGTTGCCTGTGTTTCAACAATCCCAAAGTTTGAGAGTCAGTAGCACAGAGGTTGTAAAGATGTGGTGATCTGCTGTGGAACGATTCCATTGAAGAAGATAAAAGTAGTTACCCAGAACTCATTGCTGGTTGTGAAGGCTCCCCCCCATGGCAGTTCAAGCTTGAGGGCCCCCAAAATGTAGGTCCGCCACTGGCGGCACCTACCTTTTGAAACTTCCTCCTGTTATATATCAGATGGGCACCATCTTTTCAGCAGCTGCTGAAGGTCTCGCTCTTCCCACAATCCTTTTAGGTAGACATATTTCACAGACTGCATCCGTGTTGGAATCAGGTGGGTTTTACTCAGAGTAGCCCCATCAAAATGGATGGACATTGACTTTGTCACATCCACTGATTTCAGCAGGTCGACTCTGAGGTAAACCTAACTGAATACCACCCATTGTTTTTAGACATTTTTATTGTTTTATCAATTGTTTGTTTGCCACCCTGGACTCCTTTAGGAAGAAGGGTGGGATATCAATTTAAATAATAATAACAACATGCCATTTTAATGCAAATATGTGGCTTCTTTTGTCTTCTTTTTTGGCAACGTGTCTCCACTATTTGTTGGTGGTGCCTAAGTGACCAGAATAGTGAACATAAGAGGAAGAAGAAGAGGAGGGAGAGGAAGAAGAATATAATGGAGGAGGAGGAGGAGGAGAAGGATGTGAACATCTCATGACATGGAGAGAATATATATTTCCACAATCTTTTCATTTTCTCAGTATTCCACTTCAGAGCAAACTGGTAGCCAGATAGCGGAGCTTCTTCATGAATCATTTCTCACATCTCCCTCTCTCTCTTTCTCCCCCAACCCCCCAATTTTTATTTGCTGAAAGTCTTTGTTACACAGTTATCTATCAAGTTCTTTCTATCTGCCAAACCGGCAAACGGAGACGAGCCGTATCAAATGTCCATGAATTACAAACACGTTGTGTGTCCATACATCATTGCGCTGATGTATTGATACTTACGGTGCTGGCAGTGAATTCGGGTGGGTTGTCATTCACATCTGTCACCATAATGATTGCCGTCGCCGTGTTCGAGAGACCGTAGTTAAGATTTCCTTCCATATCTGTGGCCTGAACAATGACTGTGTACTGCTGAACTTTCTGGAAGGGGAAACAACAAAGGGGACAAGAATGTGAAATGTTATTCCTGTCTCTCCATACTTTTCTGCAACTTCATTTTTAAAAGAAAAAAGAAAAATATCACCCTGTTGAGATCTATCTCCTCTGCAAAATGTTTTCTTAGGACAAACTTTTGTCTCCCCTGTAAACACAAGAGACAGCAAAAAAGCCTCATTCTTTCTCTCTCTATGTCTCTCCTCGCAATAAATGATGCATTAATATCTAGCTGGTTCTAATGGAAACTTTTCTGAAAATAGTAAGTTGTATGTGAGGTGAATAAAACTTGCAAGCCGTGTTTACATGAATCCTGTAAGTCCTATTTGGGTGTTCAGTTTCCTCACATGGTTAGAATTGTGTGAGGGAGAGCTAGTTCAACTATCTTGATCATCGTGCCTATGGCTACTTCCAAATAACATTTAGCGATGAGTTAATCTGTCAAATTCAGTTTCTCCCCCCCTCCCTTGACTTAATTTCAATTCTCCACGTTTCCACATCAGTTTGAATTTTGTTAAAAAACCCAAACCCCTCATGAAAATTCATTGGCACTTTAGTGCAAATTTCTCCTAATACACTTGTTTTTGCACACCATTTTGCTTAATGCACCCTTCTTTTTTTGCAAAGCAATTCCCCCCCCCAAATAATGAATTTTTATGTTATTTCCATTTGCATTTGTTTGTTTACGCTTTACCCTTGCATGTGCATGCATGCAGGCCTGTATTCGTTCATTTATTTACTCATCTGATTCCATCTCCAAATTGCTTCCCACAAAACATCTCAAAGCGATTTCTCGGTAAAAACATTAGCAATAGAAACAATTATGCAATTTCATATATGCAAAGCAAATGTAACAATTAAACATAAAATATAGAAAATTTTGATATGTTAAAAAACCAGCAGCAATTTCATATTGATAAAAACCTTGCCTCACAGGACTGTTTTAAGGACAAAAAGGGCCAGCCCTATTATTAGGCAGGTGGAGAAAATTGAATATATGTTGGCTCCTCCTCAGCCACCTGATCATTCCACTCTGCTGGAGACCAGAGTTTTGTGTGCCACTAAAATAGCCTGGTGCAGGTGAGAATGTTGCCTCCTTGCCAGTTCACAGTCGACTTCTGCTAGGACTGGTCCTGTTAAGGGGTAACATCCATGGACACAGACCTAAAATCTCCTGGAAAACACTAGCTATAAAATGTGATAGGGTGAGGGGAAGGGTGGACAGAGACTTTTTGTTGTGGTGTTGTTTTTCCCCTTATGGAAGCCAAAATAAAAAGGGAGAATTATTAGAGCAATTATCAGGCAAACAACTATAAATACCCGCAACACCAGCTCAGTGAGTTCACTTAGGCAGATGAAAATCCATTAAATGAGCTGCTAATATTGATGTGGAGCTTTAGAAAGGGAAGGGAATCTTGACGCAACAAATGACTTATTGGCCTTATCATTTCAAAGTGTCTCCTTTACTAGGAATCGCTGAAAATTGAATTTCCTCAGAGAGCCAGGATGTCCCATCTGCTATTGACTGGGATCATCAGCCACAGATGATTAGGAATGAACAAAAGCAAGTTTTATTTTTGAAGCTGTTCAGACCCACAAAGCTGAAAGCAGCCTCCTAGAAATGTCTGGGGACAAGACGCTGGAGAAAGATCGTCTCCTGAAAGCCACTCTCCCAATGCTAGTCTTGGAGGTAGGATTGGAACCAATGTAATACAGGGCCCCCAATTCCCATTCCCCAGAGCTGGTCCATGAGGATCCCATGGCAAATGGCATCAAATACCAATGGGAGCTCAAAAATATAAAAATAATGTCAGCAATACAAAGGAGATGGTGTTGGACTTTCGGAGGAAGAGAGGGGAACTAGCCCCGTTGTACATCGGGGAGGGCTGTGTGGAGAGAGTCTCTTCCTTTAAATTCCTAGGAGTTTATCTCAGTAAAGACCTTATTGGACAATAAATACAATCCAGGTGGTTAAGAAAGCCCAACAGAGACTCCATCTCCTCAGAGTATTGTAAAAGAACAATGTCAATCAACATTTGATGATCTCCTTCTACTGGTCCACAATAGAAAGTATCCTTTCATATTGCATCATGGTGTGGTACGCTGGTTTGACATCAACTGATAGGAAGTGCCTACAGAGGGTGATGAATACAGCACAAGATATTACGGGCTGTCCTGTGAATCCGCTGGATGAAATAGTGGAAGAATGTTGCCACAGGAGAGTGAGGAAAATTCTTAGGGATGATTCACACCCTGGCTGGCACTTTCCTGATCTCCTGTCCTCAGGCAGAAGATATAGAAGCATGATTAGTCGCACCAACAGGGTAAAGAACAGCTTCTATCCATGGGCTGTTAGGCTGCTGAATGGAAAGATAACAACAGGGCAACTGACTTTCAGGTGTTGTGTGTTTGTGTGTGTCAGTAAACGAGGGGAATTAAGACTAAGAGAGTTGAGTGGGGTGTGTGCTTGTGTAATCTCACTGTATATAAGTTGTACAAGTGATGATAAAGTATTTCAACAAAAAAGCAGGAGCGAGGTCAAACCCTTCCATCCCACTCTCTGGAAAGGTCATCCATCAGGGTGACCAAGGTCAACTCAGTTTCATGGCTGGGCCTGAACCCAAATTGGAATGGATCTAAGTAATCTGCATCCTCCAAGAATATTTGCAGCTGTGTCCACCACCTTTCCCCCCAAAGCAGGTATTGGCAATTGGCTGATAGCTGTTCCCACCCAAAGGGTCCAGAACCAGTTTCTTTAGGAGTAGTTGCAGCACTGCTTCTTTCAGTGCAGCACAGACCACCTCCTCATGCAGCAAAGGTCAACCACACTCTGGACCCAACCAGAGTGGAGTCTCCTTCTTTGGAGGTCTTTAAGCAGAGACTTGACAAGCATATGTCAGGAGTGCTCTGATGGTGTTTCCTGCTTGGCAGGGGTTTGGACTCGATGGCCCTTGTGGTCTCTTCCAATTCTATGATTCTATGATTCTATGATTCAGACAGCTTCTCTCTGTTAGATTTGATGAGCCAGGAGGGACAGGGGTCAAGGGGAAACATTGAGACCACTCTGAAGTTGAAAAATTTTATCCAGTTGCTCACAGTGGGTCTTACATGTGGTTTTGACTCAAGCACATTTTGCAAGGAATTTCCCCATATATCATGTGTTTTTCTATGTCGTTTTCACAAATAAATGCATCTTTATGCATACATTCCCTTAATATATGAATCACAATATTCAGGTAAGTGTGAATTTTGAAAGACGGCTGCCTTTTGCTTTACATATTGTTTTGGAAAATGCAAATTTGATAGATTTTCCTTTAAAGGTGGACAGAATCAAATCCCTCTCCAATTCCTACTCTACAGCAGGCCCACAACTTACATGCATTTAACTTGTGCACATTCAGCTTTACGTGTGTTGCAAAAAATATATTAAAAATTTAGAAGGGGGTAGGATTCCAGGAAAAATGGCATTGACAACCCTGCTTGCCATTTAACCCAATGGGATTTGAGTATATAAGATTTTGGGTTTAGGTATGAACCCCAGAACTTAACCCAGACAAAACTTCTGTCTACAACAGAAGTGAAGTGGGAGGGGGAAATAATTTCTCCTCTCTGCCCTCCCATCCATCAAAGAACCACGGCATCTCTCTGCTTTCTTGCGCAGCTTCTTCCTCCCATTTAAACTTTGCGGCGCTCTCTTCTACCTTGTTTTCAGCATGACCCCTACAAATCAGTTTCTGGGCTCAGAGGTCGTCACTTGCAGATTTATCAGTCGGAACAACCTGGGACTGTCAGAGCCGTTTGCTGCTCTTGTCTCACTGTCTTGCCTCCAGCTAGGGCACCGCAAAGGCAGCATGGTTTCTGTGTCAAAAGTAATTCGGGAACCCGTGATGCAGTTATGCAAACTTTCATCTGAACCTGAAAGCTGAACTGCGAGAGAAGGTCACGCAAGTCTGAGAAAAAGACTTTTTGATAGCAAGGCTTCTAAGTGCTTGCTCCGGCAAAGCCCCATTGCATTGCATCGCAGAAGACCTTGCTGGGTGAAGCTGTTTGAAGGTGGTTGTTCCAGTAACGTGGCCTTCTGTTCTGCAGCCCCGCCCCCATCCCATGACTTTTGCTCTTTTGGCTTGTCTGTTAGTCAAAGAACATTAAAGGAGAAAAGGCATCCAACAGCTGACCCAAGATAAGAAATCTGAAAAGTTTCATTTAAAAAAAGTTTTTTTATTATTATTTCAAAAACTTCACTATCTTGCCATTCTTGTCCTCCCAGCCCCTACACCCGAATCCAGGTCATTTATGAAAGCTGATTTTTTGAACACTAATAATGATATATTTATACAGTGGCACCTTGTTTCTCAAACTTAATCCGTTCTGGAGGTCTGTTCCAAAACCAAAGCGTTCCAAAACCAAGGTGCACTTTCCCATAGAAAGTAATGCAAAATGGATTAATTCATTCCAGACTTTTAAAAACAACCCCTAAAACAGCAATTGAACATGAATTTTACTATCTAATGAGACCATTGATCCATAAAATGAAAGCAATAAACAATGTACTGCAGTCACACAATCGATCAATCAGTAGCTGAACTGGGTCCCACACAGTCCCAAAAACAAAGAAAAAAGCTGCAAAAACAAAAAATCAAAATAAATAGCAAAAACAGACAGACCTGAGCATAACACTCAAAACGAAAGGTGGCACTCAAATTGGAAGTGTGGCCCTCAAAACAGAAGCATAACACTCAAAACAGAGCACGTTTGGTTCTGAAAAAAGTAAGGAACACTTACTTCCAGGTTTGCAGTGTTTGGGTTTCAAGTTGTTCGAGTACCAAGGCATTTGAGAACCAAAGTACCACTGTGCATTGCTAGCTAGGAAAGGTCCCTGCAAATCTCAATAACAGCATAAGAACCAATGTCTCTTAGGAACATAGAAAGCTGTCAATGGCCCATTTAGCTCAATACTGTCTACTGAGACTGGCAGAAACTCTTCAAGGTTTTAGATGGGGGCATTCCCAGCCATACCCAGAGATACTGAGGACTGAACCTGTCTCTACATGTATGACAGAAGTGCTATCAATGAGGTACAATCATTCCATAGACACCTACAGTCTTACAAGACATCAAAGCCAGGCATAGGCAAACTCGGCCCTCCAGATAACAGGACCAGTGGTCAGGAATGATGGGAGTTGTAGTCCCAATACATCTGGAGGGCCGAGTTTGCCTATGCCTAGTCTAAGCAGTGGGAAGGGGTAGAAGATAGAGTGTAAACCAGCTAAGCACAACTTTATAAAATTGAGCTACAAATGATATCCATGATGGAACACATTCAGGACTGGAAAGGTCACCTTACCAAACTAGACCACTGGTTTCATCTGGATCAACATTACCTACCATTGTCTGACAGCAGCTAGCCAGGGTTTTAAGCAAACGTCTTTCCCAATGCTATCTGGTGATGCCAGGATTGAACCTAGGACCTTTTCCCTGCACAGTATGTTCCCTTCCAGGGAGCTATACGGATCTCGCTTTGGAGAAAGAGTCATCTTATGGCCCAGGGATGATGTAATATGCAAGGACAAATGGACTGGATCCAACAGTGTTTCAGTGCTTTTTCACTAACATAAGGAGAGTGGAGGATGACGAAGGAGTTGCTATGGCCTGGAACAACAGCCTGCAACCCTCAATTACCTTCAACAAGGTAAAGACTCAAACATGTTGAATGTGACAAAAAAGAAAAGTAGGGAATGCACCATTGTCTTGAGAATTCTGTTTTTTGCCTCTCTCCAAAATTGCAGATACAGTCATACCTTGATTCTTGAATGCCTTGGTACTTGTACGTTTGGCTCTCGAACGTAAAAAACCCCAGAAGTAAGTGTTCTGGGTTTTGAACGTTTTTTGGAAGCCGAATGTCTGAAGCGGCTTCCACTTGGGTGCAGGAAGCTCCTGCAGCCAACCAGAAGCCACGCCTTAGTTTTCAAACATTTTCGGAAGTCAAATGGACTCACTGTGAGGACAGTTCCCCATTATAGGAAAAGCGAAAGAGATAAATAAAGCTAAGACTGAGATCAGAGTGAACACAAAGGAGCAAAGATTGGTATGATAGCTGCTCCATGCACCATTGGTGTAATGAACTTCAGTTTTTCTGGGAAGCCACTTTGAGAAGATTGTATTTGTTGGGATTAGAGGGGAATTCTCCTTGCAGCAGCAGTTTCTCCATATGCCCCAACCCCATCCCCATAGCCAAATGACCTTTTGTAATTCCCATCCCAGCCTGAAGATAAGAGGAGGGGTGGGTGAGTTACTCCTTCCTTCTGAAAGGCCAACCAGCACCACTCAGAAAGTGGCCTACAGGCTGCCAGTTAGTTGATGATACCTAGCTCAGTAGATCTCATCAGTGTTGCTACTGAGATCTTTGGCTTAACAAATTCAGCTGCCTAATGGATATCACCGTAGTTGGAAGTGCAATGACATTTTATCCTAAATAGGAAGTAATGGGTGAAAGCATAGAAGGATAAAAACAAAAAAGAACACCTAGTCTGTGCATTCAGGAAATTAAAGATACCCCTGAAAAGCAGAGAATACCCCAATTATTTTGTGAAGTGATGAAAAATAAGAGGTGATCTGTAAAATATTAGCCATCAAATGCTATTTCATTTGAATGTCTAGAGCCCGGATTCATAAGGCATAGCAATTTCAGATAAGCCTCTTCAGTTATCTCTAATTAAATCACCAGTGAGGCATGCCCCAATATGTGAGAAATTTGAACGAAGCTTCCCCCCCTCCCTGAACACTAACTTTTTCATGCTTGTGTGTTAAGCTGATTTTATTGAGCCATTCAGAAAATTACCATTTCAATGTGTCTTTACAATTTGTCACAGCATTTCTCTGGGAAAATCTCCACCCTCCCGCCATTGAATTTTTGGGGATATCATATAGTTATTAAGGCTGCTTGACAGACAAAGAAAGGGCCAATGTCTGAGGCCCAGAGTTTGCAAATACTCAGGTATAACTCAGGTGCTTAAGGATCAGCACATTAAGAGGTGACTTGTTCTTTGAAGGTTCTATAGAACTTGTACAGTCATACCTTGGGTTACAGACGCTTCGGGTTGTGCGATTTCTGGTTGCGCATCGCACTGAACCCAGAAGTACCGGAATGGGTTACTTCCAGGTTTCAGCGCATGCGCAGAAATGCTAAATCTGCTTTGCGCATGTGCAGAAGAGCCGAAACACAACCCACGCATGCGCAGACAAACGGGTTGCGAACTCTGCGGGTTGTGAATGTGCCTCCTGCATGGATCAGGTTTGCAACCCAAGCGTCCACTGTACTCTCAGTTTGCTTCATGCCCTCCCTCCAAAGCCAGGTGTTATTATGGGTATGCTATAGTAGCATTTCCCAACCTGTGGGTCATGACCCACACATGGTTGGTGAGGCCCCTGCAAGTTGGTGGTGGGGCTTTTGAAGTAAACCCCAATTGCTTTTAATCCTTAACAAATATGATGAATACCACTTACAACGTGTATCCCAACCTCTTACAACTTGCAGTGGAACATCAGAAAGTCTTAAGACTTATGTTTTAACACTTGGGAACCAGTCTCTGCTGGCTGGTGGCACATGTGGTGAATGTTCACCACAAGGGAGTTCTTTTGAGTGACTCTTACAGCTCCCTTCTGGGTATCCAGCAATCAGTAGTTGGTGTTCTTACCTTCCCATAAACAAAACTGTGAATAACTTTGTAAGTACAACAAATTTCACATTAATAGGGGTGTTACGTACATTTTTGCTCAGGTGCCTCAAGCCATGGTTATAAAATTGGCAATATTTCACTTAGACATGTACAAAACTGACTTCTGCCGAAGACCTGTGGTCTAAAATTCATGTGATGATAAATCAATGGGCCACAACACCAAGCAAATTTGGGTTGGTGGGACGCCATATTGAAAAGGTTGGGAGCAAGGTTAACAGCAGCCATAGGGCTTCAGACAAATCAATAATTAAGATTAGAATGGCTATGTTTCGAGGAATATATGGAAAAACACTGCTCTGAAAAGAATATGTTGATATACATGGATTAAGTATGTAAAGTATAAGTGAGAAAAATAATTAGGTGTATAAGAGGTGCATTATCCAAAGAATGCAATGACAATATTTAAAGTTGAACCAAAGGAAGTCGAGTCGTGGTGGAGGGATGTCATGGGGGTATGTAGGGTATATGTTTGTAGTATAGGGGGTATATGTATGTTTTCTTTTTGTATCAGTATTTGCTTGTTTATTTTATTTTCATTTTTCATACCATTTATTGAGAATTTTTTTTTAAAAGAAAGGTTGTTTTCTGCTGCTGCAGAGAAGCGGACACGGAGCAATGGTTCCAAACTACAAGAAAGAAGATTCCACCTAAACATTAGGAAGAACTTCCTGACAGTAAGAGCTGTTCGACAGTGGAATTTGCTGCCAAGGAGTGTGGTGGAGTCTCCTTCTTTGGAGGTCTTTAAGCAGAGGCTTGACAACCATATGTCAGGAGTGCTCTGATGGTGTTTCCTGCTTGGCAGGGGGTTGGACTCGATGGCCCTTGTGGTCTCTTCCAACTCTATGATTCTATTCTATGATTCTATGAAAAGGTTGGAAACCACTGTACTACAGCACAGACTGCAGGAGGGAAATCTCAGGCCTGGGGGCAAAATGAAGCCCTCCATTCTCCTCTCTCAGACCCCAAGATTCTCCTTTGGCCACGCCCCTTCAGTAAGACACACTCTCACCAGCCCTTCTTCAAACTCTGCTCGCGTATTTTGCCTGCCTGGAATGTGTTTTTCAACTGTGATAATAACTCTTGCCTCCCTGATGGATGGAGATGTATGTAGGGTACACAGTTTATATAGAAACCACTGAGTTTTGCCTGGGTGGAATGTGGCCATCTGTGAATTTGTTGCTCTGCCAACCCTGTCCACTATGGGCATGGAGTCCCTGGAAGGGAATATGGCCCTGGTGTGGAGGCCTCAGAGTCAGCCCAAGTCATTTTAGACCTTTGGCTGCAATTTGGGCAGTTCACCTGTGCTCCCCAACACACTCTGTTCTTTAATTTCATTTGTATATTTAAGAGACTTCAAAGTCACCAATATCTTTTGAAGGATATACCGTATTTTTCACTCTGTAAGATGCACTTCCCCCTCCTAAAAAGTAAGGGGAAATGTGTGTGTGTCTTATGGAGCAAATGCAGGCTGCGCAGCTTTCGCTGAAGCCAGGAGAGCCAGATGGAACGATTACACCTTCTCCCACATTCTGTTCCAGGGATTCTTCCGATCTCTCCAGAATTGATTTCGGGGGGCACAGAGGGAGGGGGTTAATCCCCATTTTATGCAAGTGAGAGTCCTTGTGCTTAGCTTCTGGTGAAAGGACTTGAAGTGTAGGTGAGTTCCCACGAGGCAAGATGCAGTGATAACAGCAAGAACCTTTATTGAATTAACAGAACTGGGCAACAGGGGCAAAGCAACTGCTTATATACTTTTCTAAAGGCCTGGGCCACTCCCACTCCCAACGTGATTGGCTGTCTAAACTTCCAAGCTGCGAATCAGAACTCAGAGGCCTAAATCCTGAAATGTTCTGTGATTGGATATCATGTATCGAATCAGAACACGGGCTCAGAATCCTTAGTCCAGACTCAAGCTCAGACAAACACAGACCACTGAATACATAACAGGACTCATTACTTGAATCCCTCCCAAAGAGTTGCAGCCAGTGCTAGCCCTACTCAGAGTAGACCCACTGAAATGAATGGACATGACTAATTTAGGTTTGTTAATTTCAATGGCCCTTTTCAGAGTAGAACTTAGTTGAATACGACCTCATAACAATAATGATATTGGTTAAAAATCACCTTTATAAAAGGCAATTTACAAACGTACCACAAATCAGCTAAAAATAGTTTTAAAAACAGTTTTAAAGAGTTTTAAAAATAGTTTTAAAGAGGTGTTCCCTCTTTAAAATCAAAGTAAACATCTAAGACCAAGACAACTTTTCATCCAGGTGGACAAGCTAAGCAAAACAAATGTCTTCAGTTGTTTTCAGAAGGTGCAGTTAGTGGGCGGCTGTCATATTTCAACAGGGATGCATTTCCACAGAACAGGGGCGGCCAAAAGCTCAGCTCCACATTTCTCTGGAGCAGTCTTTAAAGAGAAACTACTCTGCAGAGTAGAGCGATTTAACTGGGTGTATAAGGGATAGTGCAGTCTCTCAAGTAACCTTGTACTGAACTGGATCTAACATTACATGTTAGTGACAAAACCTTGAGCTTAACCCAGCAGACGACTGGTAGACAGTGCAAATCCCCCAAACAAGGTGTTATATGTTGGTGGGATTTATATTAAAGGTTCCTATCACCCTCCATGCCTAAATTTTATCTGACTGATTTAAAACTGATTGCAGCAGTCTCGTGAGAAGAAAACTAACAAATACTTAAATGCATTCGTACAATATCAGAGGTGATGATCCTCTTTCCTCCTTCTCTATCAGCTGTGCCAGGGACTAGCATCAAGGCGACAGCGGGATGAGAATTCCACGTAATCCACCTGATTTACAATTTACGATTTCTGGTTTGGCGCTTTTAAAAAGGACAGTCGTTCAATATGCAACATTTAGATCTATCTTAGGTACTTATCTTTGTCTTGATGCCATAAAGTCTAACTCTTAAATAATCTTTTAACATAATTCCCTGATCATTTAAAAAAAGGTAGATTAAAGATTTGTTCGTAACGTTTTGAGTTTCTTTTTTTTTGCAGCCTAGTGTTTAGCACTGAAACTGTGGTCTGCTGAACAATGACTTGTAAATACCAGTTCCGGTTATCCCTCTATACCAGGCATAGCCAGACTTGGCCCACCAGCTGCTTTGAGACTACAACTCCCATCATCCCTAGCTAACAGGACTGGTGGTCAGGGATGATGGGAATTGTAGTCCCAAAACAGCTGGAGGGCCGAGTTTGGCCATGCCTGCTCTATACTATACTTGCACTTGATTACCATCAGGCCACACCCCCATTGGAAGATTGGCGCTGCTGCATCACAATCCTGAATTTGCATGAAGTCAGGGCAGCGTAGGGGGACGGAGAAAGGAGGCAGTTTGCACAACAGCAGTGGTCACGGCATGGAAGCAAAAGGGGAGACACACTGAGTGGGGAAAAAACAATTGTTTAAAATGTGGGTAGGCAAACTACGGCCCAGGGGCCGGATCCGGCCCAGTTGCCTTCTAAACCTGGCCTGCAGGCGGTCCAGGAATCAGAGTGTTTTTACATGAGCAGAATGTGTCTTTTTATTTAAAATGCATCTCTGGGTTATTTGTGGGACATAGGAATTTGTTCATTCCCCCCCCCAAAAAAATACAGTTCGCCCCCCCCAAGGTCCGAGGGACAGTGGACTGGTCCCCTGCTGAAAAAGTCTGCTGACCCCTGGTTTAAAACAGTGGATGGATTGCAAAGGGAGAAACATTGAGGAGGTTTTTATTTTTTTAAAAATAAATTAACAAGGAAAAACACCAGAAATTGGTACTGCACAGAAACTAACATGTAATAGCTAACCTGGTTACAACACAACTGGACAAACTGGAATGTGTCCAGAGGAGGGCAACCAAAATGGTCAAAGGCCTGGAAACGATGCCTTATGAGGAACGGCTAAGGGAGCTGGGCATGTTTAGCCTGGAGAAGAGGAGGTTAAGGGGTGATATGATAGCCATGTTCAAATATATAAAAGGATGTCACATAGAGGAGGGAGAAAGGTTGTTTTCTGCTGCTCCAGAGAAGCGGACATGGAACAATGGTTCCAAACTACAAGAAAGAAGATTCCACTTAAACATTAGGAAGAACTTCCTGACAGTAAGAGCTGTTCGACAGTGGAATTTGCTGCCAAGGAGTGTGGTGGAGTCTCCTTCTTTGGAGGTCTTTAAGCAGAGGCTTGACAGCCATATGTCAGGAGTGCTCTGATGGTGTTTCCTGCTTGGCAGGGGGTTGGACCCGATGGCCCTTGTGGTCTCTTCCAACTCTATGATTCTATGATTCTAGAACCTTTCCCAACTTCCTTCATGCTCTACTCAAACCTCTCTCATTGTTTAAAACTGCCATTTCCCCTCCCACAGGCTGCATCTAGTAGGTATTGCAGTGTGAATGGGAATTGCCCCTTCCACTCAACAGCTGTCAATCACAGACCAATGCACAGGCCAGATGAAACAATTCATTTTGGTTTCCCAAAGGCCAGTGGAGGGCTAGTGAATAAGGGGGAAGATTGATATCCCAAGGTTGGGAGCTCAACATGCTGGGAGCTGCAAAAGAGAAGCCCCTTTTTTTCTTTCACCCAACCATCCTTCTAATCACGGAGAGATACACAGCAGGACCTCTCCGCCTGATCTTTGTGGACTGGCAGAATCATATGTTTAGTCATGTTTCGATATCCTGGTCTCATGCCATTTAGGGTAAGCCGTATTAAAAATGTATCACTGAAGTTCAGAGAGTTCACTGGCGGACTTGTGAGCATTTACTCATGAGCATAAATCTTCTTTCCCCTCCTACTGTCCCCAACCACCAGGGATTGTCATGGCAATCAGGCGATAATCCCAGGTGATTAATCACCCTGGAAAATTTGTAAAAAAACAAACAAACCACCAAATAAAATGGAGGCAGGTGTGAATTTCGAAGAACCGTTGTGCTTCAGTTTGAACATTGTTTCAGAAAATGCAAATTCAGTAAGTCCGTCTTTAAATGCAAACTAAATCAAATTTACTTCCCATATTTACCCACCACTGCAGCCCCTAGAGAATATATGGTGATCCAATTTTGGGGCTGAAAAAGATGAGACACCCCTGAAATGGGGCTACTGATTGCTTCCCCTGACCAGTAAATAAATACACATAGGCTCTGCTATCTGCATGCTTGCTATATGATTTTCTGTGAACGCATCGTGTTTGTTAAGCAGGACCTACAAGTAAATAGATAGATTGATGAAAGATAGAAAGACAGAAAGATAGATAGACGCCCCAAATGTTTTGGAAAATCAGCTGAACAAGCTGATAATAGATCTTCTTGAGCCCCTTTGTATTTGTTTCCATTTTCTTCATTTTTTAAAATAACCTTCACTAAAACATGGAACTTTGCCATATCTAAGGTTAACAACAGAAAGTGTGCCCTGTCTTATCAGATGCTTGCTCTAGATTAGGAGATGCAAAGAGTGGGGATGGAGGGCGTATCTTTTGTTTCCCGAATCTTTTCCGTTTAGGACAATGCTATTACGTGCCTGCAGGAGTCGGAGAATAAGAAGAAGGTGGGGAGGGAACAAAATGCTGGACCTGAGTATGAAAAACCGATGCTGTTAAAATCCAAAGAATTTGCTCACACCTAAATAGCGCCTTTAAATTCACCTCATTCTTCAAAGTTGACACAAGGCCTGGTTTTCTAAATTGCGCATCTATCGTTAAGTTTGCATGTCAGCGATATCTATTTTCTGGGAGTCTGCAGCTTGACTACAAAAATTTGTGTGTGTGTTTTTTTCTGAAATCCAAAACTTGGCAAGCACACAAATGCTCAAGGAAAAATGGGTAAGTGCAAGGGGGGGGGGAGAGGCTGAACTGATTCAATATTATAAGTGTAAAGAGGAAAGCAGAGGTTTTTTTTGTTTTTTGTTTTTACAGCCCTTTTAAAAAGTGGCCCTGATCCTTCATGCGGGCGGAGCGACAGACACTTTTGCACAGTATATTAACCTCAACGGAGACAGCAGGCTCCTCAAGACGGATGAATTCCTTAATATACCGTGGCATATTTATCACAAATAATATAAAATTATGCAGCCCTCTTAATGGCAAAAGCATAGGGCACCATCCAATGCGCTCAGCGCCGTTAGCATAAGGATTTATGCTTGCGCAAGGGAACTTTCTCCTCTTCCCTCCCCCCACCCCTGTGCATCCATGCCCTCCCCAAATCTGCTATGGAGAGGGTTTTTTTTGGGGGGGTGAGAAACCCCAGAACATATTTAGGGACTGCATGGGGAGGAGAGCAGGTGTGTTGCATTGCACGGCTATAAATCCTTCTACCAACAGAATGGGTTACTTGGCACTACAACCAGTTTTTTTTTCTAGAAGGAGAAGTGCTGCTGCGAGTGGAGTGGGGGCTTTCTCAGTTAAGCGCTGGGAGGTTTCTTCCCTGTGCCTCAGCTCTGTGGGTCAAGGAAGCTGCCCTGCCTCTCTGGCTGGAAGAAAGAGCATCTTTCCGATGTGTCATCTGTTAGCAGGGATGCAGAAGAGCCCCAGCAAAGCCCGCTTGCAAGGAGACCCTCTCTGGGGCCTGTGTAGATGATGTCTGGTCCAGGCTCTGGGGAGGGTCTCCTTGTGAGGTGGAAGTGCAGTGGGTGTTTCCTGAGGTTGGTCAGGTGCTTCCCATCTGAGAAGTGCCGGAGCGCAGCCCTGGATACAACCCTTTGAATCCAGCCAGTTTAAACCTAGTCAGTGTTACAGAAAGCAACTTGCACCTGCCCTAGCAACTCAAAATTCCACAATGGGGTGCAACTGATTTGGCGTCAGGGGTATAGAATCACAGAACTGCAGAGCTGGAAGGGACCCCCAAGGGTAATCTAGTCTGCCTGCTGCAACGCAGGAATCACAGCTGAAGAATCTCGTGACATGGCCACCCAACCTCCATTTTTAAGCTTCCTAATGTTCTTCCTGACAAACCTAGACAAGATCTTTAAAAAGTAGAGACATCACCTTGCCAACAAAGGTCCGTATAGTAAAAGCTATGGTTTTCCCAGTAGTGATGCATGGAAGTGAGAGCTGGACCATAAAGAAGGCTGATCGCCGAAGAATTGATGCTTTTGAATTATGCTGCTGGAGGAGACTCTTGAGAGTCCCGTGGACTGCAAGAAGATCAAACCTATCCATTCTGAAGGAAATCAGCCCTGAGTGCTCACTGGAAGGACAGATCCTGAAGCTGAGACTCCAATACTTCACCTCATGAGAAGAGAAGACTCCCTGGAAAAGACCCTGGTGTTGGGAAAGATTGAGGGCACAAGGAGAAGGGGACGACAGAGGACGAGATGGTTGGACAGTGTTCTCAAAGCTACCAGCATGAGTTTGACCAAACTGCGGGAGGCAGTGGAAGACAGGAGTGCCTGGCATGCTCTGGTCCATGGGGTCACGAAGAGTCGGACACGGCTAAGCAACTAAACAACAACAAATGTTCTTCCTAATGTTTAGTTGGAATCTCCTTGCTTGTTATTTGGTACTGTTAGGCACTGACCAAGGCAGCCCAAGCCCAATATCTTTTAAGGTAGTATTTGGCCAAGGTAAAACTGCAGCGGAAGGGAAACAGTGCTGCATGTGATCCATTTTTAGGCAGGGCATGAAATGATACCTAGTTACATCTCCACAGGAATGTGCCTCCTTGAGAAAAGAGGAGCAGAGGCTATCACTTTTCCCTGTTTTTCCTTTCAGGGAGCGCAAACTGTTAGGATGACTCCGAAATCTGCATTCAAGTCAGTTCCAGGGCCATAAAGAGCCGCATGCTCATTTTTAGCACAAAATTCTAATTCTTGGAACTCCGCATTCAAAGCCATATGCCAGTTTCTGCACCTGCAGATGCACTGAGTAAACACTCTCTTCTATAGCATACGAATCTGAATTGAAGTCCCGTACCAATCAATATGTTCAATGTGCTTGCAATTAAAAACAATTCAAAAATTGTATCAGAAATGACCAAAATATTTGTCCCTTTTTATGCAGCTTCCCAGCTTTCCAAAATTCTGATAAATAGCTCCGTGCAATGCTAAGACATTGAATTAATACTATGCCAACTCCAAGGGTGCACAGGAAAATGTTTTTCATGTTGTCGTTCCATTCATTTTCATTATCAGACTTCATTTGTTTTGCTATTGATTCGTTAATTCAACATTCATTTTGTTATACCCATTCATTTCCTCCCCCCCTCTTTTTTGGCAAGGTGGGGCACAGAGGAACTGATTCCAGCAGCTGTCTCCTAGAGGCTGCCATTTTATTCTTCCAGAAGGCATGGCCTCCATAAAAAGAAAATGGCAGCCTTCCCTGATTCTGGCTAGAGAAAGTATGCCCCCCTAAACCTGTATGAGTGATAAACAGAAATGAATGATCTAAGAACACAAGAAGAACCTGCTGGATCAGGCCAACAGGTGCCTCTGGGAAGCTTGCAATCAGGATTTGGGCACAAGAGGTCTCTCCCTTCCTGTGCTTTCCAGAAACTGGTACAGTGGTGCCCCGCAAGACGAATGCCTCGCAAGACGGAAAACTCGCTAGACGAAAGGGTTTTCCGTTTTATGAGCTGCTTTGCAAGACGAATTTCCCTATGGGGTTCCTTCGCAAGACGAAAACGTCTTGCAAGTTTGTTTCCTTTTTCTTAACACCATTAATACAGTTGCGACTTGACTCTGAGGAGCAACTCATAGAACGCAGTGTACATAGTAGCCTTTTTTGAGGTTTTTAAAGACTTTGGTGATTTTTGAAGCTTTTGCAAAACTTCTTTTGCAGCCATTTGGTAAGTTAAGCTTTTAAAACTTTTTTTGGGGGGGTTTGGATTTTGGGTTGGGGTGTTTGGAATTCAAGGACTTGGTGTTGGGGAGGGGTTTGCAAGAATCTGGAAACTTGTGGTTTTTTCTGCATTTTTATGATTTTCTGTGACCATTGGGGCACTCTGCTGTTTTTTAAAAAAATTCTGGATTTGAATTTCTGTGTGCTGGGTGGCTGGGGGAACAGTTGGGGAGGGTTTTGCAAGAATCTGGAAGCTTGTGGTTTTTTTCCTGCATTTTTATGATTTTCTGTGACCATTGGGCCACTCTGCTGTTTTTTTAAAAAAATTCTGGGTTTGAATTTTGAAATGCTCTTTACAGTATGTGTGACTTTAAAGAGCACTTAATAAACTCTTGTTGTACCAAATTTGGCTTTGTTTGGACTTTTTTTGACCATAGGAACGCATTAATTGATTTTCAATGCATTCCTATGGGATTTCGTGCTTCGCAAGACGAAAAATTCGCTAGACGAAAAATTTCGCGGAACGAATTAATTTCATCTTGCGAGGCACCACTGTATTCAGAAGTATTGTGTCTCTAACTCTTAAGGCAGAACATAGCCATTAGGAATAGTAGCCAATCAGTGGCTGAGCATTTCTTGCTGTTGTCCGGGTGCGTGCGCATACATGGGGTGCATTGCCGCAACCTCCCACAGAAGCCAAGCAGGGCTGCACTGAGCCACCTGCCTGGCCGCGAAGTGGAGAGCCTGGGCCAGCCAACTGCTTTGAAGGGTGCATTTACAGCGCCCCTGTAAGCGGTGGCATTGTGGCCTAAACCACTGAGCCTCTTGGGCTTTCCAATCCAAAGGTTGGCAGTTCGAATCTGCATGAGCTCTTGTTGCTCTGCCCCAGCTCCTGCCAACCTAGAAGTTCAAAAGCACACCAGTGCAAGTAGAGAAATAGGTACCGCTGCAGCAGGAAGGTAAACAGCATTTCCATGTGCTCTAGTTTCTGTCACGATGTTCTGTTGCACCAGAAGCGGTTTGGTCATGACCCGGAAAGCTGTTTGTGGACAAACAATGGCTCCCTCAGTCTGAAAGCGAGATGAGCGCTGCAACATCATCGTCATCTTGACTGGACGTAACCATCCAGGGGTCCTTTACCTTTTACCTGCTTTGAGAAACTTGCAAAAGTGGCGCAGTGCTGGCAGGGTACATGCCTGTTGCATCCTTCTCAAGCTGCCCTCCAGCTGGAGGGTGGCATGTGGAATGTGACCCCCCCCCAAGAAAACAGTGCCCAAGATTACAGCCCCCCCCAGTCCCACCCATGCTACACCTTTGTAGCTAATCCTGTCCTTCTTCCCCTAAAAGTCCATGCAGATGTTCAACTAAACCCATGCACATAGCTCAGTGCTCTCCTTCCTTGCCCTGGATGTGTCATCTGAATAGGACTTTATTCTGGCGGACTGACACGGCAACAGATCTCTATCATCATCACACTATTTAAACATGAGACAGCCCCCTACAAAGGTGGGTTGACAAGGAAGCGTGCAAGAGACCTCGGCGATGTTCAAGGAAGCAAATAACTCTTTCCTATCATCCGAGGGGAGCTTTTGGGTAAAGGTGAGCATCTCTTCAAGGTAACATCATCCTAATGAAACCAACAGTTGCCAGGAGATGCCCTCTGGTGAACATGTCAGGGCTGAGTTCCTCCTGTCTGAAGTTTGTTTATTTAGTTGTCATAATGGTCGCAGCTGTCGGGGGGGGGGGGAACTAATCAGGAGACTAAGATGAATGGGGAAGACTGTAAGAAAAGGTCCTTTTCTACACTGCTCCAGCGCAAATAATCTCTGTCTCCAGCTGATGTGTAGCATCACTTTGATTCCCTAAAGGGAGCACTCTAAGGTGTCTGTGTGAAATCCTAGCCATGTCCGTTGCTGCTTGATAACGTGCAAAACAAAAATAAACCCAGCCCCCAAATTTCAGCCTTTTGCTGTCACATCCTGCCAGAACCATTTTAATATGCATGGCAAACATATTAATTCATTCTGAAACTTTTTGTTTTGGTTTTTAAAATATGAATCCTGAACATCTTTAGACCCAAGAAAGCTATTTGCTTTCCTGCTTTTAGTTGCTACAGCTTTTTTTTCAGACTGCAATTTTGGCTTCCACTTGCCGCCTATGCAGGTCAGGGCAGATTTGGTTCATACATCGAGATGAAAAAGATAAATGTAGGTCAATGAGTGCTTGTAATATGGGCTGCAAAGCCCAACATATATCTTGGGTGTGTTTTGCAACAAGGGGGGGGAGTCATCTTTCACTAAACAAAAATATTGGTGAACTTACTCACCCATTGCAACCTCAAGCTCGACAGCT
This sequence comes from Podarcis gaigeae, assembly GCF_964106915.1. Classification (NCBI taxonomy): domain Eukaryota; kingdom Metazoa; phylum Chordata; class Lepidosauria; order Squamata; family Lacertidae; genus Podarcis; species Podarcis gaigeae. Next base: position 11,144,168 of record NC_139682.1, read on the forward strand.
TCACTTCAAATGATATGCACTTTCCTTGCAATGCAGGGATGCTGGAGGGCAAGAAAATGCCCACTATGTGTCAACCTTGTAATTGCTTCTTGCAGAAAGAATGGTACAGAGACCAGTGGACCTTTTGCTTCCTCAATGAAAAGGGCCATAGCTCAGTGCTAGGTGTCCTGCTTTGCAGGCAGAAGGTCTTGGGTTGAACCCCTGGCATCTCCAGGTAGGGCTAAAAAAAGATTCATGTATGGAACCATGGAGAGCTGCTGCCAGTCAGAGTGGTCAGTATTGAGTAAGATGGACCAATGGTCTAACTCAATATAAATGCAGCTTCCCATATTCTTGTAGCTCTATTTTTAAAAGCTGTATAGGTTGGGGGAAAGGATGTAGCTCCATGGCAGCGCATCTGCTTTGCATGCAGATCGTCTCTGGTTCAAACTCTGGCATCTCCAGGTTGGGGTGAGAAGGACCCCTGTCTAAAATGCTAGAGATCTGCTGCCAGCCAGCGTTGGGAGTTAGATGGACTAATGGTCTTGCTTGGTATCATAAAAAGGGTAAAGGGATCCCTGACCATTAGGTCCAGTCGTGGCCGACTCTGGGGTTGCAGTGCTCATCTCACTTTACTGGCCGAGGGAGCCAGCATACAGCTTTTGGGTCATGTGGCTAGCATGACAAAGCCACTTCTGGTGAACCAGAGCAGCGCACGGAAACGCCGTTTACCTTCCCGCCAGAGCAGTACCTGTTTATCTACTTGCACTTTGTGCTTTCGAACTGCTAGGTTGGCAGGAGAAGGGACCGAGCAACGGGAGCTCACCCCGTTGTGGGGATTCGAACCGCCAACCTTCTGATCAGCAAGCCCTAGGCTCTGTGGTTTAACGCACAGCGCCACCCGCGTCCCAGTGCTTGGTATCATAGAATCATAGAATTGTAGAGTTGGAAGGGACCCTGAGATTCATCTAGTCCAGTGCTTCCCAACCTTTTTGTTTGGCCATGCCCCACCAAAGTATCTCTAAAATCCTGATGCCCCCCCCATGACATATAATTCTTATTATTCAAAGAGTGAACTCGTATTCATGTGGAGGAAGTCTAAAAGGCCATTAACTGTTAATAAGTCATTCTCGAATTGCCCCCCCCCCAAAAAAAATTGAATTGCCCCCTGTGGGGCGTGTGCCCCATGTTGGGAACGATGGATCTAGTCCAACCCCCTGCAATGCAGGGATATGCAACTGTCCCATACGGGGATTGAACCTGCAACCTTGGCATTATTAGCACTGCACTCTAATCAGGATCAACTCTATGTTTCCATAATACGAGTTGTGCATGCACTTTTTTTTTAAAGGCAGGATCCTATACTATGGTAAGACAAATTCTGCGTTAAGCAATGCTGAATTCTGCATAATACATGTATTAATTTATTATATAATTTCCCCCTTGGTTTCCTTCCAAGATGGCGCTCAAGGGAGTCTCCTATCCTGGCACAAACCAGACACGGACCTGCTTAGCTTTGGCATGGTGGCAGTATTATCTGAATCGGTATTCATTTATGTAGAAAGCTGCATAAAAGGGCTTAAAGCAAGAGCCCTCTAAGTGGTGCATATCATAGAACTGTGGATAAAACACAGCTAAAATCCACACAAAAATAATAAAAACCAAACATACATTAGATAACTATCATTGCAACACAGATAAAATACAGTGGTACCTTGGGTTATAGACGCTTCAGGTTACAGACGCTTCAGCTTACAGACTCCCCTAACCCAGAAATAGTACCTCGGGTTAAGAACTTTGCTTCAGGATGAGAACAGAAATTGCGCGGCGGCAGCAGGAGGTCCCATTAGCTAAAGTGGTGCTTCAGATTAAGAACCGTTTCAGGTTAAGAAAGGACCTCCGGAATGAATTAAGTTCTTAATCCGAGGTACCACTGGAAGTAGCATATATACAATGAATATAGGTAACTGAATAATATGAATGGATAGGGTTTCTGGAATTAAAAAAAAAGTTTTCAGCAGGTGTCTAAAACAACATAGTGGAGGGCAGTAGCAGAAGCCATGGTGGGACTGTGCCATTTGATCTCCCTCCAGCTAGGTCACTGTAACCACACCAGAATGGAGAGGTGGGTGGGTAGCAGACAGGTTTGGCGCAGTGCAAACATGCCAGCCGATCTGGTCCTCCTGCTGACACATTTGCACCATGCTGACCTTGTCACAACTTCACCCATCCCCACCTCCATTCTGGTGTGCTGCAGTGACCCAGCCAGAGGGAGGTCTGAGCCCCACAACACCAGTCTGCTACTGGTGAGGGCACCTGCCCAACATCAATAATGTCTGTATCCAATGCATGCGTTCTTCCACTGATCATTTGCCCGTCCCAGCATATTCCACCAGAATATATGTGTTAGACCAGGGTTTTCCAAACTTTCTACTACCAGGGTCTACTCAAGTTGGCTGAACATTACTGAGGCCCACCAGTCACAAAGCAGGGGCAGAGCCTGTCACAAAATGGTGGCAGATGCAGGCAGGGTTGGGCACAATCAGCAGGCAATTACTGGTGTCACTTTCTACTGATCCATCTTTGAAAATTGCTTTTTTTTTGCCATGGCATTTTCCTTGTGGCAAGAAGTTCCACAGCTCAGCTTTCCTCAAGCTAACTGCATACATTGTTCTGGAGGTATTGTCACTGAACTTCTTCATTTTAGGCAGAGTAGATAAATAGGTACTGCTCCAGAGGCTCTTAGTGGAGGGTTGTTGTTGTTTTTAAATAATACTTTCCCCTTCTCACCCCACATGGCTCTCAAAATATTTTTACTCATCTCCTGTAATTTCATCTCCCATTCTCCTTTGACATTCAACTTGTACGATATCGTCCACCTACCAAACTGCCAGTTTCTTTTATTTTTCTCTTAGCCCTTTAAACAACAACAGCAACAACAACAACATTCTACTTAACACCTCCTCTCAGTGGCAGAGTGTATGCCCATGTTGCCCGGGGCGGGGCACCCCCCTGAGGGGAGCGGTGCACGGGGGGTGCCTTCCTGCACGCCACAGGATAGGAGAGGGGCAGGAAAGCTGCTGCCCACTCTCGCCCTGCTCTCCACTACCAGGTCAGACAGAGCTGCTGCAGCCGGGCGTAAGGTGTGCCACGACAGAGGAGGGTGGGTGGCAGTGCTGCCACCCACTCACCTGTTCTCCTCACCTGACCCAGGGGGGCAAAGCTGCACCAGGCACAAGCACCGCAGCCAAGGCACTGCTCCTTCTGGTGTGGAACCAGGATCAGATGAAGGAGCTTGCTGCAGGGGTGCCTGTTTGTGCCTCCTTTCAAAATTGTGCCCGGGGCCACGACACCCAGGGCTCTGCCCCCTCTGGTCCTTTCCTCCAAGGATGGAGACCTTTCTCCCCTCCTCCATCCCATTGTAACCTTCTCTGCTTTCCAGGCACCTTTACTCAACCTGCAAGGAGTTGCAGGGGGTGGTATCTGCCCAACGCAAAGCTGTTTCATGGCTAGGGAGTATAGCAAGCAAATGAGGAGGCACTGGGCAGGTTGTGATACTGAGTGAGCCCAGTGCCACTTTTTGAGAAACACTGTGTTGGCAAGTTTAAAGAACCCCCCCTAGATGAATCAGGGTTCATGCTACATTCCCACCATGCCCTGGACAAAACTGTTCTGTGAATGTTAAGGAAAGACGAATCTGGAAGTGCTGTATCCTGGTTAGAAACAGCCCCAATTCACAGCCCTATTTTGACCTAGCAGGGGCATTCTGTTTAGGTAGGATGCAAAGGGATTTAGATTCCGGTCCAGGGTCTTTCGTAAGCAGAAGCTGCAGATGGTGATAAAACTATGTGTCAAGGTTTTTGCGAAGTGGATTTGTAGCCCTGTAGGGAGAAAGGTGAAAGCATGAAATATGTTTAATTTTATCGTGTGCTGCAGTCATATTTGTATCCAAGAGGGGAAGGGGCACTCTTTGCCTCTGAGGCAGCCAGGCTCACGTATAGCACTATTTTTCCTGCCATGTGTCCTATTTATATGGCTCTATGTGGCTTCAGAAAAAAATAAAATAAACACCTCTTTTTTCAGTAGCAAATGTCAGCCCATTTCAGGTTTCCACTGGTAGAAGAAACTGGCTTAGCTGTAACAGTTCCCCTGTTTCTTGGGGTGATCCATTATTGAATCAATGCTCCTTAATGCGGGATGCATATTGAGCCTGGTTGGTCCATGAGAGGGGAAGACATGGTGGGAACAAGCACCATGTGACACATCGCCCGGTCCTCTGGCCAGTCATTGCTGGATCCAAATGCTCGTTTGAAAGAACATCACTTTCCACATTAAAGTTCTCAGTACAGCTGCTAATCTCCTAGATAAAGGTAAAGGTAAAGGGACCCCTGGAGGGATGCGGGTGGTGCTGTGGGTTAAACCACAGATCCTAGGGCTTGCTGATCAGAAGGTCGGCAGTTCAAATCCCCAAGACAGGGTGAGCTCCTGTTGCTCGGTCCCTGCTCCTGCCAACCTAGCAGTTTGAAAGCACATCAAAGTGCAAGTAGATAAATAGGTACTGCTCCAGCAGGAAGGTAAACGCTGTTTCTGTGTGCTGCTCTGGTTCGCTAGAAGTGGCTTAGTCATGCTGGCCACATGACCCAGAAGCTGTACTCCGGCTCCCTTGGCCAATAAAGCGAGATGAGTGCCGCAAGCCCAGAGTCGGCCATGACTGGACCTAATAGTCAGGGGTCCCTTTACCTTTACACCATTTACCTTCCCGCCGGAGCGGTACCTATTTATCTACTTGCACTTTCGAACTGCTTTCGAACTGCTTGCACTTTCGACGTGCTTTCGAACTGCTAGGTTGGCAGGAGCAGGGACCGAGCAATGGGAGCTCACCCCGTCGTGGGGATTCGAACTGCCAACCTTCTGATCGGCAAGTCCTAGGCTCTGTGGTTTAACCGATAGCACCACCCACGTCCCTTAATCTCCTGGATAGACTATTGGAATTGACCCTATGTGGTGCTGCCCTTGAAGAAGGTCCAAAAGCTGCTGCTTATGCAAAATGTGAATGCTCAGTTACTGAGTGGATCACTGGTCCTAAAGAAGTTGAACTTGAAACCCAAATACTCAGATGTTGTTGAGTTGCAACTCCCATCAGCTCCAGACAACATGGCCAATGGACAGGGATGCTGGGAGTTCAACGCCTGGTGGGTACCAGGCTGGAGGAAGCTTTGTGACTAATCCTTCAACTTAAGATGGCGCAGGGGTAGAATGAAGGAATGGGATTCTAAACAAAATGTTTCCCGCTCCCCCCTTCCTGGAGTCTGTTGCATAGCATCAGTTGCTTTTCACATCAAACAAAGAGGGAAGCACTCTACTTTTCTCATCTTGACAGCAAAGAACATCTTCTACCTGCATTTGAATAATGTGAATATATTAATTAAGGTTGATAATGGTTCTTAATGATATCCATCAGCAATGGAATGAGGCTATATTTATCTTTACTTTTGTAAAAATGAGATGCCTAAATATAATTCCCCATATTATGAAGGCCTGAAGCTATGCAAACTTTCTGTCTTTTATTAAGCATGCTTTGTACAATGAGAGTTTTACAGGTATATTCTCAAGGGGAGAGTTGTTGTACCATGCACCATGCTTATTGGGAAACATCAGCATGAAACGGGCTGTTCATGGCTACAGCTGAAGCTACTGCTATGGACAGCTGGACAAATCACAATTTCAATTCCATAGAAAAGGGTGTTGGTGTTCTCCATACACAGCCCATGGCTGCTTGTGCATGAAGGGATGGTACAGTCCCATCTTCCATTCAAGATTCTGAAGATCTCTGCATTCAAAAGGTCCAGGTTAAAACTCTGGCCATTTCGAGGTAAGGTAAGGACTGGGATTGTTCCCTCTCCGAAACACAGAGAGGCTGCCAGTTGGTGTACACCAGCCTGCCTCATTTGCAAGGATAAAATCCAGTCTGAAATCCTGAGGACAGGTGTTGCCTATCAGTGCAGGTAATACTCAGTAAGATGAACCAATGGTATAACTCAGTACAAGGGCAGATCCCCTGAACATCAGGCACCTACATGCTACCAGGATCTCAGTGGCAGTGGTGGACCTTAGGGTATCAAATTTCAGTGGCACTCAGTGCAACACCAAAATTTCTCATGGCCTCTGGCGCTCCATCCTAAATAATAGTTGTGGCATTCCCTGCAGTGCCCCTGAGGCTCTGTGCCCAGTTCAACCGAAGCGGTCATGTTCCCCTAAATCCACCTTTGTCCGTGGCCTACAAGGCTTCCTCTGACTCTATGATTTTAACATTTGACTGGTCAACTGACATTCCACTTATCGGTTCTTCACATGTGAGACTCTGTGATCAAAGATACTAAATGAGAAATTTTATTTTCCCTACAGGAAGATCTGGCAAATGCTGCTTCTCATTATTCTGGCCAGAGTTCTGTCAGAACAAAATGCAGCAAAACTTTATTTAAACATTTGCAGATGAAATAAATCGAGGACGGTTGTCTAACAGTGCATTGGTAATTACCTCGTACATTAATCAAAACAGACAACACGCCTTCTAACAAATGCCTTTTCTCACCTTTGGAACAGTTTTGGAGTGTCTTGTTCACCTACTTATTAGTCCATAAATATTCTAATTAGGCTCCTACTCCAGATGAATAGGATTAGCAATAAAGACATTTTAGACTAGGTACAAAAGAGATACTCCAAACTTCCCTGTCTTGTCTACAGCTCTCCTGACATTTATAATCATGTAGAAATGTTAAATTTACATAGCTTTGCCTAGTTAGACATGGTTGTAATTATCCCCCCTGCCCAAGTATGTCTCCCCACTGTCAAAATAGGAAGACAAAAGCTGAGAATGGAAATGACAACTGGTGGGGAGAACACCTTTATAACCCCCTTTCTCAATATGAAATCTGACATTTTATGTCTGAAATTAGCATTCCTTAAATCCCAGATACAATCAGTATGAATCAACACATCAGAGAGGAATACACAAACAGCCATGATAGCTATACATTGCCCTCTATGGCTGCAAGCGGTTATGTTTCCGAATACAAGTCGCTGGAAGCCATGGGAGAGAAGAGCACTCTTGTGCTCAGATCTTGCTTATGGGATTCCCACAGGCATCTGGTTGGACACTGTGAGAATAGGATGCTGAATGGGTTACTGGCCTGATCCATTGGGTAATTTGTATATTTTTTGAAGAATGTTTCTTGAGTAGGGTTACCAGACGTCCCTGGTTCCCAGGGACAGTCCCCAGATTCACCAATCTGTCCCTGGACAAAATCTGTCCCAGGATTTTAATTAATGTCCCCTGATCTATGCCTGGGGACTTCCGGTGAGGCAACATGGTGGGTGCCATGGCAGTGAGCAGTACTGGAGGTCCCAGCCACGTCAAAGTTCCAGCCAGCCAATGTGCTGGCGGGGGGTGGGGCTATTTAAACTGAGGTGCGAGCCAGAGAACTTCCTTCTGGCTCGCTTCCTTGATCAATGCTCGCCCTGAAATCACGCAGGGCTCTGCACACCCTATTTGGGGTGTGTGTGAATGAGGCGCTGAGGCAGTGAAGAGGATGAGAAGCCTAGAAAAGAGCTGTGCTGTGTTGTGAGACAGACAGACAGAGAGAGACGGAGCCTTGTGTGTGTGTGTTTTAATGCATGTTTTCCCAAGACCAGCAAGCGCCTTTACTCGATCTCTCTCCCCCCTCACCGCTTTTTCTTGGGCGTTTGTGTGTTTGTAGATTGGCTTCTCCGCCTGCCTTGTGTTGAGGTGTGCGCCCGACAACTTTGGGGTTGCTCCCCCCTAAAAAAGGTGAAGAACTCTGGGCAACCCCTTCCTAAAATAATAAAGCATGATTTTTTTTAAAAAAAGTGTCCCTGGATTCCTTGAAAAAAAAATCTGGTAACCATATTCTTGAGTGTGTCTGGGATATGTTTTGTATTTGTGGTATTGTGGAAAATCTCCCTATACAGTCAGACCTTGGATCCCGAACGCCTCCATTTTGGAACATTTCAGCTCCCAAATGTCGAAAACCCAGAAGTAAAGCTCCGGTTTTCGAACCTTTTGTGGAAGACAAACATCTGATGTGGCTTGCGCTTGAGTGCAGGAAGCTCCTGCAACCAATCGGAAGCTGTGCCTTAATTGTCAAACATTTTGGAAGCTGAATGGACTTCCGGAACATATTACTGTATGTTTGACAACCGAGGTTTGACCGTATTGAGTCAGAAAATTGGTCCATCTAGGTCAGTTCTTTCTATACAGACTGGTGGTAACTCTCCAGGGTTTTAGATAGGTGTCTCTCCAACCCTACTCAGAGAAGACAAGGACAGAACCCTGATCCTAATTAGCAGCTCTGTGATTGCTTGATCAGTTTGCAACCCAGCCTACTTTTACTTGGTACAGAGAAATGCCAAAAGGGGATTGTCTGATGATGCAATGAACATGGGTTTAAGCTGCATCTATTCACCAATCTTTTCATTGATACATGCCATAGAAGTTTAGCAAGTCGGTCTTTCCCCCCAAACACTGATAGGAGACGCTTCAGCTGCTGAGTAGATGTGAGCGTCATCGGTGTTAAGGGAGATCTGCTCTGCATATGGATACAGACACTTTTTTTCATAAGCTCCAGGGATAAACTTTCATCATTCAAATCAGATTCCGGGACTGCGTCTTAGTTCAAGTTTAAAAGCAGATCAATACCCTTGTCGCAAGTAAAATAGAGTCGGATATAATCAACTCTTGTCTTGTTCCTTTCTAATATAATTTTCCACCATATTAACAGCCCTTTATGATAGCTCGCCTTCTTTGAAACAGATATAATTCAAAATCACTACATAGTTGAATTGGATTAATTTTGTGACGTGCACCCACATGTACACACACACACACACACACACAAAAGTCCATTCTCCAGCAATGAAATGCTTCATTTCATTACCCAGCTAGGAATATGCATCTGTTTTATGGGTCAGTGATAAGGTAATATAGTTAAGGCCAGGGCTGCTGGCACACAGAGGAGTGATGCACAGCACCTTTCAAGGGAGATATTCCCAAAATTAAAGGAGCCAACACATTTCACTGCCCAAATAAGAAAAGGGTGCATAGCTTGGTGTTGGTAGAGGTTGGGGGACACTTTTAAGGGCTGCATTCTCTCCAGTGGAGATGGATTTAGGGCAGTGGGACAAGTTCCAGCACACTGGGTGCCAAGCCTAGGGTTTGCCACAGAATATCACAACTATGACGTAGTGAATTGAGCAGAGCGGAAGGCGAGGGACGCCACAAATTGTGGCCTTGCACAGGGCACTGCTTAAATTTGAAAGACCAAAACCTCCCCCTGCCTCCAGGGGTTGTAAGTGATTGGCAGGGCCAGAGGCAAAAGTGGGTGGAGCAATGATTTATTTACAGTGGTACCTCGGGTTAAGAACTTAATTCATTCTGGAGGTCTGTTCTTAACCTGAAACTGTTCTTAACCTGAGGTACCACTTTAGCTAATGGGGCCTCCCGCTGCTGCCGCACCACGACGGCACAATTTCTGTTCTCGCCCTGAAGCAAAGTTCTTAACCCAAGGTACTATTTCTGGGTTAGCGGAGTCTATAACCTGAAGTGTCTGTAACCTGAAGCATCTGTAACCCGATGTACCACTGCATTTGTTTCATAAAATTGTAAAAAAAACGAACAAACCTCAAAGCGATTTCCAAAATTTAAAACAATGATGAGACGTTTTGTACAACTGGCTATATTTCAGCCATGCAAAAGCCAGAGAGTTCTACACACACACACACACACACACACACACACACACACACACACCCCTCTATCCAGGTAATCAAGAAGAATTATCGCAGTTCAAGAACACATTCCAATCTGGCAAAAGCACCTGAAGACGGCTTGGAGCAGAGCCATTGTTAGGTGTAGCTTGGGGAGGAGATGTGGCCTTGGGGAGAGTCCCAGGGGTTGGACAGTGAAGCCCTGAGGACCACATTTGGAGCCCGAGCCTGATGTTCCCCACTCATGTGATGGAGCATTTCCTCTGTAGGCAGAATTATTTGTTTGTTTGTTTATTATTCCCCACCTATCTGGCTGGGTTTCTCCAGCCACTCTGGGCGGCTTACAACATATCTAAAAACATGATTAAAAACATGGATCCTTAAAATTTTTCCTAAACAGGGCTTCCTTCAGATGTCTTCTAAAAGTCAGATAGTTGTTTATTTCCTTGACATCTGATGGGAGGGTGTTCCACAGGGCGGGAGCCACTACCGAGAAGGCCCTCTGCCTGGTTCCCTGTAACTTTGCTTTTCACAGTGAGGGAACCAAGAGAGGACCTCAGTGTCTGGGCTGAGCTCAGTGGAGTCGCTCTTTCAGGTGTACTGGGCCGAGGCTGTTTAGGGCTTTAAAGGTCCGCACCAACACTTCGATTTGTGCTCAGAATACCCCAATTCCGTCTCCTGCATCTGCATTTACTAAGCTGAGGAAGATGTCTCTGCCTGACATTTTGAACAGTGGTCAGCTGGAAAAGACAGTTTTATGAATCATTCTTCCTGCACAAATAGGTAAGAGCACAGAGGGGACACTCTCATGGGCAAACTTCGCAACAGGAGAGCTCCCATTGCTCTTGAGCTGCTCCCATTAATTCCAGTGAGGCTTGCACAAGAGCAAAAAGGTGGATTGTGCTCCCTTTGTTTCTTCCAGTATTTTCACACCCACTTCCTGCCAGCCAAGTGCCTGTCATACATTTCACACTAATGCCATGACGATAAAGGCACTGTCCTGCTATGATGACCAGTTGCCGCCCGATTGCTTCTTCAACAACTGCCGTGCGCCCCTCCAGATGATTCTTTCAGATTTCATTTCAGCTTGGAGGGCGGCGGAGAGAATTCAGAAAAGAGCTCAGTACCTCACATCGCTTGGCTTGTTTCCTTATTTATAAAACCTGGGGAGCCACTAGAGAACATTTCAGCGGTGCTTAAGGAACTTCCAAACACGGGATTACGGCTTGCGTCCTGGGCTCCCAGTGGAGTATAACCAATGCCTGGCTCGAGAAAATGTCACAATTTATCAGGTAATTGCCTCCTGTTAGATGATAATGCATTAGCAGTAGGCTTCCAATAATATCACCTCAGATCATGACATAGCACTCTTCCTGAATAGTAATAATCTTCGCTTTCAGAATAAGTGGTGGCATGCAAGCCAGCTGCTGGAATATCTGTCAGGAGCAACACAAGTGCATTAAAAACAAAGTGTTTGCAGTCACTGGTTTGGTGTACAGGAGGGAGGGTGGGTGGAAGTGAAGGTGAAGGTGAAACAAAACGCAATAGCATTGTGAAGTTATTCTGCTAACATATGCATCCATCCAGCTACTGCACTGTTGTGATTATTATGATTATTGTTATTACTATGACTATCGTCATCAACGTTTATGAATCACTTCCTATGAAGCATCTCAGAATGATTTGACTGCATAATAAAAGCATATATAAATCAGCTGCATATATAAAAACAGTTTCACATCAAATGCAGTTACTTGCAGGGGTAAAAAAAAATCTACTTAGGTTTGTTGAAAGAGAACAGTGTCTTTTTTCTTTTTTTCCTTTTAAATAAGTACATCTATCTATCAATCTCTGCTGGATCTTGTCCTTCCAACAAGGAGCTCCAGGGGTATTTGCATGGGTTTTTTGCTTTCACAACAACCTCATGAAGGAGTTGATTTTGGGAGAGAGTATGGGTGCCTCCAGATGGGCGATTAATTTGCACATGTATTGCTGTTGAGTTACAACAACAGGGTTGTTGTTGTGGTTGGGGTTTGTTAAGCAGATTTTCCTCAGAAAGGGTAAATCTGGCATTGTACAGGCTGAAATGTTGATGTCAACAACTTCAAGTTGGTGCTGCAAAAACACTTGCAAGCACGCAGAGTACTGATGCCACAATAAGCAACCATCTGGAAGCACCCTGAGTGTCTCAGCTGGGACAGATCCAGCAGCTCAGAGGCAGAACACAAGGTGAAGATGATTTTTTTAAAAAATGAAAACCTTTTTCTTCATGGTTTGGGGCAGGTGGGGAGAAGTTGGTGCCTGAAACTGCGAGAAACTTGGGAGCAGTAGCCACCCTAGTGCTCAAAGGCCTAGGTGCGAGATGTATGGTTTTGTAACAGCCTGCTGTCAGATACACTGGCAGGCACAGGAGTTTCCCCTTCTCTGAGAGCTTCCGATAAGAATTATTGAGCCTCTGGCAGGTTTATACCCCATTTAATTTACAACAACGTACAGAGAGCAGCCCCAGGCCACCCTCCACCAGAATAGCAGTCACTCTGAATCCCCACTCCTTCTGCAACAAGAAGCACGCCAGTGTCCAGTATTTCATCCCCTGTACTTCCATTGTTCTTTAACCCTTTCAACCCTCCGGGTTCAGGAGGAGGGAGGGAAATCCCCCCCCTCGAATGAAAAGCCTTCCAAACGCTCCCTATCTCCTGGTTGCTTAGCTACTATCTCAAAACTGTGCAACTCTTCCCCCAACTGTGTGGCCTCTGAATCTGCTGCTGGGAATGTTGAATGAAGTTTTTTTTTTTTGGGGGGGGAATTCTCCCCTTCTTCCTCTGCCAGAGGCTGTGCTGTCTGTGACTGCATTCCTCCATCTTCAGAGTCAGACCAGTCTCTGGCATCCGACTCTGACCAGCCCCTGACACCTGCATTCTGCCAGTGAATGATGAACATCCTAGGGATACAGTTTTATGGTCTGTTTCAGGTACGGCAAGATGGAGCAGGCCTCTGCAGAATGTAAGAGACTCTGAGGAAGCTAGAAACAGCCTTCTGGCAAAGGTACCACATAGCCTTTCCATCCTGCCCCTTCAAATTTCAATGAAGCTTATTCTTGCCAGAGTTTGGAAGGGGAATATTTTGAATTTTATATGCCCTATGTCAGGGCTGAGAGACATGTGGTCCTCCAGATATTGTTGGACTACAACCCCCATGATCCTTGCCTATCACTGCTCTGTTGCATAAGCTCAGCCCTTCCACTGCAAAGAAAGAGGCAGCCACGTCACACAGCTGATCTGAGATGTTTTGACATGTCAGCAACTTGCTAGGTAGTTTATTTATGTATTGTATTTTTTGCTGCCAGAGAATGATGCTTGTGTGGTTTTTCTGCCTCGGGTGCCAAAATAACTTGGCTGGCCCTTGGGTATTATGCACCTTGACATGTGTATGTGTGTGTGTGGAGGGGAACCACACATGTGCCATCTGTTCTGCCTCAGGCAGCAAAATAGTTTGGACAGCATTTAGAATATGGCTTGGCTTACTTGCATTATTCACGTCTGGGCTGCTTCTTCATTGGCTGGAAGACCCGCTGATGGCCTCCCACCCTAGGGCCTGCAAAGGCTTGAAGCTATCCTTGGATACACTGAGGCTGTCTGCCCTGAAATCCTCCTTTGCTTCCTTGCAGGTGAGCACCAGGAATGCAAGCAACTAAGTGATGCAGAAGCAGTGTGCCTGTTGACTGTCTCTCCAGGGGTGTAGAGAATGAAACATTGCTCCTGTCCCGGACAGCCTGAAGCCATTTCTGAATCTACAGGAAAGCTGAAGGATGGGATGCTAAAGCCATTTTGATAGACAGCTGTGTGGTAGCAATTAAGGCTCCTTGTTTCTGGCTACATCTGCCCAGAGGAGAAGACATCTTGATAAGCTTAGGATGAGCAAGTCGAGCTATAAGGAGGATGAACTGTTTTGCCAAGATTTTGCTGGTGCCCGTTGCCTTCCTGCTGTGAACATCTGGTTGTCATTTCCTCTTAACAAAGCTTGCTTGTGGCACAGGAGGAGGAGACCGTCTCACCCACTGTGCTCCTGCCTTCAATATTCAGAGGCTGCAGTGTTTAATATGAGCAGCAAAATGAGGGAAAGTGTCACCCAGTTACTACAAATGCCCTCCAGGTGAGGATACAGCAAATGAGGACATCCAGATACTGGCAGCTCCAGGATATGTGTGTGTGTGTGTGTGTGTGTGTGTGTGTGTGTGTGTGTGTGTGTGTTTAGGGGACAGAAAAAGAAATCTCAATGAGCACTTTTGACTTGGAAAATGTGTGGGGTGCAAAACTGGGATTTTAGTCACCATGTTGACCACTACTTGCAGATTGAAAAGGGCAGGATTGTTGGGTCAGGGGTGCTGTGCCATGGAGTCTAAGAAAGTGCAACTTGTTTGAAGCTGGCTCTGAACATGCTTTTAACTTAAAGAAATGAAATAATGGAATTGTATATTCTCCAACATTGATGAAAATAGGGACGTCCTATTCCATTAATAGATCCAGCTCCGATGACCTTCTGGCATTTCCCTCGCTGCGAGAAGCAAAGTTACAGGGAACCAGGCAGAGGGCCCTCTTGGTAGTGGCGCCTGCCTTGTGGAATGCCCTCCCATCAGATGTCAAGGAAATAAACAACTATCTGACTTTTAGAAGACACCTGAAGGCAGCCCTGTTTAGGAAAGTTTTTAATGTTTGATCTTTTATTGTATTTTTAATATTTTGTTGGAAGCCACCCAGAGTGGCTGGGGAAACCCAAGCCAGATGGATGGGATACACACACACACACACACACACACACACACACACACAGACACACACACACACACACACACAAACACAAACACCACCCATCTGACTGGGTTACTCCAGCTATTCTGGGCAGCTTCCAACATATATAAAAACATAATAAATTATTAAACATTTTTAAAAAAACTTCCCTATACAAGGCTGCCTTCAGATGTTTTCTGAAGTTTGTACAGTTACATATCTTCTTGACATAGGAATTGCGTAAGTCCACAACCTCCAACATTTCTCTGCTGAAAATGGGGACGTCCTCCAGAAAAGCGGACAATCCAGGATCAAATCAGAAACTGGTATGGCTTCTGTAAATAAGGGACTCTTCACAGAAAGTAGGGGCACTTGGAGGCTCTTGGAATTATTCAGAGGTTTTAGAAATTACTGCCCTTACTCAGTAACTAGTTTTGCTGGAAAGCTGTTTTGAAAAAGCACCATTCCTACCTGCATAGCTGACACCTCCCACTGCTGAAGCTATCACTTCTCTCCACATCACTATTGGCTTTTGGTTGGTCATTTGGAGAACAGCCCAGTCCATCACCTTTCAAGGGGTTGGAAGTGGAGCCTCTATTTGCAGATTCCTTCTCTTCTCCATGGGGTGAAGACATTTTTCTGCCTGAGGCAGAACACCAAATCCCCACCCCCCTCCAATTTACAGGGCAGAGTTCCGAGGGCCAGGCAAATTATTTTGGCAGCGGAGGTGGAAAATCCCACAAGCACCTCTTGCTGGCAATAAAAAGACCATCGCGGTTTAGGAAAGAACAACTGGCTGCCACCTCGTGACATCCAAAATCAGTTGCCTGAGGAAGCTGTCTCACTCTGTTTAATGATAGGACTGGCCCCATGCACAACTGTGGTAGCATATGTGTCTCTGGTTGGAACGAATCGAGTTGACACACACAGTTGACAATGTACCAGGTTGCATTCTGTTTTATCTGTTCTGCTTCATTGCCACACTCCCCACCCCAAATCCTGGGGGTGGAGAAGGCTCAAGGTAGCTTGCAACCACCTTTTCCAACTTGGTGCCCTCCAGATGTTTTGCAGTGGGGACAGCTGACAAACTGCCCCTCCCAATGAACAGACTCCCTACAATGGTACTTAACCTGGGTGATTTCATTCTGAAGGACAGGTTAGCTGTGAAGGCTGATTCAGAATGTGCTCCATATTTGCATTATCAGAGACCTTCTAAAAAAACTCCCCTGAGTTATATTTGCTCCTGAAAGTGCTAAAACAGCTTCTTAGGGGCCAAATACATACCCTCCAGCATTCCTCTGATGAAAATAAAAAGGTAAAGGGACCCCTGACCATTAGGTCCAGTCGTGACCGACTCTGGCGTTGCGGTGCTCATTTCGCTCTATAGGCCGAGGGAGCCGGCGTTTGTCTGCAGACAGCTTCCAGGTCATGTGACCAGCATGACTAAGCCGCTTCTGGCGAACCAGAGCAGCGTACGGAAACGCCGTTTGCCTTCCCGCCGGAGCGGTACCTATTTATCTACTTGCACTTTGACGTGCTTTCAAACTGCTAGCTTGGCAGCAGCAGGAGCTCACCCCGTTGTGGGGATTCGAACCGCCGGGACATCCTATTCAATAATAATAATAATAATAATAATAATAATACCTTATTAAAAGTTGTATAGTTATTTATCACCTTGACTTGGGGGTAGCATGACTCTATAACCTCCAACAGTTTTCTGATGAAAATCGGGACATCCTAAGGAAAACCAGGATCAAATAGGAAACCGGGATGGCTTCTGTAATTCCAGGATTGTCCTTGGAAAAGGGGACCCTTGGAGGGTCTGCAAATAGCAGCTGAGGGTGGGGATGCAATTTCTGCAGAAAACTGGGATGCAGAAGCAGGTTCTGGACTGGAGCCCAGTGGCTACTTTTACTTCAAAATAAAGGCTGGCCAATTTCCACACACTTTTTTTTAAGTGGGTTTATCAGAATGTGTACCTTGTCCCTATGCTATGTAGTCAAAGGGAGCAAACTTTAAAACCGTAAAGCTGCGGTTTCCAAACGTGTAGCAATGTCTGGCCTATGTGAACATTTCTGCCTCTGGACCACCAAGGGTTAACAGACTAATCCTGTCTTTAAAATGCTAATACCTAACAATGGTCTGTGGATAAGTTAATTAGTGGAGCCAGCTTGTGTTTAATTATTTCACTTGACCTGGTGCAGCTTTATACAATAATCCCTTTAGAGAGGCGGATGGGGCTATTGGAAAAAAAAATATGTGATTTAACCAAAAGAAAACTTTAAATCGTTTTTTGAGCCGAGCAGGTGCTTTTCTCTAACTTGAAATTGGAAGGGTACACTATTTTTCCACCGCAATGCAAGCTCATGTGGGAGGGGAAAAAGTAGATTTAAACTGCTAAGATTATGCTAAAACCCGGTGAGCCTTCCAGTCGAATACTTAACATTTTTCCCCCTTATTCAGCTGGGATTTTATTTATTGAATAATGTAAAAAGCAACCAGCTGTAGACAAGGTGGAGGGATTTGTGTGTGTGTGTGTGTGTGAGAGAGAGAGAGAGAGAGAGAGAGAACAATTTGAATCAAAGTGCAGCACGCAGGGCTGGATGTGAAGTTACTCAAATGCACATGGAAATCAAGTGGTCTGCGAAAGTGGAGGTGCTCATAGAGCGTCCTGCCAGGTAGGTCGAATCTGCTAGCTTAACTTCCTGGCAGGCAGCGCCTTATTGCTCCCTGGGAGGGAGGGTGTCCTGGCTCCCAGCTGTTGAAGAACAAGGACACTAGGGAGAGTTCTTTCCAAGGTCTTTAATGTTAAGGGTGACGCTGGTTAAAGACACAGCAGGCAGTTAATCCAAAGAACAGTTATACAAAGGCATGGAAGGTGTCTAGCTAAGAAGCTGATCCGACACTAGCATAACGGCCTCGGTGCAGAATATCTGAAGGAGCGTCTCCACCCCCATTGTTCTACCCGGACACTGAGGTCCAGCGCCGAGGGCCTTCTGGTGGTTCCCTCACTGCGAGAAGCCAAGTTACAGGGAACCAGGCAGAGGGCCTCCTCGGTAGTGGCGCCCACCCTGTAGAACGCCCTCCCACCAGATGTCAAAGAGAACAACAACTACCAGACTTTTAGGCAACATCTGAAGGCAGCCCTGTTTAGGGAAGCTTTTAATGTTTGATGCATTACTGTATTTTAATATTGTGTTGGAAGCCGCCCAGAGTGGATGGGGAAACCCAGGAGGTAGAACACAACACTGGGCTCCCACGGTTCTTGCGTGGGGGCTGGGGCACCTGGAGGGCACCCAGCAGTGGCGAGGGATGTCGGCCCCCTCAATATTGTGGGGGGGGGGGTCCTGGGCCCCCTGATTCAAAATATTGAGGGGGCTGGAGCTCATAGTGCCCTCTATACCTGGTGCTAGTGCCCAGCGTATGACAAGGGTGGCATGAGAGGCACTGTGGAAGTGTCAAAGATTGATGGCTGTGGAGAGAGTAGCAGGGCTTGGAGAGGAAGGCAGGGCTTGGGGCTCTTGCCTTGGAGACAGGTGATTCGAGGGAGCAGGTTGAGAGGATCTCATACACTTGGAACATACCCAGGATCCTTATCATCAGACTCCCCCAAGTGACAGAGACCTCCTCAACCTGCTGGAGCTCTCCTCCACATACCCAACAACCCATCTATCTGGATTGCCCTGGCCTGGCCAGCCCATGACAGAGAAGGTGAGGCAGTAGGGAGGTCAGCATGGTGTAAGCAGCCTTTCAAGTTGGTCAGATTGTTTCTGCCAGTGCGTTTGCACCATGCCACCCTCGCTGCCCTCTCCCCCCACTCTCCCTCCTGGGAAGCAGCAGTAACCAAACTGCCAGAAATCTAGTTTATCCAACCCATCTGGTGAGCTGCTTCTAGGAGAAACCATATTCAGGATCATCAGAAGCTTGTGGTGAATGGGGAAAAGGATATACCAAACAGCAACTTACCGAGATACAAATGTACTGAGTGAGAGACCCAGGGGCCATCTGATATATATACATAGTTTTGACCCTTCCACATGAGAATGTAAGAAAAACTTGCTGGCCCATCTACTCCAGCATCCTGTTCTCACAGTGGCCAACCAGCAGAGCCAGATGAAGACCTTTGGAGGGCCTGAGCAATGAAAATATTATGGTGGCCCCATACGGAATTCAAAATGAAGGCAATACATAATGTACAATTAAAATCCAACTGGCTGTGCAGTTCACTCTGCCTTAACATGAGAACACAGATGCAAGTGATTGGAAACCCTCCAGGCATTTCTATATGGCCACTGTGATTTTTTCCTAGGTCTCATCATCTCCCTAGCCACACTCCTCACTTCACATCCCCCTTAAGAGGTCTTCTCTGGCTGGAATGCAGCACTGAACTCTGATCATTCTTCCTTGCTTGGATGGAAGTGTTATGTACTGAAGTTCTCACCCTGGGCCAGGAGGGGGATACTGTAGATAGTTATGCAAATAAGGGATCGAAAGTGACGTTCAGTGATTGGATAGTTTTAGAAAATTGTTACAGTTACTTTGTACTGGAGCTCTATATAAGCAGGCTGGCTGAACCCTTCAGTTCAGTTCTGTTCTGGCCTGTGAATAAACAAGAGCTGTTTGAAGAATTGCTGTGTCGTCTGATATGTTCACCCACAACTTAAGAGGAAGATAAGAGATGTGTGGATGCATTCAGAAATGGCCTACCTTACAAAGGCAGAATTCACATCAGTTGCTCCACCCACATTTACCTCTCTCCATGCCCTCTGTTGGCATGTTGCATCCAGAAGGGAATGTAGCCTTTTGGGTTGCAAAAGGTTCTCCACCCCAACGTACATTAACGTCTGTGATGGAGGTGAGGTGCATGCTTTTAATGCTCACTGTGAGGCACTTTGAGCAGGAGAAGTTGGGTAGAAATATTTCAAGCCAACAAATAAATGTATCTGCTTTCATTTCTAGAAATCCTGAGGAGAGAGCTAAACCTTGAAGAGTGTTGCTAGCAACTCACCCTCGCTAAATATTAATACGGCATCCCCCATTCTTCCCAAGGCAAAAACAGGGCCTGTGATTCAGCAGGCATAGTGAGCAAAAAAACAGAGGCTGTGTCTGCATTCATACATCAGTTGATTCCATTTTCCTGGCGTTTCCCTAACTGTTAATTTCTGCATTATATCTGAGCTTCCACACAACTTAAAAGCCAGTTCCAGAAATACACTGGAAGACAGTGCAAGTTTAGCGCTCATTTCCATGTTGTTTGCAAATGGACCCCCCCCCCCCCCAGAAGCAAAGAACATGGAAATGAGCACTAAACTTGCTATTTTCCTGGAAGTGGCTTTTATGTTGTGCAAAAGCTCAAATATGATGCGGAAATTAACAGTTAGGAAAACACTGGGAAAACGGAAGGAGCTGCTGTGTGAATGCAGCTTGCGTCCAGTACACAGGAACAACTCTTGCCACATACCTATGCATGGGAACCCTTAAGAACTTTTCTCCTCATTTAGGTCTTCTAATGAGGCCTTCCTCTTAGGGAAAACTAGACACGACTCCATCCATACAATTAGCAATTGTGTGAATGGCTTTTTTTAAAAAGTAAATTGATTAATTGATTACTTGTTTAACAAAATTTACATACCGCTTACTCGGCAGATGAGCTCTGTGTGGTTTACATAGAGCAATTTAAAACAGCCAATGTAGTCCCTTTTAGACCTGCTGGACCAACTCTAGGGGGAGAAGGTGTCACCAGTCCCCTCAAGATTCCCCAGCAGGTGTCAAGATGCTGTCAGCGGCTCCCGGCTGGTTGCCCAGGAAAGTATAAAGACAAGAAAAAGTTTCTTACAGTCATTCTTTATTTCAAACTTTGCAGAGAGAGGCCATAGAACCCAGCCTCTTGGATAATAGCATTGTCTCGAGTGAATCTCTACCCCCATCTCTCCCAATTAATCATTTGTCACCATCACCTTCTCTATGGATGCTGCTAAGTGCCCTCTGTCTTCGAGCTCTTTTCTCTCCTACTTTTAAGGCTCACCAGGCTCTGGGAGATGGTGGGTCTGGAATGCTTCCTAGTGGCAACGTGTCAGCCAGCTGTTGCTCTGGCTCTCCCGTGATTTCCCAATGTTCCCCCTCATCTGACTCTGAGCTGTGACCTCCCTCAAACCCCTGTAGGGTCAGGATGGGGAAGCAATCTCCACCATTCCTACTCTGCCCAGTCCCTGAAAGCAGGGGCTCAGCCCACCAATATTAAGGGGCAGAGGGGGCCAAACAGCTGAGCTAAGTGCAGTGTGGCATCAAAGGCAGGCTCCTCCTGAGCATGAGAAGAGGCGCTGCAGCCATAGATGCTACATGGTACTGGGCAAGACCTCCTCGTGATGATGTGCCTCCTCCTGATGACATGCATGTGCTGTGTGCTGCACACGTGATGCTATGGGTGCACATTGGGCATGTGACATCATTTGTGCAAAACGTTGTGGGGCCCCCAACCTTTGACCCAAGGCAACGCCTCTGCTCTAGACATTATGGACCGCAATTCTCAAATTTTTGCCTATTGGCTATGCTGCCTGGTGCTCAAGGCCGTCTTACCCATAGGCACTAGGGCTGCAGGGCACCCGGGCTCTGGGCTCTCAGGGGCGCCAGGCTGAGAGTCCAGGGCCTAAGAGTTGAATCCGGGGAAGAGCCCGCACATCAGTTGGAGTGCCGCGATGGGCTCTTCTGCTGTGGGTAGCTCTGCGCTGTGATTTCGGGGGCGACTGAGCCAGCGAGATGCTGAGGTGGCCGGCTGGCTCTGCTCTCCTGCATGCCTGGGACTGGGCAACTGGGGGGGGCACCAGGTGGATCTTTGCACCCTGGCACCGCATATGCTTAAGACAGCCCTGCTGGTGCTGATGGGAGTTGGAGTCCAGCAACATAGGGACTCCACTGTGTTGGCTATCATGAATCTAAACTATTCATTTACAAATGCCTATAAATGCAAACATTAAATGCAGGTTCAAGGAGGTCCAATCCAGAAAAGGACCTGGGAGGCAGAAGAGGTTTCAAGCCTTTGCTTAAATTGGGATGGGTTTCGGCTCCTGTGCCTGCTGACTGGAAGCTTCTTGCCTAGTGGGAAAGGCCATTGCTCAGAGATAGAACATCTGCTTTGCAGGTGGAAGAAGGTCCTGGATCAATCCCTGGCTCCTCCACATACAACTGGGAATGTCCAATGTCTAAAATGCTAGAGACCCACTGCTTATGACAATACTGGGCTAAATGATATGACTCAGTGTAATGCATTCCTGAGGTCCTATGTGCAAAATGTGATCCAGATTCTGAGGGCAGTGGGGGCCAAGCCCATGCAGTCCCCACCACCATGACATCGACTTGACCCTGATCCATCAGAAGTGTGGTGGATGCCATTCTGCAAGACTAAATAGTGCGTGCGTGTGTGTGTTTAAAGCTGCTTCTGTTGTTTTTTTTAAGAATATTCATTAAAGTTTTCAATAGTAATACAATAGAAATCAAAAAGAAAAAAAAAAGAAAAATAACAGAAATACAAAAATGAAAATAATTAAAAAAACACACACAAAATTTCCAGTTACTTATTTCCATTAACTTATTTCCCAGACCTCCTCATACCTTCCTTTTTTGTATTCCAATTCAAATTGTTAGTTCAGCAAATCCTTATCAATACATTTTTACCTAATTCTAAACCTTTTTTTCCCATATTCTCTTAAGGCATTACAGCGTGTTTAAAGCTGCTTCTGTCTCCTCCCTCCACAAACCCCTCACGTCCTTGCATTACGGCAATTAATTCACCAGAAGGTGCAGAGCACATTTCTAAGAGTATTAGCTTGGGTTACACAAAGAAACTCCTTTTGCTAATGAGTGACATTATACACGACACTAATGTGCTATTAAAGGTCATGGTTGCACATAATGACAAAATCAAAATGGAGCGAGGTGAGAGTATTTTATACACTTCTCGTACTAACACCAGCTCCCAGCCAACAGTTTAAATCTATGGCTGGCTAAATTCGGTTTAGCGCTAATCAGCTGTTTCCTTTGACAGGAAATGTTGCTGAAGAAATAGGGACAATTTCCTAGTAGAATAATTTCAACCGTTTGATTATTTTAGCAATGATACCCAAGCTTATTAACATATAAAACCTTTGTATTTATGTTTTTATTGCACAGGCCCGCAGAGTTAAAAGCTAGCAGCAATAATGCCATAGAAATGAATGCCGTTCATAGAGGTTTGCAGTTCATTATATGCAATGAATGTTCAACTTCACAAATCTCTTGGAAAGGGGCAGGACAAATAAGCAGCAAATAAGCCATGTGGAACAACTCACGAAAATGAGAGGAAAGGGTCAATTCATATCTCCTCTTGGATCAGGACCTATTTTTTGTGGGGAAATGGAGAACAACCTCTTGTGGTCCCTGAATTGTTCATTTCTCCACTGGAACACATGCTGAAACCCAACGATCATTTCCCTTACTTCATGGGGCAAGCATGTAAGAGCAGAGCATCTTTGTCCCTTCTCTCTTGCTTCTTCATGATTTCTCTCTCTCTCTCTCCCCTCCCACAACCCCACAACCAAGGATGGAAATAATAAAACCCGAAATAAAAATAAACGCAAGGCCGCCTTGCAACAAAGGTGTCATTTTCCTTATAGCCATTTGTTCTCATTTGACAAGAGACAACCTGCACACTGTGGGAAGTCACAGATATGTAACTTGGTTGCACATCAAGGTCTTTCTGGAGAAATTCTGCAGCAGATGGTGCAACATGCCTGCTTGAAGATGAGGGTAAATCTTTAGACGGGCAAAAAACCAGAAGGAGAGGGAACTGATGGGAAAATGGCAACAGCCAAAAATAACCACCAGCAAAAAAGATGAACATAAGAAGAGGCCTGCTGTATAAGGTCAATGGTCCATCTAGGCCAATATCTGGTTCTCACAGTGGCCAAACAGATGCCTTTGGGAAACTCACACGCAGGATCCAAGCAGAAGAGCACTCTCGCCTTCTGTGGTTTCTAGCAACTTGCATTCAGAAGTGTTACTGCCACCTTGGTCTGATACTCCCAAATCAGTATTTCATCCTTCTCTTCCCAGCTTAAAGAAAGCATGGAAGGAATTCACTTGTTGCAGAGGGAATTTCTAGTAGAGATCAACTGCAGGGCCAGGGTCAAGGGATGGTGAATCCCATGAGCAAAATGCCTAGTTGGAATGATCAGCTGCACTGCAGTGAATCAAGAGTCCCAAGTCCAAAGTCTGAGACCTGATGTACTTAGAGGATTACCTGCTCCCATACTCCAGGGTTGGGGTACCTGATCTCCTCTAAATATTGTTAGTCTACAACTCCTAACATCCCTGATGGCTGGGGCTGGTACAAGTTGGAGTCCCACAAGATATGGAGGGTCACAAGATCTCCATCACTTTACAGTTTGAGCATCCTCCAGGTGCCTCCATTGTCTAAAGTGAGACAGGTGGTGACTAGGGAGAGTTAGTTTAGTTATGGCACACAACCTATAGTCTTTGCGATGGAGTCTTGCCTGGCACTCTCATTTATGTCCTTTTGGCTCCAAGTGGGGTCCTATTTATTCTTCCAAGCTTTTAATCTGCAGTGGGAACTGTTTTGATGCTTTGTGGTTTTTATGATGCTATTTATTCTGGCTTTGCCACATTCGGACTGTCACTATTTGGAGGTGGGATTCACTCGCATACTGTCAAATTCTGGTTGCACAGTTAAAGTTGATTTGCACAAGAAACCTGTTTTCCCCAAAGACTTGAATATTTGCAATATGGAAAGCGATGGAAAAGTGTGAGATAAGACTTGCTATGATGCAAAGTCATCTAACTCCCCACGGAACATCATCCTGGCTTGTTTTCATATTTTTAAATATTACTATTCATCATCATTTATTTTATTTTCTTAAATTTAATCCCCACCTTTCCTCCTAAATGAGCCCATATTATTATTAGGATTTGTAAGATGCCCTGGAAATGCTTTTCATTAAACAGCACGAGGAAGATTATACCCAACCCGTCTTGTTGGAATGTTGGGATTTTGTTCATAATAAAAGCTAAAATGAGTGAGCATGTCCAAACCCTACAATGAAACAGATTATCTGATTTTGTACAAAACTTTGTTCTAGCATTATTGGTTCCTTCCACCAGTGTATGTGGGAAAAGGAAATATGATGAAAAAATGTTCAGTTCCCTCCCCCACCACATTCATAACTAAATAAGCCACTAACTCTTCTACCAGAAAGCTCTCCCTTTTATCTTTCACTTGGTGGAGAAACCCAATCTCAGAGTGCTGCAGTTTCTGAGAGCCAAGCAGCGGTAATCACAGAGCTGGGGGTTCATGCATTTTTTAAAAGCGCTATGCGGGACCCTGCTCCAGTAATTTTTGGAAGAATTTTACTAGGGAAATTCCATACGAAGAGATTCAAAAGCCTCTGACTCTTCGGTTTTTAAGAAGAGATGAATGTGCTAGTAAAGACTATGTGTTTAAAGAAGATTGTGGGAAAGTGAGTGCCATTCCTGCTACAAGCGACACAGAGCTGAAATACTTATTATCTCAAATAAGTCCTGGTGGCATTTGAGAAGTCTCAACATTTATTGCCATGCCAGCAATACGCATGGAAATGCAGTCACTTTCTCTGCTTTCCCCTCTCTCTGTGTCCTCCCTCCCTCCACTTTTTATGTGCTCAAAGTCCTCTTTTATAAAATATTTAGTTCAAGCTCTCCAGAGGGCTGGATCGCCTTTGCTGTAGACCGGGTGAAGCTTTACAAGCCTGCAGAGAAATATACCCAGCCGCAAGAGAGATCAGTGCAGTTGTATCCAAGAATGCTGGGAAATGCTATCAGTATCTCAGCTGTTGGTAGGAACTATGGATGGGACAGAAATTCAATTCAGTTCGCATTTAAAGACAACATTCAAACTTTCCGAAACAAGTTGAAAACCGAAACACAGCCATCCTTTGAAATTCACACTTCTCCAAATTTCCGAATGCAATTCTCCAGCCAAATAATGTGTAGAAAAAAGCATGTATTAGTGAGAATGACATACAAAATACATTAGGGACAATTGCTTTGCAAAAATGTGTATATCAGGAGAAAATTGCACGTATGAATTGCACTGATGAATTTTCAGGAGTACTTTTTTATTTTATTTTTTAAAAAAACTTCAAACCAAAGTGAAGAACTGAAGACTGCTTAAGTTTAAGTTTAAGACTGAAAAAACGAGAACCTGAGAGAAATCAAAACTGACCGATTGGCCCATCCCTAGTTAGGAACCCAGGAAGTTGGCTTGATATTGAATCAGATTGATAGCTCAGTTGGTTAGAGTGTGGTGATGATAATGCCAGGGCTGAAGGTTCAATCCCCATATGGGACAGCTGCATCTTCCTGCATTGCAGGGGGTTGGACTAGATGATCTTCAGGGTCCCTTCCAACTCTACAATTCTATGATTCTATGACCATAAGCTCATCTAGGTCAGTATTGACCACATTCACTGGCAGCGGGTCTATAGGGCTTCAGACAGGGGAAATCCACAGTCCTACCTGGTAATTCCAGGGATTGAATTTGGGACCTTGTGCATGTAAAGCATGTTCTCTGCCATTGGGCTTTCCACCCATCTCCAACCTTTGACCTTGGGTGATCACTGTGGTCCTCTTCAGTGCCACCAAAGACATTCAAACTCTCAGATGCAATTAAAGTGGTGGCACAATAAACTCATTGGGTGTTTCCCCAATCATTTAATAAGGGGTAGTCATTCAGTTAATAGTAATGTGGTGATAGTTTGCCATAAGGAGAACTTGAAAGATGGTCTATCTCAACACACAAGGCATGTGTTGTGCTGTGTTGGGAGCCCTATACCAAGTCAGACAATTGGTCCATGATCTGAACTGACTGGCAGATGCTCTCCAAGAGTTTCAATCAAGGATCTCTGCCAGCTCTAGTTGGAGATGGAGAGAGTTGAGCCTGGGACCTTCTGCATGCGGAGCAGGTGATCTACCACCCCATCAAACATAGATGACCACGAGATGTCCATCCTTCTTCATCTGCTCTCTGTGCTGCAAGTCCTGTACTACATCCCCAGCTGACAGCCTTCCTCCTGTCATGAAGTAATCTGAAATATCTCCTTACTCCATAAGCTGCAGGATAGCCTGACAAAGAAGACCAAGGATATCATCTGTTTCAGGGAGTCAGCTGAGAAGCTTCTCTTCCCTGCAGTTGTTTCATGGCTCAGGTGCACCAATTTAACATGTGTCGTTCCTGGAAGCCACATAATCCCTCCAAAGAAAGCCCATACAGATCCCTTTGTTCGTCAGTATCAGTGGCGTGAAAAATAATCTCGCCTGAGCAAGCTGTGCTGCCTTTGCAAGCCTAGGTGGGATGACACCATCTGTGGTTTATTCTGCACAGCTTCTTTTAAAGATAACTTTTTCTTTGCTGGATTGTGGAGCATTGAAACAGGAGGACATGATGGTGCTATAATGCCAAGGCTGTGTACGCAAGCATGTACATTTGAAGTATGTTTGAAGCACATGACTTTCTCCAAATAATCCTGGGAATGGTAGTTTACCCCCCCCCCAAAAAAAAATTACAGTGTTGGGGCATGTGCAGAGTGCCCATTCGACATGCCAGCAGAAGGTGGCGATGGAACAGAAAAATACGAGACAGTTTGGGAGGGTCAGGTCCTTTACTGACAGTATAATGCAGTTCCACGGCTTATAGGATACATGTTGTTGTTTAGTTGTTTAGTCGTGTCTGACTCTTCGTGACCCCATGGACCAGAGCATGCCAGGCACCCTTGTCTTCCACTGCCTCCCACGGTTTGGTCAAACTCATGCTGGTAGCTTTGAGAACACTATCCAACCATCTCGTCCTCTGTCATCCCCTTCCCCTTGCGCCCTCCATCTTTCCCAGCATCAGGGTGTTTTCCAGGGAGTCTTGTCTTCTCATGAGGTGGCCAAAGTATTGGAGCCTCAGCTTCGGGATCTGTCCTTCCGGTGAGCACTCAGGGCTGATTTCCTTAAGAATGGATACGTTTGATCTTCTTGCAATCCATGGGACTCTCAAGAGTCTCCTCCAGACCATAATTCAAAAGCATCAATTCTTCGACGATCAGCCTTCTTTATGGCCCAGCTCTCACTTCCATACATCACTGCTGGGAAAACCATAGCTTTAACTATACGGACCTTAGTTGGCAAGGTGATGTCTCTGCTTTTTAAGATGCTGTCATGGGATACACACAGTTGTAATATACAGTCCTTCCAGCAGCATACAGATTCCCACGGGAATCTGGTCAGTCACTGTGAGAACAGGATGCCATTGGCCCATCCAGCAGCCTTTGCTTATGTTAGTGTGATCAGAAACCCTACCTTTATACACAGGGTGTATCTCCACATGAGAGGGAGGTAGCTTAGTTTCACTCCAAAGAAAAGGCTCCCTATGTTTAAGCAACTATTTAAATGAATAGCTTGAATTTCAATGGATGGAAGTCAGGGTGGAGCCAACCACTACAATGCCATTGTATATATCTCTCTTTTTTAATTGAGGTCCATGGGCTTGGCAAAAGGAAAGCTGTTGGAAATGTTGCATGTGGAGCTCTGAAATGTGTTTTGTTTGTTTATTAAAGCACAGCAATGGAAGGTCTGGGTTTGTTTCTTTTTAAAGAATACTGTGGATACAACCCAATTACCAGGGAGAAAAGGGGCCGATACGAAGCTGTAAACTTAAACAATAACAACAATAAGAATAAAAACCACTTGGCCACGTCTTGATTATTTTAAAGTCAGAAAGCTACAGACTTCAGTTTCCCTCACCCACAAGAGATTATGGAAGAAAGAGAAATAATTTTTTATGTCACATACAAAAAGTCCCTTAGACCCCCCTCATCTACAATTTGGCAACCATAATTCCCTCTGGAAGAGCTCCTGTGCCTGTAGATTTTATCCGCTTTGGCCAAAAAGACTAAAAAAGAAAGAAAAAGATTTCCCTCATTTTATACAGAGCAACTTGGAACCCCAAACACAGACTGAAGTGCAGAAAGCACAGTGTGACTCAGAAGCAGACTGGAATGTTTTAAAAATGCACAGACACAGATATGGTGCAAATCTAAGGGCATCTGCACACTCCTAGTATATTTCTGTATGCCTTCTGCAACAGCTCTAAAAATTCCCTTTCACCAAAATGTCTAATAACACTCCTTTCTCCTGGCTGTGCATTTTCTTTGCTAATCCATCTATTGCTTGCCAGTGCCTGACATTTCCTCTTTAATCTTGAAACATTCCTTAACAAACTACTTTCTCCTCCTTTGCCCTTTACATGTTTCAGCAGCAACATTTGCTTTCAACCTCTTAATTTTTTTCTTTTACACTCGCCTGTTTATTTCAATGCACCTTTGAATCTCCCATTGATGAAATATCATCTGAACATCCTGAACTACAAACTACCTACTTGCCTAACAATCCCTTCATTAGCTCAATGGAAATGACAACCTTTTGTCCTGCTTTGGCATTTTACATTGTCATGCGAGGACGGAGCTTAAAGCAGGCTGCTGAGAAACCAGCTCCTTTTAATATATTTTTTAAGAACTATAGTCCAATTATCACTATCTTCTTTGGGGATCCATTCAATTAAGCGCAGTCATAATGAGTGAATGGACACATGGCTCTGTCACCATATCTATAGCCTCATTAATGGGAGCCAGGTAATATAGCTTTAAATCCATCAGTAATTCATAAAATGCTTCCTTCCAACTGGGTGGCTTTTTCTATCTTTACTTATTGAAGACAAAGGTAATATTTCAAGGGGTTAAAGTGTTTTTTCCAACCATGGTATGGGCCTGACTTTATTCAGTTTTGCAAACGGCATGGCAGTATTTGAAACTGAATGCTGGTTCAGCCATGAGCCCCTAGCCCCCGTCCTGCTATTGATAGGCAGACCGTTTATAGTAAAGGATGCTCTAGTGATGTTTCATCAATGGGAGGTAATTGCTGCAAGATGGCCTCTTGACAGCTGGGGATCTCTCTGTGAGTTTGAATGGGATACCCATCAGGGTTTAAAGAAGGTGGCATTTCTCCATCTGAAGGAAGGGAGAATGGGCTCGTGTTTCCATTTGGGAAAGAGAGATAGGAGGTAATGAAGAGCAGAGAGTTTTTTAAAAAAGGCAAGGAGGTTGGAAGAGAGAAAGCTTCTAGCTAGAGTTAGCTAGTACTGGCGGTGTACTGATCACATTGCTCTCAGAGGCTCTACCACATAGGTAGGCAAACTAAGGCCTGGGAGCCGGATCCAGCCCAATCGCCTTCTAAATCCAGCCCGCAGACGGTCCGGGAATCAGCATGTTTTTATATGAGTAGAATGTGTCCTTTTATTTAAAATGCATCTCTGGGTTATTTGTGGGGCATAGGAATTTGTTCATTCCCCCCCCCCCCCAATATAGTCTGCCCCCCCACAAGGTCTGAGGGATAGTGGACCAGCTCCCTGCTGAGAAAGTTTGCCAACCCCTGCTCTAGCATGTAAGCATGCCTATTGCTCAATGGTTGAACAGATGCTTTGCTTGCAGAAGGTCTCAGATTCAATTTCTGGAATCTCCAGTTAGAGCAGATAATGTAGACCACTGTATTAGGCGGTGCCATCATTCATTCCTTACTTACACATAAAAATTATATCCCACCTATTTCTCCAAAGCAAAGCGACTATATCACCAGCCAGTAGCAAAAGCAGAATAAAGAAAAGATAATGCCCAACTCACAGATATCACTTCAAATTAGTAAGCTAACAATGCCCAACGTGTTCAAAAATTACATCAGCACAAAGATAACACAGAATGAGGTCTTCTTCAACCATCTGGGGCCTGATGGATCTCGAGCACCAAGGCATTCCAGAAGGTGGATGCCACAACAGAAAACGTCCTGCCCCAATTTGACCCCAGCTTTGCCCCCTGAGGCCCAGGAAATCAGAGACAGGTCCCAGGTGATGAATGAACCATATCGGGGAGACCATAAGTGGTGGTGAAATGCTCCTGTGTACAGTGGTACCTCAGGTTAAGTACTTAATTTGTTCCGGAGGTCCGTTCTTAACCTGAAATGGTGCTTAACCTGAAGCACCACTTTAGCTAATGGGGCCTCCTGCTGCCGCCGCGCCACCAGAGCACAATTTCTGTTCTCAACCTGAAGCAAAGTTCTTAACCCGAGGTACTATTTCTGGGTTAGCGGAGTCTGTAACCTGAAGCGTATGGAACCTGAAGTGTATGTAGCCCAAGGTACCACTGTATATATAGGTGCCTGTGCACATATAGGTGCCTGTTTCCTTTCTTGTGCAAAGGAAACAGCCATGCTGTCCACTGGGAGCTCTCACCTCTTGGGGAAATGGAGAATATGCAACAGATTCTGCAGCTTCTAACCTGCAATTAATCAATCTGTTCAAAGCCATTGACCAGAATAATACTCTGCTGGAAGGCAAATGTTGTTCCCAAGCCTCGCTAAACGAAGAGCAACACCTTCAGCTTTTCTGTGGCTGCTGTTCCAAGTAGTGACATTAAGCCTCCTACTACCATAGGAAGCTGTCTTGTACTTGGTCAGGTCAAATCATTGGTCTATCTGGCTCAGCTTTGCCTACACGGACTGGCAGCAGCTTTCCAGGAGTTCAGGCAGGGGTCCCTTCCAGCCCTAACCTGGAGATGCCCAGGATTGTACCAGGGACCTTCTGTTTGCAAAGCAGATCTTCCACTGAGCTACAAACTTCTTTGTTCAATTGCCCTGTCTGGGGATGAAGCCAATGGAAGCAATTTTCTCAGGCTCTGTTCAGTCACTAACACTCGCAGCCTCTTTAACATTCTCCACCTACCCAACTGACTTACCCAACACGAGCCGATTCTGCTGCCTAAGGGTCAATTGTAGCTGACAAGTCTGCTTCAGGCAAGCCAGAGAGCTCCATGCCAGCTCCACCTGGCACCCCTCCTCTTTTCTCTCTCCAAATCTTTTTGACGGCCCATCAGGTCCCCCACTGCTGGCTGCTGACTGGCTGTCAATGTTTCCCTCAAGTTCTCTGAATTCACCAGTGGCCACCTTCCTCCTGCTCAGAGGCGGCGTTCAAGGATTTCCGCTCTGAGGCTTGGCGGGGATGTGTCAAAGCAGCCCGGAATCCTTAAAGCCTTTATGCAGCCTCCGAGCAGAAAAAGGCAGCCCGAGGTGTTTGAAAGAAACAGACAGAAACAGTGGTGCGGGGAGGGCGGGAGCAGAGAAAGGAAAAAGCAGGGAGGGTGGGAGAGCAAGAGTTTGGGCAGCTGCCTCTCCTTGGGAACTTGGAGGCTTTGAGGCAGCTTGCAAGGATGGGAAGAAAGGGGGTGTGCATTGCGACTGGCGTCTCCCCGCACATTAGATTTTGGCACTTTAGATCCATGGCTTTCAAAGAAGGAGACAGGACTCTGTAAGTTACTGCAGTCAGTGCCAGAAGAGGCAGAGTCTCCTCCTGATCTCTCTGACCCTTCACTTTCAAGCCGGAAAAGCATGTTTGGCACAGTCAGTACATGTCTGGGAGCTATAGCTCTATGCTGCAAAAGAGGGGAGGGGGTTCGTGACCATCATCAACACCATTATTTTGTCATCTTCACTATTTACGAAACTTGCTAGTCACTAGCTGTGACTCACAACCCATTTAAAAACATAAGCACAACTAAATATATTACTCTGCAGACCACCCTTATTCTGTGAACGGCCCTGAGATCTTTTTGATTAAGGGCAGGATATAAATTTTAATAAATTTTAATAAAATACTAATACTATTTATGCAAAAAACACATGTGATTCATATAAAAATACACAAAGCAACCCTGCTTCCCTCAAGCAACAACATCATAAAGGTTTGGCGGCACATTTATAGGAAACGACACCATCATAGTTGATCAAAAGCCTTGAACTCTTACCTCTCTGTCAAGCCCAGCAGCCACTGTGACGATGTCTCCAGTCTCGCTGTTAATGGTGAACATGTTCTGCGATGGGCTCTGAGGGGTTTGCGTCACGATCCGGTACCTCACCATCCCGTTGGCTGTAGTGACGTCGTCTGCATCGTTGGCCGTCACTGTCATCACGTAGGTTCCTTTACACAAGGTGGAAATGACAATAGAATCAATCATCATCTGAAATGGAGTATGCCTGTATGTGTTGATGAAAGGGTTTAACTGGAAGATTCCATAGAAGCTAAAGAAGATCAGGAAGAGCTCTCTAAGCACCTAGATTGGTTGATTAACTGATGTTAACTGTTGGTTAACTGTTGTTGTTCTCTGCTAGCCAACGTGTGAATGTTTAACCTTAAATCACATGGGAGGGTATTGAATTGCAAATTGCCATCTTGGTCTTTGAAGCACAATATACATCAGGAGGCTTAGTTTGGTCAGAATCAAGTATACACTTCTGGAGTTAACACTAAATACATTACTTCTGGTAAATGAGGCACTGTAGCTGCTAGAGGGCTATAAAAATTTGGGTCCTGGGCTTTATCAAAAAAGAGAAGAGGACACACAGAGAAAACTTCTGCCATTGCTATTGCTCATGAAAGTAATCCCCTTCCAGGGAGCCATGAAAAAGCAAACAAATTCCTCCCTCTTGAAAACATTGACATAAGAAGAGGCTTGCTGGATCAGGCCAATGGTCCACCTAGCCCAGCATCCTGTTCTCACGGTGGCCAACAAGATGCTTGTTGCAAGCAGGATTTGAGAAGAAGAGCACTCTTCCCGCAGGAGAGTGAACACCAGCAACTGGTATTCAGAAGCATTGCTGCATCTAACAAAATGCTGCCCCACTTCCACAGGGGTTGTGGGGCGACGTTTTTGGCAGCGCTTGGAAACGTGGCTCACTAGTGGAGCGTTCATTTAACCTTTAGCAACCACCACCACAACAAAAAAGATGGTATTCACACAAGAATATCAATGGAGATGGCAGGCAGAGCTGCTGCATTAACCTGGAGCACTTTCCTGAGCACACAAAAAAACGTACTTAACTTATCTCCCAGAAATTTACAGAGGCAGCAAGTTTGCAGGCTGAAAGCAGCTGAAATCATCAAACATCCCTGGGCTGAATCACGTAGGGAATGCTATCGTACTGGAGTGCACTGAAAGGAACAAGCCACAAAGAAGCTGGAGATGAAAGCTTCAGGGTTTGAGTTGGCAGAACCTTCCAAGAGAGTTCGTTGCCTGGAAGGACCCCCCAGCTCATATGCTATAGTTCAGGGGTGGCCAATTCCCAAGAGACCGTGATCTGCTCACAGAGTTAAAGATTGGCAGTGATCTATCCCCTTTTTGGGGGTTCAAAGTTGTTGAGCTTTTTAAGGGAAAGCCCTGTTTTTTTGGGTTGAGATCAAAGTTTCTTTTAGGAGACCCAAACTTGTTGAACTTCTTTGGGGGGAGCCAGTGATCTTCCAGTGATCTACCACAGATGTCCAGCGATCTGCCGGTAAATCACAATCTACCTGTTGGGCATGCCTGCTATAGTTGATAAGGGACACAATACACTGAGCAGTTATTTTGCACAATCCTCACTGAAACGAACACGCACGGGCACAATAGTCAATTGTGCTGCATGTATCAGTTTTGCTCACTTTGCAGCCCTTAATGGTACTCAAAATCCAGATCAGAGGTGACCACATCTCCCCATCTCACATCGGACTGTTTATGGAGCCTTCTTTGTACTAGGGGCTCATGGGGTTAACCCAGTTGGACAGAGAACCAAATACAAACCAAGCGTTGGACCTTCCAATCTCTCACAATGACAATAAAAACAAATAACTACATAAATAAAGGACCTGCCCGCGAGACGCTGACACAAAACCCCCGCACAAACACTATGCAAAGGTCATCACCCCCAACCCTCCCTCTCCCCTCTCAATTTCCCCAATGTCTATGACAATAGTGTCTCAAACCGAATGTAAATGAGCTGTGAAAAATGACTCTATGAATTGAAAGTGGGGATGCTATATGTACTTTCCCTTGTTTATTTGTTTGTTTTGTATCACAAAAAAATCTTTGATAAAATCTAAATTACAATAATAATAATCTTGGACATCTTAGCAGGGCAGAGATTTTCACAGAGGATAAGGCCATCGATGACCTGTAGGTGTGATGCTCATGCTCTAGCATCACTTTTGGAAGCAATATGTCTCTGAAGACCAGCTGCGGAGCATTGCAACATCCCATAATCACATGGTCAGCCACTTTGAGAGCAGGGTGCTGGACTAACTAGACAGAGGTCTTCTTACACTATTATGTACACCCATTTGTCCTTTCCCTGAGAAATGGATGCTTTGTCCCAAGGTAAATGCTCCATAACTTTCTCCCTAAGGGAGAAACACTATTCCACTATTCATGTCATTCTCTCTCTCTCTCTCTCTCTCTCTCTCACACACACACACACACACACACACACACACACATCTCCCCACTACCCAATTTTTATGTTTGGACGAAAACTTCTTTGTCACCCAGCTTCCTATACAAAGCACCATGCACTTCCACCATGGCTTATTTAAGTAGTTAGGAACAAAGCACACCCCATTTAAGTAACATGGACAATGGCGTCTTAAGACACTATTGAAACTGAGATTTCCTCAGCACTCCTACTGGTTTAATCCTCTCCTACGTGCATGAGAGGGAACCACTGTGATCACTCCATCTAGCCACCCGCCGCTACTTTCCTTGTTCCTCCCATAATTTGATATACCAGGAATAGGGATGGATGAATCTGTCCATTTCGGGTTCTCTCGGTTTCTCATTTTTCCAATCTTCAGTTCAGCTCTCCATATTAGTTTGCTCCCCCCTCACTAATCAGCATTTTGTAATGTGAATTTCTCCTAATGGAAATATTTTAGCATGCGGTTTTTGAACAAAGTACACATTTTGCAAGGGTGGTGCTGTGGTCCAAACCACTGAGCCTAGGGCTTGCTGACCGGAAGGTCAGCGGTTTGAATCTCCGCAACGGGGTAAGCTCCCGTTGCTCGATCCCAACTCTTGCCAACCTAGCAGTTCGAAAGCACGCCAAAGTGCAAGTAGATAAATAGGTTCCGCTCCAGCGGGAAGGTAAAGGCGTTCTGTGCACTGCTCTGGTTTCGCAAGAAGCAGCTTAGTTATGCTGGACACATGACCCG
This sequence comes from Podarcis gaigeae, assembly GCF_964106915.1. Lineage (NCBI taxonomy): Eukaryota > Metazoa > Chordata > Lepidosauria > Squamata > Lacertidae > Podarcis > Podarcis gaigeae. The sequence goes on from NC_139682.1 coordinate 11,179,844, forward strand.
GAAAAACTGTCTGCGGACAAACGTCGGCTCCCTCGGCCAGTAAAGCGAGACCCCAGAGTTGTTCACGACGGGACTTAAATATCAGGGGTTCTTTACCTTTACCCATTTTGCATATGAATTTCCCCTGTTTATCAGTTTGGTACGTTAATTTCACCAGTATAGGTATTTTATAGTGAAATTTACCCTCTGGTATGCATGTTTGTGTGGTGCTGTGGGACGCAGGTGGCGCTGTGGGTTAAAGCCTCAGCGCCTAGGACTTGCCGATCGAAAGGTCGGCGGTTCGAATCCCTGCGGCGGGGTGCGCTCCCGCTGCTCGGTCCCAGCGCCTGCCAACCTAGCAGTTCGAAAGCACCTCCAGGTGCAAGTAGATAAATAGGGACCGCTTACCAGCGGGAAGGTAAACGGCGTTTCCGTGTGCGGCTCTGGCTCGCCAGATGCAGCTTTGTCACGCTGGCCACGTGACCCGGAAGTGTCTCCAGACAGCACTGGCCCCTGGCCTCTTGAGTGAGATGGGCGCACAACCCCAGAGTCTGTCAAGACTGGCCCGTACGGGCAGGGGTACCTTTACCTTTACCTTTATGCATGTTTGTGTACATTAGTTGGATGGAGAAGTGCACTGAAAAATTCGGAGAAGCACAAATTTTGAAGGGTGAATTAAGTAGGCTTGCCTTTAAATGTGAACGGAATCAGATTTCTTCCCCATCCCTAGTGAGGGCTCCTTCTTTATTCTAGTATCCATATGCCCTGAACGGGGAGCCATTTATCTTGCTCCACTATCCTTTGATGTATCGGGAAGGGACTTGTGCCTCTCTCTGTTTTTATTCCACCCCACACTCACTCTTTCCCCCTGCTCTGTTCACTCCTCCTTCGTACAACTCTTTCAGTGCCACTTTTAATACTTTGCCGCTCCAGGCACTACAAGCCTAGGTTTGATATTCTCATTCTAGCACCTCCTTTGGCGCCTCTCCAGCCTTTGTGATGAAAGAGCAACACTTTTAAAAAAATAATTAAAGAAATGTTCTGCATTTGCATTAGTCTAGATTTACACCGGATGTACCGAAAGCCACTTCAAGCATGACAAAATCCCTATTTGGGGCAATGCTCCTGGCTTGCAACTCAAGAGTGGATTAGGATGTGTGACAACTGCACACAGGTGTATTTTATTGTGTCAGTGCACATGCCGTTTCCGAAATCTAAGTGCTCTTCCTGAGAGCACCTTTATCGCTCAAGTGATAAATGACCTTCTTGAATTCAAGGGGGTAACGGGCAAACATTTATTTTTCTTTCTAAATGGTTTGGTCTTGATCAGTGTTTGCCTCTTGACATTTCCCACTAACATGAGAACTGCCAAAGCTCTGGTCGATGAGCTGAAAAGGTTTCCTGGTTGACTGTTGCCTCTCCTGTGTGGCTGAAAGCCACATTTGATGGATCTAGCATTGATTCCTATTTTTTATTATTATTATTATTATTATTATTATTATTATTATTATTATTATTATTATTCCAGATCAGGAGGAATGCTATGTCATTCCCCCAGGCTTTTATCCACACAATGACCTTGTGAAGAAGGCAGAACACAAAATCAAGATTCAAGATTACCTTAATAGATTGGAGAACTGGGCCAAAACTAACAAAATGAATTTAAATCGGGACAAATGTCAGGTTCTACACTTAGAAGAGAAGAACCAGCTGCACAAATTTAAGATGGGGGACACCTGCCTTGTCTGAAGTACGTGTGAACAGGATCTAGGGGATTATTTCATCTTTTCTAAAATGCTGAGCCTGTGCTGGACAGCACAAGACATTGTATAAATCAGAGGTCAGCAAACTTTTTCAGCAGGGGGCCGGTCCACTGTCCCTCAGACCTTGGGGGGGGGGGCTGGGACTATATTTTTTGGGAAAAATGAACCAATACCTATGCCCCACAAATAACCCAGAGATGCATTTTAAATAAAAGGACACATTCTACTCATGTGAAAACATGCTGATTCCCGGACCGTCAGTGGACCGGATTTAGAAGGCGATTGGGCCGGATCCGGCCCCTGGGCCTTAGTTTGCCTACCCATGGTATGAATGTTTTGGATGTATCATTTTAATTTTAATTCTGTTATGAAGAAAGTTCTGCAGGTAATAGTTTGAATAACATTTTTCTGAGTCTGGAAAATGATTTATTCCAAAAGAAGTCTGTTCTTGTACTTGCAGGTGCTTCAAGCTGCACAATATTAATTTATGGAATGAGGACAATATTAATTTCTGTAATAAGGACAAAGCAGTGGCGTAGCGTGGGTTGTCAGCACCCGGGGCAAGGCAAGTAATTTGCGCCCCCTAACCTGTGGATTTGCACCCTCTAACCCTAACCCCCAGATGTTGCGCCCGGTGCGGCCGGCTCCCCCTGCACCCCCCACGCTATGCCACTGGGACAAAGGCTAATTCTGGATGGCTGTGATAGTTTCACAACCACAGCGCCTTCCTTTGGCCAGCAGCCCTGGCGAAGCAGGGCTGTGCCTGACCCACAGAATGCTTGTCATTTTCGTCATTAATGTAAGTTAATTGCCAAAAATTATGTGTCCAAAATGGAAGGAAGACCCAAGGGCATGCAGTGTGGAATTATGACCGCCTCTGAAGTTCTAAACTCTTTGAACAGCTATCACCCAAAAGCTTTATTTTTATAGCTGCGTTAGAATTGCCATTATACCAAGCTAGGTTAAAGCAAGATTGATGTTCATTAGTTAGACTTAATGCATGTTAAAACAGAGAGGTAATGGGGCATTTATCAAGAGGCCAAACCCTCGTCTAAAAACCCTTCCACTTTGCTCTTTATGCCTCCAAGCAATGTACAACCTTTCCCCAACAACACTTTGTCTAGTGCTGTGATCTAAACATAAAACAGTGATAATTATTCTTTACTGAGCTACACCTTACAGTTTATGTTTATAAATTCTTATTATTGCCAAATCATTAAAGCTTGGTTAACCTTTTCGGTCTAATTTCCGAACTACACGATAGTTAATTTAATCATTCCCCCATAGAAAAAAAAATTCAATCATTATGGGCAGGCATGTAGTAACAGCCATATTATATTAGATCTTCATTAACCTGAGCTAATAATGTCTTTCCGTTGATGGAAACTTTCCCTTCTGGCGATTTTTCCTCCTGAATATGTGATGTTTTGCGGAACGGATAGTGTGCTTATGAGCATTTGAGGGGAAAGGACAGAAGTTGAGTGTGGGAGAGGAGCTTCGCAAGAATGTAATGGGTTCTGAGATGAACTCCTTCAGTTCAGCAATCCCTGAGTCCTAAGGTCATAAGAAGAGCCTGGTGGATCAGCTCAATGGCCCATCTAGAGTAGCCTCCAGGTCTCACAGTGGCCAATCATATCCCTGTGGGAAACCTGCAAGCAGGAACCAAGCACAAGAGCCCTCTCCCCATTCATAATTTCCAGCAACTGGTCTTCAGAAACATTACTGCCTTTCACCATGGAGGTAGACCATAGTCATCCTGGCTAGTAGTCATTGATAGCCTTATCTGCCATGATATTTTTTCCATCTATCTATCATCTCTCTATCTTTATCTCTATCTCTATCATCTCTATCTCTATCTCTATCTCTATCTCTATCTCTATCTCTATCTCTATCTCTATCTCTATCTCTATCTCTCTCTCTCTCTCTCTCTCTCTCTCTCTATCTCTATCTCTATCTCTATCTCTATCTCTATATCGTATTGTTCGTTCCATAAGACGCACCTGACCATAAGACGCACCTAGTTTTTAGAGGAGGAAAAGTAGAAAAAAGTATTCTGAACGAAACAGTGGATGTATGATTTTTGTGGTTCATGCTGTGGCTACAGACATGATATGTGATTGGACAGTGAGTTTGGGGATAGCCCAATGCAAAAATCCTGAGAATCCATGCAGATCTGTGCTTTGTAACCACGTTTTTGCACCATTGCAGCCCCACGAAACAGTGGATGCATGATTTCTTTGGTGCAGGCTGTAGCCATGGACACACTATGCGATCTGATGATGAATTTGGTGTGGCCCAATGCAAAAAATCCTGAGGATCCATGTGCTTTTATCTCCCCCTCCCAGGCAGCCTCCTTTATTGCTAGAGTCCCTCATCTCCCTCCCGATCGCTTGCCGATCAGCTGCTCAGCGGCTTTGTTTCAACACCTCCTTCCCTCTTTCTTTAAAAAAAAAAAGCACAATCTGCTTTTCGCCTCTGGGCAATTCGGCTCCAGGGCCCACGCATTCGCTCCATAAGATGCGCAGACATTTCCCCTTACTTTTTAGAAGGAAAAAACGTGTGTCTTATGGAGCAAAAAATACGGTGTGTACACACACACACACACACACACACACACACAATTACATTTTCGGTTTTGCAATTTAAAATACCATATTCTTCCATGTATAACATGCCCCCATGTATAAGACGCCCCTCTTTTTGGGGACTAAAAATAGAGAAAATGGGGGGAGATTGTCCAGAGTTGTTCAGCTTTCTGGGGGAAGAGATTGCCAGAATTGTTGAGCTTTTTTTTTTTGGGGGGGGGGGTGCCCAGACTTGTTCAGCTTTTTGGGGGGGAGAGGGGTTGCCAAAAATTGCTCACCTGCAGGACCGCAGCAGCCACTCACACACACATTGGCGAAGCAAGCAATCATCTGCACGCTCGCCAAAGGCAAACGCCATTTGCCTGCTCAATTGCTGCAGCAGCCAATAGCCAGCAGACTTTCCCGCACCCATTGATCACCCACAAAAAATATTGCTGGCAATCTCCTGCTCGCTGCATCCACGAATCGCCCATCCCATCTCTCCACTACCAGTGTATAAGGCAACCCCAATTTTTCAGCCTAATTTTAAAATAAAAAAACCTCGTCATACACAGAAAAATACAGTACTTATTTTACATCCTTAAAATATCAATGACTTCCCTTTTTCTCTTTCCATGGTTCATTTTGCATATCATAAATCCCTGCATCCATCAACACTTATGTACACTGCTGAATTTATCTTAATACTCCCAGTGTTTTCAGATATACACAATCATTTCCCATATATTCAATAAACATTTTCCAATCTTCTTTAAATTCTCTTATTCTATATGTTAAGTCTGCAAGTTGTGCATATTCTGTCAACTTAAGTTGCCATTCTTCTTTGGTTGGGACCTCACTTGTTTTCCATTTTGGGGCTAACAAAATACGGGACGCAGTAGTAGCTTACATGAATAACCTTTTTTGACACCTGGGAATTTCAGTCTGAATTATCCCCAACAGAAAGAACTATGGTGGTTTTTCGGGGGGGGGGGGGAGGAAGTACCTTTAAACAGTTTCTTTCAATTCATTATGGATCATTTCCCAATACTCTTTTACACTTTTACAAGTTGGTGGCCATCGCTGCTTCCTGTGGAAGTGAATCCTATACATCTGTGTGAAGAACTGCTTTGTTTTGTGCATCTTGAACCCTCCAGCATTCAGCTTCATTGGTTGTCTATGAGCAAGGGAGAAAACCTTTTTTCTCTCTCCACGCCATGCAGAATTATATAAACTTCTATCATGTCACCTCTTATTATAAGCTAAATGTTCCAAATGCTGCAAGCTTTTTACATAGGGCAGTCCATGGGGCAGTCCCTCCATCCCTTTGATCATTTTGTTGTTGTTTTTTTAAATGAATATTTATTAGCATTTCAAAAAAGAACAACACATATAACAACAAAGACAAAAATAAACCAAAAAAATATACAAAAATCCAAAACTTAAAAATAAAACAATTAAAAACACCTGAAAGTTCAAATACTTATTTTCTTTTAACTTGTTTCTCAGACCTCCTCACACCTCCCCTTCTTGTATTCCAATTTAAATTATTGGCTCAGCAAATCCTTAATTTACTTCTCCATTTTAACTTAATTTAATTTATTCTAACATATTATTATTTTATTTTTCTTCTTTCCTCCATTTCCTCAATTTATATTTACAAACCTTATTTTCATTTAATTTAGCCATTTAAAAAAAGATCAATTTTAACTTAACCAAATTTACACATCAATATTTGTACCTCATTATTTTTTCTCAAACATTTTAAAATGGCTGCCATTTTTGGAATCTTCTCTAACTCTACAATGTTCTCGTATCCAGTGCTATTTTTCCAGAAAAAGAGGTGCCAGAACTCACCATGAACACCTTTCTCGTTCTCTTCAAATGGCAATGGCACCCACCTGAAAGGTGCCAGAACTGATTTCTAGAAAGTTCCAGCGGAAAAAATGCCATATGCATATCCACTTCCACTTGTGATTCAGCTTTGAGTGGCTCAGTGCCATATCTTTCATTAGTTCTATTTTCCTCCTTTCTGCTTTCCCCACACATTTTCACAAACCTACCATATTGCAAGAGGGAGGGGAGGCGAAAGTTGAGGGTTGGTATCTGAGTTGTCTCTCACTATCCGCAAAGAAGTTTTCCATATTTGCTCAGAGTAGGGATTGGGGGGGGGGGGAATAATTTGATTCAGTCCACATTTTAAAATGAACCTACCTAATTTGCACTTTCCGAATCAACATGCAAACCGAAACACAGGAATCCTTCAAAAATTCGCATGTCTCTGAATTTTGCACTGCAATTTGCCAGGCATGTAATATAAAATAAACTGTGTATATTAGGGTGAAAAGTGTGAAAAATGCATGTTAGTGAAAGAAGCCTGCAGAAATGCATTATATTAGTGAAGGGTGCTTGCCAAAATGCTTGCCAACATGTGTATATCAGGCAAAATTTCATCTACCAGATGAGGAGAAATTCGCATTAAAATAACAATCCGTTTTCACAAGGATCCCTGACAAGAATTCACAGCCTGATGTAGCGATGTGAAGAATTGAATGTAAGACTGACAAAACTGAGAAACAGAGAAATGGAAATGGATAGATTGCCTCATCCCTCCTGAACTGCAAAGGAAGTGATTTATTGACCAGGAGAGAATACCTCCCCCCACTGTGGTTTCCAGAATTCCCACTAGCATGGGGGAAGCATTACTCCTATTCTTTTACATGGAAGCCCTCAAATAGCTTTACCCATTGCTTTCACCCATGATGATTATATGGAGTCTCCACATTTAGGGGAAGTATGTACCACTAGATACCATTTGTTGGGGAACCACAACAGGAGATGCCTATGGCCTTCTCCTCTTCCTCATGGGCTTCCTAGAGTCATCTTACTGATCATGATGGGAAGCAAGATGCTGGACTAGACTACTGGCCTGATTGAGCTTGTCTTGTCTTTTGCTCTCACTTGATGCTGATTGTTATAAAAATAGGTCTCTGCAATAGGACGTGTGCCAAGGAGTCTGACTTGAATTAACACTGCAGTAGTGTCTGTGAGACTGGGGCAGGGGGAACCCCATCCATGCCCCACATTCAGCGTCGGATTACCAAATAGGCAGAGCAGGCACCAGCTGACGGGCCCCACGCCTCTTAGGGGCCCTGCAACAACGGATCAAAATACTATTGATTTGATCTTGAAAGACAATTACAATCAAGCTTTCTTAGTTCAATGTTATCCCACTAGAGAGCGTGCACAAGGAACCTCCAGATACGAAGCTTTCAAAAATGTATTAGGAGATAATTTGTAAGGACCCCCCCCCCCACCGATATTTTGACTTCCTCGGGGTCTCCACAGGGTTTAATCTGGCACTGCCACCCTTTGAGTGCATTTGCCTGGCTATAGTAATACCTCTTCCTTGACTGGTTTGAGAACTCTCTCTATCTTTGTGTGTGTGTGTAGGAACATCTGACTTGTGTGTTCCATGGTGAAGCTGCATGGTCTGGCACCGGGGGGCGGAGAGCAGGCAGGGGTGTGGCTGGTGGGCATTCTGGGGGCTGTGGTGCACTGCCTGCAGGGGCATGGCATGTGTCCTGGGGGCGTGGCACTATGGGGGCGTGGCAACCAGCGCAGTGGGGGGAGGTGCGGCGCTTGTCCAGGGGGCAGCCACAATGGTGGCCCCCTCCCCAATGGTGCCAGGGGCGGTGCGCCCCTCTGCTTCCCCGTTCCCCTGCCAGTGTGTGTGTGACTGAAATTCAGCCTAGGGAACTGTGCAAAGGCAAGAGAAACATCCATTGTTCCACCCACATTGGCTGTTGGACCTGCCTACTGCTAGCATATGGCCCTCAGAAGGTTGTCCATGAGACCATGTGGCCCTTGGCTGGAAGAAAGCTTCCCTACCCTCTCCTATAAGGTATACAAAATAACCTCAACAAATGCTTTTAATATAAAAGGCACTGCTTTTCTCTCTCTTGCTTTGCAATTTAAACTTAATAATATCCCTGCGGGCTTTTATACCTTGCTGTGCATCATGTCGTTCCCCTTGGCCCCTTGGTTGCAATCTGGGTGCACGGAATGAAAACATCTGTATCTACATTTAGATACGATTACACATATATGGTTGACAAGGTATGGCGCGAGCGGAGGAAACCAAATAATAGCAATTCATATCCTTGTCTGAAAAGACGTCAAGAAAAAAGAATGGGAACGGGGCTGCCCAAATAACAAGTAACAGCAATCATCAAGAATTTTAAAAAGTCATGCATAAGGCAAGAAAATGAATGAAATGCCTTCCATTCTTCTGCAGAGACAATGAGTTGAAAAGAACTTTTGTAAATACAAAAAGCTTCAGCACCAGGAGCTACTATGGCCTCTGCGGAGCTAGGAGGATAGGGAAATGGTCCATCTAGCACAGTATTGCCTATCCCAGGGGTAGCCAATATGGTGCACTCCAGATGTTGTGGACTACAAAACCCATCAGCCCCAGCCAGCATAGCCAATAGCCAGGAATGATGGGAGTTGTAGTCAAAAATGTCTGAAAGGCACTGTGTTGACTATGCCTGACCTAAAATGACCAGCAGTTGCTCTGCAGGGTTTCAGGTCCTAGAAGGAAATGTGGAAGATCTGAGACCCTTTGCAGGCAAAGCACCACCAGTGAGTGTTGGCCCTTCCATATGTATAAAGGTAAAGGGTAAGGGAACCCCTGACCATTAGGTCCAGTCGTGACCGACTCTGGGGTTGTGGCACTGATCTCGCTTTATTGGCCGAGGGAGCCGCCGTACAGCTTCCGGGTCATGTGGCCAGCATGACTAAACCACTTCTGGCGAACCAGAGCAGTGCACAGAAACGCTGTTTACCTTCCCGCTGGAGCGGTACCTATTTATCTACTTGCACTTTGACGTGCTTTTGAACTGCTAGGTTGCCAGGAGCAGGGACCAAGCAATGGGAGCTCACCCCGTCGCGGGGATTTGAACCGCCGACCTTCTGATCAGCAAGTCCTAGGCTCTGTGGTTTAACCCACAGCACCACCCACGTCCCCTCCATATGTATACCCCACACATTTCCTTGCTTGAAGCTTCGCCTTCGCTGTAAGATATATTTTGCAGTGCTCCAATGCTATGAATGATCCTCAGCAGCCACTATCCTTTGCTGGCCACGAGGGCAGCAGGGAAGACTGAGAGCATTTCAGCTGCATGCTGCACTGGCAGCATTTAGTAATGGTGGCCGAAGTCCTTCCCAGGTGTTCAGTGACCACATGAAGAGGGTGAGAATTGGGATAACACTCATGGTTGCTTGGAGAATAGGTCTGTGGGCACCATCCCAAGGGCCACTGCGCACTTTCCCTGAATGTGTGAAAAGGGCAAGTGACCTTTTGTGTTTGCCCACAAACTGTGAGACATGCAGGAGAAATGCAAAAGATTAGAATCTGAATCTCCAGGGGTACCCAGAAATTGAATTCTGAAATGTTTTGTTTTGTTTTTCGGTGTTTATTTTTACATTTTTTTTAATTAAAGATTTTCTTGTTTTACAGAAGTATGTGTAATGTCTCTCGTATTTTTTCCACGTAACATTTTTAGAAATCAGTTTCATTTGTTGAGACATTAGGGGGTCGGGTGGGAAGATGGGGGGGGGGTCGGGTGGCAATGTTTCTATTTTGCTTAATGTATGTAGGGTTTGGTGTCAGCGTTGCTCGTGCTGTTCATTTGTGTTTCTTTGGTGGTGAGAGAGGTTGGGGTTGGCCTAGGGTGTGATTGTTTCTTTGTGATTGGCTGTGGTGATCTTTGTTTTCGTGTGTGAGTGGGGTGGGTGGGTGTTTTGGATCAGGTTAGCCATATTGATTTGTATGCTGTTGGTGGATTATTGTCATTGTCTTGTTGGGCTGTGTATGTGATAAAGAAATGTTGATATATTCCAAGATAGGAGTTGGCGACGCCTCTGTCATATCTGACCCTTAAGTGGCAACATCTGTCTTCCCAGATGCCAATGCCAAAGGCAAAGCCAGAACATGAACAAACAGCAGCATCTGTGGCAATGGAAGGTAGGGGCTGGCTATTTTGGAGATGGAGGCCTGGGGCCTGCTTGCACCCAACTCCCTTGTTAGATTTTCCCTCTGACAAGTTAGACCAGCTGTCTTGTTGCCCTAGCAGGGATCCCCAAACCAGATCTGCTGCAAACCCAGGATCTAAAAAAACACAATCAACAATTTGCAGACAACAGTAGCAGCCTTTTGACACCACACACGATCGAGCTCCAATTGGAAACTCCAACCATTCTCATTCACTGTTATTTGTTGTAATCAATGGCAGATTTTGACCTTTCAAGCAGCTAACCTAATTAATAAAGGATGTCACTTCCTAACTGCTGGAGATTATCAGCTTCATGAAAGGTGTGGTGAGATGCCTTAATGAGGATAAAAAAGAACAAGCTGGCCTGAAGAGATTTTTTGGGGAAGAATGCAAGACGAACCCTGTCTTGAGCGACTGAAGTGATGCCTTTCATGTTAACAAAATTAAGTGCTTGGTTAAGAAAACAAACAAACCTTTTCTTTTTGCACAGAAGTCTGCCGAGTTGTGATCGCATTGTTGGGATGTATGTTCTGCGTGTTTTGTGGAGGTTGATAATCATAACTAATTAACCATGCAGGCATCGCAGGAGAAGGACTGGAGTGTAATAACGACTCATCGCAAAGCACAATCTGTATCTTCAGAACAAGCCTCATGCATGCTGGAAAAGCCACATGGCCTCCATTGTACGGCAAGTCAATGAGGACATCAGGGGTGACTGTAGGGCCCCATAACAGTCAGAAGTCCTGGGCCCTAAGGAAGTCAGAATATCCTCCACCAGGGCCAGGGCCTTCTCAGTGATGGCTCCGACCTGGTGGAATGCTCTGTCCCATGAGACCAGGGCCCTGCAGGATTTAACTTCTTTCCGCAGGGCCTGTAAGACAGAGCTATTCCACCTGGCTTTCAATTTGAATTTAGCTTAATCTTTTATTCCCCTTCCTTCCCTCCCCCTCCCTTTTTATGAAGATTACCCACTCTGGGATCCCACAGCTAATTCTCCCCTGGTCTCCTCGCTTGCCCAAATAGGACTAATTTAGCCAGCTAGCCCTGGTGATCATCTAATGTTTATTGCATGGATTTCCCCCCTAAATTGATTTTTTGATTCTGAATTTATTGTTATTCGTTTTATGCTGTTTTTTTGGTTGCATGAATTAAGTGTTTTAAATTTGTTGTTAGCCACCCTGAGCCCAGTTTTTTGAACCGGGAAGGGTGGCGTATAAATAATAAATTATTATTGTCAGGTCTGCCTCTAGATCCCAGCTCACAGAGGACCAACGCCCGGTGGATATAATGTACAAAAGTCTTTATTGAAGTTTAGTTTCCATTTCAAAGCTCTGGGCGCGCAGACCCACGTCTTGACGCTAGACCGGCTAAGTCCCCTCTGACTCACTGCTCCACCCACACCAGTTTAAGATTCTAGCCCGGCTCCACCTCTTACGCTGTTCTTTCCTTCGCTGGGTCCTTCTGCCCTCTGGAGTTTCCTCCTTCCTGGACTCCTCTGATGCTGAGCCCCCTGAGTCTTGTCCCTCCCTCCGGCGGGCTTTAGGACCTGGCTCCCTTCCCGGGCTCCCCGCTGTGCCGCGCTCCTGTACATTTGAACTTGGCGCGCGCGCCCAGCCGGTGACTTTCCTTCTGACCGTTTCCCCGCTTCCTGATGTGGGCCTTGCCAAACCTGACTCCTCTCCTCCCTCTGGTGGTGAGGACACTGGTCCCGACTCCTGGGACTCCCCCTCCCCACTGCGCTCTGGTGGAGAAGCTGGTCCTGATTTCCAACTGCTGCTCAGGGACTCCCCGCTGGCCCCTTCCTCCTGGGGCTTCCCCCCTGGAACCCCCCTCGCTCTGGACACCGGCGCTCCCTTCTGTGAGTCCTCCGATTCGCTAGAGAGGCTTGTGGAATAACTCTGGCCACTGTCACTGCCTGCGCCCCCCTCGTACTCCTCCTCCTCACTCTCCATTTGCTCCCCCTCCTGTGTCTCTCCTTCTGAACCCCTGACAATTATTATTATTATTATTACTATTATTACTATTATTATTACAAGGAAAGGGTTGTGGTTCAGTGGCCTATTCTGCATGCAGAAGGGCCCAGATTCTATCTTCTGGAGTTTCCAGGTAGGGTTGAGCAAAGACCTGTATCTGAAACCTTTGAGAGCAACTGCCAGCCAGAGCTTACAATGCTGACAGCAATCAACTCTGGTTTCCTTCATTTGAGACAGTCTTGGAGTGTTTGTGGGTGTGTGCTTCTAAGCACTGAGGGCAAACCTCCAAAGGAGACGAGCGTTGCTGGTGTTATTGCTTATGTGAAGAATGTTGTAATTAAAATCCTTTTTGCCTTCTCTAACTCTGTGCCACGGCAGTAGTTCTGCTTCCCCCCACCCTGCCTCCCTTCCACAGTCTTCTTCTTGTTATTGATGTCCCTTTTAAAAAATTAAATAGCTGGGAGTGAGATCTACATGTAGCAAATTAAATTGGAGAAATCTCATAAAAATAAATATTCTGCAGAATGCCAGGAATGGTGTTTTTTAAAGAAGCCAAAAAACAAAACAAAAACAAAAAAGAGAGGAGATTATTCTATTAGTTCTCCTGTTGTTTATTTATTTATTTTATTCCTCTGCCGGCGGAGATCCCCCTGAGAGATTAAAACTGTGGACTAATGCACAGATGGGGCGAGATACTTGAAAGTCATCTGGATATTAAGAATTTAAATCTTTTAGCCTCAGCGATTTGAACAGAAAGCCAATTATGGGCCTGAATTAGTTTTCAAATTAAAGTGCAATTTAAAGGTTTGTGAAATTAATCCTTTAAGGCATAGCCTTGCATTTCTACATAAGCTCACACAAAGATCCCAAATCTCCTGCCAAGTCTTGTGGGGGGGGAGGGAAGAGGTGTTCCCTTTTACCTGCTAGTACACTTAATGAAGAAATCGCACTGCATCCTGCCACTTGCGTTCCTGGTAAAAGGACACGGAAGAGCGTTGCTGAACGAGTTGGTAAAATTATAGGAGAGAAGGAAATGAAAGTGTCAGAAGCAAAAATTGCAGAGCAGTAGGATGTAAGAAGAGGAACCGGTCATTTTCAAGTGCAGGCAGCAGGTGGACTGTGAAAACAGCTCCCTTCCCTGACGAAAGCTGAAGCTTCCCATTAATTGCAAGAATAACAAACCCCCTCTGGGGAAGGGTCTGTAGCTCAGTGGCAGAACACTTGCTTTGCAAGCAGAAGGTCCCAGGTTCAATCCCCAGGCAGGGCTGGAAGAGATCCCCGTCTGAAATTCTGGAGTGCCATTGCCCATCAGAGTAGACAATATGAAGCTAGACGGACCTTTGTATAAGGCAGCTTCTTATGTTCCTACAACTGTCTGTTGCAATGGGTTGTCTTATGAATCCCCATACACACATTCCAACACAATAGGGATATAGGGTTCCAAGACATCTTTTGGAAACCGGATGCGGCCCAATCGCCTTCTCAATCTGGCCCGTGGACGGTCTGGGAATCAGCATGGTTTTTACATGAGTAGAATGTGTCCTTTTATTTAAAATGCATCTCTGGGTTATTTGTGGTGCATAGGAATTCATTCATTCCCCCCCCCCCCAAAAAAAAATATAGTCCGGCTCCCCACATGGTCTGAGGGATGGTGGACCAGCCCCCTGCTGAATAAGGTTGCTGACCCCTGGCTTACATTATTCTTTGCCAACCCAGTCGCAGTCCCCCTCTCCCAGAAGTCAGGCCCCGTAAATAAGAAGACAGTGTGCTATGGGATTAAATTAGGCCACAACTTTATTAAATTTCAGATGTAGGAGAACCTTGGCTTAGGCATTGTGCATGCATCCCTCTCAGCCCCTGGCTGGGAACTGAGGAAGGGCCGGGATTGGAAGGAGTTCAGGGGGACACTGCAGAACATAGGTTTACATGGCAGGCCTCCCCAATTCCTCCCATTATGGGGTTCTGACCATGCACCGAGCACTCATGGTCAGTGGGACCCAGCGTAAACCCCTCTACTGGGGCCCTGCTAACGCTGCCACATAAGAGGTGCGCTACTGCGCTACCCCTCGGTTACACTGATGGACTAAAGCCGGTCGATCGCAGGGGTGTCACAGGTCAATCATGGTACTAAGTAATAGCCAGTGTGTTTCTTACTGATCCCCCCCGAAAAGCTGAACAACTTTTGTCAACCCTCCCCTATAAAAGCTCAACAACTTTGGTCAATCCTTCCCTAAAATAAGCTCAACAACTCCAGTCAATGACAAGGGGTAGATCACTGCCAGGTTTTTGTATCCTGGGAATAGATCGCAGTCACTTTGGAGTTGGACTAAAGGATTCTGCCCAAGGCCTAAAACCGCCAAAGTTGTGACAACTGCAACAGGGAAGGCAAAACCTGCAGAGCAGGGAAAATTCCTTCCCGGCTCTGGGAAACAGTAACCATCATGAGACTGTAGCAAAGCCTGTGAACTTGAAAGGAAAAGGTGGACTAGACTGCAATTAACAATACGCCTTAAAGGGAGGGTTTAAAGGTAAAGGTAAAGGGACGCCTGACCATTAGGTCCAGTCGTGACCGACTCTGGGGTTGCCGCGCTCATCTTGCTTTATTGGCCGAGGGAGCCGGCGTACAGCTTCCAGGTCATGTGGCCAGCGTGACAAAGCCACTTCTGGCGAACCAGAGCAGTGCACAGAAACGCCGTTTACCTTCCTGCCGGAGCAGTACCTATCTACTTGCACTTTGACGTGCTTTCGAAATGCTAGGTTGGCAGGAGTAGGGACCGAGTAACGGGAGATCACCCCGTCGCGGGGATTCGAACCACTGACCTTCTGATTGGCAAATCCTAGGCTCTGTGGTTTAACCCACAGCGCCACCCGCGTCCCCCCAAAAAAGGGAGGGTTTGGTGGGTGACAAACTGAACAGAATGGCTGACCAGGGATGCTGGCAGCCCCCTTTTTTTGCTGCTGGCTCTGCTCCCGAGGCCACAGCTGATTGGCTGATGGGGCCTGCCATGGTGACCTACAGCCTATGGGGATGGCCATGGAGATGGGGCAAAGGCAGGTGTGGCCTCGTGGGCCAGGGAAGCCGTGCCGGGTCGCAAAAGCCACCCATGTCAGGACTGGTGAGTGGTCATTCACACCAACAAAGATCAAAACGTACTGCCGGTTCCCAACAGAAGCCTTGCGAATAGGAAAACCTTGTGAAAAATTATGAATACATGAAAGCAAAGCTCCTTGGCAGTTTTGTGGCGGGGTGGACTTCTGCACAACATCTGACTAGGAATGCTCTCGAGGAATTTAGTCTCTACCCATTTCGGTTTGACTGTCCTAGGCTAGTGACCAGATGGGAACTGAGCTACCCACAAGCCTTTGCAATTCCTGAATGGTTTGATTCAGTTCTCGGCTCAGAAAGCAGCAGAATGAATCCGTTGAAAGAAAAATGTTTAAAAATACACATTTTAATGCAAATTTTGTGTGGATGAAACATAGACTTATAGGTAGGGATGGAGCTTTCTGAAAATCTTGATGTTAGACTTATTTGCATGGATTTCTCCCTTCTCATTCCTATCTTGCTGCTTAATCTCAATGAAAGATGAGTCTCCCTGCAACAATTCCACTAAAAATGGAAGTAGCCAGCACATACACAGAAACATACTGTACTACAATGTTTATATATTAGGTAAAGATAAAGGGACCCCTGACCATTAGGTCCAGTAGGGGCCAACTTTGAGGTTGCGGCGCTCTTCTCACTTTATTGGCCAAAGGAGCCGGCGTACAGCTTCCGGGTCATGTGGCCAGCATGACTAAGCCGCTTCTGGCAGCACACGGAAACGCCATTTACCTTCCCGCCGGAGTGGTACCTATTTATCTACTTGCACTTTGACGTGCTTTCGAACTGCTAGGTTGGCAGGAGCAAGGACCGAGCAATGGGAGCATCACGGGGATTCGAACCGCCGACCTTCCTATCAGCAAGTCCTAGGCTCTGTGGTTTAACCCACAGCGCCACCTGCGTCCCATTTATATATTAGTATATATCTAAAATTACGCTGCATAAATATACAACATATCCTTCTTCCTATTCTACTTGCAGGTGAACACATTCAAAATTGACCTGCACTAGAAACAGACTGGCTCACCCCTTCTGCGCTATTTATTTCTTTCATAAAATGTATACTTGATTGCATGCATAAAATGTATGCTTGATTGCTAAAAATAAAGAACCCTCAAAGCAGCTTACGGAAAAGATAAAACAAAATTATAAAAACGGGGGGAAATAACAACAAGAATTTAAGATTTTCGAAAAGTTAAAATAACAATGGGCTAAAAACAGGTTTAAAAAATCCACATCACTTTCTAAACACGATATGGGTAGGTTTGTCTAAACAAAAATGCTTTGGCAGGCACCGAAAAGAGGATGGCGAAGAAACCTCCCTGATATCAATAGGCAGGGAGTTGCAAAGATTTTGTTCTTACAAACATGAAATGGGTGTTATGTGGCATCTGCAACATTCTGCTGATGGGAGTGGTTGAGTTGGCATATATGGTTTAAGGAAATCTTTCTTCTATTGTTGCAGTATGACTTTAAAGGTAAAGGGACCCCTGACCATTAGGTCCAGTCGTGACCGACTCTGGGGTTGCGGCGCTCATCTCGCTTTACTGGCCGAGGGAGCCGGCGTACAGCTTCCGGGTCATGTGGCCAGCATGACTAAGCCGCTTCTGGCGAACCAGAGCAGCGCACAAAACGCCTTTTACCTTCCCACCGGAGAGGTACCTATTTATCTACTTCTGATTGGCAAGTCCTAGGCTCAGTGGTTTAACCCACAGCGCTACCCGTGTCCCTTCCAGTATGGCTTTAGCTATGCCCAATTTGCAACAAGGAGCATCTTCTGGGGACGGAAAGCGTACCTGCCACCTGTACGCCACTGAAAGAGGAAACTGTGGAATCTGGAGACCTTTATCTACTCTTGAAAAGAAACTTCTGCAGCCGGCAAAGAACTTTGCTGATTAAGACTGCTGGAGGGTCCAGTGGGAATTTTCAGTTCTGGCTTTGCAGCTGCTTTTTTTTTTTTTTTTTTTGGAAACTTAGCTATGTTCTTCATAGAGAGGCAAAGTTCAAAGAAGCAGAACATTATTTGAGGAGAGTAAAACATGGCCTTTTAAGATACACTTTCAATCAGCAGCAGTGCATTAAATCAAAACAGCTCGGGAAAAAGGGGGGATGCTGATTTGGGGGGGGTGTTTTTAAAAATGGTTCAAATCTATTTCATGTTCTGAACTCGTTTCAAAAGCTCAGCAAAGACCCGTGTTTAACACGTAATAAAAAAAAAGCGAACACTAAAGGCTTCATCTGCATAACCTCACACTAATGACATGAGAAGCAGTTAGGGAGAATTTATTCTTCGGCATTTTTAAAGCCGAGCAAAGGGAGTTCCTTTTTAATGTGAGCCGGGGGTGCAATATATAGCAGGTTTGATATGCCTTTGCTTACGTGGGCTAGCAGTTTAATTCCACAAGGACTATCTTGCTTTCAATATAATAATGTACTGTTTAGCATTATAAAACGACTACTCTCCCCCCCTTTCAATAAAAGAAAGGAATAATTTCTTAGAAATCACAAAGGCAACCATAATATTCATGGGCCTCCCTTCCACCTTTATACCAGGAGATTTTAAACTCACCTCTATCCAAAAGTCTGAGGGTGAGTAACTCAGCTGAAGCAAATCTCCCCACCCCACTCCCCAAACTCCTCCTCTGCAATTCTTGTCTGGGAATTTTGAGGGAGAATATTCTCCAGTGTCTGGCATTTTGACATCTGATGGCATTTAATAACCGATTTCAATATTTGATATGAACTGACAGTTGGTATGATGGTATTTGATAGCTGACAAACTGTGACAGGAAACATCTGACTGTCTTCAGTTTTTGACATCTATCTTGCAACAGCAGTTCGTTATTTTTGTATTAATGTAGTTAATACCTTTATCCAATTAGGTGATAGGCAGACTTTGATTTTAAAGCATAATGTCAATTTTCAGGATTCAATTCCATCCTCACTAACTACATTTCAAAACAGAAAATCTGCAAAATTTGAATGGGTTAAAACCTTTCAAATTGCTCTGTGCAAAAGCCTCTGTTGTAGGAGCTACCTTGGCATATTGTCCATTGAAACAAAGCTGAAGAGTTGCACCCAGCTTGTCTCTATAACCCCTCCCAACCCTACGTTACCCAATAAACAAACTTGTACACACTTCAATTCCCAGCATTGTTGGTTGTCAACTGTCCAGAACTTCTACTGACCAAACTTCCCCAGGAAGGGAAGTCTAGTGATCAGTATTAATGTATACATGGGTAGATCTTTTCAAAGTAGGGTTGAATGACCACAGATTTTAGATTATTCACCACAGTACCTTCCCTAAACATGACATTAATAATAATAATAATAATAATAATAATAATAATAATAATAATATCCCGCCCTCCCCAGCCGAAGCCAGGCTCAGAGCGGCTAACAATAAAGTAACACAGCATTCTAAAATCAATTCAAAGTCAAATTAATGGCAACCATTGGGCTAGAGTTCTATGAGGATTACCAAAGGAGGGGGTCAGACTGTGCCTTGGCCAAAGGCCTGCTGGAACAGCTCTGTCTTGTAGGCCTGCAGAAAGATGTCAAGTCCCGCAGGGCCCTAGTCTCTTGTGACAGAGCCTTCCACCAGATCGGGGCCACAGCCGAAAAAGTCCTGGCTCCGGTTGAGGCCAGCCTAACCTCCCCATGGCCTGGGACCTCCAAGATGTTTTTGTTTGAAGACCGTAATGACCCAGGCAGCAAAGTTTTCCCCATAACCTAAAGTGCATCTTTTGCATCAGTGGGCAAAAAAAGAGTTAATTGTTCTGGATAAAGAACAAACCAGAATAAAGGGACAAGGCTGAGCCAGTTGGCACCCACACTTGCAGCTGTCAAGGCACCCATAGGCAGGATCATCTGACTGCATGACCTTGTCTTTTTCTCAAAGGCATAACATCACCATTATTGCTGTATGTGCAGAATGAGGATTTCTCATGGCTCGGTCCCCATGAAATTTAGCAAAGGCAAGGAAGAGAAATTCAATACCCAATATAAACCTTTTAAGAGAATACAGATTAAGTAACGGGTTGGTTCTGGGGAAATACATCAAAAGAGAATGTAATTGCTTCTGAATAGGAGAGACAGTTTTGTACCCATATTACGGTTTGGGATAGATAGTAAAACAACAAGAAAGGAAAAAAATCCCACCCAAGCCCATAGCTCTAACCAGAGGAGCAAGCATTTTGTAGTTAAAGGTATCCAATTCTGATTTAATAGCTTAAAGGCTTATCCGGATTTTAAACAGGAAGAAGCTGCAATTTACTCTATCTATCATCCTAATGAGCAGAGCTAGTTTAACATCTGGTAACTCTTTTCTGTATTGATTTGTTTTAGAGAAAGACACAGGAAGTTTGATTTGCCATGGAAGTGTCAAGAGGACACCAGCTCATTTCAACGTACATGTGAACTCATAGCAGTTTTTCGCCCACTGAAATCCTGATGGAGTGTGGGATCCTTCCTGCACTAAGAGCATTTAAAGCGTGCTGAAAACATCTGCATGCACCTGAACGTCAAAGGAATTATCCAAATGCATTCCAGAAACCCAGAGCTTGCTGCCAAAGCTCCTCCAAGACGTGCTCTTGTAAAATAGAGGTCTTGCAGGAGAAGGGCTTGCTGTATACTATATAATCACTAAGGCTCGCTCAGGTTACTTAGTGGGTGGTCAGTGAGTTCAATCATGTCCTGAGTTTAAAAACTAATCTGAACTTACAGGCAATGTATAAATTGATGGTTATATGTTTCAACCTTTAAACACCTGCTGAATTTTTTTTTCTGTGCCAACAGGCTTATGCAGGCAATTATGGAAGTATATTTCCATAATAGGTTGGTGGTGGTTCCTGACTTTTATTTTTAATTTTTTAAATTATATAGATAGCTGTAGAGATATAAAGTTGTAAACCACTTTGACAATTTTAGAAGATAGTTAGTGTGGGCATGTAAGGGCCCAATATTCAACAATTCTGTCCACAAATCATACAATCATAGAACTGCAGAAAGGCAGAATTTAAAAGGACCCCAAGGGCCACCTTGTCCAATCCCCTGCAATGCAGGAATCTCAGCTAAAGCATCAAAAAAGCAACAAGGGATGAGGCCAGGAGTGGAGGGACTCAGACTTTAGGCAGAATGTGCCCCCCTCTGGCCAGTCTGGCCATTGGCGCTCTCCCTGGGCCACACTCTGCACTGGCCTTGCTCAATAAACTCCTTGATTGCTGATCTTGGCTGGTTGTGTCCTTGAAAGGGTGACCATGCTTGTCTGGCTGGAGAGCAGAGGGGTGTGTGTGTGTGTGTGTGTAGAAATCCGTGACTTTTGCATGGCTGGAACACAGCCTACTCTACCAACGTAAGCCTGGCATTCATTGCTCCACACATTTTTGTGGCCCCAACCACCACTCTCACGTGGCTCTGGGAAGGCTGCCCATGAGGAAATGCAGTCCTCCTCCAGCTGAAAGAAGAAGGTTAGGGCAAGAGTGTTGTTAACCCAGAAATGGAAGCAAGAAGACGAAAGAAGAATGGCAGACAAAATTAATGGACTATGCAGAATTAGATAAAATGACAGGAAGGATTTGAAACCTGCGGGACCAGAGATTCACAGAAGACTGGAAGAAATAGATGAACTATTTGAAGAGCAACTGTAATCAACAATTACGCTAGTAGGGCTACAAGAAGTTTTGTAAGGAGAAATATATGAAATATTGCAAAGTAGAGCAAGAATAGAGATATTTGTTATGAGATTTAAATGTAATAGTGAAAATAAGAAATGTGTATTAAGTGAATAGATTGGAAAATTTACAGATGTGATTGATGGAAGTAAAAAATAATAATGGTACAAGATATGAAAGTCTGTTTAATTATTGTTGAAAATGATATGTTGAAAACTAATAAAAAATTATATAAAAAAAGAAAGAAAGAAAAAGGTTAGTCCCCCCCTAGACTAGATAAAAAAGGAGATGGCGATGTAGGAGAATGAAGCAGGCATGTGGGCTGCCCCACAACGAGCTACAGGTAAGGAAGAGCACTTTTGAATGTTGTATGAGCTTAAAAACAAAACACCCCCCCCCCCATGCAGCCAACCCAAACCTTAGCACTTCTCTGAGGCAGGTTCTAGCCTGGACATTTCTGGATTTGTGTCAGGGAATGGCTGGATGAAGAAGAATGGTGGAACCTTGCCTCCCAAGAGACCTCCAGGGAGGGCTCCAAAGATGACACCTTAGAGCCTGGAGCTGGTGGTGGGTCTAAAGTGGTGTGGTTTGCTCTATCACCTCATTCTGCTGCAGGTGTAGACCCAGTGTCAGCACAACAGCAAAACAAAGGAAAAGAGAAGAGGTGTGGACTTCCCCCCCTCAAGGCATAAGTCAAAACACGTTGTCCCTGCTACGTATTTTGGTGCCCTATTCCAATTCCTCAACCAGCAGAAAGGCAATCAATCCCAATTGCCTTTCCTCTTGTTAAAAATGGTGTCCTCCGGAGGTTTTTTATATGACAACTACCCCAGGCAATGGAGAAGTTATGACAAATGTTTGCTGACACAATCCAGGAGGCATGTGATATTTAACCCTTCCACCAGGTAAACAACAGTGGAAGACAAATTTATCAAGGGAAAACAACCTCATTAAGTCTGCCCTGAGATCTTGATTTCACAGCACGTTCCCTACTGTTCAAGAAATAACCTACATTTTTCCTTTAAAAAAATAACCAAACACTGAATTCCTTCGCATTTGTTATTATTAAAGCTCCTGACAGATTAAATTTGCTGTCAATTAGCTGCCTTAAATTTGTCAGATGGACCGATTTAATGGACTAATTACTGGAAATAATTGATTTATCTCAATGCAGGTGGTCACATTTTGAAGACGATGAAGGCAACAGTTTCTCTTGACTAAGGAACATAGACGGTTTAAAAAGAGCATTTTGAAGAGCTAACAGGGGTGGATAAAAAGCGGAGACCTCACATTGCCAACAAAGGTCCGTATAGTTAAAACTATGGTTTTCCCAGTAGTGATGTATGGAAGTGAGAGCTGGACCATCAAGAAGGCTGATCGCCAAATAATTGATGCTTTTGAATTATGGTGTTGGAGGAGACTCTTGAGAGTCCCATGGACTGCAAGAAGATCAAACATCTCCATTCTTAAGGAAATCAGTCCTGAGTGCTCACTGGAAGGACAGATCATGAAGCTGAGGCTCCAATACTTTGGCCACCTCATGAGAAGAGAAGACTTCCTGGAAAAGACCCTGATGTTGGAAAAGATGGAGGGCACAAGGAGAAGGGGACGACAGAGGACAAGATGGTTGGACAGTGTTCTAGAAGCTACTAGCATGAGTTTGACCAAACTGCGGGAGGCAATGGAAGATAAGAGTGCCTGGTGTGCTCTGGTCCATGGAGTCACGAAGAGTCGGACACGACTAAACAACTAAACAACAACAGGGTGGATATAAGGTACGGAAACCCTTTCACAGTGTAGCGTTTCATCATTTTTTGCTATAAAAAATGTATTTATAAATTGTGGCACGTGGGTGAGTGACAGTGATGTGGGAAGTTTGCCAAGATAGAAAAGAGTGGTGGCGAAACTGGAGGAGTTGAGGGTTGGCATTGGCAGCCTGGAGTTCCCTTGACCCCACTGCCACCTTGGTTTTCTCCATTATGATAAGGGAAGTTCCACCAGCAGGACTGATTCCCACCTTTCACAAGACACTACTGAAGCTTGGCTTATTGGGTTAGGTTCACAACACCTGGGAATGCATCCAGGCCCAATCTCTCTCAAAGATTGCAAATCGCTCCGTTCCTTGAGCCGGTACAGAGATATTCTCCATAGAAGTTGGTCCATTCGGGCAAACTGGGCATTGTCCCACCAACCTTGGCCTGCCCTCGGCCAGCTCCCACCTGCCTGCCTTCCTCCTTACAAGTAGCCCTGGCCTTCAGCCCTTAGCATCAGAGTTGACTGTGTAGAACTCTGCAGGGAGGAGAATGAGCACAAAAGAAGGATTAATTGGCTCTGCCTGTCACTGGCTCCAGTACTAGTTACTGTTGGTCCTTGCCTTCTGCACTACCAGTCCCAATGGGTATCCGCCATGACTGGATGCTCCGAATCACTGATTTTCAACTGATGGGGAGTGATCCAAGATCTAAGTCCTGCCTAACTTACATTGAATTGCATTACTTGCTATCTGAGACCCAGAAGTGGTTCACACCCCAGCCTAAGCTGCTTTATGCAAGTTTCAGCTACATCATTTATTCGGTTTTTTTTTAAAAAATTCCTTCTGCATTTTAATGAGAAGGGAAAAGAGAGAAGCAGAAAAAAAGGGAAAGCCTCGAATCATAGACCAGGAAGGGAGACAGGAGTGCCTGGCGTGCTCTGGTCCATGGGGTCATGAAGAGTCGGACACGCCTAAACAACAACAACAAACTAGGATTTTGTGTGATGCAGGAAATCCAAGGGAGTCAATGCATCCACAACAAATGGCCATTCAGCCTGTGCTCAACTGATGGAAAACTCACCATATTTCCAGGTGATTGCCTCCATAGTTGAACTGCAAGGACAGGGATGGCCAATGTGGTGCTCTGCAGATGTTTGTGTCCCTTCAGATTTTGCTGTATTAGGTAAAGGTAAAGGTACCCCTGCCCGTACGGGCCAGTCTTGACAGACTCTGGGGTTGTGCGCCCATCTCACTTAAGAGGCCAGGGGCCAGCGCTGTCCGGAGACACTTCCGGGTCACGTGGCCAGCGTGACATCGCTGCTCTGGCGAGCCAGAGCTGCACACGGAAACGCCGTTTACCTTCCCGCTGGTAAGCGGTCCCTATTTATCTACTTGCACCCGGAGGTGCTTTCGAACTGCTAGGTTGGCAGGCGCTGGGACCGAGCAGCAGGAGCGCACCCCGCCGCAGGGATTCGAACCGCCGACCTTTCGATCAGCAAGTCCTAGGCGCTGAGGCTTTAACCCACAGCGCCACCTGTGTCCCGACTTTTGCTGTATTACATATTCCATAATCCCTGAACTTTGGCCATGCAGGTGGGACTGTTGGAAGCTGTACTCTAACAACAGCTGGAGGGAATTGCATTAAGTCTCCTCACTCAAGGAAAGTCCTTTAGGAAAGGAACTTTTGCATGGAAGTCAAAGGTAGGGGCTACTCAGCACTAGGCACAGGTCAATGTGTCCGTTTTGGCTTCTGTCAGTTTCTTGATTTCCAGTATTATTCTCAGTTCTACATGAGTTTGCCATAATAATAATAATAATAATAATAATAATAATAATAATAATAATAATAATATAATCCTCTCAAAAATTCAATAACACTTTAGTGTGGATTTCTCCTAATAAACACATTTTTTATTTGCAGTTTCCCCAATTT
The DNA here is from genome assembly GCF_964106915.1 of Podarcis gaigeae. Taxonomy (NCBI): domain Eukaryota; kingdom Metazoa; phylum Chordata; class Lepidosauria; order Squamata; family Lacertidae; genus Podarcis; species Podarcis gaigeae. The sequence goes on from NC_139682.1 coordinate 11,204,640, forward strand.
ATTTATTTATTTATTTATTTTGCAAATCAGTGTTTCCTAATATAATACATTTTCATGAATATATCCATTTTTATGCACATTTCATACTAGTATATGCATTTTTGTATATATGACTTGGCCAGAGAACCCATTGTAAAATTTGGAGAAGTGCGGATTTCAAAGGCTGCCTCTGTTTCAGTTTTCAGAAAGTTGCCTCTGTTTCAGTTTTCAGAAAGTGCAAATTAGGTACATTTGCCTTTAAATGCAAACTGAATCAAATACCACCCCACCCCTAGTCAGCTCACACAGACCCCAGAGTTACTTAGTACAGCTCATGCCAGGCCCATGCAGAGCTTGTCTGAAACCCAGGGCAGGAGTCTTGAGCATGAGATGTGCTGCCTCAGCGCTGCCGCCTAATCTGAACTGATGCTACACACAAGTATGCAGTCCAGATTTTACTATTGAAGACTTGCAGTGCATATAAAAAAGGTAAAAGGTAAAGGACCCCTGGATGATTAAGTCCAGTCAAAGGCGACTATGGGGTCACGGTGCTCATCTTTCTTTCAGGCCAAGGGAGCCGGCGTTTGTCCACAGACAGTTTTCCAGGTCATGTGGCCAGCATGACTAAACCACTTCTGGAGCAACGGGACACCGTGACAGAAACCAGAGCACACAGAAACGCTGTTTACCTTCCCACCGCAGCGGTACCTATTTATCTACTTGCACTGGCATGCTTTCAAACTGCTAGGTTAGCAGCAGGAGCTCACCCCATCACAGGGATTCGAACCGCTGACCTTCTGATCGGCAAGCCCAAGAGGCTCAGTGGTTTAGACCACAGCGCCACCCCCATCCCTTGCAGTGCATATGGACAGGCATGGGCCTTTTGCCCATCACCATTTCATCCATTACATCATTGGTCCGCTTGGAGGCAAGGAGCATTCATGGCATAACAGTTTAAGTCCAGTGAAGCCCCCAGCCAGCTTAGCCCTCCGAAGCCCAGGGCAAGTGTACCCCTGCCTCTGTATGGGTCTGGCCTGGGCTTGTAACGCCTAAATAGGGCTCTTGACTAATAGCATCTATTTCCTTGCACTAAAAGAATCTTGTCGTTTTTATGATTTGGTATGAATGGGCCGAATGCTGTTCAAGGGCTGAATGTGTCAACTGCTCTGGAATTCCTCCACACCCCCTCTTGTTCTTTAATGGGCGCTCTATATAGAAATAAACAACAATGCCTAACATCCAAGGATGGGCAAGGGACACAATATAAAACAGCACTTTATTATCTAAAGACTTGCAGCAGTTCCACGGGCAATTCCTACCATACCTGGTTTGGATCCTTCATCAACAGATCCATTATAGACTTGGTTTATGAACTCTGGCCTGTTGTCATTCATGTCAATAACGTAGATGTAGAGATCAATGGGGTTCTCTACTTTGTTTCCATTCATATCCACTGCATGCGCTCGAAGCTGTTAAGAAAAAGAGAGGAAGGGAAAAACCACGTCAGTAATGGGATTCAGCACTCGGCGAGGCTATGTGTCATCTTCTGTCATTTAGACTCTTCGACAACATTAGGATTTATAACTGTCATAATAATGGAAATTTTCTATGGGGTTTTCTATAGAAAAGCTATCCAGCTGATTTTGCTATGCATAATAATATGAACCTTGAAGTTGTGCTGCAGTTTTAGCGGCTTGCTTGAATTTCTGTGATCTGGACAAACTTCATGAGTGGTGCAGCTGTACATATGAAAAAAGCTGTTTTTTCTATAAAAGAGAAAAAGGAAGAGGAAGATATATTGACTTTCTTTATGCATCATAGTAATGGGGAAACCTGACCTCATTTCTTGAAAAAAAAATGAGAGGCACAAATACAAGATGGGTGACACCTGGCTTGAGAGCAGTACATGTGAAAAGGATCTAGGAGTCTTGGTTGACCACAAACTTGACATGAGCCAACAGTGTGACGCGGCAGCTAAAAAAGCCAATGCAATTCTGGGCTGCATCAATAGGAGTATAGCATCTAGATCAAGGGAAGTAATAGTGCCACTGTATTCTGCTCTGGTCAGACCTCACCTGGAGTACTGTGTCCAGTTCTGGGCACCACAGTTCAAGAAGGACACTGACAAACTGGAATGTGTCCAGAGGAGGGCAACCAAAATGGTCAAAGGCCTGGAAACGATGCCTTATGAGGAACGGCTAAGGGAGCTGGGCATGTTTAGCCTGGAGAAGAGGAGGTTAAGGGGTTATATGATAGCCATGTTCAAATATATAAAAGGATGTCACATAGAGGAGGGAGAAAGGTTGTTTTCTGCTGCTCCAGAGAAGCGGACACGGAGCAATGGTTCCAAACTACAAGAAAGAAGATTCCACCTAAACATTAGGAAGAACTTCCTGACAGTAAGAGCTGTTCGACAGTGGAATTTGCTGCCAAGGAGTGTGGTGGAGTCTCCTTCTTTGGAGTCTTTAAGCAGAGGCTTGACAACCATATGTCAGGAGTGCTCTGATGGTGTTTCCTGCTTGGCAGGGAGTTGGACTTGATGGCCCTTGTGGTCTCTTCCAACTCTATGACTCTATGATTCTAAGTTCCACTGGATTTGCACTAAACTCTAAGTGTGCGGTATCAGTTTTGGGGGATGCTATCTGGGCTTTGGATTTCTCAAAAAACGGAGGACACATTGTCATACTTTGAAGTCCTGTTGGGACCTAAGGATTCTTCATCCTTCCTCCTGCTTTCTGTATGGCAGAGTTACACTGTGGCAGCCTCACCAGTAGGTTATTTAGTCTCTCAGGCCACTGCATCAACAAATGTCCATGCACAGGAGAGCGGAAAATGCCTTTATAGAGACAGATTTTTTTATTTCTGCAGCCCAAACCCAGAAACGATAAAGGCAAAAGCAATCAATCAAGAAGAACAGAAAACTTCCGGAACTTTTTTCTCTGCCAAGCCGTTATCAATACAAATATTAAGAACACATCATTTCTTCAGAACCACCATCTGTTTTTTTCATCCTAAAAAACCCATCTTCCATTTTCTCAGATGATTACTCATTGTTCTGTCTATTTATGTAGGTAGTTTTTTTTAAAAAAAATCTTTTTCCTGTTCCTAGTGGGTCATTTTTGTGGTTATTCACACTGATACTAAAAATGATTGAACACAGCATGCCATTTCAGCTGAGGACTCAACAACTAATTGCAAATAAATAACGTGTTGTTGTAGGGATGTGGAGGAGAACTTTGTACAGTCCTTTTAAAAAAAATAAAAAATGAACTGGTCTAATTTTCACCTCCTGGATGGGGATACATGAATCGGAACAATTATTATCCTTCCAAGAGTCCACTTCTCTGAATGTTGCAATACAGTTCTTGGTTCAATCAATTTAAAAGTCCATCTTTTAGGATAAAATCTGCTTCAAAACCATGTATTTTAGAATCCAAATTTTGTGCAGGTTTAATCCTAAAATGGGATGAAATGGATTTAGGAATAAACACATGCAAAACTGATGTGTACTGGAAAGAAACTGACCTGCCCTTTCCACTGATGCAGAAATATCTGCATGTGAGCAGCCCAAATTGCACCACCTTTGTAGTGTGGGAGCTGCTACTTCCACACATCCTTCAAATGCCATCAAGGTGTGTGGCGTTTGCCCTCTTAGATGACATCATGCTGGGTCATAAGGAAAGGGTTAAATGAGTGTGAAGTGATTGGCCAGTGGGAACCCAAGGGGAGGAGTTAGAGTTCGTGTTGTTAAGGAGTCAGTCGGGTGTTAGAGAAGAGGAAGGGAGGGTAAGTCTGTGGGTTGTGATAGTTTGATGTGAGTGAGTGAGAGAATCTGTTAGGAGGAGTCAGTTAAACAGTTGGTATAGTCAGTTAGTAGGTAATATGAAGGTATAGCTCAGTAAAGAAACTAAGATTAAGAAACTGACAAGAAAAATGATCTGAAACCATAAACTTGTTAATGCTTATTAATAAACTTGTTTAATTGGTTTAATGTTAACAACTGTCTGGACTCCGTGTGTACCCAAGAAAAACGGGTTGGTGGCAGCAGGGAAGCAATCACAGTGGTGGCACAGGGATCAATAGACCGTCAAACATCCGGGGACTCTTTATGATTGCCACAAGGTGATATCAGGAAAATCCTGCTGGTGCTGCTCCTATCCAAGTGGCTTCAGGGGGAAGGAAGGATCAGGAAAGAGGAGAGGCTCTGGAGGAATGAGAAGACTGGTGGGAAAGGCATTCCCCTACCTTCTCCTGTGAAGATGCTACTGCTGAGTGCCCCCTTTTTCTCCTTTCTCAGCCTTGTCACACACTTGCCTCTTCTTCCTGCCCGCTGCCCCTCTCCACTGAAAGCCCCAAATGGCTCTGGGCTCTCAACCTGACCTGCAGCAATCTGGGACCCAGATCTCTCCAGATAGGTCCACTTTGGTTCAGGGTTTGGGCCACAGATAAATCTGGTGACCAGCCCTTCTGATTATATAGCATTCAACACATTGAGGCTGAAAACCAGGACCTGTGTCTTCCAGGCCACTCTCCCACACATGTCATGTGACCCTTGTGAGAGCATAAAGCCCAAAAACGTGCGGTTTTGGGCTCCGGGCTCTCGTGAGAGATATCACACATACAGGATGTCCTGATTTAATCAGGGCAGTTGAGGGGGTATGTGGTTAGTAATGCAACCTTGAGTGTATTGACTTCCAAGAAAATTCCATTGAGAGCAATGGCAATTCTGGATATAAGCAGGTCTGGAATTTGTTTAGTAAGTCCTCATAATGAAGTACTGCCATGCTACTGGACTGTCTCCACATCCATGGTACACATTTTAAGGTTGCACAACTGACAGTGTGTAGTAGGTTCTAAGCATGGATGGGCCACAATGGTACTAAGATGTTCGGTATTTTAATTTTAGGACCTTCCCTTGGATTTCCCTTTTACCTTGTTCCATTTTCTTTCAGATTTTGTTCGATGAGTTTGCAGCTCTTTCTTGGGGAGATACAGCCAAATGACACTAATTAAGAGCATATACAAACACTTAACAAATATATTGTATGTCTTGAATTCCATTGCGAATCACTTTGCTTGCATTGAATCTGAGCTGGCATTCTCTTGTCCATCCGCCAACATTTAATGCAAATTTAGCTCACAGGCTACATAATTTACTGTCACAAGATGGCCAACTTTAAAAGGGGTTTAGACAAATTTATGGGAAATAAGACCATCAAGGGCTGTCAGCTATCATGGCCATGTGATATCTCCAGCATCAAAGGCAGTAGGCCTCTGAATTCCAGTTGCTGGGCAGCACAAGTGAAGAAAATGCTGTTGCATTGAGGTTCTGATTGAAGCCTTCCCCTAGACACCTGGTTAGCCACTGTGAGAACAGAATGCTGGACTAGATGGGCCATTGAGCTGATCCAGGAGGTTCTTCTGGTCCTGAGTTTGGAGAAATCCATTTGGAACTCTTTCTAGTCTGCTCAGAATTTCAGCCTTTGAAAAAGGCTGGTTTCACCTGCAAAGTTACCCACTTCGTATTCTATCCCTGACCCTGAAACATTTTATAAATACGCTAAATAATATTAACAGGAGGGGGAAACACACACACACACACACACACACCCCTTTATGTTCTTTTCCCTTGGTTGTGAAAGGTTATCCATTTATTCCTAACCTCTTGTTTTAAAATCCATTAACTGGGATGGTAGGAGCTCTGGTTTTCTCATCCCAACATTGCTATGTTTCTTCAGGGTTCTTTGGTGAGGAATTTGTTAAAAGGAAAGGTTAAAAAGCTAGCGAAGGGAAGCATCCCTTTGCAGAAGCCATGCTGCCTTTTCCTAAGCACGGCTTACTTTTCTAAAGGTTTAACAACTCTAGTCTTAATCATGCTTTCGACTGATTTACTAGAGACAGAAGTTAGGTTGACATGCCTGTAATTTCTTGGATCCCACCTGGCTACTTTTATAAATTGGTTTTACTTTGGCTACCTTCCAGTCAATGGGTTAAGAAGGTATTTTTTATGGAGAAGTTGCATATTTTAGTTAATAGTTCAGCAGTTTCATATCTTAGCTCTTCAATGATCCTCAAATGCCACCAATTCTCCATGACTTGTTATTTTTAAATGTCATCCTTTGTCACCTCTATTTGACACAGTTCTTTTGACGCATTATCTGAGGGGGGAAAGTGGTTTTCTGCACATATTTCCCCAGCGTGTCTTCATGTGAAAACACAGGAACACAATTCACTCCATTTCTCTTCCATTTCCCCCTCTTCCCAGGTCATGCTCCTCTCCCCAGATCATACCCCTCACCAGCCTTGCTCTGCATCATTCTTGAATGCTTTTGCCTGGCTGGAATCTGCGCTTGAACTGGGATAACATCTCTTGCTTGCCAGGGTGGAGGTGTACATGTAGAGACTTAGGGACATAGGAACCTGTCTGATATTGAGTCAGATCATTGGCCTATCTAGATCAGTATTGTTTTTGCTTGATGGCAGTGATCCTTCGGGGTTCCATCCATAATTCCTTCTCACCTCTACCTGAAGATGCTGGACAATCAATCTCAGTCCCAGTAGGGCCTTCTCAGTGATGGTTCCGACCTGGTAGAACGCTCTGTCCCATGAGACCAGGGCCCTGCAGGATTTAACTTCTTTCCACAGGGCCTGTAAGACAGAGCTATTCTGTCTTGCTTTCAAATTGAACTTAGCCTGATCTTTCCCCCCTTCCTCCCCCCTCCCATTTTTATGAAGATTACCCGCTCTGGGATCCCATAGCTAATTCTCCCCTGGTCTCCTCGCTGGCCCAAATAGGACTAATTTAGCAAGCTAGGCCTGATGATCATCTGATGTTTATTGGATGGATTCCCACCCCCTAAATTGATTTTTGATTTTTGAATTTATTGTTATTCATGTTTTATAGTGTATTTTATGCTGGTTTTTGTTGCATCAATTAAGTGTTTTAAATTTGTTGTTAGCAGCCCTGAGCCCAGTTTTCTGAACCGGGAAGGGTGGGGTATAAATATTTTTTTTTTTACTACTACTACTACAACTACTACTAGTATTATTATTATTATTATTTTATTTTTATTAAGTTTGTATACTGCCCTTCATTCCAAGATGGCAGGGTGGTTCACAGCACAAAAATACAAAATAAAAATATGAACAAAAGCAAACCAATAACCCTCCTTTCACAGACACATTTAAAATGCTGTAGAATGTTCATCAACCAAAGGCCTTGTTGAAGACAAACGTTTTTGCCTGGTGCCTAAAGATATGTAATGAAGGCTCCAGGCGAGCCTCCTTGGGAAGAGTGTTTGACAAGTGGGGAGCCACTGCAGAAAAGGCCCATTCACATGTTGACACCCCCTGTGGTGGAGTCACATGAAGAAGGGCCTCAGATTATGATTGCAGCGTTTGGGCCGGTTTACATAGGTTTACATTATGGTGCTGGAGGAGACTCTTGAGAGTCCCATGGACTGCAAGAAGATCAAACCTATCCATTCTGAAGAAAATCAGCCCTGAGTGCTCACTGGAAAGACAGATCGTGAAGCTGAGGCTCCAATACTTTGGCCACCTCATGATAAGACTCCCTGGAAAAGACCCTGATGTTGGGAAAGATGGAGGGCACAAGGAGAAGGGGACAACAGAGGACAAGATGGTTGGACAGTGTTCTCGAAGCTACCAACATGAGTTTGACCAACTGCGGGAGGCAGTGGAAGACAGGAGTACATGGCGTGCTCTGGCCCATGGGGTCACAAAAAGTCGGACATGACTAAACGACTAAACAACAACAACAACAGCAACATCATAGGGAGAGGCGGTCCTTGAGGTATTGCAGTTCTGAGCCGTTTAAGGCTTTACAGACAAAAACCAGCACATTGAATCGGGCTCAGAAACTAATTGGCAGCCAGTGCAGTTGGGCCAGGATCGTTGTAATATGCTCAAACTGTTTTGCCCTGGTGAGCAACCTGGCCACTGAATTCTGCACCAGCTGAAGTTTCCGAACCATTTTCAGAGGCAGCCCCACACCTAACATATTGCAGTAATCTAACCTAGAGGTTTCCAGAGCACAGATAACAGAAGTTAGGTTTTCCTGTGCAGGTAGGGGTATAGCTGGGTCACCAGCTGGAGCTGACGGAATATGCACAAAATTCACATTTAAATACCTATTCTTAGAAAGATAGCTAGATAGCTATTTATTTGATTCATAAGTCTCTACTTGTGGAGTATTTATTCTCAAATTGTGCCTTAATATTTTTTGAAAATATTTTTTTGAGTGGCGATCTGCACTGGAGGTGTGAAAGGCAGTGAACACCTGAGGCTGCAAGCCCAAACGTGTCATCTCAGAAGTAAGACTGACTGAATTGAGTGGGGCTTACTCCTACGTAGGTGAGATTACAATTACAGCCATAGTTTTGATTTGGGTTGTTTTTCCCCTGCAAATTCTTCCTGAAACAGCATGAAACCCCATTGCTCCATGGGAAGGGGGTTGTTCTATGTTCATTCAAGGTGCACAATATCAAGTAGATAACTGCTCAGGCTGTGATAAGCTGGATACACAATTTCAGAAACGTTAAAGGGGGGAAAGTTGGGGGAATGAAAGCAGACCACAATCCTCGGACCACACAGTAAGATGCTTTTAAATGTATATTTAAAGCAAACTTTCTAAATGGAGATTCTGATCCCAGTAGCTACTTGTCTTGGGTTTGAAATTGTTTTTTTTATCCATGTAATTGCTTTATCTGTTTTTATAGATGTAGTGGTTTTGAATTGTTCTTACATACCCACTTGCTTTATCTAAGCATTTTGTGAAAATGTGCTTTGAGATGTGCCACAAGTAGAGACTTATTAATCAAATAAATAGCTAGCTAGATAGCTAGATAGATGATAGATAGATAGATAGATAGATAGATAGATAGCCTGGTGGGTTTGTAAGGAGATTCCATTAAAAACCCACCTGGAAGCAGGGCAGAATGGGTTGAGTCCTGTTCCCTCTGAGAACTGGGATGGACCAGATTATAGTGTGTCCCTCCTTCCCTAGAAGTGATTTGCAAATTCATGTGGAAAGCTCAGATCTGGTTAGTTCATATCGGTATCCGCAAAGACTATATTTGCCAAGCATCCTTCACCGGAACCTCTGCTTGGGGAATCCCCACTTGCCAGCCCAGCTCTTGACACAAATGTGCCATTAAACAGATGTGTCAACCAGGGCTTGTCTGCGTGTATCACGGCAGCAGCTTTAAGTGAGATTACGAGACACTAGTTCGCTGAATTGCTTTTTGCTCGAGTGCAAACCGCGAGCGAATGCATATGTATGTGGGGCAGTGCAGGCGACACGCCGATAGGCTTACAGTGCAAAGAAATTACTTAACTCCTGGAGATTTCAAAGAAGAGCTATCAAATATAATTAAAACTTTGTCTGGGAAGGGAGGGGAGGCAGATGTGAAAGGATGAGATATCTGCTTTGCTCTCTGCTTTATCTCAGAAAGGAGGTGTTTTTTCTGAGCTGGAGATAGAGCAAAGAAGGAATCCATCGCCATTTCAGTTTGAAGATAATAACTTTAATTCTAGCTGAGAATTACTTTCCCCCCCACCCCAAGGGCAATCTGCCCTTTGCCCTTTGACATTATTGAATAGCTGCATCTAACACAAGTGGGGATTGCTAAGCAGGGAAGCAGCAAAGCTGTAAATACACAGGTGGGGAATGGACGTATCATACATATTTCATTATTTTAGAATTACAAAGTACAAAATATACATTTAAGGACTAAAAATGAGGCTCGGTTTCTTCTTTGTCTTTTTTTTAACAAATGCAATAAATGCACTCTTGTCATGGTGGACAACCAGATACCTCTGGGAAGCCCACAAGTAGAACTTGAGCCCAATGGTAATTTCCCCAGTTTCAATTCCCTAAAACTGACATTCAGAGACACACTGCCTCCAACAATAGAAGTGGAACGTAGCTATCAGAGTTAGTAGCCTCAACCTCCATGAATATGTTTGATTCTCTCCTAAACTTACCCAAGCTCATCTTATAGGAGTGAACACCATCGTTTAACTCTGTGCTGTTCAGGACTGAAGGGCAAACTGGGTGGCAGGATGACGGACCAAACTAGAAGTCAGGACCAAAGATTGAGCAAGGCTGCAGAAGCACATGAGGGCACAAGTGTCAGGAATGAGACAGCTCTCAGTGAAGATTTGCAGTTGGCTGCAAATAGCAGCCAGGAACAGAGAAGCTCAGAGGTTAATCAGGCTGAGCAAAGGATACAGCAGTTAGAGGCAACTCCTCTGGGCAGTGGAATGCAGGTTGCCAAGGGAACATTGGAGAGTGGGCTGGAAGACAGCCAAAACTCTCCAGACATTCAATAAGGCACGAGCTTACACAGTGACAGCTTGTCAGGACAGGAAGAGGCTGGAGCTGAGCCAATCAGCCCCCGATGTCGTAGAATATTAGACAGGAAGCAGAGCAAGAGATGTAAAGTACGTAAGTTCAGTATCTTCTGTCAAAACCGGAAGCAGTCTTCAGAAGGGTCACCATGATTGATAATGCTGGCGGCTTGTTAGGGCCGTCTGGAGATTTCTGTTCGTTGTCGCAATAAATCTTCTTTTTAAATGAAGGGGAAATGTGTGTGCATCCTATGGGGTGAATGCAGGCTTTGCTGAAGCCTGGAGAGCGAGAGGTATCGGTGCGCACTGACCCCTCTCGCTCTCCAGGCTTCAGGAAGCTATCCGCAAGCCTGGGGAGCCCATAGGGCTCCCTAGGCTTGTGGATAGCAGCCTGCATCCCAAAGCCCGGGGCATGCAGTGGAGTGCACCCCGGGCTTCGGGCAGCTCTCCGCAAGCCGTGGGAGCCCATCAGGAAGTCGCGCCGGGAGCTGCCTGCATCCCGAAGCCTGGGGTGCGCAGCGGAGCGCACCACGGGCTTCGGGCAGATATCCACAATCCTGGGGAGACCAGCGCGACTTCCCATTGGGCTCCCTAGGCTTGCGGATAGCAGCCTGTTCTGGGGGCTGTGGTCGGGGGAAGCTCGGGCTTCCCCAGCCCCACGCCTGGGGGGGAAATATATATTTTTCTTTATTTCCCCCCCAAAGAACTAGGTGTGCCCTATGGGCCGGTGTGCCCTATGGGGCGAAAAATACGGTAACTACGCTTGCTGTGTTATCAAGCCGGGAACCTGGACTCATGACATCAAGCTAGGCTCAGGAGAACCCGTGAGCTCATTTTGTACTCCTTGCTATCCAGATGTGGCCCAAATGCCCACCCCCTGGGAGGTGGAGTCAGTAGAAGCCCAAAAGGTGCTACCTGCAGTTCAGTAGTTTGCCACATGGGAACGGTTGCACGTGGATCCATTAGAGCAGGTAGCAGGATGGCTGATTTTTGTCTCTCTGAACCACAGACCTCCATAGCACATTGCAGGCTACTTTTGAAGCTCAAGCTACATGGGGTTCAGTTGCAACAATCTTCACTATGCACCTAACTGTACTGCCACCACAGGCCTGATTTGCCTTGTTGGGGCAATGGACATACCCTCCAACATTTCTTCAGTGAAAATAGGGGTGTCCTATTCAACAACAACAACAACTCTGGGTGGCTTCCAACATATAAAAAAACATACTAAAACATTAAACAGACTTCCCTATACAGTGTCATCTTCACATGTCTTCTAAAGGTTGTATAGTTATTTATCTCCTTGGCTCGGAATGTGTGTGTGTGTCAAATAGCGCCATACCTTCCTACATATCTCCTATGAAAATAGGGATGTTCTAAGGAAAAGCAGGACATTCTGGGATCAAATCAGAAACTGAGGCTGTAAATCCGGGACTGTCCCTGAAAATAGGGACACTTGGAGGGTCCGAATGGAGGCAGCAGACAACATTGGAACTCAGGGGGAAGGGAGACAACTTAGTGGCAGACCAGAGGATCTGCTCTGCATGGAGGTGGTCCCAGGCCCAAATCCTGACATCACCAGCTAGGGCTAGGAATGCCCCCTGCCTGAAACCCTGGAAAAACCCAGTCAGTGTACTGAGCTAGATAGGCCAGTGGTCTAACTCTGCCTAAGGCAACTCCCAATGTTTCTAACACATGCACATGGAATCTCCACTCTGCTTGTGGGCTTTCCTGAGTAACTGAAGACAGAATAAATCACAGAGAAACCAGAGGCAGAAAAAAATGCTCAAAAATGCATTATTCATAATGACTGCAGACTCTGTATGCTTGGTGTGCAGAAGCTGGGATTTTGTGCTATGGGGAATTCACTACCTGGCTATTTTTCTGTGATGAAGTGGACTTCCTTTAGAATAAATAAAAGAGGCCACTGTTGAAAATGACGTATTTGTCTAGATCGACCATTGGTCTGATCTTGTCAGGCTGCTCTTAATTAAAAGATGAAGGCCTGGAGACTTAATGAAGTCCAAAGGCTATCAACTTGTCTATGGAATTAATTAAAATCCATAGACTGGAATGATTTTTTCCCTGTACTTTGCAACTGGCACCACCACAGGAAGGCACAGAAGGTTAAAAAGGAAACCCTTGCAATTTCTGATGTGGGCTGCACAAATATTTATCTGCTGGTTTTCCTGTTCAGAGGTTTGGGCCACAGCTACTGACTCTTAATCCAAGAGGTGATCTTGTTAGACTAATCAACTGTCAGTGTTTTTTTAAATGTACGACATAGGAGAAAATGGGCTCCCAAATAAGAATGGACAATCAGCATTCTTAAGGTTTCAGACAGGACTCTGGTGTTCTGCGCAGCTTAGATGCTTGGAGTAAAATTGTCAACCAAAAGCTTTACTTTTCTGGTTTTTCACCACAACAGTTACTAACACTGGGCTTCAGTAAAGCAAATAATTTAATTAGACAGCACCTATATGATAGCAAAGGGACGCAGGTGGCGCTGTGGTTAAAGCCTCAGCGCCTAGGACTTGCCGATCGAAAGGTTGGCGGTTCGAATCCCTGCGGCGGGGTGCGCTCCCGCTGCTCGGTCCCAGCGCCTGCCAACCTAGCAGTTCGAAAGCACCTCCGGGTGCAAGTAGATAAATAGGGACCGCTTACCAGCGGAAAGGTAAACGGCGTTTCCGTGTGCGGCTCTGGCTCGCCAGAGCAGCGATGTCACGCTGGCCACGTGACCCGGAAGTGTCTCCGGACAGCGCTGGCCCCTGGCCTCTTAAGTGAGATGGGCGCACAACCCCAGAGTCTGTCAAGACTGGCCCGTACGGGCAGGGGTACCTTTACCTTTACCTTTATATGATAGCAAAGGGACGCGGGTGGCGCTGTGGGTTAAACCACAGAGCCTAGGACTTGCTGATCAGAAGGTCCGCAGTTCAAATGGGGTGAGCTCCCATTGCTCAGTCCCTGCTCCTGCCAACCTAGCAGTTCGAAAGCACATCAAAGTGCAAGTAAATAGGTACCGCTCCGGCAGAAAGGTAAACGGCATTTCCGTGCGTTGCTCTAGTTTTCCAGAAGCGGCTTAGTCATGCTGGCCACATGACCCGGAAGCTGTACGCCAGCTCCCTCAGCCAATAAAGCGAGATGAGCGCCGCAACCCCAGAGTTGGTCACGACTGGACCTAATGGTCAGGGGTCCCTTTACCTTTTATATGATAGCAAGCGACAGAATAATCTGGCCACAATAAGGAAATTTTGCCCATGATATGATTATAATCATAATCATAAATTATAATCATAATCATAAATAATTATTTCCCACCTAGTCATTTTGACACTCGGGCACCCTATTTGCAGAATTTAACAATTCCAAAATAGAGACGTGTTTTCACTTTCGCAAGATTGAATATACTGCCTTCGGCTGTACTTGAGGGTCGATTTCAAAAAATTCCACTGAAGAAATGGTTGTCCCTGGGGGGGGGGCAGTACTGAGTCAGTGGCTCATGTGCTTCTGGCTTGCACTCTTTACAAAGATTTGAGGAGTGAGGTTATTACCCCTCTATTATTGTCCATGCTGGGTCGCTCAACCAATGCTACTGTGTCCTTTCTTCTAGCAGATCAAGGTGATCAGGTGACAGCAAAAACTGCAAGGTTTTTAGCGGGGGCAATTAGAATAAGATCTATTACTTGATTATTGATGTAAACCCCAAAATGTATTTTCTATGGTTAAGTTTTACCTCTGTCTTCAGTACATTTTATTTTATTTTATTGCTATGGCTAGTGGCTGATGCAAATAAATATTCTATATCATCTATCTATCTATCATCTATCTATCTATCTATCTATCTATCTATCTATCTATCTATCTATATCTATCATCTATCTATATCTATCTATCTATCATCTATCTATCATCTATCTATCTATCTATCTATCTATCTATCTATCTATCTATCTATCTATCTATCTATCTATCTATCATCTATCTATCTATCATCTATCATCTATCTATATCTATCTAATCTATCTATCTATCTATCTATCTATCTATCTATCTATCTCTCTCTCTCTCTCTCTCTCTCTCTCTCTCTCTATCTATCTATCTATCATCATGTATCTATCTATCTATCTATCTATCTATCTATCTATCTATCTATCATCTATCATCATGTATCTATCTATCTATATCTATCTATATCTATCTATCTATCTATCTATCTATCTATCTATCTATCTATCTATCTATCCATCTATATCTATCTATCTATCATCATGTATCTATCTATCTATCATCATGTATCTATCTATCTATCTATCTATCTATCTATCTATCTATCTATCTATCTACCTACCTATCTATCTATCATCTCTATCTATCTCTATCTATCTATCATCTATCTATCTACAGTATCTATCTATCCATCATCTATCTATCATCTATCATCTCTATCTACAGTGGTACCTCGGGTTACAGACGCTTCAGGTTACAGAATCCGCTAACCCAGAAATAGTACCTTGGGTTAAGAACTTTGCTTCAGGATGAGAATTTGCTTCAGGATGAGAACAGAAATCACAATGCGGCGGCATGGTGGCATGGTGGCAGCAGGAGGCCCCATTAGCTAAAGTGGTACCTCAGGTTAATAACAGTTTCAGGTTAAGAAGGGACCTCCAGAATGAATTAAGTTCTTAACCTGAGGTACCATTCTATCTATCATCTATCTATCTATCTATCTATCTATCTATCTATCTATCTATCTATCTAGATGCATGGCAGAAGCACCATTCTTACAGTTGTTCCTGCTCTCGGTAGCTTTCTCCAAAGCTCTTGAGTATCATTCTCATTTTGGGCAGTTTGTCCGTAGCTTGTGACTTTTTGAATTACTCTGAGTTATTTCTAGATAGTTATTTACCGCATACCTCACTCTTTGGCTTGCAGAGCTCACAAACAGAAATACAAAAGCTGGCAGGAGCAGCAGCAGCAGTAAAATCTTAAACAGTAAAATCCAGTTGAAATAGGAAAGTTTCGGCCTATAGTGAAAGAAGTCCAGAGAGGGAGCCTGGCTGTGGGGTCTCCACTGGGAGGCGTTTTTAGAGATGTGGAACTGCCACCAAAAGTTTCTGTCTCTTCTGCTGCTGGCCTGAGGTGATGACACAGAAAGCAATGCCTACCAAGCAAATCCTGACACCAAAGTAGGCTTGGGAAACACTCTTTTCCTCAGATGTCATTACATTCAGGCTTTTTCCCCCAGCCGGAACTCACTGGAACTCAGTTCAGGCACTGCTCAGGTGGGCGCCATGGCAATTATAAGAGAACAAGGGATGCATTCGTGTTGGCACTTACTTTTATAGAAAAATAGCACTGATTGCAGTACGTTCCATGCAAATGACTACAGTGGATGCTCAGGTTGCGAACATGATCCTTGCGGGAGGCACGTTCGCAACCCACAGCGCTGTGTCTGCGCACGCACAGGTTGCGATTCAGTGCTTCTGCACATGTGGAAAGCACGATTTAGCGATTCGGCGCATGTGCAACCGCCAAAACCTGGAAGTAACCCGTTCCAGTACTTCTGGGTTTCGGCGGGTCCGTAAACCAAAAAAACACAACTTGAAGCGTATGTAACCCAAGGTATGACTATACTGGAATATCTCTTTCCTACGAACTTTGTTTTACTACCCTGGAAGGAGTTTCTTTGGATGGAGGAACGTTCCATCATGTGAGCCCCCACCTGCAGTAAGAAGTGGCCCAGCCACAGGTTTGCTAACTCAAGGCAGTGGCGTTGCAACAGTGTGTGTGTGTGTGTGTGTGTGTGTGTGTGGCGGGTTCCATGTTTGCAGGGGTGCCAAGAAGTCACCCTGTGGGGGCCCGTGGCAGCACGAACAGCCATCGCGCTGCCTTAGCCGCTTTTGGAGGATCCTCCGTTCGCGGCTGCAGCCACGAGCATAGGATCCCGGCACCGGCAGCAAACCGCTAAGTACAGTGCATGTGCAGCTTCACATGCATGCGCCGTACATAGTGACGCCACACATGCACTGTATAGTGGTTTGCAGCCAGTGCCACTCCAACACCGTACGGACGGTGCTGGGATCTTCTGCTTGCAGCTGCAGCTGGAGCGGCACCGGCAGCAAACCACTACACAGCACATGCATCGTACATAGCACTGCCGCACATGCGCCCTACATAGTGACACCTGCCCCGGGTGTTACAACGCCTTCCTTCGCCCCTGACTCAAGGTGAACTTAGTCTAGTCATAATTGGTTGGGCTTAAGGGGGCTGTCTCTAGTACTCTTCCCATCACCGCACTACTGTGATGAGAGAGAATACATTATGGAATTTCTCTCAGCCTGCAAAACTGCACTTGAAGGCATCCTCAAGGAACTCCAGGGATCGTCCAGCCCCTTGCAATGCAGGAATCTCAACTAAAGTGTCCATGACAGTTGGCTATCCAATCCCTGCTTTACAACCTCCAAAAAAAGGAGAGTTCACAACCTCCTGAGAGAGTCCATTCCACTGTCAAACAGCTCTTAGTGTTAGAAGGTTCTTCCTGTATTTAGAGTAGAGCCACTAAATTAAATTACTGAATAAGATGAAGCTATATGAATTTCAATAGCTCTACTCTGAGTAAAAGTTGCTTTAATTCCACCCTAAATTTGTATCTATACATATAAACAAGTAGATGTAAATGTTATGTAAATCTATATCTTTTTTTAGTTCTCTTTCCCCCCAGCGATGCATGAGAGCCTGGTAATGTGTTGTTGTATCTTTGGTTCCAAAGATCTCCTTTCAACATTCGTTGAAGATTGAAGTATTGAAGATTTTGCCAACAGTTCTATTCCAAGCAACTTCCATTACACATCAACCAAATTAATTCGAAAATTACTCTATTCCCCCTTGGTACACACAAAAAATAAGGTTGGTGTTAATTAGGGAAATGGATGATGAACACGGACAATTAAAAAAATACACACAATGATATAATAATTGTGATCACGAAGCAGTGCAATTAGGTTAAAAGGAAAGCATTTGTTGAAAACTAGGGATGGAATTAAACAGAACTCTGATTAATATCTACACTAATTCTGATTTTAATTGATTTGGAAATTGGACACCGAAAGGCAACAGTAGGAAGACGCGGATCTCTGCATGTGCTCAAAGAGGGTTTATGTGAATCTGCTAATCTAGGTATCTTCATTGCATTTCATGCCTGTGGGAGACCCTCCAAGTGTCCCTATTTTCCAGGAACACTTCCAGGTTTACAGAAGCTGTCCTGGTTTCTAATTTGATCCCAGAACATCCCTATTTTCATCAGAGAAACGTTGAAGGGTATGGAGTTCTGCGACCCTCGAGCCAAGGAGATAAATAACAATACAACCTTTAGAAGACATCTGAAGGTAGCCTGAGCTCTGTGAGTGCAGCTTTGAAGCACAGAGTGTTTGAGGACTGGGACATAGCAGGGAAACCAAAATGCTTGTTTACAAAGCTATTGTATTACCAACTTTACTGTACGCTTGTGATATATGAACCACTTATATAAGCCATCTCCAACTCCTCGAAAGATTCCATCAAGGCTGTCTCTGAAAAATTTTGCACGTTGCTTGGGAAGATAGGTGAACTAATGTCAGTGTACTGGAAGAAGCAAAGATCACCAGTTTTGAAGCAATGATTCTTCAACATCAACTTCGTTGGACTGGTCATGTTGTGCGGATGACTGATTATCATCTTCCAAAGCAACTACTCTATTCCAGACTTAAAAATGGAGAGCGTAATGTTGGTGGTCAACAAAAGAGGTTTAAAGACTCTCTTAAGGCAAATCCAAAGAAATGTAGAATAAATGTTGACAATTGGAAAACACTGGCCTGCAAGCACTGTAATTGGAGAACAGCCTTTACCAAAGGTGTCATGGACTTTGAGGAAGCATGAACTCAGGGCGAAAAGGGAAAACGAGCTAAGAGGAAGGCACGTTTGGCAAACCCTCACCGTGATTAACTCCCACCTGGAAATCTATGTCCTCACTGTAGAAGGACGTGTGGATCTAGTATTGGCCTCTACAGTCACCTATGGACACCCTGTTAAGACTGTGTTCATGGAAAACAATCTTCCTTGGCTATGAATGATCCCCAAAGAAGAAGAAAGAAGGTGAACCCCCTGCAATGCAGGAATCTCAGCTAAAGCATCAATGAGAGATCGCCTTCCTCTGCTTAAAAACCTCTAAGAAATGAGAGTCCACCACCTTCTGTGGGACTCTGTTCCACTGTTAACAGCTCTTACTGCCAGAATGTTCTTCCTAATGTTTGGTTGGAATCTCCTTCCTTGTAACTTGAAGCCATTGAATCATAGAATCATAGAGTTGGAAGAGACCACAAGGGCCATCGAGTCCAACCCCCTGCCAAGCAGGAAACACCATCAGAGCACTCCTGACATATGGTTGTCAAGCCTCTGCTTAAAGACCTCCAAAGAAGGAGACTCCACCACACTCCTTGGCAGCATATTCCACTGTCGAACAGCTCTTACTGTCAGGAAGTTCTTCCTAATGTTTAGGTGGAATCTTTTTTCTTGTAGTTTGGAACCATTGCTCCGTGTCCGCTTCTCTGGAGCAGCAGAAAACAACCTTTCTCCCTCCTCTATGTGACATCCTTTTATATATTTGAACATGGCTATCATATCCCCCCTTAACCTCCAGGCTAAACATGCCCAGCTCCCTTAGCCGTTCCTCATAAGGCATCGTTTCCAGGCCTTTGACCATTTTGGTTGCCCTCCTCTGGACACGTTCCAGTTTGTCAGTGTCCTTCTTGAACTGTGGTGCCCAGAACTGGACACAGTACTCCAGGTGAGATCTGACCAGAGCAGAATACAGTGGCACTATTACTTCCCTTGATCTAGATGCTATACTTGGTTTGGGTCCTACCCTCTGGAGCAGGAGAAAACAAGCTTGCTCCGTCTTCCATGCGACAGCCATTTAGATCGTTGAAGATGGCCATCATATCTCCTCTCAGTCTCCTCTTTTCCAGGCTAAACATCCCCAGCCTTATGATTAAATGATTTTAATGTATTGCTAGACGGCTAAACTCAAGATCTATGATTAAAGGAAGTTCTTTTTGGAATTATAAACTCAACGTTTTCACCCCTAGCCATGAATATATCATAACGAGATAGAGGCACCCATTTCTAAGCAACCTTGAAAGCCATTGTCTTAACTCAGTATATTTATTAATGAACGCTTTTTATAAAGTAGTCCCAGGTCGCCGAAAGTCGTCATTATGACAGATAAAGTTATTTCTTTTGGACTGTGAGTTTCTAATGCTGGAATCCTAATGACTCCATCAAAGGCATTATTCTGAGACCATTTCCCCCAATTATCCCCCAGTTCTAATGGTCTGCCACCAGTGAAACATTACTGACAGCTCCGAAGCAGCACAAAGCCCAAGTCTCAAATATTCCTTTTGCTTCATATTTCGCCGGGATCACTGGAGAAAATAATTGCTTTTGTTCAAGGAGGATAAAATAACTTTCCTTTAGATTCCCCTTTAACCCTGGGGAAATCTCTTCTTCCCTCCAGCTAAGGAGGTAATATAGTTTAGTCGTCCCTTCACCTCTGTCCACAAGCAATGCCAACAGAGTTCAATGTGTGACAAAGCAAACACAGCTTGGCAGGATCAGTGCTTGCCATGGAACTCTTTAAGAAGATGAAGTCAGTGCAAGCAATCCTTACAATTTCATAGTTTCTTGATTGCATCCATTTGAAAAGCCATTTGGCTCAGAGGCTCTGCTCTGCGTATACCCATGCCCAGCACAGGAGGCCAAAGGCTTCAAATATTTTCTGGGGATCACAGGAGGTCATTCAGTATGTAGGATGCAGACAGGTCTTTGCATCCATGTGTGGGAAGCAATAGATTTTGAGCAAGGGCTATAGCTTAGTGGTAGGAACTCGGGTGGCGCTGTGGGTTAAACCACAGAGCCTAGGACTTGCCGATCAGAAGGTTGGCGGTTCGAATCCCTGCAAAGGGGTGAGCTCCCATTGCTCGGTCCCTGCTCCTGCCAACCTAGCTCTGGCGGGAAGGTAAACGGCGTTTCTGTGTGCTGCTCTGGTTCGCCAGAAGCGGCTTAGTCATGCTGGCCACATGACTGTACGCCAGCTCCCTTGGCCTATAAAGCGAGATGAGTGCCGCAACCCCAGAGTCAGCCACGACTGGACCTAATGGTCAGGGGTCCCTTTACCTTTACCTATAGCTTAGTAGTAGAGTCAATTCCTGCATTCAAAAGGTCCTGGGCTGGCTTCAAGTTCATTTCTAGACCCAATTCAATGTGCTCACTTTAATGTTTAAATCCCTGAATGACTCAAGCCCCAAATATCTGAAAGACCACCTCCTTCCCTATGGAGCACTGCCACCAAAATTCATCAGGATTTTAGTGCAAATGCTCCTAATATTGTATGCAATATTGCCTAAATATACTCATTTCTGCAAAGCAATTTCCCCCAATACAATGCATGTCTATATATTCAGTAATATATGCATTTGTATGTGCAATTTTCTCTAATATATGTGTTTTCTACACATTGGGCTGGAGAACTGCACTGCGAAAAGTGGAGAAGAGCACATTTCAAAGGGCGGCTATGCTTCGCTTTGCAAAATGTTAATTTGGTAGGTTTACCTTGAAATTCAAACTGAACTGAATTAATCCCCCATCTCTATATAATGAGGATCTCTTTTGCAGCCTCTGTGTAAGAAGCAAACCTCAGGTGGCTCTGATTTCCAGAAAGCAGCTGACTATTTTCTTCAGACTCTTGCATTTCTTCAGGGAAAACACAATAACCTGAACTCTGGTGTACTGAGATTGTTGTAGCAGATGAATGTTGGGAATGGGAAGACGGAGAAGGCTGGACAGAATTTTGGGTGCCAGATGGGCAGGTGGCAGACTGCTGCGCAGGACAGGATGTTGGCAAGACATTTTGGCTTGCAAGAAAATAGTAACAGGTTTGCAGTATCAAGAAGGAAGAGGCACAAAACTATTGGTAAGGTTTTGGTGAGTCAGTGGTTGATAAACTTGCGATTACTAGAGCAGAATTGAAGGATGAAGATAGAAATATAGTACAAGATAGGAAGGGATAAATGCTTTTGAAAAATGCAAGCACACAGATGCAAGTTGCAGGGGGGCCATAGCTGATTTGTAGAACATCTACCTTGTACACAGGAAGGTCCCAGGTTCAAATCCTGGCATTTCCAGGTAGTGTAGGAATGGCTCCTATCTGAAACCAGTACTGCTGCTGCCCGTCACTGTAGACCAGGCATGGCCAAACTTGGCTCTCCAGCTGTTTTGAGACTACAATTCCCATCATCCCTGACCACTGGTCCTGTTAGCTAGGGATGATGGGAGTTGTAGTCCCAAAACAGCTGGAGGACCAAGTTTGGCCATGTCTGCTGTAGACAATTTTTAGTAACGTGGATCAGTTTTCTGACTCAGTGTAATGCAGTTCCCTATGTTTCTAAATGTAAGTGGAAAAACTGGGCACTCCATAAGCCTTCTGCATATTTTCTGATGTGATGAAAACTCTTATGCCAGACAGATATTCACCTCTTTGGGTTGGCATGCCTTTAATATCTGAATATAGCAGCCATCAGGTTCTTGGCTACAAAGTGAACGTAATAAATGAATAAATGATAAACAATTTTTTTTAAAAAACCTGCAAAGCACTTCAGATACCAGACTTCTCATGCAGCAACCAAGAGAAGCCTGATACACAAATATGGGCTTCCTATGGGAGGCCATGCAATGTTTAAAAAGTAGCAACAAGTGTCATGATTGCTACATGGGACATTTTAGTAGATAATACTGATCACCACAGATCTTCCTCTAAGACAGAGGTGGCGAAGGGGATCCAGCTAGAAGGCAGGATCCTTATCTCCCCCACCTCTCATGGGCCAAGTTTGATAGGTAAGGAGCTACAATCACCTGACATCACAATGATCATTTTTTTGCCCATTCGGACAATCAGCTGATCACCGTGGCTTGAAGAGTGCAAAACTGCTTTGGCCCAGGCACATCTTTAGCTACCCCACACCTGGTGTCCTAGGGGAGGTGGCTGTGGTTTGGTGAAAACAGTCTGACATGTCAAATGGGAAGGCCTGGAAGATGTAATGAGATTCATCACTCCTGCCATAAGATGTCATTCTGGTTATTTATCTTCTTGCTAATCAGCTAGATGCCTTATTCCATTGGTCTGGATGTTTAATCACCAGCTCTGGTCAGGAGATCTGACCTATGATGAAGGGAATGCTCTAGCACAGACCCAAAGTAACGTTAAGAACTGGTCCTTGAGCTAGTTTTGTCCTCCTCTCTCCCTTTCATTTTTCCTCATGTACCAGAGACTCTCTTAGAACTGATTTTTGAAAGCTGCTCTTTTTTGGGGGGGTGGGGGGGTAGAGGGAAGGGTAGAAATAAACCAGGAGCTCACTCGTTTTCAGCCTTTCCGTCAAATAATTTCTAAAGCACAATTGTTGCTCTGCCCTCATGCCCCCAGTTAGGAGCTGACGGATTGGTTTCGGTGGTGTCAAAACTGTGTATTCTATGCTTAATTCTGATTGAGCTGTGCTTTGAGATTGTCAGCTCCAACCAGAAGGTAAGAGAAGAAAAGTTTTGAGGGCTGAAAGCCTTAAGATACCAGAAGCTGCATGCTTACGTGATAGGATGCTCTTTCTTCTCTATCCATCGGACGGGTCACGTACATTCTCCCAGACACAGGGTCAATGTTGAAGACTTCCATAGGTGGCTGGTCAGCTCCCACGCCAGTGATGCTGTATCTTATGTGGATCTCGCTGTCCTTATCCGAACGTATCTGAATAAAACATAAAAGGGAACCATGAGAGAGCTTGGAATGCAAGGCAGGTGGAAAAGAAAGTTCACGGTGCCATGCACACAAAGACACACAAAGCTTTCAAGAGTAGAGAAAAATAGCCTATTATTCTACACACATGTGGATTTAGGCAGGGGACAACTCAGCAACCTGTTCACAAAAGACCAAGGAGATGCTTGTTATAGGAATCTTCCCAACATCTTCTGTGACACAATGCATGCTGTGTGCTTACGCATTTCAGCCATGTGCGGACCCTGTGTTATTTATCCAAGCCCCTGAGATCACAAACAATTTCTGTGAGATCCACAAGCCACTGGTTCATGGGTCCCATGGCTTTCATCAGTAATAATGCCCAGTGGATTCCAGAAAGGCAAATGGGAATTTGGGAAACAAAAGATGCAGTCACTGCCAGACTGGTCTGTTTTAACAATCTGTGAAAATGCACATACACAATATTTTTATCTGATCAAAATATTTGCATGTCGCCTGCCCTACAGCCATATTATCAGGGCAGCTTGCAACAAAGAAAGAAGCAAATTAAATCTGCATACAATAAATCAATAAAACCTGTGAAAGCAGCATATCACTAAACCATAATACAGATATATATATAAAGAAGAGGCAGATTATGAGACTTGGGAAAATAAAAATGACATCAAGGTAGATGCTGGGTAAGCCTCTCTGGAACAGGTATTCCACTTCTGGAGTGTGACTACTGAAAAGGACCATTTTTTTTAAAGGATTGCTGCACATCACATGGAAGGTGCACCCAGAGAAGATGGAGCCATTCAGAGAATAACACAGTTTCCTTTCTCTTCTCCATTGCACAAAATGGCTATCAGCCCTGATTTGCCAGAAACAGCATGCTTCTGAATTCCAGTTTGGATTTGGAGTTTGGAGTTGATATCCCGCCTTTCACTCCCTTTAAGGAGTCTCAAAGCGGCTAACATTCTCCTTTCCCTTCCTCCCCCTCAACAAACACTCTGTGAGGTGAGTGGGGCTGAGAGACTTCAGAGAAGTGTGACTAGCCCAAGGTCACTCAGCAGCTGCATGTGGAGGAGCGGAGACGCGAACCCGGTTCCCCAGATTATGAGTCCACCGCTCTGAACCACTACACCACACTGGCTCTCACAGTTGCTAGAAATTGGAGAGGGGAGAGTCCTGTTTGGCGCATGTCTTGCTTGTGGTCTTCCCACGGGCAACCATCTGGTTGGCCACTGTGAGAATGCAGGATGCTGAACAGGACAGGCCAATTCTGAGCACAATTCAAAGTGTTGGTGTGGACTTACAAAGCCTTAAACGGCCTAGGCCCTGTATACCCAAAGGAGCATCTCCACCTCCATCATGCAGCCTGGACACTGAAGTCCAGTTCTGAAGGCCTTTTGGTGGTTCTCTCACTGTGAGACCTGAAGCTACAGGGAACTAGGCAGAGGGCATTCTCAGTAGTGTTGCTCACAACTATTTGACATCTTGAAGGCAGCCCTGTTCAGGCAAGTTTTTAATGGTTGATGTTTCACTGTGTTTTTTATATTTTGTTGGAAGCTGCCCAGAGTGGCTGGGGCAACTCAGTCAGATGGGTGGCATATCATCATCATCCAGGAGGGCTCCTCTTATAATCTTAAAATAGATTTTTACCAGCAGAGAAGTTAATACTAGATGAGGCGCTGACACAAATTGATAGATGGCTTTGACTCAGGGTAAGAAAGAGGAGGTGCATCACTCCCCATAAAAAGAGGACCTACTGTATGAAGATACAGTAGTACCTCGGATTACAGATGCTTCAGGTTACAGATGCTTCAGGTTACAGACTCTGCTAACCCAGAAATAGTACCTTGGGTTAAGAACTTTGCTTCAGGATGAGAACAGAAATTGCACGGCAGTGGCAGTGGGAGGCCCCATTAGCTAAAGTGGTACTTCAGGTTAAGAACAGTTTCAGGTTAAGAACGGACCTCCAGAATGAATTAAATTCTTAACCTGAGGTACCACTGTATGGGTTTGTTTAAAATGTGCCTATGCTAATTTATCTGTATAGGTGCAGATTTAGAAATTACTTTTGTTCTTTAAATGCAATATGTTTCGCCATTGTCTGCTGTGTCCAGGCAGCATAAAGACCTTGTGTGCAGTGGGACAGACCCTCAAACAGGGGACCCCCTTCAAACAGAGGTTTATCCTGTGTAAAGTAGGCCATATTGCTACCCTGTTTCCACTGTGCTTGCAGTTCACCGAAAGTCAGTTTCAAGGCCACCTCTGCCACCCCATCATGCATATTTTCCCAAGGAAAATAAAAGCAAATAAACAACAAGCTCTGCAAAGGTAATTTTATTCACGTTTCCAGCCGCCAGATACAAGACAGTAAGTAGGCCGGTTGAGACGTAACTGTGGCAACCTTGACCTGTTATCGCTCTGCAATCTGAAGTTAATTTTCTGATCAGCAACGTAAAGGAGTTCTTGTAAGATCAGGACTATTTCTGAAAGGGTTAAGAGAGGTGCAAGGTACAAGTGAGAAACAAACTATCTTGACAGCCCCCTCAGCTTCAGAAAACAATCTGGCGAGCATTGTGGTGACAAGCAAATGCTCTCTTTGACACCCCCCTGCCCAGATTTATGAAAGAAAGAATGTGGAGGGGTGGGGAAATGGGGGTGGAGAGAGAGAGATAATAGAAGCCCACTTTACAGCAAAAGAAGATTGAAATTTCACATCTCGATGGCAACCGCTTTTCGGGGTTAGTTGGGATGTGCTGATGAAGATGCGCTTCCATGTGCAACAGGCACAACGAGATGGCTATGTTAATAAATACTTTATTTTTCGCTCTATAAGACGCACCAGACCATAAGATGCATCTAGTTTTTGGAGGAGGAAAACAAGAAAAAAAATATTCTGAATCTCAGAAGCCAGGACAGCAAGAGGGATCGCTGCGCAGCGAAAGCAGCGATCCCTCTTGCTGTTCTGGCTTCTGGGATAGCTGCACAGCCTGCATTCACTCCATAAGAAGCACACACATTCCCCCTTAATTTTTAGGAGGGAAAAAGTGAGTCTTGTAGAGCAAAAAATACGGTAAATAAATAAAAGAGCAAGCAAGCAGGCAGGGAAACAGATAAGTTCTGCTCTGGCTGAAAGGAGGCAGCTATGCAGGTAGAGATGGCAGGAACATTTTGTCCTTCAGAGCAGAGGTGAGTCAAGGAAGGGATGTAGGATTCCTGACCTCCATCACTGGTGTCTTTTAACTTCAAAAGCTATCAACCATTCTTTACAAGTCGGGTGTCAACTGATCAACATATTTTTTTTAAAAAAATGTGTTGTTCTCAGTGTCTGCTAAAGACTTTTCATTCATTTAGGCAAGCCTAGCCGGATGTGTAACGTTAAGATGGTATTTTATTTTATTATCCGTATTTTAAACAGCTGCTAATTTTACTCACAATTTTTAGGTTAACTTGCTTTTTATAAATTATTTCTTAATGAGCGCTTTGTATGCTATGTAAACAGCTTAGAGGTTATGGATGATTAAGCATTATAGAAATCCTGCTAAATAAATAAAAATAAATCATATCATTTGCTTTTTAACTAATTAATCATTTGGTGAGAGTGGATGCTACCCAAACTTCAGCAGAAGAGTTTTTATGAGATACTGAAGGATTTTAAAGATAACTTTCAGCTTAATAAACATGAGCTTCCATTCATCGTTCAAAGAAAGAGCATCTCTCATATTTTCTTTGTCATTTCCCACTGTAGCCTCACACCAGGAATAAAACAGTTCCAGTAATTAAGAACTGTGCTCTCAAATCATCACCCCATTGATTAAGGGCCCCTGTGATTCATTAACTAAAACTTAGCTGATTGATCTACTGATTAACCCACTTGAATCTTGCAACCTTTGTTATTTATTAATTACACCTGTACCACACTCTTTCTCAGAAGACCCCTAAGGGCCAAGCCGTATTTAACAATAACTGGCATAGGGTAGGAGTTCAGACCAAGGTGGTGGCAGGGCTTTCATCCTTTACCCCACTGCAGTCCCAATTAGAAATGCTTCTCCCTGTGCCAGTTATTTGCAAAGGGAGGAAAGCATTCATTAGACAGAGAAAAGAAATAACTTCTTTACACAAAAAACTAGGGAACTTGCCTTCACAAGAGGTGGTAGTGGCCACCAACTTAAAGGTAAAGGTACCCCTGACCATTAGGTGCAGTCGCGGACAACTCTGGGGTTGCGGCGCTCATCTCGCTTTATTGGCCGAGGGAGCCGGCGTACAGCTTCTGGGTCATGTGACCAGCATGACTAAGCCACTCCTGGCAAACCAGAGCAGCGCACGGAAACGCCGTTTACCTTCCTGCTGAAACGGTACCTATTTATCTACTTGCACTTTGATGTGCTTTCGAACTGCTAGGTTGGCAGGAGCAGGGACCGAGCAACGGGAGCTCACCCCGTTGTGGGGATTCGAACCGCCGACCTTACGGCCAGCAACTTGGATGGCTATAAAAGAGGATTACACCAATTCATAGAGGATAAGTCTATGGATGGTTACTAGCAACACTTAACACTTGCTATGTTCCACCTCCAGTGTTGGGGGGGGGGGCATCCTTCCTGAGTGGCAGTTGCTTGGGAACCACAGGTGTGATGTGTGATGTGTGCAGTTGTCCTCATTTTCTGCTTATGGTCTTCCCATACACATCAGGTTGGTTGCTGTGAGAAGAGAATGTTGGTCAAGATGCATCTTTGGTCTGATTCAGCAGGATCTTCTTATGTTCCAGCAAAATAAAAATAAAAATGAGGCTTTCAAGTTTATTATTGTTTGTGTTGTATTAGCAAAGACGAAGCCAGAGAATGAGGCCAGCCTAGTATTCTCTGCTGATTCCAAGATCTAGAATGAATCAACACTTGAGGGAACAGCTATGGGAGGCTGTCATGATGTACTTGGATATACTTCTACAACACCACTGATGGGTCACAAACCATTTGGAGGACAGAAGGATCTGGCTAGGCCAAGACTCTGATTGGTGCAAGGGGAGGACAGGTGAAAGAGAGTCATAATGGAAGTTGAGGTCAATTTCTAAAAGCAGCCAAGGAATATAATGCAGGCAGTAGGAATGACAGTGCTGAGGAGTCAGAGAGATGCTTGCAGAAACTGTGATGTGATGCTGGGACTTAGACAAATCTGAATGACTCAGTAACAGGGTCTTTTCACTGTTTTGTTTGTGGTGGGCTAACCCACATGAAAGGCATTGAAATCCAGGAAGCATTGTGCTCACCCTCAATTGCCATCCCTGTCCTTGTTAACTGCTTTGCATGCAGAATGTCCCAGCTCCAATATGCAGCCACATCATCATGCTGCAATCTTGCACAATCCTGATAACTTTTTCATATGTACTATTGCCAAGCAGGACACACACACACACACACACTCCTACACCTGGTGCATTTCATCCCCCCCCCCAACAGCAGACCTTCTTATTTGTCTCTGTTGAATTTCATTATAAGAATATAAGAATAACCCTTCTGGTTCAGGACAGTTGTCTTTCTAGCTGAGCATCCTGTTCACATAGTATCCAACCAGCTGCCAATGGGAAGCCCACAACCAGAACCTGAGCACAACAGCAACACTCTCCCCTCTTGCAGTTTCCAGAAATTGATATTTTGTTTGCTTCCATCCTGCTTTTTCTATTGCATTTTGAATTTTATTCCTATCTGCTGAGGTGTTTGCTGTCACCGCCAGTTCATGTGAACCACAAATATGGTAAGATTTCCCTCTGCCCTTTCCTCTAGAAGTCATTGATGAAAACTGTTGCATCCTCTTCTACTTGTAGGTAGGCAGAAGTTCATGGTAGGGCAAACTACACTCTGTTATAAATTCTGCTTCTGGCATTTGTGGAAGGCAAAGGTTTTGGCTAATAGCAAGATTAAAATCAACTGCTGAACTTCAGAGTCCAGGGCTGGTTATTTTTTAAAAAAACAACAACAAGGTCCATTACTGCTGTATTAACAGATTTAATTTCAGAGCTGGAAGATTATAGTCCTTTAGTTATCACTTAAAACTTAAAAGTTTGAAGCAAGGGAAGTGTAGCTCAAGGAGCTTCCAAGTATTTAAGGCTCTGAGACATGATTATGTACGGTCAATGGGATAACACGCTTGAAATATATATATATTATGAACCTAGCCACCGAAATTAAAATTACTTCAAGATGAGGCTATACAAAAATGGTGAGACAATCCGATTAATTTATTCCAAATGGGGAGAGTGGCAGAGTGCAGTCCCCAGCCCTCCCTCCCTTCCCCTGCCAAAGGATGTTTAAGTGTAACAAAAGGAGTCAAAACAGCACAGGAGTTTGTAAAATCCAGAAGTGGCAGCAGAAAATCATTTCGGATATTTATTTTTGTACTTTAGGGCATCAGCTGGCAGTGTGGCTTGACACTGCTTCGGTATTAAACTCCGCATTACCACATGTCATCTTAGAAGAGCTGATAATGTGACTACTCCTTGGACAACTCACGAGGCTTTTCACAAACCTCTGTCAAACCAAATCTCTCTCTCTTGATCAATAACTGTGCACAGAGAAGGGGGCTATTTGCAGCGTCTAAAAGGGCTGGATTAGCAGAATACTGTAAATACAGATGGCAGGGACTAATTCCAGCTCTTAAGCAGTGATCATGCAAATCACTTAGGCATGCGAACAGCTCCCTTGAGTTCAAAGGGATTACTCACATGAGCAGAGTAGCTTGTGCACCCTGCATATTAGCTGAAATCAAGACTTATTTTGTGCAATCAGGGCAGCCTGGCTTGGCACCATGCATGCAAACCCAGCGGCTTTGGCCATGATAAGTGCACGGCAGCTGATGTTGTCCTTAGCTCTCCTGCTGATAAGAATTCCAGTTCCTGAAACAGCAGTGGTAGCTGGTGTCATTATTGTGACTGGTAGGGCGGAAGGCAGGGAGACCAGCAATTTTGGAGGCAAAGGCAATGCGTACAGCCTCCAACATCCCAGTGAGGAAAATTAGGACACCACATCAGCGGAGGCCCTGCTCCCTCTCACTCAGACCCTCCCCCCATCTCTCTGCTCTCTGCTCCCTTTTCCATCACTGTCTCCCTTGGGGATCACAACTCTCACCTCCTGCACCATCACGATGATTGGTCCTTACACACCTTCGCCCACTAACACTGCCCGCCACCTGCCAAATCCAGAAGAAGGAAGGGGTGTGTGTGGCCCGTGGACACAAAGTGAGAGCACAGCAGCAAAATAGTCTGTATTTGGCCCCACCCTCTGATGGGAGCCAACCAATTCATGCCAGAGTGTGAGACACAAAAACAGTGCATTTTTTTTTGTCCCACACTCTGGTACAGCCAGAGTGCAGGAGCCAAAATGGGACATCCCGGGGGGTGGGGGGTGGAATCAGAAGCTGGGGTGGCTTCTGTAATTGCAGGATGTCCTGCTCACCGCACAACTGGGTGTTAGGGAAGAAGGGAGGCAGGCAGTGGGGGAGAGCAGGCAGGGGCAGGGCTGGCGTGCATCCTGGGGGCGGGGCGAACCACCTGTGGGGTCATGGCACCCAGTGCGGGTGGGGGGACAGCCACGATGGCACCCTGCCGGGATCATGCTGCTGGGGGCGATGCGTTCCTCTTGCACTCCTCTTCCTCCACCAGTGGAGGCAGGTGGGTGCTGGGTGAGAGTAGACTGAAGTTGATGGGGCAGTGTTCCTGTCAATAGCTCATCTTACACTCAAGTAGGACCCTGGTGGAGACACATGCCTGACTGGCATGTTCTCTCCCTCCTGGTCGATCATTCAGGAGCTTCATTAGCTTTCATCAGCCTGAACATCAAAGCAACCGATGCCAACAGACATCGGCACACTTAGGGATCTGCAGAGTCTGCGCAGTTTGTGTGACAGACCTCAGCAACTCAGCATTTTGGCTAATCTACTTTATTTACATATAAACACACACGGAGCACTGCAACATGGCTCCCTCTCTCTTCTAGCATCAGACAGCAAAGAGAAAAAGGACTTCACAGAACACAATAACACAAACATCCTGTCTCCGTCACCTCCCACTCTGTGGAGTCAAAACATATACCATCATGTAATAGACACAATCCCATGACTGCAATCATGGAGCAGGAATTCTAACAGTTCCATTCATGCTAATGGACCAGCCTCCACTGTGCAACAGAGAGCTGATGTACATGACCACTGGAGGCACAAAGGCAGATGGAAATCCAGCTCAAAGCACTGCATGCACTGACTTCCCATCTGTGGCATCTAAGGTGATCAATAAGCACTGCAAATGCACTATTGGGATGCTAAAGTGATAGTTTACCTATGAATTGCCTATCTAGGGACATGGGTGGCGCTGTGGTCTAAACCACTGAGCCTCTTGGGCTTGCCGATCAGAAGGCTGGCGGTTTGAATCCCTGTGACGGGGTGAGCTCCCACTGCTCTGTCCCAGCTGCTGCCAACCCAGCAGTTTGAAAGCACGCCAGCGCAAGTAGATAAATACGTACCACTGTGGCAGGAAGGTAAACAGCGTTTCTATGCACTCTGGCTCCCGTCACAGTGTTCTGTTGCACCAGAAGTGGTTTAGTTATGCTGGCCACATGACCCAGAAAGCTGTCTGTGGACAAACGCCATCTCTCTTGGCCTGAAAGTGAGATGAGCGCCACAACCACATATCACCTTTGACTGGACTTAACCACCCGGGGTCCTTTACCTTCTTTAGTTTACCTATGAATGGGAAGAGAGCAGCTATGTCCAAGCAGATAGGAAAATCTGAAGCACACTGATATGGTGAGAGCATGTCTCTGGACCATGGACCTTGCCTCCCTATCAGTGGAGAAGCTTCTCTTTCTCCACCTGCACAATGCAAAATCACCTTGCACACTTCTCCATTCCACTGTTGATTAATAGCCAATGATCTGAATTATACCAACTCAGAGGCTCATCTTATTTGTGATGTGATATTGCACACAGACACCCTGCCCCCCAAAATAGGTTGGCACTTTGGGAAATAAAAAGAAGCATTTTTGCACCTTAAGGAAATCAACAAGAATGGAAGTGACTTGAAGAAAGCTTCTTTGCCTCTTTCAAGTATCCGTGAGTTTTCAAGTAAGTGACATGAAACACTGGTAAATGGAAGGCAAATAAGCTTTAAATTGCAGGAGATGAAAGGCAATATATGGAATGGAAGCCGAGGGCCAGACCAGTTAGGGCACAAGAAGTTTTCAGGATTTGTTTCATTGGTCAGCACTTAAAAGAAGCACTAAAGGAAATAAAAATGTCCTTTTATGTATTAATCCACAACTGCCACTCTCCCCTCTTCACTCCTGCCTGATTTACTCCTGTAGATTTAGTACTTAGTTGCTAAAAATACACGGGCAGAATTTTATTATCGGGATTTGTTGTTGTTTTATCTGAGACATAAAGGCATTCACCCACATTTGTACAAAATCTCTCATTTGACTGTCAGGTACAACCTCATGAGAGTTTTAATTAAGGGTGCCACTGAATGTCAGCATTCAGAATCTGGAAACAAACTCCCCCATTTCAGAAATTCAATCCAGCTATGAGTTGAAGAAATTTCTTACTGAAACTTGCCTTTGCTCGTTATGACCTTGCTGGGGGAGTCATCCGCAGCACCTTGCTCATCAAATATGCAGATAACACCAAACTGGGATGGGTAGGTCTTGCCGCAGAAGACAGACTCAGGTTACAAGATGACCTTAAAAGACTGGAGAACTGGACCCAAACTAACAAAATGAATTTCAATAGGGACAAATGTCAGGTTCTATACTTAGGCAGAAATAAACAGCTGCACAAATATAGGATGGGGGACACCTGCTTTGCCAATAATACATGTGAAAAGGATCTAGGGGTCTTAGTAGACCATGAGCTTAACA
Organism: Podarcis gaigeae; assembly: GCF_964106915.1. Lineage (NCBI taxonomy): Eukaryota > Metazoa > Chordata > Lepidosauria > Squamata > Lacertidae > Podarcis > Podarcis gaigeae. Next base: position 11,237,715 of record NC_139682.1, read on the forward strand.
TGAGTCAACAGTGTGATACAGCAGCAAAAAAAAAAAAAAAGCTAATGCTATTCTAGGCTGCATCAACAAACACCTAGTGTCCAGCTCAAAGGAAGTCATGGTACCGCTCTATTCTGCCTTGGTCAGACCACACCTGGAGTCCTGTGTCCAGTTCTGGGCATTACAGTTTAAGAAGGATATTGACACATTGGAAGGTGTGCAGAGGAAGGTGACCAAGATGACCAAGGGTCTGGAAACCAAGGCTTATGACCAATGCCTTTGGGAGTTGGGTATGTTCAGCTGGAAAAGAGGAGACTGAGAGGAGACATGATAGCTTTTCTTTCAGTATCTTTAGGGCTGTTATATGGACTACGGAGCAAGCTGGGTTTCGCCTGCTCTGAAGCCACAAACCAATGGCTTCAAGTTACAAGAAAGGGAATTCCAAATAAATATCAGGAGCACTTTTCTGGTGGTAAGAGCTGTTTGCCAGTGGAATAGACTCCCTAGGAAGGTAGTGGAGTCTCCTTCTTTGCAGATTTAAGCAGAGGCTGGATGGCCATCTGCCAAAGATGCTTTAGTTGAGATTCCTGCATTGCAGGGACTTGGATTAGAGGACTCTTTGGGTCCATTCCAACTCTACAATTCTATTATTCTATGTTCCAGGATTTCCACCGCTGGTTGTCAGTGCTAATCCAGGGGAATCCCTCTGAGCCATCCTAATGTAACTGCAGAGGGGAATCTGTTTATTTTGTCAAGATGATTAATCTTTGATTCTTTGAGTGTGTAATATTAGTGGCAGAGTGGCACTATTTATTTCGTTCTTCAATTTATTTATTGCATTTATTCATTGTTTTCCATGAAACAGTCTCTAACACCTCCAGATATATAAAATAAATAATTGTGCTTGTCACTCCTTTATAGAATGATACAATAGAACAAGACTCGAAAAGGGCATATCTAACATACACTTTCAGGTCAAAGGGTGACAGTCTTTAGGTATTAAATCTCTGCCAACAACTCAAAAAAAATCCAAATCGAAGATAAGCTGTCTCTTGAAGTCAAAAGCTTTCTTCTTTTCCCTGCTTTCACAGCAGCAGCAACAAGAATCAGATGGAAATCCTACCAAAGGTATCAGCTTACCCAGTCACTGTCTGGGATACTAATCGGGGATAATGTTGAAAGTTTCTGACTATTTCCATAGGAAAACTTATTCCAATAAGCTATCATTTTGCTATATTTACTAAAGACGCCAATTTTAGTAGATTTGCTTTGGTTCTTAACAATGAGGATGGCAAGCCATATTGTGCCTAGAATATTGTCCCCAAATACTTATTTTTAATGGATTCAGCACTTTTGTGGGTCCACATGACTTCAAAGCTGTGCTCCATAGAGCAATTGCCCCACTGCTCTTGCCTGAAAAGGTTAAAAATGGGATTCATAGAATCATAGGTAAAGGTAAAGGTACCCCTGCCCGTACAGGCCAGTCTTGCCAGACTCTGGGGTTGTGCGCCCATCTCACTCAAGAGGCCAGGGGCCAGCGCTGTCCGAAGACACTTCCGGGTCACGTGGCCAGCGTGACATCGCTGCTCTGGCGAGCCAGAGCTGCACACGGAAATGCCGTTTACCTTCCCACTAGAAAGCGGTCCCTATTTATCTACTTGCACCCGAAGGTGCTTTCGAACTGCTAGGTTGGCAGGCGCTGGGACCGAGCAACGGGAGTGCACCCCACCACAGGGATTCGAACCGCCGACCTTTTGAACGGCAAGCCCTAGGCGCTGAGGCTTTTACCCATAGTGCCACCCGCGTCCCCCCTCATAGAATCATAGAACTGAAGAATTGGAAGGGGCTCTGCGGGTCTTCTAATCCAATCAGAGGGTCATCTAATTCAACCATCCTACCTCTGCTTAAAAACCTCCAATGAAGGAGAGTCCACCAACTTCAAAAAGAGTCTTTTCCACTGCCCAACAGCTCATATCACCATAAAGTGTTAGGATCAACCTACTTGCGTGTAGGACCCTAGCAGATACACATGCCCGACTGGTATGTTCTCTCCCTCCTGGTCGATCGTTCGGGAGCTTCAAAAGCTTTCTCCAGCCTGAACATCACAGTGACTGATACCAAGAAACATCAGCACACTTAGGGATCCCGCAGAGTATTTGCAGTTTGTGTAACAGAACTGAGTAGCACAGCATTTTGGCTAATCTACTTTATTTACATATAATACACTCGGAGCATTCTGACTCAGCTCCTTCCTCTTTCCCATCAGACAGCAAAGAGAAAGGACAAAGGACAATAGTCCTACATCACGGAACACAGTAACATAAACATCCTGTCTCCGTCACTTCCCACTATGTGGAATGAAAACATACACCGTCGTGCGATAGAAAACAATCCCATGACTGCAAATACGGAGCAGAATCCTAACATAAAGCTCTTTCTGATGTTTAGTCCAAATCTCCTTTCTTGTAACTTGAATGTATTGGTTCAGGTCCTTTCCACTGAAGCGTGAGAAAACTGTTACCAAAAAGGAACAATGCGGCAGCAAGCAAAGGCTCTAGCAGCTTCGTCAGCTGCAGGTGGCTGGAAAGCCAGACAGGATGTTTGTGACTGTTGCCATGGGAAGAAAGGGGCAGTCCATTCTGTACTGAGCACCGGATGTTAGCTCAGTGTGTGTCATGTGACCCGTACTGGAAGTACATGGGTGGAGTTTATTCTCACTGCTGTTGAGTGCAGACATGTTTCTCTGTACTGCTGTAAGAGACAGAAATAAAAGCATGTAGATACATTTCTGTCTGTTTCTTTCCCCTCCCTGGGGATACCAAAGGGGAGAGAGAAGGAATGGTGTGTTCTTCTCACATCTGGGAAGGATCGCCGATAAGAGACCTCGCCAGTTTTCCTGCCGGGAGTCGCAGGGGGAGGTCTACAAGGAATTCAGCCGGTGCCTACAGCGATGGCACATTCCTCTGACCGAGGCAGAATTCCAACAAAAGCTTGTTCTATCTTCCATGTGATCCCTTTAGATAGTTGAAGATGGCTGTCATATCTCCTCTCAGTCTCTCCTCTTTCCCTCGCTAAGTATACCCAAGTGAGTTGTGGCCCTTCTGTATATTTGATCTAACTTGCTTTCTAGGTTCAGTTTCATCTATTCAACAGAAATTGGGTTAATGCAAAATAAGATTCTGCATGCTTTTGTCCAAGTCCTACATGTTATCCTAGCTGAAACCAAGCTACACAAATGTCACCACAGTGGGTTCTTTTTTAAGGCTTCGGGGAACTATAGGAAAGCCCGGGGTGCTCACATGTGTAGGAAAGAGACATGCAACTCCTGAGTTTGTCTGCCCCAGCTCTGGGAACTCTGAAGTCCCAACACAAGCAGTCTAGTTTATGAAGAGGCTTTGAATACACCCTTTGTTAGCTCTCACCTGAGTCTTGGCCTTTTCTTGGCCTTTAAGCCAGCCATTCTCAGACGTTTCCTCCCCATGGACCACTTGACAATTGCCAAGGGTCTTGGTGGAGCACTTAATGATTTATGACATTCTGTGCTAGATGCTGTATGATTTTAAATTCTATTTTTATTGCCTCTTTTATTCTTTATATGTTGTATTACCATTTGAATTCCATGGAATTCAGATAGTAATACAATAAAATGCAATGTAAGACATAAAAGAACAATACAAGTGCAAATCAATACAGATATTTAATTTGATGGATGTGCTGTCTCCTGCCTTCAACTACAGACATGTCACAGACCACCTGAATGAGGCCTAAGGACCGCAAGACCACAATTTGGGAATCCTTGTTTTAAGCATATGGTGAGGCCAAAAGCTTTCCCTGCCAGAAACCCTTCCTGGGATTAGTAGTCAGGAGACGGGGGAAAACTGTTGGTGAACCATACATTTTAGAACTCTTTCAAAATTAGCTTGGTAAACTGCTTTATCTTTGTGAACTCCTTTGAAGTAGTTTTTTTTAAAAAAAAACAATAACAATCATGCAATATATCAAATTTTATGGAATAAAGTTCCAGGGGTGAGCAAACTTTTTCAGCAGGGGGCCGGTCCACTGTCCTTCAGACCTTGTGGGGGGCCAGACTACAGTGGTACCTCGGGTTACATATGCTTAAAGTTACAGACTCGACTAACCCAGAAATAGTACTTCGGGTTAAGAACTTTGCTTCAGGATGAGAACAGAAATTGTGCTCTGGCAGCGCGGCGGCAGCAGGAGGCCCCATTAGCTAAAGTGGTCTTCAGTTTAAGAACAGTTTCAGGTTAAGAACGGACCTCTGGAACGAATTAAGTACTTAACCCGAGGTACCACTGTATATTTTTTGGGGGGAAATGAATGAATTCCTATGCCCCACAAATAACTCAGAGATGCTTTTTAAATAAAAGAACATATACTACTCATGTAAAAACACGCTGATTCCTGGACCGTCCGTGGGCCAGATTTAGAAGGCGATTGGGCCGGATCCGGCCCCCGGGCCTTAGTTTCTCTACCCATGGAATAAGCCAACCAACCAACTAAATTGTGGGCAGGTTTTTAGCCTTCTGCATTGATGTTTTTAATTATGCCCTAATTCTGATTTGAGCTGAAGTCTGTCTGCCTGTCACCAACTCTACGTTTGGCTAGAAGGAACCACTTTTATATGCAAAAACAAAACAAAAACAAAAAACTGGGATAAGGAGAAGCTTGAATAGCTCATGTTTCTTCTCCTGCCAGTTCTCCATATGTACAAATCGCTCACAATTGCCGCAGTATGTTGGGGCGAGGGAAGTGAGGGGTACATGCCAATCCTCAATATGCTTATTTAGCATCTGAACACAGCTTTGGACTATTTAAACATGGGATATGGCTTTGGTCGTTTACTCGAGAGAAAACAAAGGAAAGTTCTTAAGTTGCACAAAAGTTGGCCAACAGCAGGAGGCTCGCCAATGCCAACGTTAATTAAGAGCATTTCGAACAAAGCATAGCTTATGTGCAGCGGGTTATGCTTGTAAGCATTTGAACTTTGAAATTGCTGTGGCAGGCAGAATGACTGCAAACTTCCTTTAATGAGACCAAGGGAAGAAGAAAAAACACACACCCCAAGACTTGCTTTGGAAGGGCATTCCATTCATCCGTCTTTATGGCCATATTCCCAGTCATTTGTGCTTTTTTTGCCCATCCCTTAATGCTCAAGATGTCTTCCCTCTTTGATCATCCCTCTTGCTTACAGACTGCTGCTATGGGACCATTTTTCTCCTCTAATTAGACAAATGGGAAGATCCGCCTGCATTTCCTGCATCCCTAAGCACCCAGGAAGGAACTGTTCATAGACACTTGTCAACTTTCCCAAAGATTCATAAATACAGGGACATTCCCATGGGCCATCTAAAGTCAACACTGTTTCATTCATGACAAGCCTCCACCTTTCCCCTTTTGAATGCCCCCAAGGAACACGATTCCACAACTCCCCTAGTCAACCTGATCCATTGCTGAGTGCTCAGTTCTGGTGGGATGCTTTCCCCCAATGCTTTCTTTAAATCTAGCTGACTTAATTTCAAAACCCTGTAAGCTAATGTATTAGCCTAAAGTTGAACAGCGAGATTCAGAGCTGAACAGGGTTTTCAACCCAGGATCATGATCCATGCTTTGTTCCATAGGCCTGGAGGCTTTTCTAGACCCACTTCATCCCCTCCACCAAAGGTGCTCCTGGAAGTCAAAAGACCCCTAGGAGCAGCATCTGACCCTGCTTCCAACTAGCTTTCATTCAGAAAGTCATCCAGAGGGGGTGTCACTAAAATCCTGCATTTCTCAATTGTTTTTTCTGGGCAACAATAACTCCTGTCCTGGAAAATAAAGACAGAAAGAAAGAAAGAAAGAAAGAAAGAAAGAAAGAAAGAAAGAAAGAAAGAACTGGCTTCAAAATGGACCAGGAAGTCCCTCTACATGGGCTGAATCAAGACATACACTCCAAGAAGGACTGAGCCGCTTCAAAACTGGGGAGCCCCTTCTCCATTGCCTGGTTTGATTTCTCCTAGTGTTAGGCTCTAATGTTCTCTATAGCGTGCATCCACTATAGCTATGACTTCTTTCATTGGCTAGAAACAAGGAAAGGTGGGAGCAGAGGCAAACCTAGTCTCCCTTGTGCCTTCTCAAGTAAATGTATCAGTGTCCCACACCTCAGTCCCTCGTGCCCCTGGCAAGGAGATGTATCGGTGCCTTCCAAGCTGGGAGAGACCATGGCCCAGAAACTAATTTTTTTTTTTTTTTTTTTGCTTTTCATCACTTTTCGTGCTCTGCCAGTGACTTCTTCCGTGGCCATTGGGGTTGGGGCTGCTCTATTCTGCCTTTCCTCCTCCTCCTCCTCTTCCACTGGTCCAGCTGTCTTCCTTCCTTCCTTCCTGCCTCCCTCTGCTAGCTGCTTCCTCTCCTAGCCACTCTGAACCAGAGTGGAGAGACATGATTTGTACACTTACACACAAACAACAAACACCCCTGGACCTGCGCTCTTGGCAGATCCCAACCTGGCAACCCCTAGATACACCCCTGAGTGGGAGCAGGCTATTTTCTCACAAGCTGGTTAGAATGCTGCCTATACATTTTGCTTCGACTGCTTTTTATTCATAGAGACCTACTATTTCTTTTTAAATGAAAGCCACACACCTGGCCTCTCTGCTGACTTTGGACCTGGTACATCCGTATCCCCTCTACTCCTGCGCATGCCAGTCCTGGAAACATTTTTTTCTCCATCCCACTCTTTCGTTGTATAAGGAAAGAGATCCTTCTGTATGCTGAAAGCTAGCCAAAATTCAGTTTCACCTCTAATAGGAGGTGATCATTTTATTACATAGTTTCCATAAGCATATCTCCTCGTCTCTTTTCTGCAACATGGAAAGAGACAGGTAGATAGCAACCTCCCAGCGATGCCAGACACATTTCCTTTCGTTTCAGTTATATTGCCAAGGAGGGAGAGGGTTTCATCACAGAAGGAAAGGTGCTTTAAAGGCAAATGACTCATCTCCAAAAAATGGAACAGCTCCACCAATGCAGATCATCCCGACACCTGCTTTCACAACCGATGTGAAAAGGCATTACAGTGAATCACCCCAGCCCTAAAATCCACCTAACCTTTAGCATTAAAACCAGAAATGATGAAATCTAAGTGAAGAACTAGAAGCTCAGCAGTGGGGCATGAGGAAGAAGGAATAGTAGCAGTGTCTTCTTGCTAGCTGCAACACTGCATTTTTCAGGGTGGGAATGGGGCTGGTGGTGGCAACTTTCAGTTGGGTACCAGGAACCCAAAGCACCTCCAGCATCTTCACCGCCTCATGCCTACCCATCACTTTCCCAGTAAGGACAGTGCTGGCAGGAGGACAGCACTGCTATCACTGTGTGCTGCAGCCATTAACACAGAAACAAAGGAAGGCAGATATTTAGCATTATTGCAATCATAATTGGCATGTCCAATTATGCTACTCCCTTCTAATGAAAATTACCTGACTCCCCAAAAAGCAAAATGTCACATTGATGGGGCAATGCTAGGCTGGGAGTAGGCCTTCCCAAATATTGTTCCAGGCAGCCCAAAGGCAGGAGACAAAGCTGGAGGCTGGAGTGCCAGCAAGTAAAAACCAACTAAATAAATCATGATTACGCAGAGAGGTAGGATGTGGCAGCACACCTGTAGGAGGTCATCACCAAGAAGGTGGAGCTCCCATGATCTTGCTGACATTTCCCCCCAGCCCTGTCAATGTAGCATCACTGGTGCTGGGAAGCGGCTACTGCTGCCTACCCACTCCCTCAGGTGTGCCAACTTGAATAAAATATTGGGGGCTCCAGGTAATCCCCACCCTGCGTAACTGATCACATGACACAGCATGCACACACCATCTGAATGGTGATGCCCATTTTATTTTATTTTATTTATTTTTATTGGGGAGGCTGAAGCAAAAATATGTCAAAGACTGGGAAAATGTGAAACTGAAAGAAACTGAAATGGGACGGATTTTCCTGAGCAGTGATGCAACACCAGGGGGCACTATGGGAAATTAACATGGCAACCAGACCCAGCGCATTTTGGAGCAGTGCTTTCCACTATCAGGAAAATGAAGCTGAGGAGAAGACTCTCCAGAGGTCATTTACCCAGGTCCTCCTTGTATCTGGATGTGAGCATGGTGAAGCAGAAGGGAGGTGCAAGAAAGGAGCAAATCCCAATGTCAGAAAATGGAAGTGAGAAAAGGAGCAGAATCTTCAGCAAACAGCCCTAGAGTTCCAAGAGTGAATGCTTAACCTTCCCGTATTGAACATCCCAGGAGCTCAATAATGAATGACAAGAGCAGCATCAAGGACCCTTACAACCACACTTGCAGCTCCGGAAATGTCAGCTCCAAAATCTATTATGATAGGGCACGATCCAGCAAAGTTAAGCACTTTTCATTGATTTCAATGGGAGAGTTAAGACAGTCTGTTTGTGCCTGGAAATTGAGATAAGGGAGCCTGCCCTAATTTGCCTGGCACAGGAAGCTATGAAAGTGACAAGCTGACTGCAGCAATAACAAGCCAAGGTTGAAAACATCTCATGCTGGGTTTCAGAGAGTTCCTTCTCTGAGTCCTTTACTTTCTGAACACTAGTAATTGTGGAACATATCCTGTGTGTGAATTGCATGCCTGTGGGGCAGGGGCAGAGGGGTGCTTCTAGATCCATGATGGGTCGAGCTTTCAACAAGCACAGAATCAAGAATGTGACACAGGTGAGTTTTAGTAGATGCATGGAATCAGAGAACTGTAAAGTTGGAAGAGACTGCAAATGTTATCTAGTCCAGCCTCCTCCAGTGTAGGAATCTTTCATCCAATGTGGACTTTGAACCCATGGCCCCGAGATTAAGAATCTCATGCTATACAGGTGGAACCATTTTTCAGGATATAGATGGGTGTTTGTGCAGCAGGAAGAAATGGAGGGAGAGGGAAGAGTTGGAACCCAAAATTAGAGATGAAGAGTTGCATCAGGAATGAGGATGTAGGAGAAATAAACCTTGGAAGTGCAGATCTTTGCAGAACACCCACTTCCCCACTCTTTTCTTTACAACCATGCCCTGCTTACCATATGGAGCTGTGTGCTCCCTACTCTTTCTGTGTGTATGTATTTGTGCTTGTGTACAACATGCAGAAAATTATTAGGGGAGCTGCTTTGCCTCTTAGTTGATGTGTTGAAAGAAATTTGCTGAACCTCAATTTAAGCAAACATACACATAGTTTTATTAGAGTCAGATAACTACAGCTGTTCTTTCTCTTTCAGAGCCTGCTCAATTTTAGATCTTTCCTGTGGGAAAAGTTGTCCTTCGTTAAGAGGGATGAAAAGGGGCACTGGTTAATTATTAATAAGGTTCAGCAACCTTCCAGAAACTTCCACATTCCTTGCTGCAAAGGGGTGGCCATTTTAAATTCTGCTAACTAAATGTTAGGGACATGGATGGCACTGGGGTCTAAACCACTGAGCCTCTTGGGCTTGCCAATCAGAAGGTCAGTGGTTCGAATCCCTGCGACGGGATGAGCTCCCGTTGATCAGTCCCTGCTCCTGCCAACCTAGCAGTTCGAAAGCACGTCAAAGTGCAAGTAGATAAATAGGTACCGCTCTGGTGGGAAGGTAAACAGCATTTCTGTGTGCTGCTCTGATTTTGGTGTTCCGTTGCACCAGAAGCAGCTTAGTCATGCTGGCCACATGACCCGGAAAAACTGTCTGCAGACAAATGCCGGCTCCTTCAGTTTGTAAAGCGAGATGAGCGCCACAACCCCAGAGTCATCTGTGACTGGACTTAACTGTCAGGGGTCCTTTACCTTTTAACTAAATGCTAAACTCACACAAGTGGGAAAGGGGAAGGATATATACAACAAATAATACCCCACTCTCCAAATCCAACCCAACACTTCCAACCCATGCTTTACATCTGCATCCAGGAGCTATTTGGGTCAAAGAACTCTGAAAACCTTTTAGCCCTTCAGTCCTTCCACTCTTGCCTTTGATGAAACCATTTGCAGGTGGGATACTTTGTACCTGCTCGTCTTGCCGAAAGAGACCTGGGAGCCCAGAAAGCATCAAGGATGTTTGCTTCCCTAGTCTGCTTCACCGCTTGTCATTGTTATGTTGCAGTTCTTTGCTCTGCTGAAGACGGGGATGGGTGTGCTACTCTTTTTCCATTTCTGTGGATGTTCCCAAGAGATACAGCAGTGATCTCAAAATCCCAGGGGCCTACAGCCACAGGCTTATATTTGTTCCTGAACCTCTGGCAAGCAAGCTTCCACGCTGGCCTTTCACAGTGTCATTGTTCCTATTTGGATAGTGCAGGTAGGCACACATGAGACAAAGCTGCCTACAGCAATAGCAGGCCAAGCCTGAAGAACAATATTTCCCTCTTTTTTTAATGCTCAGATTTCCAGCTTATACTGTGGACACTCTTAGCTCAATCAGATGAGTCCCAGGAGCAGGGTAGGCAGCGGGCAGCATCTCAGGAGAGCCAGGGAGAAGGATTTAGGCATAAACAATGGCATCCCAAGTGACCCAATAATTTCTGCATTACCGAATATAGAGGAGATAACAGCTCATCCTTTAATGTGCTGTGCAGAGAGATCTCAGGAGGGAAACATTACCCGCCTTCAGAGCAAAGACCAATACTCTGAAAAGGCAGAAATCTGTGTCAGGGGGAAACATTACAGAAGTGGAATGAATGTTCACAAAGATATAGGGGGCTTGGCACTCTTTGGAAATTGCTAAGGGCAGAACTAAACATTGCAGAGCAAATACAGGGATTCTAAGCCCATGTCCCCCTTGTAAGGCTAAGGCAGGTGGGGGTGCAAATAGGCATAGAACTGAGGTGAATATTTCTCCCCCGGACTGCCACTCCTCCCTGCAGCTCCTTTTCTGACTGATTTTCTCCAGCTAGACATCGGTGGTAGTGCAAGAATAATAACCAGACAGAGAAATAGTCAAGTATAACCAACTCATGAATACTTCCCCCCAAATGTCACACACACGTACACACCCCAATTCACATTATTTTGGAATCCATGTTGGTTAATAACAAGTATTTCTGCCTTTAGCAAATCCAAGAATTTTGTTCATCCCTGAACAAAACTTTCCTTGTGATGCACTTCCATAGGGGTCCCTCCCTGTGGTGAATCAATCTATGTGCCCATTGTCACTGCAGGGGGTTGGACTAGATGACCCCTGCGGTCCCTTCCAACTCTACAGTTCTATGATTCTATGAAATGTGAATCTTGAAGGATATCTGCATTTCGCTTCATGTCTTGTTTCAGAAAATGTGGGCGCGATGAAGGCTTGCGTTAAAATGCAAACAGAACAAACTTTTTTCTGGTGCAGTATAACCACAAAAGCAAAAAAAAAACAAAAAAAAAAACAGCAACACCCCAAACAAACCCACCTCTGCCACCATTCAAGGATAACACTTGAGCCTTCAGCTGGGATTTATCTGTTTACCTCCTAAACCTCCTGAATGAATGAAAGCTCAAGAGCTCTAACTCTGGAACTGAGCACAGCAGGGGCCTGTTAACTATTTAAACCGCTTTTTCAGTTCAGACCCTGTAACTGGGAAAATAGGCCTGATTTCTTTTGGAGATTCAGGAGTTAATTATGCCCAACTCTGTCAATCATATAATATTACCAAGGGCAGCAAAACCAAGACCCCCACACTTCAAAGGACTGACTTTTTTATTTCCCTCTTTCCTCATCAAGAGATGAGATTGTCTCTGTGCCTCGCTGGCTCCTAAGATCCCTTCTAATGGAATTTCCTGGCTCCCATACCAATGCAGAGCTTTAAATAAAAGCCAATATTTTTATCATCTTAAGGCATGAGGGTAAACCAGGATGCGTTTGTGGCAATTATGTGTTGTCCAAGAAACCAAGATGGAATGAACCGTTATGCTTTTTTTAAACAAAACAAAACAAAACAAAACAAAACAAAACAAAACAAAACAAAACCCCAAGCTTCAGAGAAAGGGTCAAGTGAAACTGATATCTCTGTAAGGAGAGTGCTATGGAAATAATATGAAATACTTAAGAAACTTTACAAATCATTGCCTATGCTATTAGGAACCAGTTTGGCTACTTGACCCAATTCTAACACTAGTAGTTTTTTTAATTCACTTTCTATTTTATTTCTTTCTCCGTTTGTATACCACTTCCCATCAACCAAAGGTCCCGAAAGGGTCTTGCAACTGAAACTAAAAACATCACATACAATCATAACCTATCAACAGATAATGCGGTCCAAGGAACAGCTTAAAATAAACATCCACTTACAATAAACACTGTTATTGCTATCTTCAGACAGGAGATTTTAAACTCGTGTTGTAAAAGAGGTGTTTTTCACAGCATTTTGAAAGGTGGGGAGGGCGGGAGCCACCACTGAAAAGGACCTGGACTGTGCACCCATCAATTTAGGCTCTTGCTGCTGCAAAATTATAGAACAAATGTTGTTATGAGATAGAACCATAGAATTGTAGAGTTGGAATGGAACCCTGAGGGTCATCTAATGCAAAGCCATGCAATGCAGGAATCTCAGCTAAAGCATTCATGGTAGACGGCCATCCAACCTCTGCTTAAAAACCTCCAAGGAAGGAGAGTCTACAACCTCCTGAGGGAGACTTTTCCATTGCTGAACCGCTCTTACAGTGAGAAAGTTTTTCCTGATGTTTAGTTGGAATCTGCTTTCTTGCCATTGAAGCCATTGGTTCGAGGCCTACTCTCCAGAGCAGTAGAAAACAACCTTATTCCCTCTCCCATGTGAAGCCCTTGATATTTGTAGATAGCTTTCATATCTCCTCTCAGCCTCCTCTTTTCCAGGCTAAAGATACCCAGCTCCTTCAATTGTTCCTCATAAGGCTTGGTTTCCAGACCCTTGATCATATCAGTCACTTTCCTCTGCACTTGTTCCAGCTTGTCAACATCCTTCTTAAATTGTGGCGCCCAGAATTAGACACAGTATTCTAGGTGTGGTCTGACTAAGGCAGAACAGAGTGGTATTACTTCTCTTGTTCTGGTCACTATATTTTATTTTGAGAAGTTCTCCCACCTAAAAAATATATGCATGAAAAAACATATATTGGAACAAAGTGGGCATGAAAATGCATAGAGTTATGAGTTTTTTGGGGGGTCAGTCTGGATGGAATCCTGGGTCCCCTTACAGAACCTGTGTTCCTGATTCCATGGGGGTTGAGTATATAAGAAGAGGAAGCTTTTCAAACCAAGTTAATGGCTTTGGCTTTCTACTAAAATACCATGATCTAGCAGAACCAAAGAAGTTGCTCTGTGCCATAGAATAAATGAGTGAGTCGTTCCTTCAATCCCTTCACCTGGGTGGACACCATGTGATCCTAGGTAGAAGAAGTTGGATATGAGCTGAGCTGCAAAACAGACAGGGAGCTGAAGACATGTGTTTGCTTTGTTTTGAACTTTGGGACTTCCCTGGAAACCAGTGGGGAAGCAAGAAATGTTATTGTTGCAAGCTCCTCTGTCTTAAGCTCAGGTTGCATATATGGGTAAATAAAACCATATATTCTAAAGACACCATGATTTCTGCTAACCCCTGAAACTGAACCCTGCGTAAACCCAGGAACCCCTGAAGTCTCTTGCCGCTCAAAGATTGGGGTGGCACGTAGAGTGAAAATAACATTCTCAAATGCATTACGTTAGAGATAGATATGCAATATGCATATTGGGGGAAATGCACTTGAAAACTCTTATGATTTTTCACCAGGGAGGAAAGACAGCAACTAGAAGAAAGTTGCCACTGGAATCTGCCCTACATGGAAATTCAGAGGCACCACTCTCAAAGACTTTCAGAGAAGCCCAGAGCTGGGAGACACCCCTGTTCAGAATCCTGGAGAGTTGCTGTGAGTCAGTATAGACAATAAAGGACCCCTAGACAGTTAAGACCAGTCAAAGGCGACTATGGGGTGAGACACTCATCTCTCTTTCAGGCTGAGGGAGCTGGCGTTTGTCGACAGACAGCTTTCCGAGTCAGGTGGCCAGCATGACTAAAGCGCTTCTGGCACAATGGGACACCGTGACGGAAACCAGAGTGCACGGAAATGCCGTTTACCTTCCCACTGCAGTGGTACCTATTTATCTACTCGCACTGGTATGCTTTTGAACTGCTAGGTTGGCAGAAGCTGGGACAGAGCAATGGGAGCTCACCACTGTTACGTGGATTCAAACCGCAGACCTTCTGATCAGCAAGCCCAAGAGGCTCAGTGGTTTAGACCACAGCACCACCTGCATCCCCAAATAATAGGTGGACCAAGGGTTTGACTCAGTATAAGACAGCTTCCTGTGCACAAAACAAAATAAAAACCTAACTCAAAGCACCTTAAAAGAGGCATATTCAGAAAAAGGGAGCAATGGAGTGATAGGAAAGGAGACAGTAAGAGCAAACCATAAGTAATATTCTTACTTGCACCCTTTTTTTGCACCCCACCTCCTCACTATGTACTGTGATGGATTGCAGCCATAGTTCCCAAGAGGAGTTTCCAATCTGTCGCTAAATGTGTAGTAAATACAGAGGAGAAAAGTGTTTGCGATGAAAAAAGGCTCTTGTTGAAAGTCTCCTCGCTGAGAGAGGAGAATGTCTCACTTCAAAAAAATAGAGGAGAATCACACCCAGATGTTGTGGGGTCTGTTTGTTTTGAATGACAGAAGCATTTAAAAAGGATTGCCCAGAACCAATTGGTTTGCCCCCTTCTGGAGCCTTAATGGGAAAGGCAACCAAAATGTTTAGACTAGGAGAGTCCTCCCCCCAGAGAACTATAATCTTGGTCAGCAGGAATTCAAGTGACATGACTTGAACAGCGCCGGTGCAAGGCTGTGAAAGAACGGAGCGAAGAACTGTCAGCATTTTTAACTTTGCAGGAACATTCCCTGTCGCTGCAGTGTGTGAACATGTGAATTAAAAAAATGAGAAAAAGACTTGCATTTCTCTGGGGAACAAGGCGCGGTGAAAGATGGAATTAGCAAAACCAAATCCACTTGCCAGATGCTCACACTACAAAATAATAAGGCATTCATGGACCCAGGGCTGAATGTGGCCCTTTAGATCTCTGTGTCTGGCCCTCAGAATTCTGCTCAGGCCACACACCCTCCCCAACCTCACCCTCTTCTGACCCTGATTCATTTAAGTTTTTTTGTCTGACTGGAATGTGTCCTTCGATCACGCCTCTTGCACCCTTAGATGGGCGATGGAGATGAGTGTATAACCCACTAGCAATGGATGATGGGAGTTGTAGTCTAACTGCATTCTCCCACCTCTGCAACAGGAGGCCTATTGCCCGTCATGCCAGAAGTCTCTGCAACAGTCAATGGAGATCTTTCTTCTCCTCTTACCATCGTTGGTTGGATATCTGCCCTTGGAGCCATTTCCGATTCTCTCAAGAGCAAAAGGCTGAGGCATGAGTCCATGGACGGTGCCAACATTTAGGCAACCCAGAAAGAGCTTGCAGATGAAACCAGCAATTGATACGGCCTCCCAAAGGCAACAGTGTTCGATGTCCTTTCTCTCTTGTTATGAATGCTTTTAATATAAGCCTGGTCCCGCTTTTTATGACCCAGTATGTCCCTTTCTGATTATTTGGAGAGTTGCAAAAAAAGAGCTAGTCAGCACTTTGGCGCTCCCCACAGCTCATAAGCGATGGATCCAAGACCATCAAATTGAGCTCCCTCAGAGGACTCCTGTTGTCATATCTTTCTTCATAACCTCTCCAGAGAGAGAGAAGGAGTAACGAAGCACATCAATAACCTTTTTCTCTAATTCCTATGAAGGGGTGATGACAACTCATTCCTTTCACTGGCCAGCCATAGACACTGGGGGCTTGATTTTACATTGCAATTTCGGGTGACACCATTTAGCTGGCTAAATGACCCACCACCACGACAATCACTCCCATTACCGTATATTTCTATTCCACCTTTTTCCTCTAAGGATCTCTAAGGTGCCGTTGCATGGTTTTCTCCCTCCTCATATAACCCCCACAACAACTCTGCGAGGTAGGCTATGATTTGCGGCAGTGACTGAGCTTCACGGCCAAGTGGGGATTTGAACCCTGATCTCCCAGGTCTTACTCCAACGCTGTAACCACTACACTACACCACCCCTTGGTGCTGGTGGGAGACAGAAGATGGTTAAACCTCTCCATGAATTGCCCTGCTGGGTTTTTGACAGCAGGGCACAAATGAGAGCAGTTTCTCACTCATTGTTTTGGTTTTCTTAGTTTATGGTTCCATTCCCATTGGGAAACAACAAGGATCACAGTAGGCCAATTTCTGGGCTGCTCTAGATCTCACCTTGGTTTGAGGGGCATGGTAGGTAGATTTCTCATAGCCAAGCTTTCCCTTGGAGCTGTCCAGCATGCCCTCAATGTACCCCACCAGACCCTCTTTTTAAAAAAACAGGTGATCTGTGTTCCTGCTCTCTCTGTTGCCCGAGTGCTGCCAATTGCTAATGAGAAGCCCTGCAGAAGGTCTCTGCAGTTCTTTTATGCTTATTTCGTTTTAAACTGTACTTCTGACTGTTCACAGCCATGAGAATAGAGGACTGTCAAGTGAAAAACAGGACACCTAGGTACCCTGGTAGAGACAGAGGAAATTTATTCCCACTCACATAATACTGAAAGTTGATTGGGGGGTGGGGGGGGAGGGGGAGGGCTTGCCCTGATAAATCAAGTGGCAGTGAAAACTGATCAAAGGAAGTACTCCTCCAAACATCACATGATGAATTTATAGACTTTAGTATTTCAAAGCACGGTGAAAGCTTAGAGACCATTAAGGAAAAAGCAGGCAATTTCATGGAGCCCAGGATAATCAATAGCTACTTACTCAGATAACATGGTTAGTACTATTTGATTTGGTATTTACATGCTGCTTACTAGTCATAATTTCTAAGCAGTGTACAGAATTTTTTTTTTTTTAAAAAAATCATACCAAGAATAATTAGAAGAAGAAGAAGAAGAAGAAGAAGAAGAAGAAGAAGAAGAAGAAGAAGAAGAAGAAGAAGAAGTTTGGACTTGATATCCCACCTTTCATTCTCCTTAAGGAGTCTCAAAGCAGCTAACAATCTCCTTTCCCTTCCTCCCCCACAACAAACACTCTGTGAGGTGAGTGGGGCTGAGAGACTTCAGAGAAGTGTGACTAGCCCAAGGTCACCCAGCAGCTGCATGTGGAGGAGCGGGGAAGTGAACCCGGTTCACCAGATTACAAGTCCACCGCTCTTAACCACTACACCACAATCCATCATAAAACCAGAAAATTACCTTAAAATGAGCTTGAACCCAAGAACTGGTTCCTGAGTTTGCTTATTTCCTCCTCCCTCCTAATCCATTTTCCTTTCGTGCCATGTCTTTTTGGATTGTAAGGCCAACACCAGGGGCTGCTTTGCTTTTATTGATTTGTAAACCACTCTGAAAGCCTTTAGTTTCTTTCTTTCTTGCTGAAGACCAGGGTAAAGAATGTTTAAATTAATACATAAAGCCTTCTTCACGTTTTGAGGAAGCATACCCCTTGGTACATGGGAGGGTCTATATAGGCCTTAGCCATCACATTAAATTCCTGCATCATAGTTCAGTCAGTCAGTTTTAGACTCTGAACTTAATGGTCACATCCACACCCATACCCTATATCTTTAGATAGAAAAGCGTATTACTTCACATTTCAAACTTCATTCAAAATAACCTGGTGAGGTAGCTTAGGTTGAGAGATTGCGACAGGCCCCAGGTATTCAGCTAATGAACTTCAGACACAACCAGACAGAGGGCCTTCTCCACCCTGTGGAACACCCTCCCTTCAGATGTGAAGGAAATAAGTAGTTATCCTATCTTTAAAAGACATCTGAAGGGAAGGGAAGGGAAGGGAAGTTTTTAATATTTAATGCTGTATTGTTTTTAATACTTGATTGGGAGCTGCCCAGAGTGGCTGGGGAGACTCAGCCAGATGGGAGGGTTATAAATAATATATTATTATTATTATTATTATTATTATTATTATTATTATTATTATTATTATTATTCATGGCTGAAGGGGGGATTTGAACCCAGGTCTCCGAGGCTCTAGTCAAACACTCCACACCACATTGGTTCAGCAGGGTATGCAAATGAGCTCTAAGGCAGACCTGGCCCAGTCTTCCTGCTGTCATCTAGAGAGGTAGGGGTTCGATGATAGGAAAGCTCTGTTGCTGAAATTAAACAGTGTGCTTGAATTAAAGTGAATAACCTTTGCTATTCTCCTCTCAACTTTATATATCTTGCCTTCTCCAGCAGTGTCAAATGAATGTCAGCAGGGAAGATCATTCTTCTATTTATTTCAGATACCTTCACCAGGATCCTGAACTGCTTTTTTTTTCTTTTCTCATTTTCCTTTTTAAGAATTGCCAATTACCCACATACCAACTGTCCCACTGATGCTCTGATCTCACCGTAGGAACATTTAGTTCAGAGATACAAAAGCTCTTTCTCTGCCCCCCTCCACCTCTCCATATTGCAGCAACCATTCTATGGGTTCTAAAATCAGAGCTGGCATAAGGAGGTGTGTTGCAGATGACCTCCCCATAAAAGCTCCCAGACTCAGCTGCCTCTGAATTTCTGCCCTCCACCACCTTGCAAGCTGACAGTAGGGTGGGGGCAAAGCAGGAATGTAACAAACCCCGCAGCACATCTTTCAAAGAAGTGTGGAACTTCCAGAATTAGGAGAGATACAGGAATGCAGGCCATCTGGTGGAATATTATCTATGCAGACTGGAAGTGGCCGACCATGGTTAAAGGCAGAGATCTGATGTCCGGGACTCAAAGCAGATGGGGTACCACTGAGCTGCAGTCCTTTCCCTTAAGAGGGACCACATGCATACATTTTGACATTGGTGTTGTCTGTTTGTTGAGCATGGAATTCAAATCCTACACAGATGTTGGAAACTGAGCTGGTTTATTAACAGCAGGGGTGATGAACCTCAGGCCTGGGAGATCACCACATAAAATTGCAAGATAAAAAACACAAAGTACATAATAAAAAGAACACAAACAAACCAATAGTTGCCCCTTTCCTATCCCCTTCCACAACCAGGGCTTTTTTTCAGCCAGAACTTGCCGGAACTGAGTTCCAGAACCTTTCAGGTAGGTGCCATTGCCATTGAGGGAGGTGTTTGTGGTGAGTTCTGCCACAGATTGTGCTTCAGGGAACAGTGGATAAAGAAGAAAGTGTGCTTGAATCATTTTTTGAACTAGCTGGATGTTAGCAAAGTGGGTGGGTGGGGAACTGAATAGGGCTTCTTTTGGAGCAAAGTCTGCTTTTCCTAGGAGCTCCCCTTGGTGCTGATCCTCACCCTGTTTCCTGCTTTGCCTGCTGCATAATTCCCACTGAGTGACCCCCTCCAATAGTCTGGCTGGAACAGAAGACAGGTTAATGAAGTTGCTGCTGTGTTGTACACAGCCCTATTGTCTGACATGACCTTCTTATCCAAAGCACCCCAGAAGAGTTACTGCCTGCAGCTGAGTGGCTGGATAGACTTGAGCCGGGCATTGGAAGGAATGAGCAGTAAAAAAGCCCCTCCTGACCTCTGAACTTGGCTTCCATGGCTGGCTGCTTCTCACAAATATTGGGTTGCCATGGCATCGGAAACTAACCTTCCTGGGCATGCAGCTGGAGCCTGGGTTTTATAATTCTCTTTTTTGAAAACAAAATAAAAAGCCTGTGTTCATATTATTTTCATTGCAAAGTCGTGATAAAACATTTTTCACCTAAACCCGGCCATCATTTGGGACTATAAATGTGCCAGCCTTCCCGTGGCATTGTCTCCAATATGAACTGCGGAGTAATATTCTCAGCATTATATGCAACCGTTATTCTATTAACATGATGGAATGACAATTGCTTTTATGATGTGAGTGTCTCTGTTGCAGGGAATGAGGCTCCAGGAAGGAATAATAAACACATTATTCATAGAAACATTGGGGAATAATCCTCTGGTTTTGCATACTGTGATGATGTAAAAAATAATATGCTGAAAAATCCCGACAAATTAAAGGTATGCTGGATTATATAACAGACCGATCCTTTAAAAATCATGGAGTAAGGAAGCCGTGGTCAGCATCTGTATCTAGTGATGGGGGTGGAAATTCACAGGACTACAGTCATAAAACAAAAATATAACAGAATTATTATATTACATTTATATACCATCTTTTCCTCCAAGGAGCTCAAGCTGTCATTCACGTTTCTCCCCCTCCTCATTTAATCCCTACAAAAACCCTGTGAGGGAGGTTAAGGTGAGAGGCTGTGGGTGTCCCAAGGTCACCCAATGAGCTTTATGACAGAGTGGGGATTTGAACCCTGGTCTCTCAGGGCCTATGGGACGTGGGTGGCACTGTGGGTTAAACCACAAAGCCTAGGACTTGCTGATCAGAAGGTTGGCAGTTCAAATCCCCGTGACGGGGTTAGCTCCTGTTGCTCGGTCCCTGCTCCTGCCAACCTAGCAGTTCGAAAGCACATCAAAGTGCAAGTAGATAAATAAGTACCGCTCTGGCGGGAAGGTAAACGGCGTTTCCGTGCGCTGCTCTGGTTCGCCAGAAGCAGTTTAGTCATGCTGGCCACACGACCCGGAAGCTGTACGCCGGCTCCCTCGGCCAATAAAGCGAGATGAACGCCACAAACCCAGAGTTGGCCACGACTGGATGGTCAGTGGTCCCTTTCCCTTTCCCTCTCAGGTCCTAGTCCAACACTCTTAACCACTACCCCAGACTGACTCTCAGAAAATAATGATCACTCTTGTCATGTGACAGGCAAGGGGGTCCTGAGAACCATGACTACTGTTTGATTTTACAGGGTGACCTTGTGGTCTTCATCACTGTAGGAAAGAAAACTCTGGAAGTCACTTATTAATATTTGCTGCGATGAAGAGAAAAAGCAGCGATTTCTTTCTTCACTCTTTGCTAGCAAATAGTTTTTGTGTCCCCTCTCCCAGTTCTGGTTCCTTTGTCTTATAGGTGTACTTGTGTGTTCCATTCACACATCCAAAATTATTGGAATGCAAACTCTCTCACCGATGCACCTATGTAAAGAAAAAGATAAATGCCTCTAACCTAACTGGATGCAACAGCCTGAGCTGGAAGTAGCTCTGAAAAATAACAGGTAGTCATTCTATCAGCTATTTGGATGTATGAGACTAAATCCAATCCCATTCTCCCCGAGACAGCTGGCTAGTCATATCACTGATCTTCTGACGCAGGTCTATGAGCACAGAGTCCCGCTCTTTGGCTAGTGAGAGAGCAATGTAAAGTATACAAAACAACCCTTTGCAAAGGCAGTTCTGCACCCAGTACATGAGATATGCACAAAAGAGTGTTTCTGCCCCAAAGCTGGATTGGGGAGCAAGTGAACTGGTATCAAACCAGGGTGTCAAAAGCAGATTCTGCACAGGCATGCCAAGCACCAACTATCAGCTGATAGTCTGTGCTTGGTAAACACCAGGGAAGGGGCCAGGACTGAAGGTACCTGCAAAGCACCTTTTGTCCAAGACCCACTTTCCTTATGTTGTGTATGATGTCATTGGCCATGCTTCCTTGGGCTGATGGGAGTTGTAGTTCAGAAACTATGGAGGGTCAAAGATTCTCAGCTTTCTTCAGCCAGAACCTGCCAGAACTCAGTTCCAGAACCTTTCAGGTAGGTGCCATTGCCATTGAGGGAGGTGTTTGTGGTGAGTTCTGACACAGATTGTGCTTCAGGGAACAGTGGATAAATAGAAAAG
Source organism: Podarcis gaigeae (assembly GCF_964106915.1). NCBI lineage: Eukaryota > Metazoa > Chordata > Lepidosauria > Squamata > Lacertidae > Podarcis > Podarcis gaigeae. The sequence continues at coordinate 11,259,461 of NC_139682.1, forward strand.
TGTGCTTGAATCATTTTTTGAACTAGCTGGATGTTAGCAAAGTGGGTGGGTGGGGAACTGAATAGGGTTTCTTGTAGCAACGTCTGCTTTTCCTAGGAGCTCCCCTTGGTGCTGATCCTCACCCTGTTTCCTGCTTTGCCTGCTGCATAATTCCCACTGAGTGACCCCCTCCAACAGTCTGGCTGGAACAGAAGACAGGTGTAACTCCACTAAAACCAGGCAAAGTCTCGTTTGTGCACATTGCTTTGACGAGACTGTAGGGAAAGTGTGTCGCCCCAAACAGAACTATTCCGAACCTTTTGATAAATGTTTGGGACATGGAAATTGCAGCCATCTGACTTCTAGCCATGACCTTGGTTTGCTTTATCTGCCAGCATCTCCAAACAGAAGCAGGAGCAGTGATGAGTCGATGTGGAATGTGATAAGGACGCAGATGGAGATACTGTTAGAGATAAGACCACAGAAGCTAAAAACAGAAAACAAAATGTAAAGCAAAAGGCAAAATGGATCGGCTTGCTGCCTACTTAGCAAGACCATATTTAAATCCTGATTGTAACCGTTGTTATGTTTGGTTTATTTGTGTTTAATTTTAAAAGAGTGCCATTGTTTAGCATTGCCTTAAGAGTTCTATGAAAATAACTGCTTGGGTTTGCCTGCCATTCAACACTTCCATATTAATGCAAGTCTGTTAGCATTTAAAATTCATTACACCTTCTCAGAATTTAATCCAACTGCTGTGCAATTTGTTTGTTTTTTCCTCATTAGCATAACATTATCCATTGCATTAAGTCTCTCTGTTCTTATTGTAATAACTGTTGTTTTCAAAAATCTTATCTTAGGCTTGCAACAGTTAGGTTGCAATCATATACACACCGACCTAGGGGTAGATCCCATTGAACTCAATAGGGCTTCCTTCTGAATAGAAAGGTGTGAGATTGCACTGTAGCATTCTTAAGGGCTGCATTTGGCCCCCTGGGGCTGAGTTTCCCCTTTTCTGGCTTCTGCCGCAGTAAATTGTTAGCCTTTATTGTTAACTAGGCAGAGGGCCTTCTCGGTAGTGGCGCCTGCCCTTTGGAACGCCCTTCCATCAGATGTCAAGGAAATAAACAACTACAGTGGTACCTCAGGTTGCATACGCTTCAGGTTACAGACTCTACTAACCCAGAAATAGTACCTCGGGTTAAGAACTTTGCTTCAGGCTGAGAACAGAAATTGCACAGCAGCGGCGTGGCAGCAGCGGGAGGCCCCATTAGCTAAAGTGGTGCTTCAGGTTAAAAACAGTTTCAGGTTAAGAACAGACTTCCAGAATGAATTAAGGACTTAACCCGAGGTACCACTGTATCTTACTTTTAGAATACATCTGAAGGCAGCCCTGTTTAGGGAAGTTTTTAATGTTTGATGTTTTATCGCTTATTATTATTAGTAATATTAATATTCTGTTGGGAGCCACCCAGAGTGGCTGGGGAAACCCAAACAGATGGGCGGAGTATAAATAATAAATTATTATCATTATTATCATTATTATTTTAAGGTGCTTTTAATTAGACAACATTAACATCAAAACACTTCAAAATATGACAATTGGGGATCTTGGGTGTTCAGAAAGTTTATAAACTAATACCAGCTCCCTGTTTTAATTTTTACTAAAGTGAACCAGATAATTTAACTTAATCCTGTTCTGAAACTTTCTCTCTCTCTCTCTCTCTCTCTCTCTCTCTCTCTCTCTCTCTCCCCCCCCCCCTGTTTCACATATTGTGTACAGGGTAATGATCTCTCTCGCACACCGAGCTATTGCATTTTTAACATACCACTTTAGACTCAGATCCTCAGAGTCCGTATGTTGCTGAGTTCCCTGACAGAAAGCCAATGTTTGTGAAGGAAAACATTTTCACCCTCTCCCAGGGAGAACTAATCTGCTCATTGCCGTGAACAGTGATCCTTGACTGCTTGATTTAACCATGGAAACCTTGTCTAGGAAACCAAATTTCTAACTCAAGCAACATAGACTTGAGCCTTGTCAATATTAGGCTGTTGCCACATCTGGGTCGCCTAGCTCCCCTTTTGTGTTTTGCAATTTGCCACCAGGCGACTCTTTAAACTTTGCATTGCTCCAGAGTTCCTGTCTTTGTAACAACACAAAACGTGCCCTTTTCGATGCAAGCGAAGAATGTGTGCTCAGAGAAAGGAGAAGGAGAAAAACAGGAGAGGCAGAAACCAAATTGGACAGCAATATGTTGCAGCACAAAGAGTGCTCCCATTCGGGGTTGCAGCCAGACCCCCTTTCCAGGTTATCCTATTTTATATCCACCCTGGTTTTCCTCAAAAAAGAAGCCTACACCAGTCAGCATTCCAAACCCAACTAAGAAACTACAACTCACAGCATCCCTGGCCAGTGGCCATGATTGCTGGGGCTGATGGGAACTGTAGTTTAGCAACATCCAGATGATTCCCTACACTTGCTGTGTCTGAAAGGCTTTTGTGTTCTGTGCAAGTCCAGTTTAAAGATAAAGAACCATAAAAAGGGAGATCAACTGGGGCCTTGAAGTTGCCCATCAACAGTTAGAACCTGGACAGCAGACTGAGCAGGCAACAAGGTCACTTGGGCACAGTCTCTCTTTCTCTCCCCTCACTATGGGGAGATGCATTGTATTTCTATTTAAAATACTGGGTGGGAAGCAATATAGCACTAAGGAGATGGTTCTGTCGGAGTGAGCATTTATGAGTACGTTTCCAAGCACAATTCAAAGTGTTGGTGCTGACCTTTAAAGCCCTAAACGGCCTCGGTCCTGTATACCTGAAGGAACGTCTCCACCCCCATCATTCAGCCCGGACACTGAGATCCAGTGCCGAGGGCCTTCTGGCGGTTCCCTCATTGCGAGAAGTAAGATTACAGGGAACCAGACAGATGGCCTTCTCGGTAGTGGCGCCCACCCTGTGGAACACCCTCCCTTCAGATGTGAAGGAAATAAGTAGCTATCCTATTTTTAAAAGACATCTGAAGGCAGCCCTGTTCAGGGAAGTTTTTAATATTTAACGCTGTATTGTTTTTAATACTTGATTGGGAGCCGCCCAGAGTGGCTGGGGAAACTCAGCCAGATGGACGGGGTATAAATAATATATTATTATTATTATTATTATTATTATTATTATTATTATTATTATTATTATTATCATCAAACAATCTCTTTCTTTCCTCCCCCTGAGTGGTGGTTGAGGGGTTATCACGACCCTCCAAAGCAGATTTGGGGAAGTCATGGGGTGGGGAGAAAGAGGGAAGCCCTGTTGTGCTAGCTGGAGTTCTTACATACGTATATACCTGGGTAGTTGAATCCAGGCCACAGTAATTATTTCTAAATGTATACCCATGCATATAAATCAACATATGCAAGTTTCATGCAAATCTGTTTCTTCTTTTTGGGATGATGTGCAAAAAAACCACCCTAGACTTGAAGTTGGCCCTGGCTAAACCAGCCATAACTATGAACATGATAACCTACCAGAAACCTGATAAACGTTCACCACCCCCCAACTTTCTGGGACTTCAGAAACAGGGAGATTGTCAAGCTCCTAGAAGAACACAATACATAGCTACACCCTTGTGCAAATTAATTGAAACAAAGCATGTTTTCTATCTTATTTGTAATCCTGTACTCAAAACAAACACGAAAAGTCAGTTGATCATTATGGTGTCGGAAGCCAGCAGCCAATGGAAGGAATGATGCGCTCGCCACAATATATTGAGGTTCTATGAAAGAGAGTTATTCCAGAGCTGGAAAAGAGGTATCCTGACGGTACTGGGATATTGCAGCAGGACCTAGCCCCCTGTCACACATCAAAAGTGGTGAAAAATTCATGACAGAGCAGCAAATACAGGTACTTGATTGGCCAGGGAATTCCCCAGACGTAAACCCCATTGAGAAGTTGTGGGCTATATACAAAAGTCGCCTCCGTGCTGTAGACTGTACAGTTATGGAGAAGCTCATTCATGCTCTGATTCAAGTGTGCTACAGGGATCCAAAAACCAACAGTGACTGCTCAAAACTAGTAGACGCCATGCCAAACTGTGTTCAAATGCTGCTTAAAAATAGCGGAGGTCATATCCATTACTAATGTACGTATATGTGAGTTTTGTACATGTATATGTGAGTTTTGTACAATAAACTACATTGTTTGTTTCAGTTAATTTGCACAAGAGTATACATTCTTCCTGTTGGGTTGCAAGTTGTTCAGGCTTGGATTAGTATCTGCAGCTCTGGGTGGTAATCTGGAATTGTTTGTTCTGCATGGAATTGGCTCCGTTTCTTTGATTGTGGCACCAATCAATCACTCAATCAACAGCTGTGGAGTCTGGCACAGTTCCTCACCCCCAGCAAAGCTGTTTCGGGGAGATGTGAACCAATGTTTCCAACTCAATTGCCAACTGACCGGAAAAATGGCCTCGCCTGCTGTGCTGCCTTTAATGGAGCTTGATCTGCAGAAACCAACCATTGATGTTTTTCGCTGCGTTGGAGCTGGACCCAATCACCTGCTCATATGTGTGGATCAAACTTCTGTTCAAGGCAGAAGAGCCAGGAGCTAGTAAAAATTTTAAAAAAATTGGCAACCCCCGAGAGAAAAAGCAAGAGAGAGAAAGAGAGAGAGAGAGAGAGAGAGAGAGAGAGAGAGAGAGAAGGTCCTTTCTTTCCAGATACACAGCAAGGAAGAAAGGTTTGTAATTAGATGTGCATTTTAAGTAGCCAGGGCGCAATGGGGGGCTTAGAGCATTCATATAAATTATACCAATCAGCAATGAAAGGGAAATAAATAAGGACATCAAATGTGACACTTTCTTATAAGTGATGTACACCAGTACTAAATCATGGCAAACAGTGGCTTAGAAAACAAAGACTGAAATGTCATCGCGAAACGAATTTTCAGCACCAGCCTTGCTAGATCTGTAAATGCATATGATCATCTTAATGATGTATGTTCAAGAGACATGATGAATCGTTGTGTTAAAGGGGGACTGTGGAATACGCAGACATTCTGAGATTATTCTTTGGAGAAATGAATGGCATATTGTAAACGAATCCAATGAACGGTAGCATTAGGTTTTATGCATTTGTTGCTGGTAGATCAGGCAGTTAAACAAAGGATGCAATGTTTTCCAGTCCAAGAGAGGGGGATCTGGTCCCACATTTGCACCCCCCCCAAAAAAAAACCCAGTCTGAATTTTTATTTGCTCCCCTTTTACTTTGATGATGGTGATGATTTTTAAAAGGTGCAAAATAGTAAGGGCCAAAAGCACAAGTAATCCCCACTCGGTTTATTTCTAATTTTGAGAAGGAATGCATATGGCTGCAATGTAAATTAAGCATATGACCCAGCTTCCTGGGCTACATTCATACTATGAATTTAAAGGACTATGCTACTTTCAATAGTCATGGCTTCCTCCAAAGAAGGCGATGACTGTTGTTAGGGGGTTCCTATCCCCACCCACCGTAGAGCTACAATTTCCAGAGTTTCCTGCGGAAAGGGATTGACTGTTAAACTATTAATTACGAATTAAGCTCGATTTACCAGCAAGTCAGTTTGTAGTGAGTTAGTACAGAGAAAGAAGAATACAATATTTGATATTAGATGATGGGAAGAACTCTGTTGGATCAATCCAAAGGGCCCACCTGTTATCTTGTTTTTACTTTATTTATTAAATCTATATCCTGCCCTTCCTTCCTAAGAAGGCTTGGGTTGTAAACACATTTAAACAGTACAATGAAATATGGAATACTTATTTTAAAGACAATTAAAATTACCTAAGACTTTGTAAAACAATCACATACCCTCACAACTAATAATTTCAAGGTTGCTGAGAAGAAGAAGAAGAAGAAGAAGAAGAAGAAGAAGAAGAAGAAGAAGAAGAAGAAGAAGAAGAGGAGTTTGGATTTGATATCCCGCTTTATCACTACCCTAAGGAGTCTCAAAGTGGCTAACATTCTCCTTTCCCTTCCTCCCCCACAACAAACATTCTGTGAGGTGAGTGAGGCTGAGAGACTTCAGAGAAGTGTGACTGGCCCAAGGTCACCCAGCAGCTGCATGTGGAGGAGCGGGGAATCGAACTCGGTTCACCAGATTATGAGTCCACCACTCTTAACCACTACACCACACTGTATCATTCAGACATCAAATGACTGGGTAAGCTGGAATGTTTCTAAATTCCCCCTGAGCATTAACGAGGAAGAAGGATGCACCATAATAGGGAGGGTATTCTGCAAATGGCCACTGAGAAGGCCCTGTCATGAGTGAACCCCAACCAAGTAGTGACCAATAGCACATCTTGTTACAATGGCCAAATAGATATCCCCAAGCAGGACCTGAGCGCAACAGCATTCTCCTTACTTGCAACTCCCAGCAATTTTAATCTTTTTTTGCATGCGAAAGCATAAATGAAGACAACTTTGGCATTGGGAAGAACTATACTCAGAAACCCACGGGAAAACATTTCAATATCCCATGATGCTCCATTGTGGAGCTGACAGTTGCCATTGTGAATCCTTGTACTGGTTATCCCTCTTGAACTACTTTATGCACTGAAATGTGGCTTGATACTGGCAGCTACCAGAGCAAGAAGAAGAAATATGCAGAATTGTGGGCTGCTGCCCATTGCATTAAGTCCTTCCTGTGCTGTGATGCATTCCCAGGCTCCAGAAAGACCCCACCTCCAAGACCCCTGAACAAAAGGGAAAAAAGAGAGGGGGAAACCTTATAACTCAGTGTTGTGGAAGGGAGAGAGGAGCTATTGACCATAGCTTGTTTAATATTATCATTTGTGTCCTGATCCGATTACTCAGAAGCAAATCCCACTAAATTCAATGGGACTTACTCCCTAGTAAGTGTGCTTAGGATCTCAGTCCTAGCCACTTAAAGCAAATTATGCAATTATTATGCAATTACGGAGCTAGCTCCATAAACCTATGACGGTCATAATTAAAATCACATTCACAGCAATGGCATGTCAACTGCTTAACGCTTTCTTCATCGCAGTTCGAAGAAAACTGAGACAATATCAATTAGCCAAGCCAAAAGTAACATTTAGTTTTAAATACATTCATAAAGATGATTTTTATGGGTTATGGGTGGAAGAAGTTAGCATTTTCTGACACGCAGTTACAGAAACCCTGGTTTCAGTAGCAATGTAAGAAGATTATTCCACATAGATTCAGGATGGGCAATAAGATAATTGCTAAGCCAATATTTTCTTCCATTCCTTACTCTCTCATCAAACCAATTCTTGATTCCTGTGTTGCTTGAAAGCTCAGGGTTCACAAAGTTGTAGTTAAAAAACACCAGGGCAAACAGCACTCCCTCAGGAGGGAGGTTTTTTAAAGCAGTGGTTAGATGGCCACCTGTCATGGATGTTTTAGTTGAGATTCCTGCATTGCAGGGGGTTGGACTAGATGACCCGCGGAACCCTTTCCTACTTTACCATTCTATGCCTAACAGCCAACTCTGCCCACTACTGCCCACACCAGCTGGTATGCAGTCCCCAAGCACCTACCCATTGTCAAATATGCCCACCCTGGAGTAGATAGACCCTCTGTCTTATCCAGTAGAAGAAGAGGAAGAAGAGTTTGGACTTGATATCCTGCCTTTCACTCCCCTTAAGGAGTCTCAAAGCGGCTAACAATCTCCTTTCCCTTCCTCCCCCACAACAAACACTCTGTGAGGTGAGTGGGGCTGAGAGACTTCAGAGAAGTGTGACTGGCCCAAGGTCACCCAGCAGCTGCATGTGGAGGAGCGGGGAAGCGAACCCAGTTCACCATATTACAAGTCGACTGCTCTTAACCACTACACCACACTGATTCTTGTGTAGGGGTCTTGTGTCCTCCTGCTTCTTTTAACACTTGTGTTTTCCTTTCTGGCAATATTTCTTTATTTCATTTGTGTTTGTGATGTTTTGATACACCTGCAAAGCACAAAATGGTCAAAGGGAAAGGTTCTGAAATACGGCACGTCTCTTGCGTTTATGCATTCATCTTCCAACTTTGTCCTTTCCCACTAAAGTTGTCTGAAGGTCATCTGCTCATCCAAACCCCCCAAACCCTTTACCTCTGGCATTCCAAAGGCAGCTTTGCAAGAGGGAAGAAAATATCCAGGCACAAAGGCTGCATTTTAAAACAACAGAACTCGACACCCTTTATGGAAGGCAGGTGCAAGGAAGCATTCAAATGTTACCTCTTGCCCAAAGAATCAATTTGTGCATTGTTTGTTGTGCAGCCTGTTCTATTCTTGGTGTGCTTAGTACGCAGTTCAAAATAAATGACTACTTTTAGACTCCTTTTTTTTTTTTTTTTTTGCAAATGAGAAGAAATTAGAGGTTTGATCAAACAAACAATTATAACGACCATGATGTAATTATGATGTGCTATCTATAGACAACAGAGTGGGCACAGATAACCTGTCAGAAATGACTTCCAATCTGAAGGGTCACTTCTCACAATCTAAGTATACCCATGAAGAACTCCTTCACCACATGTTTGGGCTGTGCTCTAGGAACAGGTTGGCAACATATAGAAGAGAACATGGCTTCTACAACTTGAGAGTTCTATTGAGAGCTAGACGCCTTGAAATTACTGAATCCAAGCCAGCCATGTTGCTTAACTACAGTGGATCTACAGTGGACGCTCGGGTTGCGAACGTGATCCGTGTGGGATGCACGTTTGCAACCCTCAGTGGTGCATCTGCGCACAGGCGGGTTGCGATTTGGCACTTATGCGCATGCACAAAGCACAATTTAGCGCTTCTGCGCATGCGCGACCGCCAAAACCCGGAAGTAACCCGTTCCAGTACTTCCGGGTTTTGGTGGATCCATAACCCAAAAAAACTCAACCTAAAGCATCTGTAACCTGAGGTATGACTGTACTTTGTGGAAGACCATTATTGGATGTAAAGGTAAAGGGTAAAGGGAACCCTGGCCATTAGGTCCAGTCGTGACCGACTCTGGGGTTGCGGTGCTCATCTCGCTTTACTGGCCAAGGGAGCCGGCATTTGTCCGCTTCCACAGACAGTTTTTCCAGGTCATGTGGCCAGCATGACTAAGCCGCTTCTGGTGAACCAGAGCAGCGCATGGAAACGCCGTTTACCTTCCCGCCAGAGCAGTACCTATTTATCTACTTGCACTTTGGCGTGCTTTCGAAATGCTAGGTTGGCAGGGACCGAGCAATGGGAGCTCACCCCGTCGCGGGGATTCGAACTGCCAACCTTCTGATTGGCAAGTCCTAGGCGCTGTGGTTTAACCCACGTCCCATCATTGGATGTACGTAACCCTTAAAAATGGTGCACAAGAGCGAACTTCAGCAACTGTAGCCTATCTGGGAAACACCTAGAGCAGAGTGTGGCGGAGAAAGGCACTTCTCCTTTCTTGTCCCCAACATCTGGGGGATAGTCAGGGCAGAGTGAAGCAGGTGCCTTCAGGTGGCAGATGTTGAGTGCTGAGGAGGAGGCAGAGCTGCGCACACCACAGGGTCTAAGCTAGCCTGCTGCTTTCAGGTGGCGTGGAGAACGCTGTCCAATTGCCAGTGCTGAACTAAGATCCAGCTGTCATTCTGGTTGGCTTTTGTACATGGAATGAGGTGGTAGGCAGGGAGGGAGCACCATTTTGTCCTTTGCCTCAGCCAGCAAAATATCTCGTGCCAGCCCTGGGGATAGTTTTCTATCTCAAAAGTCCAACCTGGGATACATGGATCTGGTTTTCAGATTATTTGAATTCTGGCCTATGGTGTCACTAAGCATTCTGTTTGCGTCATAATTTTGGTTTTGCTTAAGCCCAGGCAGTGGAACATGGATGGCCACTTTTGCACCGTTCTTTCCTCTGGGAAAGGATAGTGGAATCAATTTATCTAAAAATGTATAGGCCGAGCAGCCTTTGGGACCACATACCTCTATAGCAGTGATAATTCCATAGGAACATCCAGGCAATGCTCTTCTTTCCACAAAATCAGCTCACAGCATAGGAAAGAAAACAAGAATTTTGCTTCTCACAAGCCCTGTGAATAGTAGGTTAGGAAGACAGGCCACCCTAATTCTGCAGGAGGAACTAGAATCATAGAATCATAGAGTTGGAAGAGACCACAAGGGCCATCGAGTCCAACCCCCTGCCAAGCAGGAAACACCATCAGAGCACTCCTGACATATGGTTGTCAAACCTCTGCTTAAAGACCTCCAAAGAAGGAGACTCCACCACACTCCTTGGCAGCAAATTCTACTGTCGAACAGCTCTTACTGTCAGGAAGTTCTTCCTAATGTTTAGGTGGAATCTTCTTTCTTGTAGTTTGGAACCATTGCTCCGTGTCCGCTTCTCTGGAGCAGCAGAAAACAACCTTTCTCCCTTCTCTATGTGACATCCTTTTATATATTTGAACATGGCTATCATATCACCCCTTAACCTCCTCTTCTCCAGGCTAAACATGCCCAGCTCCCTTAGCCGTTCCTCATAAGGCATGGTTTCCAGGCCTTTGACCATTTTGGTTGCCCTCCTCTGGACACGTTCCAGTTGGTCAGTGTCCTTCTTGAACTGTGGTGCCCAGAACTGGACACAGTACTCCAGGTGAGGTCTGACCAGAGCAGAATACAGTGGCACTATTACTTCTCTTGATCTAGATGCTATACTCCTATTGCATCAAACTAATTTCTCAAAGAAACCCGTAGGCTTCCCAGAAGCATCTTTTTTGATCACTGGATTCTGAGACGGACCTTTTGTCTGACCCATTAAGGTTTTTCATAAGTTTTTCAGAAAAGCTGTGTGTGTGTGTGTGTGTGTGTGTGTGTGTGTGAGAGAGAGAGAGAGAGAGAGAGAGAGAGCCTCCATTCTATCCAAACAGGTTGAAGCTTCCCCGCCATTCCTATTTATCCATTAGCCATTTTAGATCACCCTTATCAATCATCAGACTCCACCTGAAGAGAGTACTCATCTAACATGCAGGCAAATGAAGGAAATCTCTCCACTCGGAGAAAGAGCACAGGGCACTGAGCTGAGTGCGTGCAGGATAGTAGTAGTAGTAATAATAATACCTATATTTATATGTGTACCTGCTGAGAATATCCATAAAAAGCAACTGTACCAAAATGAATTTATGTGAAAATAGGGGTGAGGGTGGTGCTGTGGTTTAAACCACTGACTCTCTTCGGCTTGCTGACTGGAAGGTCAGCGGTTTGAATCCCCGTGATGGGGTGAGCTCCCGCTGCTCTGTCCCAGCTCCTGCCAACGTAGCAGTTCGAAAGCATACCAGTGCAAGTAAATAAATAGGTACCACTGTGGCGGGAAGGTAAACAGCATTTCCGTGCGCTCTGGTTTCTGTCACAGTGTTCTGTTGCACCAGAAGTGGTTGAGTCCTGTGGCCACATTACCTGGTAAGCTGTCTGTGGACAAACACCAGCTCCCTTGACCTGAAAGCAAGATGACCGCCACAACCCCATAGTCGCCTTTGACTGGACTTAACTGTCCAGGGGTCCTTTACCCTACCTTTTACCTTTATGTGAAAATAAGATATATTTAGGAGGCGTGCCAAGTTTTCAGAGCACCATATTCCCAAAGTCCACCCCTGCCTTTGTCAAAGTTTGTTTAGGAATAGCAGAGGTCAGTATCTCATTAGCATGGGTTTTGGAGTCACTTCTATTGTTACAGTTGTCTTTCCACTAACTGATTCCTTTGCCAACAAACAAGGAGGGGGAAAAACCTGCCTGTCTATAGCTGTCATAGGTAGGAGACAGACAATAGTCAAGAGAAATGGAAGTAGTTCAGAAGAGGTATCACATCACTTAGTACACAGACACAAACACATTGTTGCCTCTGATCAAACAGCTTTTACAGCGTTTTGAAGCCATATACAAAACCTGTTCACCAGAGGACGCAATGGGATGAGAGTACATACTACGGACAGCCTTTCCTCTGTAAAGGTATTTCAACTCTCTGTCTGTCTTCAGGCTCAAATCACCAGCTGCGGACGGCAGATTTGGAGAGCTGAGTTCCTAAGATAATAACAACATGTGATATGACACACACATAGCCAAGTTTGCTTGATCCTAGAGAAGGTGAAGGCACATAGAGGGAGATTAAGGTAGGAACCTAAATAAATCTGTTTCAGGTAGAATCAAGACTCAGCTTATTCCCTATTGCTGTGCCTTGTGGTTTCTGCTGTAGCGCTGAGGTGGATGACTCAAAGATTTGAACTACAACAGAGAGCTGGGCAGTTGTACCAAAAGAAGCAGCAGCTGCAGGAGTAGACAATTACTCTAAAATGACTTGTAAATGTTAGCTTTCAACCAACTATATTAATGTATGACACATATGGGTTTAAAATAGCTCAACTAGTACAAATGGAGTATAATCCCATCGTGACAATTACTCCATCTCCAGCTGTTTCGGCACTGCTCAATAGAATCTTTTTTTCCTGGCAAAAGGAATATTTAAATGCTACTTTATCAAATCCTTTATCACTCAATTGTAAATGCCATTCAGTTACCAAAGCATTTCATAAAGGTAGTAATTACAAACAGCTTCAATATTGCACATGTATTTAGGGAAGAGAGTCTTTGAAGAATTTCTAAACGAGATTTGCTGGTGTGGTCCAAATTGATTTTATTTTGGTTTTTTTTTGCCTTTGGTCTCCTTTGTAAATTAAATATTTCCTCTTTTCTTTTTGTTTTTTTGTGTGTGTTTTGGAAATGTGATTAGCCAGGAGGGGATAGGATTAAGACCATACTTCAGGTTGCTCCTTTAAAAATGCCACACAGATCAAAGACTATACAAATGAAATAAACGTCAGTTGCATATGAGAACAGGGATACACAACTCCCCGTTTAATTTAGCCTTTCCAAGATGTTGATGAGATCGCTTTAGACGAATTTGTTTTCAATATCATGATGGCTCATATGGTATTTTTTGTTTTTAAGACAGTTGTCTTCAACATCTTCAGAGGTAGGATCTGCCTTTAACTCAGACTTCTTACTTCACATTAAGGTTTAATGGTCCTTCTCTCTATTCCTCTTCCTGCCCCTCCTTTCTATCTCCCATCACTCCCCCTTCTAAATACCATATTTTTCGCTTTATAAGATGCACCAGACCACAAGACGCACCTAGTTTTGGAGGAGGAAAACAAGAAAAAAAATATTCTGAATCTCAGAAGCTAGAACAGCAAGAGGGATCGCGGCGCAGTGAAAGCAGCAATCCCTCTTGCTGTTCTGGCTTTTGGGATAGCTGCGCAGCCTGCATTCGCTCCATAAGACGCACACACATTTCTCCTTACTTTTTAGGAGGGGAAACGTGAGTCTTATAGAGCAAAAAATATGGTACTTAACAAAAATGTGACACCTGGAGCAGGCAAGTGTTCTGGCCTGGCTATGTCTTTTTACACCAGGATGGGCTGTAGCTCAGTGGTACTGCACCTGCTCTGAACGCAGAAGGTCCCAGGTTCGATCCCTGACACAGGATATCAATATTTCAGGGTGGAGGGAAAGGAGAAAAATGAAATTCCGAGTGCTGGAAGTCGGCAAATGGTGCAGGCTCCTGCAGCTGGGAAAAAGGAGCTATCACATTTCCCAATTTGCATTCCCTGAAAATAAAGCTCTGCAGTAAAACATAAGACATGAAGATACGCGGCGCCTGTGGAGAAACAAACACTGCAGAACCGAACATGAAAAAATCTCCTCTGCTGGAATCCATGCAGCCTTTTAAAACCAGTAAACCTTTATAGAACATAAAACATTTAGATGGCATTCGTATGACTGCATCTTAAATAGTGTATAATATGGGTAGGTTTGTTAGTTGCACATTTGGAACCAAAGCACTACTGAACCACTCCTGCTGAGAGTGGAGACGCATTTTCCGGGAGTCAGTTGTCTTGTCTATACTGCCCCGGCAGCTTTCTTTGTACAGTGGTACCTCGGGTTACAGATGCTTCAGGTTACAGACTCCGCTAACCCAGAAATAGTACCTCGGGTTAAGAACTTTGCTTCAGGATGAGAACAGAAAAATAAATAGCAAAAACAAAAGTGCCAAATACAGTGGTACCTTGGTTCTTGAACTTAATCTATTCCAGAAGTCCTTTTGACTTCTGAAATGTTCGGAAACCAAGGCGCGGGTTCTGATTGGTGCAGGCGCCCCGGAAACAATAGCCAACAACCGCACTAGACATTTGGCTTCTGAAAAACATTCAAAAGCCAGAACACTTACTTCCGGGTTTTCGGTGTTTGGGAACCAAGTCATTTGGAAACCAATGCGTTTGAGAACCAAGGTACTACTGTAGTAATAATAAAGCAGGTTTGAAGAATCTAGTCAAAATGTGAAGAAATGCAAATGCAAATTTCTCCCCAATTTGTACTTTGGACAGGTTCTCCTAGCCCAGCCTACTCTGACTGACAACAGATCTTTAGGCTCTCAGGAAGACTGTGATCCAGCACCTGCTACCAGAGATTCCTTGCCCCCAGGGATTGAACCCATGTCTGGCATGGAGCCTCTGCAATGCTCCCCTCTGTTTGCTTCTATCATTCCAAACTCTGCTTGGATGCCTTTGTCATTTGCAGCTGACAGCATATGACAAGCCTTGTGCATGTTAAGCAAGAAGCCATTGGATATGCAAAGAGTAATTGGCCAGAATAAGACCAAGACAGTGCCATTGATGGGTTTCTCTCCCGCTGCCCCTTTGCACCTTCAGCAATGCTTACTGGATTTTAAAAGAGGTTGACCCATGCTCACATGAAACCCTTTGCAGACTCCTGCAGCCTGCACTGCACCTCACTTTTCTATTATTGCAGTTACAAGACAGAAGATTCATCATTAAGAAGCAGTTTGAGAAATTACATCTCAGATGGGAAGATTGAGAAGAGGGAAAAGGTTATGCAGATAAAGACTGAGGAGCCAGTTTTCTTTTTAATGGGCCTGACCTGCAGATGCTTAAAAACCTTTTATTCATGTTCTACATTTTCTCTCTTCTTCCATGCATTTGAAAAGCACTGGAAGCCAACTGGAGAGAGGGGGTGGTGGTGCATGGAGAGATCTGTAACGCTTAGATGGGGAATGATGGACTTTTAAAAACTTTGTTTTTTAAAAAGGAAGCATCTCCGAAAGCCTCTGATCAGAATTTGTCTGGAAGAAACCACACATTTGATTGTTAGAAATAAAAGTCTAGGAAAAAGGAATTGATCCTAATGGTAAATATTGATTTATGCCTTTTCCTCTGCTTTGTGTTCTGGTGTGGAGGAAGAGCAGGCGGCCACAGAAATTTTCAGAAGATTAAAAGAATTGAGGAAATATCAAACCAAAGAGTTGAGCTACTGGCATGTCTGCTGAATTTTGTGAAGGTTAATGTGCAGAGAAAACCAAGAGAGTTAGTTTTAGAGCGACAGAAACTTTGGACAAGAAAAAGCGAATCAAGTATGAGATAATAGTTTATCTTGTTTTTGTCTTGTACAGTATGATTGTGCAGGATTTATGAAAACAAAACATTGATTTATGCAGAGTTGAAATGCTTAAAATTCCTCGCTAATATTACCACCGACTTTCCGTTCCTCCTCCCTGTCTCTCATAATCACCTTTGTTGAAATTTAAACTGTAAGCTCTTGGAGCAGGACTAAGCATACTGTCTCAGAGTACTGACTGCCTTTGGGGGTGGGAAATGATAACCCCCCCCAAAAAAACTAGGCAGGGCGAGAGAAGAAATGGCTGGCTGAACCCCATACTGCAGGGTTCTGTGTTAAGTCCCCTCCTTGTTTATTCTGATGTCCTTGCAACATTACCGACTTGATATGCTTGTTGTGTTTATTCAAAACAGGTCCCACACATTTATTTTCTAGAGCTCCATACCCTCCAACACCGGAATAAGGGAAATCAGGATACGACCTCAATGGAGGCTGCATCCCCTCTCACTCCAGTCTCAACCCTTCTTGGCTCCCTCCCTGCCTCCCTCGCACCTTTGCCCACCTCTGCGGCCTCTGCCTCTACCATCCATGTGGAAACCAGTAGTGTTTCCATAAATGCAGTACCAGCGTCCAGAAGTATGTCGGCTGGAAAGTCATGGTGGAAGGAGGAAGAGTGGTGATGCATGGGGGCATGGTACGTTTGACTTCCTTTTTTGGGTACCACGCTCTGGTGTGAGCCAGCTGACTTGCACCACAGCGTGGTACGAATACATGCGAGTGTTTTGGTCCCTTACTCTGGCATGGGAGCCAACGTCTGGGATTGGGATCAGAAGCTGGGGCGGTTTCTCTAAATCCAGGGTGTCCCGCTTAAAACGGGACAGTTGTGCAGTATGGAGGTCTGAGTCTGCCCTAGGTGCAGTTGCCATGACCTTCCTGGCACTTTGAATTATGGGAGGGAGGAAGAATATAGAGTTGGGTCCAAGAGGATGCAGTCCATACTGTCAGATCAGGAATTTCGGTTCTGGGGAATGAATTCATCATGGATTGGTGCATGAGCTTCCTTTGGGAGCCATGAAACAGGCACACTTCTTTCTTTAAGCTTCCATTTTAGCTTAGTGCCATTTTTTTTTAAAAAAAATGGCTGTTATATAGCAAGGGAGGGGAAGCCTTTTCATTCCCAGGGGGCACATTCCCTTCTGGGCGACTTTTTAGCAAGGCACATACCCAAGGTGTGAAGAGCAATGAATGCAGGTGTCACCTTTGCTTACACACACACACACACACACACACACACACACACACACACACACCTCTTTTCTATCCCTCACCCAGGCAAGCAAAAGGCATTATCAGAGTTCAAGGACATCATAAAGCAGACATTTCCACCCTTCCCATAGGGTGAAGCGACAACAAATGTCTCTTTGTAGAAGAGCATAGTGGCATTTTATGCAGCTGGCTTTGCAAAGCTTGAAACAAATCCAAGGAAACAGATTGTTATCTTTTAAGGTTAGAAATCAGACCTCGCTTGTCTGAAGCGTAGATATCTTAGCAGCCTGCCATGACCTAATACTAAAAACCCCAGCAAATGCAATCTCTGTCACTAAGTTAAGAGGGATCCTTGCCTCTCTCTCTGTGTTCTCTATTGGCTTTTTTTAATCTATTCACTGCAGTCTCATGCCATTATTAAAAAGGCACTATCAACATATCTCTATAGCTTTCACCATCCCATTTCTCCATTATTATTTCTCATGAAGAATCTGACGCCTGAATTTCACTTTTCTTTCTTATGCACCCTCCCCTTCTTCCGAGCGGGCTGTGATGTGGCGGTTTCTGTATAAGGGCTGAAGGAGAACAACAGTATTGAATGCATGTTAAGCATGGCATTGGGGATATTTTCAACATAGACTGAGTTGTGCCATAGTTGTGAGCCGCTTCGCACTTTAAGATCTTCAGAAGAGATCCTGTTGAGGGCAGGGGAGTCAGGACTGGCAACCAGATCTAGAATGCAGGGATCATGTGGCAGCAGCCTCTGGGTGGAATCCAGGAAGTTTGACTGCCTAGCTAACAGTGCAATTCCGGCTCCTGCTGAAGGTGGTTGAAAGGGCTTAAGATGGGCCAGGAAAGCCCGTATATTGGCCAGACATTGTTCAGCATGTCTTCCTTTCAATCCCCTGGTACTTAGGTGTAGACTTCAGCTGGTGCAAAATTCAGCAGCCAGATTGCTCACCAGAGAAGAAGAAGAAGAAGAAGAAGAAGAAGAAGAAGAAGAAGAAGAAGAAGAAGAAGAAGAAGAAGAAAGGGTGGTTTGGATTTGATACCCCGCTTTATCACTACCCAAAGAAGTCTCAAAGCGGCTAACATTCTCCTTTCCCTTCCTCCCCCACAACAAACACTCTGTGAGGCAAGTGAGGCTGAGAGACTTCAGAGAAGTGCGACTAGCCCAAGGTCACCCAGCAGCTGCATGTGGAGGAACAGAGACACGAACCCGGTTCACCAGATTACAAATCTACCGCTCTTAACCACTACACCACACTGGAGCAAGACGGTTTGAGCCAATTACAACAATCCTGGCCCAAATGCACTAGCTGTTGATTTATTTCCGGGCCCAATTCAAAGAGCTGGTTTTTTTACCTATAAAGCCTTCAATGGCCCAGGACTGCAATACATCAAGGACCACCTCTTTCCATATACGATACGATACGATACGGTATGATACGATACAATACAATACAATATCTTTATTGTCATTGTCCCATGCAGGACAATGAAATTGAAAAACTACATAAAACTCCATAAAAACTACATAAAACGCTACAAAACTACATAAAACTATATAAAAACTAAATAAAACATTCAAAACCCCCTAAAAAAACTCTGAAACCCCATTTTAAAATACACTATACTATAGAGATCCCTTATGCTGCGTTTAAAACCAGAACTGCCTTTGCGTAGAAACTGTTTCTCAGGCGGCTAGTCCTGGCCTTTATAACTCTATACCTTTTTCCAGAAGGCAGAAGCTGAAGGAGATCATTTCCGGGGTGCGTACTATCCTGCGCTATCTCTGCCGCTTTCTTATGGCACCTGGCAGCATAGATTTGATCTAAGGTGGGAAGAGTGCACCCAATTATTCTCTCTGCAGTCTTTACAACCCTGGATAGCATTGTTTTTTCCCCTGGCCATGCAGCTCCCAAACCTACCTGGACCTTGCAATCATCATCTGAGGCCCTTCTTCATGTGCCCCCTCCATGGAAAGTCTGCAGGGTGGCAGCACAAGAGCGGGGCCTTTTCAGTGCTGGCTCCCCATTTGTGGAATGCCCTCGCCAGGGAGGATCACCTGGCACCTTCATACTACTTTAGGCACCAGGAAAAAATATTCCTCTTCAACTAGGCTTTGGGTTGATTAACATCCTATACTCTTTTAAATGTGTTGTGAGAGGGAGGGGGGTTTATTGGTTTGTGGGGTTTTCTTGTTCTTGTCTTTAGCATGTATTTCATTTTTGAACCTTGTATTTTTATGTTGTGAACTGATCTGAGATCTACGGACGAATGGCAGCATGCAAATAATAACAGAGTGGTACCTTAGTTTACAAACTTAATCCATTCCGGAAGTCCATTCTTAAACTGAAACAATTCTTAAACCAAGGTGCGCTTTCCCTAATGAGGTCTCCCACCGCCGGTGCCCTTCCACCATTCGGCTTCCATTCTTTGACCGAGGTAAAGTTCTTAAACCGGGACACTATTTCCGGTTTTGCGGAGTTTGTAAACTGAATCGTTCATAAACAGGGCTGTTCTTAAACTGAGGTACCACTGTAATAAATAGAGGCCAAACTGGGGTGGTGTTGGAGCTGCCAGACTGAAAGTCGGCTCCCTAGGATTGGGCCCTGTACTTACTCCAACTTTGAGCTGGCACCAGTATTCTCCCTGTCATCTGAAAGCCTTGACACACCAGACGAGGAGAATTAACTGGTGGTAAGGTAAAGGTAAAGGTAAAGGTAAAGGGACCCCTGACCACAGTGGCATAGCGTAGGGGGTGCAGGGGAGGCCGGGTGCACCGGGCGCAACATCTGGGGGTTAGGGGGCACAAATCCATGGGTTAGGGGGTCAAATTACCCCCTTGCCCCGGGTGCTGACAACCCACGCTACGCCACTGCCTGACCATTAGGTCCAGTCGTGACTGACTCTGGGGTTGCGGCGCTCATCTCGCTTTATTGGCCGAGGGAGCCGGCGTTTGTCCACAGACAGCTTCTAGGTCATGTGGCCAGCATGACTAAGCCGCTTCTGGCAAACCAGAGCAGCACACGGAAACGGTGTTTACCTTCCCGCTGGAGCGGTACCTATTTATATACTTGCACTTTGTGCTTTCAAACTGCTAGGTTGGCAGAAGCTGGGACCAAACAACGGGAGCTCACCCCATCGCGGGGATTCGAACCACCGACCTTCTGATCAGCAAGTCCTAGGCTCTGTGGTTTGACCCACAGCGCCACCCGCGTCCCTCATAACTGGTGGTAGGTGGAAGCAAAACTGCTTCAGGGTTCTAGCACTAAGACTTGCTTCACCGTAACTTCTGCTAATGAACTGCATGCCATTTTCATATCTGAGTCACCACATATCCTTGGGATAAATCTGATGTGCATCTTACCATCCAACACAGGCACTGGTCTGCACACACTTTCTAACTAACCAAAGAGTTAGCTCAGTCAATAGCATTCCATTCGTAACTGGGAAGGGGAGAGAAATTTGGGGTTGACTAGGTGCCATCAATTTTGGCGTTGGGCAGCAAGTTCTTAAAGAAATGGGAGTGTCTGGTCACCTCATATGTCTCCTGAGAAATCTCTATGTGGGGCAAATAGTGAGAGATTTTACTTTCTTGGGTTCCAGGATCACTGCAGATGGTGACAGCAGCCACAAAATTAAAAGACGCCTGCTTCTTGGGAGAAAAGCAATGACAAACCTAGACAGCATCTTAAAAAGCAGAGACATCACCTTGCCGACAAAGGCCCGTATAGTTAAAGCTATGGTTTTCCCAGTAGTGATGTATGGAAGTGAGAGCTGGACCATAAAGAAGGCTGATCGCCAAAGAATTTATGCTTTTGAATTATGGTGCTGGAGGAGACTCTTGAGAGTCCCATGGACTGCAAGAAGATCAAACCTATCCATTCTGAAGGAAATCAGCCCTGAGTGCTCACTGGAAGGACAGATTGTGAAGCTGAGGCTCCAATACTTTGGCCACCTCATGAGAAGAGAAGACTCCCTGGAAAAGACCCTGATGTTGGGAAAGATGGAGGGCACAAGAAGGGGATGACAGAGGACGAGATGGTTGGACAGTGTTCTTGAAGCTACCAGCATGAGTTTGACTAAACTGTGGGAGGCAGTGGAAGACAGGAGTGCCTGGCGTGCTCTGGTCCATGGGGTCACAAAAAGTCGGACACAACTAAATGACTAAACAACAACAACAACAAGAAGAAGGAGCAAAATGCTGTGGTTAATTCTCCACTTCCTTGCAACGTGTGTTCTAGGGTGACCGAAACGAACATATTATGTACATATTATCTACTTCTGTTCCAGGAGCTAATTCTTCTGGGAACCCCTAGAGAGTGTTGCTGAATGCACTAACCTTTCAGCCTTTGTTAGCAACAAGCACTTGAAGAATCTAAGCCGCTTCTTGTTTTCTATCATCCAGCACAATCTCTTTTCATCAGAGAAAGACTGAAAACATCTCTGCTGGGTAGATTTGATGCTCCCAGAGGCAAAATCTTTAGAGGGGAACTTTGCATACCATCCAGCACTATAGTGTTTACCAGAATGTGGGAAGGAGATCAAAGCCTCCTTTTGAAAGGTGTGATCCAGGGACAATGTTGAAATCCTTCCCTTTTCCTGCAGCCCTTGGCTTGGTTTCCATTCCTTTCTCTGCTTCGTGGATAAAATAGCACCCACAGTCCCTGGAGCAGGGGCACAAATTAACCTGTAAGCATTTTTTGGCATTCTGAAAAAATCCCTCGAGGTTCAAAACCATGGCAATTCCTGGCAATTCTACTCGGCCTCCGAATGCATATCACGCACAAGGCCTTTGCTGTCATATTTACCATTTGCATAAGATGGTATTTGGCATTTCCCCCCACCCTGAGGAGGAGGGGAAAAATATGCGAGAGGAAAGGAGAAAGAAAATGTAGATTACTGGAAAACTGTCAGTCTAGCTTGTGTTTCTGCTCAGATGAGAAGGATGTGGATAAATAATGCCTTTGATTGCCTTCTGAGAGGGTGCGGGTGTCAGAAGTGTTCAAATTGCATCAGTTTCTTTCTGTGTTTCTTCTGCCAGGCATAAACAATGTGGACCTTCTTTACTTTGTAAGAGATGCCTTTAATTCCACATGGTAATTTGCTATTTGATCAGAGAAAAGGTGCCCTGAATGAAAACTCTTTTGCTGGTGACGGAAGAGAGTATAAGGGGCCACCCCTTCTGCCATTCATCATACCAAATGCTCATTCTAGTATCATGAGGTCTGAATTAGGGGGATGTGTAGAGAAACAAACAAACACACACACACACACACACACACACACACACAGAGAGAGAGAGAGATAATTTACTTATGCTATTTACTTATCCTGTATCCCCTATGCTTGAGGGGGCTTGCAAACGACCAAAATGTCCAATTAAAATTGAAATGGCCGTCCCCATCACATAATAGTAAAACCACCACAACAGCAATTATAAACAAATCCAGTTGCCACGGAACAAGAGCTCACGACCAGCCAATCACGATGATCCATTTCCAAATGCTGTCTTTGAAATGTAGGCTCTGCAGTTCCATTAAATTGTTCCATTTTGGGGCAAGGGTCATAGCTAAGTGGTAGAGCATCTGTCTTTCATGCCTTTCAACCCCCAGCATCTCCAGGTAGGACTGGGAGAGACCCCCTTTCTGAAATTTTGGAGTGGCAAGTATTCAGAGTAAAGATTCTGAACCAGGTGGTGTGAGACCTAATATTTAGGAACACAGCATCCTGTGTTCCTAAATAGCTCTGACCCCACTTGCCTGCCCTTATGCCTGAACAGCAACATACAATGACTTTTCTTTTTGCCTTCAGATACTTCTTCAAAGCCTACATTTCCCTGTGAACATTCCACTTAGCCCTTTAATTCTCACCCCTAACTGCAATGTTGAGGAAGTATGGCTCGCTGCCTTTGCCCTCGCTTCCTGTTGCACTTCTTCTTGCTTCCCCTGTGGGCCAAAGCCAAGGGCCTCTTCCAACATTGGTGGGCCCCCAGCTACCACTTTTTAAATTTCCCATCGTGCCCCAGGTTGCTCTGGGGTACCGTGAGAAATGGAAAATGGCAGACCGCTCTGCTAGTGGGAGCCCTGTGCCAGGTTTGGAAATGGGCCCTGATGGAGTGTTTGGGTCTCAGGGCCTGCCTGAGAATGCTGGGTGCTGTCAAAATTCCTGGCCTGTGGAATGTGGATGAGGGTTAATATTATTTTGCCAAGTTTAAGTCTCTCATAGTGGAGCCTGCAACCCTCCAGATGAAAGTGGTTGGGGATTTGTAGTCTGACAACATCTGGAGAGGTGCAAGACCTACATTGGCTCCAAGTATGTTTCTCAGCACAATTCAGAGTGTTGGTGCTGACCTTTAAAGACCTAAATGGCCTCGGCCCAGTATACCTGGAGGAGCGTCTCCACCATTGTACAGCCCAGACACTGAGGTCCAGCTCTGAGGACGTTCTGGAGGTTCCCTCACTGAGAGAAATGAGGTTACAGGGAACCAGGCAGAGGGCCTTCTCAGTAGTGATGCCCACCCTGTGGAATGTCCTCCCATCAGATGTCAAGGAAATAAACAACTATCTGACTTTTAGAAGACATTTGAAGACAGCCCTGTTTAGGGAAGTTTTTAATGTTTGATCTTTTATTGAGTTTTTAATATTCTGTTGGAAGCTGCCCAGAATGGCTGGGGAGGCCCGGCCAGATGGGCAGGGTATCAGTAAATAATAATAATAATAATAATAATAATAATAATAATAATAATAATAATAATTTCCCCAACCCTTCTGTAGACCTTTTGGACAAGGGACCTTTGTGCAAAGACCCCTGGCACTTGTGGACAGAAAATGTTGGGTGTAGCCCACTGTCTCATGAAAACCTGCAGAAAATTACACCAAGCATGAGGCTTTGGGGCTAAAGGGCTTTTCTATCCAGCGCAGGATGTACCAAACACCTCCTTCTATACATAGGTATTCAGAAAAGAGTGAGTTGTTCAGAAACCTTCAACTGGCTTCAGAAACCTTCAACTGGCTTAAAAGTTTGATGCACCCGTTCAGCAATGGGGATTGTGCTGAAGGGATGTGAAATGATATGATATCATTTGGTTAAGTTGATCCACTGTGATGCAGACAATGCTCACTGCTTGATAGAACATGAGAAGCCTGGTCTCCAAAGAACCTGTGTTTGTGTGTGTGTGTGTGTGTGTGTGTGTGTGTGTGTGTGAAGAATCTTGCAACAAGCCCAATCATGAAACATAGAGAAATTCTTATAGAAAGGCTTGTGGAAGGGAAATTACAATATCTGTTCAAGAAGCGGCAAGGATATTGTATTGGGATCTGGGAGGCTTTAAGGAACAGGGAAAGTTTAAGGACTTAGAGGATGGATTGCAACCGACTGACACTGGGATTTCACCACCCCATGATATTGTAGAGATAGAAGAGGTTCAGAAAAGGACAACCAAAATGCAGCAAAGGTTACAATATTTGGGACCTTGGGAGGGGGGAGATGAGGAGGGATAACATGATGGAGGCATTTACTCACAGTGTTGAAAAAGTGGATATATAAAAATTTCCACCCCACTCTTGTGCTACTAGTAACAGGGGCCACAAATGAAGCTGGTTGGCTGTTTTTTTTTTGGGGGGGGGAGAACAGACCTCCTGACCAAAAAGTATTTCTTCATAGAGTTAAAACTATAAAATTCCATTCCCACAAGATGTAGTGGCAACCCTAATTCAGGGCCACATCCCCCTTTGGGGAAACCTTTTGGGGGCCAAATACAAGGGGTGGGTGGGACCAGAAGAAACAGTACACAGAACTATTCACATAATTTTTACTTTTGTACTGCAGGCTAGTTTCTACACCCCACTCTATCCTGCATCCAGGCCAACAGAGGTATAATCAGGTTACAAGGACACACATCACAGCCGAGACAAAACAACAACAACCCTTCAAGGAGGCTTCCACGCAGGGCAAGTCAAGGATGTGACCTGGGAAAGGTCCAATAGGGAAGCCTAGAGGGTCACATCCGGGCCCCTCACTGCTGATAGAGGCTAAACCAGTGTTTCCCAAACTTGGGTAGCCAGCTGTTTTTGGACTACAACTCCCATCATCCCTAGCTAGCAAGACCAGTGGTCGGGGATGATGGGAATTGTAGTCCAAAAGCAGCTGGAGACCCAAGTTCAGGAAACACTGGGGTAAATGCAGGTAGCTAGGAAGTTCTGCAGTAGTAATAATAAATAAAAAATAAATAATAAATGAAGTAGTAATAAATAAATTTTATTTATACCCCGCCCTCCCCAGCCAAGACCGGGCTCAGGGTGGCTAACACCAAATATAAAAACAATTGATTGAAATACAACTTAAAAACAAGATTAAAATACAACATTAAAATGCAGCCTCATTTCAGTAGGAACTCAAATCAAAAACTTTTTTGGGGATGAAAACGTCAAGTCTTCACCAAGGCCAACTATCCAGACTGGTCCTACGTGGGCCAGAAAAAAGCCAGGGAAGTCCCCAAATAGGAGTTCTATCACAGAAGGAGAAAGGAAAAAGGAAAGAAGGGGAGCGGATCAAGTTGATTCCAAGCCAAAGGCCAGGCGGAACAACTCTGTCTTACAGGCCCTGCGGAAAGAAATCAGATCCTGCAGGGCCCTGGTCTCATGAGACAGAGCGTTCTACCAGGCTGGAGTGAGTGTTGAAAAGGCCCTGGCTCTGGTTGAGGCTAATCTGACTTCCTTAGGGCCTGGGACCTCTAGGATGTTGCTATTTATGGACCTTCAGGTCCTCTGTGGGGCATATCGGGAGAGGTGGTCCTGTAGATCCTGTAGGTCCTGTAGAGGACATCCCGTAGAGATGTAGGTAGGTCCTTCATTGTTCCAGTAGCTCAGGGATGGGGAACCTGCAGCCCTCCAGATTTTTGGTGAACTTCCAGCTTCCATCAGTCCCAGCCAATGACCAGGGATGATGTGAGTTGCAGCCCACTAACATGTGGAGTGCTACAGCTTCCCATCCCTGTAGCAGTTAAATCCCCCCCCCCAAAAAAAAAATACACATTAAGAATGCTAATTAAAGTTCACACCATTTTACACGGAGCGGGAAACATAGTATGCAGAGAGGAGCAGGTGATGGCGCTGGCACCGAGTGTCAAATCGAATACAATATCCATCAAATCATATAGAATTAGAGTAATCATCTGTTTAATTCGATTTAGCTTGTAGCCGCTAAATGAAATGCGCGTCATGTCCCACAAATGCATCATCATCGCCTTGTAAAATGAAATACATGCAATATTAAAATGGAGATAACATTTATTAAAACCATTATGCAAAGAACCTGAGATGATATTTGAACGGCTCGCAGGGTGTGATGACTTGTTATGGTTACTCAAGCAGCTTAGATATTTATTCACAGGCTAAGCAGCTGCACTTTTTTTTTCCCCGATCAGGGAAAGAGAAGGGAGGAAGATGCATGTTTCTAGACCTTTCTCCAAAGGCTCAGTTATTAGAATTACAAAGCCCAAAAATCATCCTGGTGGGGAACATTCCAGAGAGGGAATGCACAGTCCCAGCTGAGGGGCAACGGCCTGTGTGTATTTGAGTTTTAAGAAGAGGGGTGTATTTGTGTAAGGGTGTGCGAGGAAGTGGGGTTTGTGTGTGTGTCACGAAGAGTCGGACACAACTAAATGACTAAACAACAACAACAACTATGGGATGAGCTTTACAAATGGAATGTACTTTTCACCTGCTTAGTTCATTGACTACACACTGTATATTGTGATGTCATGTTGTATATTGTGATGTATATTGTCACTGTCTCATGCTTTTTTAAAACTTCTAGATCATTTTGTATTTTTAACAGGTCTGTGGGGGAAATCCATTTGTAACAAGGTTGTATTATATAAATACAACAAACACACTTGACGTTTGCAGGGCCTTACTAGGACCAGGGTATTTTAAAATATTTCTTCTTAACAGAGTTTGGTCACTGCAGCTGCAGCAGTCCATCACAATGGCCCAGTTCACATTTAACATTAAGAACAACCACAAAGATCACACAATCCTTCCCCCGTCTATTTGCCATCTCAATACCTGGGGAGTAAGCCACAATTTGGCTTAGCGTTGTGTCCGAACCTGGGCTCATGGTTTCTCTTGTTCCAGGAAAGCCACAGGTGGTAAACCAAGAACAAACCTTCATTGCATCTTGTGGTTCATCTGCTGCCCAAGGTTTGATGCAACACAAATCATGGCTTAGCTCTAGGTCACATGTCAGCAGCAGGAGAAGGGGAGGAACACAGTGGCCACAATCGTGGTTCTGGGCATGCTCACATTTGCTCAATTGCACATGGTTAGTGATAAATGTGAACTGAGTCAGGGCCCTGGTTGAAACACAGCTACACCATGACATAGCATTGTTAAAGGTAAAGGTAAAGGGACCCCTGACCATTAGGTCCAGTTGTGGCCAACTCTGGGGTTGCAGCGCCCATCTTGCTTTATTGGCTGAGTGAGCCGACGTACAGCTTCCGGGTCATGTGGCTAGCATGACTAAGCTGCTTCTGGAGAACCAGAGCAGCGCACGGAAACGCCGTTTACCTTCCCGCTGGAGCGGTACCTATTTATCTACTTGCACTTTGACGTGCTTTCGAACTGCTAGGTTAGCAGGAGCAGGGACCGAGCAATGGGAGCTCACTCCGTCGCGGGGATTCGAACCGCCGACCTTCTGATCGGCAAGTCCTAGGCTCTGTGGTTTAACCCACAGCACCACCCGCATCCCAGTGTTACAGCATTGTTACAGAGGCATTATTGGAAGGTGGTGGTGGCAGGTCCCACTGGCTAGTGACTTTTTCCAGTAACCCACCCCCAATTCCTGAAAGTTTCTAGGATCTCTTCTACTCACCTGAAGAAAACAAAACCCCCTCCCCATGTTTTGCACCCTGAAAATTGAGCTATGAAGGTGTGTCAGGGGGTGGTGGTGTATTTTGGGCTCTGTTATACTTGAAACAAGCCTTTGTGCTGATAAACGCAGAAACAGAATATGAGCGGTGGCTATGGGTGATGTGCCTATTTACTCAAAAGTAAGCCCACTGATCCCCTGGAATGTACTTCCACTGAAGACTGCTTACACCAGCTGCCTGAAGGAAATAAATTATAGATACATGGGGAAATCGTGCATTGCTTATATTGGTCCACCAAGCCAAAACCTTGAAACTTTTCTACACAAAGGTTCCACATGTATTTATGCATAAATAAATAAATAAATAGATAAATACACCTGCACTCATTTGTTCCTTTTCCTGCAGCTCCCTTCTTCTTTGCTTACTCTTCCAAAGTTATCCCTGGGCTCACCTGAATCAAACATTTTGCAAGAAGGGTTGTTTTGCACATTTTTAATAAGTCTCTGTTTTGCCATCGGAAACATTTGCCAACAGTGCACATTCTGTTTGCCGACATTAACAACAGAAATTCCCTTTGAACCAACACAATCTCAGCAGGTTGGATGACCTGCTGCAAAAGGAGGTGTCTCTTCTCTCCCCCCCCCCGGCTTTTGCTGTCTTTTTGCAAACAAGGAAGAGCTTAATTCCTTCGAAACGGCAAGCAAAACTTTCATCCAGAGGTTCCAGCTTAAGCACATCCTAATTATTTTGACTAATCACTGCAAGTCAAAGTGAGAGATCAGCACTCTGGCATGCCCAGACAGACTGGTACCTTTGCAAGGTCACTGACAGTGGTAACTGAGACCCATTGGGACTGGTAGGGTGGAAGGCAAGGAGACTGATTGTAGGTAGAGACAGAACCATTGACCGGGAGAGCCTATGGATCCTGAACTGGCCTCCACAGTCACCTATGGACACACTGTTAAGACCGTATTCATGGAAGACAATCTTACTTGGCTACAAGTGATCGCCAACGAGAAGAAAGACAAATGTGAGATTTGTCTCCATCATCCTCCCTGCTGAATTCTACAACAGGCAACATTTACCCAGCAGGCCTCTTCTTAATAAAGTTCTTAGTAGATTTCCAATCCCAAATCAATGGCAATTTTTTTTTTTGGGGGGGGGATTTTTGTTGAGCCTTTCAAAGCTCTGCTCAGTTACACAGGAACATAGGAAGCTGATTTTTACTGAGTCAGACCATTGCTTCACCTAGCTCAATATTGTCAGCATTGACCAGTCTCAAACCCTGAGTGAGTTAGGGACTTTCCCTAGATGAGAAGACAGGCTCCAGCAGATTGAACAGACAAGAGCAATGGGTGTGTGTCTTGTGGGATGCAAGAATCAGGTGCAGTCATGCTAGAGTAGGCATGAATGTTGTCTCAGTCCTCCAGCCGGAACATCCTGTTTTCCAGGACTGAGACGAAACTTCCTATGTGTATCTTGAGATGGGCGTGGCCTCTCTCCTGAAGTAGAAAGAACCAGAACCACAGGTTGGCGACCATCTTGTCTCTCTTGTCTCTATCAATGCCATCTCAATAACAGCACTACTAAAATGCACCCTTGGCTCCAGGCCAAGAGAAAAAAAGGGGGTCTTTCTCTCGTAAGGAGATAGTCACCACATTTAAACTATGTTCTAACCATTTAAGTCTGCCTTCTGGGAACCTCTGTGTGAACAGATGATTACTTGTGAGTAAACATTTTTATATTTTACAGAAGACTGTGTAGCGTCTCATTTTAGGAGGGATTATACGGGGAAAAGACCAGGAAATATTTACAGAGTCTCTAACGAGTCTGAGCAAGCTATCTGCTGTGCGTGTGTTTTTAAAAAGGGGAATGTTAACTCTGCTGATTTTGTTGAACTTCTAAAGACAAGTTGGGATAGGCTATCTTAGACAATATATCCTCCCCCGCATCCCTAAGTATTCCCACATGTCTAATGGTCAAGAAGGTCATTTCTGCATGAGCTGCAGAGGGAAGTGAGGGACAGATGGGGCTCATCAACCTGGAAAGATAACCCATCCAGGAGAAGGAAAACTCTCATCCTGAACCTCCACTGCCTTGAGGGGTATCTTCGGGAGAAGAAAATGCTAAGCAGTAAACCCTACACAAATCTGGAGTGGAATCCCTAAGATGCTTGAATGGTGCCTTATATGCCTCTTTCCAGCAACTCCTGCAGCCCAGCTAGTGCCAAACATATTGCTCTGCTTTCCTTTGGACCATATCAGCAAGGCAGGGAGAGGGATCTTGTCATCTGGGCAGCCCAGGACCTCTATACACACTGCCCAGGCTTGCACTCCGGAGAGATCACTTCGATGCTGCTCACAGAGCAAAAACCACAGTTTGCCTTGACCTCTGGAGGCACACTCCATTGTCTCTCGAGACAGATGGATGCCAAGAACAACAACAGTGGCTCTCTGGGATTTCAGGAAGGGGACATTCCCAACTGTTCCTGGAGATGCTGATGGGGACCTTCTGGACTGCCTGCTCCCATGTGAAACTACTCTCATATATTGGTCATCTACAGAGACCCTCTTCCTGTTTCTTCTCCAATCAAAGGTCTGGAACGCGCTAATGTGGGCTGGGACCTGCCTAGGAGAGGCACCAGAGTTATGAAACTCGCTCCCCATATGAGATACAGCCTGCCCCTTTTCTCACTTGCTTTTCGATGTTGGGTGAAGACAGTTCTGTTCCAGTGGGCATGTGAAATCAACTGAGTCATAGCTATTGTGTAATTTCCGGCTGCTTTTGTGGTTTTGGGTTGGAGGGCATTATCCTTTTGAATCTCTCCTCTCGTCTGATGATACGGTTAATGTTATACACGGGGGCTTTTTTGTGCAAGCTATTTTGTGGTGCCTGTATTTGTCACACAATAAAAGCAGGATGGTATATTAAACAGATACATTTTTACTACCCAGCTGCAGGGAAATTTGCTTTTCAGAGAAGCTGCCCAGCAAGATTTCTCTTCTTTCCCTACTGCTAGCTTTGATGAGTCACAAAATACTGAAGACTTTCTGACCAGGCAGCATCTCGAGAAAGGATTCAAATCAGCTGCGGAAGATGCTGAGAAAGAACACAGTGACATTCGGCATCCTCTTCCTCCACTGAATAAACAGCAAAGTCGGCTCATTGTTAGGGAACAGGGGGAGAAAAGGCTGCAGCAACAGGAGACGTTTGCTGTACAACAGAATGAAAATACCCCGGGGACACTTTGTCCTCCGAAATCTCTCACCTTCCTACATTCCCTCCCTTCTGACATTGCTGTAGATGGCTGTTGCGAAGAATAATGTGATTGCTGTATTTGTCTATTTCTATATATATTTGACTCTGGGTCTTTCGCAGGCAGCTGGCAAAATATGTTGTAGCGCCTGGCAGATATTATTTTGGAAGGCGGCAAAGTTAGGTTTGTCAGAGTAGGGCTGGCTTCACAGATAAGGCAGGCGAAAGGGTGGAGGGCAGGGGTTCTGGTACAAGAGGAGCTACAATTCCCAGAGTTCCCTGCAAAGAGGGATTGACTGCTAAGCTCCTCTGGGAATTTTTAGCTTCATGAGAAGAACAGAGGGTCTCCTAAGAATTCTCAGCACTCTTAACAAACACACCAGGGCTCCCAAGATCCTTTGTGGGAAGCAATAACTGCTCAAAGAGTTATGATGTTGCTTAGTTCTGTGAACCATCCTGAGACCTCTGGGTATAGGGTGGTATATAAATTCGAAGAAGAAGAAGAAGAAGAAGAAGAAGAAGAAGAAGAAGAAGAAGAAGAAGAAGA
Source organism: Podarcis gaigeae (assembly GCF_964106915.1). NCBI lineage: Eukaryota > Metazoa > Chordata > Lepidosauria > Squamata > Lacertidae > Podarcis > Podarcis gaigeae. The sequence goes on from NC_139682.1 coordinate 11,290,798, forward strand.
AGAAGTATAATGTAGATGGGGCCACAGATCAAGGACACATTCTAGCTAAACAAAAGCACTCAAGCCTTGGGAGAATTACATGGGCCAGTGTCACAGTGATGCCGGGCAAGGAATTAACTCTTTATTGTCAAAAGCACACTTGCAAGTTAGGGAAAGACATGTCCATCAGTCCTACATCTCTCAGCTACTCCTAGGTGTGCACTCATTGAGGCAGTTGCCCCCACCCCCTGCCAACCTCAGCTTATATATATATATATATATATTCAACCAAGCTGTGCACAAGCAGGCAGAGACTATGCCTGCATGTAACCTGCTTCTGCTCCTCCCTCTTCAACCCTCTTCTGGTCCTGGGAGACAGTGGGACAGGAGAGGTGGAGGTAGGAGGAGGAGGTGGTGTGGAAGCCCTTGGTGTATCTCTTCCTTCTCCTGCACCTATACTTTACTCTCCAATCCTGCAGCCTCTCCTGCCTCTGACTCTCATCTCCTGGCTGTTACTGCCTCCCCTAGATCAGTGATCCTTTCTTTCAAGTGAGCCTTCAACCCCGCTTCTCCTGATGCCCACTCATCAGAATCCAGCCACCACCTCTCCTCATCCAGTCAGTCCCTGACAGCCAGACAGAGAGGCTTGGAGGGCCACATGCAGCCCTCAGGCCTTAACTTCCCTGTTCCTAGGGTTCAGGGTTGCCATATTTGCACATGCACCAACTTCCCCAGTGATTTTCCTAGCGGCACGCTATGACAGTTCTTCAGTGCAAAACTTCAGGCCATCTTCCCAAATGAGTCGCCTTCTTGGAACAGCTCCCTGGGAAGAGGGATTGACAGTTAAGCCACTCTGGGAATTGTAGTTTTCGTTGTTTAATTAGGCTTCCTTGTTCATATTGTTTTTATCCAGTGGTGTTTAGTTTAGGCTGTTAAATTAGCTTGTTTGTATGGTCGCGTGGATTGATTGGATGGGATACTTCTTGATGTTGGGATTTATCGTTGCTTCAGATGCTTCCAAACTGTTATGCCTCTTGCTCATCAGATACATTGCAAACCATTTCGGGCACAGTTTTGTGCAAAAGAGGCATACAAATAAGCAGACGGGCCTCCCAATAAGTTCTTCCTCAGTCCTCTTGTTCATTTGCCCTCTCAACTATTGGGCAGCGTAGCTAGAATTCCACAACAGGCAGAGTTGTGATATGAGACAACAGGGCATGGGAAGGGTGGAGAGTAGCCCTAAGTGTCTCCTCCTCTGCTACATCAACAGATTTAAAGGCACTGGTCCAATGTCTGAGTTACAAGGTCTACCTGAAGTCACACCAGCAGCCTCAAAACAGTTAAGTATCCTGAGATGGTCTAATTTATTCTCCATCAAATGGGAGTTCACAGCCCATCCAGATTAAGTCCCAGCCCGGTTTATGCATGACAAACTACGAGGTGCCAATCAGCCCTTTCTGCCTAAATAATAAAATGGATGATGATGGATCCTGTCACTTTAAATACAGTCAGGCGTGGTATTTTCTTCCCCCCTCCGCATCCCAATCAATCTGTTTTCAGCCTTCCAGGGGGTCATGACACTCTTGTGTCAAGAAGCCCTAGGGATGCTTAGTCAAGTGGAGTCGATGTGCGAAAGATGGATTGATTGTAAGACACAACTAGCTAGAGAAGAGGCTGGAAGGGAGGTAGAAATATATATACAGCCAGAGTCTCCAGACTCATTTTCTTTCCGCATTTGCAATAAATAAGTGTGTGGTGGGGATAAAATGAACCTTTATATAGCTGATAGCAAACCCATGTCTTTCTGTATGCATCCTGGATTTGATGGTGGGTTGTTGTTTTTTGGCATTTAAATAATGAATTTCAAGAGGTAAAGGTCAGACATTGTGTTTCCATGCCAAGGAGGGCATGTCAGTGCTCATAATCTCCGTGGAACATTCTGCAATCCAACCAAGGCAACATATTCAAATTGTAGCAAAACCATGTTTTCCAATATGCCTCTACCTCCCGATAACACAGAAGAAAATTAAACGGTGCTCTTTTTATTCCATTATGGTAAAGCGGCTTTCGGGGAATCTCAGCAAATTTCCAGCTATAGATATAAAAAAAGGAGAGCCTGTCTGAAGTTTGACTGGAGTCACAGAATATTCCTATTCTGGCAAAATTATCCTAATACGACAGCCTCAGATCCTGGTTTTGTGCACATCCTCACCTGCAACTGCATTTTGAGCTTGAAAACTCTTTCATGGAGAAGAAAAACAACCGCCCTGAAATGTACTTCTACAACAAACTGCCCTAAGAGAACTCTTTAAAAAATGGTCCTCAAGATAGCACAGTCCAAAAAGGAAACTATATCATTGCACACTGACTTTTCATTAGTTATATGGTGTCACTGATCTGGGGCTTAAACAGCAAACAACCTTGCCTGCAATTGGAAACCAGGATCAAGAATAAATGTGTTCATGCTGGTTCATACTAACATTAGTTAGCTTAGGGTAATTGCCATAGCTCAGTGATATGACATCTGCTTTCTATGAAGAAGGCCATGGGTTCAATCCCCAACACCTCCAGAATGGTTTGGGTATGGCTTTCAAGACATTACTGAGCTAAATGGACTAATGGTTGGACTTTGTAAACAGCAGCTTCCTGCCTTTCTCAAATACATCCTGGAGTCCACTGTCTCCTCAGAGACTGGATCTAAGGAGAGGGGCTATCCCTCAGATGTATAGGAGTGTTTTTCATGCAGAATTTTCCAGACTCAATTCCTGCCATCTCCAGGTACAGCTGGTAACTTTCCTGGTCCAAAATCCTGGAAAGCCTCTGCTTTGTCAGTGTTCACAATGCTGTGGTGAACAGACCTATGGTCTGACCAGGTATAATATAGTTTTCTACATTCCTAACCTTGGGCCGAAGGGACACAGGTGGCGTTGTGGGTTAAATTACAGAGCCTAGGACTTGCCGATCAGAAGGTCAGCGGTTCAAATCCCTTCGACGGGGTGAGCTCCCGTTGCTTGGTCCCTGCTCCTGCCAACCAAGCAGTTCGAAAGCACGTCAAAGTGCAAGTAGATAAATAGGTACCACTCTAGCAGGAAGGTAAACGGCGTTTCCGTGCGCTGCTCTGGTTCGCCAGAAGCGGCTTAGTCATGCTGGCCACATGACCACAGCTGTACGCTGGCTCCCTCGGCCAATAAAATGAGATGAGCGCCACAACCCCAGAGTCAGTCATGACTGGACCTAATGGTCAGGGGTCCCTTTACCTTTAACCTTGGGCCACCAAATTGCGTCCTATCATGGAGCAGCAATTGTGTACTTTTCCTCATGCATTGTATGGATGTACACATCATGACCCTATTTCAACAATATCCCCCCCCCCCACTGCACACCTTTTGGAGCAGGAGCAGGAATGGCTGTAGACTATGGGAGTTGTAGTTCAACAACATCTGGAGGTCCACAGGTTCCTTATTCCTGCCCTATAATATACTGGACGAGGAAACAGCTGGCTGGAACCCTGAAGAGCACTCCTGCTAGGAGGTAAGGAATACAGTGGCATAGCTTGCATTGCCAGTGACCAGGGCCACATGGAGGAAGGGAAACGGGTGGAGTACTCATTCAAATTTAACTCCCTAATGATGCCCACGTCACCCAGGAGACCGCAGTCACAGAGTTGTTCCATCGTCTGGAGAGATCACTTCCCAGAGAAGCTGTTTTCAACGGAGCCCAGCAACGAAAGCACACAGCTGTATTGAGGCAGCATTGGGTGTTGAAATTTTGCATCCCTAACCATTTTGTGCCTGGGTCAATCACCCTGTGGCACCCCATACTACACCACTGAAAGAATATACTGCAAAAATTGTTGCAGGTTCCACTTGTCTGCATCTGAATGAGGAATTCTAGATTATCTCCTCAATGCAGGGGGCTTTTTTGTGTGTGTTTTTAAGCTGGTCACAGCTTTCCATTTTCTGCCCAACCTCCCACAAGTATATTTCAGCTTCCGTCGGTTTTGTGCAATGAATTTGCCATGTGCTGTTTGCGTCCTGAGAAGAGTAGCCGCGCCTGGTATTTATAGAATGTTTCGACACATCTAGTGCTTCAAAGCGCTTCACAAAAGGAGATAACTCACTAGGACAGCCAGCCACCTATCTATTACAAAATAAATAAATCGGTTTTAAGTTCAGACTTCAAAAGGGAAGCGGTAGCTGGCCTACTCAAATCTCAGTGGGCAAGGGAATTCCGCAGAGCCAGTCATAATAGCGAAAAAGAGCATGTTCGTGGGGTGGCACACTGCTCCCCTTGCCCGGTATAGATTAATGAACAGCAGGAATGGAAATGTTAATCATTAAGAAAAGGTTAAAATGTTCTTGCTGTGCAAGAGCACCGCATAAAAGGAGGCGACAACTGTTCAGAATACACCACATCAACGCAGAGATCTTGCAACGGCTAACTTCCAACTGGGAATATATTAGGAAGGAGAAACAACAACAGAAAAGGAATCCTCAGAGGATAAGGCGGATGCAAAAACAGCAAGCGGAAATCAATCGTAACCAGGGCACGGCTCTGGTTGCTTGATGTAAACTTCAATTTACTCTTTCCAAACTGAAAGCCAAATGCTGTGGGGTTGGAATTGGTACCGCATAGCCTTGCCTACCATCCTTTTACCACATTTATAGCTGGAGTATGGTGCTGTGGGTTAAACCACAGAGCCTAGGACTTGCTGATCAAAAGGTCGGCGGTTCGAATCCCCGCAACGGGGTGAGCTCCTGTTGCTCTGTCCCTGCCAACCTAGCAGTTCGAAAGCACAGCGGGAAGGTAAACGGCGTTTCCGTGAGCTGCTCTGGTTTGCCAGAAGCGGCTTAGTCCTGCTGGCCACATGACCTGGAAGCTGTACGCCGGCTCCCTCGGCCAATAAAGCGAGATGGGTGCCGCAACCCCAGAGTCGGTCACGACTGGACCTATAATCAGGGGTCCCTTTACCTTTACCTTAGCTGGAGTATCAGTCAACTAAACACAGGATTGAAGCCACTACACATTGTGGGAAACTCCTTCCAACCTGAATGTTAATGGGAAGAGAGGTTGCTTCTTGAGGTATCCAACTTGCATCTGATTTGGTGTACATGTGCTACGTGTGCTTCATTTTTCTCCCCTCCAAAAGCCAGCGCATGCAAATTTAGCTTACGTTATGTTGGTGTACAGTCTATGCGCATGTACAGGACAGGTAAAAAGATTAGGCCTGAGGCCTCCGCTCCCCTCCTATCTGTGGAACAGTGTTCAAAATTCCCCAGGCACCCACCAGGTACATTTTGCTACTGGCGGCAGGCCCAATTGCGACTTACATGGAGATTTCTGCCTGCCAGGTTGGTAACCACAGTTTAAAAACCTCTGCCTTAGTCCATAGTTAATACCATTTCCATTTCCACTGTGTGTGTTTCTCCTTCTTGTATATCAGGACAAGCGAATTGTTTTAAAAGCAAGCTACAGTCAAGCAATGTAGTTTAGGGTTGCCATATTCAGGGTTGTCGAGCTAATTTTTTTTTGGGGGGGGGAGCAGGAAGTTGTCGAGCCATACATCCAGATTTTTCCCAGACCTTTCAGCAATTTCTTCCCAGACACTCTTTCCGATTGCCGGCTATGGCCAGGAAATACTGGGTGCATGGCAGCCCTAACAACAACAACAACAACAACAACAACAACAACATATTTATACCCCGCCCTTCTGGCTAGGTTTCCCCAGCCACTCTGGGTGACTCCCAACAGAATATTAAAAACATGATAAAACACCAAAAACTTCCCTAAAGTTGTGATAGAATCCTAGAACTGAATCCTAAAATGGTGTCATTGGAAAAGTCCCCAAGCATCATCTGGTCCAACTCCCTGGCAAACAGACATTCTCCTGCAACCTAGGTTTAAGGTGCCCTTTGGTGCCTACCTTATATATCTGAGTTTCTAACACTGCTGGGGAACCCAGACCCGGCTGTTACCCATGCCTTAATTACTGCTGGGATGGATTGCTGCAATGCTCTCTACACAGACCTGCCCTTAGAAACAGTCTAGAAACTTCAAAGGTAAAGAATGTAGTGGCCAATTTGCTATCTGGAACTCGAGAGACGTCATTTGCACTGGCAATCTCTCTCTGTTCCCAGGATTAATGTCAAGTGCTGGTTTAAAGCCCTAAACAGCAGTGGTGAAACTCTTGACCCGTCAGCCAGGTTTGGCCTGGCACGGGGTAGTCGGTCTCTGCAGAAAGCAGGCTTGAAGTCACAATCTATCAGGCATCAGACAGTAACTTCCAGACTGCTGATCAGTGGTGCCTGACTCTGATAATGAAGGTTGAATAATTAGCAGATATTTAATATGCAGACAGGGAGTGCAGTCTACCACCTGTATTCAAAGTGCCACTGCATTCCAAGTTTAACCCACCAAATCTGCTACATGGCCTCAAGAACACTATATTGAGAAACTCTTGAGGTCTGGTTTACACTTCTCACAATGAAGAGGGCTGATAATCCTTCAAAAACCTTGGAAGGATTCCATGAAATCATCAGGATGACAAAAGTGCAAATAAATATCTTTATTAATAAACAGTGGGGGGAAAGCGGAAAGCTCATCCCAACACTCTTCACCCCCCCCCCAAGATTCCCTGAGGTGGCATTATGAGGATTAATTAATCTCTACAAAGCACCCTGCAATCCTGTGGGGGGGGGGAGGCATTATGAGAGGGCAAATAATTATTAAAGTCTGATTAATCATGTAAGGGGATGTGGGAGGTTGCACACTTTGGTTTACAAAAGTCACCAAAATAAAGAAAAAAGTTAGAAGTTCATAGAATCATAGACTTGGAATATAGGAGGCTAAGGATAGGAGAAATAAAATAACCAAGATTGACAGACTCACCTATTCCTACTCCAAAGTAAGCTCCACTGAGCTCAGTGGGAATTATTCTATAGTATACAATTGTAGTCATACGTTTATCCTTTGACAACAGGATGCTGGACTAGATGGGCCTTTGACGTTGTCAGATGCGGGTGGCAGTTGCTCATGAGTAACCAGGCAGGACTCCGACCTGTCTTTTACAGGTTTTATTGGTGCAAACTATTTACAGACTCTTGAGAGTCCCATGGACTGCAAGAAGATCAAACCTCTCCATTCTGAAGGAAATCAGCCCTGAGTGCTCACTGGAAGGACAGATCGTGAAGCTGAGGCTCCAGTACTTTGGCCACCTCATGAGAAGAGAAGACTCCCTGGAAAAGACCCTGGTGCTGGGAAAGATGGAGGGCACAAGGAGAAGGGGACGACAGAGGATGAGATGGTTGGACAGTGTTCTCGAAGCTACTAACATAAGTTTGACCAAACTGTTGGAGGCAGTGGAAGACAGGAGTGCTTGGCGTGCTCTGATCCATGGGGCCACGAAGAGTCGGACACGACTAAATGACTAAACAACAACACCACATTTACAGTGCAAAAACACAAAGTTTATGTCTGTCTTAGTCACTTGCAGAATCTGGGAGTGGCCCCTTCCGGTTTCTTCCCTAACATAAGAACTTCGGCACCCTAAGCCTTCTCCTCCCCTCCTTACGTTTCACCCCTCTGAGCAGGCTGGGCGATGGAAGGGGCATGCGTCCCTCCTGGCCAGCCTGGCTATGTGAGGAGCTGGGGCTCTCAGCAGCATCCTTGAGCCCTTTCCCCACTTGGCTGGCCCCTTCCTTCTCTCCTTCACTGGAGGTGTGGCTTTCCTCACCGCTGGAGGAGGAGCTGCTCCTCAGGATTTTTGGAGGCACTCTGTATTCCAATGGCCCCCCTGCCTCCCTCCCCTGTTCCAATGGCAGTCCCCTGACAGACATGATCCAGCAGGGGTCTACTTATGAGTTTAACTAAGCAGAAATACCCAGGTGGACATGATTTAGTGATCTTGCTAGTGAAGTGGGAAAGTGGGATTCATTATAGAATTGGAAGGGATTTCACTCAGAAACCAATCTCTCCCTTGTCTTTTTCTGTTTTGTTTTGACTGGAGAGCACTCAAAAAATACTGCAGGGCAGAAGGATTGCATGTTCACTCCTTCTCATTACAGCAGTCGTCATTAGGCTAGGATGATGTGACTTTTCTCAGGGCTCCATCACCTGAATTTATCTTGTCTAACAGCCGCCACTGATTTCTCTTCAGCCTATAGGATGTATGTTTACCTATTCAGAGGGTGAATCAGATGCAGGAGTGAGCTGAGTGTCAAGTACTCACGGCAAGAAGACCAGTGATTCTCGAATCACCAAGGAATTGATCACATAAACAAGAGCAGGATTATTCTCTTGGGTGAACTCAACACACCATTCCGGACAAAGAAACAGTGACCTGTGTACGACCCAACGCAGTCAGTGATGGCTTTGACTGAAAGCCGCTGGAACTCTTAAGTTTGTGCAGGCAGGAATTATCATTGGATAATGCTCCTCAGACAGCAGTGCTGAAACCTTAAATTGTTCAAGCAACCAAAGTATTATAAAATATAAGAAATGGCTTGCTGCATAAGGCTCTGAGTCTATCTGCTTCAGTCCTCCGTTTCCTATCATCACTGGGAGTCCCCTGGGAAGCAGGGCAAAAACGAAACTTCCCAAGAAAATATTTATAAGAGCTATTCATCCGCAGCATCCAGTTTTCAAAGATACACTGCCCACGAACACGAAGGCCCCATTTAGCTATCAGTGCTAAGAGTTGTGAATAAACATAACTTTTCTTAAGTATGTCTGATCCGTTTTCTTTAAATAAAACCCATCTAAACTAGCCTGTAAGTCTTCGCCGTTGCTACCGAAATGGGCCTTTGAAGGAAGAGAAACTGTATATATATATATATTTATTAAAACTTATATGCTGCTCTTTGGCTGAAAAAAATGCCCCCAAGGCAGCTTACAACAGCAATATTGTTTTAAAAAATATTCCGAGCACAATTCAAAGTGTTGGTGCATCCCCAGTATACCTAAAGGAGCGTCTCCACCCCCATTGTTCTGTCCAGACACTGAGGTCCAGTGCCGAGGGCCTTCTAGCAGTTCCCTCCCTGCGAGAAGTGAGGTTACAGGGAACCAGGCAGAGGGCCTCCTCGGTAGTGGCGCCCATCGTGTGGAACGCCCTCCCGTCGTATAGCAAGGAAATAAACTACCTGACTTTTAGAAGACATCTGAAGGCAGCTCTGTTTAGGGAAGTTTTTTTATGTTTGTTATTTTATTCTGTTTAATATTCTGTTGGGAGCCACCCAGAGTGGCTGGGGAAACCTAGCCAGATGGGCGGGGTATAAATGATAATAAGTATTACTACTACTACTACTGTTGCTGTTGTTGTTAAAAAACATCAGCAACAATAATGAACCAGATAAAATGAGTAGCAATAAACATGAAGAACTAGAGGCTTAAAAAATAATAATACAACAATTCTCTTAAAATGCACTCCAAATGGTACACACACACACACCCATTCACCAGTAAACACACCACACTTTTTCTTGTGGAAACTCAGTGAGGTTGCATTGGAGCACTGAGGCAGCCATCACATCCTGCCTTATGACAGGGATGCCTCTGTGCCCTTTAATACTGCCAGTCAACCAGTATTTTCCTGTGAAACTGCACATTCCCAGGTAACCATCACAAGACTCAAACAAAATAGTAATCTTCAGACTCTGGCACGCTCCATCCATAATCCACCATCTTTGGCCCTGGCTACACCCATGACTTGGAAGAATCTGTTCTTGTTTCTTTCCTTATCCTTAGGTTTCGATCATAGCTCCTAGTTGCCCCAAACTCAACTTCTGAGCTGCCCAATTCCCCCAGTCTCAACCCTTAACACATCATTTCCTGCCTAGGCTCCACCCATCCTGATTCTGCTTCCTGTCTATGGACCTAGTTTTTCAAAATCAACATCTGGCATCTCTAGTCCTCATTAGCTCACAGGGGCCAGGATTATTTCTCTGAAACTCCATTTTCAGTCTGGGCTATCCGGAGTCAGGTTTGCTATTTCTGGCGTCTGTCTTCCTTCTCATCTAAAATGGATTTTTTTTTAATAGCTACTGCAGAAGGCCAGCATGTTGCAGAGTAACAAAACCATTTCCCTCCTCCTGCCCGCCTTCTTCATAATATCACATCAAATTGCTGAAGTAGTACCATATGGTGCTTGAGTACCAAGCCAGAACAAGTTGTTCAGCTTGTCATAATCTGGAAAGCTGCAGGAAACTTAAATAATTTCTCTGCGAAGTGGAAGATCTCAAGGCACTTTGCATTTCCCCCCTCTTCCTCCCCAGTTTTTTCTTTGATTCACACACCATTTCCTGGCACTTGCCATCAGCAGAAGTGAATGTGTGCAGTTCCCAAAAGGGATGATGTATATATTTAAAAAAAACCCTCAACAAAACCATTTCCTCCCCCATTGAAGCTTTCTGATTCTTCAACAGCAAAAGGGATGACACAAGTCCTCATCTACTGTCTGGTGGGTTTTTTGTTTAGATTTGTTGTTTTTTTTAAGAAAACCTTCCCACTCATGAGAAACATCATCTTTGCTCAAAAAAGTATGTAATAAACTTATATGACTCTCTCTAAAGGCAAACCTAGGTGGTGAGAAAACACGATGAACAGTATCCAATGAAGTCATTCTGTCTGCACAAGGCATTCCGGTTGTGCAATGAATTCCTGTTTTTTTGGGGGGGCATCCAGTACCCTCCCCAAATTTTCAGGGGGTTGGGGAACCCCAATAACAGATTTAGGGGGGGGTGAAAGGGAACGAAGAAGGAGGAAGTTCCAGCGTACAAGTGGAAAACCTTGCTCAAATGGAAGAAGGCTATTTAGATACTGCCCTATATGTAGAAATTATGGGCTGGATTTGACTAATTGCGCTAGTGTGGTGGTTCTCGGGGTGTGTGTGTAGCGCACTACGTTGTTGTGGCAACTGTGGCGGGAAGATTCAAGGGGGAAGAACCATGTGTGACATCCTGGAAGAATGCTGGGATATGAATGTTGTTCTCATCATTATTAGTAGTACAGTGGCACCTTGGTTTGCATACGTTTTGGATTACAAACACGTCAAACCCGGAAGTGCGTGTTCCGGTTTGCAACCTTTTTTTTTGGACTACAACCCATTTTGGGGGGGATTACGAACAATTTTGGGGAGGGAGGCTCCATTGGCGAAAGCGCGCCTTGGGTTACAACCTGTTTTGGTTTACAAACGGACCTCCGGAACAGATTATGGTTGTAAAGCAAGGTACCACTGTCGTATTGATGATGTTAATAATGGTGCAGCCGTAAAACCGCTAGCAGATTAGCAAAGCTAAGCAGGGGCCTGTGTGGTTGCAAATTGGATGAGGGACCATGTGCTCAGATTCCTGCATTGAAGGGGATTGGACTAGATCAGTGTTTTTCAACCACTGTTCCGTGGCACACTAGTGTGCCGCGAGATGTTGCCTGGTGTGCCGTGGGAAAAATTGAAAAATTCGAAATATTTAAAAATATTTTATAATTTTTCATATTTCTGTTTACTTACTATTTCATAATAAAGTAATTATAAAATACATTCTTTGTGTTTATTTGATTCCTATTCAAGAGAATTACTTTATATATAGTCAATATAGGCACAGAGTTAAATTTTTTAACATTTTCTAATGGTGGTGTGCCTTGTGATTTTTTTCATGAAACAAGTGTGCCTTTGCCCAAAAAAGGTTGAAAAACACTGGACTAGATGATAACATTGGGGTTCCTTCCAACTGTACAAGTCTATGATCCTATAGTCGATGAATAATAATGATACGGTCATCATCTTATAAGGAAACCATAACCCACTATGTGTTTCCAAGAGCTGTTCCACGCCCCCAGCTCAAAACCACAACAATCCATAACCCATTGAAACCAATTAAATTTGGGTATTGTTGCAAATCGGGGGGGGGGGGCATTTTGTGTCAACCCTAAATACTGGGAACTTAGGCTGCAGAGAAACCATACATTTAAAGCACACAACTTCTTCCAAAGAATCATGTGGACTTTATTAAAAAATGCTGGGGATTGTAGTTTTGTGAGGGGCAAACTACAATACCTAGCATTCTTTGAGAGACATCATGGGTTTTAAATATATAATACAGTGGTACCTCGGATTACATACGCTTCAGGTTACATACACTTCAGGTTACAGACTCCACTAACCAAGAAATATTACCTTGGGTTAAGAACTTTGCTTCAGGATGAGAACAGAAATAGTGTTCCGGCGGTGCAGCAGCAGCAGGAGGCTCCATTAGCTAAAGTGGTGCTTTAGGTTAAGAACAGTTTCAGGTTAAGAACAGACCTCCAGAACAAATTAAGTTCTTAACCCCAGGTACCACTGTATATAATTTGCATCTTCTCTACTGTCAAAGAGGTGACCAAAGAGCAGGAGTAAACCACTGTATTTCTTGCCCCTGGGTTTGGGGACCTAAGTGGGAGATTTGGAGATGGCATTTGCTGGCTTCAATTGGCCCCTGACCAGGCCCTGAAATAAGGAGAAACACTGTATTACAGGCTTCCTCAACCTCGACCCTCCAGATGTTTCTGGCCTACAGCTCCCATGATCCCTAGCTAGCAGGTCAAGGATGCTGGGAATTGTAGTCTCAAAACATCTGGAGGGCCGAGTTTGAGGAAGCCTGCTGTATTATGTTGCATTATTCTTATCATGAGAAAAGGTCTACAATTTTGATTTTCATCTTTGCACCGAGCAGAAGAGAAATAAAATGGGGGGGGGGGGAGAGATGATGTTTCATGTACAATGGGAGGATATAAATACATTTCTTTTTTAACCCACCTGTGTTGTTGTCATGTTTATTTGACATTGAAAAGTTGGGAAGTAACCCAGACATATGGAGGCTGCCGAAAATAAATATATTAAATTCATTAAGCGCATCAGCCCCTTCCTCTCTTGATGGAAGAAGTGGAGTGAAAATAAGAGATGCTTTGCCAGTGATGCGTGCACATTAACGGTGGGTAGGATGGAGGAAATTAGTCACTTCCCCGTCATATATGTTTACAGCGATACAGGTGAGATGATAAAAATAAATACAGGGAAATTCACCAAAGGAATAATACCGCTGCAAAAGGGAATAACGGAGGAGAATGGCAGCTACATGTCCCCACTCCCCCAAAAAGCCACAAGCATTTGGCCCTGATTCAGAGCAGGCTTGATCCTCTTCATGTAGTAGTGGAAGAAAAGTTTGGATTTGATATCCCACCTTTCACTCCCTTGAAGGAGTCTCAAAGCGACTAACATTCTCCTTTCCCTTCCTCCCCCACAACAAACACTCTGTGAGGTGAGCGGGGCTGAGAGACTTCAGAGAAGTGTGACTGGCCCAAGGTCACCCAGCAGCTGCATGTGGAGGAGCAGAGATGCGAACCCGGTTCCCCAGATTATGAGTCCACCGCACTTAACCACTACACCACTCTGGCTCTCATTGTATTGCTTGAGATACTCCTGAAAGTAATCCTCCCCACCCACAAAAACACACAGTTGCACCCAGTGCTTTTTTTCTGGGGGGAAGCAAGGGTACACATACCCCTAAACATTTTGTGAATCTTTGTACTTTGGTCCATTTACTGTATTTATTTTCCCCAATTTGAACTATCAAATGGTGGTTTTCTTGGTGTCAAAATGAGAGTACCCCTAAACATTTTGTGAATCTTTGTACAGTGGTACCTCGGGTTAAGTACTTAATTTGTTCCGGAGGTCCGTACTTAACCTGAAACTGTTACAGATAGGTAGCCGTGTTGGTCTGCCATAGTCAAAACAAAAAAATTCCTTCCAGTAGCACCTTAAAGACCAACTAAGTTAGTTCTTGGTATGAGCTTTCGTGTGCATGCATGGTATCTGAAGAAGTGTGCATGCACACGAAAGCTCATACCAAGAACTAACTTAGTTGGTCTTTAAGGTGCTACTGGAAGGAATTTTTTTGTTTTAACCTGAAACTGTTCTTAACCTGAAGCACCACTTTAGCCAATGGGGCCTCCCACTGCTGCTGTGCCACCGGAGCACGATTTCTGTCCTCATCCTAAAGCAAAGTTCTTAACCTGAAGCAATATTTCTGGGTTAGCAGAGTCTGTAACCTGAAGCGTATGTAACCCGAGGTACCACTGTACTTTTGTCCATTTACTGTATTTATTTCCCACGATTTGAACTATCAAATGGTGGTTTTCTTGAGTCAAAATAAGAGTACCTCTAAACATTTTTTTAGAAGAAAAACAAAACCACTGGTTGCATCACCCAGATTAACTGCCCCCATGTTTTTTACACTCTCTCCGCCTCTATTCTGTGGGGAAGCGATACCATGAAAGGAAGGGTTGCCTTCTCTTTTATTTTTAAAAAAGCTGTTGTTAATGAAGTCGTTGATTCAATAGTGGAACAGTCTCCCTCGGGAAGTTGCACAAAGGTAAACTTTAGATTCATTGCTCTGCTCACTTAGCCTCTGACCCCGTGGCGTGCAGCGATTTATTTTATTTTATTTTTGTAGGGGAACTGTCAGGGAACTGCCATCGGAGCTAGAGGCAGAGGCAAGGCTCCAGAGCGATGCTGAAGAGGGGCCCAGCAGGGAGAGAGGCAGCCCATCTGCTGGGGAAGGAAATCAGCGTAACACCAAGGGTGAAGGGGGGCAGATGGGGGAATCGGCGAGGGGGCTACAGGACTCCTCGCCGGAGACCAGCGGGGAGAGCACGGGTCCTCCGCTGCCCACACCCACCCTGCGCAGAAGACCTCCATGCAGGGAAAGTAGGCGGAGACTTGGCGTCAAAGAACTTCTTTGCTGGAAGAATTTCAAGAAACGCCCACTGACGGATTCTGCCAGCGACTGAAACAGCCATGAAGTGAAGGGCTGTCCAGACAGAAAGGGTTTAACCGGGTAACCTAGCCAGGAGTGACAGCAACTTACGCACGAGCAACCCCTATAACCATTACAGGAACAGTTAGAGCCAGAGGCAACAGCTTGCGAGGGCAATTGGGAGTGTGGAACATCATGTGCACGAGCATCGTTCCTCCCTCCCCAAGCTGGGCAAAAGCTCTCCAGACTTTGGGAAGGAAGCACCAGGCTTTAATATTTTAATACTCTAATTTACTGGGAACATTTAGGGGACTGGCTTTGTCCCCCTAATCCACTGACCACACGCCACTGCCATGTGGCTGCTGTAATGTTGAGTGGGGGGAAGGCACCCCTTGGGGTTAAAAAAAAAATCCCCACCTGAAGTGTAGGTGGGTTCCCACAGGGCAAGACACAGTGATAACAGCAAGAACCTTTATTGGATTAACAGAACAAGGCAACAGGGGCAAAGCAACTAATTATATGCATTTATGAAGGCCTGGGCCACTCCCACTCGCAACGTGATTGGCTGTCTAAACTTCCAAGCTGCGAATCATGACTCAGAGTTTAAGGGCCAATGGCAGAGGACGAAATCCCAAAATGTTCTGTGATTGGATATCATGTATCGAATCAGAACACAGGGGCTCAGAATCCTGAGTCCAGACTCAAGCTCAGGCAAACACAGACCACTGAATACGTAACACCACCCATCCCTACAAGTGAGCAAGGGTGTTCACCTGGGACAGCGTCCCAACTCATGGTGTCCCTCCATCAAGGGTTTCAGCCATGGCCTACTTGAAGTGGACAGTCTCCTGTGTTGTGTCACTGAGGTGATCTCAGTCCAAATGCTATTTCATGGGCACTCCAGCTGAACATGGTCACTTTAGTGAGGCAGGCACATAGCATTTGCCCCATCAAGAGTGAGGGAGTTATATGACTTCCTCAATGTGCACCATGTTCCTATATAATAATAATAATTTATAATTTATACCCTGCCCATCTGGCTGGGTTTCCCCAGCCACTCTGGGCGGCTTCCAACTGAATATTAAAAACAATACAGCGTCAGTCATTAAAAACTTCCCTAAACAGGGCCGTCTTCAGTTGTCTTTTAAAAGTAAAATAGTTGTTTATTGCTTTGACATCTGCTGGGAGGGCATTCACCAGGGCAGGCGCTACTACCAAGAAGGCCCTCTGCCTGGTTTCCTGTAACCTCACTTCTCACAGTGAGGGAACCACCAGAAGGCCCTTGGCGCTGGACCTCAGTGTCTGGGATGGATGATAGGGGTGGAGAAGCTCCTTCAGGTATACAGGACTGAGGCCGTTTAGGGCTTTAAAGGTCAGCACCAACACTTTGAATTGTGCTCGGAAACGTACTGGGAGCCAATGAAGATCTTTCAGAACCGGTGTGGTCTCGGTGGCCACTCCCAGTCACCAGTCTGCTGTAGGCCACATCCAGTTCCAATTAAAAGAACTGTAGTTTGGGAAGGGTGTCAAAAGTTAAGGGGCCCCTCCCTGCTTTTGAATTATGGTGCTGGAGGAGACTCTTGAGAGTCCCATGGACTGCAAGAAGATCAAACCTATCCATTCTGAAGGAAATCAGCCCTGAGTGCTCACTGGAAGGACAGATCCTGAAGCTGAGGCTCCAATATTTTGGCCGCCTCATAAGAGAAGACTCCCTGGAAAAGACCCTGATTTAGGGAAAGATGGAGGGCACAAGGAGAAGGGGACGACAGAGGACGAGATGGTTGGACAGTGTTCTCGAAGCTACTAACATGAGTTTGACCAAACTGCGGGAGGCAGTGGAAGACAGGAGTGCCTGGTGTGCTCTGGTCCATGGGGTCACAAAGAGTCGGACACGACTAAACCACTAAACAACAACATTCCCCTCCCAGAGCTACAGTTTCCAGAGTTTCCTGGGGAGAGGAATTTGTTGTTAAACCATTCTGAGAACTGTGAGGAGAATGGAAGATGCCTAACAACTGTCAGTATCCTTAGCAAACCACGATGGACTCATGGGCCAGCCAAACAGAGACCTTGAGGCCGTTCCCAGGGATCGTGGGCAGTTAACTTCCAAACGGATTCCTGCATCGCAGGAGGGTTGGGTTAGATGACCCTTGGGGTCCCTTCCGACTCTACAGTTCTATGATTCGATGAAACTACAGCTACCGGAATTGCCCTATGGGAATTCTCCATGACTGTGGGGATCAGTGCTTTAAATATATGGAGTGAATGTGGCCCTGGTCTTTTCTTAGCTCCGAGATTGTCACTTCCCATCTGGTTTCCTTCCTGGGAAAGTCTCCCGGCATGCACTGGTAAATGTTTCGTGACTAAGAATGCAGCAAAATGTCTCTGTCTGCCTCTCCCCGCCCACATAGAAATGAGGCAAGTAGGAGGTAAAGACTTGTTTACTTCTCAGATATACGAACATGCATGAGTGGACACAGCGAGCGAGAGATTCATTATCTCCTCCCGCTCTATTTTTCTTCTACTTTCCCTTCCATTTTCCTGTTCATGGGGGCAAGCTCCATGAATCAGCACTGTGACTCTCCTGCACACCTCCAGCTGTAAATCTAGGCACTGTATGATTCAGCAGCAAGTGGATGATGAGCTTGGGTGTTTGTGCACAGATATTGCACATATGCGATGCTCACCTCTCCTGCCTGTGACAGCTGGGCCAGAATCAGTCCTAAAGAGAAAGTCTTGCCTTCCCTGCAACAGCATTCCTGAATAAGGATGCTCAAGTCTTTCTTTTTTCTTTTCTTTTTCCAAATAATCTTTATTAGTTTTTCAATTAGATACTCCACATACACATATTGTATTACATTTTACATTTATACTTGTTTTTCAGAGCTGACTTCCCTCCTTCTTCTGGTTTTTTATATCACATATAATTTTATCGCATTATTTTCTTCCATTTTATATACTGTTATTCATTTTCCATATTTGTCCATAGAGTATCCATAAACAAGTAAGTTCTCATGTTTATACAATTTTTGCTTTCTGTGTGTATTCATTTACCACTGTTAGCTATATTAGTTCCCTTATACATTTTGCTTCTTTTTATTTTCTTTATCCATCACTTTTCTTAATCTTTCCCGTTATGAGGTTTGTTTCCAATTCTGCTGGTTTTACTATTTCATCTTATCTTCCCTATATAAAACATAATTTTTTCCCATCCTTTTAGAAATATTTCCTTGCGCTGTTGTTGAATTTTCCCTGTTAGATTGGCTATTTCTGCATATTCCATTACCTTCTGTCGCTTTTCTGTTTCTTTTTCTTTTTTCAATCAGTCTGCATTTTAAAGTGAACTAATCTGATTTGGGACGCGGGTGGCGCTGTGGGTTAAACCACAGAGCCTAGGACTTGCCAATCAGAAGGTCAGCGGTTCGAATCCCCGTGATGGGGTGAGCTCCCGTTGTTTGGTCCCAGCTCCTGCCAACCTAGCAGTTCGAAAGCACGTCAAAGTGCAAGTAGATAAATAGGTACCGCTCCGGCAGGAAAGTAAATGGCATTTCCATGTGCTGCTCTGGTTCGCCAGAAGCGGCTTAGTCATGCTGGCCACATGACCCGGAAGCTGTACGCCGGCTCCCTTGGCCAATAAAGCAAGATGAGCGCCACTACCCCAGAGTCGGCCATGACTGGACCTAATGGTCAGGGGTCCCTTTACCTTTACCTTTAATCTGATTTTAAACCAGCTAATCTAATTCCTTGGCTAATATGTGGATCAAAAGACAGTCGTCCTTAGGTTCTCGCACATCTCTAGGTTTTCTAGTGCAGTTCTTGGCCAGCTCCCTGCTCCCAACAATCCATAATACTCCTGTCCATCCAAATTGTGCATGGCAACAGGAACATGGAAGCAGGAGTTATTTGATTTTGCTCGCTTTTCAGTGACCCGATTCTCACTTCTTGGACCAATATACAGACTGACCTTCAATATTCAAACTTCTCTGAACTTTGCAAAGCCGTTCTCCCACCAAACAATATATGCAGTATATGGGGGGGGGGGGCATGTGCATTGAAACGTAATTAGTGGGAATAAATGCATTATATTAGGGGAAATTGCTGAGCCTGGACAGCTCAGTTGGTTAGAGTGTGGTGCTGATAATGCCAAGGTTGCAGGTTTGATCACCGTATGAGACAGCTGCATATTCCTCCTGCATTGCAGGTGATTGAACTAGATGATCCTCTTCCAACTCTATGTTTCTATGAGTGTGTTGGCTAAAACTGCATACAAAATAGATCAGCAAAAAGATGCTGATGATATTTTCCTGAGCTGTTTTTTTTTTATCACAACTTGCTCTGAAAGTGTGAAACAAAATTTAAGATTGAATGAAAGATGAGAAACCGAGAAAATGAAAATTGACAGATTCATCCATCCCTAGATGGGACTGAATCCATCCTGTCCTGTTTCCATGTGAAATCTGTGCAGGAATGCAGTTATTTCTGTAACAAAATAAAATAAAAATAATAAATATTCTTACAAAGCTGTCCAAGGGCTGCAGCTTTGCCTCTGATCCCCCCCGCCGCCACCTTTTTAAAAACTCCAAAGCTTGTTGATCCAGACTGTGGTCAGCTGGCTGACCTGTTTTGGAAATTTTTGTAAAGAGGAGAAGAACCAGTTACCAGACGGCAGCAGCTGTGTAGCCCTTGGAAACACAGGACTGTGGATTCTGAAGTGAACCAAACCTATGATCTGCCTGGACTGAATCAGGTTAGTCTGTTTTTGAATCTGATGTCTCCAGATTCATTTCCCATTTCTCCTCTGGACCCAGTGAGTGTATCTGGAAATGTAATTTGTGACTTATTTTTCATCTACCACACCCAGAAAACACACACCCTTCACTGATTTCGGTAGGATTGCTTTAAATGATTTTATCCAAGTCTCCAGTCAGAGAAACAAAGAGTGAATTTACCCAGTGGGGGAGGGGGAGCATAGGCTGTAATTAGCACCCTCTCTTTGATGAACAGGTTCCCACATCTTTAAGTGAACCCGTTTCCTGCTTCCAAAATGGTGTTTGAT
The DNA here is from genome assembly GCF_964106915.1 of Podarcis gaigeae. Classification (NCBI taxonomy): domain Eukaryota; kingdom Metazoa; phylum Chordata; class Lepidosauria; order Squamata; family Lacertidae; genus Podarcis; species Podarcis gaigeae. The sequence goes on from NC_139682.1 coordinate 11,310,616, forward strand.
ATTGCTAACACAGGGAGGACTTCAATATCAGATCACATCAGTGCAGAATACAGGTTTTTTAAAAAGGAAAAGTTTATTAACCTGGATCAGAGAATAGCCTTAGATCCTACATTAGCATCTCCAGAGACTCTTAAGTATTTTTACCCAAATTTTACTGCAGGAAAAAAAGGAAGGAAGGAAGTTTGAAATACTTCTCCATCTTGGCTTCTGCCGTTCATTATATATTTGGTAAGGACTCGTCAAATCTGATGGGATTCCTCCTTTGGTCAAAGGCTGCATGCTTCTGAATTCTAGTTGCTGGAAACTGCAGGACTTTCCTACAGAGGAAGGGCATCAACCGTGCTGGTAAGCTTTTCCTATTCCCACCAGGGGTGATAAATGCAATGGTGTGCTGGCTGCATTCTTCTTTGGGCTGGAGGTTCTTAACTTCAATGGGTATTCATGTGTCTACCAGTTGGGTGCACAGCAAAATGTTCTCCCTCTCCAAGGCTACAGAATGCCAGTGAGTCATGGTGATCCGATTTAATTTGATTTGGAGATGAGTGAGGTGTAGGGGTCATTTGCAAAACCAAGAGGTCTCAGGCCTGTTTAAAAGACGATGGGAACACCCCACTGGTTGAAGCTAATGGAGAGCAGCTAGGGGATGTCTGCTGATTTCTTATCCTAGGTGACAGCCTCTGTGACTCAAGCTCCCAAATGGAGGTTTGAGAGTGAATGTACTTAGACACTTAGGAGCCACTGCTGATCTCTTCCAAGCCTTGATCCTGAGGTAGATCACATTGCCACTGGAAAGTTTAAAGGGGAAACACTAGAATATTGCGCTGGACTGCAGCTTAAGGCTTCAGTCCTACCCTTCCCCCTTACCTGGGAGTGATAATGATGATGATGGTGGTGATGATGATGATGATGATGATGATGATATTCCCTGCCCATCTGGCTGGGTTTCCCCCAGCCACTGTTTAAGCTCCACTGAATTCAATAGGACTTATTTCTGAGTAAACATGGTTAGTATTATACTGCACTACTGTTTTCTGCTTTCAGTGATGTCTCAAGAACCAGTCCAGCTCCCATATGATTTCACTTCCTTGTTCATCCAAACGTGTTACAGAATGTTGAAAAACCTGCCATATATCTCCTCAACGCAACATGCTTCCTCTGAGGATTCCTTCTGAAAACACAATATCTTCACAGTGAGCTTACTTAATAGGATTCAAGTGGCCTTATCTCGATACCCTGGCATAATAGTTCTTAAATCATTGCTACACTGGCCATTCTGACCAAGTCAGAGGGAGCTGAATCAAAGCTTCAAAAATTAACTCACTTTGGATGAGATGCTGAAGACTCTTGAACACTGAATGTGCAATATGCGAAGAGTAGTAGTAGTAGTAGTAATAATAATAATAATAATAATTTATTATTTCTGCCCCACCCATCTGGCCAGCCACTCTGGGCGGCTTCCAAAAGAAGGCTAAAAATACATTAAAACATCAGTCATTTAAAACTTCCCTAAACAGGGCTGCCTTCAGATGTCTTCTAAATGTCATATAGTTGTTTAATTCTTTGACATCTGGTGGGAAGGTGTTCCACAGGGTGGGCACCACTACCGAGAAGGCCCTCTGCCTGGTTCCCTGTAACTTCACTTCTCACAGTGAGGGAACTGCCAGAAGGCCCTCGGAGCTGGACCTCAGTGTCCCGGTTCAACAACGGGGGTGGAGAGGCTCCTTCAGGTATACAGAGTGTAAGGCAAGCCTTTTAAGATCCTGACACAACTATACCTGAGAGAAGTGGGGAATAAATCTGATTCAATCCACGTTTTAATGCAAGCCGACCTAATTTGCACCTCTCAAAGCAACACATGGTTCAAAATGTAGCTATCCTTCAAAAACACACTTCTCAACATTTTACAGATAGGTAGCCGTGTTGGTCTGCCATAGTCAAAACAAAAAAAATCCTTCCAGTAGCACCTTAAAGACCAACTAAGTCAGTTCTTGGTATGAGCTTTCGTGTGCATGCACACTTCTTCAGATACACAGATATCTGAAGAAGTGTGCATGCACACGAAAGCTCATACCAAGAACTGACTTAGTTCTTCTCAACATTTTTGATTCATGGAAGGTAACACTATCAGCAGCTACTAATCAAGATGGTTATGCTTTTCCTCCATGGTTGGAAGCAGAATCAGGGTTGCTTCCGAATATCAGTTGCTGAAAACCTCAGGAAGGAAAAGTACTCTTGTGCTCAGGTTCTGCTTGTTATGTTTCAAAAAGACTGGTCATATTATGGCTCTGAATGTTAAAGATACAAAAGTTCAATATACATAAAATGCTGTTATCAAATGCATTGTATTTAAAATGATTAAATTAGTTGAAAGCTTTTACTTTAGCTAATACAGTAAAGCCAAGCAGCTATCCCCAGCAGGAAGTTGAAACCTGAGAAACTCAGCTGCCTTTGCCTTGTGGGAAGCCAGCAGAAAGATCATCAGATCAGATTATTGGGAGAAGGAGCTTCCAGAATAATTGAGGCTCTCTCTGGGATCAGAGAGAGATGTTCCTCTGCTGTATTAAAGGAATGAACAGCTTTGCCTGCAATACATTACTTTGTTCTTAGTAATGTTCAATTGCAACTAGTTTTAAGACTGTTCTGCAGTAAAGCTTTTGGAGGTGGAAAGCTCGTTCATTTCTACACAAAGTCCAGATCAGGGATTGATTCCGCTGAACAACTCTTAACACTGAAGACTCTTTCAGGGCCAAAACAGACAAGGCAGCAGGATACCTAGGCCTAGAACTCTCACCATTTCCCCCTAAAGCTTAAGAGCAAATAGAGACAGAGGAATAAATTGGGTCAGGGCCACGTTGCTGCAGGAAGATTTTCCTTTCTACCATTTTCCTGAGACTGCCTAGTCTAAATCAAGCATTCTCACCACTGCACCATACTGACTCTCAAATATCTCTGTAAGCCCTGATACGCCATTACTTGCCCTTCACAGTGTTGGTGTTGCAGATCTGTGGGTGCTAAATGGTTGGGTTTTTACAACTGTTTGGATTTAATTAGAACTGATATGTAAGGATGGAGGGATAGCCAGACCCAAGTGTGTATATGGGGTGGTGAGAAGTGTGGTGGACCCACTCATAATCAGCACATGTAAAAGCTAGTTAAATAGGCGTATTGCAGGGCTGTGTATTAGGGCAGTCATCCTAGCAAATCAACAAGTGTTAATTGAAAAGACTAATTTCCTTGTGAGGTGACTGCCTGGGGAGGATAGACCATCCGAAGTTCAAAGCATCAAAAGTGCTAAGTGTGAATAAGGTGTGGAAAGCTAATCCCCTTTGAGGTAATGAGCTTTAGCACATCAAAGGAGGGACCTTCCTCTGGGTTATAAAAGAGGCCAGAACTTAGGCTAGCAGTGGAGTTATGGGGTTGGAGTTGAGAGTGATGCAACCAGGAAGCAGAGATGGAATAAACTGGTGCGCTTTGGGATGATGCTGCTGTGAGCCCCTCCAGTGGAGGTTGTAAAAAAGGCAAAGGTAAAGGGACCCCTGACCATTAGGTCCAGTCATGGCCGACTCTGGGGTTGCGGCGCTCATCTCACTTTATTTGCCGAGGGAGCTTCCGGGTCATGTGGCCAGCATGACTATGCCACTTCTGGTGAACCAGAGCAGCACATGGAAACGCCGTTTACCTTCCCACTGGAGAGGTACCTATTTATCTACTTGCACTTTGACGTGCTTTCAAACTGCTAGGTTGCCAGGAGCAGGGACCAAGCAACGGGAGCTCACCCCGTCGCGGGGATTCAAACCGCTGACCTTCTGATTGGCAAGTCCTAGGCTCTGTGGTTTAACCCACAACGCCACCCACGTCGTATATATGTGTGAATAAACCATATATCATAAAAACGCTATAGCTTCCATTATGCCTAATTTTCCAAAGGAAACACAAATGCTGGGTTAGTGCCTGAAACCATTGAAGTCTTGCACACCACTTGGCAGAGATCGGGGTGCTTTGTAACAGCTAGGTATTCTTAGCCTCCCGTAAGCCAAGTCGCAATAAGACAGAGTGCTATTGATGCAGATGTGATAATGTTATGATCACATGCCCTGAAGTGGCACAATATTGACACCCTCCCTGGCTTTTAGATTTCATGATTTGGATTTCGGTGTGGAAAGGAGGATACAAGAGGCTTGAAAATCAGTACGGCTCCTTCTCTAATTACTGATTAATCACAAGTGAAGGTTGCTTAAATAATGATTCATGGGGAGAAGAAGGAAGTCTCATTAAGAACAAGAGGTTAAGAAGAAAAGGAAAAAAAATCCCAAGACGTGTGTTTTTACAACTCTACGCAAAGAGAGAGAGAGAGGCCAAAATGTAGTATCAGCACATTATGAAACAGGAAACTATTGCCAAGATTTAAATTGTGCATTCATGTCTAATCATACAGCGTAGAGGAAATGTTCTCTCAAAAGCGGCAGGTAAACCATAAGATGTAATTGAAAGGGAACAACAGAGAAATTCTTTTAAGGGCTTCAGAAATACATAATAGTGTCACTGTATCCCCAAGACGCTTTACAAGGCCTAGCAGCTGTTTCGTAAATTCTGAATTGCCTCTTAAAAAAAAAAAAAGATCTAATGTGCAGAAAACTGCGCCACAAACATAACGCTTGATGCAAAATTATTTGGTAGAACCTAGGCAGTTGTTTTAAAGCGTGCATCGATCTTTGAGCTCCTATTTAAATGCCCGCCTTCCTGCAAAGCCAGATGCTACCCTGTAGTGCTTTCCTGCCATCAAGCTGAATCCATATGCTTGCTAGGGGTGTGTGTGTGTGTGCGCGCGCGCGCTCACTCGCGTGTGCACATGTGTAGATGTGTACATTTTCACTCGTGCAAAAGGCATTGCCAAGCTGTACTTTCCATCAGCGACAGAAATCTCTTGCCTTGCCTCTCTAAGTTCTCCTCTGTCAAATGCATAAATAACTATTACAGCCTCGGGAAAATGATTTATGTGCTGATGATATCTGATTCTTTTTGCCCCTAAATGATTTTGTTGTTAGATGCTGCAGAATGCTATTACCAGTAAGTAAATCGTATCATCAGTTTCCTCTAAATCATAATCCTCCCGGTGGAAGGGAGCCTAATACACCCATCCCCCCACTGCCACTCTTTAAAATACATGCAAACATCCATACAAGTTCTCTCTCTCTCTCTCTCTCTCTCTCTCTCACACACACACACACACACACACACACACGTGTAGATCTATAACATTTCAAAGAATGGTGCTTCTTCCTTTGTAACTTCCTATGCCAGGGGTCAGCAAACTTTTTCAGCAGAGGGCCGGTCCTCTGTCCATCAGATCTTGTGGGGGGCAAGACTATATTTTGGAAGAAATAATAATAAATGAATTCCTATGCCCCACAAATAACCCAGAGATGCATTTTAAATAAAAGAACACATTCTACTCATGTAAAAACACACTGGTTCCTGGACCGTCCACGGGCCGGATTGAGAAGGCGATTGGGCTGGATCCAGCCCCCGGGCCTTAGTTTGCCTACCCATGCCCTATGCTATAAAGGAGGTACACAGATGCATGTACACAGCTTGTTTATTCATCTCTGGGAAAAGGGGCATGGCTCACTGGTTGACCTTACGTGCAGAAAGTCTCAGGTTCAATCCCTGGCCTCTTCAGGTAACACTGGGAATGTCCGATGTCTGAAACTCTGGTGAGCCACAGTCAGTGTACATGGACCAGTGGTTGGACTTAGTAGCAGGTCCTCTTCTGTGTTCCCCATGACTGGTGGTTCGATGTTGTAGAGCAGAGTGCAGACCCTCCAAGTGTTTCTACTTTCCAGGGACTGTCCCAGATTTAGAAAACCGTCCCAGTTTCTGATTTGATCCCAGAATATCCCACTTTTCCTTAGGACGTCCCTATTTTCATCAGAGAAATGTTGGAGGGGATGGAGTTATGCGAACCCCAATCCAAGGAGATAAGTAACTAGACAACCTTAAGAAGACATCTGAAGGCAGCCCTGTATATGGAAGGTTTTTTGTAAATGTTTAATGTTTTAGTATGTTTTAAAATATGTTGGGAGCTGCCCCAGCCACTCTGAGCAGTTTCTAACATATAACATGTTGTTGTTGTTATGGAATAGGATGCCCCTATTTTCATCAGAGACATGCTGAAGAGTGAGTGAAAATAACCCCCATTTGGAATCTGCAAATAGGGCGATGAGGAAATTCAACCTATCAGGTGGAGTGTTGCAAAATGTTTGTGTGTGTGTGTGTGTGTGTGTGTAGAAATTCACAAATCTTCCTTGCATCTCCTCAGGCAATTGGCCTCCATTTTTATTTTCCACCAACCCCCCAGAATGATACTTAACATAGTTTCAAGTAGCATTCTCAGGGGGTAATGACAGAGAGGCTGCCATCCCCCCCCCCGCCAACTCCCATGAGTGCCCCTTGGAATTATGCTGTGTCATGATTAGGGATGGGTAGATCGATCAATTTTAGTTTCTCGTTCTTCCAGTATTAAATTCCATTCCCCACATTTCCATATCAGTTTGCTTCATTTTTAAGTCCCACGTGAGAATATCACCACCATTTTCATGCAAATGTCTGCTAATATGCGCATCTTTGCAAGCAGTTTCCCCCAAAATGCATTTTTGTATGTTATTTTCACTAGCCTACGATTGTGCACACCGTTATCCTAGTTTGTGCATATTTGTGCTCATTATTTGGCTGGAGATTTGCACTGCAAAACCTGAGGATACAAATGTTTTGAACGATGGCTGTGTTTCACTTTGCGTATTGTTTCAGAAAGTACAAAATAATCATTAAAGTGATCAGTGGCTGGTCAAGAATATGCATGTGCAGCAATGATTAGGATCTGTGTGATGAAAGCAAAACAAAACACATTTTTGCTTTTGTAGGTAACTGTTCTGAGCATGTGATGAGGTGGAAGATATTGCTTGAAAAATGTTGCTTTCCCCCGCAACAGGCATTTTCACACCTCTGCAGCGGTTGGCTTCTTCATCTTAGGTACAGTGGTACCTTAGGTTACATACACTTCAGGTTACATACGCTTCAGGTTACAGACTCTGCTAACCCAGAAATAGTGCTTCAGGTTGAGAACAGAATTCGTGCTCCGGTGGCACAGCAGCAGCAGGAGGCCCCATTAGCTAAAGTGGTGCTTCAGGTTAAGAACAGTTTCAGGTTAAGAACGGACCTCCGGAACGAATTAAGTACTTAACCCGAGGTACCACTGTATTCAATATTGGGCTACGATTTTTATTTCTGGGCCAAAAAAAAGTTTAGTAAACAACCATAAAGGTGCATCTGTTAGCTAAAACCCACTATGAACTAGCAGAATAGTAAGATGAGGTTCATAAAGTGAAGGATTTGGAGGGGGAAGATACCCTCCTTGCTTTGTCAGAGGAAAATTAAAAGGTGCTTATTTGTGTCGCAAAGGTTTCTGAAAGACGAGTAGATGATGCACATGCATTCTCTCACACAAACACATATCCACCCCTCCAATTTTAGGTGCCTGAAACCTCCTTGACAGCTCCACTGGGATAAACACCCATTTCTGAGCAAACAACAGAATGCCTGTAAAGACCGCCTTGAGACAGTCACCCAAATTGTTTAGTTACCCAGATTGTCATCAGTGATTGTCTAATTATACAGATTTTGTTTAACAGAGGTTCCTAACAAGTGTCTGTCAACTGGAGCAAATTAGACACAAATACCAAATGCCATCAAAGACATGATCAGCTGTCCCTCGGGAGTTCTCATCAAAAATCGAAATGCCGAGAGAATGATTGTATCCCCAGTTTGAAGGAAGTGTTAGCCAACAACGCTCCTGTGGCTCATCCTTGAAACACAGACTAAACAGCACCGTTGGGTGAGAGGAGAAGCATCTCCACAAGGATTGACACGGTGTGATACCTTTGGCTCTGGAAATCTCAGCCGCTATAATAGCTTGAAGTCCAGTGCAGTTGAAAGCAAAGAAAATGGGCTGATTCCTTCAAATTAATGCGTGAACTCCAGCCACTACTTGCTCACAGTGTCTTGACTGCAAAAACCAGAAGACCTGCTCCCTGCCTTGCTGGTCTTCTCCCACCTGGCTTGGGAGGGCCAAGGGACCTGACTGACTCCAGCTACAAACTCTATGGTTTCTCCAGTAGTGATGTATGGAAGTGAGAGCTGGACCATAAAGAAGGCTGATCGTCGAAGAATTGATGCTTTTGAATTATGGTGCTGGAGGAGACTCTTGAGAGTCCCATGGACTGCAAGGAGATCAAACCTATCCATTCTGAAGGAAATCAGCCCTGAGTGCTCACTGGAAGGACACATCCTGAAGGTGAGGCTTCAATACTTTGGCCACCTCATGAGAAGAGAAGACTTCCTGGAAAAGACCCTGATGTTGGGAAAGATTGAGGGCACAAGGAGAAGGGGATGACAGAGGACGAGATGGCTGGACAGTGTTCTTGAAGCGACCAGCATGAGTTTGACCAAACTGTGGGAGGCAGTGGAAGGCAGGAGTGCCTGGCGTGCTCTGGTCCATGGGGTCACAAAGAGTCAGACACGACTAAATGACTAAACAACAACAAATAACTCTGGGGCTATTGAGGCCAGAGGCCAGAGACCACCTGGGCTATCTCTTAGGGACACGGGTGGCACTGTGGTCTATAACCCTGAGCCTCTTGGGCTCGCCAGTCGGAAGATTGGCAGTTTGAATCCCCATGACGGGGTGAGCTCCCGTTGCTCTGCCCCAGCTCCTGCCAACCTAGCAGTTTGAAAGCATACCGGCATGAGTAGATAAATAAGTACCACTGCGGTGGGAAGGTAAACGGCGTTTCCATGCGCTCTGGTTCCCGTCATGGTGTTTTGTTACATCAGAAACGGTTTAGTAATGCTGGTCACATGACCCGGAAAACTCTCTGTTGATGATTGCCGGTTCCCTTGGCCTTAAAGCGAGATGAGCGTCGCAACCCCATAGTCGCCTTTGACTGGACTTAACCGTCCAGGGATCCTTTACCTTTTTTACCTATCTCTTAGTGCAGACCGAAGTCATCGAGCTTGAGCTTCTATAGCCACTACCCAGCATGAATACCAATGGCTGCAACAGCAGCTGATATGTTCTATGTTTATAATGCGTATTCTCTCTCTGATTGTGATGTTTTAAATGTGCATTTTGTATTTGACTTCCTTTAGTAATGTTTTCTTTTGAAATGTTTAAGATAAAAGGGTTGTTGTTTTATTGTTAACTTTGCTGCATTAAATGTGGATTATGTTGATGACCTCCTTTGTAATATTTTACTTTTGGAATTAATTTTAGTTTCCTGCTAACGATTGTTGCTTTGAATGCATACTTCATATTTGACTTTCCTCAGTAATGTTTCATTCTGGATTGATTCGTTTGATGTTTTTTTGTAGGTTGTAGATAGCTTTGAGATTTTTTCCTTAAAAATGTAAGGTGGTACTATTAATATTAATATTAATATTAATATTAATATTAATATTAATATTAATATACCGCCCTATACCCGGGGGTCTCAGGGCAGTTTACAGAATAAAATCAAGATATAAAACCACAAAATACATAATAAAAATTAAAACAACAACCCAATAACCCACCGCCCACAAAAAACACACACACATTTTAAAAGGGTATAGGATGTAAATCAGATCAACCAAAGGCCTGGTTAAAAAGGAACATTTTGCCTGGTGCCTAAAGGTGTATAATGAAGGTGCCAGGCAAACTTCCCCAGGGAGAGCATTCAACAAGCAGGGAGCCACTGCAGAGAAGGCCCCGTTCTCGTGTTGTCACCCTCTGAACCTCTCAAGGAGGAGGCACATGAAGGAGGGCCTCAGAAGATGATCTCAGGGTCCGGGCAGGTTCATATGGAAAGAAGTATGATGATGATGCCCATTATTCGCTTTATTTGTTTTTAAAAAATACCCTACTTTTCTGCTCAATTCAGTGCCACCCCTGCCTCTCGCCTTCTGCTGTTTGTTATTGTTGTGGCGCCCCCTGCAGTGCCCTCTCGGCTTGGCACCCAGTGGAGGTGAAATATTCCTCTCCATCTTAAATCTACCTCTCTCCTGAGATGTGGTCCTCCCTTTTAGACCAAGTTGGACCCATGGTTCGTCTGACTCAGTATGTGTCTACACATGGCAGCAACTCTTTCCAAGCACAACCTGGAGATGCCAGGATTGAAGCTGGGGACACCCCCCCGCCCCTCATGCAAACCCCTGAGCTATGTGGGCTCTTCTTGTTGTTTGCTCAAGGTGGTTAGAATGGTCTCAACTAGGGCCAGGGCCTTTTCAGTACTGGCCCTGACTTGGTGGAATGCTCTGTCACAAGAGACTAGGGCCCTGTGGGACTTGACATCTTTCCGCAGGGCCTGCAAGACAGAGCTGTCTGTCTGGCCTTTGGTTTGGACTCAGTCTGACCCTTATATTTCCCTCCCCTTATGGTCTCGATTTATCAGCTTCTTTTTAAACGAGGCTGCATTTTAACCTGTATTTTAAATTGGTTCCCTCCCCCATTATGTTTTTACTGTGATTTTCTTGGTGTTAGCTGCCCTGAGCCTGGCTCTGGCCAGGGAGGGCGGGGTATAAATAAAATTTATTATTATTATTATTCTCTCCATATTGCTTCTTCCCAGAACCTTGTCACAGTAAGAGAGACGCAGCAAAGAAGGATTCAGTCTCCTTCTGCCGTGAATTCAGTGCTAGCAAAGAAGCATTTTGTGCCACGGAAAAGGAAGCAGAGAGAGGCACCCATTTGTGGCAGGTGTTTTAAGAGCTCACACTCTGCCCACGCACAGCGCTGCAGCAATTGAAGGGCTAAATTAAATCTCTGAAGATTAAATTAATGATGGAAATCTAAAATATTAATAAATTCTAATTGAATATTCTCCGATAAATTATCGAGGCATTCTCGGCAATTTGGTTCCACTTGCGGTTCTTGGGGAACTTTCAACTGCATAAATATAGCTATTAAAGCAATTCAGGAAAAGAGGAACATTCCCCCCCCCCCCTCCCTTGCTCAGACAAGAGAATTCTAAATACAAAAGGGGCTAAAATTTATTTCAGATGATTGATTAAATGATAGAGTCTGAGACAGCTGAAATCATTAAACGACGTTTTTCTTTTCAGTCCCACTGGCTGCAGCAAGGACAGCGCAAAATCCCCATAGGTCTGAATACAAGGAAGTACAATAGGTATAATTATAATATAGTCCTGAATGCTATTGTTAAGAGGAATTCAAACGGCGGATGCATTATTCATTCCATAGTGCAAAGTACGTATGTCTAATGTCCAGTAAACAGCAGCAGTGGAGTTCTGTTGCTGATCGTCTTTTATTTGAAAGAGCTCTTAGCAGATTTCAGGGTGGTAATTTGCTCGCGGGTGGGAAAAAAACTGGAAGAATCCATGTCCGCAAGGGGTTCAAATATCAGCAATCGTGACACTGACGTATTTGTGGAAAAGCAATATATCCAGCAATTGCTGGATGTGCAGAAAGCCCCAGATTTAATCTCTGACATTGCCAGGAAGGACTGGAAAAGACTCAACTAACTGGATCCAACTAGTTGGTCTCATCACCAGAAGTCCTCTGCAAGAGTAATAATAATAATAATAATAATAATAATAATAATAATAATTTATACCCCGCCCATCTGGCCGGGCCTCCCCAGCCACTCTGGGCGGCTCCAAACAGAAAATTAAAATACAATAATTCATCAAATATTACAAGTTTCCCTAAACAGGGCTGCCTTCAGATGTCTTCTAAAAGTCAGATAGTTTTTCATTTTTTTGACATCTGGTGGGAGGGCATTCCACAGGGAAGGTCCAGCTACTGAGAAGGCCCTCTGCCTGGTTCCCTCACTTCTCGCAATGAGGGAACCGCCAGAAGGCCCTCGGTGCTGGACCTCAGTGTGCGGACTGAATGATGGGAGTGGAGATGCTCCTTTGGGTATATTGGGCCGAGGTCGTTTAGAGCACTTGCACAATGCGGCTTCCCCCTCTCCTCCCTTCATGCATTCCTACAGAGAGGTTGTGGAGAAGATGGGGAAGTGTGGTGTAGTGGTTAAGAGCAGTGGACTCGTAATCTGGTGAACCGGGTTCGATTCCCCGCTCCTCCACATGTAGCTGCTGGGTGACCTTGGGCTAGTCACACTTCTCTGAAGTCTCTCAGCCTCACTCACCTCACAGAGTGTTTATTGTGGGGGAGGAAGGGAAAGGAGACTGTTAGCCGCTTTGAGACTCCTTAAGGTATTGATAAAGTGGGATATTAAATCCAAACTCTTCTTCTTCTTCAAAGGGCAAAGCGCTTGTCCTGGTACAACCTTGGGGATAAATTCCACTCGCCATCTGAAGCTCTCGAGAGCTGCTGCCAGCTATTGTAGACCAGGAATGTCCAGCTTTCAAGAGACTGAGACCTACCCCACACTATAAAGAAACTGACTGACAGTAATCTACCAAAGTTGTTGAGCTTTTTTAGGGAGCCAAAGTTGTTGAGTTGTTGTGGGTTTTTTTGAGTGAGGGGTCCGTGATCTACCACGGACACCCCCCCCTGCGATCTACCAGTAGATCACGATCTACCTGTTGGACATCCCTGCTGTAGACAATACTGAACTAGATGGACCAGTTCTGTGACATTATAAGGCAGTTTCTTGTGTTCTTGAATGCCATACATTTGTTCTCTCTGTTGAAACCATCTAAGTCGGTTATCATATCTTGTGACAATGAATTTCATGTGTGGGTGTGCTTTACAATACTAATAAAAAAAGAAAGATTCCAAATTCTGATGTGTTTCAAGCTGGCCACATCCTTAAATGGAGGATTGTTAGAAATTATTTTAGCTCTTCTCTTAGGAATAATCGAGTAAGGTGTTCCCAGGGATCAAAAGAATTTGTTTCTTTGCACAACTATGGCAGCTTGAGTGGTATACGCTCAGAAATGGAGGGAGGGAACAGTACCAACAAGGGAGAAATACGCCGGATTGGCAAGCTTAACCACTAGAATAAGAAATTGAGAAGAAAAAAGGCATTTTAGGAAGATCGGAAAATGTTTTTAGAATATTTGAAGAATTGTTGTAAACAGGTGTAATGGTTCTAGGGGTTGCTCGTGCGTAAGTTGCTGCCACTCCTGGCTAGGTTACCTGGTTGAACCCTTTCTGTCTGGACAGCCCTTCACTTCGTGGCTGTTCAGTCGCTAGCAGAATCCATCAGTGGGCGTTTCTTGAACTTTTTCCAGCAAAGAAGTTCTTTGATGCCAAGTCTCCTCCTACTCTCCCTGCACGGAAGTCTTCTGCGCAGGGAGGGTGTGGGCAGCGGAGGACCCGTGCTCTCCCCGCTGGTCTCCGGCGAGGAGTCTTGGAGCCTCCTCTCTGATTCCCCCATCTGCCCCCCTTCTCCACTGGTGTTACGCTGATTTCCTTCCCCAGCAGATGGGCTGCCTCTCTCCCTACTGGGACCCTCTCCGGCATCCCTCTGGAGCCTTCCCTCCGCCTCTAGCTCTGATGGCAGTTCCCTGACAACAGGTTAAAATGGTAGGATTAGATTAAATTCAGCAGTATAAATTAAGCTGAGATAAAATGAATAATCAAAATATGCAGCAGTACTGGATAACTGACAGAGCAGTTCAGCAGTGGAACAGACTCCCACAAGAGGTGATGGACTCTCCTTCCTTGGAGGTTTTTAAGCAGAGGTTGGATGGCCATCTGTCTTGGATGCTTTAGCTGAGATTCCTGTATTGCTGAGGGTTGGACTAGATGACCCCCGGGGTCCCTTCGAACTCTAACATTCTATGACTCTGTCAACTAGAATGAACCATGGAAAGGGGTAAGGGAAGTCGATGACTAATATATTGTTTTTTGGTGAATGTGAAAAATTTGCAACAGTGAAAATTATAATTTATTTTTTAAAAAATATTTTAGACACTGCTTCTAGGAAGGCTGATCACTTTTGACTTGTACAAAGCTCAGGTTTCGAAACCTGCTCTCTCTCTGGCAATGCTGTGGTCACTTTCATTGACACTTTCTGGTCATCATGGATCACATCCATAAACCAACTGGGGATGACATAAACAATAATGATTTCTTCATCCTTAATATTTATTTACTAACGTTCTTTGATCTATATACAGAACCCTGCCGTGGGGCACTCCAGTGCAGTGGTACCTTGGTTCTCAAACTTAATCCGTTCCAGAAGTCCGTTCCAAAACCAAAGTGTTCCAAAACCAAGGTGCACTTTCCCATAGAAATCAATGCAAAATGGATTAATCCGTTCCAGACTTTTAAAAACAACCCCTAAAACAGCAATTTAACATGAATTTTACTCTCTAACGAGACCATTGATCCATAAAATGAAAGCAATAAACAATGTACTGCAGTCACACAATTCATCAATCAGTAGCTGGGTTCCATACAGTCGCAAAAAAAGAGCCGCAAAAACAAAAACTCAAAATAAATTGCAAAAACAGACAGATTGAGTGTAACACTCAAAATGGAAGTGTAACACTCTAAATGGAGCACGTTCGGCTTCTGGAAAAAGTTTGCAAACCGGAACACTTGCTTCCGGTTTTGCAGTGTTTGGGTTTCAAATTGTTTGAGTACCAAGGCGTTGAGAACCAATACAAGGTACCACTGTAAATCTACTCCATGAGAACTGATGTTCTATGCTTGTTTTCTTAAGATGCTTTTGGCAAAACGAATCCTGCCCCAGTGCCAGGGATCAGGCCCAGAGACCTAAATTCACACCTGTTCCAGCCTAGCTTTTTGTCCCTAGTTGTTCCCAGGAAATGGGACTTATCGCAAGCACATTGCAGATAGATGAGTCATTTCTCTTTCTCCCTCTCTTCCCCATTAATTTATGCAGGAGTTTTGTACATTTTGTGCTGATAAGAAAGAAAGAGTTCTTGGTGCAATTCTTTGCTGTAGAAGCTGAGATTGAAGCTTCAATTACCTGTGACTGACAAAACAAGCATAATCTTAATCACCGTGGTGTTGGGTCCAGGTTGCATCATCAAGTCGTATACCGCAACGTGCATTAGGTACTGCTAACAATATTATCAGTTTCTGGAAACTTTACACTTTTATATATATATATATATATAATGACCACTCTGCAATCTTAAGCAACCACACACTCCTGCAGTCCTGTCCACCATGCAAAATGCTGGACCAAACCTTGGGTTTCAAAGCATTTTGTTCCATTTTAACTTCCTTTGTTATTGGAAGCCACAACCAATTGTCCCATGGGGGGACCACTGAGAGCAGTTTGTCTGGGACCTACCAAAACTTGGAACTGGGCTGTGAAGCCAATTGGACTTGGCTATATGATGAGACAGGGACGCGGGTGGCGCTATGGTCTACACCACAGAGCCTAGGACTTGCCAATCAGAAGGTCGGTGGTTCGAATCCCCACAACGGGATGAGCTCCCATTGCTCGGTCCCTGCTCCTGCCAACTTAGCAGTTCGAAAGCACCTCAAAGTGCAAGTAGATAAATAGGTACCGCTCCGGCGGGAAGGTAAACGCCGTTTCCGTGTGCTGCTCTGGGTCGCCAGAAGCAGCTTAGTCATGCTGGCCACATGACCCGGAAGCTGTCTGAAGACAAAACGCCGGCTCCCTTGGCCAATAAAGCGAGATGAGCACCGCAACCCCACAGTCGGTCATGACTGGACCTAATGGTCAGGGGTCCCTTTACCTTTCCCTATATGATGAGACTATTGAGGGCAAACGCTGGCTCCCTCGGCCTGAAAGCAAGATGAGCGCTGCAATCCCACAGTCATCTTTGACTGGACTTAACCTTTTACTTTTTTTACCAAGAGAGAGGGAAGGTGGTAGAAAACCTTGGAGGTTTTCCCCTCCCCACTCTCCTTTTCAAATGCTCAGGAGAAAAACAGCCCTTTAGATTTTTTCCAAGCATTTTAAGGCAACACATGAAAAGCACAATTTTTTTTTAATACAAGCTGGGATGTGTGTGTGTGTTTTGTGAGTGGGAGGTTGCTTTTCCACATCACTAATTTTGACTCCGCATTAATAAATCTATATTGTCAAGCAGTTATTTCTCTTAATTGTCCATTACTTTGAGAGAAAGCGCAGCACTGACATGCACGTGATAAAACAGGTATTCTGGACAATTTTTCTTAATTGGCCATTAGCTTAGGAAAAGCTTTTACTGGCAGCCATAGCAACAGCGCACATTTGCTGCATGCTAGGTACACAGAGGTGTCTAAAAAATAAGTTTAAAAAATTAGTCTTAAAAGGCCTACATTCAACAAGGATGGACATATTTGTCAATTTCAGTTTCTACTTTTTCCCAGTCTTGCCTCAGTTCACTCCATCTCTGAATCACTTTGCAATTTATTTATATTTTGCAGTTTTTTAGAGACGTCTGCAGAAAATTTGTATGCATTTCCATGCATATTTCTTCTAATAGATGCACGTACAATTTTCCCCAACATGTTCATTTCTAAGCTATTTACCCTCATGCAATGCATTTTTTAAACATTGGTTTCTGCTAATCTATGACTTTCTGTGCACACATATCTCTAATATATGTTTTATTGCGAGCCTCCTTTGGTTGTGGGGAGCAAATGTTGAAGGATTTCAGTTTGCGAATTGGTCTGCAAACTATAATTTTGGTAGGTTTGCAATAAGATACAAACCAAACTTAATTTCTCCTCTCTCCCCAATCCACCTTCAGAAAAATCCACATGCCAAAAACTTTCTGTGCCTTCAGTCTGACTGACCTGAAACATGATGCATGCAACATTACTCTTTGAAGAACAGAGGATTTTCTCTAAAACGTTACTGAGAAATCCCATGCTGTTTGTTGGGAAAGCCAAGATTTCCACACGGAGAATGCCTTGTTTGATTCATCCTTTGGCTCAATGACAAGAGTTAAGCTCTGCTTTAGCCGGGGGATTTTCAAGATGCACACTTTGATAGCCTCTTCTGTGACAAGATATCAGCAGCTGATGAACCTTAGGACTTAGCCAAGACTTTGCATTGTTTTTCCTCTGTGGCTTAACAGTGTATTACAGATGATGCTATGTTACATATGATGTTGGCATGCTTTTTTAAGAACAACAACATCCCTCTCCTCTGAATGCATAGATTTGAATACCCTAAAAATTCTCTTAGGATTAGACACTGATATTGGTAGACTTGTGGTTTCGCCTGGTTCCTTTATTGTATATTTCTAGGCACCAAGCGAAAAAGTTCCTCTTCAACCAGGCCTTTGGCTGATTAATATTCTGCAGACTTTTAAATGTGTTTGTGGGAAGGGGGGCATTAATGTTCTGCTGTTTTGTTTTACTTATTTGCTTTGTTTTCATCCTGCATTTTATTCTGTGTACTGCCCTGAGATCTTATATAATGAAGGACAGTATAAAAATCTATATTATTATTATTATTATTATTATTATTATTATTATTATTATTGACAAACCTAGACAGCATCTAGATCTAAAATCAGCCCTGAGTGCTCACTGGAAGGACAGATCGTGAAGCTTAGGCTCCAATACTTTGGCCACCTCATGAGAAGAGAAGACTCCCTGGAAAAGACCCTGATGTTGGGAAAGATGGAGGCCACAAGGAGAAGTGGACGACAGAGGATGAGATGGTTGGACAGTGTTCTCGAAGCTACAAACATGAGTCTGACCAAACTGCGGGAGGCAGTGGAAGACAAGAGTGCCTGGCGTGCTCTGGTCCATGGGGTCACGAAGAGTCGGACACGACTAAATGACTAAACAACAACAATTATTATTTTATTTTGCTCATGGTAAGGAACAAGGAGGAAGCCACAGGGCACCAAGTGTAATGAAAGAGTATGACTAAAGCAGTATCTTGAATGATGCTAATGGTATTCTTGGAATCTGCACCTGGGTGTAACATTCAGCTGAGAAGCCACTCAAGCATTGGACGTTTCTTGGAGATAATTATTTCCATTTATTTATTTAGTACAAGAACTGCAGGGGGAGAACATCTTTGGAGGCCCCTCTCTGGATGCTACATCCAATGACAAGCAACTGGTGGCCACTGGGAAAAGGAACTTTTTGGTGGTAGAGTGATAAAGATAATGTCTCTTTCCCCTCCGTCATGACCCAAAGTGGCTTGCCAAAACAGTATAAATATTAAAGCCAGTTGTAGTAAAGAAAACCAATAAAAACTGTGAAATACGTCTATGTAGATAAAATACAGATCCTGCCCTACTAAAAGAGGCCACAACTACCTGAAACCTTTCAAATCAAGGACCAAAATCCCAGGTAAAGAGACATGTTTTTACCTGGCACCTTGAAATAGATAAAGATGGTACTCAGCATGGGGAGAACATTCCACAAGCAGGGTGCCACCACTGAAAAGGCCCGTTCTTCTGTTGCCGCCTTCTAGACCTCTTGTGGAGGTGGCGCATGAAGAAGGGTCTCAGATGACAATTGCAGGGTCTGGGTCAGTTCACGTGGGGAGAGGCGGTCTTTGAGATATCAGGGTGATAAGCTGCAACAGTTTTTATAGGTCAAAATGAGCAATTTGATTTGAGCCCAGAAACTAACTGGTAGCCAGGGTAGTCATGCCAGAATTGGTGTTCTGTGTTTGAACTGCCATGCCCTGGTCAACGATCTGGCTGCTCAATTCTGCACCACCTGCGTGGCTGCTTTTGAACCACTTTCGAAAGCAGCCACCCATATAATGCATTGCTTTAATCCAGCCTAGAAGCTACTAAAATGTAGACCATAGAAGCTAGGCTCTTCCTGTCTGGATAGGGGTTTAACTGGGACAGTAAGCTATGTATCTACTTCTTCAGAGGAAGTGTAACTCCATCCAGAGCAGGCCACATCTAATCCATCCAGTCTAAAAAGATCCAATAACTGTCTTATCTGCATTAAAGGTAAAGGGGTAAAGGGACCTCTGATCATTTGGTCCAGTCGTGGCCGACTCTGGGGTTGCGGTGCTCATCTCGCTTTATTGGCCAAGGGAGCTGGCATACAGCTTCCGGGTCATGTGGCCAGCATGACTAAGCCGCTTCTGGCAAACCAGAGCAGCACACGGAAACACCGTTTACCTTCCCGCCAGAGCGGTACCTATTTATCTACTTGCACTTTGACGTGCTTTTGAACTGCTAGGTTGACAGGAGCAGGGACTGAACAACAGGAGCTCACCCCGTCGCGGGGATTTGAACCGCCGACCTTCTGATTGGCAAGCCCAAGAGGCTCAGTGGTTTAACCCACAGCACCACCTGTGTCCCTTCTTATCTGCATTAAGCTTCCATTAATTGGCTCTCCTCCAGTCCATTACAGAAACAAGACACTGATCTAGACCATTCACCGCAGCACCTGCAGATGCAAAGAAACCTGGGAACTTCAGTTTGTCAATGGTGCTGGGAATTGTAGTTCTGCAAAGGTGAAACTATACCATTTCCAGGTTTCTTGGGAGAAGCCCTGCACTTCAAATGCGCTTCAAATGAATGGCATGCATGCAGCCTAGAACTGAGCCTGAGGGAGAGAAGGACTTTCCTGTTCATTTTGACTGGCAACAGAAAATGATAGGCGTTCTGCTTTTGTTGTGCCTTTGTCCAGCATTTCCTTAGTAAAAAGAAAGGTCCTTTATTACCTTTTAAAGGAACACTTGCTGGGCCTTCACTCAACAAACATCGCTTGACTGCAGGCAAATACCATCTGTTGTTTTCCCCCTCATACAGTTAGAGGTTAATGGATACTGAAATGTTAAGTTCCAAACAGCAAGATACATTGAGAACACTGGGCTTGTGATTGATAATTCCACCTCTCTTTTTTTCCTAGGCAGTTGTTTCAAGGATGTTCAAAGAGATGCTGGAACGTTTGTAGCCAAGCAGAGGTGGACTCAAGTTCCTTTGACTTTCTTTGCTTGAACCAAATGGTTCTGCTCGAGGCAAAGAGAAACAGGTATGCGAATGGGCAGACTGTCAAAAACAATAAAATAGCATAGAAAGTAAGTGCTTAGGGAGGAGTCCAACATGGACATTCCATTGAAGCATGATTTTTTGTCAGAGCAATGGAACATTCTCCTACTTCTTCTCCCCCCAGATGCTCCCCACACCTGTTGGAGGGGTTACTTCAACCCTTTGGAGCAGATTATGGTAGGGCATGGGGTTATGCAAGGAACAGAGGAAAGGGAAGGGAAGAAGTCTCACTGTGCACAGAGAAGAGGGCAATTGAGGGACACAGGTGGCGCTGTGGGTTAAACCACAGAGCCTAGGACTTGCCGATCAGAAGGTCGGCGGTTCAAATCCCCGCGACGGGGTGAGCTCCTGTTGCTCGGTCCCTGCTCCTGCCAACCTAGCAGTTCGAAAGCACATCAAAGTGCAAGTAGATAAATAGGTACCGCTCCGGCGGGAAGGTAAACGGCATTTCAGTGCGCTGCTCTGGTTTGCCAGAAGCGGCTTAGTCATGCTGGCCACATGATCTGGAAGCTGCACGCCGGCTCCCTTGGCCAATAAAGCAAGATGAGCGCCGCAACCCCAGAGTCGGTCACGACTGGACCTAATGGTCAGGGGTCCCTTTACCTTTATATACCTCCCCAAGTGTCCCATTTTAAGCGAGACATTCCAGATGGACAGAAGCTGCTATGGTTATCAGTTACTGGAAACCACAGGAGGGAAGAATGCTCTTGTGCTAGGGTCCTGCTCACCTGTTTCCCACATGCAATTGGTTTGCCACTGTGAGGACAGGATACTGAACTATATGGACCATTGGCCTGATCCAATAGGCTCTTCTTATGTTCTTCTGTTTAAACAGAAATCCTTCCATTGACAGGACTTGTTGGTAGAACACTGTGCTTGGATTCCTGGGCTGTGTTCACACTTACTGCATTTCTAGAGCTCGGTTTTAAATCTTTGTTCACAGCACATTATATATTTTTAGGCGTCAGGTGAAAACATTCCTCTTCAACCAGGTCTTTGTCTGATGAATATTCTACAGCCCTTTAAATGTGTCTGAGGGAAGGAGGGGCAGGTCACTGTTTTGCTGTTTTGTTTTTAATTACTTACTTGTTTTTATCCTGTATTTTATTTTGTGAACCACCTGAAATCTTGTAACGAAGGGCAGCATATAAATCTTCATCATCGTCATCGTCATCATCATGTCTAGAGTGGATTGGCAGGGGGGAATGTTTCATATTTCCACCCCGAGTTAATGCCTTTTGCATACATTTATAGGCACAGAAGGCTCTACAGTGGTACCTCAGGTTAAGTACTTAATTTGTTCCGGAGGTCCGTACTTAACCTGAAACTGTTCTGAACCTGAAGCACCACTTTAGCTAATGGGGCTTCCTGCTGCTGCCGCGCCGCTGGAGCCCAATTTCTGTTCTTATCCTGAAGCAAAGTTCTTAACCTGAAGCACTATTTCTGGGTTAGCGGAGTGTGTAACCTGAAGTGTATGTAACCTGAAGCGTATGTAACCTGAGGTACCACTGTATATGGCCAGAGTGTTGGACTAGGAGCTAGGAGACCGGACTTCAAATGCCCACTCAGCCAGGAAGCTCACTGGGTGCTCTCGGGCCACTCATTCACTCTCAGCTTGACATACATCACAAGGTTGTTGCGAAGATAAAATGGGGAGGGGAAAACTATGTATGCCACCTTATATGCCTACTTGGAGAAAAGGTGGGATATAAATGCAACAACCACAGGTTAAGTAAAGGTAAAGGACTCCTAGATGGCTACGTCTAGTCAAAGGTTACAATGGGGTTATGGCACTCATCTCGCTTTTCAGGCCAAGGGAGCCGGTGTTTGTCTGCAGACAGCTTTCCATGTCATGTGGCCAGCATGACTAAACCGCTTCTGGCACAA
Organism: Podarcis gaigeae; assembly: GCF_964106915.1. Taxonomy (NCBI): domain Eukaryota; kingdom Metazoa; phylum Chordata; class Lepidosauria; order Squamata; family Lacertidae; genus Podarcis; species Podarcis gaigeae. Next base: position 11,332,444 of record NC_139682.1, read on the forward strand.
CAGAACACCGTGACAGAAGCCAGAGTGCACGGAAATGCTGTTTACCTTCCCACCACAGTGGTACCTATTTATCTACTTGCACTGGTGTGCTTTCGAACTGCTAGGTTGGCAAGAGCTGGGACAGAGCAAAGGGGAACCCACTCCATTGTGGGGATTCAAACAGCTGACCTTTCGATCGGCAAGCCCAAGAGGCTCAGTGGTTTAGACCACAGCACCACCCGCATCCACAACAACCACAACAACGTACATGTTGGAATGACTGTGCATAGGTCAGAGAAGGAGTTTCCTGCCCAAAGTTGCTGTCTGAAATGAATCGTAGCCTCTCCTCTGTTGCACTCTTGGCATACTGGTTCATCAAGACCCTCACATCAGATGCAGCTGAGGCTCAGAAAGTAAATTCATGGAATGAAGAGGGATTGCAATTGACAGGGAGGGCTGAATACGTTTGCAAGAATAACGTGGCACGTCTTGTTTGGTTTACCATATTTTCCCAAAGAACGAAATGCTTTAATGAGCAGAGAATTACTGCTCATCCCAGCAGAACTGGAAAGGGGGCTGTACTTCGGGCTAATGTGGGCGCCATCCAGCTTTATTCACCTTGGCAAGGATTGAAACTTCATCCAGGCGGAGCCTCGCTCAAATACTGACAAGCAGCTAATCAACTTCCCATAAAATGGAACTTTCTGTATTCACAATAGAAAGCCGGATGATGGGGGGAGGGAGCCAAAAAAAGATTTGCCCATGAATTTCAAATTAGTTTGACCTATAAAAAAATGGGAAACAGGATGCAGGCAGCTGCAGGGAAGGCAAATTCAAGCACACTGTAAAATGCTCACTGTGTTTGTGCCTTGCTGTTGTTTATGAATGGGATACCTTGGATTCTCTCAGTTTAAGTTTGCTCAAGGTTCTCATTTTTAAAACATTAAGTCCACTTCTCTACATTTCCACATAACTTGGCAAAAAGTGAAATTAAGTCATTAGCAAAGATTCCTTAGCATTTTGGTGTGACTTGCAACTTTTGCAGAGCAATTTCTCCTTCAATAATGCATTTTTATAGCCTCCCCCCCATGAATATATACATTTTAATGAACATTTTACCCCAGCATATGAATTGTTGTACATATCACTTGACTGGAGAACTGCACTGCAAAATCTGGAGAAGTCCGATGTTTGAAGAACGGTTGTGCTTCAGTTCTTGGGTTGTTTCGCAAAGTGGAAATCAGATAGGTCCACTTCTAAATGCAAATGAGTCAGATTTCTCCTCCATCCTTAGTCATAACAGTTGAACCTCCTCTCTCTCTCTCTCTCTCTCTCTCTCTCTCTCTCTCTCTCTCTTTCTCTCATGATTTCATTGCACATGAATGGCAAATGGAGCTTCAGAGATATTGTCCCTTTCAGAAAAGACAGGTCAGTAGGAAGCAGCTGTTTATTTTAATTCTTGCGGTAAGTTGCCGTAGCAACATGGTATAAATGAAGAGAATAAATAAATGTAAAGAATAAATGGATACATAAAATTACTGCATATGTGGAAAGCTCATTGAAGCTTTGGAGAGAGACACCTGGGCTACAGGTAGTTTAACTTCCAGGCAATGCCACAATCAATTCAAGGTTTCTGACACCTGACAAACAGGAGTCTTCAAAACCAGATCAGAACTGTTCCCCTAGATCTTTCTGACAATAGAATACTCTGGGGTGATTATTATCACGAGGATCTGAAAAAGCACTGAATGGTGGTTTCTGAAGACATACAATTTTGTCCTAAATGGTACATTAAAGAGAGTAGCACTTTATGGGTCAAACTACACTTGATGTCAGATAGTTCACAGTTCTTGCTCATGCTATTTTACTTCAAGTGAAAAGCTTCATTTTGAAACCTTTAAGGTAACGTTTTAGTTTCCTCTTAATTATGTTGCTTTGAATTTATACTGACTTTCTTTTGCAGTATTTTGTTTGGGATTGCTTTATTTGCTGTTTTAATGTAGGATCCTCAAGGATCTCTTTACAGGGAGCTGGCTTCAGGCACCAACCAGTTGGCAGACCATTACAAAGATGTCTGCAGACATTACATGAATGCTGGCAGCATTAATCATGCTGTGTTGGAATCCCTTGCGAATGACCCCAGTGCCTAGAGACAGGCAGTCAGGTTGTGTATCCACAACAGTGACCAGAGAAAGAATGACCGCTGGGAGGAGCACACTTTCATCTGCCCCACCCAGTGGCGAAGCGTCTTTTCATGTGGAGTCGGGGCATGTGCTGCACACCAGCCCAAGCCTTCGCACCAGCCCCGAGCTACTTTCCCCGAAACCAGAAGCTCCCAAAACAGCAAAACTGTATTTAAAATTCATGGGCAATTAATATTCCATAAATGGCTGGGTCAAACCTCAAAGAAAAGAGAAACATATTCAGTAGGCACCTAACATCATGATGCCTAATTTCAGCTGATGACCAATTCCAGGAGGCTGGAGCTGAAACACTAAAAGCCTGGTTTCTAGTAGCCCCTATGCATACCACCTCTGGGGCATGTGCAGGGTTGGATTTAAGTTTGATGAGGCCCTGAAGGTAATTGGGCCCTTTATATGTCCAGCTGTCCTTTGTCCACAACAAAATGTCACTGTTTTTTTGTGTTGAATATATGATATACGGTAATTTATGGACCTAATAGGTATCTAAAGCCATTTGCACATGCAGAATGTAGGCACCCTATATATAGAAATGAGCAAACCAGTGATAATTTAGGGGGCAGGCTAGCAGGCGGGGCCCATTGCTTACATCATAGGAGCCTACACAACACAAAACACTGTTGCTGTATGTAGGTTTTATTTTATTTGTTTTTTATCTTATATTTTGGAAATGTACATCCAGGTTTTTTTCTTTAATTTTTTTTTTTGGGGGGGGGCTCCAAGAGAGTGGGGCCCTAAGCTATAGCTTGTTTAGCTCATACATAAATCCAGCCCTGGGCTTGTGCTGCTTTCAGCAGTGCTCCATCTGTGGGGTGCAGTTGTTGGACAAAGGTGGTCCCTTAGGAAACTTGGTTCAGAGCAGCTTATAGTATAATCAAACTGCCTGGTGTTGACCACACAGAGTTTGGCTTACCTCTCTCAGCTTTAGTTATGTCTGTTTATGCCTCGTACATGCAGAAAATAGAATGTTTAAGACTTGGTAGCTGTGAGGGTCGCAGTTTTAGTTACACAGTGAAAAGCATACTGGAAATTATTTTATGGGAAGAAGGGGTTAACTAAAGAATTCTGCTCCACTGCAACCCAAGGATTATTCTCCGCTGCCACTTTTTTCAATGCCTCTGCGCACATGACAGAATCAGCCAATCATGGAATCCATACCTTACAGAATTAATTACTCAACTTAATTGCTTAATGACTGCTGGCAATTCTTAATTGTAGTTGCTTTCTTAACTCTCTGATGCAGAATAGCTTACCGTGAGCATGATCAATCCCCGCAGAATGTTTACGAGTTCTGCGCTACACTAACCATGACAATTTCAACTTGTACTCCAATCAGACTCTGAGTATGTGTCGGCTTCTCAAAATTTAAGTTTGGATACTGATAATTTAACTATTTAAACTGATTTTTGTTTTTAAAGATGCTTCATCAGTATTCTCATAGCTGTCAACCTTCCCTTTTTTTGCAGGAAATTCCCTTATTCCAGCACCGTTTCCCGCTGCTTCCCGCTGCTATCCTTGATTGTTAGATATCAGATAGACTGCCACCAGGACAGGTGAGGCTGCTGGTCCCTTATTTTCAAATCTGAAAGTTCTTCAATCCACACTCCCAAGTTATCATCATATTAGCCCTTTTGGGAAGATAGGATCCAGTGCTTAAAACAACAACACATGGGGGGGGGGGGGTTGGAAGTGGGGAGAACAATACGAGCTGCACCCCTCCACTATCATCATTCCCATCACCCTCTACTCACGGAGGCTGCTTTTGTGAAGGAGGAGAATCCATGGACGTTCCCTGCGCATTTCACAACTCTGGCTTTCCAGGGTTCCAAATTTCCCAGAGAGCCTCTGCACATCCAGGAAGCCCCTTGCTTAACACAGGTGTGCTCCATGAGATGGGAATGATGACAAAGTAAGGCAGGCTAGAACACTTGTCTCCACATGGTCCTAATGCCCAAAGAGGCCTAGTGTCTTCTTGTTCCTGACTCACCAAAGATGGAAATGCAAATGTTAACCATTCCAAAATGGAGGCACTGCTATTGCATTATAAGCTCCTGTTCAATTATTTCCCTTCTTTGTGTTTTTTTTTTTTAAATTTATGGGTGAGCAGAGACTATTACTGCATCAAACTGGAATGGTTGGCAAGATCAGACACCAATCCTACCCAGAATGTGGGAAGCTATACAAGGTCTCCAGCCATGGCATGCTTCCTAGGAGCTTTTGTTGACCATTAGATAGCTGCAGTCCCTGCTAGGAAAGGGAAGCCTGACTTGCCCAGCCTTTTCATCTTCTACATGTGGCTTAAGGGAGCTGCCAGGACACTGCCAGGTACTGACGATTGCATGGTCTTCCTCCCTCCCTACAGATGGTTTGTGTGATGGAAGGGTGAGAGGGTCAGGTTCCATGGGTAAAGTGTCCTTTGGTGGGGACCCTCCTCTGGCAGTGGACCAAAGCAGAAGAGCCATGGTGGTAGAGCTCTAAGCAGCACTGGCTAATGTTGTGTTTTTGAGTTTTTGTTTTGGTTTGTTTTTACCATTCAATAGGATTGGAGCTGGAGGCGAAGCAAACATGCCTCCAAAATGGGTGGCTAGAAAAGGGATGTGAGCAAGGTGTCATTTATCTTATCACCCTTATGAGGTGACCTGGCCTTTTCTCTTTCCCAATGAATTCCTTGAGGACATTCACAGTGTCTCTTTTTAAACGGGCTTCCAGCCTGGGAGCGCTTCCTGGAATGACCACATCGCCATGTGATCTTTTGTCCCAGTGGCTCTCCAGGGGCCATGGGGGAAGGCAGAAAGAAGGCTGTGTGAGTCGGCCTCTAGCACTCAAGACACCCCAGTTATATTTCATGTGTCATCCAGGAAATGCATTGGGTTAAGGAGAGTATACATTTTCAGATGTAATTTATGTTATCAAGACTGCGCGTACCTCGGAGGGATTTAACAAACCACTTTTCGCTTGCGAGTGTCATGTGCTTAGCGAGGCAATGGCTAATCAGTATGGAGCAGGTAATGACAGCATTCATTTTAATCTTGGAAAGGACTCGGGAAGTATTGTTTTCTGACAAGGCATGCAAATGATGCACCCTCATTTTGTCCAATTATTTTCTAAAATTTCTTGCAATTACGTTGCAATTTTCTTCCAGAGGACAACTTGACAAAATGTTTGCCGGTGGCTTTTACTTCTTCCTTCATTTGTTTTACACAATATTTGTTTGGGAGGTTGTTTTTTTGCTTCCAAAATAGAAAGCCTGGTAGATGCAAGATACACGGCGTGGGTTTCTGTTTGGCTACTGACAGCAAACATATCCATATGTACTCTGCGTCATTCAAACTTCCCTGTGCCGTCTTCTTGTAAGTGAACTGGACTATAACTTAAAAGTCTCTGCTTGTAGCCTGTCATTTCCAAGCGCACCATTAGTGATGCTGATGTCATGGAATGATCACAAACTTTCTAACTTGCTGAAGGGGGTAATGGCCAGTTACAGAGTTTTGACAACTATGCACCTAGTGGGAAGTTTGTTGGGATGAGCCATCAAACAGGGCCAATTAACAAGGGTGAGTAATGCTATGAGTGCCAGCTGGCAAATGCCTCTCTGGGAACCGAAGGAGCTAAGCAAAAGAGGAGCAGCTGACAATGAAAGGCAAGGAACAGAGGAGGCCAAAAGCTTTGGGAGAAACCTCAGGCCTGAGGTTGAGTATGGCGCTCCCCAGGCCACATACACCCTCCCCAGCCACACACTCCTCTTCCCAGGCATCACCCCTCACCACTGCCCCACTTTGCATCCTTCTTGAGCATTTCCTCCTAACCTGGAATGAGTCCTTGAGCTGCAGTGCAGCCTATAACCATGGCTAAGCACAATCAACTGAAACAAATGCAGATGGGTGGGGTACAAATAATAAAAATATTATTATTTATTATATTGCTTTCTACTTCAGCCATGCATTCCCTCCTTCTGTTTTTTCCACCATGCTGGCTTTTGTTTTTTGTTTTTTAAAGATTTTTATTAAGGTTTCAACAGATTTTATCATAACAAACCATGCTGGCTTTTGAACTCTAAGTGCCTATATGGAGGGACCTGTCTCCAGGGGTGGAGGAAGGGGGATGTGGTGGGGGCAGACCACCCCGGGTGTCTTCACTGAGGGGGGTGACATTTGGCAGCCAAGGGCGAGTGATGTGCTGAATGTCCGCATTGGAGGCTTGCTCTGCCCCCATGGGCAGCTCACTCTAATCCTGGCTGCAGGGTGTCTGCACTTCTCCATGCACCCAAGTGGCTATTGTACGCCAGGGAGGGCACCCTCCACACCCCATGCCCCTCAGGAGTGCGCCCACCCTGGGCAGCAGAGGCATAGGCTCTGCCACTGCCTGTCCCCTTGTACTGTGTAAAATGTCATGTTCACTGTCGTCACCATATAAAAAACAATTAAACATCAAAAATAAAAGTGGGTGGATAGTAAGCAAGTAAGAAAAAGAGGAGTCCGTGATGGGATTTGGTTCTGGAGCATGTAAGGTAATAACAGAATCCATAATGCCTCTAAGCATGTGCAGAGTGTCTCTCCCCCACCCCATGTAACCACTAGCCTTGGATCAGAGTGCAGAACTTCAGCTGAATGGCTACAGCTTCCCTGGGGTAACAGAGCATTACAGATTCACTGCAAATGTGCTTTGATAAGTGTTCCTGTTCCTGTACCACTGATCTTGAGACGTGCTCTGCTTAGGGTGTCTCTGTGTGGAGAAGCTGTATACAAATGCAAAGAATGGTAATAATACAACGGTACTTACAGCTCTGAGGATCTACAAAAATATGGCGCACCACTTGGAATTGCAAACAGCCTATCTCCAAAACACAGCCAGCCATCTCCTGACTCACGACAAAACTACATATTACATTAAACGTCTCACTGTGCCTTTAAGTACAGGTCTGTATGCTGTCACACAAATTGCCAGCCTGATGGATCAGGACCCTGACATGGGGGTAAAGGGGCTTTTACTGCTGGCCCCTTTGCTATGGCCCTGATCTGGATCACAGCAAGGTGTGTGTGGGGAGAGCTAAGGACCCCTCCCTCATCCTCTTGCTAGTGTCTCAATATGGATCACCCTTCCTGAAGCAGCAATTTGTGTTAAGTTATGGAAGGGGAACCTCAGGCCAGGGGGACAAATGTGGCCCTCCATGTCTCGTTATCTGGCCCTCAGGACACTCCTAGGTCAAAAAAGCACCCACCACTGGTGCTGCTTTGCATCCTTGTTGAGTTCCCCTCTTCCAGGCTGGCGTGCGTCCTTCAACTCTGATTATGCATTTCACTTGCCCATATGGAGGAAACTAGCCCACTGTACAAAGGAAAAATGCACACTCATTGCTCCACCAACTTTGGCCTCTGGCCCTTCTCAGCACTGCCATGTGGCCCTTGGAAGGCCGCCCAGAATGGAACGTGGCCCTTGAGCTGGAAATAAGTTCCCCATCCCTGTGTTAAAAAACAAAACCCACTTAAAGGCACAGGTATACTGCTAAAGTCGCACCGAGTTTGGCCTTCAGCGTTGGAGAAATGAGCTTCCTCTCTGAAAACGACACCTCAAACAAGCTTTGGGAAATGTGCAGGGTGCCATCGGACCGACAATCAATCATGGGTATCCATTATTCAGCCGTCCCACTCACCCTAACCAGCTGCTGTGGGAAGGGTCCTCTCGAATTTTCTGGCACGTTGATCGGCGGGATGACCCAGTCTCGCTTCTGCCGCCTCAGCCCATGAGAATTCTGCTGATGGCGCCAGGGCAGGAGAGTGTCGCTCGGCTGCTGCAGGAGGTCTGCTGACGCGTTCTTCTTTCCTTTCTGCTGATTTGGAAGGGGGGGGGGGGAGGAAAACAGGTATTGTTTTGATTTTGCTTAGTTTCATTTACAAAAAAAAAAGGAAGACAAAGCAACAATGCAATGCATGTAAGGAAAAATCAACTCCTTGGGACCACGTTGAGGCTCATTTGGGTTGAGAAATAACTGGGTCTGTGGGGGGTGGGGTGTATTTTTGTTATTACAATGAAGCAAACATTTCTGCATTACAAAAGCGAGCGGCACTCCTATTGACAACTTCATTTTTCCACACGTATGGAGCTGTCATTAGACAATCAAGCCTTCTTCCACGACGGATTGTCTTCATTATGCCAACTGCAGGAAGCTTTATCAGCCCCTTGGAGGATAAAATCTGCAGATTCCTAATAAATATAATAAATCACAGGGACGAAATGAAACAAGTTGAAAACACCCCTGGCGTTACCAGTGGTAGGTCTGGGTCCATTACGCAGTATTAAGTTCCTCGCTAGCCTGGAATTTTAAAGCACTGCTGACTTATTTGCAGTCATCATGGAATGAGATTCAGGCAGTCTGAATGCTGTCTAAAGAGATCCATCATCTGGTGGACACTAGGTAGAAAGGAGGGTCCAAAAGAAGATCGGTACATCTTGGAGCTCTGCTTCAAACTATATTTACTTCCACACAGATATCTCCAAATGATGACTGTAAAAACTGTGATTGGCATGATTATGTGTGTGGTCTTTCGTCAGTGGTTCTGGTCCTTAAAATGGGAACCTCATGTATTTAATTTGGCACCTAGCCTACTAAGCACCATGGGACCATGTGTGCCAAGGGCTCAGCACCCTCTTGAAGTGGAGAAATGAATGTAAATGTGCAACATTAGCCCTTGTGATTGGCAGTATATTATTATTATTATTATTATTATTATTATTATTATTATTATTGACATGACTTTGGCTTATGAACCAGATGCAGCTAAATACCAAATCAAAGAGTGCCAGGCCTCCCAGAACTATGCAGGCAAAATCAGGGGGTGGAATGTCAAGCAGAGAAAAAGGTGAGGTAGGCAGCCTCTGCAAAGAGCAATGCTTTAATTGTGCACTCCTGTTACCAGCAGGGGAACACATGCACACAGTCACTCTGTGTAGGATTGAATCCGACACTCACCAGCTAGTGAGTGGAGGATTCAGTCCTGCTAACTGCAGGGTGCTTCACAAGGAGCACCCGACAGGATTGTATGGAAGGCTCAGTTCTTCTGACTGAAGTGTGCTTGCAACTTGGCAAGCATGTTCCCCACAGGGAAAGCACTTGTGAAGCACCACCCAGCAGAATTGCACTCTCCGCTCACCAGCTCAACCCCAATTAAATTTTCCCACTCCCCATTGATACAGGGCCACATCTAGGTCAAGGGAAGGTTCTGATCAACAGGACAATGGCTTCTGTCTGCTTGTCCTGTTCTGGTATCACAGAGAAGTCCACAGGGAGCAAGGGATGCTGCCTGCTTCAGGACCAAGGAGAGCTCCTAGTGTGTGACTTGCTCCATAAGCATTGGAAATGAATTGAGGCCTTATGAGTGTCTGACTCCTGTTCGTATCTTCTAGGCTCCTCCTCATTTTAGAGAACCAGGGTGCCTTAAGGGGCAGGCCAAAGTTCAGGCGAAAGCCCCCCCTGTCTTTATGAATTCCCCCCTCCCCCATGAACTCAAAATCTCTCCACTACCCAGTCATGCCCTTCTCAGTTTATGTTTAGGGGAAACAAAATGCAGATTTAGATGGTGTTCGTGTTTTCTTCTAGACTGTGTGATTTTGCATTTGCCATCCTGATTTAAGCAAAAACCTGTGGCCATACAACCCATATGGCTTAACTGGGCTTCTTTCTTTAAGGAGATTCAAGGCTTCAAGCTCACTTGAGAAGAGGGGCATTGGCTCTGAAGCCCCGGGAAACCAAATCAGAATCATTCCTCCATTTCTGAACTTGCCCTGAGCTGTTTCTTGGTGCTGATAATGCCAAGGTTGCAGATTCGATCCCCGTATGGGACAGCTGCATATTTCTGCATTGAAGGGGGTTGGACTAGATGATCCTGAGGGTCCCTCCCAACTCCACAATTCTATGATTCTATGAAAGGGTGTCATCATGGTTCCCACATCAAATATAAGGATTGAGTCCAAGTGAAAATCATTTGTTGAATTTCACCCAGGGGTGTTACAGCTGTACTTTCAATACAAATCTCATATTTATAAACCAAATGTGCTAGTTATGAGACCACAACTTCTGTAAGGGGAAGAACTGCAGGCTAAAAAATCAAGCATGTGTCTTACTGGCAGAAGATTCCAGGTTCACTACCTGATATCTCCAGGTAAAACTATCACATAGCACTGGGTTGGGGAAACTGCGGTCCCTGGCTGTTATCAGATTCCAGCTCCCATCTCTTCCAAACAGAATGGACAGTGGTCAGGGATTATTGGAGTTACACATGGAGGGGTGTGTTTCTCATGTCTGATGTAGCAGATGATGTGAAAGACCTGTCTGAGAGTTTGAGGAGTCTAAGTCAGGACTAACAATGTTGGGTTTGATGGGCAGTTAAGTCTGAATTGCTATCAGGCAGTTTCCTACCACTGCCCTCCTAGTAATATGGCAACAGATTTACAACACAGGTGCTAAATGCTTTCCAAATCTTAAGAGTACAAAGTCTTGCTTGTCTGTGCTTATCTCCTTCCTCTTACATTTTGAGCTTTTCTAGCACCCGTGCTTAATCCTCTTCTTGAATATACTCATTAATAAGTGGCACCAGGAAATGTAAAAGGGCACCCAGGAGCTCGACATGCATTTATGCATCCACGAGACCTAAACAATCCACATTTGCTCCATGGAACGGACCCCTTTTAAAAATCAGTTTGCAATTCCCAGCTGGGGGATCTTGAGAGAGCAGAAGCTTAGGTCAGTTTTGATAATTGGCATGCAAGAGTGAGAGACAAATTACGAAGGGACGGTAAAATAATTTGTGCTCTGGCAAGTTTACACCAGGGAATGTATGTGGGCTAAAGAGAGACTTGAGAATTAACATGACTCCCAAAGCCCTCTGGATGCAGAAATAATTAGTATCGGCTCAGCAAGACCATCCTGGTCCTTTCATTCTTTCAGAAATATTTGATGGCTAGTGAGTGGAACATAACTCTTTGTCACTTGTAATGAGGTTTTCTGACATTAGCATAGATTGCCAACCAGACTTTGAGGTTGGCTGTGTGCACTGAAGCTAAGGGGCCAATTTGGACATTTTCAAAAGGGTCTCCCCTCCTCGCCCACTGGCTTGGTCCTCTCCATCACCATACAAAGAGGAAAGAAGTGTGATATCACACTGTTTTCCATCATGCTTCCAGTTTTCAGCTCCAAGTAGTGAGGGGAGAACTTAGTGGGATGCTAGAAGCCTATTGTGCTTTTTCTAAAAATGAAATAAATAGAACTAAATAATTTCCTTGCAAGGGGAGCTGGCTTACTTATATGTATTGATCAGATGTTTCTCATTGCTGAGATATATTGGGCTGGAAATGCACCATAGGACCCAAAGGGAAATTTCCTTCAACTATGCTCTTTCCAAGCCCAAAGGACACTGGGATGTGCTGCTTGCAAGATTTCTTATCACACTAGGCAATATCAACCCCACAGTTTGCACTGGAAGTGGGTAAATACAAGTGTCTCTCTGCTTCCCACCTGGTCCAGGTGCATGAGGTGACCACATCCCACCTTCAAGCAACTGTGCTTCTGAATAAGCTGGAATTCTCCCATTTACCAGGGGCAGTCTCTATTTTCAATCCCTATCCTTGATTTGCCTCTTAGGGGTATGTTGTAGGTATCAAGGTATTTTGTTTCGTTTTTTTAAGTTACAGATTATACATCTGCCAAGTGTCCCTTGCATATTTCACAGATACCATCTCTTTTGCCAGACTAAACATCCCATTAAACATTTTTTTTTTTAGTAGATAATACTTATGGTGAGCTTGCTAACACATATGCTGCAGAAGTCAGTACAACAGAGATGGGGACCCTCATGGATACAACTCCCAGCATCCCTGCTCACGTTGCTCAGGACGGATGGGAGGTGCAGCTGAACAATATCGGGAGGGTTACAGATTCCTCATCCCTGCAGTAGAGGATAGGGTATCATAGAGGAAATGAAAGGCATTGCAGAGCAGGTGGAAAAGTCAAGGAAGACCCAGGCAGTGATCTTTCATGCAAGGATTCAAAGCACGCAGACTGCATACATTATACACATACATACCCGTCTGCAGATGTTTAAAGTTGAATACAGTTATTGGGAGCAGCACCATAGGGTCAGAGGGGATTACGAAGTCCTTGATATGTTAATATCTTCTATGCAGGCTCTATATACTACAGCACCCATGATAGCATCATATGCTCTATGGATGAAAAGCAATTGTATTGCATTTCACAGGGTTTTTTCCTTTCCTTTTTCTTTCCATGGTTTCCGAATTACGAAACATGCAAAATAGCAATTGCACCAGCGCATCACCAACATAATTTGCCCTACCTAAGCATTACTGATAATGAAAAAAAATAGAATAGAATATGAGCAGTGTATGCCAAACCACAGTGACATATTTAATTATAGATAACATAGATCAAATCTCCCCAATGGCATGCAACTCAGATCCATCCCAAAAGAGACTAAGGTTGAGCTGCATCACTTTCATTCAATACATTCTGGGTTTGAATGAAAGACTCCATTTATCAATGAATTATTATGTTGGAGTCTCTCCTCTGTTTATCTCTTCCAGATGTGTGAGTTCAGTTTCAAAAACCAGTGGTGGGGTTGTCTTCGTCCCTTTTTTAAAAGAATGGTCAATTGTGCTGCAGTCGAAATATGAGTGACCATTTCCGCATTCTCGGGTAGCACTGTGCCCTTTAAAAATCCTAGTAAGATAACCAGTGAGTCAAATGGCATATCACTGCCTCTAATTTTTAAAATTTCTGTCATCAGCTTCTAGGTAGCTCTAACTCTTTCCCTGGTTTAGGGACATGATTTTGGGATCCAAGCTGTTTCCCAATCCTTCACCAGCATGACACTAACTGTGGGGTGTGTTACACCAGTACAGTCAATTACAACATGCTTCACTTTCTAGAGTGGACGGAGACAGGGGGATGTGTAACTTTCTGTTCCTGCTGTAAGTCATTCAGCAGATGAGTGAGACTCCATAAAAGCAGAGTCACACAGCCGTTTTGTCTCAATTCGAGTCAACTCTCAGTTAAGACTCATCCATTTTGCTGTCTACTTTTTTTGTTTAAAAAGTAGAGACATCACCTTGCCAACTAAGGTCTGTATAGTAAAAGCTATGGTTTTCCCAGTAGTGAGGTATGGAAGTGAGAGCTGGACCATAAAGAAGGCTGATCGCCGAAGAATTGATGCTTTTGAATTATGGCGCTGGAGGAGACTCTTGAGAGTCCCATGGACTGCAAGAAGATCAAACCTCTCCATTCTGAAGGAAATCAGCCCTGAGTGCTCACTGGAAGGACAGATCCTGAAGCTGAGGCTCCAATACTTTGGCCACCTCATGAGAAGGGAAGACTCCCTGGAAAAGACCCTCATGTTGCGAAAGATCGAGAGCACAAGGAGAAGGGGACGACAGAGGACGAGATGGTGGAACAGTGTTCTCGAAGCTACCAGCATGAGTTTGACCAAACTACGGGAGGCAGTAGAAGACAGAAGTGCCTGGCGTGCTCTGGTCCATGGGGTCATGAAGAGTCGGACACGACTAAACGATTAAACAACAATTTTGCTGTCTGCTGGCTCTCAGCCAGCAGCACTTGGGCCCATCTTCCCAAAGCACGTAAGCCACATTTTGTGTTTGTAACACACAACGCGTTGTAAAGCCTGCCTTCTAGGATGTGTACTGTGAACAACTTGTGAGTCAACTAATTGTTATACTTTTAAAGACAGACTCGTGAGTCTTTATTATATTTTAAGAGGGAGAAAAGGGGAGACCAGGAATAATCTATATGGGTAAGCCATATTGGATTAGTCATTTTGTAAAGATTCAAACGAATCTAATCAACCAGCTTCTGTGAATAGAGGGGATTTGCTCTACTAATTCACTCACTAGTGTGAGTGGAGGAAGGATAATACTTAACAAATATTTCCTTACCTATTATCCTAAACATCCCCACACAAACTGTCATTGACACCACTATCTGGCCCTACAGACATTGAAGCTCCGGTGTCAGTTGAGCCAGAGTATTTGATGTTTCTGTGGTGGTGAGGTGAGGAAATCCACAGCACTGTCTCCAATGTCAGAAAGGGAGTTCTGAAGGGAACCATGTTTGCTGGAATGCCCTCCATAGAATTGCAGTGTCAGGGAACCAATCCAAGCTTGCACTCTGGTGCATTTATCTAGCATAAAAAATAATATTACAAAAAGTACAGAGACTACATGAGAACGAACATGAATCACAAACCTTCCCTTTCAACAAAGCCTCCTTGTCTCCACCCCCAATATCTTCATGTCAAACCAAAACAATAACTCTCTTTCATCTTCATTTGTTGACAATGTGTTCTCATAGCATTAATTTCTCCCATGGTGTTTAAATAAGTTATGCATGTTCTCTGGTGTTCAAAAGCTAAGTAAACTGTGTGAACAAAACTGGTGGTGGGGCTGAGTGCCAGATCCATTCACTTTTCTGTAAAAAGAACAAGCTATGAAAGTAACAGAAGAAAAGGGAGCATTGTACGCATGCATAGAGATTTCATTTTCCTTTTTCTACAGGATCCTACAGTTGTAATAAACCTGGGGTGGACTAGATGATGCTTCTCCATGATCTGGACCATTTATATATATATGTGTGTGTGTGTGTGTGTGTATATATATGTGTGTGTGTGTATGTATGTGTGTGTGTGTGTGTATATATATATATATATATATATATATATATATATATATATATAATTTTGAGGGCCTCCAGAAGCCCATGCAAATCCATAATATTTGGATGTGGCCCAAGTCAGGGGTCACCAACCTGGTGCCCTTAGGTGAAAGCATGCCCACCATTATGTCCTATGCAAGGTGCGGCTCAGATCAACATGTACCAGAATTTGCAAAGATTGCTCAAACATCCATACATATACATTTCACCGCAGGATGCACACACCACAAAATACAAGTGGGTCTGCACTGTGGGCACTACAAATCCCATAGTGAAGCACATCCTAAATTTGAAAAATGGTGCATATGCACCCACACAATTTTGACATGTCCTCACTGGGAATACCTGGCTCTCTGGGAAATTTTTTGGGCAATCCTTCCTGCTCTTTTATCCAAACCAACTTCAGTAGAACAAGTCCCTTTTCAATCCCTGGGCTACGGGATTCATTTAAATCCCTAGCATCACATCTCTGTGCCTCCGGTCCTCAACTGCTTGCTGGCCAACACCTGTCTTGACATCGCGGGTGCACAATCACAGGTTTGATGACCCCTTGTCTATGGACCTCGGCATTGGCAGACAGAGGCTAGGACAGAACTGCATTTTTCTCCGAGATAAAGGCTAAAGTGATCTAGTTAACAGTTGCCACTACCTCGGAGAGCAATGCAGAAAGACTCCAAAAGCCACTGCCTCCTCATTTGGCTGAGAGCAGAACCAGTGAGTGTGAAACAATACCAGCTTTCACCTTACGCTACAGTTAGCAGTAACCAGTCCAGCCAGCTGGCAGTTCTCCCCTTCCAGCCAACCTGCTTTTGTTATTAGTCAGCCCCTGGCTAGAGAGACATCTGGACATTATTACCCAGCCAAGCGTGGGCCACCAGTCCATTTACATAATACAAGATCAGATTTTGTGTACCAGCTTAACGGTGCCTTTTGGATTGCTGTAGCTTTTTTCAGGGGACAGAATAAGCCACCATTGTGAACCTA
Source organism: Podarcis gaigeae (assembly GCF_964106915.1). NCBI lineage: Eukaryota > Metazoa > Chordata > Lepidosauria > Squamata > Lacertidae > Podarcis > Podarcis gaigeae. The sequence goes on from NC_139682.1 coordinate 11,348,341, forward strand.
AGTTATGGGGTGTCTTAATGCATCCTTTGAAGGCTATTAATTTTATAGTTATGAGCTCCATAAAGGAAATATTATATGTTCTGCATGGCTATGCACTGCTTTGACTCCATGAAGAAATTAGGAATGGAGGAAGTTTTTTTTTAAATAAAATAAAATAAAATAAAATAAAATAAAATAATAAAATAAAATAAATAAAAATAAAATAAATACCCTCCCAAAAACCCACCATGTTATTCCTGACATTTTTGTTTCCCTGCCATTAAGCTTTACTCTTTTCAGTTCCTCTTCATACGTGTTTATTTGTCACATTTTTTAGCAACCTTTCAGCAATATGTTCTCATGGCAGCTTTCAATTAAAAGAAGAAAAAATCAGCATCAAACCTAACAACTGAAGGAATAAAAAACACAAGGGGAAACCTCCATCCCAGCAACATCCGCCAATAAAAAAAGAACAGTCAAACTATAAAACAACAATTAAAACGAACTGTATGAGAGCTGTGTAACATACAAAGTCTTTGCTTGGCAACAAAAGACGTCAAAGTAGAGGCCAGGAAAGCATTACTGTGGAGGGCATTCCAAACACCAGGGCAACAGACATATGCACACACAATTATGTTTTGGAACGCGGTTTGTCCATCTGTTCTCCATGGGTTTGGCCGTCATTCGAGATATCATCACCAAACTTGGTAGAAGGTATTGCTGAGCTGGGGGCACAGGTCACTGTCAATGTTTGGATGCTGACCGCCATTTTGAATCAAGGTGGCAGACTTAGCAGTGACTTTGGTGTGACATTTTTGGCAAAGGTTTGGGTGCCTCTCAAGACACAGTTGCCAAATTTGGCGTGAGGGCTCATAGATGTTTGGGTGCTGGGTGTCATTTCAATTCAAAATGGGAGCTAGTGAACTAAAACATGACTTTTACCTCTCTTTGGCCATTTTGTTTAGCATAGGTTTGGCGACCTGTTGAGATATTGTCGCCAAACTCTGCATGAAGGTTCCCTCGGAGGAAGAAGATCACCTTCACTGATGTTTGCATGCTGGGTGCCATTTTGAATCAAGATGGCAGATCAAAACATGACTTTGGCATGACTTCACCTGATTTTTGGCGTGATGGGTCGAAACTCAACAACTGCACTATCCATTATTATTATTCTTTATTTCACATATTCCTGGGCACCACAGGGTGCTCCCTATTTGTGTGGGGGGGGGGGGCGTGTCTGATGGGATTAAAGGCAGTTTACAGATAAAGACAAGAGTTACTAAAAGCATAGAAAAAACAATAATTTTTAAAAATCGTGTAAACATTAATAGAAACAAAACTATATACATATATGAAATCTGCTTAAAACATACAAATAGTTACAATAAAAAAGTACAGCACCGGCCCTTTCATGAAAAGCAGTCAGTTCCCAAAAGCCTGTTGGAACAAGACGTTCTTCACTTGCTGGTGGAAGGACAAAAAAGAGGGAGCCACTCTAGCTTCTCCAGGGAGAGAGTTCCAAAGTCTGGGAGCAACCACTAGGAAGGCCCTCTCCTGCATCTCCATCCAGTGTGACTGTGAGGGTGACAGGACCGAGAAAAAGACTTCCTCTGAAGATGTCAAAATCCATGCACGTTTGTATGAAGGAAAGCCATTCCACTTCCGAGTGGGATGGTGTTGCGGTCAGATCACGTGGCCTCCACACACAGCAGGCGCTGGGGAAGCCCCGTGTCATGGCCCCCGGCCAACCAATCTGGTTGGTCGGGGGTGTCGCTTACTCCTTTTAAACCACAGTGCAGCAAGGGGGATCTCCTTCTTGTTCTGTGGATCTCCTGCCCTCCCACCCGCTTTTCATGCATTCATCATATTAGCCTTGCTATGAACCTCAGTTGGTCGCCTGTTGAAGGGGCCTGGTAGGTATTATTTCCACCTGGCAAATTGGCACTGGCCATTTGGTTTTCCGCCTACCTCATAGCAATCGTCACAACTTTGTAAGATTTGGCAATTAGGCATTGGTAAAACCTTGTTCGGGGCAGGGGTGGGGTGGCCATCACCTGCCCCTCCATACTAAAGGGTATTCTGTTAAAGAAATCTGAGGGGCATGGTATCTGTCCGAAACCCAGATGGGGGCTAGGGCCATGGCATGACCCCTATCGGTGACCCTGGGGGAGATCCTAGTTGATGTGCATCAGCAGGGCTCCCCTACTGGTGGTTACCCTTGTGAGACTTCCTGCAGGCGGGCAGGAGTCAGATATAGTCGGTTCAATTCCAATGCCTAAGCCAATACCACTCACATTCTGTAACAAAGCTGTGGCCTGAATTTTGCCCATTAACCTAAATATGGTGTCCACGTGTTATTATTCAACACAAAAGTGGGGGGCGGTCCAGGGTCTTGACACGCAATATGGTCTTTCAGATAGCTTTGACTTAAGCCATGTACAGCTTTATAGGTCATAACCAGCACTTTGAATTATGCCAGGAAGCAGACTAGTAGTCAGTGGAGCAGTTCTAATAAGGGAGTCATAAGAGACGTTATCACAGTTCAAGAACGCATCCCAAGCATGCCAAAATGTGCTCAAGGAGGCTGCAGAGCAGGACTGGCGAGGAGTATGGGTTGAGGAAAAGGGGTCTGGGTTAGCATCTTTTGGGCCAGACCAAGAGGGTGGTATTGAGCCCACAAAACTGAGGTCACCAGACCCTGCACCAAGTTCGTGGTGGTATTCAGGACAGGGCATGTACACATTCCCACCCCCAAACTGCCAGTGCTGGATTCATTTCTCAACCAGAATGGACTCCTTCATGACAGAGGAACTCAGTTTCCTGCAATACTTCAGACAATGGCTGAGAAGGTACTGGATTTGCTGTTTTAGAAAAGTTTCCTGTTTGTAGATACTCCAGGGTAACTACTCAGGAGCACATCCACAAACCGTGCAGAGAGAAGAAATGCGAAGAATTCAATTGAAGTTAGTCCGACAACAACAAAAAAATACCTTTGCTTGCTAGGTATTTTTTTTTTTTAAAAAAAATAATGCTAGTGGAGAAACAGAGTGATGTATGAATTCTATTCTACATGTACAAGACATTCAGCTGCCATTGGCAACTGTAAAGGTAACAAACAAGATTCTTTTTATCTTATGTATGTATGTTTATATCTTTTTTTAGCAAATAGGGTGAGATTTCATTTGGCATTGTCATGCAGAAGAAATGAAAGGTTTGTGGACCGAAAGCAGAATACACACACACACACTTGTTTGCTTAAATAATTACTGTGTTTGCATTTAGGTCACTGCCGAATTTGCCAGAACTGAAGCATCAGCAACCCTGAAAATCTGCAGCAACAGTAGACGAAACTACCATGTCCAATGATCCTCTTTATTTCAGACCTTGATTTGCTTCTGCCTATTGATGTTAAGCTGTTCTCTTTGTCAGGGTGTCATCCCCTCTATTTCCTAGCATGTTCCCGTCCCCCTGTTGAAAAGCTGTAATGGCTACCTATCAGCCATATTTACAAATAGTTGTAAGCTCCGTGGTGAATTTAATCAAAGGCAGCTTCGCATCGCGTCCTATTAGCATCAAAACACAAATTGCTATTCATGAACGATTTGTGTCAAAGTGCTCCGAAAAACTGGCATTTTTAGCTGCAAGATGCTCTCCTGAGCACAGCGCTTCAGCAAGGGCATTAAATTAATGTGTTTGCATAAAATGTGTTTGCTAATTGACAAAGAAATGGGAATTGGGCATCTGACTTCTACTTTAAAGATAATGAACAGCATTGGGAAGGGATATATGTACAGGTAGACAAAATCACCTCTTTGCTCCTAAAAAAAAAAAAAGTATCTTAATTTCGGAAGCAAACAGGAACCAATCCTAACAGGTGGCTTGAAGTGCCAGATCAAACTGTTTGATCATCGGCACTTCCAAAGGCAAACAGAGGCTGTGGCACATTTGCGACCTTTATCAAAACAGGCGGCACACAATCAAGAATGCTATGTTTGCTTAGGAACTCATTAGATAAAATTACCTCCCCATTTACAGAACAGTATACAATTGCAGGGTGGTTTTTATTTTTTATTTTCTGTTAATCAGCTAGTTAAGCAAGAAATTCATTACTTTCTGGGAGGGGTGGTTTCAGTTAACAGGAGGGCTGCATAGAACAGTTCGCATTAGAGTCAATTAGTAAGAAAAATTGTCAATTTTGGCAAGCACGCAGGATTCGTTGGTTGACAGACGGGGAAAAGACTGAGTGAGAGACTAACACAGACATCTCATAATGACCAAAAAAAGGGGAAAGAAGGAAGGGAAGGGAAGAAGGCGGGTGATAAGAGATTTGCAGAATGTTCAGTGCAATTGCACTTTGCAAATCTGGTGTGCTATAAGGGGGTGTTTATGAAAGTCAGAGGTGGCCAGTTTTTTTACTCTTAGAGGACATTTGCTTTTGCAAATAAGAGTTTGGAGACCAGAAGTACATAATTTGTTTCAGGTTCTGTAATAACGTTGGGCTCATCTAGCACAATGGTCTTCCACTGGTCTAGACCTGACTCCCAGGCTGCAACATGGAGGCCATATTCATGTTTTCACATTTGTCTTGTATGTAATAGTGCTAATAATGCACATTATTAATCCTCAAATGGCAATTCACAGAAATATGCATCTTATTAAAAAATGGCTCGTGCCTTTCTCCTGCCACATTGCGGCACTCATAGGAGCTGTTAAAATGAGTGCCTCGTCAGATTAACGCGTCTTAGTCTGGACACGCACTTGGTCAGCCTAAACTGGAATTCAGCATGGCAGCAACAGCTTTGCTGTGACCCATCTGATGTGAACTTGCAACCCAATGGTGGGTCCCAACCTGCTGGTTGAAGATCTATGATCTAGCAGTAGGGGTTTGCTGGTTATGGAGCATCAGTGAAACAGCAGCATTAGATACAAAATCCAATGAGAAGCAGGGATAGTAACATAAGATCAGCCCGGTTTGATCAGCTGAACAGCCCATTGAGTCCAGCACATTGTTCTCAAAGTGGCCTATGGGAACCCCACAAGCAGAAGTGCTCTCCCCACCTGCATCAGATGGACAGGTGTAATAATGTGGCCCTCTCCATCAGCATGTCTGAGGACTGCTTCCTCTTGGCTCCTTCTCTGGCACAACTGCCTCCATCAGTGATCATTTCTCCTGCAGACATGCATTCATAAAAGGCATATGTTCTTATGCTATGGCTATGGCTTCTCTCCTCAACAGAAGAATGCACCAGCACTACGGATGGTTCGAGGTCCAGCTCCGAGGGCCTTCTGGCAGTTCCCTCACTGTGAGAAGTGAGGTTACAAGGAACCAGGCAGAGGTCCTTCTCGGTAGCGGCACCTACCGTGTGGAACGCCCTCCCATCAGATGTCAAGGAGATAAGTAACTATCTGACTTTTAGAAGACATCTGAAGGCAGCCCTGTTTAGAGAAGTCTTTAATGTTAGAGAAGTCTTTAATATTTTATCGTGTTTTTAATATTCTGTTGGAAGCCGCCCAGAGTGGCTGGGGAAACCCAGCCAGATTGGGGGGATGATAATTATTATTATTATTATTATTATTATTATTATTATTAAAAGGTTGAACGGTCTTCTAGTTTATTCCTTAGGCTTCTGCTGTAATTTGCTTGAAGGCTGCAATACTTTCTCATTCACTCCTTTATAACTGCTTTTTAAATGTTTTTTAAAGAGATGTTATTGCACTGCATTGCTTTCATTTATTCTGCTCAGTGCGAAACCACCAAGATTGCATGTCTTGAGCCCCATTCAACTCCAGTAATCTCTGGTTATAGCACTACAGATAGCAAAGGGTGGGGGAGACCCTTCCCCTCCCCTTCTGGAAGGCTGCGGCTGCCCATCAATGAAGACATTACTGAGATAGAGACATCAACCACCTGCCTCCATCTAAAGCAGCTTCGAAAGGGTACTGTAAACATAAAGCACACAATCAAAGCAAAATTAAGCATGCATAAGTACCATTAATTTAAGTGAGTGAATAGAGCACATAGTTAAATCTCTCTTATTGCAAGTAATATGATTTAATGGTGCTTAACTTTGGCTGGATCACACCCAAAAATACAATTCTAAGTCTAGCTGTGTTGCAGAAAAAAACAACAACTCAATAGTACCTTAGAGATTAGCTAATTTGTTGTAGCACGGGCTCTCGTAGGCAAGAGTTTTACTTCATAAGATGAATGGAAAGTGAAAATATAGGCACCCAGAAGTCCAGAGGTGGCATCCTAATCCATGAGGTTGTCTACCACCATGGCTAGGTGATGGCCAAGCAAGAGGAGGTCATAAATTGCAAGGGTTCCAAGCAGATGGTAAGATCAGAACCTTGGAGAGGGTTCTAGATATGCATTTCAGAACCACAGTTGGTGATCATAGAGCTGAGGAGGAACATGCAACTTGCCTCAACAGTGTCTTGAGGCACCTGGCAGATTTTTACACCCTAGGCTTAGGATTTATGAAATTCAGGGCCCATTTCCTGAATTCTGCATCAGGGCATTTAAAGGGCTGGTGTCTTCTTCTGCAGCCATTTGCTTCGACTAGGCCCTGAGTTTTCAGTCTGGGGAGATACCGCCACAAGGTTCCCCTGATCCTCAAAGGAACCTGTGGACCTCTGCTACCAGAGTCTGGGGGCAGAGTTGTCTCCTTGGGATTAAAGGGGAGAGCTGTGGTCTCTGGTGTCTGCTGCTTCATATAGGACAGACCAGAAAGAGGAGGCATCTCCTCCTTGGGACTGCCATTAGAAAAGAAAGACCCTGCCTCCAAGGATTCCTGGTCTGCAGCCATGACAAGTGGTGTGTACTGTTATGCAAGTGAAATGAACAATTAAGAATCATGATTAAAACAACAAAACATGTTTAAAACATAGCCTTTTCTCTTTGGGCCATTTGCCATAGTTGAATGTCCTGGTAATATCTGGGGACTTTACAATCGTTCTGAGCTTAGATTGCTGTTAGCAGGGCATGAAGTGAATGATATGAGCCGTCAAGACAATGTCGAAAAAGGACTCAGTCTGAATCATGTTTTAAAAGTTCCCAAATGTCAAAAGTATTTCTTAAATTAAAAAAAACAAACCCTAGAATTGCACTTTTTTTTGTTTTTGTTCCTAACGTTGTCGCTTTCTGTGTTGGCAGTCATGAAGCACATTGTCAAATGTCTCCTAAGATGAAATTTAGAGACCTTCATATTTACCATCTAATTGCAAAGCTTCATCTTAAAACTAGATTTCTCCCATGTCAGTTAACCTGAAACAGGAATGCATCTGGTGAAGGGGGCAGAGAGCAATAAGAGCATCTGCTCCAAGCACACCTAGAGAAAGTGTGCAAAATGGAAAGCAACATTTATACAATAGCCTGAAAGTTATTTGGGAGGAGGATCTCAGTAGCACAAGCGGAAGCATCTTTCCAATGTCATTTGGGTTTGTCAGAAACTTCATGTCAGATGGGATGAGCCTGGGATATAGGGTTGTTTTTTATGTCAGTGTCTTACATTCTGGAAGAGTTGCTATTGCCATGAGAAATAACCTAATGGAGATCCACCAAATTACCTGCTTATTGAGCTTTCATCCTGATTTAATTGCATAAAGCTTATTTTGTGGTTAGACTATGCCCACATACACAGCATACATTCAAAGAACTATTATCCCAGTTTAACAGTCATGGCTACCTTCAAATAATATTGAGAACTGTAGTTTGCTAAGGGATGTAACCCCTGTTTGTCTCCCAGAGCTACAATTCCCAGAGTGGTTTAACATTCAATTCATCTAGCAATTTTCACTCCATAAGGCAAACAGGAATCTCCTAATAACTCTCAGCACCAGTGATAAAATACAATTCCAATAATTCTTTGGGAGAAGTCATGATTGCTAAAATGGTATAATCCTGCTTTAAATATCTGACCCAAATGTGGCCTATGTCCAGTTGTTCTTGAGCATTTGTTCTGATTTGTTTATGACAAAGAACATTCATTTGGAATACTCTTCCCTGTATCATTCATTTTTCAAAGCACTTCCATTTTCCAAACCACAAAAAGCGTTGTTGTTTATCTCCTTGGTGCTCAGGTGGCAGAGAGCTTTCATTTCCATTGTGCAAACCTAATGCTTTGGTATGCGCTTGAATTCCTCCTGCAAAATATTGACAGTCTGGAGGCACCCATTGTCAGCTTCTCCCAACTGACCCAGCACTACCAAAGCAGGGTCACAGCAGCGCTGCTAAGCAAGCATCTGCCAGAAGAGGCCCTCAATATGTTCTAGAGGTGATGAAAGACCTCTTTATGGAGCAACTCTTTTGGCTGTTGAACCACACCTTGAGCAGGATGGAGAAGTTCTGCACAATCAAAGAGCTGCAAGCAAGTAAGTTCAAGACCCATTCAAGACCCATTCAAATATAAATTAGTTATATTCCTTAATTTCAATAGGGTCTATTCTTAGCACAACTAAAGTGGTTGTATGCAAACCAAAAACAGCATCTATGGACATTGGCTCTATGCTCTCCAGTCGACAAAAGAAGGAAAATGTGACTGAAGGGAACAGAGGAAGTTAAATTATATTAAGTCAGACCCCACTGTTGTGTAAACTGACTCCAGGGTTTCAGGTAGGGAATCTCTCCTGGTCCTACCTGGGGATGATGGGGATTGAACCTGGGAGCTTCTGCATGCAAGGCTATTGCTCTACCGTTGATATAAACTATGGAACTTGCTCCCACAGGAGGCAGTGATGGTGGCTAACTTGAGAAGTGAAAAATTCAGAGAAGGTAAGGCTCCCAATGGCTACTGGCCTGTTAAGATATTCCGTTACACCTTAAGAGGAACAGGCTGTTGTGTGTCACATGCCTGTTTACACTCCAGCACAGCTTGCTGTGAACTTCCGTTTTGTGTATAGCTTTTGCTTATGTTGCTTGCTTGGACACGAAAGGGAGAAGACATGTTTTCCCCTTTGTCTGAATAAACTGCTTGCAAATATGCTTCACACAGCCTCTATCTGCCCTTCTGTTGCGAAGAGCTTTTACTCTGCTGGCTTGCGTGCTCAGCTTCTGAAGCTCGAGTCTCAGTTACATGCTGATCCAAAGACTGGAGATTGTCCGCCAACTGGCCAGTGGGCTGGAGCCAGCTGGGGTGCTGCCAAATGCCCCTGATTCCTTGGAAGCATCCCAACATGGCCATGATGGCTATGCTCTGCCTCTGTGGTTGGAGGCAGTACAGTGGTGCCTCGCAAGACAAAATTAATCCGTTCCACGAGTCTCTTCGTCTTGCGGATTTTTCGTCTTGCGAAGCACGGCTATTAGCGGCTTAGCGGCTATTAATGGCTTAGTGGCTTAGCGGCTATTAACGGCTTAGCAGCTTTAAGAAAAAGGAAACAAACTCGCAAGAACTCACAAGACATTTCATCTTGCGAAGCAAGCCCATAGGGAAATTCGTCTTGCAGAACGACTCAAAAAACGGAAAACTCTTTCGTCTTGCGCGTTTTTCGTCTTGCGAGGCATTCGTCTTGCAATGTTACATATGCTTCAGCTTACAGACTCCGCTAACCCAGAAATAGTACCTCAGGTTAAGAACTTTGCTTCAGGATAAGAACAGAAATCGCGTGGCGGCGGCGCGGCAGCAGTGGGAGGCCCCATTAGCTAAAGTGGTGCTTCAGGTTAAGAACAGTTTCAGGTTAAGAACGGACCTCCGGAACGAATTAAGTACATAACCAGATGTGCCACTGTAAAGCTTCCGAATTCTTACAGGTTTCCTAAGGGTTTCTGGTTGGTCTTTGTGAGAAGAGGATGCTGGTCGAGGTGGGCTGCTGGCCTGATTCAACAGAACTCTTTTACAGCCCAGTGCTTTAAAAACAACAACAACACCCCACAATGTTTCAGGTTGTGTTCCTTCCTATAAATCTCTTCTCAAGGTTGCTCTTAAAACTCCTGCCTCTGGAAACTTGCTTATATAGAATCTCATATATTTTAACCATGAGGAATCATCACAACGGTGATTGTGGATGTTGGGTGTTGGTGTTCTTTATGGCGCTTTTGTTTACATAAACTTTTTGATGTGGCATAATGTGACATTGGCAGGCAGAAATAAGAAACAGGGAAACTGGAGGTCAAAGGGCTGCGATCAGGCAGGGTAAGAAACATACATCATGAGCAGGCATACCTGGGTCTCTGTGTTTGTTTTCTTTTGTTCAAGAGAAGTGATTTATTAGTGCATGGGTGGCTCGGTTTTATGAAAGGCAGGCAGCAAAGAAATTTCACCTTGGGGTGAGATTTTAATACATTTCAGGACCTTGACAAGATTAGCATATTATCTCTTCAATGCCTTATACCTTGAGCAAATGAGAGCTCTGTCAAAGTGAACATATTTGTGTGCTAACAGATCTATTTATGAGTATGGCTTGCCTGGGTGATGTGGCAGAAAGTACCTCACATATAACAAGATGGATGTATATATCTGTCTTAGCCTGGCCTCAGTTGTTTATACTCTGATGGCCTCCCATCTGGATTACTATACTGTGCTGTAAATGGGGCCGCCCTTGAGGATAGGCCGGAGGCTGCAGCCAGTGCAGAATGTGGCTGCTAGGTTGGTAAGTGGGACAGCAGGATGGGGGTGTTATGTACTGAAGTTCTCACCCTGGGCCAGCAGGGGGATACTGTAGATAGTTATGCAAATGAAGGATCGAAAGTGACATTCAGTGATTGGATAGTTTTAGAAAATGGCAACAGTTACATTGTTCTGGAGCTCTATATAAGCAGGCTGACTGAGCTCCTCAATTCAGTTCTATTCCAGCTTACAAATAAAGAGCTGCTTTGGAAGAATCACTGTGTCGTCTGATATGTTCGCCCACAACTTAACAGGGACCATGTGACATCAGACCTGAAAGCACTGTGCTGGCTACCAGTGAGCGACTGGGCCCAATTAAAGATGTTAATACTAGCATATAGTGCGCTCTTTGGCCTGGTGAGGTTGTCTCACTCATTATTGACTTTCAAGAGGAATTTTCGGCTTCATGGGCAAAAGTGTACCTACATGAGACAACTCTGATTGGTGGGTGGGACAACCTACCTATCAATTGCATGGTAGCATCATGACATCAGCTGACCCCCCCACCACCTGTCAAAATCCATTACACAGTGATTGTTTGGGTGTTTGGGTTGACGTTTGATTCCACAGTGGTTCCCAAGTGATCAACAGTCAACCAGCTGTTGGGAACTGAAGGATCAGCCCTCTATCAGCTGCAGAAGAGCCCAAGCCCACCTTCCCTTGCCAATGCACCCTTTAAGACTCCTGATTACACAATCAGCCATGTTTCTACCTGCCCCACATCTGATGTGGGGTCTCACGGGCCAAATTTGCACCCCTGCTGGACCACATCTGATCCTTGACCTGGAGGTTCCCTTCCCCAGCATAGGACACATGGTGGTTGCTTAACAAAGATGTAACTCCTCAACAACCTATCTAGTATTTGTGGTTTTGATCAACTGACTTTCATTAAGCCAGCAAATTCATGCTTCCTAAGATATCCACAAGGAAAGCCCTTATAAGCCATGCCCAGGAAAAAGAGAGAAATAAAAAGGCTTCCCCTTTTCCCTGGGAATGCAATTTCATTCAAGTGTATCTTTCATAAATGCTGACATGAGCTAGAAGGCCAAATTATTCATTTCATAAACAAGGTTTTCTCTCTCCCCCCCATTTCTTCCTTTTGCAGAATATACCCACAGGCGCCATCAACACATTCAACTGTAAAAATAGCCAGTTGGATGAGAACAGTGTGAAAAAACTTTTATCTTAAGTATTTACTGTTATTCCAGAATATCACTCCACTTTCGTGGAGGGGGGGGGGGAGAGGCGGTAATTCAGCACTCTGGTGGTAAATCTGTGACCTCATTTGCATTTTCTAATTGAATTGCTATCAGGTTTCTTGCAAGAGTGAACAACCAAAAAGAGAAAACGGGGGGGGGGGGGAGGGACCACCCTGAAAAGTTCTTACAGTTTCATAACACCACTTGGATTAGCTGGGGGCAGAGAGAGAGAAAGCTTACTTTAAGGGTCTGTTTAGCATGAAAAATATTGTTGGAATGCCATAGACTTTGCCATTGAACAGACAGCCTCAAGAAGCTGGGATTTCTTCTACATCAGCTGCCATTTGAAGTGCCCCACAATGTCTTGGAATGTTGCTACATCAGGCATTGTAGGGAATTTTCAATGACAGACAACGTTCAGATCTAAACCCCACCACAGGGAGCCAGGATTAATGCTAACAGGGGTTCCTACTGAACTGCTTGTGCCCAGGCTTCTCCCCACAGATATTGCCGCCATTCTGCTTAAACATATCCTGAAATGTTTGCTGGGGAGAGGGATGAAAATACTACGCTTTGTTTCAAGGGGGTGACCGGGACCCAGCTTATCATTGGGCAAGATGACAGAGTCCAATTAAATAGCAAGAAATGGTGAATTATTTAGCTTATCATCAATTTATCATCACCACCATATGGATTTTCTGCCTTAAGCACCAACATGTTTTGGTCCATCTCTGTAAGTGGAAAAGGTTACTTGGCAACTAATAAACAACTGCATCTCCTTTAGGCAATGTGAAGCAAAGCAAATAACACCACATGCACGGTCAGTTATCTATGGATTTACAAAAATTCTATAGGCTGTCCAATGATATTGTCCCCTGGTCAGGTCACTTTTCTGAGTATTGACACTTTGATATTGTAGAGCACGCCACAAAGGCAGGCATAGGCAAGCTCGGCCCTCCAGATGTTTTGGGACTACAACTCCCATCATCCCTATCTAACAGGACCAGTGATCAGGGATGATGGGAATTGTAGTCCCAAAACATCTGGAGGGCCAAGTTTGCCGATGCCTTCTCTAAGGCAAGGATAGAGAACCTGTGCCCCCCCCCCATTACTCTGAGCCAGTATGACTTATAAGGGGTGATGGGAGTTGTCGTCCAATCACATCTAGGGGGCCACAGGTTCTCCACTATGATCATGCAGCTCTGGAATCGACTGGCACTAGGAAAACATGGGCTCAATCTCAAACAAGGTGCTGTAGGTTGTAGGTCAGAGAAGTTCTATTGAGATTAATGAACCTAAGTTTAGCATGTTCATTAATTTTCAGCAGGTTTACTCTGATTAGGACTAGCATTAATGAGCTGGAGGATCAAGGCCACTGACTAGACAGAAGTTGAACCCTGAGAAGACCTAGAAATGCTATTTTATTATCATCCTTGCCGGAAGCTGCAAGTGGGCAAAGAATGCTGTTGCTTTCATGCCCAGCTTGCAGGCTGGCCACTGTGGATGCTGGATTAGGTGGGCCTGATCCAGCATGCTTATGTTACATCCTTACTATATTCTGATTATTGAAGAAGGTTTTGCTTAATGAAGTGTGTGTGTGTGTGTGTGTGCTATTTGCATGCCTATTAAGACATCCAATCCCCCACTTACATCATGCAGAACTACAGTCTAGCTGTAGATTCACCATATGAAGAATTCTTTGTCTACTCTTGTCCTCAGAGAAACATGTGAGAGGAGACCCAGCATGTAACAAAAAGCATATTTTAATTACTGCAAAAAAACAACAACAACAACACAACAACTCTGTGCATAACCTTCAGTGGCCGCTAAGTGTGTGCATGTTTGTTTTATTTCTATTGGATTTCTGAAAAACAACATACCAGATCAATTTCCCTGAACAGACGTGTCAGGGTCAATGCTTCAAAAGCACTGGGATTCTGACTTGATAATGTTTAGTTTCAGTGCTGTTTGATATCCTTCAAATAATCCCATGAACCTGTTTCATTTCTTTTGCAAACAAAACTCTTGTTTTGTTCATAAAAGTGAAGCAGGAAGCTTTAAATGAAGCAGAAGCTCAGCCTCCCACTATGATGACACACAATAATACAGTCTGTGACCTTGGTCATTAGTCTTGTTTTCCACTGTTTTTTCACCCTCCAACTACACACTAATAAGGCTTTTAAGAAAAGAATGATGTGAATTTTAAAAAGCCAGAGTTCTCTCTGTCTTGAACCAGAGTTCAGCTTGTATTAATATTCCACAAATTTCCAATCAAATATTTTGCTAAAGTTGAAATGCACTGCAGCTTGTATTCTTTTCACCGGGGAGAAATTTTAAGTAGCTCACTCGAGACGACAGTGTGATCTGTAATACTGAAACGAAATGTGTTCCTATTTGCAGAGTATAGGGCACTCCGGCTCAATTGCAAAAAGCATGAAAACAGTGTTGCTCTATGAAGGACTCAGTTTCAATAGAATCATAGAATTGTAGAGTTGGAAGGGACCCTGAAATTCATCTACTCCAAACCACTGCAATTCAGGAATATGCCGCTGTCTCATACAGAGATCAAACCTGCAACCTTGCCATTATCAGCACCATCAGCCAGTGTGGTGTAGTGGTTAAGTGCGGTGGACTTGTAATCTGGTGAACCGGGTTCGCTTCCCCGCTCCTCCACATGCAGCTGCTGGGTCAGTCTTGGGCCAGTCACACTTCTCTGAAGTCTCTCAGCCCCACTCACCTCACAGAGTGTTTGTTGTGGGGGAGGAAGGGAAAGGAGAATGTTAGCCGCTTTGAGACTCCTTAGGGTAGTGATAAAGCGGGGTATCAAATCCAAACTCTTCTTCTTCATGCTCTAATCAACTGAGCTATACAGGCACAAAAATAATCCCTTCTTCACTCCCTTCTTCACTATCCCACTCGGAGGATGTTGTTCCCCCATCACCCTCAGACCCAGGGGATGGCGCCCCTCTAGCTCCTTGGCCACACAAGAATTGCAGACTGCTCACCAAGGGTGGCATGATCACTGAAGAAGAAGAAGAAGAAGAGTTTGGATTTGATATCCCGCCTTTCACTCCCTTTAAGGAGTCTCAAAGCGGCTAACATTCTCCTTTCCCTTCCTCTCCCACAACAAACACTCTGTTAGGTGAGTGGGGCTGAGAGACTTCAGAGAGGGGTGACTGGCCCAAGGTCACCCAGCAGCTGCATGTGCAGGAGCGGAGACACGAACACGGTTCCCCAGATTATGAGACTATCGCTCTTAACCACTACACCATACTGGCTCTCACTGGAAAAGAAAGCCTTCCCAAACTCCAGATAACATCTCCAAAAGCTCAGCCAGCAGTTCCTATTGGGAGCTGTTCAGGGTCCTGATTTGCCTTGCACTGCCCTGAGCTGACCTGAAGCAGCTTTGGGTATGCATATATGCGTATGATGTTCAGTGGGAATCTCTTTTCTTGTAACTTGAAGGCATTGGTCCAAGACCTACCTTCCAGAAAAGGATTGACAGATGAATGTTCTGTCTCTGACTGAAGACCTTTAGGGTGGTAGAGTGACCAGGAATCTGATGAACATCTCTTACCATTAAGCAGTTTAAACTAAAATCTACAGGAGAAGGAGGAGTTTGGATTTGATATCCTGCTTTATCACTACCCGAAGGAGTCTCAAAGCGGCTAACAATCTCCTTTCCCTTCCTCCCCCACAACAAACACTCTGTGAGGTGAGTGGAGCTGAGAGACTTCAGAGAAGTGTGACTAGCCCAAGGTCACCCAGCAGCTGCATGTGGAGGAGCGGAGACGCGAACCCAGTTCACCAGATTACAAGACTACCGCTCTTAACCACTACACCACACTGGTGTACAGTCTATAACATCAAGTTGCTATATCTGACCTGGTCTCTGGAGTGAGCGGAAAACAAGTCTTTGCCCTCTTCAGATATTTTAGAGTATTATGCCATCCTGCTCCCCCTACCCCCTCAAGTCTTCACTTCCGCAAGCTAAACACAACCTGTGCCTTAAGTCCTTCTTCACAAAATCCCCCGCCCCCGCCCCGTCCCAGAGCCTATGCAGTCATTGCTTTCCCTAAAGGTCAGGATGAGCTGGCAGCTAATTTTCCAAAAGCAGTCCCTCCAACCTGACAGTCCTCCATCTCTAGATAATAAATCTTCAGGTTGGAAGTCTGGATTACTTCTTCAATAGCAAATGGCATGTCTGTGAAGCTACAGGGCCAAAGAATGGGGTCAATGAAGGGAAATTTATTGCCGTGGGATTCTCTGCTGAAGAGCCTCAGGTACATATTCAGATGTCGGCAACACAGGCAGAGTCAGAGTCAATGTAAAAAGAGGGGCTTGGCGGAAGCTCCAGGAGCAGAGAAGAATTAAGCTTCCCTTTCCACCCATTTGTCTGAAGGCTGAATATCAACCAAAGGGGAAGATACATCACCACAAAAGAGGACATGAAGGCAGGAAGTGGGTGAGAAATTCTCCCCAGTTCACCAAAGTTCAATCTAAAGGATGATCGAGTGGCCTTTTAAGAATAAGGAAGAACCTAGCTCAAAAGTCAATTCCCCCCTTTAGCTACATTAACCTGAAAGCCTGCGCAAGGGGAATAGAATTCACAGCCGCGAAATGATTCACAAGGGTCTCACTACTGCGTGTTGCTGTGCCTGTTTGGAAAAACATGCCTGGTCTGATTTATTTATTTATTGCTCACATCTCCCGCCCGCCTTGTTTCTAATGTTTGGATGGCCAACAGCCAACAGAGGTACCATTTTGGGATGGAACCAGGGCCCTGGGTTCTTAAACAAAGACTAAAAACAGCAATAGCACCCTCCTTCACCCAGCCTGAGTTTATTCCTGGCCACAGAGGCTGTTGGGAAATTGAGCAAACATTGTAGCCCTTGGTTTGCTGTCTACTACGAATGCAGGGGCCATGGGTGTTGGTGGAAGAAAAGAGGCAGGAAACTGTTCCACCATTCATTGATTCTATTGCATAATTGCTTCCTCTCCAGACACTTCCCCCTAGCCTAGCTAGCCCAGAAACGGACATTCTTGGTTGATTCAAACATGATACAGTCTGTCTTGGATTGTACCATTTCAGACTGCAGGTGAAGGATCTGCTTCTGGGATTTATTTATTTTTAAACACCCCGCAGGTCATGGAGAATTAGCACATTAGGGAGAAGAGTCTATATTGCTTGTTAACATGGAGACCTTTTAAATATACGATTCCCACATTCAAGCCAAGATATTAGCATGCACTGTTTCTGCACATTTTAATTGACCATTAGAGATTGTGGAGGCCTATAATGATGTACAAGGTCCTTTGAGCACAGTGCCCCAAGCCTTTCTGGGCTATAGACCAAAATACTAACACTTTGCACCAAGGCCAGATTAAGGTGGAGGTGGTGAAATTCCCCAAATAAGCCCCCCACCCGCTGCCCCCACAAAAGCTTGAAACAATGTGCCACAAAAAGAGTCTTGTGGCATCATAAAGCCAACAAATGTATTGGCAATTCTCCCCTCCCCTTCTCTGAATTGCCATCATTGTTATTTTTACCTTGTGTCCCTTGTGTTGTGATTTTTCTCCCACCAGTAACCTGACCATAGTTTCCCAGCTTTCTACGGCCTGGTGGTCCCATGCCGTCACCATAAATATTGTCTGCTCCGAAGGGATTTGCACCTGTTGGGTGGCGTAGATAGTCCCATCTGTCCTCACCTTGAAGTCCAAGTTGTCGGTTTCATATTGGATTCCTTTGCTCCCAGAGCAGCCGCTAAATTTCACTGGGGAAAAGGAGACAAAAAGAGAAGACGGGGGTTATTGAAACTGTTATTACGCCCTCGATGTGCGCAGCGCTTATCAGGGTAATGTAAGCAACAGCAACAAAATCAAGATAGGTACCTGCTGTGAGGACCTTGCACTCTAAATATGCTGACAGAGGAGAGGCGAATAGAGGGAAAGTAAAAAAGAAAAGAAAAAGGGGGACACTTGAGAGAAAATGCAGCTGCACACATTTGGGGTGTGCTTTCATTGGCAAAGAGGGCTATGACATAGATCAGGGAAGTATGGTATAAAGTTAGAGTATTAGACTGGGAAACCCGGGTTCAAATCCCTTCTCAGCTAGAACGCTTAAGA
The DNA here is from genome assembly GCF_964106915.1 of Podarcis gaigeae. Lineage (NCBI taxonomy): Eukaryota > Metazoa > Chordata > Lepidosauria > Squamata > Lacertidae > Podarcis > Podarcis gaigeae. The sequence continues at coordinate 11,366,249 of NC_139682.1, forward strand.
GGTTACCTTGAACCAATTGGTGGCTCTCTCAGGTGGCTAGTGTACCACTTAGAAGGGCAAACAAAAATGATCAGGAGGAAGAGCACTTATGAGGAGAAGCTACATTGTTTGCATGGTGTCCAACATTTTTGGATCTGAAACCGGGACATGTGTCTTCTGAGATGCACTTCCGTTCATGTCACATGACCTGCACAGAGTTCTAGCCACCCAAAAAACTGGGGGGGGGGGGCTAGAACGCCGCAGCACCCAAAATGGCTGCTGAGATCTCACTTGAAAAAATGTGATGTTCCATTTTTTCGGGGTGCTTGGGAGGTCTGTGTTTGGGACACTTCAGTTCACAAAAAAGATAGTGATATGACTCTGAGTGAAGTGTAGGTGGATTCCCACAAGGCAAGGCACAGTGATAACAGCAAGAACCTTTATAGAACTAACAGAACTGGACAACAGGGGCAAAGCAACTGCTTATATGCATTTCTGAAGGCCTGGGCCACTCCCACTCCCAGTGTGATTGGCTATCTAAACTTCCAAGCTGCGAATCATGACTCAGAGTTTAAGGTCCAATGGCAGAGGCAGAAATCCTGAAATGTTATGTGATTGGATATCATGTATCAAATCAGAACACAGGGGCTCAGAATCCTTAGTCCAGACTCAAGTTCAGGCAAACACAGACCACTGAATACATAACACTGAGTACCAGCTGCTGGGAATCACAAGTGGGAAGAGGTGCCTTTGCGCCCGGATCCTGGTTGCACACTTCCCATAGGTATCTGGCTGGCCACTGTGAGACCTTTCTCATAACACCAAAACAGATGGACCGCCAATGAAGCTGGATATTGGAAGTGTCAGGACAAATAAGAGAAGGCACTTCTTCACACTGCGCATCCACTGGGAGCAGTCATGGCCACCAATTTGGATGGCTGTAGAAGAGGATAAGAGAAATTCATGGAGGCTCTCAATGGCTACTAGCCATGATGGCTGTGCTGTACCTCCACAGTTGGAGGCCACAATGCCTCCACATACCAGTTGCTGGAAACCGCAGATGGGGAGAGGGCTCTTGTGCTCAAGTTCTGCTCCCTGGTTTCCCACAGGCATCTGGTTGGCTGCTGTGAGATGCTAGATGGCCCATTGGCCTGGATCCAACATGCTATTCTTATGTGAAGAGGGAAGGGAGAGGATGCAGCACTGGGCTGCCATTCTCAATGATAGACCCCTCTTTTAATCATCACATCTGGAGCCAGCCTAACTTCCATGTTTCAGTATGTAGCTTTTGGGTTCTTCATGGGCATCTGGCTGGCTCCTATGAGAATAGGATCTTGCACTAGATTGGCCTTTGGCCTGATCCTGCAGACTTTTCATATATATACTTATCCAGCAGGGTTCAACCTAAGCTAATTCCCACAATTATTGCGAGGACAAAGTTGTCATGGCGGCCACTTATGCTGAAATATGTTCTTTCAAGAGAAAGGGCAAGGCAGATCTCTGATCAGCAACTTCACATAAAGAGGAGGTTGGGGGAGAGAGCTGAAGGGAGAAAGGAAAAGGAGGACAAGAGAGTTCAGATGGGAAACAAAACCCCATAAAAGGACAGTGTCTGGATGTCAGGCCATTTCTGACAGTGTGCTTGATGTTCTCAAAGAAACATCAAGGAAATTATATAACGGTGTATTTGACCTTTCAAGAAAGCTCTTGAACTTTACTACCATTCCCAGAGAAACTGCTAGTGGCTATTTCTAAAAAAGTCCTTTCTAAAGTTTTATTACATCTGAGAGGCAGTCGATCCCCACTGCTATGAGTGGATTCCTCTCCTGCCTCCATTATCCACTGAATATGATGAGAAGCAATTAGCCACATGGCTGGTCTGTCATTTTGTGAAGCCTACAGCTATCTACCTAGTCTATGGGATGCTTACGCATGCCTTAATGGCAACTTAAATGTCCATAATCATTCCGTTAACAGATTTTATTTTTTTACTTTTGGGTCAGACGACAATTAAAACGCCACCACTGAAACTGAATCCTTCTCTCCAACTCAGACATACACTGTCACTCTGCTTGACAGCCTTCTTGCCCTTCCTTATGAAAGAGATTTGAGACACTGTGACACAATACGTACTAAGGAAATGGAGCTTAAGTAAATGCCACCTGATAAACGTGTTCATACTGTAGAAACTACAATTGTGTTTTAATAGCACGTTAATTGAAAAACAACAACAGAGGCCTCTACAGATGGTGGGGAGGTGTGTGTGTCAGCAACAGGCTGGATGAGAAACAATGGGAGCCACCAGCCCAAGAGCTCCCTGGGGAGGGCTCTGAAGATGACATCTTAGAACCTGGAGCCTGGTGGTGGAACACTAGGCAGCAGGAGTGAAGAGCTAGGAGCTGATAGAAATAGGAGACAAGTGATCAAGGAGAGTCCAGGATAGGATTAGAAGTTGAAAGTCACAGAGTGCACACAGACAGTCCCAGTTCTGCCGCCACGTCCCTCTCTGACTCCCGGCTCAAGGAGGATCCTGCACGCTGAGCAACGTGCCAGATAGGTCCAGAGGAGGAGCCCACCTCCTCAACACATCCTTCATCTGCTTGGGAGGGATCCAGAAGGAGAGGCTAGAGGGGGAGGACATGCCTAGGGCTAAGTTTCAGCAACACCTACACTGAGTTAGCACAAACCAGGGACACTGCTGTTTTGTTGTTTTCCTGCTAATGAACAGCTAATTGCATTCCGTGCCTTCTGTGTGTGTGTGTGCCTGCCCTGTGGATGACCTGCCTTGTTGACAGCTCCTTGATGGGGGCGGGAAAGTAACTTTATATTTTATCCTTAGAACCATTATGTGCGGGAGTCTTCATCCAGTGCTAGTGCTAGGGCCATGATGCACTCCCTCTCATGTAAAGCAGGGTGGGGGCAAAGCTTTTCTATGGCAGATAGGTGGCTAGTGGAAGCTTACCTTAAAATGACAGAGTCAGACCTACAGGACCCTGTTCACAATTAGTCCAATGAGCAGAAGATAAGATTTTACATTTGCCACCTCCCTTTTCTTTCTCTGCATATATCTGTATATAAAGGCAAAGTAAAGGGACCCCTGACAATTAGGTCCAGTCGTGGCCGACTCTGGGGTTGTGGTGCTCATCTCGCTTTATTGACCAAGGGAGCCAGCGTACAGCTTCCGGGTCATGTGGCCAGCATGACAAAGCCGCTTCTGGAGAACCAGAGCAGCGCACGGAAATGCCGTTTACCTTCCCGCCGGAGCGGTACCTATTTATCTACTTGCACTTTGACATGCTTTCAAACTGTTGGTTGGCAGGAGCTGGGACCGAGCAACGGGAGCTCACCCCGTCACAGGGATTCAACCACTGACCTTCTGATCTGCAAGTTCTAGGCTCTGTGGTTTAACCCACAGCGCCACCCGCGTCCCATTCTATGCATTACTATGTGTTTAAATCTGATCGGTTGGTAACTGAATTCTAGAGAGTTCTCATGGGATTGGCTAACGTTGGTCACATGGGAGGTATCTGGTGAAGGAGAGACTTATGTGAAGCAAGATGACTGTCTTTAAGAATGCACTGTGAACACTGCTAAGTTGAATTGAGTGATGGAGTCCTTCTTCTCTGTCTGAAAGAAAGAGAGCAAAGCTGCAGGAGAAGGTAAAAATGGAAATATCTCATAGGAGCTGCAAGGAATATAATTGAGATACATTAGGGTGAAAGTGCTAAGCTCCGGAAAGAGAGGAAAATACAGTTGTTTGGAAGTTAAAAGAAGAGACAGTGAGCCCATGCTTGGAGAAGCATGCAGATATTATGTTTTAATTCACCTATAAATTTCTGCAAGAAAAGTTTTTGAATGTTAAAATCTGGACACTGGTTTCCAAAGACGTGTGCCAGTCATATATGTGATTTGAGCTTCTCAGCTGCATTTTCGCTACCCTTTCATCAACACTGTACCCCTTTAATCCTACTCCAGAGGGTTGAGGAACCCTCCGAAGCAAGTTTAGGGTGAGTGTGTGTTGCTGCAGGGGGCACTGCTGCAAATTGCTTTTATTCCCTTCTGGATATGGATTCTCTTCCATCAGCAGATGGTCACTGTTGGATATCTCCTTTTGTGTTTAGCCCACCATTTTTTGGCATCAAGCAGAGACCTTTTCATTTGCTCAAGGTGTGTGTGTGTGTGTGTGTGTGTGTGTGTTGAGACAGAGAACAAAGTCCCAGGTCTTTCTTTTTCTTGTCTGCTGCCAGCATCATTGGGATGCTTATTTCAGAGTGTGCATTTCTGAACGTTTTATATTGCTGTCATTTCATGCCACCATTAGCCCCTCCCTGCATGCACTCACAGGTTGCAGAAAGCTATGCACTCTTGTGATGTTAAAAACCTATCAGTAATTCGAAATACTTCTCACTGCTGTTCCTAGGCTCTTCCAGCATCCGCCCCCCACCTTGCAAATATTTACGAGGGTGGAGTAAAGCAAGTCCACTTTAATGAAGTGGATTGTACTCCTCTTAGAATGGGTCTGAAGAACCCAGCTTTTTGTGCTGATGAAGATAATCTTCCACAGCCCAATTTTTTGAACACATTGAAATATCTGTAGCTGCGAACATTCATTCATTTATTTGGTAGGCAGATGCCTTTGGAACTGTCACCTACAGAGGGGTGGAAATGACAAGCCAAGCCAAGAGCAAGTGTCACATTTGACTGATAAACAACGATGGATAATGTCCTAGGTTTTTTTTGTGGGGTGGTTGTTAGTGGGGGTATCTATGCAATTACTGTGGGAGAATTAGGTTTTAAGCAATTTCACTGTCATAGCTTGCTCAATTTAATTACAGTTTATTCCAAAAACCCAGGAGGGGAAAAGGTGCTTCGCTGTTTTGTTCTGTGAAGCAAATTCCACCCCACCGCAGCCTTTGCTTTCACCTTTTTATTGCCATTTGGCATGTGAAAATGATCTCGTACACCTGCGACGTGCAAAGCATCTCAGTCTTGACATTTCCGCCCCCACAATCAATGCCTCCCACCTCTGGCGCTGGGGGGGGGGGGGAGAGAGAGAGAGGAAAAGATTGGTTTCTATGGACTAGGTGAAATAGGCATTTCTGGACCCCTTCCTAAACCTGTACATTCAGGAAACGGTATGTTTCCATTGAACTTGTCTGTCATGTCTTTGGACTATTTTAAACACAGGTTGCAAAAATCAAAGCACTGGGTTTCCCAATTGAACTCAACAGCTTCGAAGATCAACCATGGAGGGAAAGGACCAATTCCTTGTAGATTTTGGGGTGCTGATTCACATGTGCATGAAAAGGGCTCCCTGACTCTTGTAGCATCATTCGTCACTCCCTCCAACAGCGCCAACAGGATTGGACTAAAAACACAACACTCCACAACAACAATAATAAAAAAAATTAGCCCAATTAGGATCCAACATGTCCAGCAGCCACATAATTTTGAGTGTCAGTTGGAAAAGAAAACTGAAAGGTCGGTGAAATGGAGTATACTGGGGGAGGGGGGAACATGGATAGCTGGCTGGAACCTTAAACAGGAGAACTCCTGTTAGGTGAGGATACACACTGCAGCATTTTGTTGCAGAGTCTACTTAAAAGAGCAACTTTAGAACACCGTTCGAATGCTTGGGAACATTAAAGTCTCCAAGTTATATGTTATCTTACAATCCTTACAATAGTCCTGTAAAGTAGGTATGGGCCTCTGAACATGTGCAGGCCTCCATCACATTGTCAGGTGTCCTCATCAGATTCCTAAATATATGGAAGAGCTGTCTATATGTAGAGTCCGTTTTCATATCAACAACAACAATAGATGCACAGGGTTAAATACAGTGGTGCCTTGGTTCTCAAAAGCCTTGGTTCTCAAATGCCTTGGTTCCCGAACACCGGAAACCTGGAAGTAAGTGTTCCAGTTTTCAAACTTTTTTTTTTCTAAAGCCAAATGTCTGATGCGGTTGTTGGCTATTGTTTCCGGGGCGCCTGCACCAATCAAGAGCCACACCTTGGTTTTTGAACATTTCAGAACTTAAACGGACTTCCGGAATGGATTAAGATTGAGAACCAAGGAACCACTGTATTTGGCGCTTCTGGATTTGCTATTTATTTTGCGTTTTTGTTTTTGTGGCTTTTCGGTTAATTTGTTTTTGTGACTGTGTGGAACCCAGTTCAGCTGATTGATAGATTGTGTGACTGCAGAAATGGAAAAAAGTCCTCCCTCCAAACAATGACCATCATCAAAGCAAGTAAGAAAAAAAAATTAATTTTCATCATCTACAATACTGTCTTATTTGTTTTATAGTACAGTATATTTATTATTGCTTTCATCTTATGGATCAATGGAGTTAGAGAGTAAAATTCATGTTCAATTGCTGTTTTAGGGGTTGTTTTTAAAAGTCTGGAACGGATTAATCCGTTTTGCATTACTTTTTCTGGGGAAACCGCTCCTTGGTTTTGGAATGCTTTGGTTTTGGAACGAACTTCTGGAACGGATTAAGTTTGAGAACCAAGTTACCACTGTATATATACACTTTAGCAATACTGAAAATACTTAAACATCTGCTTAAGCCACAGCAGGTTGCTCCAATATGCTGCTCTTGAGTCTTGTGTCACCGTGTTGGTTTCTGTGCTCCATTATCTGAAAATGACTGCCTCAAAGACAAAAGGCCCTCTGTGATTTGCTAATTATTTCTATTAGTTTAAAACAACGCTAGCTAAGGACAGGGGAAGCCAGGAGAGAAATCAATTCTCCTTTTAGAAACAAGCTGAGGCCCTTGGTTGGTACTGGGCTTCCCTTGTCAGGAGGCAGAAGGACAAGAGAAGCCACCAAGGGCATCTTATGGGCAGGGATGCTGTTTCAGGTGTCCGGAGGGAGGGAAAGGGGATTGCAGGAGGGAAGGGCTGGAGAATTTGTGGTCCACAAGGTGTGGCTGGGTTCTGTCTCCCATCACTCCGAACCATTAGCCTTGGTGTCTGGAACTGAAGGGAGTTGGATTCCAATGACATTTGGAAGGCTACTGGTACCCCAGCATGCCCTCCTACATACCTCAGATGAAAACAGGGACAACTCTCTCTCCCTCACAACTGACCCTCCTTGATGCTCCATTTTTTGCCCCCAGAGCATTTCCTGTCAGAAGAAGGGTGAGTTCCTACCACCACTTCACCAATGGGACACAGCACACACACCCTCTGCCATCCTACCCCGTAATCCTGATTTTCTTTAATTTTATGGTAGAAGAAGAAGAGAAGAGTTTGGATTTGATATCCCGCTTTATCACTACCAGAAGGAGTCTCAAAGTGGCTAACATTCTCATTTCCCTTCCTCCCCCACAACAAACACTATGTGAGGTGAGTGGGGCTGAGAGACTTCAAAGAAGTGTGACTAGCCAAAGGTCACCCAGCAGCTGCATGTGGAGGAGCGGAGACGCGAACCCAGTTCCCCAGATTACAAGTCTATCGCTCTTAACCACTACCCCACACTGGCTCTACCACACTGGTAGATTTACAAAAAGAAAGAAAAAAAGGACACTGATAAATACATTTTAGAAAGGGGCAAGATTAGATGCAGATGCACAAAGCATTTTCTTTTTTAATGAAGACTCCTTGAACTCTGCTCCCCCTGTCCTCTTCCTGCCCCTCAGAATTAGCACATCATGGGGGGCTGGGTCACAGTGACGACAGCCTCTCCTCTTCTTCACCTGCTCTCCAGCAGCCAGTGCAAGCTGCCCAAGGAAGGAGGCCAGCAGCGGCCGTGGAGAGGCAGCAAGATTGCAGCTGCTATTGCTCAGGAGAAGCGCCGGTTCGTCCTCCTGCGGGGCTCGGCGGCAGCAGCACTGGCTGGGAAACAGGGACACTCTGGGATCATATCAGAAGCCGGGGTGGCTTTCATTGAAGGAAGGTGAGGACAGGTGACCTCACCTAGGCCCGAAGTCACCCCCCACCAAAGCAGGCTCAAAGCTTCTCAAAATCATTTTCTCAGCAGCTAAGCATCAGAAACATTCCGCTTGCTGTAACTAAAAAGATTGTAACAAAGGTAGAGAACAGGCCATTGTTTCTCAGGCCTTTCTCATGCCTTCTGGCCTTGCTAAAGAACCACGTTGCAACTTACTTTCTGTCCGGGAACCATGCCAGAACAAAAGATTGAAACATATCTGAACACTCTGAAACCCCTTTCCTGGGAAGAGTCCAATAGTCCCAAGACAGCTCTCTGTTCATGCTCAGAGGACTCCTGAGGGAGGAGAAAGGGGGAGGGAACTGGAAAGGGGTATATATGCTTGTGCACATGACTGTGAATTTCGTGCATGCTTTTTGTGACTTATCACACTTGCTCCTTCTACCAGTTCATGGATGGTAGAAATAAAAGCCTTTTCTCCGAAACTATTCCTTGACTGTCTGTTGACTCCCACTTCCCTTTCCCAGGTGCAATATTTTTCCCACCCGAGGGCAAAGCCTCATAAGGCTACATCATAATTCTGGGACTGTCACTGGAAAATCAAGACTCTTGGAGGGTACGCAGTAGAGGATGCAAGCATTGACAACCTGCTCTTGGAGATATTCCAAATTATATTGCCAAACAAACAAACAAAAGCAAGAAGGGATTTTACCCAAACCTGGTCTGGCTCTTTTTCTATATCTTTGCAAGGTGTAGCAGACTCAAATAGAGACGGGGGAGTTTGCATTTTGGTTCAGTTTGCATTTTAGTACGGACCTATCTAATTTGGATTTCCCCAATCAATAAATGCACCTGCCCACCAGGAGTTGCACTTGGAATTTTGCAACACAGTTCTCCAGAGAGAACAACAATGTGTACAAAAATGCCATATGCTAGGGGAAATTGTGCATGTGTGCGCACGCACTCACACACACAGTGTCTATTTGTGAAAATAATGTCAGAATGCATCATATCAGGGGACGATGCTTGCACAAATGTTGGGGGGAATAAACAGGCAAATGCGCACAACTTTCAATGAGGGCTTTTAAAAAAGTTTTTGAATCGGAGGAGCTGAATGTAAGATTGCAAAAAAAATGAGAAACAGAGAGTAACCAAAACTGACAGATGAATCCAAGTTTGAGGCTTGGATTCTGCAAACAGGAGCCAGGCCATCTCTCTTATGACTGGGATAGCACTCAGGTGCAAGGACCTTTTGGTCTGATCCCTGCTGTGACATTTGTGCAATTAGGTAATTTTAAACTTAATTCTAGACTCTGCGGTCTGAAGGAGGGGGGCTCCCTCTTTAGATAGCAATGTGCATTGCTTCACTTACTTCGAAATACTGCCTTGCTGCAACTGAGAACCTTCATGCTCATTTTGCAGAGCAGGAGCTGGGACTTTTGTCCCATGAGACCAGGGCCCTGCTCTGTCATGCTCTGTCCCATGAGACCAGGGCCCTGCAGGATTTAACTTCCTTCCGCAGGGCCTGTAAGACAGAGCTATTCTCCCTGGCTTTCAATTTGAACTTAGCCTGATCTTTTATTCCCATTCCTTCCCTCCCCCTCCCCTTTTTATAAAGATTACCCGCTCTGGGATCCCACAGCTAATTCTCCCCTGGTCTCCTCGCTGGCCCAAATAGGACTAATTTAGCCAGTTAGTCCTGGTGATCATCTAATGTTTATTGGATGGATTTCCCCCCTAAATTGATTTTTGAATTCTGAATTTATTGTTATTCACATTTTATGTTGTTTTTTGTTGCATCAATTAAGTGTTTTAAATTTGTTGTTAGCCGCCCTGAGCCCGGTTTTTTGAACTGTGAAGGGCGGGGTATAAATAAAAATTTATTATTTATTATTACCTGGTGTAGACACTGCTTCTTATGAGCTAAAGCAACGGTGCTAGCCTTGTAATAAACACAATAGCTTGCCTTGAAAAGAAAGCTAGCAATCAATCTTAATGGGTGTAAACTCTTTTTCTTCTAAATCACAGGACACTGGTGAAATTACTTTTCTCCTGGCTTTAGGGGATGTTGTGTTCGCATCCTGCGCTCTAATTCTTGCTCCGGACAGGAGATTGGGCTGCATGACCTACAAGGACCTTTTACAGCGGCATAATTCTATTTAGAAAGCTGAGAATGGCTGCAATTTGCAAGGGAAGCAACTTTTGAATTAAAGAAGAAAGTGGGTGGGGGGTGGGATATGGCTGCCTTTACTCAAAGCTCAGATCTCCCCAGACTCAGATCTACGTTCCTTTGACCAGCCTAAAGTCTCACGAACCACTGTAGACAGTTAGCGTTCAAAGGCTGCGGCGTCTGTAATTAGGGTTCGAGATAAACAGCAGAGCTTTGCATTTTATCAATTTTACATGGGGGTTGGGGAGAGGGGAAACCGTGTTTAAAAATATATGTGCGTATCAGCCCGTGGAACGCTTCACTGATGCTTATCAGAAGCTTATGTCAGAAGGCACATCAAATGCCCCCCAGAGAGAAAACGGGCATAGTACCTTCATTAGCTGGAGTTTTCGGTTTAACCCTTTACCCTCATCATTTTTAATTGCTTGCTCTGTGAAGGGAGGGCGGGTGTCAAATTGGGGGAAGGCAACCCAGGTGATGAATTGAGCAGTCCAGCGAATTCGCTCATGTGCCGCATGTTGTATTCAAGAAGTGTGCGAAAGAACACAGCCTTTCCATAGTTGTGCATTTCTGAATCATTCCTTTATGAAGCATTTGTTCTACCAAGCTAACAGCCAGACCCAAATATTTAATAATAAATAATAATAATAATTTTTTATTTATACCCCGCCCTTCCCGGTTCAGAAAACCGGGCTCAGGGCGGCTAACAACAAATTTAAAACACTTAATTGATGCAACAAAAAAACAACATCAAACGTGAATAACAATAAATTCAGAATTCAAAAATCAATTTAGGGGGAAATCCATCCAATAAATATTAGATGATCACCAGGGCTAACTGGCTAAATTAGTCCTATTTGGGCCAGTGAGGAGACCAGGGAAGAATTAACTGTGGCATCCCAGAGCTGGTAATCTTCATAAAAAGGGGAGAGGGAGGGAAGGAAGGGGAATAAAAGATCAGGCTAAGTTCAAATTGAAAGCCAAGTGGAATAGCTCTGTCTTACAGGCCCTGCAGAAGAGTTCCTACCCCACATAGACATAGGAGCCAACTCCTAGGGGCCAAGGGGTCTTCACACTCCCAATAAAATATTTGAGGGAGCCGAGCCACCCAAAATTGATAGGCATTGCAATTCAAATAGTGTTCGTGCAAAGCATCATGTGATCGATTATGTGGGGCAGGGTTACCTGCTCCCCCATATTTGATTCAAGTTGGCACCCTGCACTTAGACAGCCATCTTTGGAACTCCCTGCCTAATGAAATCAGTTCAGCGCCTTCACAGTACTCTTTTTAGCACCTGGTAAAAACCTTTCTGATTAGACATGTAGAAAATGCCATGTGGTTTAATCTGGTTTTAGCTTTTTGGTGATTTTAATTATCCTTTTGAAGATCTTAAATCGTTGTTTTTATGGTTCTTCAACAATAATTTTATTGTTTTATTCTTTTTGTAGGCTGTATTCTAATCAAACGGTATATACTTGTTGTGAAATATAAATATGATAAATTCACATCAGCAGAAAAAAAGGGGGGGACACAGATTTGCAAGTGCTAATTTATGGGTGTATACACAAATTTATAAATGTTGACTATAAGTTAAATACAAACACGATACATCCCATAATATGGCATGTGTGCTGCTCCATCTGCTGCCCAGGTACTAACTGCTGACGGGCAGTTTAAGGCCTTTCTTCCTCTCCCTTCTCAGAGTTCTTTATTTTTAATCTGGACTTGGCATGTTAGTCCTTTAAATGAATTGCTCCATTAAACAGAATGCTGTCCTCTGACAATTCTTCAAATAGAGGACTAATATCTGTAAGGAAGGTCACATAGCCACTGTATGCTGACCCGCTTTAGAACTGATGTTCCAGGTCAGGTATACCATAGTTTGCTAGAACAGGCATGAACAATGAGCCTGAGTTCTCCCAATCTTCCTTGAATCCATTGAAATAAGCAGCATAAATAAATAAATAAATAAATAAATAAATAAATAATAAGCTACGTTCACTGTAGGGTGCTCTCTCAGTGTGCAATGAGATGAGAAAGGGGCAGGAGACCCATCATTTGACAGTGGAATGGTCTCCCTCGGGAGGTTGTGGCCTCTCCTTCCTTGGAGGTCTTTAAATTCTATGATTCTATGACCTTCTGTATTTTTCTTTTAAAAAGAAAGCGAGAGAGAGAAGTAAAAATGATCTGGGTGGTGAATGTTGGATCAGTGGTTATTCAAACTCACAGGAGAATTGGAATGCTGAACTAGAATTATGATAGATTGAATATACAGAACGGGGAAACATACCATATTTTTCCATGTATAAGACTAGTTTTTTCCCTAAAAAATAATGCCCAAAATTTGGGTGCGTCTTATGCACGGCGGACATCTCCCCCCGTTTTCTTAAATCTGAGTCCCCCAAAATAGGAGGCGTCTTATATATGGAGGCGTCTTCTAGACGGAAAAATACGGTACATCACAAAAACGAGGTGCAAGGAGCCGTGTTTCCTATATTGCAGGGGGGGGGTAGGACTAGATGACCCTTCAGATACTTTCCAACTCCACAATTCTAAGCCTTCTCCAAAGAAGGCCTGCTTCCTTATTCTGTCTTGGAAAAAAATTGAGCCTACACTTTCAGCCATGTATCTGCTCACCCAGCCTGTGATGCAACCCAGCGCCTGAATTAAGTGATACTCATCCCAGTAGAAGCAGAAGGCTTTTTATTTTGTAAGTAAACACAAGACATTTAGTTCCCTGCCACTCTCCTGGGATTGGATTGTACGGATTACAAAGAGCTAATGATGTAGAGTTTAACGGAAGACACAAAAACTCAAAGGATAGGATTTAGCTCTGCTTTTGCCTGGGAGAACACATTTAGCTCCATGAAATTTTTATCACCTCTAAATGCACCCTTCTTGCAGGTAGAATCTTGGTGGTTGGGTTTTGTTTTTTTTATTGCACTTGGAAAACTAGTTGGCAATCATCTCCTGGCTTCCTCTTAACACAAAAACTATTGAGTCAGCAATAGGCTATTACTGTATTTTTCCATGTGACTCAAATTTTTGTGACTCAAAATTAAGAAAATGACTGTGCGCTATCTGTGTGTAAGATGACCCCTTATTTTAAACTTCAAAAATTTAGGAAAAATATAGTCTTATACATGGAAAAATACAGTATATTTGAAGTTTAGCACCAGTGTAAAAAAATAACCTTTTGTTTATTATTTCAGGCCCATCAGGTTATGGGAAAACCACCGACGCACAAAGTGTCTCAGCAATATGCCAATGGCTACCGATATGACATCCAGGTGATGGAGGAGAGAAAGGATGCAGCCAATAAAATCTGTGATCCACATCACATAGGAGGCTGCCTTAGGCTGAGTCATTTAGTTCAGCATTGACTGCACTACTAGCAACTCTCTAGGGTTTCAGACAGTGGGTTTTTCCAGCCCTTACCTGGAGATGTCAGGCACTGGACCCGGGACAGACACTCTGCCACAGTGTTTTTCCTTCTCCCTTTCCCCTGACCAGCTGCAAAGGCCAGGGCTTGCCACCGCACAGCTGGAAGGCAGGCATTGGTGGAGAAGTCACAGGGTGCCCCACTCAACCATGCAGAACTGAACCTGCCTTTCCCTAGATCAGCAAGACCAGTCTAATCCCAAGGAGGAATCTACTAAAGGACGGACCCAGAAGATAAAATGAAAGAACGCTCTGCCTCATGAGACCAGGGCCCTGCGGGATCTGATTTCTTTCCGCAGGGCCTGTAAGACAGAGTTGTTCCGCCTGGCCTTTGGCTTGGAACCAGCCTGATCCTTTTCCTTCTGTGATGGAACCCCTATTTGTGGACTTCCCTGGCTTTTCTGCCCCACGTAGGACCAGTCTGGATATTTGGCCTTGGTGAAGATTTGACGTTTTCTCCCCCCAAACAGTTTTTGATCTGGGCTTCCACTGAAATGAGGCTGCATTTTAATCTTGTTTTTAAGTTGTATTTTAATCAATTGTTTTTATACCTGATGTTAGCCACCCTGAGCCCGGTCTTGGCCGGGGAGGGCAGGGTATAAATAAAATTAAATAAATTAAATTAAATTAAATAAGTAAATAAGTAAGTAAGTAAGTAAGTAAGTAAATAAATAAATAATAAAATAAAATAAAATAAAATAAAATATACACCACTTATTGTCCCCTTTAGCTTCCAGTCAACACCACTCAAAACACAAGCTGGAAAAAGTGATATCTCTTTCATACCCTATGGGTGGTAAAAACTGTTCTTGTCTACAGGTAGAATCATAGAATTGTAGAGTTGAAAGGGACAGGGTCATCTAGTGCAACCCACTGTGATGCAGGAATCTCAGCTAAAGCATCCATGACAGATGGCCATCCAACCTCTGCTTAAAAACCTCCAAGGAAGGAGAGTCCACCACCTTCTGAGGGAGTCCATTCCACTGTCGAACAGCTCTCACTGTCAGAAAGTTCTTCCTGGTGTTTAGTTGGAATCTCCTTTCTTGTCATTTGAAGCCATTGGTACCTTCTGGGGCGGGAGAAAACAAGATTTCTCCATGCGACAGCCCTTGAGACATTTGAAGATGGCTATCATATCTCCTTCCAGTCTCCTCTTTTCCATGCTAAACATACCCAGCTCCTTCAACTGTTCCTTGTAAGGCTTGGTTTCTAGATATAGTGGTACCTCGGGTTATATACGCTTCAGGTTACATACGCGTCAGGTTACAGACTCCGCTAACCCAGAAATAGTGCTTCAGGTTAAGAACTTTGCTTCAGGATGAGAACAGAAATTGTGCTCTAGCGGTGTGGCAGCAGCAGGAGGCCCCATTACCTAAAGTGGTGCTTCAGGTTAAGAACAGTTTCAGATTAAGTACGGACCTCCGGAATGAATTAAGAACTTAACCCGAGGTACCACTGTAGTCTCCTACCCTAAAGCAGCTCCTCACAAAAAAATAGGGCACAGAGTGAACCAGACTCAGAGAAACAAACACAAGGGCCAACAGAACCTGTAATAAGTCCAGATACCAACTGAGTCAACACAGCAAAGCACTTAGAGTGCTAGAGACTAGGGCTCAAATCCCAACTCAGCATCAAAGCTCATGGGGTGACCTTGGACCAGAAACTTTCTTTTAACCTAGTCTACCTCCCAGGGTTGTAGTGAGGAGGAAATGGGGAGGGAGAGAAGCAGTACACCACACTGAGCTCCTTGAAGGAAAGGTAGGATAGATAAGTAATAATAAATAAGTATCCACCCTGATGGACGCAGGTGGCGCTGTGGGTTAAAGCCTCAGTGCCTAGGACTTGCCGATTGAAAGGTCGGCGGTTCGAATCCCTGCGGCAGGGTGCGCTCCCGCTGCTTGGTCCCAGCGCCTGCCAACCTAGCAGTTCGAAAGCACCCCCGGGTGCAAGTAGATAAATAGGGACTGCTTACCAGCAGGAAGGTAAACGGCGTTTCCGTGTGTGGCTCTGGCTCGCCAGAGCAGCGATGTCACGCTGGCCATGTGACCCGGAAGTGTCTCTGGACAGCGCTGGCCCCTGGCCTCTTAAGTGAGATGGGCGCACAACCCCAGAGTCTGTCAAGACTGGCCCGTACGGGCAGGGGTACCTTTACCTTTACCTTTTATCCACCCTGGTATAACTATCATGGGACCCAACAATATCAGCCATAGTCCCAGGTTCAATTCCTGGCAGATCTCCTCTCCAGGTACAGCTAGGAGAGATCTCTGTGTGAAATCTTGAAGGGTTGCTGCCAGTCAGTGCAGACAATACTGAACTAGATGGACCAATAGTCTGGCTCAGTATAAGGCAGCATCCTTATGCAACATCTGCTTGTGTCTAGACCTCAGCTATAGAATTGATGCTTTTGAATTATGGTGCTGGAGGAGACTCTTGAGAGTCCCATGGACTGCAAGAAGATCAAACCTATCCATTCTGAAGGAATGGAGTGCTCACTAGAAGGACAGATCCTGAAGCTGAGGCTCCAAGACTTTGGCCACCTCATGAGAAGAGAAGACTCCCTGGAAAAGACCCTGGTGTAGGGAAAGATGGAGGGCACAAGGAGAAGGGGACGACAGAGGACAAGATGGTTGGACAGTGTTCTCGAAGCTACCAGCATGAGTTTGACCAAACTGTGGGAGGCAGTGGAAGACAGAAGTGCATGGTGTGCTCTGGTCCATGGGGTCATGAAGAGTTGGACACAACTAAACGACTAAATAACAACAGACTTCAGCTGCAGTTTCTGGCTGGACAGCTCCACTGCTGTCTCTCAAATCCTCACCCAGCCTGAAACATGCTCCTTGCTATGGTTGGACAGTTTCCTTGCCGTGCTTGTAAATGGGCAATCTAAGCTCTTGAATATATATAGACAGGGAATGCACAACTCCAGCTCTCGATTGGTAAAGCACATTTGCTTAGGAGATGTGAACAACTGCTATGTTTACTCCTTTCTAATCAAGACTATTGAAAATCTGGAAGAAATTTAACCAATTATATCTCCTTGGTTAAGCTCTCTCACTCTCGAGTCAATGAATCTTCTGCCTTCGTCAATATCTGTTTAGTAAACTGCATGCCAGAAGCTTTCTAATGAATACGATTAGCCTTACATGCAAACAGAAAAGTACTTAGGGCAAAACAAGGCAGTTTACACATCAACTTTGTCTCAAGTCAATTTTTCTCTTTTGGAGAAGTCAATAGCGGACATTATGCTGATGGTCTGAGAAGATCATTCTTTGGCTCACCAATTTTTTCCGGAATTATTAAACAATATTTGCCCGATATGTCACGGGTTTGCAAAACAGGACCATGATTTAGCTTTGGATATTTATTCAAATGAAGCTAAAACCAATGCATGGGATACAAATAGCATGATAAAGTGCAGCTGTTATCATAAAGCACGCTTCGATTAAACTAGGTTGTACCAGCTCCAAGGCTGAGAACAATAGGTCCTGTGCTGCTAATAAGAAATTGAACCACCTGTGGCCTATTGTTTTAACTGCAGGAACCAGAAATATCTAATTTAGACTTGCATCGGAGATAATAAGAGAAAGCATTATGGTGACCCAATTAGGGATGGAGGAGGAAACTGCTTTTAAAGGATTTCTGCACAGAATTGTGTGCCTGATTGAGCCTTTCCTGCATTGGACCACCTCTTTCATCAAGAACCCACTTAATTTTGAGCTGCTCACATATTGCCATTTTTATTTTATTTTAAAAGCCCGACTAATTATATGCAAACTTATACGCAATATATTATACATAGATAACATATAAGAGAGTTAAGCCCCATGTGATGCAATATTACTGCAGCATAATTTTGTAAGTAGCAATGTACAAGCATTTTTATAGTCATACGAACAGCTGTATGTATCTGTTTATGTCCTGGATACTTTAGGGAATCTGGTGTGCGTATTCATATAAAGCAGTAATGGGAGGAGATGGGGTGATCCAATTATCAAAGATCAGTGGTCTTATTTGACACAGTTTCTCCTGATTCCTCCTGTCCTACCTTCCACAGTGTTCTAAGGACCCCCCAAACCATGGAACTGGATTTTTTTTGGGGGGGGGGAGAGGCTAAGGGGTGGATAGCAGAAGGTACAGGCAACAATTCCTTTCCTCTCTCTTCTGCTGATGGCAGATTCTGCTGGATTCAAGAGCCTTCCATCAGCCCAGAAAACCATATTCTTGACACCCTGGCTTCCAAAGACATCTGGGAGGACTGCTGTTGGAGAGTAAAATCCTGAAACTAGACAGCTAAATCCAACAAAGGACTTCTTACTCGCCCTAAATCTACCCATCTCCCAACGTCCCCCATTTGCCTGAAACCAGTTTGACTCAAACAGATGTTGCTTAAAGGAAGAAGACTTATCTCTCACATTTGGGATGGGAGTAAGAGCACCCTGGAGAGGATGACTTCCATAGAGACTAGATGGAACCCCTGTCCCCGCTCCAAAAAGATGACCTATAGCAGCAAGCAGGGACAAACTCATTCTGAATATGCTGGTTAAAGCAGCCTCCTTTCTCCACATAGAACTGCTATTTACCCTGCAGTCCTAACCCCACTTAGGGATGTGGGTGGCACTGTGGGTTAAACCACAGAGCCTAGGACTTGCCGATCAGAAGGTCGGCGGTTCGAATCCCCGCGACGGGGTGAGCTCCCATTGCTTGGTCCCTGCTCCTGCCAACCTAGCAGTTCAAAAGCACGTCAAATTGCAAGTAGATAAATAGGTACCGCTCTGGCGGGAAGGTAAATGGCGTTTCCGTGCACTGCTCTGGTTCGCCAGAAGTGGCCTAGTCATTCTGGCCACATGACCCGGAAGCTGTACGCCGGCCAATAAAGCGAGATGAGCACCGCAACCCCAGAGTCACCCACGACTGGACCTAATGGTCAGCGGTCCCTTTACCTTTACCTAACCCCACTTAACTGGAGTAAGCCCCATTGAATTCAACAGGACCCACATTTGGAGAGGCATGGTTAGGATCACAGCCTGAGTTAGGTGTTTGCTTGGTTTTATGTCCTCCATCCTTTGCCCTATAATGGAAGCATTCGCTGTAGATTCTAAAAGGCTGATATGCTTAGGATCAATCATTCTGCCTCACTGGAATATAAAATCCATCCGGTCAGATGGAAAACGAACACACTGGGACAATTTTGAGATGGAAACCATTGCGTTGCAGTAGGTTAGACACCTTATTAAGGTTTCCCCCCCCCCAACCAGACGAAAAAACACTTTCTAACCTACCTGCTCTTATGCATATATCTATGACAGTCATTTGTGGCTTAGAATGAGGGGAAGAGCCAATTTGTATAAAGATCCATTGTCTAGTGGTCTGGAGATGATTCTTGCTAACCACTGAAATCCAGGTAAGTGAATATTTACAAGCCTGTCTCACGACATACCATATTTAAACACAATGTTAGCATATGCACAATGGATCTAGGCCAGAGGTTGCTACAGGAGAACTTCTAGGACACCACTCTGCCTGGCCATCTGCCCTCACTAAGCCTCTGAGCAGCTGACAACTCACTTTTGCTTTATGATATGACATTCGATGTCTACTTTCGGCAACTGCTCAGTTTCACCTGCACTGCTCTCCATGCCATCCACCCTTAAGCAGGGGCATACTTTGGAAACCTCTCACAAAATGGCACCCTACACAGGGCCAAAATTTGCCACTGCCAAATAGATTTCCTGATGGTTCTCCTCTCTAAATCCAGCACTGCCTTACATACTTTGAGGTACTCACACGTTCAGTAAGTCCTCAACTCTTGCGGCGGTTACATTCTGGGGGTCGTGTCTAAGGCCCAAATTGTGCAGTCAGAAGACATTGGGTGCAGTGACAGGTCGGGTTGCCAAAGTCCTTTTCCCAGATGCTGGCCCCCTTTCTTACCCCTTTTTGTTCTTTCATTTTTTTGCCAAGTGCATATAGCTGAATGTGCACAAGCTGAATGTGCATAAATTGTAAACTTACCGTACTGTACCTGTGAGTCCACCCCTAGGTTTTCTGTATTAATTAGTGCTTCACAACAAGGGGGTGACTGTGCGATTGCAGCGCAATCATTACAGCAATAAGAAGGCATGGAATTAAAAAAAAAAAGTGATCCAGCTTAAAAGGGTGTGAAATATACGATACTCAGAGTTGAGTGTGAATTTCATGCTCTTTATTCAGCTCATAGTAGCAATGAATGAAACGTTCCCCAAAACGTCTAGCTATATATACATTATTTACACAATGGGCCCCGCATGATTGGCTAATTCCGGGCTGCTCCTGTAGGCCAATCAGGTCGCTGATTCACTTCCACCTGGAGCTGGACTGGGTGGCTCCTGCGGACCAATCACACTGCTGCATTCTGCATCCTTTCGTTCTAGGGTTCAGCTCAGTACATAACAGGGTGCTAGCTTGACACATGTTTAAAGGCTCCATTCAGAAGTGTTAGCTCTTTGCAGCAGAACCATTCGAAAAGCATACATGCTATTCGTGCTTGCCTGAGGGATATTCTGTATTCCAACCCACCTCAATCAAAAGGTGGGTTAGAAGATTTGGGAAATACATCAGCTCTCCCCCAACCCCCTTTTTTCCCCGGACAATTCCCCTTTAGTTCTTGATTCTATTTACAACCCCAAAACAAATAATTCCACATTTAATATGGCTGCCTGAAAACCTAAAACTAGAACATGCCACACTGTAACATTTTGTTGCAGCCCTAGGATTATTATTTTTTAAACCATTCATCACCGGTGCTCAAACATGCTTTCCTTAAGTTCCTTTTTTTTTTTTTTTTTTTTTTTTTTTTTTGCTGACCAGGCTTATCGCATCCTTACAGCTACTCTTATGCAGCAGCAAGGTTGCATTAAATGGTTATCCCGGCTGCACCTTTCCCGGCAGGCAATTGCAGCCTCCTTCGTTATGGGTGAGTCTGCAAAGGAGATAAGGTGCTCCGTGGGTTATCAGACCACACAATTTACACCCCAGTAGGCTATATAACCCGTCTATGGTCCTGGAGCGTGGCACGTGGAATCACACCACCTTCTCATTAGAGTCATCAGGTTTACCGATAAACTAATGAGATGCTTTGCAATTAAAGGTTTCAGCTAGCAGGGAAGCTCTTTTTGCCTTCGCTCAGGCCAGCCTGGGTGCTTTCCTACCTGCCAATAAATAATCCCACACAGCTTCTGGCCTTGTTGCAGGGCTTTCCATGATTAACTCTGCATAAGTTGGCCCAAATGACCTCATGGATTAATCAATGTGTTCCGTCTCTCGGAGAACAAAGTTCAAGCTGTAGGAGCTACCTCCGATAGGGCTGTGTGTTTTAATTATGACTGGAGTATGAAGTAAATAAATCCCAGTACAGTCAATTTGTCAGTAAAAAGAAAAAAGAAAAGAAAAAAGTCTCCCGTTTTGCCATTGTAGCACTAACGATTTATTTTTATTTGGAAAAGCACAGGCGTTTGCTAATATATTTATAAAACTGAACATTTCAGACATCAATATATGTACAGGAGGCTGGCTGCAGATGTAAGCTTTGCAAGCAAATGGTAACAGCAATGCTTCAGAGGTGAATAAAATTAGGTAAAATATGAACTGCCCACATCTAGACAGACAGCTGAAGGCCTGGCCGTTTATTATGTCCATGACAGGCATCAGAACTGAAATGGATTTGCTCCAAAAGCTGTAAATTTTGACATAAAGTCTCTTTGAATATTCAAATATTCACCACATGTTTGCTAGCTGAACCAGGCAGCCTGCCATGTTTAACAGCAGGGCTTATATATGGTTGTTGGTTTCTGACAGCATTTGCTAGATGGATGACATGCAGCGGTGCTTTGAAATTGATGGTCTTTGATGGCTGGCATGCAATAGCATGCAGTATTTAGCTAAAAGAGATCCAGCAAGGTCTCTCCCCAGCCTGCCCTCTCACTCAACCAGATGGGAGGTCAGAGAAAAATCCCCGGCAGTTTGAGATGTGGTCTTCAAAGCATCAGATTAGGGCAGATGCTTTGATTTAGGGAATAACAAGCAGTTCCGAGGCACTTCATTCCTCATCCCCACCAATCCTCAAAATGCATATTTTTATTTTTACAATAGATCACTTGAGCTTCCCTGCTTTCTTTTCTTCCAGTCTCCCAGCAGCCCCTATGAAATGAAGCACTTGGGATGAACCTCCTGTTATTTTGCTTTGTTTTGCTCCATCAACCTTAGCTTTTTGCTGTGCCAACTAAATCCTTGGCTTTCCCCACTCACCCTCCGGACACTAAGAGAAAATAAGCAAACATACACCCATAGGCACGACAGCCAAAGTGTTTGGGGGCTGGGGTTAACAAAATCAAATCGCCAAAGAGGCACACAGAAGCATCCTGATACGTTTCTCCCCCCGCCCCACAACACCTTCCTTTAATTTACAATTTGAGATGAACTGTTTGGCAGCTCGATGCGCCTGGCACCGTGTCAGCGTCGGTTTGCTGGGGCTGAATCCAAACACGAACCTGAACTTTACCAGCTCCGCTCGTTTTTGTAAACAGATTCCCTTTGCCTGCCAAGCGCTTTCCGAAAGGACACAAAAGACGGTGGCTCCCCCCCACACACACACAAAAGGGGGGGATGCACAGCCCTCAGCACACATTCTTTTACTTAATTAAAAAAAAGAGAGAGAGAAAGCAGGAGAGAGGCACTTCACCATTTGAGTTTCGTTGAGAAGCATGGCAGCGTTCCTGCTGCAGCTTCAGTTGCGACTGCGCCATCCAACTGCACCCAGAAAGGTTGGGATAGAAAGCATACAACTGGGCAATATTCATAACCCACTTCTGCCAAATGGTACACCTGCAGCTTCTGTGGACTTCCTGGTGTTGGTGTGGGAGTCTGGGAGCTAAGGTGTGCTGCCTTGAAGATCTGGAACACAGCTTGATCTGGTAGGGGGCCTCCCCCCCCCCAGGTTAGGGATGGGAAAGGACATCGATTTGGCTCGCATTTAAAGGTGAACCTGCCTCATTTGTGCTTTCTGATACAGTATGCCAACTTTTCTCAAACTTGGGTGCCAAAATGTTGTTGGAGTACAGCTCCCATCATCCCTGACCACTGGTCCTGGTAGCTAGGGATGATGGGAGTCGTAGTCTAACAATATCTGGGCACCCAGGTCTGAGAAAGGCTGCAATAGGCTAAGGGAAATGCGGCCATCCTTTGAAACTCACACTCCTCCAGGTTTTACTGTTCTCCAGCCAAGTAATGTGTGCATAAAATGCACATGCTACAGAAAAAATGGGAGTAGAAATGCATGCATCAGTGAAAGTAACATATAGAAATGCATTATACAAGGGGGGATTAATAATAATAATAATAATAATAATAATAATAATAATAATAATAATAATTTATACCCCGCCCATCTGGCTGGGTTTCCCCAGCCACTCTGGGCGGCTTCCAACAGAATATTAAAATACAATAATCTATTAAACATTAAAAGCTTCCCTAAACAGGGCAGCCTTCAGATGTCTTCTAAAAGTCTGGTAGTTGTTTTTCTCTTTGACATCTGGTAGGTGGGTGTTCTACAGGGCGGGTGCCACTACCGAGAAGGCCCTCTGCAAAAGTCTTTAAGTGCCTGGAGATGCACACCTACAGAGTCTCAGGTAGCTCATGTAGCTACGGTTTTAGGCTCAGACCAAAATTTCAAATTTCAGAGACACCCTGTGCAATGCCAAAATTTGGCACCCCTGCCTCTTGCCTTCAATTCAACATCATTGCTGTGGTACCCCCTGTGGTTCCCCCAAGGCTCCATGCCCAGTGTAATAGAACAGCTCACCCTCCTCAAAATCTACCTCTGACTCCACTCCCATAAGTCCCTAATACAGGCATGGAGACTTGTGGTCATCCAGTTTTGTGTGCCTTCAGTCACAAGTCTGTTCTGTCCTGTTTTCTGAGGATTTCTTTTAACAGTTGCGAAAAATTCTCCTTTATACTGTTACCTGTTTTTGTTTGCACTTGCCCTTAAAATAAGCATTTTCTATGCATTTTCCCCAAAATACATATTGTGCACATTGTCTCCCTCCCCCACCAAAACCTATGCATCATTGCATGCATTAAAACAAAAACTTCATTGCAAAATTCAGACTGTGCAATTTGATTGTTAGCTGATTGTTACAAGCCTGGAAGCTATGAATTAGGTCAGTGCACTTTAAAACCCAGACTGAATGAAATTCACCTCTATCCTAAGAGATGAGGGGAGTTGTAGTCCAACGACATCTGCAGAGCCACTGTTTCACCATCCTTGCCCTAATGAGTGTTATGTTCAGCAAGGCTGAATGTATGCAATATCAAAAGTTTTGCCTCAATTTGACAGGGGCTTAATTAAAAAAAAGGAGCAGTTCATTCAGCTTTTAGGGGTGGGGCAACTGACACTTGAAGCTTTCCTGCTGCAGCTGCTTCCAGTGGCAGCTGAGAGCTACTGGATCTCGGGTAGGTTTTGTCCCAACACCCCAAAATTTGTCCCCTGAAGAGTCCCAACCCTTTACACAGCCTGCAAATGAGATCTCAAAAAGGGTGTGTGAGAAAAACCCTGCAATGTGCATTGATGGTGTTGCAAAAACGACAATGCATAAATAATTGGAGTGGATTGCAGATCCTGCTTCCCTTTGGCTGAATCCTGTTTGTTTCTTTTCTGTGTGTTTTTAAAGAACATAACTGTTCTGCTGTCTTTGGGAAAATCCTCCCTTGCAATTGCTTTCTGAGCAGGAAACTACATATTTTCTCGCTTCAAATTGTTGTTGTGTGTTAAAGCTGCCCTCTTTCCGGAGTGCCTGAGTTGCACAATACACCCAGATTGTGGCGGATATTACAGGTTATCAGAACACCCTGCTGGGTGCATGATTGCTTGGACAACCCCATCACATCTGTGCTTTGCCTTCAGAAAGCAGCCCAGGGTCAGGGGGCTCTCTCCCAGCACTGCACACTGCCGAGTTGCAGTTTATCAGACGGTGCTCTTTGTCCTGAGGCACCAATTGCCCATCATTTGTTTCACATCAGGCTTTTGCCATTAGATATTGCTGTCAACGATGGGCATTTCTCCCGAGCTGTAAATCACAGGCAGCACAACTTTAGGGGACACGGGCAGATCCTCCAAGCAAATCACCTAGCATTTGCTCACATCTGTTGAAGACCTTTCTTGCAGAGCTTCTTTCAACTGAGTCGGAATACTGGTCCATCTAAGGTCAGCCTCATCTGCTCTAACTGGTAATGGTATGCCATGGTCATCTTGTTGTTGTTGTTTAGTCGTTTAGTTGTGTCCGACTCTTCGTGACCCCATGGACCACAGCACACCAGGCACTCCTGTCTTCCACTGTCTCCCGCAGTTTGGTCAAACTCATGCTGGTAGCTTCGAGAACACTATCCAACCATCTCATCCTCTGTCGTCCCCTTCTCCTTGTGCCCTCCATCTTTCCCAACATCAGGGCCTTTTCCAGGGAGTCTTCTCTTCTCATGAGGTGGCCAAAGTATTGGAGCCTCAGCTTCAGGATCTGTCCTTCCAGTGAGCACTCAGGGCTGATTTCCTTAAGGATGGAGAGGTTTGATCTTCTTGCAGTCCATGGGAGTCTCAAGAGTCTCCTCCAGCACCATAATTCAAAAGCATCAATTCTTTGGCAATCAGCCTTCTTTATGGTCCAGCTCTCACTTCCATACATCACTAAAGGGAAAACTATAACTTGAACTATACGGACCTTTGTTGGCAAGGTGATGTCTCTGCTTTTCAAGATGCTGTCTAGGTTTGTCATTAGGCCAGAGATATTTCCCATGACATCAGAAGATAAGAGGACCCTGCTAGATCATTCCAAAGACCCATCTAGTTCAGTATCCTGTTCTCATAGTGGCCAACTAGCTGCCCCTGGGAAGCCCACAACCGTAGGACCATTCTCTCCACCTGCAACAGGTATTCCAAGGCATATTGCCACCAACTCTGGAGACAGAACTACTGGAGGTCCAGCTACTTGAGATCCTTTAACTCAGAGATGGAAAACCTGTAGTCCTTTAGACTGTTGGACTCCCAACTCCGACCAGTCCCTACCAGCGTGGTCAATGATCAGGTGTGATGGCCTGGGATTCCGATTCAGAGGCTGAACCAGAGGAATCCCAGCCTGCACAGGAGTCCCCGCCTCCAGGGCCGGCTGAACTGGGGCAAGGCCTAGATTCTGAGGAGCCTGCACCTGTGTCAGATCCTCAGGAGCAGGCACCAGGTGAAACCATTCTGGCCCCAGAGGTGCTTGAGGACTCAGTATCTACAGGTAAGCCTCCTCCGGGGCCCAGTAACCCTTCAGCCTCTCCTGAACTGCAGAGGCTTAGGGCAGAGAGGTGAAGGGAACTGGTTGCTCCCAGGAGGAGTGCTCGCCTTAAGGCCAGGGGAGGCGGGGCTCCTGGGGGCCAGGACCGCCCCTGGCCTTAGAAGAAGATAAAGGTCAGTCAGCCCGGTCCCAGGTTGCGGGAGCAACGTCGTTGTTGGCTTCAGTCCTTCCAATGTTCCTGTTCCCTGCCCGGCCTCCTGCTCCTGACCTTCCAGCATTCCTGTTCCCGCCCGGCTCCCAGCTTCGGACTTCCAGTGTTCCTGTTCCCTGCCCGGCTTCCTGCTTCTGACCTACCAGCATTCCTGTTCCTCGCCCGGCTCCCTGTTTCGGACCTCGCTTCTCATCTTGTGAACTCTGTCTACGGTAACGGTACCTTCCCCCCGGGACCAGCACATCAGGGAATGATGGGAATTGTAGTCCAACAAGAGTGGGAGAACTGTTCTGCCAACAGTTTCCTTCTTTCTGTAGTCATTTTCCAGTTTCTCCACCACCACCGAGCTTTAACCCTCAACATACACACAACGTTCTTTTGATTCAATGCAGCTATTAGTATTGTTGTCATTGTTCCTAGTTTCCAGAAAGCATAATGATGAGCTTGAAAGCGTATGAGTTCTGGGCAGCATGGATGTCAGAGAATTCCAACCAAAACAGGCATGGGAGTGCTAATTGGTGATGTTTGATTTTTTTTTTTTATGGAAGAGAAATTAATCCAGCGAATATTATTGCTTTTTGAAGTTGTTTCAGCCTATGAATGATGTGTCACTGATTATGTCCCTCCGCCCCATTTGCTTTGAGCTTCCTTTGCGTTCAAATAAATGGAGCTGCAATAATGCAGTGACACTGTAATTTATGTAATTAATTACATAACTTGCATAATTTTGCCACAGCAGACAGTGAGACAAATATTGTAGGTTTCAGCAGAAGGTGAACTGCAGTGGAATGGAAACAGTGTTGCATGCAATGCATACAGGGTGGAAGAGGAAGTGATGCCTCTCTACACGCTTAATAGTCCTTTGGGGGTCAGTGTTCTGCATGGCTCTTTGCCCATCCATTACCAGCAGATGCAAAACGAATTGTGCGAATTGGAATGTACATGAAATCTCTTAAACATCTCTTAAGTCACAGAATCTACCTTCTCTTGGCAAAGAATTGAAATCCTGGCGCACACTTTTTTTTATAACACACACACACACACACACACACACACACACACGGAAAGCATGTCTCCTCGAGGACTTAGCAGACATTCAAATGCAGTCAAAAACTATTGCTCTCCTATTGATTACACCAGTATGCAGTCTTTGCTGTCCTTCAACTGTTATCCATCTGCTCTGCTAAGACAAGCCAGATTGCTTGCTTGCTTATTTTTGTAGTATGTATGTATGTATGTATGTATGTGTAAGCATGTGGGTTGGGAGTGTCTTGTTCCAATTTCATTTCAGATGGGCGGGGTATAAATCATAAATTATTATTATTATTATTATATTATGTAAGCCTCTCTGGGAGTCTTTTTGGCTGATAAGTGGGGTACAAATGTTACCAACAAACTCAGCATTTAAAATCAATTTTGTTGAGCGAGTAACCCAAGCTCTCAAATGATACCAACGTTGGTTTGCTGCCAGCTATTGATTATTTTTCATTTGTTGCATTCTTTATTTTTATTTTATAATGAACAAAGGGAGGGGGAATAAACGAAGGGAGGATTAATGGCACGCAAAGGATGCCCACATGAATCATTCATTGCATGTTGTTTTGCATACCTTACACTTCGGGAGGGGTATAATTTCGCACGCCAACAAAAAGGCCCGCTTTGCAGTGCTCTGCATTTTCCCTCAAAAATCACAGGTGCATGAGCACACGGCTACCAGACTCTGTCGAGCGACTGCCTCCTCGCTTGCCTCCTCTTCCATCTTTCAGAAACACTGACATTGCTACATTCATCCTGCTGCAGCTAAGGGCCATTTCACACATTACAGAGAGACAAATCTAAGTTTGCCACCAACTGTAAACGCAGCAGGAAAGATGCTGGCAAGCGGGACTCCCTGAGGAGCGTGCTTGCATGATGCATGCCTTTAAATTAAAAACACCTCTTTGTTGCATTCACACTTAACTCAGTTGGAGCTTTTAGCTTATATGGCAGTTGTCAGGTTTATTTAGATGCTTGTGGTTGTTGTTTTTTTAATCTGTACTTTACATATATTTCTATTTTACATATTTCTTATTTCTTTATTGTTGTAAATGCACATTTCTTTGCTGTCGGATGCCTCAAGTGCTCAGAGAGGAAAAGTGAGATAAAAATAGAAACACAAAATTGTTTTATCAATTTATGTTGTTGTTGTTTAGTCGTTTAGTCGTGTCTGACTCTTTGTGACCCCATGCACCAGAGCATGCCAGGCACTCCTGTCTTCCACTGCCTCCCACAGTTTGGTCAAACTTATGCTGGTAGCTTCGAGAACACTGTCCAACCATCTTGTCCTCTTCTCCTTGTGCTCTCCATCTTTCCCAACATCAGGGTCTTTTCCAGGGAGTCTTCTCTTCTCATGAGGTGGCCAAAGTATTGGAGCCTCAGTTTCACGATCTGTCCTTCCAGTGAGCACTCAGGGCTGATTTCCTTCAGAATGGATACGTTTGATCTTCTTGCAGTCCATGGGACTCTCAAGAGTCTCCTTCAGCACCATAATTCAAAAGCATCAATTCTTCGGCAATCAGCCTTCTTTATGGTCCAGCTCTCACTTCCATACATCACTACTGGGAAAACCATAGCTTTAACTATACAGATTTATACTATACGGATTCATCAATTTATAGGCTGCTTAATTACCAACATTTTTACTTGGTGCACGTAAAAATGAAAAAGCAATGAATAAGATCAATTAGAAATGATCCTAGCAACAGAAAAGTCTTTGAAATGCACCTGAAGTTCAACAGGGAGAAGGGCCTAGGATGATGATCACAGGGTTCGGGAAGAGGCAATCATTGAGGTATGGTGGTCCTGAGCCATTCAAGGCTTTATAGGTCAAAATCAGCACTTTGAATTGGACCCGGAAACTAACTGGCAGCCAGTGGAGTCAGGCCAGAATCAGTGTATGCTCAATTCATCTTGCCTTGGCCACAAAATACTGCACCAGCTGAAGTTTCCAGTTGTATCTGCTGAGCAGGGGTAGGGGAGATCACAGGGAGGGGAGTGTTAGCATCCCATCCCCACTGACCAGCTGATCGGTTAGCAATTTTGCTGTGGCAAAGAGGAGGCTCTGTGTGTTTGGCCGCACGGGTATTTGGTCTGTGCCTGTTTGTGTCTGTTAGATTGGGAGTGAACACAGCCACTTTTGCCACACCCATTGCTGATGCAAGTTGTCCAAGAGAGAATGTGAGCCCCCCCCCCCCCATAAATCTTTGGCATTCTCCCTGGTTTTTGGAGTTCTGCTTGATTATATCAGCTCATAACGCATAGGGATTTACACCACTGGAGTTTACAGTTTCTGCAGCAGCTATTAAGGAACATCTCCATCTACAGAATCTCAAGCTATAGGGAATTAGGTTTGGGGAAAACAAGACCAAGCTGCTGTCTTACCATTCGATGTTTCAAGACAGGAAAGCTGCCTCATCAAAGCAGATTTAGGACAAAAGACAGAGGAGGCCAGAGGAGGAGGAAAAGGATCAGCCAGGAAGGCCTCGGGAAGATTTCAAGTCAGGCACAATCCCTGCTGAATTGCAGTGATCTCCCAGCACACATTCCACTCCCTCTCTAGGGCTGAGAAACTAAATTGCATCTGCTTATAACCACATATGAAGCCATCCCACAAAACCTTAAAAAACTAACAGAGTTGCTACTTTGGGGATGGTTTGCCTCTTTGGGTATTCAAGTGTTCGAGTGGGAAAAGGATCGTTTAAAATAAAAATGATATAGCACCATTTTTAGGCTTCTCTCGTTTATCAGTATGTTGCTGTGTTTATACACAGCATATCCTCTCCAGGCATGCCATCCCTTCAGGGGTGAATATGTCCCTCTAGTTCTCTCAATATGGCCCCAGGGGATCTCTCTCTAGGTGTCAGTCCCCTCTCCCAAGGCCACACCCTTCACCTGCCCTGCTTGCCCCACCCCTCCTGGAGAGATTTTGCCTTGCTGGAATTTGGCCTTGAACTCTGATTGTGCCTCTTGCTCATCCAGATGGAGGATACAGAGAGGTGTGTGTATGAGAATGTAGAAACTAGCTGGTTGGCATCCACCTGTCTCGGGAGACAATGGGGGGGTGAAGTCAAACGGTTAGAAGGTTGCAGACCTGCTGTCTCTGTAGACTTATAACTGCTGCCTTCTGTGTTGCTTTTGCTGTGTTTGTAGTACCAAAGTGACCTCCCCAGGGTGCAAGTCTGGGCAGGTCCTGTATGGAGGTCCTGGGATGCCCAGACGAGAAGACCCCTCTCACAGTCTCACTGATGTGGTCCAAAGAAAAGCAGAGCACCAGGTTGGCTGCAGGAGTTGCGGGAAGGAGGCATACAAGACACCATCCAACCACCATATGGCCTGCACTCCAGATCTGTGTACTCTGTAGCCTTTTCTTCTCCTGAAGATGTCCCACAAGGCATATAGGCACACTGCAGCAGAAGTTTAGGATCATCGTTTTCCTTCTCCAAGATGGGCTACCTTCCCAGGTTGATGAACCCCATCTGTCCCTCATTTCCCTCTGCAGCATATACAGAAACAACCTTCTTGACCACTGGACCCACTACTGCGGTCATCCACTTCATCCACCAGAGTCTGTCTTCACATGCAGGGAAAGTCCCTAACTCACCAATGGTTTTGGACCACCGGCTACCCTCACCTAGTTTAGCCTGCTAGTCAAAGCTATTCCCAGGGTGTGGCCATTGTCACATGCTGACAACCTCTAGGAGCCACAGGTGAGAGCTGAATGCAGGGTGGAGGCCAAAGGTGGACAAAGTACCCCAGAAGAAACATGACATGTCCCTCACCAGAGATACTGCTGTAGAAACTGGCCTACTGTACAAAGGTAAATTTCACACCATTGCTCTGCCCACTTTTTTCTCCGACATGTGGCCCCCGGAAGGTTGCTTCCAAGGGAATTTGGCCCTCAGGCTGAAGAAAGGTTTCCTACTTCTGCTTTGTTGGTTCCCTCTCCCTGTCAACATTTAAATGGTAAGCTCCTTGGGGCAGGGAGCTGGCATTTCCGTCCATGCCGCTGTCTCAACAGAGTCTAAAGCTCTGTGTGAATTGATGGTGCTGTTTAAATAATAGATAGCAATAGCAGCAAAAGCATATTTTAATCGTACTTGAAGCAACAAAATGAGCAGCTTATGCCTGCCTAGAAGGAAACAACAACAAAAGTGGTGAGTTGATGGCAACACATATATTGCTTGCTTGCAAATGTAAAGCAGTTATGTCTGAGATCGCATTAAGATGCTAAGACGACGGAGGCCTTGATCATTAATTTTGGATAGCGCTGCCCATTAAATTATCTCTGGGAAAGCTCTCTGCGCTTCACCTCCACTCCCTTCCGTCTCAGGGATGCTGAAAGCTAACACTAATTGCTGATGCCTCTCCACCTTCCCTAAAATACTTGGGAGGAGGGTGTGGATGCATGCGCGAGTGCATGGGTCCATGTGGCAAAACAGAATTGCAACAATTAGCAGCACCCATATCATTAGGAGAAACTGAGGTCTTTTGTTAATCATTCAGAAATAATATGATAAATATGCAATGCAGAAGTGTTTGCGGAATAAAACATGATAAAACTAAGTGGTGCAAGATTGAACTTGTCTCAGAGAGAGAGAGAGAGAGAGAGAGAGAGAGAGAGAGAGAGAGGAAAAGAAGGGTTACATTAACATAATAGAATTCAGTGCAGGCGGCCATCTGTTTTAATTGAGCAAGCTTATTCGTACTATGCTCTGCACCGCTAATCTTGTTTAGATTAATGTTAATGTTCTATTAAAAGGCAGTTTATCATCTCACAATGTGAAGTTAAAATAAGCACACCCAGATTCTGCCGTTAAGGCAGAGGGAGAAAATGGATAGCTCATTACCCAGCTATTGATCTCCCTACAACACAACTATTAAGGCTGGGAAGTTTTGCTGGAAAGTAACTCATGATCTTCTTCCTTAAGGTTGAGTGTAAATGAACACAGATGAAAAGTTTGGCTTCCCTAGTTAAAGATTTAAGACAGGCTGCTTGGCAAAATGGGCTCAGATATGTACTGAGGCTGAAGGGGGGGACGGCGGGGGGAGACAGAAGGCGAGTACAGACGGGATCTAATGGCCAGTAAATTCTTTCAAGTCATGAAAGTAGAAATCAAGACAGCTTTTCTTTTCCTTTTTTTCACCCACTGTCATAGCTTATGGTGAGAAAACAGTGTCTTTTCCCTCCTTGTCTGTATTTTAATGAGAAAGCCAGGAGTTGACCATTTCTTGGAAACATGCCTATCATTAAGAACAATCCCAAAGGCAAAAGAAAGGAGCTCGGTCTGCGAGCCACAAAGCACATCTGACACCAGAATCAATATAACAGAGATCAGCATTATCAGCAGTGGCAACGGGTATCATTTTCTGCAAACATGGTGGCTCCTGACAGTCTTTCTCGGGACCTCCGAGAGCAGAAGCAAAGTCCTTCTGGGGGGCAGAACAGTAAGTAAGCTTGCTCTCTTAGGCAAAGTCGGCACTAGGCTTCCACAACATTAATCTGCCATGCATAATGCAGTCTAAACACCGTGTTACTGAAACACATTATAGGTGGGACTGCTTCCGAAGACAGTTCGGAAACCTCTGCTGGTGCAGAATTCCGTGGCCAGGTTGGTCACTGGGGCAAGGCAGTCTGAGCATATAAAGCCAACCCTGGACTGACTGCTCTGACTGCCAATTAGTTTCTGGGCCTAATTCAAAGTGCTGGTTTTCACCAATAACGCCTTAAGAACCGCCTCTCCCCATATCAACCTACCCAGACCCTACAATCATAATCCAAGGCCCTTCTTCGTGTGCCTTCTCCGCAAGAGGTCCAGAGGGTGGCAACATGAGAACAGGCCTTTTCTGCAGTGGCTTCCCATCTGTGGAATGTTCTCCTCAGGGAGACTCGCCTGGAGCAGTCATAATATAGGTGGCACTCAAAAACTATTCTATATAACCAGGCTTTATGGCCTTTAGCTATCTGTGGTCTTCTAGAAGTGGGTAGTTTTAATGTATCTACATGGGCTTGTTGGTGGGTTGGTTGGTTTGGTTGTTAGTCACTTGACCCAATCTAGTTGTATGTAGTTGACTACTTGAGTAATGCACATCCTGGTGTGAGTAACACATCATGGCTGGATGTCATTTATATCCTTTTTTCTTCTTCTTAGACCATTAGTTTCTCTTGCAACACATGTACCATCTTGGGATGGAACTGATCAGTGAAATGCAAACAAAACGAACCACAAGAGGAAATAAGATGAAAAGTCAGCTGCAATGTCACAAAACTACCCTCTTGCACTATTAGCAAAGCGCTCCTCTCTTCCCCAGATTTCATTCCAAATCTGAACCCAAAGGGTACAATTTAGTACTAATTGTGCCTATATGTACTGGAAACGAATCGAAATAGCACTAAACAGAGCAACCATCAAGCAAGCTCATGTGCTCATTGCGTTGCGGTAGAAACGCAGGGATAAAAATAATTAACATCCCATTTTACCTTCATCCGAGGATTTCATAATGGTTTGTGGACATTTAATAAACGCCACCATGCGTGTGCTTTAGAAAGCGGTGACTTGGAATAAAAGGGGGGCATAAACGGCCGTCGCAGATAACTACCTGACCATTAAGCCTCAGTTCATCACTACAGCTAAAAGAGCTAATGTGATCCTTGGGCAAGAATCAGGCAAGAATGTTATCGAGAGGAAAGAAAGGAGAGAGCTTTACCTCCATTGCAGCATGCCATGCATGATGAAATGGCAGCGTTAAGAAAATAACCACTTTAATGTTCCAGTAGACACCAGGATATGAGCCCATTCAAGGGGTCTTGGGGGAAGAATTCCGTCTGTACAGCAACACAGAGAAAGGGACTATTGGGAGGTTGGCTGCACCAGCAACTAAGTCTCTCAACATCCACAATGTGGAAACCTCAAGCCTAGGGGACTGTACACAGTTCACATCCTCTCCCAACACCAGCCCTGATTTGCACCCACCTCTGGTGTTTTTGCTTGGCTGGAATGCAGCCTTAAACTCTGATAATGCTTCTTCCATGCTTAGATGGAGAGGGGGGTGGATGCACACAAGCACATGTAGAAACTAGACTACTAAGGTAGAGCTCACATTTGTCGCTCTCCTCACGTTATACTCTGCCCCCTCCCCTACCAATGGTATAGGAAGGCCAGATTTTCGCCTTTATTTACTTTCTGGTCCCCAGCAAAATGCTCCCTCCACGCCTTACAATCATAACCACAGAGACCGACACATAATAAAAGGCTTCCAAAAAACATCCTATTGTTTAAATTGGAAGCAGTCGACAAGGTGCCCTGCAGACACTGTTGAACTCTAATGCCCATCCTTCTCAGCTGGTGGACCTGATAGCTGAGGCTGATGGGAGCTGTTATTCAACATGGGGCACCATGTTGCCTACTGTCGATTTAAATCACTGTGAGAAAGACAACAGTTGAAGCAGCCACCTGAGGAGATGCAGCAACTCATTTTCCAAGTGACAGGAGCAAGCTGGCTAGGGTCGCCATGTTTCAAACAGTGAAAATCCAGACAGAAACATTGTTGAGCCTTTCTGGCTAGGAAAACTTCTCTGGGGAGGGAGTTCTGGAGATATGGTGCCACCACCAAGAAGGATCTTATCTCAGGGGGCAGCATCTACAGCAAGGTGCTCCAACCCATTGGCCCACGAGGCCATTTTTGGTGGCCCTCAGCAGCATTCAAGGGGGAAAAAATGAAATCCTTTTTAAAAATAAAATAAAATAAATGGTTGGCTGTCATGCATTTTTAATGAATGCACAAACATCTATTTGTGTATTAATGGTGTTTAATAATTAAATATACTAATTCTATTGTGTATTTAAATATATATATCTAATTAAATATATTCAGTAATATTAAATATATTGTGAACACATTAATTCGCAAAATGGAAATTTAATTCAGCGTGTGTTGACCCACGGTGTCGAAGTCCTCTTGGTCTGAGAGGTTGGCTGGCCATCATCTACAGAGTCCCCTCCAACATCCATCAGGCATGAGGATATTTCTATAGGAGCAAAGGTTTTCCTTCATATAACTAGGGCTCTGGCTCTTTAGGGCTTTATCCTCTCGCCCAAGACCCCAGGAAGGAAGAGCATTTGCATATAAATACATATTCATGTGCACATTTCCTCTGTTATGCAAATTGTCACGACACATATTGTGTTAGCTTCAGGCAACTCACATTCTGAAATGAGCAGTGGCCCTTTGGCTCCTGGTCTATTCCTGATTTGGACCTCCTCGCCGAACAAGCTGCCCACCCATGGACTAACCTTGTGTAAACAGCATACCAATTTTCTGATTATCCAGATGCTTCGCTTGTCCCCATGGCCAATCAGATTAATGAGTTTGCAATGTAATTATTTCACACGCACACACACACACAAAAAATGCAAAGCAAACAGATCTTTGCAAAGAAGCGGGTCCTGGCTGTGTCTCCTCCTGGCACCCCCAGCCGCGGCAGCTCCATCTAATTCCTAAGGTGCATTACGTTCTTGGCCCATTTAGGTAATTTGTCGGGATGGACGGAATACACTTTATGTAATCAGAGGCCGGAGGAATTAAAAGAGCTGGCGGAAAGGGTCCTGGGAAAATGCATGCAATGCGGAGAATGGGAGCAATCAATACAAAGTATCACACCTTGAGAGCTCTACCCTCTGGCCAATTCTTTCCCCAGAGAAACCTATCCAGAAATAATAATCGGGGAGATGACAGCTGAATGATGGAGGCACAACAGAATATCTATTATTTATTATGTGCCCCTCCAACGCTCTGGGCTGTGTACAGAATCCTGACAACGCTACAAAAAAGAAGAGGTCAAAAGGCAACCAAACTTCAGCAATTTCCCACTTTTTCTCCCCATTATACCAGAGGGGAGGGAAGGTATCTATCTGGCTACTATTCAGCCAAAATTAAGCATTGGTCCTATTGATTTCAACCGGAGAGAAAATCCCAGGCTTAAGTCTCTCTGGCAGAAATCAATGGGGCTTCAAAGTGCCTAGCTTTGGCTGGATGATGCCCAGTAATAGTTCCCCCACTGGTTTAATATCTTGGGGACCTTAGACCAGGGTTTCCTAGTTTGGGCACCACGGTTTGCTTTAGGAAACCACTATAACATCCTAAAAGCTGTGCCTGCCCAGGAAGCATGTTCCCAGGCCAATAAACAAAGGTGTATTGGGTGGGGGGGGGGCAAGGAAAGATTATGTTATCTCATCTACACCACAGAGGTTTTTAAGTTTTGCACATGGCTTGGCTGAGCTTTGTACCCAAATCCGGGCTGGTTTGTCCCCCATGAACAAACCACAGGTGGTAAGCCAACAATAGACCTTGGTTACAGATTCAGGTCGGTAGCCGTGTTGGTCTGACGCAGTCGAAATATAATAAATAAATAAATAAATAAATAAATAAATAAATAGTCCAGTTGCACCTCAGAGACCAACTAAGTTTGTTCTTGGTATAATAATAATAAATTATAATTTATTTATTTTTTATACCCCGGCCTTCCCGGTTTAAAACCCGGGCTCAGGGCGGCTAACAACAAATTTAAAACACTTTTAAAAACTTATTTATAAAAGCAGCATAAAATACAGTATAAAAACATGAATAACAATAAAATTCAAAAATCAAAAATGAATTGATA
Organism: Podarcis gaigeae; assembly: GCF_964106915.1. Classification (NCBI taxonomy): domain Eukaryota; kingdom Metazoa; phylum Chordata; class Lepidosauria; order Squamata; family Lacertidae; genus Podarcis; species Podarcis gaigeae. Next base: position 11,402,945 of record NC_139682.1, read on the forward strand.
ATCCCCAGGGCTAACTTGCTCTAATTGGTCCTACTTGGGCCAGCGAGGAGACCAGGGGAGAATTAGTGTGGGGTCTCAGAGCGGGTGATCTTCATAAAAGGAGAGGGGGAGGAAAGAGAAGGGAAGGGAAATAAAAGATCAGGCTGAATTCAAATTAAAGGTCAGGCAGAATAGCTCTGTCTTACAGGCCCGACAGAAGGAGGTTAAATCCTGAAGGGCCCTAGTCTCATGGGACAGAGCATTCCACCAGGCCGGAGCCATCACTGAAAAGGCCCTGGCTCTGGTGGAGGATAGTCTAACTTCCTTAGGGCCCGGGACTTCTAAACTATGGTTATTCATGGACCTTAAGGTCCTCTGCCAGGCAGACCAGGAGAGGTGGTCCCGTAGATATGAGGGTATAAGCTTTAGTGTGCATACACACTTCTTCAGATACACTGAGACAGAAGTCACCAAACCCTTATACAGTGGAACCTCAGGTTGCAGATATAATCCGTGATGGAGGCACGTCCGCAACCTGTAGCGTTCGCATCCCGAAGCGCCGCATCTGCGCATGCGTGAGCGGCGAAACCCGGAAGTAACCCATTCTAGTACTTCTGGGTTTCCCGTGGTCCGCAACCCAAAAACACGTAACCTGAAGTGCCCGTAACATGAGGCATGACTGTAAATAGGGGGGTGGGGGTGGGGTTTACAGCTCATAGTTTGTTTGGAGTAAGACCAGAAACCTATCCTGGGTTGAGATGTAACCACAGCTTAGATCTCAGTTTTATGGTGGCAGCTGGACCAAGGGAGGAGTAAAGTGACTATAATCTACACTGTGTTTACCAGAAAGCCTTGCTCATTCACACTATGCGATAGCTTGGTCCCTTGCGATGTGTGTACCATGCCATTTTTGTCACTTTGCGAGAATATTTCATATGCACGTGAATTTTTGATGCAGCAAGAGCTCAGCCAATAGGCAAGTCCTCATATTCAACCCATTTAAAGGGGGAGTTGCCAATAGTGTCTGGAATACCACAACAAGCAACTTAGACTTCAGACCTAAGCACCCTTACTAGGGAATAAGCCCCACTGAGGACAGCCGGATCATGGGGACCTTGAAGACATTGTGCTGTTAATTGCCCACTACTGATTTAGACCATTAACCCTCTTTTCTGCCAGCTGCTTTTCCAAGACAGATTGAGGAACATGCGACTTGAGCTAAACGAACCCTGAGCCAAATTTGCCAAGGCATTGTTATCTTCCCCGGGATAAATTATGCATTCACCCATTGTTTGAAAGTTTGGAAATCACCGTTGGTGGTAAACTTTTCACTAGAACACACAGATGGTCCTGCCTGATCCTGTTAATGAAAAAAATCTCTCACGCAGCTACAAAAACTGACGCGATCATCTGTTTTTCAACATTCTGGGGGAAAAAAGAATATCGAGCGAGGTGTAAGGTGCGATACAAATGAGAATAATTAGCTTGTGCCATCTGTGGACATTAAAAAAAAAAAAGTAGGGGGAGAAGAAGAAGATGAAGAAGAAAGGAGAGTCTCTTTATTCCAAGGTTTTCTAATGGTAAGCATTATATCTTCAGCAAAGTATGCAGTTAATAACTTTTCAATTTATGGCGACCTTCTGCTCTGATTTACTTAAGGAACTAAGATACTTGCTGCGCCTCACACCTTTCCCACCTTATAATTAGCAAGTAATAAAAAATGCCATTAAAAAGTAATAAGTCTGCAGCTCTCCGACAACCCACTGATTAATTCTACAGTTTGCAAAGCACTTTGGAGGTTACTTGGCTGAACCTCCAGTTTTTAACCCAGTTCTCCGGAAGTAAGGAAGTCTTCCTGCGCCACAAAGTCCAGAAGCCTAGCGATGGCTGTTGAGAGGTGTCCTTTGGGATGACAAATATCAATGCAAGGCTTTTCAAGGTTCGTGAAGGGGTCGCGGTGGGTCTTTGGGGGGCAAGCGTTCAGTCACAGTCTCTTGGCGGTATGAAGGGCCTTGGCGCCATGCTGATATTTACTGAGCTGTGCTTTACCGTGGCTAAATGCCCAATGGAGACCCTGTGTTGAGAACTAGGCCTTGACAGCACATTTCTAAAATGCTGCAGGAGGGTGTGATTACAAGGGGAAGCAGTGAGTTGGGGAGGCATACTTAACTCTTTTCTCCCCTGGCTTTTTTCTTCTGCAATCCCCTCCCCGTACCTGTTTTTCCTCCTATGAACACCACAAGCCCAGCATCCTGTTCTTGCTGTTCTCCCAGATGCCTGTGGGAAGGTCCTAGGTGCTTCTAAGAACCACATCTGGGGAAAAGAAGCTTGGGGAGGGTTGTGCAAAGCAGAATCAGAAGGTAGGAGATGGGTAAAGCATTCATTTTCTCTCCTCCAAATTGCACTCTTATCTAGACTCCTTTTTTGATGTTCTGCAAGGTCCAGGCTTTGCAGACCAGTCTCATTTGCTTAATATCTACTTTGACTCCGACTTGTACCTTTTCAGAAATGCTGTTTTAAAGGAAACAGCTTCCCACACCACTCCCATTTTCTACCACCCTGAGGAACTGGCCAGCACAGTAGAAATATCCACAGGTGGAATCCCTTTGCTTCTCATTCCAGCACGCTTCACAACAGTAGGGGCACATAGTCAGAAATATATTGGATTGCGGAAGCCTAAGGGTGCATTGAAATGGGAGTTTGCAATCCATGCACAAGAGTCAGACTCAGCCAGGGCTGCCAGACATTAACCAAGGCAATGTGGGACCCAAACGTGGCAAGCCACGCCAAGGTATGATAAGATAGGAAATGTCAGGGGATTGTTGAAACATTTTTCAGATAGGGCCTAAAGGCCTGGAATCATAATTTCTAATCACATACGCTTTTAAAAAAAATAAAAAGTAGAAAGGATTTCCCATTTGGGAGCTGCCCACAGGTAATTTGTCTGTTCACTGTGAGAACAGGATGCTGGTCAAGACAGGCTTTTGGCCTGATCCAACAGGGCTCTTGGGATCTTAGAAACCAGGAACATTGGCCTCTAATAGGAAATCTATGCTGGTCTTCAAATTGTAGCATACATTATGCATCCTACTTGGGAGATGTTCCCACAGAAGAATATGCTGCAAAACACCATGATGTACAAGGACTGTGCATGGAAAAGATCTTAGCTGCCACTCTCATGCTGTTTTAAATACCATCAAGAAGAAGAACTTCATATATTATTGAGGAAACATGCAACACTTCCTTGCACTTTTCTACCAGGCTGAAGAAGCCATGTTTGGCCTTGTACAATCACCATCAGTAAGTAGTGGTACATTTAACTAGTTCACATTCTCCCTTAAAAAAATACATTCTCTCTTTTATGATGTTGGGTCTGCGATGTACTTCATGCTGGCATATGCATATAATCCTGAGTATTTGTTTTCTCTGTTTCCTCTGCACTACTACAATCTGAGGAAGGATGTTGATGAGTGGAGCTGAATCCCAATGAGATTTTCTTGGGAAGCATCCAAGCCAGGCTGTGGTCATTGGTGGTGCAAATCCCAATACAGATTCCAAATAATATGTTTTCCCACTTAGGGACCCTGAGGTCCATCTGGTGGGAGTTGAAGGCTTGAGCCAGAGCAGGAATGGAGAGCCTTTGTGCCTCCAGATGTTCTCAGGCCACAGTTCCCACCATCCCTGACTGCTGCTCATGTTGGGAGTCCAGCAATATCCACAGATATTGCAGTCAGAGAATTACAAAACTGTGCAAATTAGCTGGGCACTAAGGAGCACAATAACCAGCAAAGCTTCAGAAGAAATGGAAATACTTCTGTCCTCACTGCCAGCTCCTTCTCTTCCTGGCTATCTGCTGAGTTATCAGTTCCACCAGAGTAGACTCCCTGGCAACAGAGGCTTCTGGCAGCCAAACTAATGCTGATACTGAGCTTCCCTCAGGTCTGCTACCATCTTTGCTCTGGAGGTTCAGGGGCTGAAGCAGGGAACACGTTATTGAGGCAGTGTTCAGGATGAGAGGGGTTTATTGGAGGGGGGCAGACAAAACATCCATGTTCTAAGGCATTTGGAGCTGCCTCGGGACTTGGGTCCATGCCTCTGCCTCAACAGAGTTCTTCCTGGGGTCTGTGTCAGGCAGGATCCTGACCGCTGGATGCCGAAGAAGCCCACAGGCACTATCTTCTGCTCCACTGACCGGGGAGAGGGGGGAGTGGTCAGGCTCCCATTAATAATTATAGGTTTTGTGTTGCCAGTCAATCCCACAAGCTGATGTCCCATAGCCTTTCTTAGTCTGACAGTCCATGGTCATTTACAAGGCTAGAGCCAGACTGTTTAGGTCAAGCCCTGGAGTCCATGACCAGATGATTCTGTGGAGAACTATTCTCCCCACACTTAGGCCACTACCAGACTGTCACCATTTTGCAGGTGGAATGTATAAGAAGAACCCTGCTGTATCAAGCCAGTGGGCATCTGGCCCTGCCCCCTGTTCTCACGGCAGCCAATCAGATGCCTAAGGGAAGCATTTGGATTCTGTGGTGTAAGGTCAAATCCCTGTTGCACAATTAAAACAGAAGCTAGCCTTCTTGTGCAACAATCCCTCTTCTGCCACCCCCAACTACGCTTTTCACAGTAAGGAAAGTGATGGAGAAATTCACCAGAAAATATGGGATGAAAATTGCTTAACAACAGCCTCAGCCCTGTATACCTGAAGGAGCTTCTCCACCCCCATTGTTCAGCATGGACACTGATGTCCAGCTCCGAGGGCCTTCTGGTGGTTCCCTCACTGTGAGAAGTGAAGTTACAGGGAACCGGGCAGAGGGTCTTCTCAGTACTGGTGCCCACCCTGTGGAACACCCTTCCTTCAGATGTCAATGAAATAAATAACCTTTTAGAAGACATCTGAAGGCAGCCCTGTATAGTGGTACCTCAGGTTACATACGCTTCAGGTTACAGACTTCGCTAACCCAGAAATAGTGCTTCAGGTTAAGAACTTTGCTTCAGGATGAGAACAGAAATCGTGCTTCAGCAGCGTGGTGGCAGCGGGAGGCCCCATTAGCTAAAGTGGTGCTTCAGGTTAAGAACAGTTTCAGGTTAAGTATGGACCTCCGGAACGAATTAAGTACTTAACCCGAGGTACCACTGCACAGGGAAGTTTTTAATGTTTGGTGCTTTGGATGTTTTTATATATATGGAAAGCCACTTAGAGTAGATGACAACCCAGTCAGATGGGCTGCTTGTTGCTGTTGCTGTTGTTTAACCTTACCACAAAACTGTGTGAAAACAAAGGATGCTCTAAAAGCAGAGCATCTGAAAGTGGCCTCCGTCTGATGGCAACCCTGAGTTGGTTTTGGATTCTGCTTTCCTGTTGCTGCTGGATGATTCACTTGCCCAAAAGGAGTTGGGTTGTTGTTCTTGTTTTTCGCTGCACACGCATTCACCTGCTCTCTGCTTGTGACACACTGTGCCTGGCCGGGATTCTCCCTTTTCATCACACATCACAGATGCCGAAGTATGTTTTGAACTGAGGCAGTATATAATAAGCAGCCAGCAAGGTTTTTGGTTTTTTCCCCCCTGGTACAGCTTTAACCAAAAGAACAAACACAATCTTGGCTTCTAAAATATCCAAAGGACAGCAGCGTTGCAGAGTAAATAAACACTAAGTTGGGCATCTGTGTGTCTCAGAGTTGAATGTGCAATAAACAGCTACGTGGTTTCGTCAGGGCTTAATTGAAGACTTGGCTTGAATTTTAGGACCACAGCTTAATAAGAAAGGGACTCCGAGCATACACCGAGTACTGTTCTGACACAGCACACAATTGGCATGACTGGGTAAGGCTGCAGAGGAAGTGGATCGGATAGGGTGACCATGTGACCTACTTTAGAGAGGACAGTCCTCTGTTTTGACAGGCAGTCAGAATATAGTCCCCTTTATGAAGATGTCCTCAATTTAAAGACTGTTCACAGCAGAACTATTAACAGTTTGGTACTCAATTAGGTTTTTTCTCTTTCCCCCTCAACTAGCATCTGTGTTGCCAGACCAGATGGGGTTGAAGAAAGGGTTAAATTCTGCTCAGCCTGAAAACCACCAAGGATTTTGCAAGAGGAGCAGAACTTTGATAAACATCTCCAGTCTTGCATTAGACAAAAGCCTACATGCTACATCAATCCAGGCACTCGCATGCAAAAGGTCTTTCAGCATATCCTGAAGGTCAACTGATACTGAATACAGATTTGATGCAAAAGGATAAGGAGATGGCCCCATCAAGTCGAACTCAGACATGGTTCCACATAGGCTGCAGAATTAGGGTGGTGTCCAACTAAATAACTACTTGTGCAAGGATTACTGCCAGAGCAATGGACTTTCCCCTACCCCCCTGCACCCCACAACCCCAAAATCTGCTTCAGGGGATTGGGGGACACCCCAAAACAGATTTAGGGGTGCAATGGGTGGGGAGGAGGGGAGAGAACAATGATAAATCCTTGATGGAATGTTCACCTTCGTGCTACAACCCTAAGGGAGTACAGCTTTGTGATGGTGCAATGCAGTATCTTACATCAAAGTTAGCAGGCCACCTGTGTGTCTGTTTTCGAAAGGCTGCCTTCTATTTGAAGATGCTTTCTGCTTGAAGGTTTCCCAGTTTGAGTCTGGATAAGAAGGGAGAGTGAGCAAGATCCTCAAAGTTGTCCATCTGCAGACTAGGCTGATGCTAAAGCCGCTTGGTGTCTTCCTCATTAAATTAGAGCAATTCTTTCTAAGCATGCCCCAATATCTATCTATCTATCTATCTATCTATCTATCTATCTATCTATCTATCTATCTATCTATATCTATCTATCATCTATCTATCTATCTATCTATCTATCTATCTATCTATCTATCTCTATCTATCTATCTATCTATCTATCTATCATCTATCTATCATCTATCTATCATCTATCTATCTATCTATCATCTATCTATCTCTATCATCTATCTATCTATCTATCTATCTATCTATCTATCTATCTATCTATCATCTATCTATCTATCTATCTATCATCTATCATCTATCTATCTATCTATCTATCATCTATCTATCTATCTATCTATCTATCTATCTATCTATCTATCTATCATCTATCTATCATCTATCTATCTATCTATCTCTATCATCTATCTATCATCTATATCTATCTATCTATATCTATCTATCATCTATCTATCTATCTATCTATCTATCTATCTATCTATCTATCTATCTATCTATCTATCTCTATCTATCTATCTATCTATCTATCTATCTATCTATCTATCTATCATCTATCTATCATCTATCTATCATCTATCTATCTATCTATCTATCATCTATCTATCTCTATCATCTATCTATCTATCTATCTATCTATCTATCTATCTATCTATCTATCTATCTATCTATCTATCATCTATCTATCTATCTATCTATCATCTATCATCTATCTATCTATCTATCTATCTATCATCTATCTATCTATCTATCTATCTATCTATCTATCTATCATCTATCTATCTATCATCTATCTATCTATCTATCTCTATCATCTATCTATCATCTATATCTATCTATCTATCTATCTATCTATCTATCTATCTATCTATCTATCTATCTATCATCTATCTATCTATCTATCTATCTATCTATCTATCTATCATCTATCTATCTATCTATCATCTATCTATCTCTCTCTACACACACACACACACACACACACACACACACACACACACACACACAGATTAGAGATACAATCAATATACAGTAACCTAAGCATACTTTGTGAAAATTGGTATCCTTATTGTCCTGTTTTTGTGTGATACAAAACCTTGTATTTGGCAATGTACAGCTGGCCCCATTATAGGACAGGATCCCTGGCAAACATCACAAACATCAAAACCCCCCACCAAGAAAGGGGTCAGATAAAGCAGAGCAGAGGGAGACAGAAAGAAGGGGTGGAAAGAATATCAAGATTCTTATTCCTCATTGGTTGCTGAGTAACATCTCAAAGCCAGAACTTCTGGTAGGGGCACTGCACACCTTACAAATTCAAGTTGTCAGCTAAGGTGTTTTAAGTGGATGTGTGAAAATGTAAAGTATACATTTGATACATTTGCAATGCAGACCAGCCCAACTCACAGTTCCGGAAACAATACATTAATATCCTTTGAAATTCACACTTCTCTGAATTTTGCACTGCTGTTGCACCCGCCCCAAAATGTGTACAGGAATGTTTACTTTTGTGGAAACTGTGCATAAAAATGCATATATTAAACATACATATAATTCACTACAATTCAAAACATACAATTCACTATAAAAAGTTTTTTCCCTCCAGATTATGAGAAATTGCATATGGCACAGAATATGTTAACAACAATGTAAACAAAAATGCCAACTACATTTCATGAGGATTTTTTTTTTAACCCTACAAACAGATACAGAAATGTGGCAAACTCAATTTATGACTATGAGAAAATGGGAGGGCCTGAAATTGACAGATTACACCTATCTCTACGTGAAGAGCATTGCAGCTGCTCCACAAGAGCATTATAGATCCTTCAGCTGAACTCCTTCAGTTAGAGGAAATGTTAACAAAACTCTCAGACCTATTTATCTATTCATTTATCACTATCCTAAATTAAACTTCAACTGGGTCATAGGTTCCTGAGAAATTGCAGAAATTGAAAAAGAAAATCTGCCTCCCAAATTCCACTAATACACACGTCACACTCCTTTTTTATTTCCGTGGCTCCCTGACTCCCCCTAACTTGATGCAAAAGCCACCCTCTAGAGATTTCCCACCGCTGATTGATAGCGTGTCAAAGTGTCCCTTTTAAAGAGTCTCTGAGGCCATTCTGCTGCCTGCTGTTTCCTTCCGCTAAGTGCTGTCTGTCATGTAGCAGCAGTGAGATTTGCAACAATACAGTTGTGGGTCATCCAACAAACCCCTTTTGTAAGCATTTTTAGCCTCACAGTGTATTCAAACAGAAAAGGTCGGCCGTGGGCATTAGTGAGTTTCCTTTGCACGGGGGCAATATTTTATTTTATTTTTTTAATAGACACGAACATTTTGGAACCTAGTTTTGACGTCATTGTGCCTTAAAAAAGCAACAACCACAGAATCAAAGTGTTGAAATAGATCCTTGGAGGTCACCTGGTCCAAACCAATGTTCCATGGAGGATCTGCAATGCATGGTGCAACTACAACATCCCTGACAGAGATGGCTTCCCAGTATCTGCTTAAATACCTCCAGCAAATGAGAACTCACCACATCTCAAAGGCGGTCTAATCCATTGTCAAGTGGCTGTGACCATTGGGACCAGCTTTCTAATCTCTAGATCACAGTGCACCAATTTTCCATACCGAGCAGCTCACAAGAGTACTTCAACATGGAACCCACAGGCTGCACGCTGCCTTGTTGTAATGAGGGAGGGGGGAAGCAAGGCCAAAATTTGACTCCCCTTCAGTCTCTGTGCTGCCTTCCCAAAGCCAGATAAGTAAGGCGCTAGGGACACGGGTGGCACGGTGGGTTAAACCGCAGAGCCTAGGACTTGCTGATCAGACGTTCGGCAGTTCGAATCCCCGCGACGGGGTGAGCTCCCGTTGCTCGGTCCCTGCTCCTGCCAACCTAGCAGTTTGAAAGCACGTCAAAGTGCAAGTAGATAAATAGGTACCACTCCGGCAGGAAGGTAAACAGTGTTTATGTGCGCTGCTCTGGTTTGCCAGAAGTGGCTTAGTCATGCTGGCCACATGACCCGGAAGCTGTATTCCGGCTCCCTCGGCCAATAAAGCGAGAAGAGCGCCGCAACCCCAGAGTCATCCGTGACTGGACCTAATGGTCAGGGGTCCCTTTACCTTTACCTTAGGCTTTGGGAAGGAGGCACAAGGCTCTGGCAGGGTCTTAGAGCACTCCCAGCTCCTTCCCAAAGCTGAGAAAGCATTCACTAGGCTTTGGGAAGAAGTTGGAAAGACTTTATGACCCTGTCATAGCCCTCATGTCTTCTTGCCAAGGGCCAGTGCCTGTTTGGGGAGATGCCAGCACAAGGGCAGAGAAGAGTCATCAAATGTTGACAAGGGTCACGTGTTGAACTGTGGTGCTTTAAAACAATACAAAACTACTTTTTTAAAACAAACAAACAAACAATCTCACTGTGAACATACTATTTTCCCATTTGGGAAAAGTGGGTGACATTACTGAGAGCTGGGGATCTAAGATATGGGGGCCAAATGCAACCCCCACCAAGCCTCTCTTATCGGACCCTCAGAGTATTTTCAGGCCACATCCTAAACTGCCTTTCCTCCACCCCCATCATTCTACCCAGACACTGAGGTCCAGTGCCGAGGGCCTTCTGGCGGTTCCCTCATTGTGAGAAGCCAAGTTACAGGGAACCAGGCAGAGGGCCTTCTCAGTAGTGGCACCCGCCCTGTGGAACGCCCTCCCACCAGATGTCAAAGAGAACAACCACTACCAAACTTTTAGAAGACATCTGAAGGCAGCCCTGTTTAGGGAAGCTTTTAATGTTTGATGTATTTTAATATTTTGTTGGAAGCCGCCCAGAGTGGCTGGGGAAGCCCAGCCAGATGGGCAGGGTATAAATAATAAATTAATTAATTATCATTATCATCATCATCATCATCCCATAATGCCTTTTGAGATGGAAGATAGAGAGGATCGTGGGTGGGTTTAGCAGCCAGCCTACACCCATGGCTCCACCCACTTTCAGTTCTGGTCCCGCCCACCACTGGAACATGGCCCCACAAGTGAATGTGGCCTTCTGATTCCCAGCCTACTGCCTGATCCTTTTAACTGGAGATTCCAGAGGTTGGACCTGAGTCCTTCTGTATGCAAAGGGCGAGGTGTCTTCATGGGCTATTTCCCTGTCCCTAGAGGGAGCTGCTAGTTATGCAGTGTTTCCTACGTGCTTCAAAGATGTCAGATTACAGCCAAGGTGTTTGAGATGGGTTGAGCATAACAGTTTGGGGACGTTGCGCAGAATATAAAGACCATCATCATATGCTAGTGAATTAGCAGAAGTGTTTGTTTGATAAGACTATCGCCCTCACCGAAATGCAGAAAAGAAATGTTAATTTAATTGGATTGCTTTGTTTCCTATTTATCTTAAACACATCAACAATGACGGTCGCACTAGACAACATTCCTTAAAAAGAAAAGAAGCCAGACTAAGAAAAGCTGTATTTCTTTTATTCTCTTTGATTTAAATGTAAATTGCCAACTATCTTTACTACCAGAAAGTGTGTGTGTGTGTGTGTGTGTGTGTTGAAAGAGTGGTGGGTGAAAATATATGAGAATCCACAAAATACATGCTAAATGTTGTGGTTCTTGCTTGCTTTATGGTGCCGCTGACAGATGTCGGCCAAGAATGGTAAATTCCAATCAAGTGAAACTGAAGATTAATTGCAAAATCCTTCAAAACACTTTTTTTTTTGAGAGGGGAGGAGGGAGTATGGGGAGTGACGGGATGGGTGGGGGGAGGAGGGAATGGGTAAGTATACATAAAGATGCAGAGACTCTCAGAAATTTACATCACCTATAATTAGATTTGCTGAATGCTACACAGTCGGAGGACTCAAAACTACAAAAAGTGCCTTTGTGTGCAATAAGATGCACGCTCAGATACATGAGATGCGTATAATTATAAACAGTTGTTGTGCCTGCCCATGTTTAATTCCTATAAAGCAAAATCAAGGCGGTGACAGCCTTCTAAGTAAAGCAAAATGATTAACTGAAAAATAAGGAATGCTGACAAGGACACACAATACACACACACACACACACACAGAGAGAGAGAGAGAGAGAGAGAGAGAGATTCCTTAATACTCACTGATGAATGTGCTCAGAGCCCCACTAAGACATTTTGATAATATGACCAGTAAACATACTTGGGGATGAGTGCAAAAGATTCACTTAAAATCATAGTTGGAAGGTATCCCATGGACCATCTAGGTAAAGGTAAAGGGACCCCTGACCATTAGGTCCAGTCGTGACCGACTCTGGGGTTGCGGTGCTCATCTCGCTTTATTGGCCGAGGGAGCCAGCGTACAGCTTCTGGGTCATGTGGCCAGCATGACTAAGCCACTTCTGGTGAACCAGAGCAGCACACGGAAACACCGTTTACCTTCCCGCCGGAGCGGTACCTATTTATCTACTTGCACTTTGACGTGATTTCAAACTGCTAGGTTGGCAGGAGCAGGGACTGAGCAACGGGAGCTCACCCCGTCACGGGGATTCGAACCGTCAATCTTCTCATCGGCAAGTCCTAGGCTCTGTGGTTTAACCCACAGCACCACCTGCGTCCCCATGGACCATCTACGGTAGTTTAATAATAATAATAATAATAATAATAATAATAATAATAATAATAATAATTTATTATTTATACCCCACCCATCTGGCTGGGTTTCCCTAGCCACTCTGGGTGGCTTTCAACAGAATTTTAAAATACCCTCTGCAATGCCCCCAAACAGGGATCAAACCTGTGACCTTCCTTATTTTTATTGTTCATCTGCCTCTGTAGGTTGGAAGAGGGCTGTGGCCACATTCACACAAGGCATCTGAAGCACTATGATGCTACTTTAACCAGTCATGGCTTCCCCCCAATAATTCTGGAGCGGTAGTCTGTTAAGGGTGCCATGACTTGTTAGGACGTATCACAGAGCCATAGCTGTCAACTTCTTGCGAGGAATCCTATTCAGAATAAGGGAATTTCCCTTTAAAAAGGGGAAACATTGACAGCTATGCACAAAGCTAGTATGCTCAGAGCTTCCTGGAAAGGGGCATGGACTGTTAAATTTCTCTAACTTCAAGTCACAGTTTTGGATCCAGCATGGAGCAGACATGCCCCAGCGCCTCCAGCTTCCAGGACCTCACTCACACAACTACCACGTGCACTGACCCAGTTGGCTTATTTTTCTCCATCCTAGGATGACATGGCACCCAGGAAGGTGAGGTGAGAAAACACTCATCCATTTGTCTCTATGGCAACTGAGCTCACTCTTTAAAATGTGGACGATGGGTACTTAGCTGAGCAGCTAAGACCATTACCTTGACAAAGGTTTGCTCTTATGGATTCTACAGAAGAGGGTATCACAGATATCACCCAAACTGCATGTAGCACTACGCATTCTTTAGCATGTGAAAGAAATTGTGGGTTTTTCTTACATCAACTCCATGTTGGAAATCATATTGCAAATGTGTTTGCGTTTCTCAGTAAAAGCAGAATTACAATATTACATGTTACAGTGTATTTAACAAAAAGGCATCCACACAGATAACATCCACAAACACTCGCAAAGGCACAGCTGATATCCCTACAAAAGCAAAATTATAGCTGACAATCTTTAGCTTTTATTGTTCCATATAGCCTATATCTGCCAACTAGCAAAAAACGAAAAAGAAGACGAAAGAATCTGCCTATCAGCGGGATAGCTGGATTATTTCAGAATTAGCTAAACAGTTTCCCCTACTTCCCTTCCTCTTATTATTAATGGCATATGCATATTTAATTTTAGAACTGTAAATCGTATAATTAAAGCTCTGCCTGAAGAGATTATTATGTTTCGAACACAGCTCTGCATGGTAGAAGGAAATGGGAGAAAGGGAGACTTTCATATTTCTAAATTTAATTCAAAATCTAGACAGGTTCGAAGAAAGGAGCAGCGGAGATGGTCTTTGCTAGAGGGACAGATTCACCATGGTCCTTCGATGCCTGAGGGAGGGTAAATAGATTGGCCTCATTTCGGAAGCTCTAGCCTTTAAACATTATTGAGGTTTAATCTGGGTCTCAACTCAGCATCACATAATGCATACTGCAATAAGGCAATGTTCCCAAGTCATGTACCCACTTTTGAGACTTTAGTCTTATAGGCATACCCTGTCTTGGGAAAAGATTTGAATTGTTTAATGCAGATAAAAAGGGACGTGGGTGGCGCTGTGGGTTAAACTATAGAGCCTAGGACTTGCCGATCAGAAGGTTGGCAGTTCGAATCCCTGCGATGGGGTGAGCTCCCGTTGCTCGGTCCCTGCTCCTGCCAACCTAGCAGTTCGACAGCATGTCAAACTGCAAGTAGATAAATAGGTACCACTCCAGCGGGAAGGTATACGGCGTTTCTGTGCGCTGCTCTGGTTCGCCAGAAGCGGCTTAGTAATGCTGGCCACATGACCCGGAAGCTGTATTCCGGCTCCCTCGGCCAATAAAGCGAGAAGAGCGCCGCAACCCCAGAGTCATCCGCTACTGGACCTAATGGTCAGTGGTCCCTTTACCTTTTTATGCAGCTAAAAGAAACCTCCAATGGTAAGTCTGCTCACCTTTTCCCGGTGGGCGGTGTTGCAGCCAGATAGCCGGGTCTCAACAGTTTACCGGCCAAAGGAGCCGAGGGACATCACCTCTCTGCTGTGTCATGCTGGCCATGTCAATGTTGCTGGGGTTCTGCCTCCGTGGGACAGCCCCAGCCAGTCAGTGATTTAACTGTGGTGCAGTTGGCCAGCCCGCTCTTTGAATTGTTTAATGCAGCTAAACCCCCCCCCCCAAAGATAACATAATATTTAAACAACCTGCCATGTACTCTCTGGAACCCCAGGGGGTATGTGTACCACAGTTTGGAAAAGACCGAGGGAAATGCTAAAGATTGTTATGAGGCACATGACCTTTGGCATAAATGTACAATTCTGGTTTTACTCAAGCTCTCGATAAATGAAAAAACTGTCTTCCCAAGACAGCTTGCTTGTGCATTCTCAGAGAGATGGCCACTGTAATGCAATCGTCTAGCAACCAGAGATGAATTATTAAAGCCTGTTTTGTTATGTGCATGGCAAAGTCCACTCCTGGCCTATTCTTGAGGCTGCTAAATAATCACCTGTATGGGACTGGAACTACTACGTCTCCACTGACACCGAGGAGATTGATCATTTTTAAACAATGGCAACAATGCAGACTCCTGGCTCCTTTTGTCATTCACTTGCATAGGAGGAGGCAGCAAAAATCCATTCCCCATTCTCTCTCTTTGTTTAAGGCAGCGATGAACGTAGAAAGCCGCCTTTAATGGGCAATTCTAAATGTGTTTAAAGGTCGTAAAATTAGACACAGGAGAAATATTGAAGAAATGAATGCCCAAGAAATAATAGTCATATGCTACATATACACGTTCACACTCTTTGAAAACATCTCATTATGGTTTCTTAAAATATCAAAACCATGCCATCCAGGTTCATACCTACAGTCGTGAACTATATGAATGGAACAAAGAGTGTAATATTGCAAAATTCCACAAAAATATGAAATGATATAGGGCCAGGACAATTTAAATTTCACATCTCCTTAAAAAGTTCATATTGCTATAAAGCAGTAAGATTTTACAGCAGATATTCTTCATCAGTCCTCCATGGCTCATCCAACATCTTACATAATATCTTTCATAAAATATACAATCACACTCTTTAACTCCAGATTAATCACTATATCACTGGTTCCAAACTGACAGTAACTAATGAGATTTAAGTTCATGCAGATTTGGAGGAGTATTATACAAGTGCAATCCACAACTTCCCCAATTAAAGGTTTTGTTTGTTTGTTCATTTGTTTTTTTTAAAGCAGGGCTAAAACAGAATGGTATTTCAGACCACAGAGTTTCTGTCAAGTGCAGTGGAACCTTGGTTGTTGAACGTAATCCGTTCTGGAAGACCGTTCAACTTCTGAAACGTTCAACATCAGAGGAGCAATTGCCAGCTGTCAAAATCAACTGGAAAAAATGGAGAAATGTGCCTGAGGCACTTTCAAAAATGGAAGCATTCACTTCTGGGTTGTCGGAATGTTTGACTCCTGAAGCGTTCGACAACCAAGGTTCCGCTATAGTACTAGAGAACGCAGATCATTGGTCAGATGTGGCACGAATCCTGTATTGCACAGGTCAACCTCTAATCACTCTAACATCACAGTGATATTCTAATACTAGGTAGGAATAGCCTGGAACCAGAACTGAATAAGAACTCCTCAGAGGATGATTCCACCCATGGGTGGACATGGGGGAGTTGGCATACCTTGGAGTACATCATGAGGCTGCCTCCTGGCTATATGCACTGCAGGGGTACTTGTAAATTGGGGGATATTTGCACTTTGATGGCACATGCCCCAGAGTCCCAGACTCTCCATAATCAGCCGCAAGACCAGAACCAGTGAGGAGCTCAAACTAAACCCTGAACTAGAAGCACACATCTACCAGCAGAAACATTTGAACAGTACTCTGGAGCAGGAATGAAGAATCTAAGCCTTTGGAGGGGGATCTTTCTCAGTTGCAAACTTGCGATCCAACATGGGCAACCTTTTGGAGTCTGCATGCCAGTGGTGGGTGGAGCCAGAGGCAAAAGTGGGAAGGGCAAAAGATGTGAATCTTACTCTTGCATACTAAGCTACATTCCACCCAAAGAGAAGACAAAGGTTTCTATATGCAAACACACCTCTTCATCCCTCCAGTTGTCAGCAAGCAGAATGACCTATCCCATTCCAGCCAGAAAAAAGGATGTGAGGAGGCCAGTCCATCACCATCCATGCCCACCACCTGAAACAATCATCTCATCTTGCCTGAAAGCCCCTCACTCTTCTTAGATGTTGATGGAACAACATCACCATCTGCCCATCTCCATCTCTGAATCGTTGGCTAGACAGCTCCCCTGTTACTGTGGTAAACCTTGCCATGGACCTAATCCCTGTCCAGCTGGTCAACTGTCCACTCTTGCTGGTAGAATAATGAATCTAAGCACACCACCCAGAGTTGGCAGAACTGGGGCAAGTACAAAGAGATAACTTTGTTGGGTGGGCATGGCCATCCTAAAATGACCACACAAGCCCAACTGGGTGGCCTGTGGACCTGATTTGTCTCACTGGTTCCCTACTCATGATCTAGAACATGCATTATTGGCACATTGGACCAACAGTGATCCATTAAGGTGCTGACTTCCTCCAGCCAAGAGTACTAGCATGTGTTTTCCCACATGTAGGGCAAAGAAAGCGCTACAGATACACCAAACAAAGCTCTGTGAGGTCCCTGTGACTGGCTGATAAGAGTGCCTGGTGGCTGCATTTGCACTGACTTCTTTCTTTCCACCACCTTGAAGCCCTCTGCTTTCGTGGGTGAACTCTGTGAGTGTTGGAAGGGTAGCACCAGAATAGCATGCAGCCAACAACACACAGTATTGTAACAATTTGTGGGTTGCAATGCCAGGCCATTGCAGCAGGATGTCTTGAACGCTGAGTAATCCTGAACTGTGAATTACAATGTTAATCACTTGATCAGGCCAATTTATTATGTACATCTGACCTGTTTAGAACATTCCATCTCCAGATGAATGTTTTTTCATTATAAAAAGCCAAAGATTTGTATTCTGACTCTAAGGACATAATTGTGCGGACAAAGTTAATCTTAAATGCTATTATGGAGGCAAGTTAATGCGCTTTCTCCCAGTGTACTTATAATACACATTTTGCCAGTTAATTAGATGAGTATATGCTCCTCCATCCCACTATATGTGACACAATTAAGGAACTGGGCTTTTTTGTTTTAATTACAGCAATGTTTTGACATGTTTTGACAGCATCAGTTTTCTACAATTTGCTTGTCTGGGTAGTGGTGGGATAGAGTTATCTGTTTACAGCCTATATAACCTTTATGAAAGAATCATACGGTCAGCCAATTAAAACTCAGAAGATTGAGAAGGTCGATGCTCAGCCTCTCCCACGGTATTTCACATTAAAATGTAAGTAGATCATTCCTGTGGCAGAGGCAATAATGAGAAAACACACAACAGCATGAAATGCAATGCTTTCTTTCTGCCCTTGAGATGATGTTGAACTACAACTCCCATAATCCTTGGCCACAGGCCTAAAGATGGTGGAGACATTTGATAGGGTTCACATTTAAAGATGAACTTTTCTAATTTGCACTTTCTAAAACAATACCCTAACTGAAACACAGCCATCCTATGAAATTCACGTTTCTCCAAATTTTGCAATGCAGTTTTCCAACCAAGTAATGTGTCCCAAAAAAATGAATGCACATTTTTTAATGCACCATGGTAAAATGCACATTTTCCTGAAAATGACATGAAAAAGTGCAGTACATCACATTGGGGAAAATTGTTTCAAAAATGTGCATATTAAGTGAAACTGCATGCAAAATCTGTATTTCTGGAGAAATTGACACTGAAATGCTGTTGAATTTTCATGAGGACTTAAAAATCTGGAAACGTATACAGAAATGTGGAGTGCTGAAAAAAAAAAAGGCAAATGGACAAAACTCGAAATGGACAGATTCTCCCATCCCTCTATAGGCAATGCTGGTTGAGGCTGATAGAAGCCTCTCATTCCTTGGAGGCTTTTAAGCAGATGTTGGATGACCATCTCTCATGAATGATCTAGTTGATGTCCTTGCATTGCAGGGGGTTGGACTAGATGACCCTTGGAGTCCCTTCCAACTCTACAATTCCCTCCCCAATCCACTGCAGTCTCCCTCCTTCCAGCCCAGAACAGTTTTACTAGCCTCATTCTGCCAGCGGGGAGCTTCCCATTCCACTCACTGATGGGCTTTTTTCTGGTGGCAGCCTTGTTGGACTTCCTTCGCCAACTGAGTTTGCGCAGCAACTGGGGCGCTGAAATAAAAACTTGCCCACAATATCTTTGCTTACTTTATATTTTAATAATAATCAAACAGCTGCAACTCACCACTCTACACCAGCCAGTACCATACAAAGCATTTGGTCAGCTTAAATACAGTTTCCAAACTAATCCATTACCCTATCACACTGCCGCATTCGGTGCAGCAGGTAAACTCCCCCTGCTAATTAGTTAAATTGTTAGGATGCTACAGGTGTGTTGAATTGTCAAAAGCTCACAGGTGCTTCAGGTTACGCGTTTTCGGGCTGCACACCACGCCGAACCCAGACGTATCGGAACGGGTTACTTCTGGGTTTTGGCGCTCGCACAAAAGCACTAAATCACACTTTGCGCATGCTCAGAAGCGCCAGATTGTGACCCGCACATGCACAGACGTGGAGCTGTGGGTTGCAAACACTGCGGGCTGTGAATGTGCCTCCCGCACGGATCATGTTCACAACCCGAGCGTCCACTGTAATTACAAACACACACACCTCTGTGTAGCACCATTGACCACATCAATATTAAGACAACCCCCAAAAATGGGTATTCCAGGGGTAGAGAGGGAAGGATATGTCTTGGGATCAGATGGATCCCCAGTGCTATCAGTTGACAGCATGGGTCCAATTCAGTTCCAATCTCTATGCCAGCTCCAAGCTGGTGTGGTCTGGAATAGGCTTTTGCCTGCCTCCTTGCCTGCTGTCCTGGCCAGAGTGAGTGACAGGCCTGCAGATACGGTGGTGTCTGAATGGCTGCACCAAGCCCCACTACTGCCCAGACAGGGTTTGAATTGTTCTGCAAAGCTCCATGACAGATGACAACAAGGAAGCCTCTTGGGCTCTTGCAGATCTGATCAGCTAATCACAGGCATCGGAGCACCCAATTCTTCATCAGCTTTTCCTGCATGAGCACCATAGAAATGAATGCCAATTGCATAAGCTTATTCCCTTAAAGAGAATCTATCTCAGACAATTTATAGTGGAATCTAGGTAAGTATGCATGCCATTGCAGCCTTATTGGAGGCTTTTGCCCAGGCATCCGTTAAAGTTTTTATGACTCCTCCATATGGGAATTCCAAATGTGAAACACTAAAAATAAACTTCCAAGTTTGTTTTATTGTGCTTGCCCGTGACGAACAATTGCACACTCAAAAGGCAATGGGTTTCACACTTTACAGTAAAAAAATCCTCCTACATAAACTGCTTTCCTTATAGCAGCTGTTTTCTGTGGCTGTTGGATTCCTTTTTATAACTTGCTGCCTTGCCCCCTTGGCAAGTTCTTCCACGGGTGTTACAAAATAGGAAACAGAAACATATTTTATGGGCATATGATTTGTGAACTGGCAGTATTGGCAGGATTATATTTTAACAAAAAATTGTACTGGATGCTGGAGAGGGATAAAAACCCTTGGGTCTCTGATGAGTACAGATCCAACTACAGCGAGAGAGAGAGAGAAAGAGAGATGTTCAGAAAGCAATTATTTGAGGGTGGATGTTTAGAGCTTTCCTTGCAAGGGGATATAAACTATGGAGCTTGCATATTTTGCATTAGGACCTCTTTCTGGGTATAATGTTTCGGGTCCTTTTAATCCTGAGTCAGAGGCCAGATTAGTTCAAGAGGCCTAAAATTCCTCCATTTGGTCAGAATCTTCTGGCTGGCTGTAACTGATACTGGTTCTGACTATGGATGATGGTGAATTTTGGAAATGGGTGCAGTGGTGGAAAGCTCTTCAGTTTGGAAATCCCGAAGCAATTGTTATGGGCTGAACCCAACCACCCTGTCTAAATTTTGACTCGACTCATAATTAAATGACATACTAGCTCAGTGCCAATCCTCACATTTGCCAGCTTTCTTCTTACCCACAAGAGTAAGAGGGCTGGTGCAGAATTTAAGCTTATGATTACTTCTACTTTATCTCAATGATTCTTTGCTCTTTGCAATGAAGGATTCTTCTGCTCTGAGCATGCTCAGTTGCTTCCCCTGCTGATATAAATGTCCTGGACCAACAAAGCATGGGGCTAGTCACACAGGCCTCTTAGATTAAGCTAATTCCAGCAGAGGAAGTGCATAAACAAACAAACAGTGATCTCAAATGAGCAGAACTGTTTGTTGCCCAAAGTGTCCCAGACAATGTCATCAGAATCGCATCCTGCAGCCATGAGGGCAACTAGCTCATTTGTACGCACTGACGAAGCCACGGGACATGGGAGGTCTCCTAATTAGCTATATTACTTTGGCTAAGGAGATGATTTAATGAAACCTTGGTTATTTAAACAGCCGGAGGATGTCCAAACAGACAATCCAATTAGCAATCAGACGGTTCAATCAATGAGATTTCTCCTTACAGAAACCAGTATAAAGAAATTACTAGGGACACCTATGATACGGCTTGATTTTCAGGGAATTCCTGGGAGAAAAGGAGATGCACTAAAATGAAAGTTTCCCCAGGTAAGAATCTAAGAAGAGCCTTCTGGAGCGACCCAACTTTTCCAGAGCCCCGTTCTCACAATGGCCAATCTGATGTCTATGAGCCCACCAGGAGAACCTGAGCAGAAGAGCACTCTCTCTATCTGCAATCCCTGTTATGCAGAGGCACAGCCTCCAAGAATGGAGGCAGATCTTAGCCGTCAGGGATAGTAGCCCCTGATAGCTTTATCCTCCATGAATTTTCCTAATCCCCATTGAAAGCCATCTAAATTGGTGGCAACTATTGAACTGTGTAAAAGAGAACTTGCATCGTTCGTCCTGGATCTTCCAACATTCAGATTGATCCTTGCTCCCTTTTCTCTTTCTGTCATACGCAGAAGATGTGACACACAACACAGGGTACAGCTCCCCAAAAGGCCAAGCCAAGTTGAGTTCCTTCTCCTCCCCCACCCCCAATTTGTCATAATGTTAACAGATTATTACTTGACATTCCTCATGCCATGAGTGCCTCTGTACTGCATCAGCCAATGATGTAGAGCAGGGGTCAGCAACCTTTTTCAGCCATGGGCCAGTCCACCGTCCCTCAGACCATGTGGTGGGCCGGACTATTTTTTTTTTTGTGGGGGGGGATGAACAAATTCCTAAGGCCCACAAATAACTCAGAGATGCATTTTAAATAAAAGCACACATTCTACTCATGTAAAAACACCAGGCAGGCCCCACAAATAACCCAGAGATGCATTTTAAATAAAAGGACACATTCTACTCATGTAAAAACACACTGATTCCCAGACCGTCCACAGACTGGACTGAGAAGGCGATTGGGCTGCATCCGGCCCCCGGGCCTTAGGTTGTCTACCCCTGACATAGAGGATCAGGGAAACCCACAATGTGGTAATATTGCACCACACAATTACATAAACCATAGTTATTTCTGCAGACTAAATTATGCAAATTGGCAGTTTGTGTGTGTGTGTTTATCTATCTATTGACGCAATGCAACCTTCCTTCCATAAACAGCCTTACAAAAACGTAGTCCTTTTGGCTCGGACCTGATCAGTAGATGAAAGAGGAGTTGAGAAATCTGCAATAAGGTGTGGGCATTCTGGGAATGGGACACTGAAGTATACAAGCCATTATGACCTTACCCAATAACTTCTGGAAGGATTTTTACAGCAATTGTCTGCATATATTCAAGATTTTCTCTGACAGTGAGAGACAGTTGCAACTGGGTCTTTTTTAATTAAAAAAACCTAAGGTTCTCATGATGTTAAGACCACAGTTATGCACCCAACTTGCTCAAATATTGATTCAGGGGTTGTTTTTCACTCTGCCGTGTGAATTTCTTTATCTGTAAAGAAAGCCAGACTGACCTAACTTTCTCTTCCGCCAGATAGCCACAGTTATGTTTACAAAGTACATTGCTAATCACTCCAAGCAAGTATCAGCTTAATATCATTAGCTTTGACAATCTGGAGCTGGGATTTCAAAGAATTATTCTTTTTCTCCTAGACAACGTAGGCCTCTTTTTGATCTTTCCACAAAGCCAGGCAATTGGGGGGGGGGGGGAGTCCTCCATATTTTCTGCACCTATCCAAAGAAATTTATCTTTCACACCCTGCCTCGTGCCATATGTTGGAAGCCAAACAAGTGAAGGATTTAGCTGTCAGCCTCTGAAGGCACTACAGGCCCGGTTCCAACTCCTCAGAGCATCAGATCTGAAAAGTATGACATTTCACTTTAGCTTCTGTCAGCACTATCTGCAGTGCATCACGGGCACCGTGCGGAAAATATTCTTGATCGGCAGCTCATATGCACTGGATAAAATGTTCATTAATCTTTTGCTATTTTTTTGTGATGAACGGCTGAACTTTTTTGTATGTGTGATGCAAGAAATCTCTCATCTGGCAAGCACTCCCAGGAACATAGGAAGCTGCCTAAGGCTGAGCCAGAATAGTGGTCTGTGTATTGCAGTATTGTCCACACAAGGGATGAATGGCATTCCCTTCTGGGCAACTGACTGGGAGTCACATGCCAATGGCAGACATGATCATTTGTTGTTGTTGTTTAGTCGTGTCCGCCTCTTCTTGACCCCATGGAGCAGAGCATGCCAGGCACTTCTGTCTTCCACTGCCTCCCAAAGTTTGGTCAAACTCATGCTGGTAGCTTCAAGAACACTGTCCAACCATCTCGTCCTCTGTTGTCCCCTTCTCCTTGTGCCCTCCATCTTTCCTAACATCAGGGTCTTTTCCAGGGAGTTTTCTCTTCTCATGAGGTGGCCAAAATATTGGAGCCTCAGCTTCACGATCTGTCCTTCCAGTGAGCACTCGGGGCTGATTTCCTTAAGAATGGAGAGGTTCCTTCTTCTTGCAGTCCATGGGACTCTCAAGAGTCTTCTCCAGCACTATAATTCAAAAGCATCAGTTCTTCGGCGATCAGCCTTCTTTATGGTCCAGCTCTCACTTCCATACATCACTACTGGGAAAACCATAGCTTTTACTATATTATACTATAGCTTTTTACTATACTTTTTGATCATTTGTAGACATCCTCTTTTGTAAAAACAGCACCTCCCCTTCCCATAGAAAGCTAGCACAGCAAGGAGTGGGTTAGTCTATAACTTTTCTCCAGACATGCACCAAACTTTTCGTTTGTCATTTAGTTGCTGGTCATTTTCCATTAGTGCAGTCCACACACCCCTTCCACCTACATGGAAACCAGGTAGGGCCATGGAGTGTCCTGATTCTCAGAGGTCAGAAATTGCATCATAAATTGGTTAAAGATGAGAGACACATATAATAGAACTCCAAAGTTTGTCAATGAGCGGGAACACTTAGATTTTTGAAAGCTCAATAGATTTACAAAAAGAAAAGAAAAATACAGAATTGCTCATGCATTCCACAGTGCACCATAAGCATATGGGTTTGGTGTGTTTTTTTTTTGCTAAATAGAAGCTTTGGGATATACAACTGGGCAAACTCTCTGCCTCTTGCCCCAGCACTGTAGCGCTGGCTCTGACATTAGGCAAAATGAGCCACTTGCCTCAGACAGTGGGTGCTGGGGAGACTGGGGAGACTGGGGCAGGAAGTGTTGGGGAGGTGCTGGGAGTGCAGAGCTGTGTGCTCAGTTCACCCATCACTGCACCCCAAATCAATGTTCAGCTGTCAGTCAGGTTTATTCTTATTTATTTATTAGCCCTCATCCAGTTCACCTCTGAGTCTAGGTTATCACATCTTCTCCTGATTCAGAGGTTACAGAGAAACAGAGCTTGGTCCCATCAGTGTTTTGATGGCATCTCAACATCTCCTAATCCCCACTCCCTACAGCTTCATATAGCTATTATATAGCACTGGCGACAAGATGGTATCCTGCAGCATCTCACAGCACAACTACCAGGGGGGCTGAAAGACAACTACCCAACTGACCCTGGGGGTGATTATAATAGTTTATTACTTATATCCCATTTGACTGGGTTGCCCCAGCCACTCTGTGTGGCTTCCAACAAAATATAAAAGAGAAAAAAAATGAAACACAGGACATTACAAACATCCTGAGCCACCTTTTCAGATAAGACTAGAACCTCTGTAAAACAGTGTCTCCACTACACATCCCACAAGGTCAGCTCAGAAGGAAGTCATGGTCAATGCTATCAAAAGCCAACAGAATTCAAGTAAGAATAACAGGATTGCACTCTACTTACCCTCCTCCAAAGAAAGGTAATCTTTCTGGGTGACCAAGGCCAATTCATTCCCATGACCAGGCCTGAACGCAGTTTGAAAGAGGTCAAGGCAATCTGCTCCATCCAAGACTACTTGAAGTTCAAATTGGCTTCAAATGGTGCAGGGACACCATCTTGCTTTTCGCCTCAGGTTGCAAAATGTTTTGACCTGGCCCTGACTGTCCCCATCCCCTGTGATGTCTCAGCAGCCATTTATGCTGCTGATTCAGTGGTCCTTGGAGAACTTCAACGCTGCTTAGCTTGGCTGTTGCATTTCTGAAGAAGGAAGCCTAGAAAGCAGGGATGGGGAAACTTTGGCCCTCCAAAGTTGGACTCCATCTCCCATCAGCCCCAGCCAACATGGCTATTTTTTAGGGAATGCTGGGATCTGTAGTTCAGAAACACCTGGAGGGCGTAGGAGCCTGGGGAGTAGGAGACAGGGCTAGGATTAATGCCTTCCACCACATAATGAAGGCCTGATGGTGCTTTTCTACTACAGCTGGTTTCCCTTTGTGCCACACATTTGTTGGGAGTGTTTCTTGTTGCTGTTTCATCTTTATGTGAAGGTGTTCACTTAATTATGCAATTCGACTGAAATCCTTAAAGCAGCTTGCTTAAAAATAGCCTTGCTGACAACCCTAGAAACATGCCAGAATAAATGTTGCGAGAGATCACAGTTAAGCCTGCTTGAAATATTTTTGTTCTTGTTTGTGTTTCATTTTCTATAACTTTATTAGTATATAAAGAAATGCAGAATCATCATCATCATCATCCTCTTCATAGAATATATAGTTAAGCTCAGGCATTTGGTACAGCAAACCTAAATGGAATCAGCAGAGTACCCGCATGTTAGGTGATGGGTGAGCAATTCTGTTTTGGCCATCAGAGGATGGACTTGTCCACCCGCCTTGACCCTTCCTCCAGCCCTAGGAGTCTTCAGAAGGGAGCTGCTGCTAGAACAACTGGAAAGGGTGAGAGGCTCCAGAAGGGAGTGATTTCCAGAGGAAGAACTGAGAGGGGAGAGTGTCTCTGTGGTTGCCATCATGGGATGATTGGTTTCACTGGTGTTGCCCCATCCTTCAGCCCAACAGCCTTCAGAAGGAAGTTGCTTAATGGATACTTGACCTATTAGTAAGCTGTGTGCTTCATGGCTGGAGGCAGCAATGCTTCGGAATACTAATGGTGCTCCTGAACACCAGTTCTTGGAACCCACAGGGGGCAGGGGAGAGAGTGCCTTTGTGCTCAGGTCCTGCTTGCAGGTTTCCCACAGGCATCTAGTTGGTTACTGTAGCTTCCAGGTCAAGCACAAGGAAAGACTCATATACAGCACATTGCAGTAATCCAGTCCTGAAGTAACTGATGCATGAACTATGGTGGCCAGGCTTCCATGGTCCAGGAATGGCCAACCAGTTGCATTTGATAAAAAGATCCTTCTAGCCACTGAAGCTACCTGACCCTCCAGTGACAGAGATGGATCCAGAGGCATCTCCAACCTGCGAACCTGCTCCTTCAGGAGGAGTGAAACCACATCCATGGCAGAAAGTTGTCCAATTTCTGAGACACAGGAACTACCAACCCACAGTTCCTCCGTCTTCCCAAGATTCAGGCTCAGCTTGTTTTTCCTTATCCATCTCACCAATGGCCATCCAAGCGATGGGCCAGGGACAGCACAACCTCTCCCGATTCAGACGTCATGGAGAACTAGAGCCCAGTGTCATCAGCATACTGATGGCACCCTGTCTCCAAACTCCTAATGACTGCTCCCAGTGGCTTCATGCAGATATTAAATAGCACTGGGGATCAGATAGTGCCCTGCGGCAACACATGAATAAATAAGCTAAGTTTCCATTTGCACATTGCTCTGTGAGGTGTGGATAAGGTAAGATCATAAAAACAAAATTCACCAAGTATTCCTTATTTAAATAGATTAATCCAAATCCCTCCCGGATCTCCTGGGTCTCCTGGATAAACCAAGCTCACACCAGCCACTGAACATGTAGCCACCGGACATTCATCAGCATCAACCTTACTGTATGCTTGTGAAATGTGGACCACTTATAATTGCCATCTCCAGCTCCTTGAAAGATTCCATCAATGGTGTCTCCGAAAAATTCTAAACATCACTTGGGAAGACAGGCGAGCTAATACCAGTGTACTGGAAGAAGCAAAGATCACCAGTTTCGAAGCAATGATTCTTCAACATCAACTTTGTTGGGCTGGTCATGTTGTGTGGATGCCAATTATCATCTTTCAAAGCAACTACTCTATTCCAAACTTCAAAATGGAAAGCGTAATACAGGTGGTCAACAAAAGACGTTTAAAGACTCTCTCAGGGCAAATCTTTAAAAAATGTAGTATAAACACTGACAAGTGGGAAGCACTGGCCTGTGAGCGCTCCAATTGGAGAACTGCTTTTACCAAAGGTGTCATGGGCTTTGAAGACACTTGAACTCAGAACAAAAGGAAGAAACATGCTAAGAAGAAGGCACATTTGGCAAACCCTCACTGTGATCAACTCTCACCTGGAAACCTATGTCTCCACTGTGGAATAACAACAACAACAACAACAACAACAACAACAACAACAGCAACAACTTTTTATTTATACCCCGCCCTCCTTGGCCAGGCAATACAATAAAATGTAATGGGGGGGGGGGGAAAGAAACCAGTTAATTAAAATACGGCTTAAAATATGGCTTAAAATGCAGCCTCATTTTAGTAGTAGCTCATAAATCAAGACCATAAAGGGAGGAAACATCAGATATTCACATGAGCCAACTATCCATGCTGGTCCTACAAGGGCCAGCAAAAAAGCCAAGAGAAAATTTATATACCAAATCCCATATAAGGGGTCAGAATGAGTCCATGTTGAAGGCCAGGAAGAACAGCTCCATCTTGCAGGCCCTGTGGAAAGATGTCAAATCCCACAGGGCCCTGGTCTCTTGTGACAGAGCATTCCACCAAGTTGGGGCCAGTGCTGAAAAGGCCCTGGCCCTAGTTGAGACTAATCTAACCTCCTTGAGGCTCGGGACCTCCAAATTGTTGTTATTTATGGACTTTAAAGTCCTCCTCGGGGTATACCAGGAGAGGTGGTCCCTTAGATACAAGGGTCCTAGGAAGGATGTGTGGATCCAGAATTGGCCTCCACAGTCACTTACGGACTCACTGTTAAGACCGTGTTTATGGAAGACAATCTTACTCAACTACGAGTGATCACCAAAGAAGAAGAGCCACTGGACATTCATCAACATGGTTTGGAGGCATCAATGTGGAAAATGCAATCTAATCATGCCTAAGCTTTGAAGAAACAAAGCCAAGCTCTTCAGATATTTGAAAGTGACTATCATATCAGCTCTCAGTCTTCTGCACCTTGGCAGGCCAGAAGTGGCCTGCAGGTCAGCTATTCCTGCTCTGAACTTTCCATGGTCAATCTGGCTGCACGATACAAAAAGAAGACCTTTTGTCTGCCACGTTGGACTGTACAGTTCCGTTTTATCTGCGCCTAAGCCATCGTCAGTGGAGCAGAACCAACGTGCTTATGGGGAAAGCCGCTTATGCCGCCCGTCTCTCTGCAAGTTCTCTTTCTAAAGCGCCATGAAATAGACACACAATGACGCTATTTTCAACCTGTGTTCCAGTCTCTCTAAAGTGAGGACGGGAATTGAGGACACATGTCAACAGCATCAGCTCAGGCCCGTCACGCAGGGACACAGATGGGGTTGTCTATTCTGCACTGTTTCAGGATTGATGGGAAATTGGGGGGGGGGGGCAGAGTGCCAGCAGTGGGCTAAGGAACACAGGGAGACTTATACCAGATCATGCAACTTGTCTACTTAGCCCCATATTACTTACTCTGGCTGGCAGCAGAATGTGCTCTGCATTTGTGAGGATTCACTGCCATGGTATGTGCTCTGGAAAGCCACTTCCGAGCTAGAGAGTAGGTGGGGTTGTGAGCTTCACGCCCCTCCCCCACCCTCGCGGGGGCTGGAGCCAGCCCCCACGATGCTAGGGAATCCTCGGACACGTCATCCCTGGACCAGCCAATCGGCTGGCCCGGGGGGCGTGGCCTCATGCATTTAGGTCTGGCGCGGCCGAGGGTCTCCCTCTTTCCTGTGCCACAGCTAGCCAACTTTTTCCCCTTCCCTCCCACCCGTTAGGTTAGGCTCTATGTCGATGCTATGGGCTTCGGTTGGTCGCCGTCAAGGGGCCTGGTAGGAATTTTTCCATTTGGCAGATTGGCACCAGCCACTTGGTTTTCACCTACCTCGTAGCAATCCGTCACAACTCCCCGGTATTGGCGGTTAGGCATTGGTGGGGGTATGGATCTTTTGTTATGCAGATGAAGGGGGAGGGAGGAAGTGCCATCACCTTCCCCCAAAACAGAGGGTAGTCCGGTAAAGGATTTCGGGGGGTGTGGCCTTGTCCTAAGCCTATGGAGGTGTGGGCCCACGGCACGCCCCTGAGCGGTAACTCCGGGGGGAGCTCCTAGTTAACGTGCCTCAGCAGGACTCCCCCTACTTTTGGTTAACCCTCACCGGTCTTCCAGCCAGCGGGCTGAAGCCGGTTAAGTGTTAGGACCAATGCCTAAGCCAATACCACTCAATTCCTGTAATCAATAAAGTTGTGGCCTAATTTGACCCATTAACTCAAATTCTTGTGTCTCATGTCTTTATTTCTCGCCACGCAACTCCCTGCCTATTGACATTATGCAGGTGCCTTCACTCTACTGTTTTCAGCAAGCCTGTCGGTTTCAGCAAGCCTGTGCAAACACTTGATCTATTTGCATAGTTACATTTGTTTAAAAAGTGTTGCAGGTTGGGTTTTTGTTTTTTAAGCGATTTATTTATTTATATTCATTTAAAAATATTTATATATCACTATTTTTTTTACAAAAGGGTGTTGTACAACAGTAAGCCATATATATATAAAATAGGAAATCGGCTAAGTATTGTGGAAAGTTGTATTGTTAGTTGCCTGTTGGAATAGAAAGCCTTTTCGCAGGTGTTTAAAAGCAGAAACAGAAGGTGCCTTCTGAATCTCTGTTGGAAGAGAATTCTACATGGCAGGGCAGATGATATTGAAGTCTCAGTTTCTTGTTGCTGTCAAATGAGTCTTTCCAACTCGGGGAATGACCAACAATCTCCTGCAGATGATATCAGTGATCAACCTGAGATTTAAGGGTTTAGGTAGCAGGTGGCGCTGTGGGTTAAAGCCTCAGCGCCTAGGACTTGCCGATCGAAAGGTCGGCGGTTCGAATCCCTGCGGCGGGGTGCGCTCCCGCTGCTCGGTCCCAGCGCCTGCCAACCTAGCAGTTCGAAAGCACCTCCGGGTGCAAGTAGATAAATAGGGACCGCTTACCAGCGGGAAGGTAAACGGCGTTTCCGTGTGCGGCTCTGGCTCGCCAGAGCAGCGATGTCACGCTGGCCACGTGACCCGGAAGTGTCTCCGGACAGCGCTGGCCCCTGGCCTCTTGAGTGAGATGGGCGCACAACCCCAGAGTCTGTCAAGACTGGCCCGTACGGGCAGGGGTACCTTTACCTTTACCTTTAATATGCCCTGATGGGACGCAGGTGGCGCTGTGGGTTAAACCACAGAGCCTAGGACTTGCCGATCAGAAGGTTGGCGGTTCGAATCCCCGCGACGGGGTTAGCTCCTGTTGTTCGGTCCCTGCTCCTGCCAACCTAGCAGTTCGAAAACACATCAAAGTGCAAGTAGATAAATAGGTACCACTCCGGCGGGAAGGTAAACAGCGTTTCCGTGTGCTGCTCTGGTTTGCCAGAAATGGCTTAGTCATGCTGGCCACATGACCTGGAAAAACTGTCTGTGGACAAAAGTCGGCTCCATCGGCCAATAAAGAGAGATGAGCGCCGCAACCCCAGAGTCGGTTGTGACTGGACCTAATGGTCAGGGGTCCCTTTACCTTTAATATGCCCTGACCTAAGTTGTCCAGGGCTTTGTAAATTATTACAAGGTTTTAGGCATCATTATTTTTAATTGGTCTCTATGTTTTAGCAATGGATCTGTACACCGCCTAAAGATTTTTATTTTTGAGCAAGCAGTATAAAAATTATCAAGAAAAAATGAGAAAAAAAACATGCTGTTCTGTCATTCTGTCAATGAAATTCATCCCTGTACTTTAGGTATCTTCAAATAAAAATATGTCCACAAACATGTACAGACAGAGACTTATACAGCCTCCCACAAAAATAATATTAGGGTAAACCTGCACTTGTGAGCACTCAGCAATGTGAAACTGAACTGCAACACCCCCAGGGATTCTCTAGCGCAGAACATGTGGAGGAAAAATACACACACCAGGCTTTCATTATCTCCCTCTTTCATACTGAGTTAATTTCAGGAGGCTTTGCAAGCTTGGAACATGTGAAGTCGAAGGATCTAATGAACAACTATGTATGGGTAAGCATGGCTAATTAGACACCATCAAACCGTTACAAACTGACAACTACAATTTTCATTTATTGATGTGGTATGGATCTTCTGCTCTTTGTAAACAATAGCTAAAAAAGCGGGGCAGAGGGGCGAGGAAAACTTTTTGAACTATTAGGTGCAGGATGCATAATTAACTCCTGGTAGCAGAGACATCACCTTGCCAACAAAGGTCCGTATAGTTAAAGCCATGGTTTTCCCAGTAGTGATGTATGGAAGTGAGAGCTGGACCATAAAGAAGGCTGATCGCCAAAGAATAGATGCTTTTGAATTCTGGTGCTGGAGGACACTCTTGAGAGTCCCATGGACTGCAAGAAGATCAAACCTATCCATCCTTAAGGAAATCAGCCCTGAGTGCTCACTGGAAGGACAGATCCTGAAGCTGAGGCTCCAATACTTTGGCCACCTCATGAGAAGAGAAGACTCCCTGGAAAAGACCCTGATGTTGGGAAAGATGGAGGGCACAAAGAGAAGGGAATGACAGAGGACAAGATGGTTGGATAGTGTTCTCGAAACTACCAGCATGAGTTTGACCAAACTGTGGGAGGCAGTGGAAGACAGGAGGGCCTGGCGTGGTCTGGTCCATGGGGTCACAAAGAGTTGGACATGACTAAACAACAACAACAACAATTCACTGCCCCAAGAAGTTGTGATGGCCGCTAACTTAGATGGTTTTTTAAAGGGACAAAGGGAAACTGCATCAAATTGTTGCAGAATGTTATGCTCCTCTTCACTGTTGGCAGCCTTGTCCTCCCCCATGAGACTCCAGTCCATCCCCCTCCCTCCTAGTTTCGCATTTCCCTCCCACAATAGCACTATATGGCTACTGAGCATGAACAGTTCTCATAGAGTTGGGTCCTCCCCCCCCCAAAAAAATGGTTTGTATGTGCGTGTTTGTGTTTGTGTGTGCTTTTCCAGACTTGTGGATCCCCCCTGTGGAGTCTTCACTGGTGGTTTTTAAGCAGAGGTTGGGAGGCCATCTGTCATGGATGCTTTAGCTGAGATTCCCGCATTGTAGGTGGGGTAGGCTAGATGAACCTTGGGGTCCCTTCCAACTACCATTCTGCGATTTCACTGCTAATCTTTCAATGGGACTTCTATTTCTTCATATGCAACCAAGAAGATTCTGCTCACAACCACATAGCTGGCCAACATTATTTTACTTTCTAAATATGCTCATTTATTTCTCCAAACAATGAGCGGACAAAGAGTGCAGAAGTCTGAATATACTAGGTTTTCTTTGTTGGTGAAAAGATTACCCTCCCTCCTTTCAAGAAGAGATGCCTGAACGCAGTAAGGGCAAGGTGTGTGTGTGTGTGTATGTGTGTGTGTATGTGTGTATGTTTACCGCTGGCACAAACAGCTAAATCCTTCTTTATCACGGACCATGAAGGAATGTAATCACACTCATAAAATGAACACCCGCTCATAATAGGTTGGAGATGAAATGCCAGATAGTAGAAGTATAAATCTGGAAATCCCATACTCCCAGAATGCCAGGCCCCGCTGCAGATTTTTGTCAGAGAAATGAGGTTGTTTTGTGTGTTCCCGATAAAGTCTATTGTGAATTTATTCAAGCAGCTAAGTAAGACGGCAGTTGCCTGGAAAGGCAAAACGCCCATCAGGTACACAACTCCAGGGGCTACACTCATCCCACACGACTTTGATCCATCTTCACAAAGATAGGAGAGCTTGTTGCCATCTGCTGTCTTCGGAGATTTGTTTTCTAATAATATCACCAATTGACGGAGCACTTTGTAGCAGCAACAATGAGCGTTTATGGAGAAGAGTGGGGGAATAATCTGCTAAATACATAGTGAAAGCTTCTCTCTTCGGAGATGAAAACAAAGAGATTTGGTAGGGGCAGTCAAGTGTCAATATCACTTGATTTACTTGACACTTGTGCCTGGGCCACTGAATGTGGGATCCGAGTCCCTTGAAAAACTCCCTCAACTGTTCCTCCTAAGGCTTGGCTTTAAGACCCTTGCTCATTTTGGCCACCCTCCTCTGCACATGTTCCAACTTATCAACATCCTTCCTAAATTGTGATGCCCATAATTGGACACAGTATTGTGGCGCTGTGGGTTAAACCACAGAGCCTAGGGCTTGCCGACCAGAAGGTCGGTGGTTCGAATCCCCATGAAGGGGTGTGCTCCCGTTGCTCGATCCCTGCTCCTGCCAACCTAGCAGTTTGAAAGCACGTCAAAGTGCAAGTAGATAAATAGGTACCGCTCCGGCGGGAAGGTAAACGGTGTTTCCGTGCGCTGCTGTGGTTTGCCAGAAGCGTCTTAGTCATGCTGGCCACATGACCCAGAAGCTGTACACCGGCTCCCTCGGCCAATAAAGCAAGATGAGCGGCGCAACCCCAGAGTTGGACACGACTGGACCTAATGGTCAGGAGACCCTTTACCTTACCTATTCCAGGCGTGGTCTGACCAAGGCAGAATAGAATGGTACTATGACTTCTCTTGATCTGGACCCTATACTTCTGTTGATGCAGCCTAGAATAGCATTAGCTTTTTTCGCTGCTGCATCACACTGTTGAAGCTTATGTCCTACTAAGACCCCTAGATCCTTTTCACATGTACTACTGGTAATCCAGGTGTCCCTCTTCTTATATTTGTGGAGCTGGTTCTTCCTGCCTGAGTGTAGAACCTGACATTTGACCCTATTGAAATTGATTTTGTTACTTTTGACCCAGATCCCCAATCTGTTAAGGCCATACTGAATCCCAACTCTGTCTTCTGAGGCCTCCCAGTTTGGTGCCATCTACAAATTTGAGGAGCATCCCCTCAATTCCTTCATTCAAGTCATTCATAAAGATGTGGAACAGCAACAGGCCCAAGAAAAGAACCTTGTGGCACCCCACATGTCATTCCACTCCCCCCAGGAAAACAAGGAACCATTTATGAGTACTCTTTGGGTTCAGTCAGTCAACCAACTACAAATCCACCTAACAGTTACCTTGTCCAGTCAACATTTCCAAGCTTCTCCACAAGAATATCATGGGGGATTCTGTCAAAAGCCTTACTTAAATCAAGATACACTATGCCCACAGCATCCCCCTGATCATTGTGTTAGATCAGTGATGGCTATATTACATGAGTGACCTGCTATTTCAGCCACTGAGGGTACTTCAGATTAACTGTTAACTCCCAAATTGCACACAATCTCTTATTCTTTAGCCTTATTTATTTCAAATTCCTCTAACCGCTTGCTTCAAAAGTAATCTTCATTGGGACTACTCCAGAGAAAATGGAGCACAGACGTTCTCCAGACAAGTCTGGGTCTCTGAAATGCAGAGAAATCTCTCTTCTCAGCATGGAGGAGAGAAAACCCAGAATAATCAAACCTTGTCCTTCATGCATGGAGACCGGCAGCCATTAGTCTCCATTGGCAGACCTGAAGAACAAAAATTTCTTTTTGATTCCTTCTGTACACTGTGCCAATATTTTATGACCCACTGCAATAACCACAAATTGCTAACATTTATTAATCTCGGAAGTTTTTCCCTCTCCTAAGCATGAGCTACAGTACAGCATGGGTTTTCTATAGGGGGAATCCAGCTCACAGAGCAGGGGTCAGCAAAGTTTTTCAGCAGGGGGCCAGTCCACTGTCCCTCAGACCTTGTGGGGTGCTGGACTATATTTTGGAGGGGGAAAAAGAGAACGAATTCCTATGCCCCACAAATAACCCAGAGATACATTTTAAATAAAAGGACACATTCTACTCATGTAAAAACATGCTGATTCCCAGTCCGTCTGTGGATTGAGAAGGTGATTGGGCTGGATCCGGCCCCCGGGCCTTAGTTTGCCTACCCATGTCGCAGACAATGCTTCCCTCCAAATCCAAACTGAAATGGAAAGGATGGTGCAAAGGAGCAGAGAAAGCGAAATTTGCGTTGCCAACTGCCAAGCAAAATCTGAGCTGGACTTTTCCAGAGAGAGAGAGATTCACTCTGACAGGACTCCTACCTGTGGTTGTGCAAAGGCCTGCAGCCAGAGCCACTCCAACCTCAGAACTGTGACATCAGAAAGGCCAAAAAAGGAGGTTGTGCCAGGGGCATGTCATGGGTACACCAGGAGTGGCTGTGAATCTGCATGGTCCAAAATCCTCCCATTTGCCTGTGTGGTGGTTAGAGTGTTGGACTGGGACCGGGGAGGCCAGGGTTCAAATCCCTGCCTAACCATGAAGCTCATTGGGTGGCCTTGGGCCAGTTACTTCCTCTCAGCTTAATCTACCTCACAGGGATGTTGTGGGAATTAAATTAAATGAGAAAACTATGCACACCATCTTAAGCTCCTTGGAGGAAAACGTGTGATATAAATGCCGCAAAGAAAGAAGGCAGGAAGCAACTAACCAGTCTTGGGAGCAACAGGAAGGAAAAGGTTTTCAGAACATATCAGTGGAAGAAGGCCAAAAAAGGGAAGAGGAACCTCATTTTCCTATTCCTAATGCAAGCTAACAGGGCATTAGAAAAGGCAGCTCTTATTCTGCCTTGATTCCTCCCTTTCCCATAGGATTACTCTTTTAATCAATTAATATAACCAATTAGCTGATGAAGCATTGCAGCATAACCCAATCTTGTAGGCATTGGGACAATTCAAACTTTAAAAAATCACCCCATGTGGCACTTTTGTATCAAATCAAACAATACCCACGTTCTCTAAATTTTCTAAATGCAAAAGTTAGCAATGCAGCTATGAACCATATTTTAATTTTTCCCCCTTTTGCATCACTGAATACTTACCGAGCAGAAGGTACTATCTGTGATAAATGCTACCTGTCAAAGCTTTTACTTTGATCATGCTTGAAGGAGGGAGGGGGGGCCAGAGGAGGAAGGATTTCTAAATCATTTGCTTGGAAATTTTTAATTCTTAAGTGGGTTGTTTGTTTGCCTCAAAGGGAAGCTCTAACCTATTTTACATTGTCAACTCTATTTTTAAACAAAGTTCTTCTTTGTACTTTAAAGCTTCCCCCTAAAATACTTCTTAGGCTCATTTTGTAAAATTAAAACGGGAGAGATGTTTTTTAAAACTATCACCTGCATCAGCAAACTTCCTGGCACTTTTATTTATCTGCCGGCTACAGGAAGCAGAAATCTGACTGAGGGCTCCATTTGCTCAGATTAAAAGCATCCTGCTAATTCTGTTGTTTTGCGTGGCACCACGACTGATCAAAGTGAGTCAAACATCATACAGCGCTGATCTTCACCGGGTGGGTCGGGATCCACTAGTGCGCCAGGACCTGATCCAAGGTGAGACACAACAAAGAGCCCAATCGCTCTGCAGAAACATGGTAAGGGATTAAGGGAATGGGTCTCCAAAGGCATGGTTGGGTTAAAAGTGGGTGGTGGGTTTGAAAAGGATGGAGGCTACTGCCATACAAGAAAATTTCCTCTTCTCTTCACGTTGTCTGAGGACCAAACTATATATTGGGGGCATGGATTCATGACATGATCTCATGCTTAAAGCTCCACCAGCCCAGCTGCACCTTGTCAACTTCTACTGACATATGAACATAGACAACTACCTTACTCCGAGTCAGACAATGGGCCGACCTAGCTCACTGTTGTCCACACAGACAGGCAGCTGTTTTCCAAGGGGTCAGGTAGGGAACATTCCCAGATTTACCTGGAAATGCTGGAATTGGAAGCAGGGACCTTCTGTACACAATGCAGATGCACTGAGCTATTATTTATTACCTTTATATAGGTAAAGTTAAAGGGACCCCTGACCATTAGGTCCAGTCGTATAGAGCTCATCTCACTCTATAGGCCGAGGGAGCCAGCGTTTGTCTGCAGACACCTTCCAGGTCATGTGGCCAGCATGACTAAGCTGCTTCTGGCGAACCAGAGCAGCACATGGAAACACCGTTTACCTTCCAACCGGAGCGGTACCTATTTATCTACTTGCACTTTGACATGCTTTCGAACTGCTAGGTGGGCAGGAGCAGGGACCGAGCAACGGGAGCTCACCCCATAACGGGGATTCGAACCGCCGACCTTCTGATCGGCAAGTCCTAGGCTCTGTTGTTTAACCCACAGCGCCACCCACATCCCTATTACCTTTATATACCACCTTTCTTTTCCAAGCATCTCAAGGTGTGGAAATGGTTCTCCTCTTCC
Organism: Podarcis gaigeae; assembly: GCF_964106915.1. Taxonomy (NCBI): domain Eukaryota; kingdom Metazoa; phylum Chordata; class Lepidosauria; order Squamata; family Lacertidae; genus Podarcis; species Podarcis gaigeae. The sequence goes on from NC_139682.1 coordinate 11,440,320, forward strand.
CCATTTCTTTATTCCCATCTTTCATGATGGGCTCTGAGTGAACTCAGGTATGATGCTGGCACACTACCTGCCTCATGTGATAAAACATTACAAAGGGTATGAAGGGCTGTTGACCCTGATGGCAGCAACACACTCCTAGTGCATACAGCAGACTGCCCAAATGTCCCTATTTTCCATGGATAGTCTCAGATTTACAGAAGCCATCCCGGTTTCTGATTTGATCCTGGAATGTCCTGCTTTTCCTTAGGATGTCCCTATTTTTATTGGAGAAATGTTGGAGGGGATGGAGTTATCTGAACTCCAAGCCAAGGAGATAAGTAACTATATAGCCTTTGGAACACATCTGAAGTTTTTAAATGTTGTTTTTTTATATATACATGTTGGAAGCTGCCCAGATTGTCTGGAACAACCCAGTCAGATGGGCGGGCTATAAATATTATTATTAATGTGAAATGGGACATCCCTATTGTCATCAAAGAAATGTTGTAGGGCATGCATATAATGCTGACATTTCAATCCCACCTTAAGGAACAGGCATGTGGAATTGTTGCATGTCACATGTCTGTTTACATTCCAGCACAGCTTGCTAGGAACTTCTGTTTGTGTATAGCTTTTGCTTTTGCTGTTCTCTCTGAGACGACACGAGAAAGAGACGATATGTTTCTTTGTCCTGATTTATGTTTAATAAATCTGTAGCCGTAGCATGACTTCATACGCCTCACGCCTATTCTGTGTGTGCAGTACACTCTGCTAATAGCATGCCCTAGCTTCTGAAGTCCGGGTCGCTGATTTACGTCAGAGCACGGGCCGATGGAAGAAGACGGCACAGCTGGGGAGTATCAGCTGGCCTCCCGGCCCTCTGCATGACATATAACAGGGATGGGGAACCTCAGGCAGAAAGGCCTTTGAATCTGGCTCCAGGATTCTCCCTAGGCCACGTGCCCTCCTGAGCCATTTGCCTTGCCTAGCCCTCTTCTTAAGCACTCTTGCCTGGGTGGGATCTGTCCTCAAGCTTGAAAATGCCTCTTGCTTATCCAGATGGAGCATAGAGAGGCATGTGTAGAAGCTCGCCCACTGTGCAAAATTTGCATTTGTTGCTTTGCCCCCTCCCCCCCGAGTCCCCCCCTCCTGCTGGCATGGAGAAAGGTTCCCTACTTCTGATGGAGAAGTCAGTCAAAAACTCAAGGATCTGACGAAAAGCGTCTCTAGGCACAGTGGGCGGGGGGAGATGGAGAGATTCAGGAAGAGGCGTGCCCTCTTATTTTATTTACAGAGAGGTGTAAGCCTCCTCAAAACCTTAATCTACTTTCACTGGTTGTCTCGTAGGCGAGCGAAACAGATGTGAAGAAGGCTGCTTTCTAACACTGGCGCTTTCGCAGCAGGTCTGCCAACTGTCAATAAATTTATGAACAGTTTGTAGATCTACGGGAAGTTTTGAAGGGGAGGAGAGAGAGAGAGAGAGAGAGAGAGAGAGAGAAGCAGCCCAGGAAGGCAGAGAGGAAACATATTTATTGAGGACAAGCTGGCAAACACTTCTGGTTATAGGCAAGGGAAAGAAGTGTGAAGTTGCAGACTCAAGCCACAGCTGTCTCTTTCCACGAGGGAGAAAAAGAAAAAGAAACTCAGATACAGACAGAAAGCCTGTGCTCATAAATTATATTGTGATAAATACAAGCACCAGGTTTTCAAGATCGCCACCCAAGCAGAATGAACAGGCGTGGTTCCTGGTGGAACTTCTGGTCCCAGATATAACCCTGCTGGGATTCAGTGGCATTCCCAGAAACCTGTTGAATTTTTTTAAAAATCAGTTGCTGTGGCTGTATGAATCATGGCCACTGCATGTCAGCTCCCACTCTCACATGAAGGAGAGTTAAAACAAAAAAAATTCCTTCCAGTAGCACCTTAAAGACCAACTAAGTTAGTTCTTGGTATGAGCTTTCGTGTGCATGAACACTTCTTCAGATACACATGCACACGAAAGCTCATACCAAGAACTGACTTAGTTGGTCTTTAAGGTGCTACTGGAAGGAATTTTGTTTTGTTTTGACTATGGCAGACCAACACGGCTACCTATCTGTATGAAGGAGAGTTGTTTCAGACACCTTGTGCCCCCATGCCATCCTGGTGGGTTTCTGCAGTAATAGTGTGGGTGTTATAAATCATAATCAATCAATCAATCAATCAATCAATCAATCAATCAGAGTATTGAACTAGATTGCCCTTTGAGAAACTTCCAGTACTACAATTCTATGCATTTTGAAATTTTTTAAATTATTTTTAAGAAATCAAAGCCATTTCAGATACAAATGTGACTGCATGAAGCCAAGCCATAAAAGCAAGGACAGGCCTGAGGGAGTTTCAATGTGGGGACCCTAAATTTGAAAATGTGCCCAGTTACCAAATTTCTACGAGGACACAGGAGCATCCCTCTTACCTTTCAGATGAACTCATTGCTTTCCTGTCCTTGAACACCTCAGCAAGGGTTAAATTACATCAACAGAGTGAATGAAATTGGCAGGCCTTTTTTGTTATGCAAATGGAAGCTGGCACAGCCTCTGACTTGTGGGGAAGCATTAACTCTTTCTCTTTCTGCCATGGTTCCCAACAAAACCACTTCTTTGAAGCTTTGGTAAGAGTGAGTTCTGGTGAGAATGTGGCCCAAGAGGAACACATTAAGAAGCCTGTATTTCTCTTGTGTCAGACTCCCCTTGTTAAATTGCAGCTCCAGTGGCTGAATCTTATAATAATGAAAACTTTCCTGATAAAAAATCACAGATATGCAATATTGGATTCTTGTCTCATTACACATGCTAAAGCTATTTTTGGTCAACTGCATGCTTTCCCAATGCTTTTTCCTGTAGGACTAATTGCAGTTGTTAACAGTCAACAGGTTTACCACACCCATTGAGTCAATCATCCATCTCCTACTACCCTTCTGAGAAAAACTCCACCCCATCCTCCCACCATATATAAGGGTCTGGTGACTTCTGTTTCAGTGTGTATCTGAAGAAGTGTGCATGCACACAAAAGCTCATACCAATAACAATCTTAGTTTGTCTCTAAGGTGCTACCGGAAGGAAATTTTTTATTTTGTTTCGACTATGGCAGTCCAACACGGCTGCCAACCTGAATCTAGATATGCAGTGTGAGTCTGCTCTCTCAACCTCTTCAGTGAAGAGGTCATTGCAGAGATCAAGGTTTAAAACCCATGTAAACAAGATGCTAGACCTCAAAGAATCCTGCAGAGGTAGGTAATTTTCACATACCCCAAATCCCATATAAACAAGCCCTATATTTTAACAATCAGGATTCTCTCCAAAACTATACATTGAATGACTTTCTTTGTCAAGTGCTTCCTCCCTCCTTTGTTTCATTAGCATGGATTTACTCTCAGTCTGCATCCACTTTATTTATTCCTGATAGTTTAAAGAAAGCATAATAATGAACCTATCCCTGAATTTTTGGTTAGACTATAAATGCATATCCATGAGGTACTCTTTTGAGTTTCCTATTTTTGTTTGAATTAATTATTTGCTAGGCTCTCGCATGAATAATGTTGCTAAAAGGAATCCTTGACTTTGCTTTTCTATACATTTTCAAAGAGCATGGTGGCATTTTCTTTCCTGAGCTGGGAGCAGAAAGTTCTGAATCAAGATGGAATACAAATAGCACAGCAGGAGAGAACAAACTTTGGAGGAAGAGTTTCTACTTCCCTGATTTTCGTTTTTCTTTTTCCTCAAATACAGATGTGTTTGGACCTCCAGACATTGATAAACAACAACTCCAAACATTGCTGAACTACAATTTTCACAAGGAATATCTATCTATCTATCTATCTATCTATCTATCATCTATCTATCATCTATCTATCTATCTATCTATCTATCTATCTATCTATCTATCATCTATCTATCTATCTATCTATCTATCTATCTATCTATCTATCTATCATCTATCTATCATCTATCTATCTATCTATCTATCTATCTATCTATCTATCTATCTATCTCCATATCTATCTATCTATCTATCATCTATCTATCTATCTATCATCTATCTATCTATCTATCTATCATCTATCTATCTATCTATCTATCTATCTATCTATCTATCTATCTCTATCTATCTATCTATCTATCTATCTATCTATCTATCTATCTATCATCTGTCATCTATCTATCTATCATCTATCTATCTATCATCTATATCTATATCTATCTATCTATCTATCTATCTATCATCTATCTATCTATCTATCATCTATATCTATCTATCTATCTATCTATCTATCTATCTATATCTATCTATCATCTATCTATCTATCTATCATCTATCTATCTATCATCTATCTATCTATCTATCTATCTATCTATCTATCATCTATCTATCTATCTATCTATCTATCTATATCTATATCTATCTATCTCTATATCTATCATCTATCTATCTATCTATCTATCTATCTATCTCACATAAACTGATGTGGAAATGCAGAGCACCAAACTTAATATCAGAACCACAAGAAACTGGTAGAAACTAACATGGACAACTTTGCCCATCCCTAACCAGGAGCACCCTTCAAGTCCGCCTCCAGTAAGAGGAGGGCAGAATTCTAGCACCTTTCTGAGTTGTGCAGAAGAGGGAATTTCAGTGAGAGTGGTGTGTTGGCGATCACTCATAGCATAGTAAGATTGTCTGCCATAAACACTGTTTTAAAAGTGAGTCCGTAAGTGACTGTGGAGGCCAATTCTGGATCCATACATCCTTCCACAGTGCGAACAGAAGTTTCTTGGTGAGAGTTGATCATGGTGAGGGTTTGCCTAGTGTGCCTTCCTCTTAGCGTGTTTCTCCCTTGCATCCTGAGTTTGAGTGTCTTCAAAACCCATGACACTTTTGGTAAAGGCTGTTCTCCAATTGGAGTGCTTGCAGGTCAGTGTTTCCCAGTTGTTGGTGTTTATACTACATTTTTTAATATTTGCCTTGAGAGAGTCTTTGAACCTCTTTTGTTGACCACCAGCATTACGTTTACCATTTTAAAGTTTGGAATAGAGTAGTTGCTTTGGAAGACAATAATCAGGCATCCATACAACATCACCAATCCAACGAAGTTGATGTTGAAGAATCACTGCTTCGACACTGGTGATCTTTGCTTCTTCCAGTGCATTGGCATTAGTTTTCCTGTCTTTCCAAGTGATGTACAATTTTTGGGGGGAGACATTGATGGAATCTTTTGTGGAGTTGGAGATGGCATTTATAAGTGGTCCACGTTTCACAAGCATACAGTAAGGTTGGTAGTACAATAGCTTTGTAAACAAGCATTTTGGTTTCCCTGAGAATGTCCCAGTCCTCAAACACTCTGCACTTCAATTGGGAGAAAGCCTCACTCACAGAGCTCAGGAAATGCTGGATTTTGGCAGTGTAGACCAGCCTGAGCTAGTTGGGCCAATAATCTGGCTTGTTATATGTCATCTCCTTCAGTTCCCGTGAAGGTTGGATGGGCAGGACTGCTCCTGCTTCCTGCTCCAGCTGCCAAAGAGAGGATGAGGCAAAGAAGAAAGGAAGAACCTTCCTGTCAGAATGGCAAAATGCTTACACAATTTTGCTCAGCGTCCAGTGAGTTACCAGCTGACCAGCCTGGTCTCGAGTCCTTAGGCAAGAAACATGCTTCTTCTTCTTTATTTATTTTTGCCTAGGGAAGACTGGAAATGTGTGAAATTTCTCAGCAGGCCTAATTGCTCTTCCGATTCCACAGCATCATTGCTAATATCACATGCAATTAAACGAGAAATGTAGAGTGGCAGCCCAGCACAGACTACCAGTGATTCGTTCGTACAGTAGAAACTTTGGGATGACAGTGGCAGGGAGCAGGGGAGGGTAGAGGGAAAAAAGGAATGTACAGTAACTGCGACCTGGGAAACCAGCAGAAAGCACACGGCATACAAAATGCTGGGAAAGTCTGTTCACAGCCGGCGTTTCATTAATTTTTGCTAGGGGAGGAGATTGCTTTGCCCAGCTTTACTATCTCTCTGTTTGGGGGCAAGTTGAAAAGCACAACACAGAGTGCAGCCAAAACTGCCAAGTTTCATACAGTAAAAAAAAAGGTGGGAGGGAGAGGAAAAGAGAGAGGGTGGGGAGGGGAGAGAAGGGGAAAAGGGAAAGGAAGGAGAATCATCCTCATGCAAATTTCTTCTGGCAAGCCACAGAGACATGTGCAATCAGTCAGAACTCAATGCTTAGCAGAAGACCTTTTCAACAAAGCTGGTACTCAGGCAGGGGGAGCAGGTGAGTTTCATGCAGCAGCAGGTGCTGCAATGAGCTTCTTGTACTGTTCTGCCTGGGATCGCTGCAGCAAGGCAGCCACCAAATGAACAGGCTTAGCAAAGGAACATTTCAACAAAGGCTGGGGGAGCAGGTGGGTTTCAAGTCGGAGTAAACCCTGAAATGAGACACCTGTAAGGCTCTGCTTGGCATGAACAGTGGCGTTGTCCTCCAGAGTGATCTTTAGAGAAGGCTGTGTGGAAGAAGTTGCCTTGTCCGATTTGCCCGTGTATCCCACTATTGTTTATTTTGATTGGCAGCGTCTTTTCGGGATCACAGGCAGAGATCCTTCCCAGTGCCGGATTCCCACATAGAGTGAGTAGGCAGCGGCTTCTGGGTCCTAAGCCTTTTAGGAGCCCCGCAACAATAATAATATTGATTTGATCTTGAAAGATAATTACAATCAAGCTTCCTTAGTTCAGTGTGATCCCACAAGTGCGCATGAACAAGAAATCTCCAGATACGAAGCTTTCTGCTAGTTAGTATGTCGCAAGTTCCTGCCGACTCCAGATCCTAGTAGAATATTCGCAAGTAGCCGATGAGCCCCCCCAAGATTTTGACTGCCTAGGGGCCTCCGCAGGGTTTAATCCAACACTGGTTCTTCCATCATGCCTTCCTGATCCAGGGTATATCCTAGGAGCTTCTGGATGTAAGTCCTGTTTTCCTCCTTTTAGATGTCAATAAGAACACATGCAAAAGGGTGACAAATTAACAGAGAACTTGCCTTCCTCCCTTAATGGCATTTCATTTTTCCTCTTGGCTTTTTAAGGCTTCTACTTACTGAGGTTCAGCACCTTAACAGCAGTCTGACTCCATATATTAAGAAGTCATCTGGCTTTCCAAAAGCACACTAGACCTACGCCAAATATTCACTATATCCACGGGCACGATTTATTTATAACCTACCCTGTCCTTAGTTAACAACATTTTATCTCAGTCACCGTGGGGAGGTGATGGGGAGAAACAAGCATTTTGGAAATTCCTATGGAACAAAGAAATCTACAGAAATCCCTTCATTATCAGCACTCAATCACACAGCTGACAATCAGAGAACGAGACTAAAAAGAACCCTAAATGACAGCCATTGAAAAATTAAAATACACACGACACAAAAACAAGTACACAGGGAATAAAGTTTCAACAGAATGATTGATAGTATGGAGAGTTCAACAGCAACAGAGACGGGTTTGTTACATTGCAATGCCTTTTATTATTCTGAAAGGTTTTTAATGAATATGTCGCAACTCGCATTTTCTGAACCAATAGGCTTTTGACTTAATGGATTTAGATCTATACTCCACTGTAATAATAGGGATAGGTTAAGTTAACAGCCGCCTTTCAGCTCATTCAACAACACAGCAAAAACTAATGAATTGGGGTAGCATTTCTAAATTACAGATTAGGGAACAGAAGCTAAGACACTGGTTTGCTTGAGGACCAGTGGATACATATCCAGATTTTGCAGGCATTGCCTTCTCATTCTGGATTCTTATTTCTCAGAAATGCATAGAATCTGCATGAGTTTTCTCCAACACAAATGTCATTCGCCTTAGTAGCTCATCCATCTTTTCCATAGCACAATACTGATTTCAAAACTAAAGGATGTCAATTTTTTAATTGATTCTTTTTACCTCTTAATGATTCTTTTTTGAGGTTTTGGGTAAAATCTCAAAGACTAAAGCTTCCTTGCTCCACCCCTCCCCCAAATCCATAAAATCTATAAAAATATGGATTTTAAACCAAAACACTTTAAACACGGAACAAACCTGAGTCCTCCAGATACACTATGTGCCACATACAAGAATTCCCTAAAAAATTGATTAGCAGATCCATGGTTTTCAGCTCTACTAGAAATAAATTCCCCAAAATAAGTGGTCAGAGAATGATTTGAAGGCACCTAATGCAGCTTTCCTGCTGACACTAAGCATCTGTGTTCTTCATGCAGCCTAGACATACTGGTGTACATGTTACCAGTTTAAAATGTAGATAGGTCATTATTTTTCTCAATTTGTATCAAACCTGGTTTGGAAGGGGGAACACATTAACAGGACAGAGGCAGGATAGATGTCGATTGTGGCTAATGTAAGCAGCAGTGGGAGGTAGCTGGATGCAGGGTAAACAGGAGTGTGTACACAACCCCATTTAACAACCAGATGCAAACTACCCTTGAATGCCACAGTGCCAAAGGACATATAGCAATATACTTCTCTTGCTGGCAAAATGTTTTGCTGCCAGCAGAACATTGTTGTGAAAGAAAATGCATACACAGGTCACTGGTGACTTTTAATCAGTAAGTTTAAAAAGAACGAAATTTTGGTCTCACCCAGTGCTCTCTGTCCACGAATGCAAGGGTGTTTCCCTCCTCCTCCTCCCCCTCCCCCCCCCGCTAGCAGATGGTTGAATTTTAATGCTGTGCAAAGGAGGAATCCAACACAGAAGGTAGTGGAAACTCATTGTGCAACAGAAACAATGCAAGAAAGGCAATATTCACACTATACATTTGAAGCGCTACGATACCACTTTAAACAGTCATAGATTCCCCCTGGAGGATTCTGGGTGCTGAAATTTGTTAAGGGAGCTGAGAGTAGTTAGGAGACCCTTATATCCCTCACAGGACTACAACTCCCAGAGTTCCCTGAGAAGAGAATAGACTGTTAAATTACTGTGGTGAGAGCTATAGCATTTAATGCAGCCCAAAGTCTCGAATCAGAATTCGAGACCAGGGAGAAGAGAAGGTGGAAGAAGATTGGAAGAAATTTAAAGACTATTTACAGAAATACGGCAAAATTAAAGAAGTTTAGAAAGAGACTGGTATTAAACAATTTGACTTTTGCATAAGCTGTTTTTAAGATTGTGTGTAATATATTATTATGAAAAAGCAGGTAATGTTAAATCAGAAGGATTTGCTAAAACAACAAATTAAAATAGAATGCAAAAAGGGAGGCGAGAGGAAGGACATTTTGGAAAGTTTAATTTTATGTGCTGTTTTTTTTTTCTTTTACGCGTTTGATTGTTCATCTTTCTTTCTTGTTTCGTATTTTTTCTTTTTTGTATTTGTGTAGTGTGCAGTGGTTTTTGTTGTTATTGTTATTGTTATTGTTGAGTCTATTGTTAAAACTTCAATAAATATAAATTTAAAAAAAATGCAGCCCAAAGTTTCCATTTTTGAAACAAACAAACAAACACCTTACTAGATTGTCCTTAGATATGGTAGATCCAGATTAAATGACAGGGGGTGGGGGCAATATAGGATGCCATCATTGATGAGGACATGTGTGAAATTTTCATGGAAGTGCTTACGTCAATGATTTTTGAATAAAAAAATAAAAATGCAGCCATTGGAGAGCACGTATTAAGACTTGTGCATCTCATTGTCAAGACCCCTGTATTTCCTTTGTGCTTGTATGTGTGTTTGCGGGGAGGGAGTTATGTCATATCTGATTATAGTAAATCTTCCCCATCTCCTCCATTCCATCTGTCCATAATGTTAACCTACACTTTGAGGAAAGAACGGTCTACATTGTCTAATGCACCCTTCCCCTCAATTTTAATGGATTTGGTTCTGCCTGCAAAGTCTTAGGAAAAGGGTCTTTTTGAAGACGGCTGCTATGTATTCATGAACAAGCATAATAGCACAGGTAATGTGCATCTGCAAGTATCAGAGGGTAAGACTCACCCTTTAAAAATAATGGCTGCGCTCAGATAGTACTGGCCAGGGAGTGAAATACATAAAGCCTTTTCATGTACAAGAGGCATTTATGGATTTGCAAGATAGTATATCTGTTATTTCTCCCTCCCCCTGAGGACAGCATCTTTTGAAGTAAATAATTCACTTCAAAAAGAGAGAGAGAGAGAGAAAGAGAGAGAGAGAGAGAGAGAGAGAGAGAGAGAGAGAGAGAGAGAGAGAAGCGGGGGGAAAGCGAGAGTAACATTTATGAAAAATCAGCAATTGTCTAACCCCTTCTTGCCACCTGCACAGCAATTTACCCTTATTTTAGGCATTGCACTTCATCTCAGCCATTCAGTGAGATTTTGCTGTTATGGTTTTGACTGGGGGGAAGGGCAGGAGGGAGAAGAGAAATCGTATTAAATATTCTGAAGGGAAACTAAGCCAGACTGCATACAATTTGAAGGTAATTTGTATTAAATTATGTCTCCTGCTTCGCTGTGTATGGCGGGAGACAATGTACATTGGCAAGAACAGCAGTTGCTCTAAGTTTCTCGGAGGGGTACGGGAAAGGCTTTCTAAGGAACAAAGATTATATATGATCTGAAACACCAAGGAACCTGCAATGAAGTTGATACTATCTAGAAAGGGCTGCATCTTGATGACATTCCTTTTCCAAAGGGCTGTGTGTTCCTGAGAGTGACCCTATGCCCTACTTTACAGAGGATAGCCTTCTTTTTGAAGGATTTTTCTGTCTCAGAGTTTCCCAAACTTGGGTCTCCAGCTGCCTTTGGATTACAACTCCCATCATCCCTAGCTAGCGGGAGCAGGGGGAGTTGTAGTCTGAAAACAGCTGGAGAGAGACGCCAGTTTGGGAAACCCTGCTTTATATGATGGGTTGTCCCAGTCTGGTTGAAAGGCAAAGATCATAAGCAGTGAGGAGAAGAAGGTCCTTGAAATGGTCCACCCATGGTTAGATCTCAACAGCAGACTTAGCAGGCCCTTAAATCACCTAGTCCAAGTCTTCTCTTCTGTGATGAGATGCATGTCAGATATGTTTTCAAATTTCCATCTCTATGCACATACTGTATTTCTCTTTTGGCATAAGAGGCTACTCTATTCTAGCTAGATCAGACCAAAGGTCTAATTAGTCCAGTATCTTACTTCACAAAGCAGCTAACTAGAAAGCCCACAAGCAGAGCTAGAGGGGAACAATCATCTCTCAGTGGTGTTTCCCCAGGGATTCGTATTCAGTATCTACCTAAGGCTGGGAAATAAATGGTGCTATCAAATAACTAAAAACTGAAAATTCCAACCTCAGAGAACTGCAGCTACCACAGATGCAAACGCAAGCCACCCAAGATCTCTACACAGTTCCTATTCACTTGCCTAGCAACTGTTTGTGTGAACTCACCCCACTGAAAAGCACTGTGCCTGAAGTGACACCAGTGGTTTGTTATCTGAGGAGTTGTGTAGGCACCCCACAGATGAAAATAGGGACATTTCTCACTCCTCCCCAACTGAACCTCCTTGGCCCTCCATTTCCTGTGGTCCCCTCCTGCAGATCTTTTCCACCACAACTACACTAACAGGACACAGCTCACACGCCCTCCATGAGGAAACCGCTCAATCCCAGTTTTTATTGTATTCTTTCATAGGTTTACAAAAAGAAACACACACACACTGTGATGGCCTGGGACTTGGGCTCGGACTCCGAACCAGAGGAGTCTCAATCTGCACCACATCCTTTGCCTCAGGCATCATCTCAACCAAGTCTGGGGCCTGATCCTGAAGAGTCCCAGTCTTCACAGGTTCCCCCGCAACAAATACCAGCTGGGCCGAGTCAGGGGCCTGAGCCTGTCCTGGCTCCAGTTGCAGGGATTACCTCGTTGCCTTCAGCTAGGCCATCACTTACAGCTGCTCCACTACTGGTTGGGTCAGGGGAGGCTGAGGCGGCCCCTGAGTCTAGTAATGCACCGACGTCTCCCCAGCTGCAGGGACTAAGGTCTGAGAGAAGAAGAGACCTGAGTACTCGCAGGAGGAGTGCTCGCCTTTGGGCGAAACAGGGAAGTGAGTCGCCGGGGGATCAGGACCGGCCGCTACCCTGACAAAGATAAAAGGCTGTCGGACCCCGCCCCAGGCTGCGGGAGCAACATTGCTGTATGCTAGATCCTGACTGAGATTCTGTACCTGTCCTTGCCTGGTATCCTGCCTCGTGTCCTGCCTTGGCTCTGTCAGACTGACTCCTAGCAGAACCTTCAGATTCTGAACGGGTCCTGGACCACGTTTCACGGGTTACCCCCAGGCCCAGCACACACACACACACACACACACACACACACACCAATTTATAAACTATAAAAGGAGCAATGCTAGACACAGATGCACAAAGGACTTTTTAAAATTAAAAGAACCAAGACTCTTTGATCTCCGCTACCCCTTTCCTCCCACCCAGGGTGGCCCTGCCCTCTGCCTGCCCTTCAGAGCTGGTGCATCATGTGGGACTGGGCCTCACTCATGGCAGCCTCTCCTCTTTCTCACCTGCTCTCCAGCAGTTGCTACGGGCTGCCCAAGGGAGAAGGCTGGCAGCAGTAGCCATAGAGAAGCAACAGGATGGTTCCTCACAGTTGCTGTTGCCACTGCCATCATCGTCACTTGGGATAAGCGCTGGCTCATCCTGCTCCCCAAGCAGTGGCATAGCGTGGGGGGTGCAGGGGGGGCCGGCCGCACCGGGCGCAACATCTGGGGGTTAGGGTTAGGGGCGCAAATCCACGGGTTAGGGGGTGCAAATTACTTGCCTTGCCCCGGGTGCTGACAACCCACGCTACGCCACTGTCCCCAAGCTCAGTGGCAGTGGTGCTGGTGGGGGAAAATGGGGACATTCCGGGATCAAATCAGAAGCCGGTATTTCTTTCGAAATTCCAGCACTATCCCTGGAAAATCGGGACACTTGGAGGGTATGTATGTGAGAAGACTCAGTTCCCAGACGCAATGTGTCTCTGGGTGGTTTCCAACGCATATAAAAACATAATAAAATGCCGAACGTTAATAATACCAGTCTGATCCAATGCAAAAAAAGTGTCATGATAACTTCAAAATAAACAACTTATATCAAATAAAGCAATATCCAATAATCCATTCAAATCAAATATTAAACAGTAAAAGTAAATATCTGCAAATAATAAATAGTTTGCACTTATCAGTTACAATAAAGAATTGCTAAACTGCAATCAGTGAAAGTAATGGCAAGTCGCAGTGCATAAAATTCCGCAAAACATACAAAACCATGTAAAAGAAACAAGGACACTATCTATCTATATAGTAATATATATATATATCCCTGAACTCTTCTGATTAACAGGTGATTAACAGGCCATCTTTTATATGTCTGCCACTAGCTCCAGCTCCAGCATCAATTTCCAGGCCACAATAGGCCTATATTATCAGACTAGTGTCTCGAAGTCCCAGCCCAGACATGTCTGAAGAGCCACATTGCGTCTCCTGCCTAGAAGCCTCTAAGTGCTTTACAGTCCCCATGCATGCCATAGAGCTGAAGTATGCGTTGGACACATGCTGGCATTTGCAGAAGTTTAATATGGCTTAAAGCACGGCATCTGTGAAATGGATGATAACTTGCAGCACTTGTACGGTTAGGCATATTCAGAGGTTTGCCAATCTGGTATCTGTCAGGGTTCAAAAGTTAATTAAAAACCAGCAGGCAAGATGTATGTATGTATTTATTCCTCGGATATATTTTTTTTGATTTTTTTTTTTTTTACTTTTTACACATTTTCAGGGCAATTCCATCCCTGCCGTACTTAGCCCATTCAACTCCCTTCTTGGCAAATGTAATCTCTTAATAAGTATAATTTCAAATGATCCTGCAGGTTTCATGGCTCCCAAAAAGATGTGTGAAGGTTTCGTGTTTACTGTTCCTTCCTCTCATTTTTGTTTTGTTTTTGGAGGGTGTGTGTGTGTGTCCGCGCGCGCGCACGCATGTGTGTGTGTGTGTAATGGATCGTATTGTCAGAAACGGATATGTGATTTTGATTTGCCCCCTAGGCATCGAGGTAATTTCCCCATGCTATTTGCTCCGTGGGCATCTTCGCAACACATTGTGAACGGATTTTGTGATGTCTCTTTGAAAGCGCTGCATGCACAAGACATGTGGAATCAAACTAATGAAGCAACCTCTCTCTCTCGTTCTCTTTCCTCTCTCCCTGGCTCTCAATACTCTTCTCTGACGCTTCCTCAAGCTTATACAAAAGAGGTCTCGGATCGGACACTGACAGACAAATATTAAAAATAGAAAGCTCTCGGAGTTGGCCCGCATGTTCTTGAGATAATGAGGTCTTAAGAAAGACGTGGATGTTCACCTGGAACATTAGATCTGACATCCCTTTTGAGGTGAAAATTGCTAGGCTTTCTGATGACCTGCTTCCTTGCCAGGTACACACAGGGGGAAAGGCTAAGGGCTAAAAGATGAAGAAAAGAGAGGCAGAGATGAACGATTTCAGAGAATTGTAGCATTGGAAGAGAACCAAGTCCATCTAGTCGAGCCTGCAATGCAGGAATCTTTGGTCAAACTCACAACCCGGAGATTTAAGAGTCTCGTGCTCTACTGAAAGACAGCCTTGCTGTTTTCACATCCCTATGTATTTTAATTTATGATTTATATTAAATTTATGAAAAAGGGATGGTACCAGAAACGTGTTTGTGAGAACAGAAGTTGCTGCTTTATGCAGTGTCAGATCTTTGGTCTGTCTGGCACTAAAACTGCTAGCACGTTTACAAAGCTAAGCACTTAATAGAAACAGCAACAATTTGTGCCTGTGGAAAAGGCATTTCTCCAGTCTAGCGACTGATGGGGAGCTGTGTGCAGAAGGGGCTGTGGTGCAGCTGCTACTGTATCTTCCCAGCAGGTGGGTCAACGTTGCTTACCAAGAGGGAGAGGTGGCAAGGAAGTTCTCATGGTGCATGGAGGTTGGCTCCAACAGTGCATTTGCATGGCACCAACCTCCTTACCATCTAGCGCCTCCTCTCTTCCGCCTGGGAAACAGCACCCCACTTGGAAGGATGCCCTGTATCCAAGGCCAGCCTTTTACTCCTGAGGAGTGATTCATGCCTCAGGAGTCCTTGCCTGTGGTTGGACACTTCACCAAATGGGCCAGGTTTCCATGGCACATTTACAGGGCCACCTTTCTGTCAGCCTTGATGACAGAGGATGAACTCATCTTGGGGGTATGGATGGCTCCTCCTCAGCCTTGTTGCAGGATCCTGGCTTCTCTCCCCCTAATTGAGTCTGGCCCAGGGTTTGGTGTAAGGCCAAGGCCTCCTGGCCCTCCTTTAATGAGGAGCCCCATGGCTGACTCCACAGGAATTGAGTGGGCCACACCTAGTGAGTCGCTTTTGTCTCTATGACAAATATGGTTGTAGGAGTTGACTTCTCGTGAGTATGGCAAACATGTGAGGAATTAAGTCTTTGTGAATCCCTATGCAAAATGATCTCCCTCACTGCGAGAAGCCAAGTTACAGGGAACCAGGCAGAGGGCCTTCTCGGTAATGGCACCCGCCCTGTGGAACGCCCTCCCACCAGATGTCAAAGAGAAAAACAACTACCAGACTTTTAGAAGACATCTGAAGGCAGCCCTGTTTAGGGAAGCTTTTAATGTTTGATGCATTACTGTATTCTAATATTTTTTTGGAAGCGGCCCAGAGTGGCTGGTGAAGCCCAGCCAGATGGGTGGGGTATAAATAAATAAATCATCATCCTCATCATCTGATCTACCACATGGCAATGTGGTTCTCAGCAGCTTAAACACATACACACGCAAACACAGATACACACATGAAAGACCTTTCCATTCCATTTTTGAGAGTAAACTTACATTTAAATTCAGATTTTGAGAGAAAACACACATTTATACACATTTTGAAGGGTTTTTTTAAAAAAATTGCCGGTGAATACAGAACAGAATGGAATTATGGGTAAAAAACGTTCAAAAGCAACACGGGCCAGAAAGAGACAGGTTCATCCACCCCTATTCCACCTTCCCCTGCTGTGAACACAAATTATGTCTCTTTTCTCCTTAAAAAGAGAGAGAAAGGGGAGGGAAAGTGAGGGGGGAGGAAGAGAAGAAGAAAGAAGGGGGAGACCTGCATTTTTTGAACTGCTTAGAAATATATATTCATCTGTATTTCGCTGTTGATTATGAAGGAATTGTTTGGCCAAAATCCTAAACGGTTCCAGTGAAGAGTAATATTGATGTATGAGCAAACAGTCACAGCAAGAAGGCAAGCAAGCTTCACAGAATTAATTTTAATTATTATGCCTCTGTTATACAATTAGATCTTTTTTGTTCCAACATTATTTCATTTATAAATTTTAATTAAAAAGCCCAACCCTCCACAGCGCTTACATCTATGCAGGTATTAAAAAAACCCCAGTAATAACTATAGATTTCCATATATATCTGCTGTTAAAGGGGAAAGCAAACAATAGAGTCATCTCTTAGACGGTTTTTAATTTCTCAGCAGGAATAAGCACTCTATCATTTGAAAAGTGAAAGATACAAATGGCATAATGTGAGAAGAAAACTGCTTTTGTGCACTTAATATGCTATTTTTACATAAAATAAAAATTTGCTAGTGCACACTGACCTCCCTGACTACTGAAATCTCCTCCCTCTACCCCTGTGGGCACATTTGCATAACAGCTATATTGTTGCCAGCACCATTCATCCACTGCAGCCTACTTTAAATTGACAACAACAGAATGTGACTTTCGGGGGAGGGTCAAGGGCCTTGCGGGTGCCAGGAAAAGCCTCGCTGAGCACATGACAATCTTTGGGTGCCACACGGGCGACCAGTGCTCTACCAAGTAGGACTGCCAAAATTCTAGGTAGGTAGGTTCCCACAAGCATATATATGTTTATCATGTGAGCTGAACCTCATCTACCTGAATATTTGAGGTAGCCATAAAGAGGAGTGCAAGGGACATGGGTGGTCCTGTGGTCCAAACCACTGAGCCTCTTGGACTTGCTGATCAGAAGGTCAGTGGTTCAAATCCCCGCGACGGGGTGAGCTCTTGTTGCTCTGTCCCAGCCCCTGCCAACCTAGCAGTTTGAAAGCACACCAGTGCGAGTAGATAAATAGGTAACGCTGCAGCGGGAAGGTAAACGGTGATTCCGTGCGCTCTGGTTTCCGCCATGGTGTTCCATTGTGCCAGTAGCAGTTTAGTCATGCTGGCCACATGACCCAGAAAGCTGTCTGTTGACAAACGCCGGCTCCCTCGGCCTAAAAGCGAGATGAGCGCCACAACCCCGTAGTCACCTTTGACTGAACTTAACTGTCCAGGGGTCCTTTACTTTTTACCTAAAGAGGAGTGCAAAAGGTATTTGCCTCCTACCAGGGTAATAACCAGTTCATTCCCATGTAGCAGGAACTGATTTCTCAAATGTGTTCAACATAGGCCAAGTTCTCTCTGAGGGATGCCTGGGGCAGAATTTCCATTCAGTTGTTGTTGTTGTTGTTGTTGTTGTTGTTGTTGTTGTTGTTGTTGTTGTTGCTGTTGCTGTTAGAATTTATATGCTGCCCTATACCCGGACCTCTCAAGGCAGTTCACAGTTTGCATTTAACAGCAGGACAACCAGATTCACACATTTTGAAACAACCACAGCCTTCCTTTGAAACTGGAACTCCCTTATTTATTTATTTTTCAAAAAAGAAAAGAACCCACAGAGTAGGGCCATGGACGGCTCGGGCTCAGCCTGCTCTGCATGCCAGGGCCACTGCCAGCCTAAGCTGGGGAAAGAGGCACAAGGGCGGGGGAACTCTGCAGCCGCTGTCACTTTAAATAGTCAGAGCTCCCTCCCCCAAAGAATTCTGGGAGCTGTAAAACGTGCTGAGAGTTGTTAGGAGACTCTTGTCCTGTCCCCCCATAGAGCTATAGAGTTGCCTGGGAAGAGGGATTGATTGTGAAACCCCTCTGGGAATTGTATCTCTGTGATAGGAATAGGAGTCGCTCAGCACCCTTAACAAACCACAGCTCCCAGAATTCTTTGGGGGAAGTCATGATTGTTTAAAGTGGTATGACGCCACTTTAGATATATGGTTTGAATGTGACCTTGGACTCACCAGGGTCAGCCTTCTTCAACCTCAAGAGTTTTTGGTCTCCATTCCCATCAGCCCCAGACAGCACAGCTGCGTTGTCTGGGGCCGTGCAGAGCTGCAGTCCCAAAACATCTGGGTGCATCAGGTTGCACGGTGCCTAAGTTTAGATTGGGAACAGGGGCTTCTCTTCGGCTTTGCAAACTGCTGAGCATATTGATGGCGGAGGAAATAATCAATGGCAGCTTGGGAATTGGATTTTTACATATGTTCCTAAATTTACAGCATATACAAAACTAACTCACATTTGCACATGTATGGAGATTGGCATCCACTTTTCAACCAATAGTGTTCTCCTATCCACACACACCCTGCCCCCACCCCCGATGCAACTAATTTATGGAGGTTTGTACTTTGGGATGCTACATTATTCCAGGCCTGTGCCAAATCTCTAAGAGCTCAATAGCCAGCCTGCCGACTTAAATTAAAGGATTCATCAAGCCCCCTTTTTATTCATCCACAATCTGAATGTGCCCATTCTTTTGCACTGCCTCCTTTCGCGCCGCTGCCCTTTCCCCCCCTCTTCAGCTTGAATTTCATTACAGCTTTTCTTCCCTCCATCTCTTTGTAGGTCCGCATTCATCACATTTGTTCTGAATGGCAAAGTCTCCCTATCTGCAGGGAATGTTGACAACAGATTGTTTCACAATTAATTGAAAAGCAAAACCTGGACATTCTCAATCACCTGCTGATGGGAATTCCTTGGTACAACCTCAGTAAATCAACGGTGCGTAGCTGCGGAGAGGAAAGGCAGCTCTGAGCGAACAGCCAGCCGTCACTCCAACCATATGAGTGCACAGTGAAAATCAGGGCTTAGGTGGGAGTAGAGAGCCTTCGGAAGAAAGGTCCCTCTCCTCCACCAAAGCTTGAGTGGGACCAAGGAGATGTCATTTGGCCTGGCGGAGACAGCTCAGCAGGGTTGCCAACTTTTGTGTGAGTTTTGCTCTTATGCATTTAACATCAAACCCAAGGATAGCTATTACACACGGGCAAAAAAGAAAGACACAGAGGTTTGCATATGCTAAGGTAAAGGGACCCCTGACCATTAGGTCCAGTCGCGGAAGACTCTGGGGTTGCGGTGCTCATCTCGCTTTATTGGCCAAGGGAGCCGGCGTACAGCTTCTGGGTCATGTGGCCAGCATGACTAAGCTGCTTCTGGCGAACCAGAGCAGTGCACGAAAACGCCATTTACCTTCCCACTAGAGCGGTACCTATTTATCTACTTGCACTTTGACGTGCTTTCGAACTGCTAGGTTGGCAGGAGCAGGGACCGAGCAACGGGAGCTCACCCCGTTGGGGGATTTGAACCATCGATCTTCTCATCGGCAAGTCCTAGGCTCTGTGGTTTAACCCACAACGCCACCCGCGTCCCAACATTAAAGCTATATGCATATATTAAAATCTATTAAAATCATACAAAGTGTCTTAATGCTTACAGTGAAGGACAATATGATAGTATCTCCTAATTCCATGTACAGAAGCTAACTGAATTGGCAGCTTCCTCATGGTTACAGGATGATATTATGCATCGTATAACAGAAAAAACATGGCTGGGGGCTCATAAGGAGCTGATATTACTGCCCCAAGCATCTCCAGCTTAAGGCGGTTGCCTCACTCTGCCTAATGGTAGGGCAAACCCTGAGTCGCTTGTCTGACCATGAATTAACCTCCAAGCATAACAGCAACTTGCCCTATGGTGTACCGTGACCCTGTACTAAAGACCCAGGAATACATGTGCTCATTGGGTCTATGCATGCACATGAATCTGTGTACACATGTAGGCAAGAACATTAAAAAAAAACCAGCAACCTTTCTGACACTCTCTCACCGCAAATTTGTTGCATCCTCCTGACATTCAGCAGAAGGAAGATGAGGATGTCCACCTCATAATACGGTCTGGATGGTTGACATTCACAGTTGACTATGCATTGAAATGCAATGGTGTTGAGCTGCACTGAATGGGATGTGCATTCAGGTGCTCCTTTAAGTGCACATTCCCATCGCCATCTTGTGTAACTAGACCAAGACCAGGGCCTCCTGGGCCGTGTTCAGAAAGTGGTGGTGGGGGATGAGTGTTCAGACCCCTGGGCTCTCACTTGTGGGGTGCCTCAGGGTTCTGTCCTCTCCCCCATGCTTTTCAACATTTACATGCAGCTGCTGGGAGAGATCATCAGGAGGTTTGGGCTGGGTGTTCATCAGTATGCGGATGATACCCAGCTCTACCTCTCTTTTAAATCAGAACCAGTGAGGGCAGTGAAGGTCCTGTGTGAGTGTCTGGAGGCGGTTGGAGGATGGATGGCGGCTAACAGATTAAGGTTGAATCCTGACAAGACAGAAGTACTGTTTCTGGGGGACAGGAGGCGGGCAGGTGTGGAGGATTCCCTGGTCCTGAATGGGGTAACTGTGCCCCTGAAGGACCAGGTGCGCAGCCTGGGAGTCATTTTGGACTCACAGCTGTCCATGGAGGCACAGGTCAAATCTGTGTCCAGGACAGCTGTTTACCAGCTCCATCTGGTACGTAGGCTGAGACCCTATCTGCCTGCGGACTGTCTCGCCAGAGTGGTGCATGCTCTGGTTATCTCCCGCTTGGACTACTGCAATGCACTCTACGTGGGGCTACCTTTGAAGGTGTCTCGGAAACTACAACTAATCCAGAATGCGGCAGCTAGACTGGTGACTGGGAGCGGCCGCCGAGACCATATAACACCGGTCTTGAAAGACCTACATTGGCTCCCAGTATGTTTCCGAGCACAATTCAAAGTGTTGGTGCTGACCTTTAAAGCCCTAAACGGCCTCGGTCCAGTATACCTGAAGGAGCGTCTCCACCCCCATCATTCTGCCCGGACGCTGAGGTCCAGCGCCGAGGGCCTTCTGGCGGTTCCCTCATTGCGAGAAGCGAAGCTACAGGGAACCAGGCAGAGGGCCTTCTCGGTAGTGGCGCCCACCCTGTGGAACACCCTTCCAGCAGATGTCAAAGTGATAAACAACTACCTGACATTCAGAAGACATCTTAAGGCAGCCCTGTTCAGGGAAGTTTTTAACGTGTGATATTTTACTGTATTTTTGGTTTTTATGGAAGCTGCCCAGAGTGGCTGGGGAGGCCCAGCCAGATGGGCGGGGTATAAATAATAAATTATTATTATTATTATTATGGAAGTCTTGTCCTGCAGTGCTGATGGGGCAACGAAATGGCCAGTACAGTCTAGCAAGGCATGGAATGCTGGCCCAATAGAACACTTTCACCCTGCCACCCATTCACAGTGAGGGCAGTGAGAGTGAGCTCTGCTTGTCCTCCCTATCGCCAGGACAAATCTGATTGGCTACCTGGTGAATGTCACCACCACATTCATCCTGTGATCACTGATTGGTTGAAATGAGAAAGAGAAAGAAAAATGAAAGAGAAAGAAACTCTAAAATACATCCCAAATATCATTATATTAGGACTTCAGACAGGCATGAGGGGGAAAACCTAAAGGTTTGGCCTTTTACTTCTCAGGAAATTGCTATGGTTGAAGAAGATTTTAAAAGGGCCTTCATTAACCCACAAAACCCCCAGAAATTGTTTGAATGGGAAGATTTGGCACAGCAATCCTCTTTTTCTTTTTAACTTTCCCAAAGGTATTCAAAACCCATCTCATCAGGACAAAATTGGGATACTGATACTAATGCTGGTTAGTTGCAAATTTCCGGGGTGGGGCGGGGGGGGGGGGCTATGTCTACATTCTGTTGCATGTTGAAGATTTTGCGGGCATCATGAAAATCAGTGCATCTAAGGAAGTGATTAAAACAAAATAAAACTATGTTGCCTCTACGCCCCAGTTCAGATGTTGACTAACAATACAGAAATGTCTCCTTCTGTTCTGTGCAAAACGGTTTATTAAAACAAGAGTCAATATCATCCTATATATTAAAACATCACGCCAAGTGTCAGAATAGTAACGGATCTGTCAAGCTTCCCCATTACAAAGCCCTATTTCAAGCCATAAAAATCCCCCTTGGGCTGAAAATTGGCATACAAGCAAACTTGAAAGGAAGCCATTCTGTGGGGTTTGAATCATAAGAGTGCAAAGAAAATTGATTTAAAATGTTTGAGAGACTTTTTGTGCTCATATAGCTGTCAAAAATGAGATACACGCTTTAACATACCCCCACCCGGGGGGGGGGGAATGTTAGCTTTTGTTTTTTGTTAAGTCCCCACTGAAAAAGTCAAAATAAAGATAGGGAGAAATGGTCAGACTGAAGAATCAGGGAAGATCAGCTGTGAATGATTGGGATAGCTCAGTTGGTTAGAGGATGGTGCTGGTAACACCAAGGCTGCAGGCTCAATCCCTGTATGGGATATCTGCATATTTCTCCATTGCAGGGGGTTGGACTAGATGATCCTCAGGATCCCTTCCAACTCAACGATTCTATGATTCTATGAAGAACATAAGAATACCCCTGCTGGATTAGGCCAAAGGATCATCTAGTCTAGCATCCTGTTCTCACAGTGGCCAATCAAATGTCTCTAGGAAGTGTTAAATCTCCAGGAACATAGGGAGTGATGACTGCTGTCTACAGAGAAGCGATGTGATGTTTGCCAGGAGATCTTTGCTCTATCTGTGTCAGCAGAAGCAGACTCAAAATCTTGTTGTTCTGGGATGTTACCTTCTTAGGCTGGGGTGTTAAGAGGCCAGAAGAGGAGTTCATCTCTATCTCCTACAAGGCAGCATCAGGTTTCCCCCCTCCCTGTCTCTAGGAAGCTCACCAGAAGGACAAGAGCACAATAGTGCTCTCCCTTCCCACCTCTGAAACCGCAGGACACCTATGTGGTTTGGGTTCCCCTGCAGCAACCATATGCCACTGGTTGGACCAAATTTAGGGACCAGATGGGGTCAAACTGAAACTGGAAAACGGTGGGTTGTCCTTCCAGACTAAGGAGCACCTTCAACGCTACGTGTTGCACCACTGCTTCTCATCTAGGATGCATAGAGCAGGGCAGGCTAAGAAAGTCAAAGAGGGGTGGCACACTGGATTGACACTGCAGCATATGGGGAAAGGGATGTAACCCTTTATCCCTTGTTCTGCTTCCACCATCTCCTGGTGGCCCTGGGCATCTCCAGGTATGTCCCAGGAATGTTCTCTGTCTGAAACCTTGGAGAGCCACTGTCAGTCAGTGCAGGCAATACTGCGCTGGATGGACCAGTGGTTGGATTCAGTATAAGGCAGCTTCCTATGTTCCTCTGCTATATCCTCCAGATATGTTATTTAGTTACTTAAAATTTTATCTCTAGGAGCAAACAGTAGTGTTGGGAATGGGTGATCTTTTGCTGGGGGAGGGGGACCATAATGGGAAAGAAAGAGCAATCCCCTCCCTGCATACTATTGTCCTGCACATTCCCCATCATGACCAAGCTCCACAATTTTGGGGCCATTACAGAGAAGGCCCTCCTGCAATTCAGAGGGAGATGGCACTGTAAGAGCCTCTCCTGGAGATTGAAACATCTTGACTGGCACATGGGGGGGAGATGCACTCTTGTGGGTATGGGGGGGCTGTTTATGGCTTAAAACACAAAGTTGGGTAGCTTGAATTGGGCTCAGAATGAAATAAGCAACCAGTATAGCAGGATGGACATTGTGCTTGTCAAAAGGCAGTGGTGGCCATCAGCTTGGATGACTTTAAAGGAGCAGGAACATCATTGGAGCAGGGTTTCCCAAACTTGAGTCTTCAGTTGCTTTTGGACAAAATTCCCATCATCCCTGACCACTGGTCCCACTTGCTAGGGGTGATGGGAGTTGTGGTCCAAAAGAGCTGGAAACCCAGGTTTGGGAACCACTGCTTTAGAGAATATGGCTATTAATGGCTACTAACCCAGATGGTGCTGTGGGTTAAACCACAGAGCCTAGGGCTTGCTGATCAGAAGGTCGGTGGTTCGAATCCCCGTGACGGGGTGAGCTCCCATTGCTCGGTCCCTGCTCCTGCCAACCTAGCAGTTCGAAAGCACCTCAAAGTGCAAGTAGATAAATAGGTACCGCTCTGGCGGGAAGATAAACGGCATTTCCGTGCGCTGTTCTGGTTCGCCAGAAGCGGCTTAGTCATGCTGGCCACATGACCCGGAAGCTTTACGCCGGCTCCGGCCAATAAAGCGAGATGAGTGCTGCAACCCCAGAGATGGCCACAACTGGACCTAATGGTCAGGGGCCCCTTTACCTTTACCTTTAACCCAGATGGCTATGTTCTACCTCTACAGTCAGATGTGGTATGTTTCTGAATATCAGTTGCTGGTGGGCAGATTGCTGTTGCTTTCAGGTCCTGTTTGCGTGCTTTCTATGGGCATTGGGTTGGCCACTGTAAGAAACAGGATGCTGGACAACCTAGGCCATTGGCGTGATTCATCAAGCACTTATTATGTAAGGTCAACATCAACCCAATGCCTACAGCCTCTCATTTCTCACCTCTCTTTATGCTATGATATTAAACCTAGGCTCTCCAAGTAAGAGCGGGTTTCAGACATAACTAACTTGAAGAACTCTATTAGCCTTTGGCAATTTGAACTAGGATTAAACTATGTATACATCAAACTTCAGCTGCAGGATGGATACATTTGTGTTGGTGTAAAATCTGTACGTGAACAAGGTCATATGCCGTAGGGAACAGGAGCTGTTGGAGTTCAAAGCCTGATTGTTCAAGGGCACTTAGAAATAAGGTATCTGAGTTGTTTAAGGCAACCAAAGTATCAAATAATGTTGAGTGCCATATGAACATCAACTCATTTCGGGGCAATAAAGTGGACCTTTGGGAAATAAATAAACTGGTTAATTTATCACACAAAGAAGCGCTCTGGGTATTATCCAGTGTAATTTTCACACTGGTGAAGAGGATCATAAAACAAAAAGTGATTCAAACAACCCTTTGCGGCGTTTGGTTCATTTCCCTTCCCCTTGCAGAAATCAATACAAACTTTTGATTTACCTTGAATCTGCTCTCTCTCTCCAATGCACCTTGTGTGCATAACTCAAGCATTCAAAAGCTTTGCATCTCTACAGAAGGCAAGGTAGGTGTTTGTGGCACTCCTTCCTAGCACGGCACACGGAGCGAAAAAAGCACTTATGTTTACTCATATTAATTTGAGTGCTGGTATTACCAGCACAATTGTTTGCTTCTAATTTCTTTCAGTATTGAAAAGCGATTACCATAACAAAAAAAGAAAAAAGAAAAATCTCTTTGCATTATGAATACAAACAAGAGGTCAAGAAAGAGACAGAAAAAGCTCGTTGCACAGATGTGCTAGATTTTCTTCGTTGTCCCAATTTGCATTCTCCAACTGGAAATCAAGCAGGGCTTGGAAGCTTGGCTGTATTAAGAAGAAGAAGAGTTCAGACTTGATATCCCGCTTTATCCCTACCCAAAGGAGTCTCAAAGCGGCTCACAATCTCCTTTCCCTTCCTCCCCCACAACAAACACTCTGTGGGGTGAGTGAGGCTGAGAGACTTCAGAGAAGTGTGACTGGCCCAAGGTCACCCAGCAGCTGCATGTGGAGGAGTGGGGAATCGAACCCAGTTCACCAGATTACGAGTCTACCGCTCTTAACCACTACACCACACTGGCTCAACTAAGTCATTCTGATAAGGGCAATTAGAGAGTATATGAGAGATGCCTCACTAGTGTTTTGGTAGCTGGACTATGGAATCTAAGAAGATAAGAACATAAGAAGAGCCTGCAGGATCAGTCCAATAACCCATCTAGTGTTGCATCCTGTTCTCAGAGTGGCCACCCAGATGCCTGTGGGAAACCCGAAAGCATGGCCTGAACATAAGGGCATCCTCCTCTTCTGTGGTTTCCAGCAACTGGTATTCATTACTGCTTCCAACCATGGACAAAGAATCTAAGACAAATCTTTACACTGGATGCTGCTGATTTGAAGCCAACATGTGCTATTGACATTGTGAGAGTTTGTATAGCTTGATAGCTTGCTATCCAAAATGTCAGGAGTCCAATCCCCGGCTGATAACACAGTGAGCGTAGTTAATTTAAAAGGATGATTTATTGTCAAAACAAAATAGATAACTCCGGACGGCTCTAACATAGCCTCCGCCATCATCAATCATGATGACCCTTCTGAAAAATGCTTCCGGCAAGACCAGAAGCAAATGAACTTTTGCTTTATATGTCTTTTGTTTTGCTTCCTAACTTGCAGCCCGCCCATTAGTTGATTAGTCTGAGGGGGTTAGCTCCCTCCTCTTCCTCATTCTCTGAGAGGCTGTCTCTTAACTCTTTCCCACCTGTTTGTGCCTCCTGCAAGCATTGACTCCGTTCCCGTTCGCTCTCCGCCATTCCCTTATCAGCTGGCATTCCAAGGAGTGGGGGAGTTGGCACTAGCCAATGCTCATCCTGCAGGGCGGTTAACCCTCTCTGTTCCTGACTGCTTTCTTCAATTGACAGCAACCCTTCTGTGGGAGCTGGCTGCAAACCTTCCCTGGAAGCTGGCTCATTCATGACGCAAAACAACTCATAATCAGAGTATGCTCACTAAAATTGATAAACTGAAGTTACTTACATCTTTTGATTTCACTGTCTGCTCTAAGATTGGATATTGCAGGTATCAGCCATAGTTTCCTCATTCTTCTCCTAACCTTGAGCTACAAGCCAAGCTGGAGAAAAACTATCTCCTACTCCTCCAATTCCTAGTTGTTACTGTGGCATCACCAGTGGCAGACAGGCAAGGAAGTCTTTCTTAATTTCTTTGGAATTTGGACATGTTGTTTTCAAGGTGTCCAACATCCATAACTAGGGACTTTGGATGACCTGGGGAAATCTCACTTTCCAGGGTCCCTGGAGCATAAGATACTGCTGTAGCCATGCTTCAAATGCCATGAAGGAAAAGGGGAAAGTTATCTCTATGACCATAGCAGCAGCCAGTGAACTGAATTTAGGAACTCATGGAGAGAAGACTGGAGTTTCAGACTCCATCAAACTTTGGATCATGACTTAGTGAACATGATGAAATCTGAATAAGAATTGGGATTAATCAAATACAAATCACTCAGTTTGCTGAAACCAAACCTGTTCTGAATTGGGCATGTGGGGTGTTCATCACCTATCACTGAGTGTCCTAAAATCCATTACTGCATTAAGATGGCAAAGCCACATCTGTCAGAAATCAGACAAAAGTTTCACAGACAGCAAATTATATGCTTCATCCACCTCCCAAAGCTCAAAGACTTGAGGTTGGGGGAAAACATTTGTCCTAAAAACTAAAGTTCTTTTTCATTATGCTGAAAGACTACCTGTGAAGAGTCTTGATGCAATTAGCATAATTTGCATAATCCAATATAATTAATGTCATTTGAAATTTATGTTGTTGTTTTTTAATGATATACAGTGAACTTTACCAATGAACTGGATGCTCTGTTATTTCCAGAGGGGAAATGGTGTATGTGTTAACCATCACTTTAAAATATGCCAACATTATAAATGTGTACATCTCACTACTCAGGAGCAGGTGGAAGGAGAGAGAAAGAGGACGAGACCCACAAAGTTTATAGCTGTTAAAACTGCAGAAATATCACACATCCTACAAGCTAAGCTGCTGCTTTTCCCGAGAGCTGTCAAACAACCATTACATGGTGGGTTTAATTAAGGAAAATAAATGATAAACTATTCCAAATTTCAGAATATATTTCTCGCTTGAAAACTCTAAAATAACAACGGTATGTATTTGTGTGCTCATGCACTTGTGTGTTTATGGGAAAAGCGAAAACAGAAAATTAATCATCTTCAACTTGGAAAGAAAAGATGAGCAGCACCGTATCTATCTGACAGCCAACATCTGTAATGATTATGAACTGGCTTATTAATTACCAATACTGTGATGAGACCCAAGACGCCATCGATCTGCTGCATCCAGAAAGTTCGCTTGCATAAGGAATGAATCTTAAGGTGCTTAACTGTTGCACCTGCAGACATTTAATTATTACGCAAGGTAAATCATTGCAAGAACAACATTTAATTTCAGGGTTAGTTTATTTACTAGAAAACCACTGGGCATCCCAACACAAAACCCACTAGTTCTTACAACCCCATTGTCTATTAATAAACCAAATTTCCTAAGGAAAAGTGAATTTCAGAACTAACCACGACCTCAGATGCCACATGTTTCTGTATAATGTTCCCAATGCTGCCGTTTATAAGCTGTGTTATGGGCTAGAAATGAATGGTGAGGGTTGTGGGTTTAGAGGGAAAGTTCATGCTGCAATAAGGCAGTGATGATGGTGATAACACATGGTACCCAACCAGGGCATCCTTTGAGCACAATGATTTCCACTTGAGCAATTGTACTTGACCCTCTCCTCCCCTCAAATGTGCCTTGCACCTAGAGATCTGAACTC
Source organism: Podarcis gaigeae (assembly GCF_964106915.1). Lineage (NCBI taxonomy): Eukaryota > Metazoa > Chordata > Lepidosauria > Squamata > Lacertidae > Podarcis > Podarcis gaigeae. Next base: position 11,468,842 of record NC_139682.1, read on the forward strand.
CTGGGGGGGGGATAGGAAAAATCCCACCTCCCCAAAACCCAATCAAACCACTTCTCCCCTGTTTTTCCCTTGAAGCTTTTTTTGCCCCCCCCCCAAAAAAAAAACTGAAGAAAATAAAGGCTAGTGAAATATTTTCTTTTAGAATGATGAACAATTTTTTTAAGGCCAGGTCTTCATATATTTACTCCCAATGATTTCTAAAACTGTGTAACAGGAAGACATGACTGAATAACTCCTCGAAAGATTCCATCAAAGGTGTCTCCGAAAAAAATTACACATCACTTGAGAAGACAGGTGAACTAATACCAGTGTACTGGAAGAAGCAAATATAAGTAATGATTCTTCAACATAAACTTCGTTGGACTGGTCATGTTGTTCGGTTGCCTGATTATCATCTTCCAAAGCAACTACTCTATTCCAAACTTTAAAAATGGAAAGCGTAATGCTGGTGGTCAACAAAAGAGGTTCAAAGACTCTCTCAAGGCAGATATTTAAAAATGTAGTATAAACACCGACAACTGGGAAGCGCTGTGCTGAGAGTGCTCCAATTGGAGCACAGCCTTTACCAAAGGTGTCATGGGCTTTGAAGACACTCAAACTCAGGACACAAGTGAGAAATGTACTAAGAGGAAGGCACGCTTTGCAAATCCACATCATGATCAATTCCCATCCAGAAACCAATGTCCCAACTGTGGAAAGACGTGTGGATCCAAAATTGGCCTCCACAGTCACGGACTCATTGTTAAAACTGTGTTTATGGAAGACAATCTTACTCAGCTACGAGTGATCGCCAAGGAAGAAGATGATAGATGATAGATAGATGATAGATAGATAGATAGATAGAAAGATAGATAGATAGATAGATAGATATAGATAGATAGATAGATGATAGATAGATAGATAGATAGATAGATAGATAGATAGATAGATAGATAGATAGATAGATATAGATAGATAGATGACAGATAGATAGATGATAGATAGATAGATAGATAGATAGATGAGAGAGAGAGAGAGAGAGAGAGAGAGAGAGAGAGAGAGAGAGAAATATAGTTGATATAGTTGATATAGATATAGATGGCATGAGGATTTCTCCTTTGGGGAAGGGGAACACACAGATCAGGCTTCACTCTTCTCTGTGGCTGTGCACCAGAGCTTTTCATGTTGGTGACACACTTTTTAGACATGTATCATTTCGCGACACAGTAATTCAGTTTTACTAGCAAACTGGAAGTTAAACTAACCCCTTTCCAGCCCGAAGAGGAATGCGGGGAGCATTCGTGCGACACACCTACACACTGCAGCCAACACACTAACGTGTCATGACACACCGTTTGGAAAGCTCTGCATTATACCTTTACATCACAATTGAAGCATATTTCCCCTGTCAAAGAATTGTGGGGACTGCAATTTGTTAAGCATTTCTGGGAAATGAAATTTTGTAAGGGATAAACTGCAGTTCCCATAATTTGTTGAGGAGGAAAATGTGCTTTGACTGTGCTTTAAAGGTATATTCTCTCCTTTCTCTTGTTTAGGGATGGGCAAATCTGCCAATTTTGGGTTCTTTCAGCTTCTTTTTTCTTTTTGCAGTTCTACATTTAAAAAGAGAGACATCATGAAAATTCATCGTTTCAGTGCAAATTTCTCATAACATGCATATGCTTGTATATACTTTTGCCTGGTAGCTTGGCAAAGCAATTTCCATCAATTTAATGTATTTTTGTTATTTTCTCCTATGCATGCATTTTAATGCACACTTTACTATGGTATATGAATTTTTGTATGTGCAATATGGCTGGGGAACAGGCCTTGCGAAATTTCGAGAAGTGAGGATTCCTGTGTTTCAGCTCTTGTACCATTCTGAAAACTGAAAATTCACCAGGTTCTCCTTTACATACAGCCTGAATCAAATCCCCCCCTCCGATCTCTCCTCTCTTTAGACAGAAATTAATCTCAGTGAAGGAAACAGTAACATTTCAAATAGCCTCACTCTCTCAGGTGTCTCAGGACTGTCTCTTTTTATAGACTAACACAGCTGCTCTGCTAGAACACATCCCATAGGAATTATGATCTATGCCGCTATGCATTTTGCATTCAAGGAATGATATAGAAACCGAAGGAGAGAGTGACGGCAGGGCATTGAACACAATGGGTTGTTTCAGGTCATCCAAGTTCCATTTCGGCATCGCAAACGCTTAAGCGAAAGCTGGCGCTGCTCCTGTTTGAAACCCTTTCTGTTCCTTCCACAGACAATGTTGTGTGGAACATGTAAAAAGCTCAAAAACAAACACACATTTGTTACGCAGCAAGCTCTGAAGATCTCGTGCTGAATGCTTTGTAGATTATTCCTCAGTGTTTCTGGGAGGAAGCCAACACACACACACACACACACACACACACACACACACACACAAACACATCAAAAACCCTGAACTGAATGCCAGAGATAAATAGCACCAAAAATCTGTTTATATTTCCAATCCATCCACCCTTTGCAGACGAAGCTCTGGGAGTCTCTTGTCAGTGATAGTACCATGTGTATGCATGAATCCATGATATACAAAGACACATCTTATGCATTATGAAGACACTATTTCTGTGCCATTTCGGCATCATTCGTATGCTACGGGAAACTCTTGTTCTTTGCAATCAGAGGGCCTGGTAAGAACGATACCACTGTGCCATGTTTAATTAACAGAAAGTTAGCTAATGGAGTATTTAATGCCACACCCTTTGGTGACTGACACTCAGGCTGCATCTGCACTGTGCCTTTAAAGCCGTATCACACCACTTTGGCTTTCCGCAAAGAATCCTGGGAATTGTAGTGTTTTTTAAGGGTGCCACTCCCCTCAGAGAGCTACAATTCCCAGTGTGATTTTACAATCAATTTTCTCTTTCCAGGGAACTCTAAGAACTGCATTTCTCTTAACAGGTCTCTTAACACCTTTGAGCACCCCTAACAAACAACAGTTATGGGACAGAGATGGCTTTGGTCACATTGGTGGATAACTTATGTCAAGAACAATGTGTATCCCTGTTCATTCTTCTGGAACTCTTGGTGGCTTTCTTGCTTCGCTGGGATGGGGCTTGGAGGTATTTATAGTGGGTTAAACCACAGAGCGTAGGGACACGGGTGGCGCTGTGGGTAAAACCTCAGCACCTAGGACTTGCCGATCGTATGGTTGGCGGTTCGAATCCCCGCGGCGGGGTGCACTCCCGTCGTTCGGTCCCAGCGCCTGCCAACCTAGCAGTTCGAAAGCACCTCCGGGTGCAAGTAGATAAATAGGGACCGCTTACCAGCGGTAAGGTAAACGGCGTTCCGTGTGCTGCGCTGGCTCACCAGATGCAGCTTGTCACGCTGGCCATGTGACCCGGAAGTGTCTGCGGACAACGCTGGCTCCCGGCCTATAGAGTGAGATGAGCGCACAACCCTAGAGTCTGGCAAGACTGGCCCATACGGGCAGGGTTACCTTTACCTTTACCTTTAAACCACAGAGCCTAGGACTTGCTGATCAGAAGGTCGGCGGTTCGAATCCCCACAATGGGTTGAGCTCTCATTGCTCGGTCCCTGCTCCTGCCAACCTAGCAGTTCGAAAGCACGTCAAAGTGCAAGTAGATAAATAGGTGCCGCTCCTGCGGGAAGGTAAACGGTGTTTCCGTGCGCTGGTCTGGTTTGCCAGAGTCAGTCACAACTGGATCTAATGGTCAGGGGTCTCTTTACCTTTATAGTGGGAGTACCGAGAAGGTGATGCTGGGGCACTTGTGTTCAATGCCTTGCCTTAGTCATTGGTCTGTGGGGTCCCTCAGGGTTCTGTTTTGTGTCCCCCTCCCCCGATATTTAACATTTACATGAGACTGCTGGGAGATGCTGTCCAGAGTTTTGAGGTTTGGTGTCACCAGTATGCAGCTGACACGCAGCTCCCTTTCTCTCTTCCACCTACACCCAAAGAAGCTATCTGGGTTCTAAACCAGATTTTGTCATCAGTAACGGGCTGGATGAGAGTGAGCAAACTGAAACTTAATCCAGACAAAGCGGAGGTGCTTTTGGTCAGACAGAAGGCAGAACAGGAAACAGGGATTCATCCTGTGCTGGATGGGATAACACTCTCCCTGAAGACACAGGTTTGCAGTTTGAGGACACAGCCCTGAGCATGGATGCCCAGGTCTCTGTGGTGGGACACAGCGAAAGCTGCACCCATTCCTTGAGATGCCTGATTTGGCCACAGTGACCAATGCCTTAGTTACACCCTGTTTTTTAAATAAAATTATTATTATTATTATTATTATCATTATTATTATTATTATTATTATTAATTTTATTATTATATTTGTTTCCCGCCCTCCCTGGCCAAGGCCAGGCTCAGAGCAGCTAACATCATAAAAACAACACAATCTGCATAAAAACAGACATCAGTCAATTAAAATACATCTTAAAATTAATTCAGATCAAGTTAAAATCTGGGCAGGTGGAAATTATCAGGTTGGAATTGAGAGTGGTTAATACTTGGCAGGACCAACTGTTTCCACTGATCATACAAGGACCTGTGAGTGGGTTGATGGCCTCCTTTGGGCTTGTTTTATACAAAGAAAAGTAAGTCAAACTGCATCCTGCCCCAAGGCCTGGTGGAACAGCTCCGTCTTGCAGGCCCTGCGGAAAGATGTCAAATCCCGCAGTGCCCTGGTCTCTTGTGGGAGAGCATTCCACCAGGCCGGGGCCACGGCCAAAAAGGCCCTGGTTCTATTTTTTAAAAAAATATTTTTATTAAGATTTTTAAACATAAATGCAAATATAATGAACAATATAACATATATCATAACATATTTTCTTCACTTCTTTTGACTTCCTCACGTCTCCCGCTCCCATTTGCATCATTGTCAGTTCTTGCCCGCAATTTACCATCTTGTTTACATACTTATGTCCCATTCATTTAAAATATAATCTAATATTTCTCCCGAAGGTTTATGATTTTTCCTCAATCTCACTTAGCATCCTAATTGCATCTAATTTAGTGGTGGTCAATTATTTATGATCTAGCCTCCATCTTAACATTCAACCAAATTACAATACTTTTTTAAATGAATCTTAAATTTCTTCCAATCTTCTTCAACCTTCTCTTCTCCCAGGTCTCGGATTCTGCCAGTCATCTCAGCTAATTCCATATAGTCTATCAGTTGCATCTGCCACTCTTCCAGTGTGGGTAGATCTTGAGTTTTCCAGTGCTTAGCAATGAGTATCCTTGCTGCCGTTGTTGCATACATAAAAAATGTTCGGTCCTTCTTTAACACCTTCTGGCCAACGATACCCAAAAGGAAGGCCTCTGGTTTCTTAGTAAAGGTACAAAAAGGCCCTGGTTCTAGTCGAGGCCAGTCTAATTTCCCTGGGGCCCGGGATCTTCAAGGTGTTGTTGTTAGTAGACCGTAAGGTCCTCCGTAGGGCATACCAGAAGAGGCGGTACCGCAATGTGCTCTACATGGGGCTGCCTTTGAAAAGCGCTCAGATACTTCATCTGGCTCAAAGAGCTGCAGCCAGATTGCTGACCGGTGCTGACAATAGGAAGCAGACAATTCCCTTCCTAGAACACCTCCACTGGCTACCAGTCTGATTCTGGGCAGAATTCAAAGTGCTTTTCATGACCTATAAAGTCCTACACAGCTTAGGTCCAAGATCTCTGAAAGACCATATTACCCCATACAAACCTGCCTGGGTTTTGAGATCTTCAGAGGTGGACCTTCTCTTTGTCCCACCACCCTTAAGGGCATACTTGGTGGGAATCCAGGAGATGGCCTTCTTGGTGGCTGCTTCCAGACCTTAGAACTCCCTCCCTAGAGAAGCTAGATTGGTTCCTTCCTTATTGTCCTTCCTCTGGTAGGTGAAGACTTCATTATCTAACAGGTTTTGGAGAATAGGCTGCTTTTAATAAAAGGCCCAGTGGAGTGCTGTTTCTACTGTAATTATTTGTATGATTTTAATAGATTTTAATATATGCATATAGCTTTAATGTTGGGATGCGGGTGGCGTTGTGGGTTAAACCACAGAGCCTAGGACTTGCCAATCAGAAGGTTGGCGGTTCCAATCCCCGCGACGGAGTGAGCTCCCGTTGCTCTATCCCTGCTCCTACCAACCTAGCAGTTCGAAAGCACCTCAAAGTGCAAGTAGATAAATAGGTACCACTCTGGCGGGAAGGTAAACGGCATTTCCGTGTGCTGCTCTGGTTCGCCAGAAGCGGCTTAGTCATGCTGGCCACATGACCCGGAAGCTGTATGCTGGCTCCCTCGGCCAATAAAGCGAGATGAGCGCCGCAAGCACAGAGTCGGCCACACCTGGACCTAATGGTCAGGGGTCCCTTTACCTTTACCTTTATAGCTTTAATGCTATCAAAGTTTAATTCTTGTTGTTTTTAAAAATGATTGCTTATAATGGTCCCCCCCCCACCGCACAATGCCTTGAGTCCCATCAGGGGAAAAGGTGGGATATAAATCAACCAATCAATCCATCAACTCCTGCGAGTCTTTGAGAAAAGCCATGACTGTTTAAAGTGGCATGATACTACTTAAAATGTATAGTACAGACGGGCCCAAGCTTTGATGGCTCTGGAACACAAACATTCATGGAAGGTGGTTAGTCTTTCATAGGTTATTGGGCAAGTGAGTTAAACAGAACACCCATGCAGAAACAGCAGAACTATAAATACCAGATCCTTCTGTCTGGCCAGATGAACCACTTCCTATGGGTTGCAAACATCAACAACTACAGCCCGCACTTCCACAGAGGCAGTTGCCATAAGGTCTCATGGACCAGATCATGTGGCAGTTATATATGCCAACAGCAAACCTCCCAGGTGTATACCTGCCAGCTGATCCAGTCATCTTGAGAGGAAACAGCTGGTTCCAGATGTCACTGCAGCCATTTGTAGCCCGCAACTATGCAGATAAATATTTGGGGCATGCTATCAAATAACTGTTATGCACAAGGAAGCTGGAGGAGGCTGAGGACCCCCCAAAACCACCTAAAAGAACCCCTTATTAAAGTAACATTTAATATAGGACACAATGAGTACAGGATCAGTGGGTATCTTTAAACCTGTTTGCAAAAGAGCCTTTGGCTACAATCCAGGATGTTGCTAAACACGCTTAAGCCCCACTTATTTAAATGGGGCTTAAGCGTGTGTAACTGTGAACTGGATTGCAGCCTTTGTCAATAGCTAATGTTTACTGGATATATACGTCATTGGGTTCTAACCGTTGTGTGTTTGCAATCTTTGGAATGTGCATGGTACCATTAATGAGAAATCTTCCCCAAAGAGCTGAAATCTGAAAGGAGGGAAATAGAGTGTTTGCAGTTGCTTTATCTCTGTATTTATGCAATCTTTTTTATGATGCTGTTTCTGGCTTCTTCCACAGTGATGGGTGAGGAAGTGGGGAGGGGGGGAAAAGACAAATCTGCAACAGAAAATAAAACACAGGACCTTTGTCATCCTTGGCACGTAGCAAATTTGTGTTTGATTTTGAGCTTCTAAACATTTCAGAGGCATCGCTCTGGAAATAAATGAAAATGGCATGTACAACAGGAATAGGTGTTTCCCCCCCCCCTCAATAACAAAATAAAACTGAAATAATACTTATTGCTGTAGGCTATGATCCTAAACCCACTTAACTGGGAATAAGCGCCACTGAGTTCAACAGGACTTTCTAAGAGACATATATAAGATTGTGCTGTTAGGGAGCTTCCTGCATTATTTCAACACTGCTTATAACAACCCCAGGATGCGGGTGGTGCTGTGGTCTAAACCACTGAGCCACTTGGGCTTGCCAATCAGAAAGTTGGCGGTTCGAATCCCCGCGACGGGGTGAGCTCCCATTGCTCGGTCCCAGCTCCTGCCAACCTAGCAGTTTGAAAGCACGCCAAAAAGTTAAAGTAGATAAATAGGTACTGCTCTGGTGGGAAGGTAAACAGCGTTTCTGTCCACTGCTCTGGTTTCAGTGTTCCGTTGTGCCCGAAGTGGTTTAGTCATGCTGGCCACATGACCCAGAAAAACTGTCTGCGGACAAACATCAGCCAGTAAAGCGAGATGAGCGCCGCAACCCAAGTTGCCTATGACTGGACTTAACTGTCTGGGGGTCCTGTACCTTTTTTACCTACCTAGATAAACTTAAATAACTTAGCTGCAACTGGACTTAACTGTCAGGGGTCCTTTACCTTTACTTTTTCTTATAACAACCCCATAAAGTAGGTTTGTACAACCACCCCCATATCGCAGATAGGCACGCTGTGAACAAGAGACAGACAATGGTTTGCCTAACACAGCAGTGGTGAACTTTTCCAGCGCAATTCCTTTTGGGCAACCTTCCAGAGACCACATGCCAAAGGTGGGCGGGGCCAGAGGCAAAAGTGGGTGGAGCAACACGTGTGACCCTTACCTTTATACAGTATGCAGTCAGAGGTTTATGCACACACCCTCTCATCTCTCCATCTCCCATACAGGCATGCAAGAGGCATTCTGACAATTCCAAGGACCCACAGAAGCACTCAAGGAGGGTGTGGAGCAGGGACCGTGGCCTAGGGTCAGGTTGTGGCTTGCGGAGCATCTCAGGGGCCAGGTAGAGAGACCTGTAGGGTGCATTTAGCCCCTGGGCCTGAGGATCCCATCCAGTGGCCTAAGGTCAAATTGAGAATTCAAGATGGACCCACAATTGGAATCAGTTCAGCCTGTTAGCCATTGCACCACAGTAGTGCTCAGGGTTCCAGATTGTGGTCAGTCTGGTAAACATGCTTGGATAAATGTCCTCCTCTTCAGGCTGCCTCAGACAATGCAGACAGCCTTGGATCTGGAGCAGGCAGGAGCAGCACATAGAATCATAGAACGGTAGATTTGGACCCTGAGGATCATCGTCCAACCCCCTGCAATTCAGGAAGCTGCAGCTGTCCCATGCAGGGATCGAACCTGCAACCTTGGCATTCTGAGTACCAGTCACTAATCAACTGAGGGCAAGCTGTGCACCTCCACAACAATTAGACATTTATACTGTGGCCTGGTACCTCCTACATGATAAGACATTTATAATGCTTGGCGGTTGGCTATATTTGCCTTCTCCATAAAGATACGGAGGGAATTAATGTAAATGTTTCCTCAATGTTTTGACTATGCAAATCGCCATATGCCTTATGCATGATTCTCATTTGCATCCTATGGTGAAAATAAATGAGAGCTCTGTTAAAAATGATGCCACGGCACACCAACAAACCCTCAAACTTTGGCATAATGGAAAGCCTTCTCACAAGTTACCATGGCTGAGCTGCTCAATGCTATTAGCACACGTTGCATAATGGGAGCAGCCAAACAAAGGGCACCAAATTAAAATCTAGATTTCAGTAGGACTGGCAATGTGAATAATCACATGACTCCCTGCTGCAGTTGAGTGCAGACACAAAGCTTGGCACTATTGGGTGTGGGATGAAGCCATTGGACGATTCCTGCTTTGATTTCTTCCTCTTTTTTTCAGAAAAGGAAAGGCATTGGCAAATCACAGGGCTTCAGAAATAGGGTCTATCATTAGTAGACCGTGGGAGGTGAATTCAGAAGTGGCAGGGGGGCTGGGAATGCGGAAAGAACAACGGGAGGAAGACCTGCTGCAAATGGATGTTTCTTTTTCATCACTCCTACAATGTATTCTGCAATCAGAAGCTTCAAGAAAGTACATACATGCAAATGCCTCTCTTCAGAGTAACGCAGAGGCCAAACTTCACAAGCTGGCAGAACAGCCACATTTAGACTACTGCAATGCATTGTCTGTGGGGCTGCCCTTGAAGACAGTTTGAAAGCTGTGGTTAGTGCAAAATGCAACCTCCAGAATTTTGACTGGGAGAGCTCAGTGGGAACACACACTATCAGTTTTGAGGGATCCGTACTGGTTACTGGTCTGTGCTCAACTCAGTGTGCTGGTGCTCACCTCTGAAGTATTTCAGGGCTGGGGACACAGGAATCTTAAAGATAACTGTCACACATATTGACCTATCAATGCACTGAGACCCTATTGAGAGTGCTGTCAACTTCAGAGGTCATGGAAGTGGCAGCATAGAAGAGGGCACTGCCATCTTTGCCATTCCTTGGTTGCAGAACTCCCTCCTCAAAGAGGATCACCTGGTCCACCCTGGATTCTCTTTCAGGCATTAGGTTAAGACCTTTTTATTCTACTGGGTGTTGTAACAGTTTGCATTTTAAAATAATACTGAGAATATGGTGCTATATTTTTAAACCATGGAATCGAAGTGTTTACTTTGTGGTTGAATTGCTAATCCAATTTGTGCTAATTATATTATTTGTTCACTCCTGTTAATTGGTTTATTGCATATTTTTTATTATTGTGCTTTATTTTAAATTACGTTGAAAAGCTCCCTGGAATAAAGATTACCAAGGGTGGTGTATGAATACCGGGAAACAAACAAAGAAACAAATGAATCTATGACTAGATCTCCCACAAATTTGCTACGGCTTCAAAGACCCAATCAGCTTTGGTAACCCATTTGCCTTGCACTCTCTCCTGTGGTTTCCAGCAGCTGGTATTCAGAAATATGGTACTGCTGCCTCCAAGGGTGGAGATGCACCTCTGTAGGGAAAGAGTTCCACATGCACGGAGCTGCCAATGAAAAGGCCCATTGCACTACTGGTTAAATATTAGGAATAACTTATTGATGGGACAAGGCTGTCAGGAACGTGGCCCTCTAGAGTGCAGGGGAAGAGTCAGACTCAGAAACTGAACTAAGTGAACAAGGGACCGACTCTGCAGATGAGAGTTGGCTGACAGAGTCGAGAAAGAGCAGTTTGACCTCCCTTACTGGGGAAGACTCTGTTAGCTCTCAAGAAGAGGGAGAGTTGGAAGGCAGCCAGAGCGTTGCTAGGCAATCAGCAGATAAGCAGAGGTCTGATACTGTGTCAAGTGGGAGGGGGGAGGCCAGCCTCTCAGTCCCTGTCCTAGGAGACTGGATAAGATCAGAGGGCAACGGAAGGGCAAGAGGGGAAGGACGGGAGTTTGGCGTACTTCCTGCTGTGGAAGGGGCGAAGATTCAGATTGACCAACAATCATCAATGTGAGCAGGCGAGAAGCCATGCTCTGGATGTGTGTGGGTTTGTTGTTTTTTTTTGTAAATAAACATACATAAAACTGCCGGAGAGCCATTACTTCTCATCGGGGATTGCTTGCCTGCCAGAGATCACTACACAGGCTGCCTTTGGCAGGTAGTGGACTTTCTTTTGTGAAAGTTTGCTAAGCAGAGAATGGCTAGCCGCCTATAAGGGATGCTGTAACAGCAAATGTCCTGCATCAAGAGCAGCATGGAATAGATAGCCTTTGAGGTTCCTTCCAGCTCTGTGATTCTATGATTGCACTGCAAATTGGTTTCTCAAAAGGCTACATTGTTGACTTGGGATAATCTGTTAATGGCTATCGTGGATATCCCTTAATTTTGCAAACCAGTCCTTAATTGCCTCATATTCTAGCTAAATGCCTTTGTAGGGCTCTAATTTGCTGACGATCTGCTTTATGAATTTTCAGTTTTACGAACTCTTCCTTAATTTTATGAACTTCTCAATCCTCAATCAGCTCATAAAGATCTTGAAGTGCCTATTTTACTAATTATCTCCTAAGCATCTTGTTTAGCAGTAGAGATTCCCCCCATCTCAAACACACCTTAAATCATGCCTAATGGGTTTCTATTGAATGCCCACAAATATGACAGCGACGTCAACATTAAGGAATTGCTTTGCCATATATCACTGCATAGTGTGGGTGGGTGTGGGGGGAGTAGTTGATTTAAAGGCTGAGGATCTTTCATCATGAACATCAATCACAGTGATGCTTTGTGGGAAAATCTTTCAAAACACACAAACATCTATTCACTAGCATGGCCATTCACCAGATTTCAAAAACATTAGAATGTTTCAAATGCTTGTGATTTATCATTTGGCATTTGTTTTTGTGACACCCCTCCCACCCCACTTTTCAAGGCAAAGAAGGGTGTCTGATTGGTTCCCTGGCAAGGAAAAGAAAAGAAAACCACAAACAGGAGGCTGCTGGCCCATTTGTGATCCAGTCTGAACTGTGGGGATTCTGTGTGAATGGGCTTCTCCCTTTCATGTCAGTCATTTGCATGGATTTGTCCAGAAATGATCTAGGGGGCTTGTAGGATTGTGGAAGTTTAGTGTGCACATCCAAACAGCCACACCCCAAAGAAACAGCTGGATTGGGCTATAGGGGCTGGTTCATTCATTTATTACAGTTATAGTCTGGTGGTTCTTCATACCCTATAACAGACCCTCCAAGTGGCCCTATTTTCCAGGGACAGTCCCAGATTTACACAAGCCATCCTGGTTTTTTATTTGATCCTGGAATATCCTACTTTTCTTTAGGATGTCCTTATTTCCTTCAGAGAAATGTTGGAGGGTATGGAGTTATCTGACCTCCGAGCCATACGAAGCCAGTCCTGTACAGGGAAGGGTTTTTGTGTTTAATGTTTTATTATGTTTTTATATATGTTGGAAGCCACCCAGATGGGCAGGGTACATCATCATCATCATCATCATCGTCGTCATCATCATCATCATCATCATCATCGTAACAACAACACAGTGGTACCTCGGGTTAAGTACTTAATTCGTTCCGGAGGTCTGTTCTTAACCTGAAACTGTCCTTAACCTGAAGCACCATTTTAGCTAATGGGGCCTCCTGCTGCCACCACACTGATGGAGTACGATTTCTGTTCTCATCCTGAAGCAAAGTTCTTAACCCGACGTATTATTTCTGGGTTACCAGAGTCTGTAACCTGAAGCGTACGTAACCTGAAGCGTGTGTAACCCGAGGTACCACTGTAATAGATAAATGGAGGGAATTTTGGCACAGCTGTAGGATAATCAGAAACTTTGGGTGTGTTTCCATAGAAAAGACTGAGGCAGTTCGTTTTAAAAGGATGGAAAGGCTTTGCTCATTAATAGTACAGAATTGTAGAAAAACTAGAACCCCCCCCCCCCCGTCCAGGGCTTGAATTATTCACTGCCAACCTCAGCTTCCCCCTGCCCAACATATTAACTCTCAGCTCATCCCCCCCACAGCCAAGCTCTGCTTCTGAAGCATAGCTAGTAAGATGCTGCAATCAATTGCTGCATCTAAGAAAACATGCTGCCGTACATTTCTTCTTTCTCTTTTTTAATTAACCAGGTTTAACTAAACCAGTCTCTTTGTGCCTGATAATCTCCGAGGAGAGGGATCACCCACCTGACCACCTTGGGAAAGCAGTTCTCTTCCAGGGTCTCTACATATAATACGTATCACCCTTTTGAAAGATGATTGTGGTGAGAGCATTCTTCTGCATCTCTGCTAATTATTCTTCAAGCTCAGAACACCATTAAAATCTAGTAATGCCCATTTTTCTTCTACAATAAGCATTGTGATGTTCCAACACAGACACAGCTAAATAAAATAAAAATACATGGGAAACAATGGCCTATTTTGCAAGTTGACAAAAGCAAAAAAAAAAAATGTTAACTGATGACTTTGATCTGGGAACTTTCTTCAGGGATACTTGCATATCCAGTCATTGTTCAGACTCGTCTTCAGTTTCTACCAAAGAAATAAATAAAATGTTCTTGTTCCTAAGCAACTTCGATGCTGAAGCATGAGTCACGTCAGCCAGGGGGGTGGGAAGAGAACAGGCTGCCCTTCTGCGACTCAGAAGGAAGGCGATTGAAAGGGAAACATTTAGCTAGAGCAATTATGTTGGAATAGAACACAATGGAGATTTCATAGAGGAACATCTTGCTCTACAATCCCAGCAGGAGCTGAAAGATGCAAAGGGGAAAGGGCTCCAGGGAGAAGATCTGCACACAGAAAAAGAGACTGTCAGTCAGTGTTACTGAATATCTATACATAGTGGTAGATCAGGTGTAGAGAACCTGTGGCCCATAGGCCTCATTAGACTTGCCAAGCCCTGAAGGATGGCCTCCTGGGCTGCTTGGGGGAAACAGTGCCCATGTTCCATGTGCCTGACATGATAGATCACATCAGGCACTGGGGACTTCAAGCCATGGCTGAAATGAAGAAGTGTGCTCTCAACTCTTCATCCGAACAGAAAAAGCTGGCATTTTTCATACTTGGCACCTTTTTCTGTCATCCTGAAGTCAAGTTGGAGATGCGAAGGATTTCTCTCTGAGGCGTGACCTGAGCTTCACCCACCAAGTAAAAAAAAAAAAAGGGAGTCGTCTGAAGTCATTGTGACATCAGGTGATGGTCAGATGGATCGCCAGACCCACCCTGGTCAGGATCTGGCTACTGGTTGGAACTTGTTCCCCATCTCACTCTGCAATAGACAGATAAGGTTGCTGTGGAGAAGGAACACCTGCTTGTTACCCTCTGGACATCGTTGCCAAATCCTGCCCAGAAAGTCCAGGAGTTTCATGGGAACTCTTCTGAGGTGGATTGGCACAGCCTCAACTAATTCCCCTTGCCTTTGCTACCCTGTTCCTTTACCTTCTCTCCATATTGGTCAGGAATCTTTAGAGAACAGGAAGCCACAAGTCCAGCCTGGAAGCATAATTACCGAGAGCGGTTTAGAAAATCCAGTTAGTTCTTTGGGTACCACACTCTCCAGAGGTCAAGGGTGATCTATAAAGGTACACCCACCTTCAGCCAGCTCAACAGTGGCATTACCTTTGATGTGGACTGGTTAATGTCATAAGGAATCGTGCTCAACCACAGCAGAAGCTTTGATATGTATGTATTTTTCCTTCAAAAAAGAAGCAGCTATGGGTTTTAAACCATGTTTTGAGAAGACGGCAGTGTTGGAACATTCAGCAATACGAAACCTGCTAGATAACAAAATTCTGATTCACGCATTATCCTGGGATATGTGGATCAGTATCAGAATTTGCAAAGACTGAATTCCTCAAGTATATATTGTGGATGTGTGCGGGTACACACACACTACATACAGTACTTTGAACAATATTCACATACGCAATCCCTCTTCAGGTGTTGCCTCCCTGCATGATATAGAACCCTCAGAGTAGAAGCAGGTCCCAAGCTTCAGATAGCTCCTCTCCAAGTTGCATAGGCAATGTGGAAGGGGATGGAAATATGTTCAGCCTCGTGCAACCCTCACATGTCACCTTACCCCAGTTCCTCAGCCCCTTAAGAGGGCTACAGTCTAGTTACAAGGCTGCTGACCACTTCCATATCATCCAACTAACAGCACATAGCCCCATCGGTCTGTAGACCTTGGACAGCCTTGTGCCTTTCTGAGCAAGTGGAATTTCCATTAATGTTCTGTGGCACAAGCTAGGAAAGGCTCTTATTGAAGCCAGAACACTTGCAGCCACTAGTTAAAACCTGTTTCAAAGACTGCAGCTTATTTCTCTCGACACCCTGCTCTTAATTTGTCATATTTAGCTGGTTTTACGAGTCAGCTGTAAGAAACCCACTATATTTCTGCAAATAGATGTGCTCTGTACTTTAAACTGATATGTCATTTATCTCGTAGTTAAGTGCCCTATGAGGTTATGCAACTCGTCTTTGGCTTTGCAAACAGGTATTTTTGGAATGCTTGCTCTGGCCATTGGCTACTTTATATAAAGCAGTTGAGTCACCCAAAGAAAAGAAAAGAAAAATGTTTATACCTTTGATCAAGAGTCTTTGAAGGGCTCATTAAAAAGGAGAGGCAACAGATAGTTCTAAGGGTACACAGGCAGGCATGATTTGTGTGGTGATACCTCAGAGGAACCACACGCATCATGCTATTTTGTTCAGATGCATTATATTCAACCTTCAAGTGAGCTAAAAGTTGCCGAAGAAGTGGGAAATGCACAGTACTGACTGGTCAGAACCAGTTCAAGCACAACCCCTGTATGCAAAATATGTATATTGTACACTAAATACCTCAATGCAACACATACTATAACACAAAACAATGCAAATTCAAATAATATATGCAGTGTCTCAAATCAATCTTGGAGAGACATACATAACATTACAAGTTACTATTCAATGTCACCAAGTTCAAGAGTTCAACTGTAAAGTACTGAAGGCCAGAGTGCAGTTTCTCTGTGTTAAATGTTGTAGATAAGAAGCTGTGTATGAGGAGGATGAGACATCCGGGTAAAATCTCTGTTTCGTCCCCTTCCTTCAGGCTGGTCCAAGAACATTGGTCCAAGAGCTGAATGCCCACTCAGGAGCTGATCCAGTTGTGAGCATTGATTTGCCTGTTCACCAATGTAAAATGGCCATGGCTATCTGTAAAGGGCAACAACAACCAAAGACAGAACTGAGATGTGAGAACAAGATGGGCCTGGACCCGATCCAGCAGGTCTCTGGTTCTTAATGGGAAGTCTAGAGCATGTCTTGCAGATGTTGCTGAACTACAACTCCCATCAGCCCCAGTAAGTATGACCACTGGACAGGAATCTTGGCAGTTGTAGTTCATCAGCTTCTGGTGGATCAAAGGTTCCTCGCACCTGACCTAAAGAGTATTCACTTCATTTTTTAAAAAAATCCATATGCCTAGAATGTAAACGAGCAAATATCCACCACCACCCAAAAATAATCACTCAGAAACTGAATTAGTGGTGACTGTTTAAGTTAATATTCCACTGTCTTGGCATGCTTTCTGTAGTTTAATATATTTTTAAATGGTCTGATTTGCAATGTTACTTGCTTTACACCAAGGCAATAATGCCACTAGTGGCGGCATGCCTTTCATCCCTTTTAGAATGCTTGTTTATTTCTTCTAATTTAGAGCCAAACTATAAAATATTAAGGAGTTATTAGTTTAAAATATAGAACGGAAGGCATCTGAAAATAGACCTATACTGTAGCCAAAGCATTCACGGCTCTTCATACATTAATCAATAGTTCATATATAAATAATTAGCACCAAGTTCACTTGGTGATGAAAGTGGAATTTCTTTGAATAGAAGGGAAAATATGAATATGAAAATGCTGCTCATTCTAAAGTTCATTCTAGAGACTCTTCCCTGCTGAGAAGAGGGCAATAATGGATTTATTTTTTCATGGTCTGAAGCTTTTAGAACTTTTTGGAAAAAAATATATTTGTGTTTCCTTTTTTTCTTTGAAACATCCAAAAATGAAAGGGCACTAGGGTTTCTTCCATTCTGTCTTTCAAGGTTTCATCATAAACAGAAGTTCTCAAACTTAGTCATACTGAGATGCGGGTCTTCTTGTTCATAGGAGGCTCAGTGTATACTGAATGAAACCCTTGGTCCATTGAGCTGAGTGTAGCTAACCCTAGATGTCAGCAGCTCTCCAAGGTCTAAGATGGGGTGTATCCTAGACCAGGCTGTCTGGCAGGGCAGGATAGTGATGTTTACATGACCTCCCATCATAAAACTCCTTCCTTGGAGGTTTTTAAGCAGAGGTTGGATGGCCACCTGTCATGGATGCTTTCGCTGATATTCCTGCATTGCAGGGGGTTTGACTAGTTGACCCTTAGGGTCCCTTCCAATTCTACAGTTCTATGATCCTATGAAAAGTCTTCCCTTAGACATGTGTGGGCGACTCCCTGGTCCTGAATGGGGCAACTGTGCCCATGAAGGACCAGATGCGCAGCCTGGTCATTTTGGACTCACAGCTGTACATGAAGGTGCAGGTCAATTCTGTGTCCAGGGCAGCTGTTTGTCATCTACATCTGGTACGCAGGCTGAGACCCTACCTGCCCACAGACTGTCTCACCAGAGTGGTGCATGCTCTAGTTATCTCCCGCTTGGACTACTGCAATGCGCTCTATGTGGGGCTACCTTTGAAGGTGACCCGGAAACTGCAATTAATCCAGAATGTGGCAACTAAACCAGTGACTGGGAGCGGCCGCCGAGACCACATAACACCAGTCTTCAAAGACCTACATTGGCTCCCAGTACATTTCCAAGCACAATTCAAAATGCTGGTGCTGACCTTTAAAGCCCTAAATGGCCTTGGCTCAGTATACCTGAAGGAGTGTCTCCACCCCCATCGTTCAACCTGGACAATTAGGTCCAGCACCGACGGCCTTCTGGCGGTGTGTGTTTAATACGCAGGAATATCCAACCCCCTAGGTATAGGAGGACTGAACCTTTTCAATGGGAGAGTCAAATTCCATGTTGGTCAGCCCTCCCAGGGTTGCACACCAGTGGTGGGCATGCCCAAAGCAAAAGTGGGTGTAGCCAAAGTAGGTGTCCCCACCCCACACCTTCCCTCCCTCCCCCCATCTCTCATACAGACTAAATGCTCTCATATGGGGAAAACTTACTCACCCTTGCAGCACACCTATTCATGCAGCTCCATCACCAGACAGCACAGCACAGCACCTGGTGACTATAGTGGTAACTTGGGGTAAGTACTTAATTCGTTCCGGAGGTCCGCACTTAACCTGAAACTATTCTTAACCTGAAGCACCACTTTAGCTCATGGGGCCTCCTGCTGCTGCCGCGCCACCGGAACATGATTTCTGTTCACATCCTGAAGCAAAGTTCTAAACCTGAAGCACTATTTCTGAGTTAGCGGAGTCTGTAACCTGAAGCATATGTAACCTGAAGCATATGTAACCTGAGGTACCACTGTACTTTTCATTTTCATTTTAATTTTAAAAAACCCTTTCAGGAGATGATTTCACACATCACTCACACCAAACCTAATTTGACCCTAAGCTTCTGGTGAAACCCCCCCCCCACCTTGTTTCCTAGTACAGGGACAGTTTTAATGACTCAGGGACGCCTTAGAAACTGCCAGAACATTGGCTCATCTACTTCAGTCTTGTCAACACTGATTGGCAGTGTCTCTGCAGGAGTTCAGGCAATGACTTTCACAGCGCTAACTAGAGATGCCAGAGTTTGAACTTGGGACCTTTTGCATCCAAAGCAGATGCTCTGCCACTTCCCCAAGAACCGCGGCTGCACCTTCGTCTCCTTCGCCTTTCCCAGAGAAGGTACCAGCACCACACCTTCGTCCCCATTGTTGTTGTATGTTGTGAGGGAGGAACTCAGCAAGAGGAACCTACTGCAAGACATAGAAAGGCGGCACAGAGCACTGAAAGAAAACAATTAATTCTTATCTCCTTCACGTTTCCCCTCTTGCAACTAAATTCTGGGTGTTCAGCATAAAATTCTAAACAGCATTAGCGATCGCAAGGCCCGCAATCCCCGACAGTAAGACTATGTTTTGGCTCCTTTCAAGGATCATTCAAAAGCCCTCTTAAGAAAGAATCATTGATAAAAGAAGAAATTGCACCACAGACAATACACATTGGTCTAGTTGACACATAATGCTAAGCCAAACCATGGCTTGGTGCAGATAAGCAAGGGTACACCATCTCAGAGAGATTATCATGGCTCCAGTGCTCCTCCCCGGGTCCTGCTATTACCATGCTACTGACAACTAAACCATGGTTTGGTTTACTACTGTATGCAAATATGAGCTAGCAGTCTATTGGCCATGTTGGATGAGCCAAGAACAAACCTTTGCCTCAGCTCTTAGTTTGTCTGTAGTGAGACAAACCACAAGCTCAGATTTGGACATAATGCTAAACCATGGTTGAGTTCCTGGTAGTATGGCAGAAGTAGAATTGGAGGAGGAGGAGGGTCCAGGAAGTTGCAATGTTTGCTCATGCATGCTATGCCATAGTTTGTCTTAGTGTTAAGTGCAACTTGGGTCATAAGAGAAGTGAATTCCCCAGCCCCCCTAGTTTCCTGAGTTGCTAATTCAGCACATGAACCCATCCACTGAGAGAAGTTAGGGCAGTTTTGTCACCTTTCCCAAGCAACTAAGCTATTATTTCTCAAGGGACAAAGAAACACCTACTCCATAAGACCAGCAAAGTTAATAGATCATCATAAGCCTATTGGCTGAGAAGTGAGCTTTCAGAAGAGAAATAGTGTCTACCTCATATATTTTCAAGGGATTTGTCCTCTGGCTCTCTCCTCTTCTGTCAGCTTTATGTTTTAGAGATGAAACTGTATGTCTATATTATTTCGCAGCTTGTTAACTAGCAGCCTTAGGAAGACATACAAACTATAAGGGATTATTTCCTCTTAATAGTACAATTTTATCTCCGCCATATTTTAATCAGAAAGAAATACTGGAAGAACATTTGAGAAAAGGTTGTTTAAAGGGGGTTGAAATGAGAGCTAGTGCGGCTTAGACACAATGGCGATGTTCTACCTCCACTGCTGGGTAAATTATGCCTCTGAATACTAGTTGCTGAAAACTAGAAGTGGGGAGAGCACTGTTACACTCAGGTCCTGTTTCCAGACTTCTTGTAGGCATCTGGTAGGTCCTTGTAAGAAATCCCATCATCCCCGGCCACTAGATGGCCTGTCTGGGGCAGATGGGAGTTGGTGTCTAACAATATCTTTAGGGCCAGAGACTATCCACACCTGGTCTGCGATAAAGCCTCCTTTACATATTGCTTAGGGAAGTGGTGGCCAAACCAGCCCTACAGGTGTTTTGGGACTACAATTCTCATAAACTCTGACCATTGGTCCTGTTAGCTGTTGGGGGTTGTAGTCCCCAAATAGCTGGAGGGCCAAGTTTGGCCACCACTGCCCTAGGGTGATGTAATCCCTATTGCTTCCTTTGTGGATGTCCCAGTTCTGCTCTAATAACTGGTACATCTTCTACCCACATGGTTAGGGTGGAGAGCATGCAGTGGGTAGGACCTCCACAGTTAAGCAATATATCACCAGCACTGTACATTGCCTGCCCAAATTATAAAGTAGTGGTTGTCTTTGGAGTTATATATTTATGCAGTGCGTGTGTATGTGTGTGCATTCACATGTGTGTACCTAACTAGTAATAGAATGGCGGTTGCCCCGGGTGCAAAACTGTTAGGCGCAAAATTGCAACACCTGGTGCTGCCTCAATATAGCTGTGCACTTCTGTCGCTGGGCTCCGCTGAAAGCGGTTTCTCCATGCGAACCAGGAAGTGACCTCTCCAGACAGCAGAGTGACTCTTCTTTTCTTATCTCTGCGGCTGTGATCTCCTGGGTGACACAGATGTTGTTAGGCAGGTGAATGTGCATCTGTACTCTGTGTCTGTTTCCTTCCCGCCCACTCCCCCCATATGGCCCTGGGTGCTGGCAACCCACGATACACCAGTGAGATCTGGTAGGGTTCTTTTTATGATTCCTTGAAGAATTTAGCCTTGTCTAAAACTTCCATTGTTGGAGGCCATATTCTTCTGAATACCAGTTTTTGGAAACCACAGGAAAAGAGGGGGCTCTTGTGGTCAGGTCCTGCTTATGGGCTTCCTACAGACACCTGGTTGGCCACTTTGAGAACAAGATGCTGGACCAGATGAACCACTCCTCTGATCCAGCATGCTCTTCTTGTGTTCTGATGATACCCTCCAGATGTTCTGGGCTGCCATCCGCCCCAGTCAGCAATGGCCAGCTGCAGGTTGGGGGAGGCTGGGGAAAAGGAATAGCACCACATACGAGACAGCACAAATGAGAAAGTGAAGCTAACTGACATGCCTCTGTGTTGCATTGGCATCTCAGACAGGGCATCTCTTATTATGAGGTGCCCTTAGAGAGTTCAGCTGGATGGAACCGCTTAGCGCAGCAAATGGATTTGCTAAACTGAGAAGAAGTTGGCCCTTTTCTGAACACAGCAATCTGTGCAACTGCACATAGGGCAGGCTGTTTCCTAATTGTTATGGATAAGGTACAAAGCTTTTTAACAATGGTCAACAGCAAGTGAAGAAAAAAAGGAACTTGAGAGAGGAAAGATTGGGTTTTATGTGAAACTGAGATTAACTGCTCCCTTCCCCATCCACCTCCCTATAGCACCCTATCCAATGTGATAAAGCTTCACGGGTGCTTTTAGGAAGGTAATTACCTCTAAAACAGAATTAATGTAGCTCAAGTGAAGTAACTGACCTGCAAGCTCTAGTGGCATAAAGGTTATCTCCACGATAGTGACTAATGCAGACCTTTCTGACCACAACCTGATTCTGACATTTAAAGCTACTTCCCAACATTTATTTTTTTTCACTTCTTTGAACACTGACAAGATTTGCTCTTTCACCATGGCAATAACAGCCCAGACCTGGAAAACGTGTCTCTGCTATACAGGTGAGCCAGCTACAAGCTTTGCTTTTATAACAGCACTCTCCAAAAAAGCATTTCTCAATGTTTTATTCACAACATTGTCACCTCGCCACCTCAGCTATCGCAAAGCTCATTGCTATAGTTCAATTAATCGAGGCCAGAGTGATAATGCTTGGATTTGTTTCTTAGCAGCGATTTGCAATGTTCCAAGGTAGACCAGTGGGAGTAAAGTACATTAGAGAAAGGAGAGGTAATCCATATCTCTTCCTCATGAGCCATTTGCTGTCTTCATTTAGCACGTCAGTTGCTAAATACAAGAGGACATCACAAACTGATTGTTACAACTTTGTGGGCACATAGGTTGACTGGAAACTCGGGTGCCTTTGATGTACCCTTCCATTATCATCATGTCAATTACTTCAGACCTATTATTTACATTGTTGCTTGCGGACCATCTAAAAGTCCAATGCCTGCCACTACTGGACCATCAGATAGATAGATAGATAGATAGATAGATAGATAGATAGATAGATAGATGATATATGCAGACAGGCAGGTGTCAGGGACTGGGAAGAGGAGGAATGGTGGAAACTACCTCCCCATCCTGACCCTTACAGAGAGAAGGAAGAGGAAGACAGTATAGGGGTTTGAGGGAGGTAGCAGCTCAGAAGCAGATGAGGGGGAAAGCTGGGAAATAATGGGAGAGCTAGAACAACAGCCAGCTGACACGTTGTCACTAGAAAGCATTCCAGACCCTCCCATCTCCCAGAACCCAGTGAGCCTTAAAGAGCCTTAAAGAGCTCAAGGACAGAGGGCACACAGCAGCACCCATAGAGGAGGTGATGATGATGATGATAGAGGAAGTGGGAGAGATGGGGGGGGTGGAGATTCACTTGGGACAACACCATTATCCAAGAGGCTGGGTTTTATAGCCTCTCTCTGTAAAGACTGATTAAAAAAAACCCAAACAATTTTTTCCTTGTCTTTATACTTTCCTGGGCAACCAGCCAGGAGCCGCTGACAGCATCCTGGCAGCAGGTATGCCATCTGGTGCTGATGGGAATTGTAGTCAAAACATCTGGTGACAAATTTCCAATTTTCCTCTTTATTTCCATTGTGGTACTTATTGCACTATGGGTATGAATGTCAAAATGTCAGTTGACCATTGCTGGGGAAACCTAGCTAGATGGGTGGAGTATACATAATAAATTATTATTATTATTATTGTTATTATTATTATTATTATTATTGTTGTTGTTGTTGTTGTTGTTGTTGTTTTGTTGTTGTTGTTGTTGTTGTTGAATGTGTATACGTAAATTAACCATCTTCAATCATTGTGGCTAGGAGCTGTGGAGTATAGGGAGTGATGGTAAAAAAAAGAGCCCCATTTCACTGGGAATCACAATTCCACACATAGTCAAGTGGGCACCGGACAAAACGAGTTTTGCTTAGGAATTATGGCCTTCTATAACATAAAATTATTTCACTACTGACCATAAGTTTACATTGGGTGCCTTTAAAAGAACACACCACAAAGCAAACCCAAGTCCATGAGAAACCACAAGGCAGAAAGCATCTCTACATGATGAAAAATAAAATAGTAAAACACAGCAAATTGTACACAGCAGAGCGAGAAATCAATTAATTCAACAAGACATAAGATGCTAAATTATTGTACCAGTAGATGTAGCCAGTGGTTATCATCAATAGCCTGTTGAGTAATTGCCTTTGCTACTGCAAGAATACAATGTGGTGCCTGTTATGTATTTTAGACACTTTCCAGACTGTACTATAATTTTATTGATTACCAGATCAGCGGCAGGGGGGTCAGTGAGCGGCATTATAATTTAATGTCGATCTAGCATATTCAATTCATTGGTTTTCATGAACTCTGAGAACAGTTGCCAAGTTTCATACATTGCACTGAAACTACTTGGAAAAGCACCACATGTGTATAAATCATGTTGCCCAATATCAAATCAAGAGTGCATTTTCTTAATCTACTCTGAAGCAGTGACCAGCTCAAGATTTCTAGACACTTGCTAGAAATCCATCTTTCCCCACTTCAGCAATTCCTCCTCTTCAGCTTCCAGGGGAACAAAACTGATGGGGTCATTGACATTGATGGTGGAAAAACCAATGCTGTAATCAACGTGAGGCTGATAATGTTTTCCTCCTTAGTACGCCAGGAGACACAAGCATCAATGGCTGGGACTCATCCAGACAGACCTAATTACCAAGGCAGGAACTAAGTCTCTCCAGCATTCTCACAGTCGAAATATGGAGAGCTCACTCCCATGCCCATTGGGGGTATCCTGGAAAGTGGCTTTCCCCTGCCTGGACAGAGAAAGATTAACTTTTGTAGTCTGTACTTTGGAATTCTTAGCTACCACCTTCCAGCTTCTGAAATTTATCCAGGCATTGTCCAGTTACTTTGAGCCTGTACTCAGACTAAGAAAAAGGATGCATGTTGCTGAGGTTTGCAATTGGGGGATGGAGATGAGGGACTCACTACAAACAGGGAATGGTTTCGAGGCCTCAGTATGTTTCCCAGCAAAAGAAGGGGAGTCATGAGGGGAGTGTGTATAGTGGACTTCTCAAGTTTCTAGGACTCATCACGCTTCTGGTGACATCATCAGAAATGCAAGGAGACCTGGAATTCAGAATGAGTCCAAATTAGCTCCATTTAGGCAAGTTCCTTCTGAAGTTTCCTTTAAGACATCTGCAATCAATAGAAATTTTATTTTTTAAATGAAAACTGAAAACTTGCAATGTACTGCATTTGTTTGAAACCATGGACAAAACATCTCTGATAATATTTTCCTTCCAGAAGCATACCTTGTATTTTCTATTTGTTGAATGCTGGACTGGACATCTCATTTTCTTTTTAATTAGAAAACTCATTTTGAGTGGGAAACATATAGGGTTGTACCCAATGCTAGTGCTATTCATTCCATTTTGTTGGCTATTTTCTGAGTCAATGCCTCCCCCGCTTTTTTTTTGTTTCTTTAAAACACAGTTTTGATTCATGTTGTGTTACATTTTAGTGTCTCAAAAGCCCCCTTTATTACTTAGAAGGTTCTTCGCTTGAAGTTCAGGGATAACCAGGATGGAGACAGAGGCCAAAAATATGCCAATGGAATTTAAAATACCTGCTCGTTTCCAGATAACCTCCCCCTCTCAAATGTTGGAACATCCTATTTATAGGGAAGGCAAGTTCCCATTTAAAGTAGAAAGGGAACACTAAGAGCAGAAATGAAAGCAACAGAGGCAGCATTAAAGAGTGAGATTATTCAGGAACAAAATGGAAGTGATGGACTTAAAAATGCCACAGGCATTTCTCGGAAAGTATTATTAATAGGGAAGGTATGCAATAATATATTCCTTTAGAATTATATTTTCCACTCTTCAGAAGTGCAAGAAACTTACTACAGGCCTGAGTTCTGATGTGATATTTTGCAATGGAATTAGAGTTGCTGGCAGAAAAAACAATGCTGCCTGATTTTTGCATGTGCTAATCTACTCTCAGGTATTGTCTAGGCTACATTATTCTGCTTAGAGATGGATGTGCTTTTAAAGAGGCAACATTAGTCAAAATTATGTCTATTACTGCTAATAATGTTCATCCATTTTTATTTTTATTTAAATGATGTGGCTTTGCACTGCAAAAACCATAACCTGCTTTTTGAGGATAAGAAATATCCTAGGTACATGTAATGGTTATAGGGGTTGCTCGTGCGTAAGTTGTCGCCACACTTGGCTAGGTTGCCTGGTTAAACCTTTTCTGTCTGGACAGCCCTTCACTTCGTGGCTGTTTCAGTCGCTAGCAGAATCCGTCAGTGGGTGTTTCTTGAACCTCTTCCAGCAAATAAGTTCTTTGACGCCAAGTCTCCGCCTACTCTCCCTGCATGGAGGTCTTCTGCGCAGGGTGGGTGTGGGCAGCGGAGGACCCGTGCTCTCCCCGCTGGTCTCCGGCGAGGAGTCCTGGAGCCCCCTCGCTGATTCCCCCATCTGCCCCCCTTTATGCCTGGTGTTACGCTGATTTCCTTCCCCAGCCGATGAGTTGCCTCTCTCCCTGCTGGGCCCTTCTCCAGCATTGTTTGGGAGCCTTGCCTCCGCCTCTGGCTCTGATGGCAGTTCCCTGACAGTACATTATCCCGGTCCAAGCGAAGGGAGGAAAACAACTCGGTGGAAATAAAGCAGAAGTTTCACATGCACCTAATACCCAGCGCCACTTCGTGGATCCCTGCCTTGTCATGGCAAAGGGGCATGAATAACTCAGAGAAGCTATGAGCTATGCTATGCAGGGCCACCCAAGACGGACAGGTCATAGCCGAGAGTTTAGATTAAATGTGATCCATCTGGCAAACCACTCCAGTATTTTGCCAAGAAAACTCCATGGACATAAAAAAGGAGACGCTTTGAGAAGAAAGTGAGAGTTTCCAAGGCATGCTCTGGTTCATGGGGTCACGGAGAGTCAAACACGACTAAGATGACTAAACAACAACAAAAATACCCAGCCAGATAGATCACTCGGAAGAAGAAATCTAGATAGGAAGAGTAGGTTAAATTGTATCACTGTTGCTTGCTGTAAAGTGGTCCTTGATCAAACAGTGGGGGGGGGGGAGAGAAAAGGGACTTCAATCAATAGAGACTGGTGTGACTGAGTCTGGGAGACACTCATCACTGAAAAAAACTCATGGGTAATTGCAGAAAAATGGTTCCCAGTGATTCTTTCTACACAGTTTAGCACCTGTTCCTAGAATGTGAATAAATAACCTCTCCACATCACCTGCTGAAAACATTTCAATGCACCTTCTGTTTGTTTCTCAGGCTTCCTGTCCTTACACCTGTGTTCTAGATACACTCATAAGCAGGCAAGGTTTCACATTTACACCATGCTGCCTCTCTCCCATTGATTGCGTCTTTTATTTTCTGCCGTTCCTGGAGAGAAAAATAATAATGACAATACTACACAAATGCTGAATAGAGCGTCATCAAATAGTCATGGGGATGCTTTTTATTTTTATTTTTAAGGCTTATAAATAACTCCTCCACAAAGAACACACAAACTGCACATTTCCGAACAATTACGTGCATGAAACAGAACCGGGTCCAGTTTTTCAAAAGGAATCTGATTCCAATGAGGCAACTCGATTGCTGTATCATTTATAAAGCTACTTCATTATAACATGTTCTGCATATTTATGGATTTTTACTTCCCCGCTCCACTGAATCAGTATAGAACTATTATGCTATCCTCTTGCTTTCTGTTGAGGTGCTGCAAAAGTCAGGGGTCCTGATCCAGCTACGCACACAAGCAGACAGATGCACACACCTTCCCAGTGGTCCCAGATCAAAGGTTGGTGCTGTCAGATCTGAAGCAAGATGTGTAGGAAAACTACGAACCTCTCCAGCAGAATATCCAAAGTCTCAATGCATTTGTGGACTTTGCTGTCTTTCAGCAGGTTAATATTTGTTGTGTTAAATAAGGTATTCAAAACTCCACAGGGTGGTGATCAAAGCAGCCACCTACTCAGCTGTTTACACCAGCCTTCTACAAAACGTCTCTCCTGTATCGGTCTCTACAGTCACAGCAGGCACAGTAACTCTCCAACAGTTTGACTTTACCTGCAAAGGTTTGCTCTTCCATGGTCTCCCAAGACAGACAAATGCCAATGACAACAGCCTTGAACACTGGAGAGAGCTGATGCTGTTATTTCTCTTTCTAAAGAGCTCTCAAGCTACATCTTCAAACGGTGAGATTAAGGCATGCTTTGGGGGTTTCTAAGGGAAGTCCCTGGATGAGACACACAAAGGGAGGTGGATGAGCACATGCATGAATTGCAGTCCTCTGGATCACATCCCAAGAGTTCCTTCCAGTGTTGGCTGATGCCCATTGGTAGGACAGGAGCCTAAAAGTCAGTGGAGCCAGAGCCTATTAATTCTATTTCTGTCCCCTTTCTTTGGTGAGTTCTACTAGGGCAGCACTCAAACTACGGAGGAGGAAGCAGTGCTACCCCTGGACTAGTTGTAAGCAAGAACGGGAAGGGGTTGACAGACAGCAAACTGTGGTTGGCGGGGCCTTGCTCCATTCATCAAAATGGATGAGCAGATTTTGGAAGGGTGTGTTGTTGGGATGTTCCGTTCCACCTTAAGGCATGATTGTTGCACGTCACATGCCTGTTTACACTCCAGCACAGCTTGCTGGGAACTTCCGTTTGTGTATAGCTTTTGCTGCCTTGCTTTGGACATAAAGGAGATCGGACATGTTTTCCCTTTGCTCTGATGTATGCTGAATAAACTGCTTGTAAATATGCTCACACAGCCTCTCCTGCCTCTTCTGTTGCGTAGTGTTTACTCTGCTGAATAGCGTGCCCTAGCCTTTGAAGCTTGGGTCGCAGATAATAATAATAATAATAATAATAATAATAATAATAATAATAATAATTTTATTATTTATACCTCGCCCATCTGGCTGAGTCTCCCCAGCCACTCTGGGCGGCTCGCAATCAAGTGTTAAAAACAGTACAGCGATAAATATTAAAAACTTCCCTGAACAGGGCTGCCTTCAGATGTCTTTTAAAGATAGGAAAGCTGCTTATTTCCTTCACAACTGAAGGTAGGGTGTTCCATAGGGTGGGTGCCACTACCAAGAAGGCTCTCTGTCTGGTTCCCTGTAACCTCACTTCTTGCAACGAATGAACCGCCAGCGATAAATATTAAAAACTTCCCTGAACAGGGCTGCCTTCAGATGTCTTTTAAAGATAGGAAAGCTGCTTATTTCCTTCACAACTGAAGGTAGGGTGTTCCATAGGGTGGGTGCCACTACCAAGAAGGCCCTCTGTCTGGTTCCCTGTAACCTCACTTCTCGCAACAAAGGAACCGCCAGTGTCCGGGTATAGAGGACCGAGGCCGTTTAGGGCCTTAAAGGTCAGCACCAACACTTTGAATTGTGCTCATCCTGGACCAAGGACTAGAGTTCACCCGGGACACTGGCCGGTGGGCTGGAACACTGTTTCCTTGGTTGCATGCCAACATGGAACACTGTTCCCTTGGTTGCATGCCAACATGTGGGGGGGGGGAGCTTCAGAAAGAAGGAGAAGAAGGGGAATCCTGCTGTATGAATGGAAATATACTCACACCATGTTTGGCACGACCCCACACAAACAAATGTCTCTTCCCATTCTAATCTCCCATCATAGTTTCCTGTTTCACTTCTTCTCTTTTCCTGATGACATTACGGGGAAGAAAAACACCCTCAACCACATATTTTTTTTTGGTTTTGTTCCCCGTACATATGTCTAAATAATTATCAAAGAAGCTGCATGGTTTGCTAAGGCGGACCGCATCACTGAACAACTCATTTTCTACCAATGTAGCCCTAGTATAACTTGGTCCTTTCGGTAGTAATTGAATTCAGCCTACTGCTGTCAAAACAGAGAATTTATGAATAATAAACTGATTGTAGCCAGGGCAGCTAATTCCAAGATAGCAAGCTCTGTCAAGGAATCTGATGAAATTTAAAACACAATAAAGATTAATTTAGGCCTAAACTTACGCAGTTTCCACACTTGACAATAAAAAGCAAATAAAGCTGTCACTCTTATGTAACATAATCTATAGAGCTACAAGGTAAAGAAGTGTTGAGACAAAATAAGTTGGCCAGAGATTTTGGGGGGTGGGGTGGGGTCTTATTTAGAAGTAACATGAAAAAAATATATGCCACAAGTAACTTGAACAGTTTGCATCTCATCTCATTTTTCATTCCAGTTAATGTAGTTGTATTTCTTAATGGGAAAAGTTAGTACCTCAAAAAAACAAACAAACAAAAAAAAACAGATACTAAAACAGATACTGAAGATATTTATACCTGGCCAGTCAGAAGAAGTCAGTCATTCACTCATGATGTAACTTGCAGGTATGCCACTTATTTTTAAAGTTTATCCACAGCTTCTAGTAGTTGTCCCTACGGTGATCCCTAAGTTGGGTTTTCCACAACTCACCCCCTGCCCATCACGAGCAGGCTGAGGCTCAGTGTTGGGCTGTTTTGTTGGTCATTGGCCTGATGACATCCTCAGCATCAAGGCATCTTCAGCCAACCATCAGTGGTGTAATTT